>NW_024104498.1:2672619-3999862 GCF_003945595.2 Pipra filicauda
TTTCTCAGACCTTTATGATTCTTAGAATATTCTTTCTACATCATTTGACTGTTTTATAAGTGATTGCAAGAAAATACTTTAAAATATGCATTACTTAAGAAATCAGCTTTGATAAGAATAAAAAATGATTGCTATCTGCTAGCAGAAGAACACTGTAAGAAGTTACAATAGTTTGACTGCACGTTGAAGTGAAGTTTGGATTACAATATTCAGAGGCAGGCAGAATAATATTGGGTGAATTAAAAAGGAAGGGAACACTAAATGTCTGGGAAGAAATCAGTGAATGTCTTAATTTCCTGCTCAGAAGTAAGGTCGGCAGCTCCTTGAAATTTGAATAAATGTTTACACTAAACACCAAGTTACAAAACTGTCACATGTATTTTAAGACCAAAAAACTCCAACAGATTCTTCCAGAAGAGAAATGTCTTAAATCATATTTCAAAATATTTCAAACCCTCTGTTGTTTGGGAGACCCTGGTGCTTTGTGCTACTGGTTTTGGTGCAATTGATTTACTTCCACAGAAATCATTCATCTATCAGCAGGGAAAACATAAATGTCAGAGCAACTATAATATATGTGCACCAATAAAGTCATCTGTTATGCCTTCTTTTCTTCTTTTTTCCTTTTTTTTTTTTTTTGTTTGTTAGACCCAGCAAATAGAAAAGGCTTTATTAACCTTCAGTAGAATTAAATGTGGGTTTTTTAAACAAAGGATCAGTGGGTGATTTCCACCCAGGAGTCCTTCAGAAGGGACAATGAGCCCAAGCTGCAGACCAGTAACCAAAAACTGTCAATGCCAGTCTGTCCTTGGCAGTATCCTTTAAAACTTTCCTGCCTCAGTTTCCTAATGTGGGATCATAAATAACAGTGTCATAACACTGATGATCTCTGAGGCCAACTTATTCTTGTGGCTAATGCTGACAGTAAATTTAACTATAAATTCAAAAGAAATCATATGTGTGAAAAAACACACATATCTTGTGTGAACAGATGAAAAAAGAAGCACAAGTCACTCACTTCCTCCATGTCTTCTAGCAGCTCTCAAATCATTTTATTCAACTTATTCAACCATCTCTGATCCACGTTCTCCTTTAGCTAGTCTGACTAGGTTAAAATAAATAAACAAACAAAAAAAACCCCAACAAAATGCCACACACCACATAAAGACAACTCTGCTAAAAAAAATTAAAAATAGCAATAATAATAATAATAATAATTGAAAAACAAAAACAAACAAAAAAAACCCAAAGTAAAAAAGAACATGCTGCAAATAGTGTAGCTCTGTGTGATGAGTTCCTCAAAGGAACTACAAATATAGTTTCTGCTCTGGAATACCATACACCTGGTACAACACACTATGGCTGTCTAGGATTAATGAAGTATCTGGGAGATTTTTTTTTTCCTTTTGTTGTCCCATAGTAAACCCCACAAATGCCAGCAGGAATAGTCTGTGTTATGGACCTCTTTATTGCTGACAAAATAAAAAAGGTCCAAGTTACTGTGATGTTCAACTTCCTTCATCCCTCCAAAGCCTGCCTTAAACACCTTCCAAATGACTAAACAAGCAGGTAAAGTGAAAACAGCAAAGAGAGACATGAAAAATAGGGGTTCTTCCTTTAAAACATCCAGAAAAAGAATTTCAATTTTGTATCTAATGTCTACACATTGTGGCTCACAGAAACACTAAAAATGTATAAACAGAATGTGAAATAGCTTGAAGAACCAGAGACCAACACATCTGTTAAAACCAAATGGAAAGTATCTAAAAAATTAAAGAGGTTGTAGGAATTATTTGGTTTATTCTTTTGCATCGCACCCAACCATTATGTGTTCTTCTCTTCTAATTCAGTCCTCTAAGCTCTCAGAGATTAATAAACACAAGTGTCCAGCCATAATGTCTGTTTTTATCAGTCTTTGATCAAGCCTAACTGCAACAAATTGGGAAGATTCTTTAAGTAGTAATTAGTAATTAGTAGTAATTACGGAAGAGCAACAAAATACTTGCACAACGTATGTATCTCAGACCAAAGCTACCAGCAGTAGTGAGGGAGGATAGTACTAAACTGCTTTTGAAGACCTCAAAATATATGAGCATGAATTGTCTCAGCTAAGTCCCAGGATAAGAGAGGATACAACATGCTAAGACTCACAGTAAAATAATATTTTTGAAGATTAAGGTGTTCTTCATCTAGTATTTTCCATCTATTGTAAAGAGGATGGACATGAGGCCAGCAAGAAAATAAGGCTGAGTATAACCACAAAGGGAATATAGAAGGGGAATGTCTTCAGTAAAGTGGATTGCCTTTAATTTGGATTAATGACATGCATAACACTACTGTCCTGCCCTCTCAGGGCAAAGAAAAAAACCAAAAAAACCAAACCAAAACCAAAACCCAAGCGCAACATACATTGCAAACCACATTTTACTGTTTGCATGGGCTGCATTTTGAGGTTGTCAATATGCTGAAAGAAAGTACGAGATAATTAATGAGATACAGCAAACCAATGAGAAAGGGGTATTTTTCTTCTGTGTCTCGTTCTACTTCATTAGCCAGCAGGAGTAAAGTCTTGGAGCGTGCAACTGAGCAATTTGTCTGTTGTCTCAGATACATCCCAAACATATTTGATATGCTGGAGGAGAAAAAAAAAAACATCTCTCCTTGACTTCCTTATTATTAATCCTCATCTGAGAAGTCATGCAGTTTTCATGTATCTGCACCTGAATAGCCAACAAAAGTGAGAAAAGCAGATGTCTATGTCCTTTGGTGATACAACCCCTTCTTTTCATTATTAAAAAAAGAGATTTTGGGTTGTTGTTTTTTTTTTTTTTAAATCTAGAATCAGGGCCATGAATCAAGGAAAAGATAGCCAGTCTTAAGCACATTACCATTTCCCAGCTAAGACAGACACTACCACTTCATAAAAGAGCAGATCATTAACTTCACTACCACCAGAAAGGCTCATTCTAGAGAGATCTATTTTTACTTCTTCAATACCATTAAAATATGTCTACAGCCAATCCTTATTCAGAGCTAAAGGCAGTTTTTAAATTACCAGTTATGATGTTAATTTTTTGCTAACAAGATTTGTGATTTATATAGCAAGCACAGTTTAATACAACTATAATTTGCTCTCCTGCTGCTAATTGATGAAAAAGCACTACATACTTTTTTTAAACTTTGAAGAAAATTTAAGCATCGTTTTCTAGTGCAATATTGACCTTTATTGTACACAAACTGGTTGAAATAATAAAGTTATTATGATCTACAAACCAGTTCTAGGATTACCTCTAGCTTCCATACCCTGAATACCTGTTACATACCACCAATGAATTAATATAATCTCTTTGTTTGCAATGGGAATAGTAGTAGAGGAAAACAGAAGGATAATAAAATGTACAACCAGAATAATGTGAGTTTGGACACAATTTTCAACTTTGTTACGTGTAATTTTGAAAAAAACAAAACTGCTATACAGGCATATATAATAATTATAAAATAAGTCTTATTTAAAAAAAAAAACAACACTGACATTTCCTTTTAGTTAGGTTACAGAGCTTTCCAATTCCCCTTAAAGCACTGCTTTTTATTTTAGCTAGCAGAAATTCTGGTAAAGGTAGCCAATGTTTGTTCCCTGACATTTCTGCTGAGAAGAAAAACAAGGATTTGCTCATCTTGCTCTCTGAATCCACGGTACATGTGTGAGAAATAATCAGTAGATCTTGGCTGATACTGCAGAATATTTCTGCAAACAGTCACTGCAGTTGTAATACTTGGGCCCACAGTCGGGGGGTCATCCTTGACTCTTCCCTCTCAAGAAGGAAAGCTTCAGTGTCCCGAAGCTGCTTTCTATATAATATTTCCAAAGCACATTCTTGTGCTGTGTGCACATCAGTACAAACTAATTTGGGCCTCTACTATTTCAGTTTTGATGACTTTTCCTTCACACAGCTGCTAAAAATTTATTCATTTCGGATGCCCCCAAAGAGCTGCTGCCAAATTTATCTTCTCTTTTCCCCAAAGCTTTTAATTTACTTCCATCCAAGTGAAAAAGAAGCTACTGTTAGACCCTGCAGAACTCAGCTTTGTCCTCTCCTTGCAGTGTTCACCCCAGCTTTTCCTTTGGAAACCCCCTGGCAGGTGACTCCCTCTATTACCACCTTCAGTTCATCTGAACATCTCTCCATTGACTCCGCACAGCTTTCAGTCCTGCAAAGCCTTGTCTGATAGAAATCAAATGAAACATCTTCCTTTTCTTTCCAGTACTCCCCATTCTGCCATTCCTTGCTCTGCCTTTACACAGAGGTCAAATACCAAAAAATGAGGTATTTACACAGAGGTCAAATACCAACACCCCCTAATGACCATGCCCCCACCAGCAATAATTAGGATGAAACAGAGCATTGCAGCTTCCAATTGTAGTAAGATGATTACAGCTACACTTACCCTCCCTTTGGCTCTTCTGCTGTCAGAATTTCAGAGACTGTCTTTATTCACAGAAATTTTAACAAAAAAAACACCCAAAATGGCATACAATGGCTTTTGTACAACCCCAAGTCTGCCTTTGCCTGCATGCATTGGAATGTGACAGCATCTGACTTCTGACAACATGAGTAAGATGCAGATCAAACCTGAAAATAGTGTCTTCAATATTAAATGCTTGGACAGGACCAAGTGATTCAGTCCAGGGAGTATTATTTAGTAGGCATAAAGTGATTTTTTTTTTCTCTATCAACCAAAACCAAAGCAAACCAAACCCAACCAACCAACCCACCAACCAAAAAAAAAAAACCAAAAAACAACCAGCTCCTCCTCTTTGGAAAATATTTTTCATAGGAGCACAATGTTTATACAAATTTTTAAGAGAATTTTTCTAAGACTTTACAGTTTAAATCCATGTTTTAACAGACTTATGCATATTAAGTTTGCTGTTAAGCTTCCTGAAGCAAATACTGCTCTCCTTGCTCTTTATTTGAAGACTAAGTGGTTCCTGTCCTTAATTAGCTTCTTAAGGTTCTAAGGTTTTTACCACCACCTCAGTTTAGACGGACAATGAAATTAGTAGAGAGCTTCACCTTATAAGTCAGAACATTACAATATCATCTTTAAAATACAATACGTCATGTAGTACATGTAGTGGGGGAAATCCAGAATTATGAATGACATTTACATGCTTGCACCTAAGACTAAATTTTGCAGCCACAATCAATAATGCTTTTTAGCTATGACATCTTTACAAAACACAGCTATTTACTTAAAAAGCTTAGGTTAAAGCAAGTATCTCCAGTGAGAAAGAAGACAATTCCAGTTTATTTCTAACCCACTACTGAAGGTATTATTTAAAATTAGGGGGATACCTATCTAAAAGGGCACAAAGTCATGATACCTGGATCACTCATAGAATTCTGAAGAGACTTTTTGTATAAACAGGTTCAGGCCAAAGAAGATTCCTAGAGTTAGTGACAAGTGTAATTCTAACACAGAAACTAATGTATATGCTCCAGGGAACCACAGAGTTTAGACAAACTTGAGTTAAGGGAAAGTGCTCTCTTAAGATCAAAAAGAGGAACAACGAAACTTAATTTGCTTGATTAAAACAAATTTGATGTATTTCCAGAAGGAGAAAAAAAAAAAAACTTCATCTCTGATCAACTGAGATTCTTTGAGGATACTGCCAAGATGAAAATTACAGCATAATTCACCCAATTCTTTTTACCAAAAAAAGGAAACACATCTCTGAGGTGAGCTCTAAGGTGAGAGCTTAATTACAAGGATAGGAAATTATTTTTAGAAATGACTAACTAAAATTGCAAGAAAAGCCAAAGGTTACAAAGCAAGCTTTTAGTAAAAACAACATCTCTTCTGTTCCCATTTCTGCCTATGACCACAAGTGGAGGAGGACCTATAAAGACTCTGCCCTCTCCGAGGGAAACAACAGGAATCAGGCAGCAGGACTTCTCTTCCTTTTCTCCCGGACTCTTTTTGGAAGGAAGGAGAGACTTATCTAAGGTAGTAGTAAGAGGACTTTTCTCTTTTTCTTCTTGGACTCTTGTTGAAGAAAAAAGAGAAATTTGATCTAATGTAAATATATTATTTCATAGTAGAGGTGATAGCTAAGTTGTTACCTATATGTATATATTTGTAAATAAACCTTTGTAAATACTTTGCCCTTCCCCCAATACTGAGTAGTTGTGTTTTGTCTGAAAACTCTCACACTGATGTTGACACATCAGTCTGTGTCAACACTGATGGTGCTAAATCCCTCCCAGCTCTCCACATGAGGTGAGGAGGATATCAAGTCCGTGCCATCACTTTTCCCTCTCACACTAAGACAAATTGTGGGAGGGAAGGCTTAAACTTAGAAATTAGATTTCTGAGGGTTTCAAACCACCAGAGGTTTAGTATAGAAAGGCAGAGATGCAGTGTTCTCTCCCCTGGCAGCACTATGAGCAGGGTCTCTGCACATGGAACACACCCTTGGCACCACATCCTCCAGACAAAGCTGTCTGTTGTTTCTTGCAGTCACTGTGGAAGATGCCTTGCCCTCGTTCAGCTGGGCACGAGGATCTTTAAAGAACAGCTTCTGTAATCCATAGGGTCACCTCAGCCTTCAGCCTCAGGAAGAGCTGAATCTGAAATTTGTGAGAGCTCTGGGTGGAGCACAGAGAAGGCACAGAGCCTGGGAACTACTGAAAACAGGGAACAGGCAACAGGGCAAGGACAGGACCCTGCCTGGGACCCTGTGGACACAGACACCAGATCAGCCTCCAACTTCACACTCAGGTGAATTGCTGGGGAAACCTTGGACCTTCCTGGAGATTAGCATATGCACAACATGATCCAGCAGTTCTGTGGAATTAGGATCAATATTTTCGAGTTGGGATATCAGTATTAGATCGATAAGTGAAAGAGCAGAAGAAGATTTCACTTCTAAAATACTCAATGGTCATAAATAAGTGAGCACTGCAAATTATACCAAATGCAAAAGAAGGCAGATCATTCAAGAGCAGGTTCAAGGCTAACAGACAGTAAAGGAGTTCAATAAACTTCAACCAATACATCTTACAGCAAAAGGAGAGGAAATTCTAAAACTCTTGCAAAATCTGTCCATGAACAGATAATAAAGAGGCAGGAATGTATCTCCAGCATCTCAAAGTCAATGAGGGTGTATGCTGGGGATTACAAGGGAGTGCTGCAGCTATTGGAACAGACTGATGGGCTACAAAGACAATTGATCTAACCAAGTAAGGTATTTATGCTCTTTCAAAAAATGCATCTGTTGATACTACTGAGTGCAGAGAAGAAAGTGCTCAAGTACAGGGCAGGAGGGGAAACCACTCAATGTGCAGCTGCAACAATAAAGCTGAGTGTGAACCAAGACGGCCATCACTACCATCAGTTTTGCAGTTCAATTAAGTTTTTCATTCACAAGTCTCAGAGGATTATACAAATGTTCGTTAATTAGGTAACCAATCTCTGTCCAACTCATTTCAGACAAGTTAACTAAAAAAACAACAACCCCCCCCAAAACCCTCAAAAAACCCACACAAACAAAACCTGCCAAACCCAACAGAAAAGATAATAATTTCCCAAGCTTGCTGTTTTATGATTATACTGCTACCCAAGAGGTGATTTTATGGCGTATTTACATGTGAGGCAACATCTAAGAAAGCTCTGCATTTTAAAAGTGCTTGCTGAGATGGAAAAACACAGACAGAAAAGCAAAAAAGCTCAAGTTAGACTCCTTGGCTCCATCCCCATTTATTCTCCTCCAGTGAACTTGGTGAAAGAAAGGAATTAGCTCCTTCAGATACCTGATATCAGAAGCTAGAAATACTGAATCTCCCTCCTGCACCCACACACAAAGAAGAAACTGATCATGAAAATGGACCAGAGTCCTGCCCCTGAGCAGACAGACATGAAAAGAATTTAGTTAGAAATTGGAAACCCTTCTGATCACAATGAAAAATTGCAGTGAAGCCAGACAGAGAGAACTCGAATAGGAGCAGTCACATTATCATCTGTAATGGGCAACCAGGTTACAGCCACAGGCTACAAACAGCATTTGGATTTTTCAGCATAAACTAGGAGGACCTATACAGAATTCTAGAAGCGTTTTCAATCCACAATTTCCATCATATACCAACAAAGCATGATAATGGATTTGGAGAAAAAGCAGATTGTTCGGTTGCCAAGCTGTGTGAAATGGCCAAGTCCTGCTATTAGAAAATCTTAAAAAGATAAACTAAAATGCAATAGATTAATAAGGGGAAATACAAATATAGGAAACATATAAGAATGCTCAGGAACTCTATTAATACAGATACATGCAAAACTAGTGAGCAAGATACACATCCAAACAGAGATGACATGTGGTACAGGCTTAGAGGCCATTCATCCAATACTTCAGAAAGTAAAAAAGCAAGCAAAAAACAAATGCACAAGTAGAAAACACAGATGAACTTAATACAAAGGTGTGTGGGAATCAGGAAGAAAAATACCCAAGGTAGTAAAGCAATGGTTAGTATTAAGGGTCATTTGCACTAACTGAGGTAAAGGAAATAACGCACCATTTTGAAACAGGGAGCAACAGGGATCAGTGGCTGGAAGATAACATTTTGCATGAATAAAATTAATGCAGTGCCTTGTTTGCAAAGCAAAGACAATACTAGGTATAGAGAAAGAGACACAAGTACACAAATTTTAATCAGTTAAATGCAATATGAACCTTTGTCCATGTACTACACCAGGCAAATTTCCTCAGAACTACCCAAGAAAATAATGCAAAGCTACTGTCAGACAAACTGAATTAAACAGTGATGTAACTGAAGTACACAGATTATAATTATATACAAAACCACCAAAGAATAAATACACAGAGGGAAGTTTCAGAAAGTACAGACAACAAAATCACTGCCTTCAGTTAAAACAAGTGTGTGGGTGCTCCTAGCAATGCTAAAACAAGCAAAGTGTTCTTATGAGAGATGCAGCTCGTGCAAAACAAAGATGCAGCCTGACTACATCTCCTTCAACTCGATACAGCCATCAGAGGTAGCATGAAGCTTATTACAACCATCCCACCTTGAAGCACTGTGTGAATGAAAAGGCAATCACATAATGTGAGGCCAGCGAGATGGGGCCTGAAGGATCATTCCTATAAAGAGGACAGTCAATACCCTGTGTGTGAAGGTCACTATCACCAGAATTAAAACACACACCTGATTGAAAAGAAATGTCTTGCAGTAGTGTTTGCATGTGAAAGGTTTGGTCCAAGGACAGGAAACCACTCTAGTGAAAACATCATAAATCACCAGAGAGCTGCTTAAAAAAAAAAAAAAAATTAAAAAATTGATGACAAGGAAAAAAGACTGATATATACATAACTTCCCATCCAGTACAACCTTGCAGCATCAAAATATGGCAGCTCAACAGCAATATTAACTCTTCAGCTTGACAGACTCAGCTGAAACAGTTTTATACCCATATCAGCTTCAGACTTGTTAATAAATAAATAAATAAATGAATGAATGAATGAATGTTGGGTCACTAGAAGTTCCTAACACAAACTGTGAAAGAGTCACACATTCAAAATCAGATAGGTTTCCTGACATTAAAGCACCAATTGCTTTCGCCTTTCCTTGACCAGCACTTGTTATATAAATATACAGACAAATTTTTAAAAGGTTAATTCAGACAAAACGAATGGCGCATTTTCTTCAGCACTGCCTCTTCCAGGGGAAACAGAAGAGTAGGACAAGTTCCCAAGAAGGACAGTATGACTGGGTTCATGGAACGGGACAGGGATCCATCTCCAGACAGGGCTCAGTGGAAAAGGTCTTGCCCGTCAGGGTGTCACCCCCGTGGGCTGTGCCACCACCCCTGTCCCTGCAGCAGGAGCCTCACATGTGCAGCTCCACCCTCTGCTGTTGGCAGGAGTCAGTGATAACAGTTCACTACTGCCAGAGGAACTTCTCTCTCCCCTGAATCACACAGATGATGCTTTCGTGTGCCTGAGGTCCCATTCCAGTCCCTGCTGACTCAGGTGTCTTTTCTTTAAGCAGCTACAGTTTATTACTCATCAGCCGGGACAGTTCTGTTCACATTTCTGGCTAACTATTAAAGTACACTAATACAGAAGATTTACAAGAAAATGGACTTCAATGCCTTGGATAAAACCAGTATTAATCATGCAAAGATGTCCTCTGTGCATTTGTAAATGTAGTGGAGAAACCAAGAAGTCTGGCTGCGTCCCAAGAACGTGCTCATAGCACTAGAGCTATCCAGTGTAAAATATAATTTTCTAAATACCAGATTAAATAAATACTTCATCCCACAAGTGGAGAAATCTAGAGTCTTTTCCAAAGCTCTTTTGTAATTTAAAATATCATTTTTTGTGCAAGAAACCTTGAATCTGGGAAAGCCAGGTAAAGGAAAAGAATCCCCTTGCCACACATCCAAAATGAACCCAAACAAACTAATCTAAAGAGAAGCATGAGTTTTAAGCAGAGTAGATTCCAACAAGTCCTTCAGATCCTGCATATGGCACAACTGCAAGGGATGACTAGGTCTGAGAGCTTTAACATAGCAGAACTTTGAACTATCATGTTTCCTATCCCTTTAATATTATTACCGTGTTAAAAGATCCTCCTCCTTTGGAAGCAACTTGGTTCTTATCCATTCAAAATAGATTCTGCAGGATAGAAGAAAGAAAAGCCCAACTTCAGAAGCAACGTGAAATGAGTAAGACATGGTCTTCTATTTGAAAAAGTTAAATAGCTTTTTCCAAACTCTTTGGTTGCTAATTTATCCCTCTGTTGGCAGATATTTTTGGTCAAGTTGCTGGAAGAGTTGTTCTGTTTTACAGTTGGGGGAAAAAAACAATAATTCTTTGAAGACATCTCAGTCTGGAGAAACCACAGGCAAAACATTAACTTTGTCCTTCGAATCAATATAAGGATTGGGCAAAAAGGGACCATTTGAGAGAGACTAATCCTGATTTCATCTACCTGAACTGAACTCTGCAACTGAGAGTCAAACTTATAAACTGTTAAATTCTTTCTGCATAGCAAGGGACACATCCTTTCTGCCCTCTCATGCAGTTTGACCTCTGTGTCATACACAACCATGTCTCACCCAAATAACCTGCATCAAGCTGAAAGACTTGAGTTATATATTTCAATTTAGCAATGAAATACTTAGCCTACTGTAACTACAGAACAGAAAAAGCCAAAGCACCAATATGACACAAAGCCTTTGCAATGGCCAGGACCTAATGAGCAGAGAAAAGCCCAGATAGTTCCAGAAGCCAAAACCACACCTCTGCAGCACAAAGCTGAAACACTCCCAGAGTTCCTGCCAGGCTAAGCCAGAGGAAAAACCTGAATGATCACAGGTCTGCAAGCAAATCACTGCTGAGACAGGCAAGGGAATTCTCTGCACCAGCTTCCTGGAGATTACGCTGACCTGACCTACTTCTTATCCAGATGTCAGCTACGACCTGGTTTTGATGCTCCCAAGGAACCCTGATTTCACCAAAGTCAAAATACATAAGGGGAACAGGCAGAGTGCAGAAAAACAATTCATTCCTGGCAGGCAGTTAGCAGAAACCCTGATGTATGCAATATAATCATCATATTAATGCAGAGTCCTATGTAATAAAAGCTAATTTCTTTCAGGGTTCAGTGAAGGAAAGAAACAGGCCAAGGAACCTTTAATTGCACACCTCCAGTACAAACAGATTAAAGAACATCCCCCAGAAATGGAGTAAAATAGATATCTCGAGAGAAGCAGACAATTTCTCCTTAAATACTCACAGTGATACAAGGCCATTGTCTCCTAAGGCACTGTTCCAAATCTTCATCCCTTGAGTGCCGTGAAAACTAACAAGAGTCACTAATGACATGTCTCCTACAAAGGGCAGGCCTGTTGATAATATTACTAGACTTATTAGCAGCATTTGTTCCTGTTCAGTAGATCCTGCAACACCCCTGAGTAGTGGTGATCAGTGACACGCAGATAGTTCTGTTCAGACTTGGCTGCAATTCTTGCTTTCAGTTGGTGAAAGTGAATCCATTCTCTCACTTTGCTGGGTTTATGCACATATAACTTGCTTCTCCCCACACTGATTTTAAGGCTTCAGGGCAGGAAATACTTCTTTTATGACTTTTATTTGTTCTACATGAATTCATAAGTATTCTTGTAAAGTGCAAGTGAGATTAATACATAAGCACATTATCTAGTAAACTATGTGAGTCCTGGCAAACTCTGAGCAACCCAGCTGAAAGGTGGCAGCTCTGACAAGTATCAAACACATATGACACAACTTTCCCAAAGTCGTGTCTCATTTAGTTTTCCATCTCTGCTTCTCTACTTTTATTCTGCCACTAAGTTGCCTCACTTCAACTCCCACTCCCAAATCCTCTAGCTTGTTCTCCTCCTCTCTCACATTCAACCAAAAGGCCACCTACCTAACTCATGTAGTGGGCTCACAGCCTTATATTGCTTTTCATGGTTCTGCTGCATCACTTATCACTTGATCTCTGCAAGGATGAACAGTGCCAAAAGCACAACTGTGAAGCAACTAAAGTGAGAAAACAGGGGACACGGACACACACACAAAAGAAAACAGGAAAAAAAAAAAAAGAAGAAAAAAGGAAAATAGCCCCTGTTTTTATGCAAAACATAAGGCAGCTAAACTCAGCAGTGTGACGTAAAATAGTACTGACATCTGCACTTTCAGAGTGTGTGGTCTAATCTCTGCTGGAATCTCTAGTGCTTAATCTGTCAGTCACCACACACAGATTTAGTATTTACTGCCAGGTATTAACCTGCAACTGTTTCAAGCATAAAAATCATCAAGACTGGACAATACAGCTAAGAAAAACATGGGGTTTTTATCAACTCTCTTCACAGAGATGTCCTACCTTGTTTTAATTAATAAGAAAACCCCACCCTACAGACTAAGAATTTAATCTTAAACTAAGTATTTTGCCAGTATGACCACAGAATTATCTCTGAACCAGACTAAAATGTGAGGATAAATTCTCATTAAGAAAAAAAGCCAATCGCACAGTGGCAGATTAGAACTAAATTTCCTTTACTTTAAGTGGCAGAGGACTGTGGCAGGGAAATTTCTGGGAAGGTTTTTCCCCTCTGGACCACACCATCTTCTCCAGTCCCAAAGAGCCTTGAATTTTTACCCCCGGAGCTCCTTTGATTAATCTGGATGCAGATCATGAGTTTTAACAAGAGAGAGCTCTCCTCAGCCATGTCAGGCAGGTTTCCACTCACCCCAAGTATTAAAAAAGTAAAGGTTTTTCTTTCCTTCCTACTGTTCTTTTCCTTTTAGGAAGTGGAAGAGTTAATTAAAACAGATGGCTGTACAAACGAGAAAATGGAGAAAGATATTTTCTCCTTTAGGAAGGGCAGGAAACTAATCTGAAACAAATGTAAATAATTACCTTCAGTCTCTAGTTCCTACAAGTAAGATCCAAACTGCACACAGTTCAAAGGGTTTCTTTACATTACTGTTACTAGTGTCATGCAAATATTGGGCCAGATGCCCCGTTGCTCAAATGCACTAATGAAGCATCTACTATATTGAGAATGTGCTGCACTAAGCAGAGCCCACGGGAGCCCACTGGCAAGAAGACAAGATGAAGAGAGCAACACTTTGGTAAAAATACTGGCAGCCCATGATTGTGTGATTGACAGTGAGAGAAAAACTCTCAGGTCTCTCACTACAGTTGAATCTCCTGATTTCCAGGATGACTTTCCTTAATATTGTCCTGTACTTTCCTTAATGTTGTCCTGGACTATTCATAGCATATTTTGAAAATGCTACATTGTCTACACTATACTGGCATTTCAGGACAAGGGTTTTGGAGCTTCCATAGAGTAACTCATAAGAGTAACTTTATTTTATGGCTGCATCCCTCATTAGACAATTTCTCATTAATTGTCGTTGGTCGTGAAATTTCTTCTCCCTTCATTCATTTTCCAAGGCAGAGATCACAAAGAATTACATGCTAGAATATGGCAGTTCCTTCACCGGCTAAGGAAGTGTCTTATGTATTTTATTCTACTAAAGTCAAAAGTCTTCTCTGCCTTCTCATTTCAAAAGGTACAATCAGACAACAAACATTTTTCAGCCAGTTCTTGGCAGAGCTCCTTTAAACACTACAAAGTCATTCTGCTTGCCAACTCATCTACCAAATACGTTCCTTTGAATTGGAATGACCCTCACTCCAGTAAATTTCAAAATGTAAATGTAGTTGATGGACTACCTGTATTTGCCAAACTAAGAGCTATACATTTATGAACACTTATTTCTGTTCAAGTAAGAAGAGGATGCAAGACTATGTGTTTATTTTCATTGACGATCACGTTTCTGTCTGATGGAAGGCTAAAAGCTTAATAAAAAGCCTCCTTGAAATTAAGGTCACTGGAATCAGATACTCAAGGTTTAATTCACCATATGAAGGTTACTGAAGGAAATCATCAGAGACGACTTTGCACAATATGAGTAATGCACAAAGACCAGCATACAAATTGAAGCAACAGGTTTCTATATAGGGTGGCTGAAACATTTAGAATGTCAACAGAGGATCAATTTAACTGTCCAGCATCCAAACAACTGTAAAGAGCAACCCTGAGCAAGACTGATGCTAATTGTGAGCTACCACAGAACCTCAGCATGGACTCAGGCAAACTGATCCTTATTACCACTAGAGAAATAAGTGGGAGTGCTGGTACTGGCTGAGGAAATACCTTCCTTGTGCTAGGCTGGTATTTAAAAGCAAATGCATTTTAAAAAAATATAAAACACAAATCAAATGCCTGTGTAACAACCACAGGCACGAGCTCACTAAACACTGTACTCAAAGGTTTCCTTCAAACACCCCTCACTTTCAAATCAAATTTAGAAGTTACTTGTTTAATTCTGCTCTGAAAATATTCCAAAATCATTATCAACTGTATGCAAGCCTCATTTTCACAAAGTCAGGTTAGTGCTGTACATAACCAGTGGTCTTTTGCCTGGAATAGCAAAGATAAATAACAATGCTGTGCTTCAAGATGTCCCAGGACTTAGTTACAAATTAAATAATACATCACCTTCTTCAAGGAGAAATCATGTAACTAGAACTCCATGAAATGTTTGATCTAGCTACAGACTAACTGCAGACAGACATCTCTACAGTGTTATTGTTATTGACAAAACTTCCACAACAGGGACACAACCTAATAAACAAGAAGGATCAATTATTTCTGCACTACATTCGTTACCATCTCGGTTCTCCAAGCCCTCTAAGTAATTTCCTCAGGAGTAATTCAAAGCAATGGCAAAGAGTCCTTGGAAAAGTGTTTGACTTTATCTGACTTCTGGAAACTTCTGTGAGCAAAGATCTGGCATTTATCAGTATATTCTGCAGTCGGTACAGGACATGCTTACATTAACTACCAGTTTCTTTTCTCAGCGATACTTCTACGAAACATTTTTTTTTGGATGACATGGGGTCATTTCAGCATCCCAGGAGAACAGCATCCCCTTCTCCCCCACATCCTCCCCATTCTTACATCCCCAGAAGGTGGATCCAGCAGGAACACAGCGCATGAAGCAAGGGTAGGGAACAAGAGGTCCCAGGTTCAACTGCTTCAGACACCACTGTGCCTGCCTGTGTGTGTGGATGCATTACCTCACTGAGTGCTCCTTCAAAAGGAAAGCACTGATAAAGTAAAATAAACACCAGCAGTATGTCATTGAATACTTGTCTTCACAAAGCCATCTGATCCCTCATATATAAAATTCTGACATTTTGCCACAGCAAGTACTGGTTACTCTAAGCACGTCATTAGAAATGTGAAGATATTTGAAAAAATTTCATTTCCAAATCCTTTATTTCACAGTTGCCAATTCAGATCACAGTTCTTTTAAAGATTATTTTTTTTATCGGTGCACTAACTTTACGCCTTTTTTTAAACAAACAAAATCTAAAAGCTGCCCAGACACCATTTCTTTACTGGCTCTCTCAGAAGACATTAAGGCAGGCAAAATTTTCTGGTTTATTTGCAGTTGAATGTAATTTCACACTCCTCAAATTACAAGTTTAGATCCTATCAGTAATCCAGTAAATATGTTCAACTTCTCAAAATTTACCACAAAAAAAATCTTTCCATAGAACCAAACCAATAAGTAACATAGTATCTTTGCCAAATTTTACCCAGGTTAAACCACCATTCTACCCACACTGACATATAAATGAAATAATCGATCATCTTCCTAACAATGCCCAAGATTTATATTGATTGTGCCATTTAAAGAGAGAAAAAAAATGCCATCTTAATCCTTACAGTGAACATAAAGAAAGAGTAATTACAGAACTACTGGATGGAAAACAATCACAGTATTTTAGTTAAAGAAGCTGAGAATAAGTAGTATAATGTACTCATCTGTTGTCTGTCATAATGAAGGCAGTAATTTGTTCCAATACCATTTAAGTATCTTAAATCATTTGGAATGCATGGTAAACTTCACAACAGTATTGCAAACATTTAAAAAGCTATAATTTTGTTAGGAATATGAGTTCAAGATTGGGATGGCAACAACAGGGTGTGATTAAAGTGAGACACTTCACTTACAAAATTTCCAGGAGGGGTCCAGGGGCAGGAGAGGGGAGGATGTTTCCTTGGAAACTAGTCTACATGTATAGTTGCACTGTTTAATATGGATTAGATGGCACAGTTACTACAAAGCAAATATAATTATTATTCTTTAAACTGAACAAATCTAGAATACAAACATTTACAAACTCTAAGAAACATAAAAGGATGCTCAATAGGAAGGCTCAAAGAGCAAGAGTGCACAACCAGAGCAGGAGAGAACAGTCACCAGTGTCCAGGTTGGGAAACTAATAACAAGAATAAATTCCATGTGTGTCCTCCTGTGTGATGAATGACTGCCACAAGCACAGTTCAATCTCTCCTTTGCTTGGTCTCCCCTACAGTCATAATTAGTAGAATGTGTTTCAGTTGGCAGAGGGCTTGGAAACAGGCTGCCTTTTCAGGAGAGCAAATTTAAAGCCATTTCTGTGAACAAATACATCTCTCGTAAGGGCCACACACAAGATATTCACAAAGAAGCAAAAACTGTGAGGGGGAAAGAAATGTCTATAAATATTGGCCAATCATCATGTTTTAAGTGGACACATTTGAGCCCCCCAGAAACATCTGCGCTCCTGACCTAGAACACACTTCTGAATGCCCCTGATTTTATGATTACTGGAGGTCTCTAATGTCACTGCAGAAGTCACTTGCCCTGCAGACATCCATGCACATGGTTAAGTCTTTGAATATGCACTCAAACATAACCTCCACAAAGAACAAGAGTGGAAATCAGCTGAAACTAAAGGCTATGGCTAAAGGCAAAAAAATCTCATACAGTTTACACTGAAGTCAACCATTAAAAAATAAAAAAGTCTGCACAGTTCTCATCATTTCACCTGCACTGTTGAATTACAGGAACCAGCAGAAGAAGTTAGGAGAAAGAGAATATTTAAATCACTGTGGGTTTTTTAAGCACTTGAAGCTATTACACATTTGTGACATAAAATGATAGAAAGATAAAGCTGTTTGGTTTTTAAGTCAGAGGCGGATCAAAGTTGCCTTGAGTTGCAAGTCTGTTTAAATCAGGTTTTGATACGATAAATTAAATTTTCAGATACGGAATACAAAAACCAACAGAAAAATTGATCTACAAAACCAGATCTGGTACATGAAACGTTCCCTGATTATGAGCCACCTAAATAGCTGTCAGCTCTCCTAACAACTCCATGTTAAAAGACATGGACTTGTGACAGAACAAAACCACCACCATCACATTAAATCCAAGTTACAGGCCTACATGCAATTAGTGCCTGTCATTCCCTTTAAGACATAGTTATTTAGTATAAGGCATTCGATAAGGAAGCACTGAATAAGTACTACAAATAAATAAGTGGTAAGAGTTTGTTCACATTTTAAAGTGAATTTACATTTCCTTGTGGGATGGGATTTTTTGATTTCACTGATCAACAAAGTAGTGTATTTTTGTGCACTATATTTATAGTGCCAAATCTCATTAGATTGTGAAATTCAAAACCAGCCTCTTCTTATGTAAGAAACTCCATGAAAGAACATAAGCAGTATACCTCATTATTTGAAAAATATTCTCAGTAGTTCAAGAAAATGTGAAGTTTCCTATCACAAGTAAAAAAAAAAAAAAAAAAAAAAAAAAAAAAAAAAAAAAACAAGACCAAAGACCAAATTACCACCTTTATTAAAAAGGTGTGTCAAGAGAATAATAAATTACTAATTTAAAATCAGTTATCTGTAATCACAGGATTTGTCAGTAGGTATTTAAATATACTTTTAAAAATTACTAGCTTTTAAGCATATTAAATACTAAAATCTAAATTTAGCCAGGTAAATGTTACAGACTTGCACAATACCTGGCATCATTTAAAACAGCTGTCTGGGAGTAGGGGTACATCAATATGAAAACTATTTTAAGCACAATCTAGATAGGGTTATTGTCCAGTTTATTTATTACTGTTACTATGATATATGGTATTGTGATGATTGTCCTAGTCACAATGGAGTATGACAATGGAGTGTCAAACTACTGAAGAAAAACAGAATTTATGGTAACTACACATTTCACATTCTAGCAGTGACCTAGGACAAAGTCTTACCAGAGGATAATTCTTGCAAAACACAGTACTGCTGATGTCAAAATCTAATACAAAAATTACCAGTGATTTAAACAACATAGTTCTAGATGGCATTGAGTAAAGAGCTCTAAATCAACTGAACACTCCTCTGAAATATCTGTCATTTAAAGAACAAGATCACAAAGAGGAGGGAAGCCCCCAAGATTTATCAAAGGTAAATGAGTTTCAGATAGCTTCAATACCGTTTGTGATAGAAAGATACCACCGAGATGGAGATGTCATATATAAAAACAGAGTTATTATTCATATTTGCTATGTCTCTGAATTTAATGCTCAGCCCTCCAATGCAGAGTTGCCACTTTCCCTCTTGAATGGAGACTAGAAAGGATAAAAAATGAACCTGCACTGAACATGTGCCTTTCCAGTTCCTTTGACGTGCCCATGCCCACTGGTTAAATCCTCTACCACCAAGGCAACAGCTGATATCTCTGCTGCTGGAACAGCAGCTGCACTTAAACAGCAATTTATTCCCTAAATAGATCATCTACTTATCTCTCAGGATAATTAGCAAAATTCAAGAATTTCAAAATTTTAAAAATAAAGTCACAACATTTTAAAAATAAAGTCAGAAATCTGGTAAGCCTGAGTAAGACATTATTTGCTCACAATGACGTAGTAAATTAGTAGAAAAACAGTATTTCTGGCAATAAGTGGCAAAGCTCTTCAAAAGGACCATATAAGCTCAACTTTCCTCTCTTCTTTTTTCTTAGAGCATTTCTGTTTTCTGAGAACAAAGTGGAGAAGGTAAAAGAAAGGTCACTAGAGAAGTATAAAATCCATTACCAATGGCCACACTTAAGCTTCTATATTTTAAAAATACGTAGATATAAAAAGAAAAAAATCAAACCTAATAATTTTTTCTGTCTTAGGTTTCAAAAATTCTAAAAGTATTTCTTACTATTTTGGTTTAACATCTTACCACACACGTCTTAATGTGTACCAGTCTGCAATTAAGTTGTTCTGCTGACTTAAATGTGGTAGTAGTAAAACTGTGCAAGTAGTATACTAAACTAAAGCGTTATTAAAAATAAAGGTAACTAAAGCAGCATACTTTATAGGTACACACTGAATGGAGAGTAACCTACTACCTGCAAAAAACCCAAACAAACCAACTAATCTGTCAGTCAATAGTAATCAATCAGGTCTACTCTCTGGGGTTTTTGGTACTGTCAAAAGCTCTTAGGAATAACTCCAGTGATGAAGTCAGAGAAAACCCTACCAACTCGTCTGTCTAGTGAACACATCTCAAGTAGCAGCAACCAAAATCTTGCACAGACAGTTTATTTTGAGTTCAAAAAGCACATAAAAGTACTAGTCAAACAATGGACAGAGAAGGACAGCAAACAGAACAACAATCACTCGATGGCATTCCTTGTACCTTACTAACTCCTGATGACATGCACAGGTTTTTCTGGCTGCTGGAAGCAGGACATCCAGAACCAGAAGACCCCTAAATAAAGCCTAAGAGAGATGGAAAACATATTTTTTGTTTGTTTGCAACTTTATGTTTTCTTAAGATATCTTGCCTCTAGATACTTAAAAAATAATTAAAAAAAATTCATGTAAAATTTTACTTTTGTGGGTACTTTCTGATGTCATCTACCCTCCTACTCCCCATTTCATCATCCCATATCCATTTGGGAAAACACATACAAGCTCATGAGTTATTTTGCTGTCATTAAATCTCCGGGTTTCAATGCAAAGTCAGTTTTCAGCAAACACATTCCCTGAAGTGAGCTACAATGGCAGGGAGTTCCAGATATGCAGAGAAATCCCTGTTCTTCCAATCTTTCTCTGTAAGTGAGACAGGCTCCTCACTGGTGCCAGGGAATACAAAATGCTCCCCCTTATGATACCTGGAGTAATATTTGAGGTTGTGCCTTTGCTTATGCCTCTGCCTCTCTCCACTGTTCTTACTCCAGCAAACCTCCCACTGGAGGCAATTAGAATTTTGCTTGAGTAAGCACTGCAGGGTAGGGCCTTGTTGGCATTAAGTAAGTCATCATTTTTAATTGGCATTTTAAGTTCCGTCAAACTACAGACCATACCTCACACTGCTTTAGTAAATGTTTGCACAGGGTAACAATTTGGATCATGTTAATATTCACAAGTGATCCAAACATACACTGTACAAATACTGAGTTTAGGCAAGTTACTTCAGGACAAAAGGTATCTAGATCTATTCTTCTTAAATTAGTATGTATTTTAAAAGTCGTAAGACAGCCTAAAGTTATTTATCTTAGGGCATGCACATATTTCTTTTAGATCATTTGGTCCAGTGCCAGCAAGTATTGTATATACTGAAGACCTTATAAAAGCTTGCTTTATCAGTAAATTCATCCTAAGCCTCTTTTTAAGTGTAACATTATTCATCCTGAAAAGGCTGTAACAGCATTCTCACCACTTTCCATGATTACACTAGCTGCTATCAAAACACCCCAAAAGATCTCATTATTGGGATCTTCTCACCAACATCACTCCTCCTCCCCCTTCAAAAGGGGTATTCAAACAATTTGGCTCGTTGTGTTAGCTCTGTTACACACTCAGGATGTCTATTCTTTGAGGCTCTCAGGACTAGAATTTGCATGACCCTCAACAGATGCTGCAGAACAGAAGATCAGACTTTTTTCATTTATGTTTTTTTTTAGGATCCTGAAACACTTAGCATAGTATTCACTCTGGATATGTATCATTCTGGATACGTGAAGGACAAATATCATACTGATGAACAGCCTATCTTGCCATTTCTCCTCACACATGTGCTTCTGTGGAAATACATGGAGGACCCTAAGTTACTCTAGCATTCCTAGTTTTATCCCCACTTTCTTCAAACAAAGAAACACAGAGACTTGCGTGAGTTTTCCAACATATATTTCGATTCAGAAAGTGCCTTTTTTCCCCCCCTTTCAAGCCTTTTGCAAACCTAAAACATACTTCTTCCTTTCCCCCCCAAAGGAATTCCCCATTTCTTCAAGCACCCATCTATTTCAAACATCCTCATGCTCAATTCCTGGTGCATCTTCAGGATTAATGGCAGCCAAAACACAGAAAATATTGAGCTTGTGTAAGATTAAGTCATGCTTTCAGAGAATGGGTAGCCAGAAACTTAAAGGAAAACGTGAGCTTATGCATATACAATGCTCACGTACAGGCGGAAGAAAACTTGAAGGGAAAACACTTTTAGAACCAAATCAATAGGATTGTTTCTGTAGCCTTCTAAAGTTAAAAGGCAAAGTACAATCAGTCCCTTAGTAAAACTGAATTTGACACCTCTCTTCTATTGAGATCAGGAATAATCATCTTGCAAACCTGCACTTTGAAGCATCAGTGTCAACCTGTCTGGAATGCAATTTAGATTTTTCAGTAACATGAAGTGCCTACTCTTCCATAGTCATTAGTAGCTGGAATAAACAGTGTGACAGTATTATAAGTGAAGGACCTGACAGTTTGCAACACTAATCCAATATTTTGCCAGTAACTCCAGAGCTATTTGAGAGGGGGAAAAGAAACACATCTCCTTAATCAGAACCCTTTATTTATGTTTTTTTTTTTTTTTTTAATTTTTGTACTGATGGTTTGAAAGTCTTTTTGTGGGACCAACTTGATTTCTGGTGAACAGCTAGAAAACACACAGTGAAGTTAAGAATCACAAACACTTCTGCCCATGCTTAATGTTCTTATAATAAAAAAAGATGAGCTAATATAGGTTAGCAGCTATTTCTTAGAAATTAATCTAAAACCAATGAGAGAAAAAAAATGTTTCTTTTGAAATGGAAACAGTCTGGGATCTCTCCTTCCCTCTAGTGGCCACTGGAGCTCAGACACAGGATTCAAAAGTGTATGTGAACTGCATCCTTTCATTTGATATATGTAACTAGACTGAGCTCTGCCGTGATGTCGCATTTTAAGTGGAACTCCCTGAAGAAATCAACAGGGAATTCTGCTTAAAAAACAGTGGCATATTATGGTCTACAGTTGCCTAAGGAAGATTTCTTCCCTGCAGGGACAAAAATGAAGGTCATTCTCTAGGAAGAGAGAGCACAAGGGCTGGACTTAAAGCAATTTAAAATTACATTAACATTTTGATTGTTTCTCATATGTTGTGCTTGCCTGGGCCTCAGATCAGAAAATATAAAGATTTAGGAAATGTGAATCAAAAGAGAACTGGTGCAATTCATGGTGAAAAGCAGGTAATGTAAAACAAAGAAGAAAAGGCAAGCTGCTTTTTAACAAACCCACTTCAGTCTGACAGATCAAGAAGTTGGAAAACCTTCAAGCTCCTTCTTCTCAGGAAAAAAAAATATCTATATTTTGTGCTTACTGCTATGTTCAAAACTCCACTGAAAAGGAGTCTAAGTAAAGAATAGAGTAGCAACATGTGAATATAACACCTAATTACTTAGGTTAAGGAAAGAAGATGATCAGGTACTACAGACATTTCAATCATGAACTCAATTCTACCCCATCAGGACGAAGGGAAACTTTAAGGAGTACAATAAGAGTAAAACTTTTAATGCTAGTTTCCAGGTTAACTACAAACACTGAGGGGAAAAAACAAAATAAACCACCACAAAACAAAATTCTGGATTTTACAGTTCCTGTTCACAGTGGATTCATGATTAAAGACAAATAAAGTGATCAATTTACACTGTGAAGGAGTGGCATGTACTGAAAGTATAAAGATACTATTAAACTGACAGCAAATGGTAGAAAGTCAGTTCTGATACCCCTATTTTAGAACAAACAGAAAAAACTGGATTTCTATGACAGGAGCACATGTAACCAATTGTGAAATTTGCTTTTGAAGGAAACACAAGACTGGATTTATCAGACTGGTAGTTTGATTAAGAGCATGAAAATAGTAAAACTGAAACATACGTCTATTAAAGATCCAAAGAGCAATTTGGAATTTCAAGTGCCTCTGTTTGCCTTGGGGAAAAGGATAAGAAAAAAAAAGTAAACATCATGTAGCATCTCCATACAGAAGCATCTGCAAAATACTTTTGTTCTACTGCAAGCTTGTAAAATACCAGTTAACATATCATTCTCACTTCTGAGCATCAGACATCAAAAAAAGGGAAGTGAAATGGGAAATCCAGAGAATGATCAGACCAGAGATTTTTAAAAAAAATATATATGAGGAAAGGCTAGGGTAAATACTTCGATTAATTCAAAGGAGAGATGACAATGTGATACGCTTCAAATACATAAAAGTACAAGTAGTAAAGGGATTAAGTTTCAGCAAGACCGATAAGGACAACATTTTCAGACTGTAATGAAATACAGCAGTTCAGCCTGCAAGGTCTGGCTTACTGAAGGTGTTAAGAACTAGTTAGACAATCACCAGCCCAAAGGACCAACAGAGCTGATCCTGCCTTCGGGCAAGATCACAGGGCTGATCACAGAGGTCCTTTCCAGACCTGTGAGCCTATGAACAGGTGAAGAACAAGGCCAGTCACTGAATCTGAAAGACAGAAGATAAGCAAGACAAGTGAGTTAACAGCAAGTACTCTTCAACACATTAGCTTACCAGGCCACAGAACTCATTACCAGGGAAAAATAGAGGTTGAATGTTAAATGCCTTACTAAAAGCAATCATTCATTTTTATAGACACTGAAAAATATCCTCAAACTTACCAGGACTGTGCAGCTACAGCACTAGTATTGT
The DNA here is from genome assembly GCF_003945595.2 of Pipra filicauda. Classification (NCBI taxonomy): domain Eukaryota; kingdom Metazoa; phylum Chordata; class Aves; order Passeriformes; family Pipridae; genus Pipra; species Pipra filicauda. The sequence goes on from NW_024104498.1 coordinate 2,697,055, forward strand.
GATTATTTATGGCTGTTTAGATGTTAATTTTGCAAAACAAATAACAGTTCACCACGAAGGTAAGCCGGGATGAGACTGATTGCCTCCACAATCTCCTGTCCTGAAAGACAGGGCACTAATCTTCATGCCCAGGCATTAAGAGAAAAATACTGCCTGTCTCAATACTCACAAGAGGCCCAGAAGAATACTGCATCACACAGCTAATGCATTAATATCTGTGTAACTGTGTGCTCTGCAAAGCAAGTGTTTTCCCTTTAAAAACAGCGTAGGTAGGAGGTAACAAACTCATGGGAAAGGGTTTGCACTTCCAGAGAATTGGAAGAACTGGCTCCCATAAGCTCAAAAAAACCCCAGAACTAGATTTAACACATTTGTCTTCCCAGAAAGTCGGTGTTCTCTCACCAACATTTAACATTTCTTATCATGGAAGCTGATAAGAAATGGGTGAATACTAATTGACCTACACAGGCTTTCAGCTTCAGGTTTGCATTCTAAACAGGCTACTGAGCATTCAAATGGCATCATACCTAAGTGACAACAGAGGACACGAGCTCAGCAAGAAATGGAATTTCCACCTTTCACAAATGGATCACCACACTTCATTATTGCCAAGTTTTCACAAACAGGCCAGATCTTCTACCCTGTTCTGACTGTACCCAAGACAGTGATCTCGGCTGAACACACTTCTTCAATGTGCAAAACAAAACCAACAATAACAACAAAAATAAACCCCCACAATAACAAACAACAAAAATCCTTACAGAACCACCCTCCTGCTGTGATTTTCTGCGGTGATTCTGGTTTCTCAGTGTGTTTCTTTTTCTACATTTGCCTAAAAGCAGATGTTTTTCTCCAGGTATTAGAATGTAATAATACTTTCCCAATACAAGGATTTGCTTTGAGAGAAAACAAAAACTGGATCCTATTTCTGACTGGCAGTACTCGAATATTACATCTGAAGTAAGAGTGATCACCCACTATTTACATCACTATTTTCAAAATCTGCATGGTTGTGCTGTTCAGACTCTCTGCCAATCCACTTTTCATCAAGTGGACTTAGTGGTTAAAAGTTGTAAAACAAATAGTTATTTGTAATGATCGTTGCGAGGGTAAACACAGAAGGGAGACACCACTTTCTAAGGCTCTGAGACTGAACCTTAGTAAAGCACGGCAGCTTTGAAAACGGCATATTAAAATACACACACATGTGGAAAAGGTCCTAATAGAGCCTAATATTTCTTTTAAAATTCCAGGAGCGCCCTCTTGTGTGAGAACTGTCAGACACCTCGCCGTGTGCAATGGTGAAACACGACGGTGTTTTAAAAGTCTGCAACAACATAATTACATTCACTCTTATCACCTCGTACCTTTGCCTATTTCTGACAGGCAATTTTTTCCCCCCCCAACCTGTTTCACTGGATTTCTATTCTCATGGACACATGAGCAGCCAAAGTCAAAGCCGAATCAGTGCAAAATAATCTATTCCTTATCTTGTCTCATAAATACAGTTTCCTCCAGTGTTTCCCTGCTCACTCTGCAGGAGTGATACTTCCTCCAGGCTGCAGCACTGGCACATACCAGATCCTAACAAAAATAATAAGAAAATATCAGCCAACACTTTCAAGTCGATAGGAGAAAACTGAAAAAATGTAATTAGAACTGTGAGCGGCGAGCGAGCAGGGGGACTCAGCTTGCTTTTCACTGCCCATCTTCAAATCAGACAGTCTGCAATTGGAAATTTCCAGAAAATAATGGCCTATTTACACTGGAACCTCGGTAGGAAAAGCATCATTTGGCACAGAGGAAGATGAAAACTGAAAGGCATCTCAGACACTTGCCTGGAGGTAACACATTGAGTAATGCCACAGATTGCAAATTGGCAGGTGCTCATTAAAAGCCCCAAACGTGAGCAGCCAGAGCAAAGCCAGGTTTCCTGAGAGAAATGCACGTGTTGCCTGTTAAAGCTGCCATCGTTACCTAAAGTAGAGCAGCCTAAGAGCTACTGAGCAAGGGTGGGTGAGAGCAGATAGGGAGGGAGGCAGGCAGATGGAAAGACCCGAAGTGAAGGTAGAAAGATAAAAGAAGAAAAGGGAGAGGAAAGGAGTTTACAAGCTGAATCCACATACAACATGAAACCCTCATCACTTGCCTTACCCATTCCTTTAATTTTGTGCTTGCCTTCCCCCAGCAATTAAACTGAACGTCCTTGACAGCCTGTCTTCTTTAGCAGCACAGAACTGAAACTAGATGTCAGCTTCAGCCCTTTATGGTCCCCACAGTATTTTAATTTTCTAAATTGGAGATTTATGGAAATGCTGACATTCATCTCTCAGTTAAAATGCTATCATGTTGCTTATAAACACAGATTTTTTTCTCCTTTTAGCTAGAAGGTTGACAAGAAAGGCTTAGCTGCTTTCTAATCATTATCCTGCACGTGATGGGCTGTGAATTTTGTGAGCTTTATCATCTTAATGCTTACATCTCTAAAAGCATCTGGTCACAGACCTGGTTTTGCTCTCTGTATTCTTTAAACAACATCCGTAATAATTAGCAACTGTGAGCAGCCTGATTATCATATGAATGGAGAAACAATTGAAAATGCAGCCAAATTAGGACCCAGCAAACATTTAAGTCTTCCAAATCACTGAATCTTTAGCAACAGATGTCATTCAAAAGTCTACCTGCCACCATACCATTAGATTAAATACTATTAACAGTAGGCTCTAAATTGCAACACAAGACTCCAGGTTTGATTGAAGACACTTCATGGCACTGCCAACATCCTTCCCTTTGCAGACACTTAATAAGGGGACCTGAAGTCAGGTTAGCGTGCTTCCAGCACTCTTATTTATAGTTATTCTTAAAAGTAAATGCTTTTTGTCTCTCGTTCGTCTCTTCTCAGATATCAAAAAGTAAATCTTGAAATAATTAGTTCTGCACATATGTTGACAAAACTACTAAAAAAAAAAAAAACCTTGTTGTGATTGAGACTCTATTAGAAATGTTACCATCCATCAAAAGTGAAAGAGGAGCGAGTGATGAACAATCATTCCTCATACCCTAAAGAAAAATCTTAAGACACACTGACTAGAATGCTAAGCTGTCCTACTGAAATGGCAACCACCTTTATTTCTGCCTCGTGCTTCAAGGGGTTTCTCCAGGACAAAGCTTTTACAAAGGCAAAACTGGTCATAAAAAACAAATATGAAACATCAGTATTTTCTGACTCTGCACTAATTCTCCTCAAGGGAATTAAATGGGATGTCATGCTGCAGAGCACTGGTAAAGGGTTAAGAAAGGCTAAAAGAATAGTGAAGTTCTGTGATCACTGACATTCATCTTTGTAAAAGGGCAATGAAACCAGACCAAGAAACAAAATTACTGCAGCCACCCTTTCATGCAAGAGGCTAACCAGGAAAATGAGATATAAGACAACTGCAACTCAGTGTGGGCTCTTCCACATCAGATTGAACATGCAGAATAATGATCAGCTACAACCAACAGGGACTGGATCTAATGAAAGGTAATGCACAACTACCCCAGAATGCTGGGATATGGGCGTGTCTGTCACCAGTGGGATTCCCAGAGAGAAAATACTACAGGTAAACAGCAAGGCACGTTAAGAGCTATTGATAATAAAAGGTGTTATTTATTTTACAAGTGCCTCCATATGCCAGACCAGCTCACTGCCTTTCCAGAGCCCTACTTTAATAACACAAAACTTCATTAAATCTTCCAATAACCGCTGGCCATAAGCCAAGACACTAAGACATTCCTCTCATCCCACAAAGGAATGAATCCTAGTGGAACATATATGTGTGCAATTGTTAACCCTCAATAGTCTTTCCCCTGTACCCACATCCTCAGTGTTGTAAGTAAGCCAGAAGTGGGCTGGAATCAATCCAAATATTTACCTACTTTTTTCTCTCATCCACATATCATTCCTTTGTTACTATAGATTCTCTTCCAGACCATGGAAATATTTACATTTAGCATTCCCTATGTGAACACTGAGAGGCAGATAACAGCATATGTAAATTATTTCTGACAGAAAAGTGAAACTTCAGTTTTTATTGCTGAATTTATCGTCTTGCTTTTTTTTCCAATCCATTTACCAAACTGTAAATCATGCCCTCAGAACTCTCAGATTTTATTTGCAGAGGTATTTAGTCATCTGAGAGCCACAGCAATATTTTGATATACCTCTACAATGCCTTCCTGTTTCTGCTTCCAGCGTGGGACAAAAGACAAGGGGAAAAAAAGAACAAAGGAAGAGCAAAACCCCCTCCCCACCCCCCCCCAAAAAAAAAAATTCCCCTCACAGATTCAGCAATAGAAAATGGAGGGGGGGGAAGTAAAGAAAATAAGAGAAAAAAACCAAAACTCAACACACAACACTTCAGGACTGTCTCCAAATCCACAATGATATTCTTCCACGACTTCAGGGACTGACAGGCAGCACACTGAGAGCAGCACCCACCACTACTTTCCTCTAACATTTTTAAAGCCCAGCAGCATCACTGTCACCTGTTAACATCCCAATTGCCTGAAGAACAACTTCCCCGGCTTTGGGAAGGCACAGAGCTGTCACATCTCTTGTAGGTCTGCTGCCTCAGCAAATCCAGTTTGCACTTTTATTTGTTTCTTCTCTAAGCAAAATCCAAGCTGGATCACCTCCCCAGGAATGAAAACTGCAGTTAAAAAAACATTTGAATTTGTTTCTCCTGAAAATACCCTGAACAAGGAGCTAAGAAACAGTTTTCACTTCAGAAAAAGGAGAGAATTTAAGGCTTTAGTAGACAGCAGCTTAGATCATCCCAGCAATCAATCCCAACCAGCAAAATCTAGGTCAGTGAAACTGTATGGAAGTCAGAGGGCTTCAAAGAACGAAACATTCGGTTGTTAAGAATTACGGAAAAAGCTTAAGATTTGGTTAGGACAAAGGTCATATTAAAGCTGCCAAGTGGAAATACACGAGTTATCAGGAAAATAACCTTCCAAATCCTACATGCAGCAAACTACTTTGAGAATTTGTCTTGAAACGACAAAAAAAAAAAAAAAAGACTTGGCAGGGAAAATAAAAAAAAAAAAAAATGCTGCCATCTTGGAGCTGTAAGTAAATACTCATTGCAGTGATCACAGGCTTCACCAAAACCACCTCTGACATAATATCAAGATTAATAGAATTAGATCCAGTATTTTACAGTGTTATAAACTTTCCACTAGGACAGAAAATAGCTGCTGTTACAAACAGGTCTCCCCTGGCCTTACAAACATCTAGAAGCAATGTGAGACTCAGAAGTTAAGACACATTACAATAAATGAAGGTAATATGCATTACTTAATTTTCCTTCCTGCTTCAGCAGGAATGTAAAACCTTCCAATTCCATTTCACACCAAGGATTACAGACCACTCTGTGGAGCTGCTCTTAACAGGCTCTGCTCAACTTCTCTGAACACAAAGCTCCAGCTGACCTACAAATCCACATGGATATTGTATATTCCACACTGATCACACCTTCAGAAATCAGAGCTGCAATGTAGGACTGTCAACAGACATCAAGCTACTGGAATTCTGTTAGTGCTCTGAGTACCTTTAAGGATTCCCTGTCCTGCCAGGAGAACAAAAGAAGGTAATTGAAAATCCCAATTATTCAGAAGTGTCCTAACTGCTTCCTACAGCCCTTTAACAATTCTTAAGCACAATATGGAAACAATGCCATGCCCACCACGGCCCACCTCCCAATTAAACCTACAAGTTACAGTTAATTGCTTATGTGTTCTTGGAGTGGAGAGAGGGCACCCTCCTAGAGCTATTTAAGTTTTTCTGCTGGAAAAAGAGTACCTCAAAACCCTCTCCCTGCAAGAGGAACAAAGAAAAGCTCTGAGCTCCAAGCCCGACGTGTACAAAGGCTCCTGCATTGTCAGCACGAAGTTTGTTCTGCTCACCATGTGAAAGCAAAACAACAGAGCCCCTTGTGCTCCTTGTGTTTCTGTAGAGCACAAAACACAATCCTGATGACCATTCCTCACCAGAAAGCCTGGGACACCTCCAGAACTCCTCCAAAAGAGATCTGCAATGCAAAGCTCTGGGGCAGGTTTTCTTGAACCCTCATTTCATGTGGTACAGAGAAAAGCTTTGCTGTAGGCAAGAAGTGAAGAATCTAGGTCACACTTTGCAATGAAAAGCTCAGACATTTAAGTGATAGAAAGACTTCAGTGTGTTCCATCTATTTTAAACCATGTCATTCCATATGGACTCATATGAAAAATATCCTCAACCTGTTCACAAACAAGAGGTAAAGAGGCATTTACTTTACACTGATATTCTGCTGTTCTCTCAAAACTTCTCAGACACTAGTTTGGGGTTTGGGTTTTTATCTTGTTAATGGTGTTTGGGGTTTTTTTTCCACCTCAGCATTGTCCTCCAGTAAGGACAGAAGATAAAAATTTTGAGAACAAGAAAGGTCAAGTCACTTGAGCCCATTCACAGAAATGGGAATTGGAGGATGCCACTCCTTGGTCTAGAGTTACATTTTAATAAACCTAAACTTGCCATGGCATTAAAATAAATGCACAGCTATATAATGTTATCAAATTGGAATGGAGAACGTTTTTTGTGGACAAGGTAGCTTCAAAATGCATATAGATGGATCTGTTAACTACAGACCTTCTTCATCATCTCAAAGACGCTACCATCATTCTTGTTTCTGGACTGTATTTTTCATCCACAAAACATTTCTACCAGGGATGTGATCTAATACGTGATCTAATAGTGGGTATAGTAATAAAAAGGGATTTCACAGCAGAGTTTGATTTTCCTTATATGTCCAATAATGTCTATGTGCTGTCTAAAAAGCTTAAGCTTTTGGAATACTTGGGAAAAGAGCAGAAAGTCACACTTTAAGGGGTGATACAATATAAATGTATTTTCTAGACAATAGGAGGCTATGAACCACTGCTTACAAGTAATAGATATTGATGTTTATCTCTTTATTTATTATGGCCAGCACTGAAGCATTTATATCCATTAGATGCCACAATTTCATCTTCCTAACCAAAATGGCACTTGAAAAGACAGCTTGAAGGTTACAGACACTACTTGCAAAAGTATTCAACAGAATAATAACTTTTAAAATATTCTCTAATATTTAAACTGCCTTTGCTGTGTCCTACTATTTACTACAAGGTCTTCTTAAAGCAGACACACATGCAAATAGTTTAACATCAGCATTATCAAAAGTACTAATAATTAAAAATAAACCAAAAAAATCAGCAACAGCAAAATTACTTAAGGAATACTCTTACATGTTTTAAAAAAGCTCGCTCGATTCTTATGATAAAAGAAAATACTATTCTTTAAACAGTGTATTTTTTTTAGGGAGAAAAGTAAATACAAGCACATTGTCTCACATTTAAGAAAACAACCTGAATAAGGATTAAAATGCAGGAATTCCCACCTCCCAGCGTAAGAATCAGCACACAGGTTACTAATGCAGCAACAAACTTCCCATCTCTAATGGCCACATTTGTGGCTTTAAAGTGCAACAACCTCTTGAATCATAACAGATCTACATAATCTCTAGAAGTGTTGTCCAGCTGAGTGCCACCTGGAATGCTACAGCACTATTTTCCACACTCAAAGTTTCCAAACAACTGTTGTTCACCGAGAGCTGAGCTTCTCTTCAGGTAATGGGAGACTTCTCTGGAGCACACTGAGAAACTATGCTGAGTATCTTACTTCCCCAGGTAGCAGGGGAAATAGTATTTGGAGTGGTAAGGAGAGGCTAAAGAGGGATAGTTTTTCAGTGCCCATTTAAAGAACAGAAATAGGGTGCCTCACATGAATTTAAAGGTGTTTCCTGTCCATATGGTTTGTTTAAGCTGTGGCAGTCCTTGCCACAGGACACAGTAAAACTCTGGGTTCATAAGAAGACTGCACAAGCTCACGAAATTAAGTTCATTAAGGGTTAAGGAGCAAACAGAAACCACTGCTGGCTCAGAAGCTTGCCCTGCCAAACTGTTGGGAGCTGGAAGAAAGCAGGGCAAGAGCTGTCTGATGCTTACTTTGGGCTTTTATTTCTGCCAAGAAGGCCTTTGGTCTCACCTTTCACAGTCAGGCTTAGATGTGCATTAGTGTGATTTCCAACCTTATTATTACAACAATATCCTAAAGTTCTTGTGAGGATCAGATCATCAGGCTGGATGAGCACAGGACAGGAGCTGCTTAGGACATTGGTGGTAGCCCTAAAGCACCTGCATGGAAGTGGGAATGGGAGGGCTCAGATCTGCACATCTCACTGCTCGGAGCACTCCACACAGCAGCTCTTAAATGCTCAGTCATATCTACAAGCACCTGTTTAAACTATCTCCTTCAAAATAAACACCACTCCAGGTAAGATACTTGAAAAGCGACTCAGAGGACTTGCAAGCCTTAAAAATAACACACAGGCCCCTACGACCTAAATTCTCATCGATATCAAAAGAAACAGAAATCAGGCACCAAGTATATTTCTTACTGTGTGCCCAAATGCTTTAAACTGCCTTTCAAAAAATGATACCGAGTCCCAGAAATCCTGCCAAATTTTTTCAAATACCGAGCATGACACGCTTTTGAAATGTTACCCTTTGGGTCAACATGATGCCATCTCCAATATTTTGTGCCCAGCCTTATCAGTCCTGGCAGGGCCCCGGCTTCACAGCTTGAAAATCTGCGCAGAGAAAAACATCTGGCAGCAGTCTGAATGTGGCTGCTCTTCAGCTGCCTGATTAACAGCACACGCTGGGTTCGGATACCCACTGTCTCAGACACCTCCTTATGACTCTCACCAGGCTCCCTGGGGAAGGACAGTGATAAATCACAAAAAAATTGCCCATATTCATAGAGCAGTCTCTGGAACTGATTAGCGTTTTTGGTCAATATTCTTAATTTATAAGGGTCAGAACCTGGATTCCAGTTCTTCTGACCCAAATACACGTGTGACTGGCAGAAGCAAGTTCACAAAGAAGGAAAAAAAAAACAAAACACAAACTTGTTCCCCCCGCTCTCCCCACAGCTCCTTCCATCCATGCTCTGGTATCAAGACTGTCTGGTAAAAACAGCTGACAGATTACTGGAGAAAAAAAGCCAAACAACAAAACTCAGAGATTTGAGTTGCTATGTAATGTGTCCTACCTACACCACTCAGAACCATCTTCTGGGCCATTCCATAGCAGATGGGAAGCTGCTATGACACAGATAAACATCTACTAGAGACTGGAAAGAGAGGAACAATGCAGATTTTACTATTACAGTGTGTGCAATAGTACTCAAGAGCTGTCACACGAAGGATATCACCATGGTACTGTGTGGTCTCTGATCTTAGGAATTAAAGAGCCTTTTCTCCAGTTCATCACCACCCTTGTTAATTCCCACATTGTAAAAAAAAAAGCAGGATTCTGGTTTTGACAGAAACATGGCGAGTAACAGACAAACCAGATCCAAGGAAAAGAGCAGGGTGGTGGGAAAGTCAAACAGAAAGTGAGAACAGCTGCAAGACAGACAGGTCTGTAGCAAATGGGATTCTTACTGTAATATGTGTCCGTGCCACACCATCTTAAAAAGGGCAGGAGCATAAAACGAGGATCAGAGGCTTCTGAGATGGATGCAAAGAAATGTATATAAGGCAAGGTGAAATCTAACCCAAATAATGTCAGTGCCTTGAGAAGAATGGTGTACACACAGTCATGCTCACCCTGCTGATAAGCTGACAAATCTCCTGATATATTAGGCATAAATATTTTTCCATGCAATATCAGACATGCATGACTTCTTATCCCACTGAGCTCACTTCTTTTTCTGCTAGCAAGAGGACTGAGTTAAGATCCGATCCAGTCAATGGGCTTCTTTCCACTGACTTCTGTGAGCTCTGGGCTCAAGCCCTCACTTGTCGTGGCCAACACATGTTTTGCAGTATTTGTCTTGTCACTGTCCAAAGAGGAAATTATTTCAGTGTTTTGCATATCCATTTGCTGAATCAGAAAGAAAGCAGATTTTGCTAACAGCAGTAGAAAATAAATGGGAGGAGAAGAGACAGAATTAATTTTGGACCTTAACAAGCCAAATTACTGAGCTATTCAGTCAGTAATTGACACACTAAAATATAATAAGGAGTCCTAAAGACTCTGAATGCACTGGAGTCACCTACACAGTCCCTACATTCCAGTGGGAAGGACAGGGGAAAGGGAGTTGGGACAGAACAAGCCAGCCTTGCACATGTACAAGCAGACTCGGTATCAAACTGTCTGTAAAGCTGGGCATTTTGTTTTAGTGTACAAAGAGTTGAACAGGATGTCATGTCTTAATTAAAATTATGACTAATACAAACGACAACAGGTCTAATAATTTCCTGCATGTTTACAATGATAGGATCATAGGACAGTTATTCAGACCCTTCAATTCTAGTTTAAAATAGTGTATTTCTCCTCCATGCTTGAGGTAACTCATTAACTTAGAAGAAGAATCCAGTCTTTTACAATGTTATTGTACTTGAAGCATTTTTCTGTATGCAGATTTCAGGATGACGCAGTCTAGTGATTAGTTTAACAAAGGGAGCAGAAAATTTGTACTATCAACACTGTACAGCAACTACTTGTGGGAAACACAAAAAAAGAAAGAAAACTGAAAGGAGAGCAAAATTTACAGAAAAAGATCCTACGAACACACAGTGATTAGTTAATGCAGTTATAAGGGTGTTTGTTTGGTTTTGGAGCATTTTAAGAAACTACAGGACAGAGGCAAAAATCTCTAATAACTCATCACTCAGCTTAAATTTATGGCCTGTAGACCACTTTTTGAGCACCAAATGGTGTGCAGAAATGGCTTAATCCTGCCCACCTGTGCTCTGCATTCAAACATAACCCGCCAGTACAGGCATCTTCATTTTTATCTGAAGGAGTGAACAACCTCCTGCACTTCCATGACCTTTCTCAGTAATGATAACAGGGCAATACATGATGCTTCCAACACTATCACTGTCTGCTGCCTCTGCTTCCAAGGCACAGTTATAGAAAAAATGTTTTTCATGTTTACTCTTATTTCTTCTGTCATGCACATGTTATAGCACCTTACATTTACAATTTTGTGTGCTCTCTCCAAATATAATCCTTGAGAAAACATTTTGACATTTGTTTCTGTTTCCATACTACAGCTCCAAATTCATTTTCATCATATATTGTTTAGGAAAACAAAACAAAACAACAACAACTAAACAACCAGGGGAACAATCCTCATGAAGCTGCACTTTCTGAAGGTACTTACAGCTAAGCTTTTAAATTATAAATTATTCATGTGTGATATACGCCATTTTGCAGAACAGCAATCAAAAATAAAGTGTCATTTCTTTTCTATCTTGTAGGCTGCATATAATATCCATACTCAGCTCTGCAGTCCCATATCCTTGCCTCAGACAAAAGCATTTCAGTGGGTTTTAGGATGTCAGCAAAAATACTTTTTGCATCCAAGGTAGGCTTTAAAAGCTCTGTTTCAGATGCCAGCCCCACATACAAAATCCCATCCACGGAGCTCTAATCAGCCTCCACAGCGAGATGAGGGCACACTGGCAGGGCGATGGGACCAACTGGCTGAGGACCAAAGTAGTTTGAGGGTCAGCCAAGGAATATAAAAATTAAATATGTTAATTCATGACATTGCTGGAAAAGAAAACAAAAAGACATGAGTGCTAGAATGGGATAAGGACCTTGGCCCAAAGCAGGGACCACACAGCTCCCAGTCCCACTTTCTCCGTGGGTTTCTGACTGCCTGTAGGTAGTGTTTCTGCTCCAAGTTCTTATTTCCTTCACCAGTGTGACTCTGTCAGACAAACCAGTTCTTGTGGATATTCACAGCCCAGCTGCCAGTAATATTAGCCACAACCATGAAGACCAGCTTGAATATGAAAATATGCCCTATTTATTCTTTCTCTGACTGAAGACTGCTTCAGTCACTGAAGCAGAGAAACTGTCTTCTTTGCTGACAGGTATGCTATATAAAAAAAGAAAAGGGAATGATTCTCAGAGAAAGGAAACAACCCATCTCCAAATATCAGTCTTAAAAAATATCCATCAACCCATCTTCAGCTGGAAAATAAGGCAGGATAACTTTCAAAATGTCACAGTGCCACATGCATTGTTCTCCTAGATGGATGGTTCCTGTGAAGCAGGTTTTGCTGTCATCTTTTCCATATGCAATGTTGAATTCATTGTTGCTTCCTAGGAAAACAAGACTATAGTATATGGGACAAATCCCCACAAACTGCTTTTACCAGTAAGTGTAAACTACAGAAAGCACCAGACTCTACAGCCTGAATGTAATGTTTTAAACATAATTTCCAATGACTTCTAAGGAAGTGCAAAAAACAAGCATTTTCTGATGATGTGTTAGTAACTTATAAACGCTGTTCACACCAAGTGTTAGCAATACCAAGCCCTACTAGCGATGCATTCATTTTAAGAGACAGAACATAGCTTACTAAACTGGTTTACATACATTCAATAAATCTTTTATAATGAACTGTGAAACCCTTAGGAAAAAATAAATACAATTAATTAAGTTCATTTGGTAAGTGCAGCTATTGACTAGCTATTTAATAAAGCACTCATAACAGACCATATGAAGCATTTGTTTATAGCACCACATGCTTACCATTCACCACTGAAATGGGTAACCTTTAATAAAACCCCACTAAATTTAATTCTAAAGATTATTGACCTGCTCCAGTTGTTAAATACATCATTCATAACACATTTAATGAAACATTTATTCCGAGTTATGGAGCCCTCAAAACAAACACATTTTCACAGCAGTTGAAATAGCAACAGTCCTCTCTGTAGTAACTACTTCAGAGCTCATGATGAATGAATTAACAATTTATAGGCTACCCTGACTGCCAGACAGAAAACAGCAGAGAGGACATTCGCTTGGATATCTAGCACAGCTGAACAGCAGGGGCAGAGAAACACCACAGGAGCACTGGACCCTTGGGGACTTCCCTGCTTTCTTTGGTCCTGGAAGGATCCTCTAAAGCACGGGGCTGGTTCTTACAGGTCTTTGAAATTTTGCAACTACCTTAGGACCTGCTATCTGCAGTTTCATTTGCAGATTTTCAAAGCCTACCTTCTGTTTCTACAGTGTATTTATGCCTTAGCAGTGAGCACCCTTTGGTGTGAAAAAGGGAGTTTGTGCAGTACCTTTTATACAACACAGTTAAACAGTCAAGATCCCAGCACTTTCAAGCAGCTTAAAAAGAGAGAAATAAATATTTTCTCCATCAAGTAAGCCAGTATTAGACACCTTCTTTCTGTTTTGTTAAATTATGATTTGTATATAGTAACTTGGTTCTTCATTACTCAACTGTCGGACACGTCCCCAAATAAGACACACGGGTGTGACCACCGTGACATTTCCTGACTGATGACACCCACCCACCTTGGCCTTGGGACACACCTTTGTCACCACATCTGATCTCAGTTAAGCTATGCTTTTTTCCTTGGAAATACTGTGCAGAGCGTTAGCCTGTTACTTTGCAGCCTCAATAAGAGCAGAAGCCCTGCAGAATTCAATTCTGTTTGTTCTTACTCCAGTGAAGCCTTGAACTTCCAAAGAAGTTCATGAAGTTGTGCCACTTTACCCAGAAATCTGGTTACTGGTAGCAGATAAAAATAAGTGAAGCAATAATCTTCTACATTTTTATGGAGCTCTGAGCTGCATCTCTTCTACCATGGAAATGTGTTCTGACTTACAGAAGCATGCAAGCCTGTTGTCAACACCTTTATAGAGTGACTCAGTACTGCTCAAAATACTTGCCATATTTATTTCTCTGTCCCAGCATGATTCTCTCCCTGTTCTTTTCCTACTGCAAAAAAATTTTTTTCACTCTGTCCTCTGGAGAACACAGTTTACTTCAAAAGCAACAAAATAACATAAAATGGCTTCAAACTCCTGAATGGCTAATAAAATACTTAAAATGCTTACAGCAAACACAATTCCCTATGTCAGGACAGCCAGCAGTCTCATTACTGAAACTAAAGAATCCTTCATGTATCTGCCCGGAAAGTTATTGCTACAGTAAGACAATCCTGAGGATCCAACAAGTTTGAAAAAATCAGAGCAAAAAGTTGTTTTGTTCTGGTTTTTAACTTACAATACTGCTCTGTTAAGCAGTGCTTAAGAAAGCAGTGAGATCCTTTCTTCTGGCAGTACAGGTCAAGCTTCACAGAAAGCAGGCTAATTAATCCCATTTGAGTACAGTCAGAGCTGACCTTGCACAAGTTTCCTAGAAACATGCAAAAGCCTGAACAAGAGAAACTCAAATTAAGAGACTAAAACTTCAAACTCCTGCAGAGGATTAGAAATTTCTGTTGTTAAATCATTTGTAGTGAAAAAAATACCTTGCTCCATTAGAAAACAAACATGTAAATAAAGTATCTGCAGTCTCCTATTCTCTTAGATCCTAAATTTAACTAGATGGCTCAGAAAGCAGCAGGTTATTCAAGAAGACCCTTCTGGGATACTGTCCTTGACAGCCAAGTTAGACTTGCACTTAATACAACCACTTGGCAAACTGCACCAAACCATTGTTTTGCTTAGACAAAAACCAAACAGGAGACAATAAACTGGATTTAAGACAAGACATTATTCTGACTTATGTCCAGTCTGCCTTTTTTTTTTTTTTAAGTAATTATTCCTTAAAATACCAGAGGGTGCTGAAGGAGACAACAGTATTGTTCAACCCAGGTGTCAGTACAGGCAATAGTTTCACATATCCTTTAGCTTATATCCTTTACTAAAAGGAGATACTGAAAGATTCTGGAGAGAGGAAAAAACAGCACAAAAATCTCTGGCTATAACTCCAGAGGAGAGAACCTAACAGGGAGTTTTGCCTTAAGCCAGAGTGGAAAAAATTCTGATCCACTTAGCACAGAACAGCAACTAAACCAACAAACTGACAGAAAGAAGTGTTTATTTGCAGCTTCTGTAAGGTGGAATGCAGACCCGTCAGTTGGAAAATCTGGAATATTTTGTTGCTCTTGAATATCTGAACTACTAAAAATGAGGCTTTATTCTAGCCAAGTGGCCTCCAGTCTATGAAACTCGGAAAACATTAAAAATATTGTGTCCATATCAGACAGTGTCCAAGGAATAAAAACTTAGGAACTGGGAAAAGTATTGAAAAGCCAGAAGCTAAATCCAGAAAGACAGAGGATATAGGGACACAGAAGTGACATTTGCCCTTATCATCTGTCCACCAGAATGTGGATGTTCATGCAAACACATGCATTCTAAGCCAGTCTTACAAACAGCAATCTATTTAAAATAGTGAATATTTGCCACTGAATGTGGGCCTGCAAAACACTATTCCCTGTAATAAAATTGATTCTGCAGCTGTGGGGTGCTTGTAATAAAATCTAGAACTTGTGTGTTTGTTTTCTGTCTTTGAGCAAAAGCAAAAATAAGTCATTTACCTCCAGAGTCAGAGGGATGCAAAGCATACAACTCCCCCCATTTACATGGTTTGACTGAGAATATGGACTAAGTTTAGCCCTGTATCCAAAAAAATGAAACATGGCCACGTCTTACTCAGAGGATGGTCATTTGAACCTTTCCAGATGACAAATAAGAACTGCGAGCAGGAGAGCCAAAGCATTGAAGCAAAGAATTGTGACCACAACGTTAGAATTAATTCACTTTTCAGACACCACTGGATTGGCCTTTGTTTCCTACAAACATTCTACAACTTTACCAGTAAGCATTTCAGTAGACAGTTGATTTTAACCTGTGGTGAACAAGCAGTGAATAGGGAAAACAAAAACAAAGAAGCTTGACAATACATTTGTATCATATTCCTCAAGAAAAATGTAAGATGAGAACACAACAAAGCATTTCTCTAACTTCTCTGAAACCTGTAAGACTAGGTTTGGGCACATCTAGCAGTCACTGTTCATGAAAAACATTGTATATTCTACCATTCCAGTAAAAACAATGCTGAGAAATTCAAATAGCACAAGTCTTGCCATGCACAGCCTGGGTTACAACCTTTGAGAATCAAGGAAAGGTGTGGATTTCAGCAGAAACAGACAGCTGGAATAAATCACTCCTGTTTATCATACTCAGATCTATTAAAGGCATATATATTGAGCATTCCCTCACTTAAGCTTAACACCAGAAAAACCCCTACTGAATTTCCATACCAATAGTAAGCTGTAAGCCTCATTGTAGGTAGCCTCTCTTGCATAATAACATAAAGCTTAACTTTCTTGGTGAAAATTGAATAACCCTGGATATAGGTTTTAAATAGGGCCCTTCGGGAAAAACAAGGCAGGATGAGTCAATGAACTGCAGAAAGAAAAGCTGAAAAGAGATAGGACTGAGTTGGCACTTGCTCTCTCACAAACCATCAAATTACTAGAAGCTTCTCAGCTTAGCTAGATTTTCCTGTCTCATTGAACACATGCAGAAGGAGTTACACTTCACCACTTCAGAAAATTCTCAACTGAGTGCATTATGCATGAACAAATTAAATTTAGGCTCTAGGACAGAAAAAAAACCCCACCCATGTCACATTAAAGTCTTCTGCCAAATACAACCCTTTAAGCATTCTTAAGAGTATTGCAAACCATAATTCCTTTCAAGAGAAGCTTGCACTTAATTGTAGGGCCTTAGAAAAGGATCAAGAATGTCACACTCACGATAGCCAGTCAGTAATTTACTCGTGCCCTAAGCCAGTTGGTAAATGGCTCCTCTACTTCATGACTGAAGGGCCACTGTTTCCAGCTCTTCAATCTACGCCTCTACACATAAATTAAACTTCCAATGTTTTTACCTTCTGAAGGTAACACTATGCTATGTCAGCAAGATTAATGAAAGAACTCAAAATTCTTAGCCTGCCCTTGGGTGAGGATGATTCTGTTAACACAGCCATTAGATATGTTTCAATAAACCTGCTACATATGGTACACTACAATTAACATTACAAATAGCAGCAGCAGCACTGAAGAAAGCATAAAATCTCGTAATAATTGACACTGGGAGACCTCTAGAGGTCACCTTGTCAAACCCTCTGCCTAAAGTAGGCTTAATTTCAAAGTCACATCGGATTGCTCAGGGCCTTGCCGTGTTGAGTCTTGAGTATTGCAAAGCTGTTCATGCCAGGCCCCTGTGCCAGTAATATTCAAGTCTTACTGCATACTTCTTCTTCTTATATCCAATGGGAATTTTCCTCATTGCAGCTCGTGACTCTTCCCACTATGGTCCTCTGAAAAAAACCTGCCTCCATCTTCTCTAATCCTAGATTGCTAGAAGCTACTCCCTAGGTCTTTGCTTTTCCAGGTTAGGCAAAACCGGTTCCCTCAGACTCATAAGACTTTTATTTTCTAACAACTAGGACATTAGTGGGTGGTTATCTGTCTCCCACTATCTTTTGCAAATGAGAAACATCAGACTTTGGGATTTTTCCACTTCTAATTTTAGTTCCTATAGAAAGAAAGCACACACACCCCAACTTCCCATAGACACACTCGCTATTTGTTCTAGGGAATGAGGACAGAGGACAAACTTGCCTAGCATCCAACAAAGTCTGTTCCATCTGCTTTGCCACACTTCAGAATTATTCTTGGCCCGTGGCAGAAAAGGAACAGGGGCAAGCCCTGATCTCCACTGGGTACCTACATTTACCAGGCAAGAGACAAGCTCTAAAAATCCATAAAGTAGTTAAAGACCTCTCTTTTGAAAAGAGGCCTTAATTAAGCCAGATGACAGGTTGTCATTACAAGAAATGCCTTCGGGCACCTCATTTATTCAGCCAGCCCAGGTGCCATCCGTTGTGGAGAGGCAGCAACACCCCCACGGCCCCACTCCCCTGGCAAAGGAACCGCAGGCACACACAGCCTGGGAGGCAATCCCTTCACACCACACAACCAGCCCTCCCACAGCTGGCTTTCACGGAACAATGTTTCTCTCAGCAGAACAAGAAACAGAAGTAAAAAAAAAAGGTGTTTGGATCTGTATTTTGTCAACCAGCACACATAGAACAAACACTGTTGTAACAGAGAAAGGAGAAGCCAACTTTTCCTTCCTCTCACAGGGAAAAGACTTCAGAAACCCCTGGTGATGCAGCCTATTGCATGATGCATACAAAACCCCACCTGTGCCGTGAGTTACCAACAGTCTAAGATACAAATTAACCCCAAGAAAACATTCAAAGTGCAGTCCCTCTTACAGTTCCGCAGCAAATCTCGCTCTACTTGCCCACACTTGTTTAGTGCTTCAGTAGCAACAACGAAACTAAAACAGAAAAAAGCCCAGACTACCACTCTGTTATTTCTTTCTAATGGTAGACAACTTCCAGTCTGCACATAGCTAATCTCATTTCACCACTTCAGTACTGGAAAAGCCTATTTCCCCATCCATATGCAGCCAGGGACTGCCCCTGCTTTCGTCTCAGTTCCTACCACCCTGCTCAGCCCATCAGCCCAATTCAGAGGATGGTTGCCTTTCACAGCTCTCACTCCTATATTTTTTCCCCCATCGTGGGTGTGGGGAGAAAAGGATGTACTCACACCTAGCTACTTTGGAGTTTGACAGAGCAGTTGAGATATTCAACATCTTTTTTGTTGTTGTTGTTTTTTACTTAGAATCACTGTGCAGGTGGAAAGAAATTACCAGTTCTAAAGATCTAAAAAATAAGAAAACAAAATTTCAGATTTATGTTTCATGTTCTCCTGGTTGCATCCATTCTGCAAAGAAATAAAAACGTGCTGTAAAAGCTAACTTTATCTTACCTGGGTTTTTTTAATGCACCTTTCATATTCAGTCTCTGATGCAAGAGCAATACATATGTTTTCCTTTTTATTGCACAAATAAGCCTGATTTAAGCTCCTAATGTAAAACCAACTGAACATTTGAAATCCATAGGAATATGACAGTACAAAGATACAAGAAAACTTCTGACTTCTCAGGTAACATTTCTAAATACAATGTAGTTTTATTTCAGAATCATTAATGTATTTTTTTACCAATAATTTCCAGCCAAGAGCTTGCCACAGCTGATGATTAAGTTACCATCAAAAAACTTTCAGGGATAGCCCAGGCTAATTCCCAGTTCTATTGCACTTGTTTGATAAGACACACACAGCATTTCTGAGATTTCATTTCTGACTGGCAGAGTGTAATAAATTAGGAAACAGAAGTGACATCCCTTATCAAACCTTAACCCAACTGTCTATTTTTAGACCTGATCCCCAGACTCAGATTTCAGAAGACACTTTCATATAAGTTTATTTAACTAACAGTAATACTTATCTATTTGCAGGCTAGCAATTCAAAGCATTCATTGCCTTAATCTGCTTTGAATTAGTCCTTTGCATCTGCTATTATACTTCAAAGAAATTACTTCAATTAAGTTTAATTACTTCTTTCCACAGCTTTGGAAAGAAGCCCTTATTATATATCATTACCTTTCCTCATGGACTGCACGACAAATAGATGACTAATAGAAGTACAAAACCAAGGAAACTATTAAGCAAGTATATTACATATACATAACAATACTGTACATGTATAACACTAATTAAGTTATTATCATAGTCTGCAATCATATAAATGGAATATTAGGAAGGAACTTTTCACAGAAAAAAATCAGCAAAACCTGACTCGTTCTTTCAAGTCTTTAATACCTTTCTTACTGAATTTATAAGTAGTTTTAAACTCCTGAAAGGAAACAAGCTTATTAAAGCACTAAAATAATTTATGCTTTTTACTCTAGAGTATATTAAAGAACATCATCCAGACAGTGAGTTGGTTACCAATTACATTCCTCTGCTTGTCTAGCAGCTACAGAAGTATGCAAAATAGCTCTTGTCTTTCCAGTCGTCTGGAATACCATACCAATGATTCAATACAGATCCTATAATTTCACTTTTTTTTCCCAGCTGCAGATGGTAGGAAAGATGAAGTCAAGCAATGCTAGTGCTATGAAAGTAAAGCAATTCTTCCCATTTCATTTGGATGAGAGGTCACAAGTGTTGACTTGAAAAACAAAGCATAACTCGTTTATATAAGATGATTAATGACTATTTTGAACCAAAACAATCCTGTGCCCACTAAATGGAAATATTAGATCAACGTTAAGATAACATTTTTGGTCCAAGCAATGAGATAACCTTTAGAAGTCCCTTCCAACCCAAACCATTCTATGATTTGATGAAAACAGCAGTTTTGTTGTTAATCATAAAATACTGATAAACAATAAAAGTAACAACTAATAAAGTGCATGGCTATTTTCAGAACTCTTTAGTGATTGAAGAAACATATGACTAGTCATCACACATCTCAGGGTGCTAGAGACCTAGACCTTGAAGACTGAACAACAATTTCAAAACTCATTTTCATTTGGGACAAGAAAATAAATGTTTCCTCACATTAAATAATTTTTGAATCAATTGAATGTTCAGGGGTTTGTTATATTTTATTTCCACCCAGACACTCCCTGAGTAGACCTCCCACTGATGAGTTTTCCACTTTCCTTCTTTCAAGAACGTTCATCTCCAAAAACGGATGACATTTTTCCATGGATTGCTTTGGAGCACTTTCATGCAATGCTTCACAAGACAATTTACAAACACAACAGTGGCTTAGTGGTGCCATTAGCAAAGCCATGACAAGCCATGGTACCTCACCTTGAGGCCCAGAAGCAAATCCAACTCTCTGGCCTTTTTCATGAGGGGCTTAGGACTTCCCTTTGCGAGCAAGATTGGGCAAACAGACCAAAAACAAACTTAAAAAAAGCAACACCGTCAAACTGCATTTTCTTTTCAGTGTCACTGATAATGCTTCCCTGCAGATGTTGAGGCTAAAACCGAACTACAATCCATTTCCACATATCTGTGACCTCCACAATATCTGCCTTTCGGGGGACGCGCTTTTCGCTGTACAACTGTTCCGCGCTGCAGAGGCCTCAGGCAGATTTGAAGCTGATGATCTGAGGTAAAAGGCAAAACAGAGGAGCTCCAGCAGCCCTTGCAGTTTGCATTCAGAACAAGTACACCAAAGTCAGCTTCTCCCCCTGGAATCAATGAGTGGTGAGCAGTAATAAGGCCTCACGCAAGATTTCAGTGGGCAGAAAAGCACAGCTGATCTTCCTGTTAGTTCATTAAGTGCCATCAACTGTAACATTAGTTTTAGCAAATACTGAAAGCTGAATTTTCAAAAATGCTCATTTTTCAACCCTCACCTGAAATACCACACCAAGTCACGGATGAGGCAACCGAGTCCCCGTATTTAGGATTCTCAGGAGGAAGTGTGGTTACAGTGGGGGAATCTTCTATGACATTTCCAGGTCCTCAGCTCTCCATTTTCACCCCAAGTGACCTGGTAAAACCACTAAGATACCTTAATTGGTTTAATGAAATATGAGTGGGCAAATGGCAGCAAACACAAAGTAAAAACACAGCATAAACTGCATTTCATAATAAGGGCTGTGAACTGCAGAGACAGAATTCCAGGCGCCTGTAACAGCTACAGATTATTTAGTGCTGGCTGAGAGAACACGGACCCTGAAGTAAGGATGCCGTTCAAGAAGTGTTCCCAAAGGTGCCTTTTTTTTTTTTCTCTTGTTTGGAATGTTCAGTGTCCCTTTTCTCTTCCCACTTCCCTTCTCAAGAAAAACATTTAGTAGGGTAAAATTCATTCTTTTCTGTAAAACATTTTTATGCCCTGTGGAAGAAAATGAAGAAGAGACAGAAAAGTGATAGAGAGGCACAGAGCTGCCTGAAATTCTCTCAGTAATAATATGGAAAAAAAAGTTACGAAAGTTTTTCTTTTGGCAAAATTTCCATACCCCAATTACCAAAGATATGTCTTCAACTAGTTTTTTCCCCACATTACACAGCTCCCAAGGATCCCACAGAATGAGTCAGTCTCATTCTCCATTCCATTTTTTAAAATGCTACGTTTGTCTCCACATGAGAAGCACTAATAGAAAGCTCTCTTCTGTTAACAGCTCGTTTTTACCTGACTAGCTTGTCACAGTTGAATGCAAACACAGGAAAATTACAGAAGATCACCCGACATAGAGTAACTTGTACACAACTTACCCACTTGGCAGGGAGGACTGAGTTAGAAAAGTTTAGTAAAACTATAAAGAATTTTAATAATCAGATAAGCCCCAGTGTGGACACTGGAATTAAAATATTTATTTCCCTGACAAATCAAAACAAACAAAATTGTATAGGAATTTTATTCTAGTTTAACTGCATCCCACAGCAGAACACAGCACATGAAAACATGAAAGCCTTCTAGCCTTTCTCAATTAATTCAAAAGATAAAGTGATTTCCAGTTATGAAGAAGGGCCGGATCGGGGCAATTTGAGGAGTACATACGTAAAACAAAAGCACATAATTTCATAATCTAATGTAAAATAAGGTAATAATAATTATTCAAAATACACCAAGCAGTACCATACTGGCCTCAATGATAGCAGTAGTAATACCACTATTTAATATGTATATTAAAGAGTTAATAGATACACATTGTTATTTCTTAAATGTAATGTCATCTCATCATTCCAAGAAAATAATTCCGTTTCAATCTGGCTAAACAATAGATTTAGAGGAAACTAAAAGCTGATGACTAACCAAAGGTTGTGAAACTTTCCAGAGAAAAGAAATTAATTGGCATTTGGTTTCTGGCTTTTCCTATTTAGAATTAAATCACCAAGTCTCGTGTTGTTACACGCTCAGGAGGACATTCCCTTTGCCAACCCCTGGCAAACTTTTCCTAGCAGTGAGATTAGATATAATTTCAAGGCAAAGAATTTTAGAAAGAGACATAAAATACCCAATCTTTCACCAAACCGACATGCAAGGAACACATTGTCAGAACAGACAGGAACTATAAATAATTCATTCTGCATATCTTCTGTACAAAGTGTTGCTCCCATGAAATAAACATGTTTTTCTGATTACTTCCAACTGCTCCACACCTGCCATCTTACCTGCCTAGGCTGGCATTCCACTGCCTATTGTTAATGCAAATTGCTGAATAATTTATCTTTGCTAAGAAGCTACTGCTTCATTTCATTATTAGCAAACGTGGTGCTCCCATGTTAATTTTAAAGTGTCACATGCTATGCAGGTAGACAAGAACTGCTTAAAAGGACTGCTTTTAGATAACACAAGCCACTGCTCCTGAATAGCATCACTTGCAAGATCTCATGTCCTAAACCCTTTCATTTCAGTTCCTGCCTCACCTTTGTTCTTCTCAATAGTAAAGATGAAAAAAAAATACCCAGCATGGTATTTTATCCACTTTCAAATACATAAACCAAAAATTGTCACGTTTTTCAGGTGCTTCTGCTAGAATGATCAGAAGCAAAATAACTGTTATTATTTTAAATACAAATCCCATTTATATACATTTTCTACTGATAACATAATTGTAGTTGGTTAACTGATTAAAAAAAAAAAATTAAAAAAACCCCAACCTGTACATCTCCTGGAAAGTAAATGATTGTGCCAGTATAAGGATATCTTACTTGATACAACTTGTGACACTACTCTCAGAAGCATCTATTTAACCATGTAAAGGCAATATTTGTATAACCACAGGGTGCTCCTGAAGGGGCAAGGGGGAGTACAGAGAATAGTCAGCTCGATATTTGCCATTTTCTGAGCTGACATACAGCAATTCACACCTCATCCAGCCACGTTTTATTGTGTCCTCAGACGCAGGAACACAACGTGCATTACAGTCACATTGTCCCTTTATGGTCCGTGTTCCCATTCTGTAGAAACCAATGAAGCCACTAGAAAAGCAGTGGCCTTTCTCACCTCAGCAATCCACGGGTTATTTACAAGAACCACCACACAAAACGCAGTGGATGCAGGGGTTTTTTTGCAACAGCAAATTCATCCCATGTGAGTATTTGATGCTGACAACAGCAGGGCAACTGCTCGCTCAGCTTTAAGAGATGACACAGCCCAAGGCAGAGTTTTGCCTTATTTATTGGGAATACATCCAATAAACAGAGCTGCCTTTACCCACCTTGTTCACAGATCCCCACAAAGATCAATTCTTCCTAGCTCCTGGACAGAGATCTCAGAGAGGTCTCAAACACTAGTAAGACAAAATACACCTCCAACTCTTCTTTCTTATGTATGTGCACACTTCCAGCCTTCTGCGCCATGAGTCAGACCATGGATGGAGAGCAGCTGATAGGCAGAAGAAAGTATTGGGAAAGTGTCATGGATAACGACCACAAAATAAATTATTTAATATCTGAAAATAAAACTAAAAATCTAAAACAAATTTACAATCAATAGTTTGATTTTTCTTTCACAAAACAGCTCTTTCTTTTATGGTAGAAGCTGCCCTGGGGAGGAGATTGGTCCAAAAATTGAATTCAGCCAACAGCCGCCAAAAAGATAAAGAAATTCAATTTCCATTTCATGTGTGGCATTTGACTTTTTCCTTTCCTGAAAAATACACAGAAAACCTGTTTTTTCCCCTTTAAGCAACACCCCCGAAAAAAAAATTCCTCTTTAAAAAAAAAACATATCAATCTGCTGCTTAGATACTGCTTCCCTGGGAAGAGGTGAAAGAACAAACCCTGGACAGATCACCACATCAAGTGCTACACTTCTGGAAGGCACGTAGATACTAGTGGAATGAAACACGGCAAAGGAACAGAAAAAAAAATGCTGAAAGCTCTGCCTTTTTAAATTAAATGCACAGATGTTGTGATAGTTGTGATTAAAACCTAGAAAGTGAGAACTTTTAAGCTGCATTTCAGACTCCCTTAAATTAATCATGAATGTTTGGCTATTGTCAAAAAACAAGATATGATTTTCTTTTGGCTGCCACCTCACTAGAAATAAGTAAGAGCACATCTGTCCTCAACCTCGAGAGTTTTGACACATTACATCAAAGTACAGGAATTTGCTGCTTCCTGAGGTGGTTTCTGTCATACTATGACGTGCCAAGTTATCTGGCATTCATGACTTCAACATGAAAATTGAAAAAAAATGAACAAGATCTAAACCACCGAAGCTCACGCACAGGTCTGCAAAGAGGCTGAATCTTGGCTATGTGATTCCACGACCTGTGATAATCATGGAATCGCAGAATGTGTTGGGTTGGAAGGGCCTTAAAGAGCACCCAGTTCCAAACCCCCTGCCATGGACAGGGACATCTGCCCAGGCTTCTCAAACAGCACACAAGGACAGTGAATCCCCAGGAAGAGGGAGGAAGCCTTAAACATCTGGATGACAGATGCTTCACTGCTTAAAGATGAACTGCACGGCAAAAACCTTCCCCCTCATCACTGCTTTATCACACAGCTACTTAAATATATGAGACACTTCATAATTTCATGCTGGTTTTGTGGTTTTAGTTTTCACACCTCTAAGTCAGACACAAACCCCCCAGTTTTAAACCAACTGAAGCATTCTTACACTGGAGATTTCCTTGGTTTAGCTACATGGGCATCAAAATCAAATTCAGGCAACCAAAGCAAGTCCTCTTGTAGAGGACTAGGACTAGACTGACTAGAGTGCTGTCCCTTTCTGGGAGAGGGCTAATATATTATCCTTGAAGTATAATTAGCTTAAGGTCATTGCAAGCGAGAGTGGTTTTACACTTCTTAGAATTTAATTTTCCTTAAGTTTTAAAGAAGCCAACATAATAAAAAATCACATGACGAAATTCCATGTACCACACTCCATAAAACCTTACATAGTAATTAAGTACCACTGGACCACAATACAGCAAATCCTAGCCCTGCACATTGCCAGGTTCATTAATCAGCTTCATTTACTTTGGAGCAATTTAGAGGTGAACAATGTAGAGCAACAACAACAACAACAAAAGGTATTTAAAATAGAAATATCCAGTGTAGAAGGAGCATTAGAAAGAATTAAAAATAGAGTTTCGCCAGTTCTGTTTGGGGAGGGGGAGGAGAATGGGAAAAATTACCCATAGCACATAAGGATGGAGTGATCCACAAGAAACCTGGTTACTACCAGAAATCCCATTTCTTCTCTGTAACCCCTCATTGCATCCACCTGTTACTTTCCAGCTCATTTGTGAATACCTCATAAGGGGCACCTTTGCATATTTACACCTTCCCTCTCTAGAGATATAACCACATTCCACATTCTCCTAGGAATGATTCCAGTCACAACAGAAGCACTGCAGCCCACAAAACTGTTGATGGTCAGGTTAAGACAGGCTCAGAAGAGAGCTCACTTTACAGCAAACCTGCAGCAAATTCAGCCAGTGCTGGGAAATGAACCACCAGAGCAGCATCCTCCCACGGGGAGGGGAGGTCACCTTTGTTCCCTTCCCTAGGATCTCTCCATCTCTTGTCGTGTCAGAGGACAAAGCACAGCATGAGAATCAAACAGGATCCAAGTACAACTCTCAGCACAGGAAAACGGATGGATGCCATGCATAAACACTGCTGCAGTCAATTTAACAGTCAAGGCAGAATGTGAATTATCTTGGACCTGATTCAAGCAGGATATAGAGGTCATCTCCATGGAAGAGTCTGCATCCTGCAAATCCCTGGTAGTGAATGGAGTTTGAGACTCACTGCCTACTCTGCACACAGAGCACACTGAAACAGGGAATGTGCTTTTGATGATGTAGAAATTTGGAAGGAAACATTTACAATCTTTGTAATGTACAAATCAAATTAATAACTAAATATCCAGGATTACAAGTGTCCAAACACCAGGATCAGATGCTTTCAGATCTTCTGCTTCTCCCCTTTGAACAGCCAGTTGCCAGGGTGGAAAATTTAATGTAATGAGATCAGCTTTGCTATTTTAGTCTCAAAAGTGCAGATGGAGCATATGCCTGTAGATAGCAATGTTATCTGTATTACTGCAGTGTCTGAAGACCCCAATCAGACATAGGCCACTGAACACTCAGAGAAAACTCTCGAAGACAATTCCTGCCAAAAGCAGTTCACCATGTGAGCTAAGGGGAAAATGCAACCTGTGACTTTAATTAAACCAGTGGAGATAACCACGGAGAGGAAACAAGCCAAAGGATCATAGATGAACACATAGTCATGGTCAACTTTGACAGCATCCTCCAGAAAAGAGTTACAAGCATGTTCTTGAAGGGTTTCGCTTATTTGTAACCTGTAAGTTATGTTTTGCAAAAAAGTTCTTTCAATCTTTAAATTACACTTAAAAATCACTAAAGAAGCTGCGGATTTGAGCTGGTCACTTGCTTACTTTGAGAGAACTCTCAATCAGCTGTAGTAATAAGAACATTGCACCACATTATACAAATACTATTTAGACCACAGAGTTTCACTGAAGGTTTCAACTCACTTGTGATCTCTGCTGGCACAAGGTCACATCCAGCCTCCAGGCATATGAAAACTCTGTTGTTCACTGCACAGTAAGTACACAGCACATAAACCAGAAGGAAACTAGTCCTCCCTGGACATGTTGGGGTTTTTTTTATTATATTCTACCACTTTAAGCCTGCACAGTTAAAAATTGTACTATGATGACAACATAATCGACCTCCATCATCTTCTTTTAAAAAGAAGACTTTGGAAATAGAGTAAGACATAATGCCCTGCGAAGTTCAGCACGTGCAAACTAAGTTACCTGTTCTATTTGCTTTAAAACATCATGGTCCATTCCTCAGTGGGGGATATCAACATTTTACAGAATCCCATTATCATTCATGCTGTGTTTTTTGTAAGATGACAGGTACTTTGAAATATCATTTTTTCAATTATGCAAAAAGTGGAGTTTGAAGTAATTTACTGAGTAACATCTGTCATCGTTTTCAAGAGTCAGTGGCTGATACAGCAGAACTTAGGGACTGATATCGTTAGGGATAATAGTGACTGCATAACTAGTAATCACTGCTAATCTAGTAATTGGCAAGGTGACATGCAGCTACCATAGTAACAAGCATAAGATCAACTGTTTGCTTCCAAGAAATGCCTACACTTCACTCAGCTATTCTGCAACGCTTTTTAAATTCATGACAGAGAAAATAAAAAACACATCAGGCATTTTGGAACTTGCCTCTGATTCAAAGAAATCCTTAAACTATATATATATATATATTGTATTAGGGCTTGTATTAGGGCTGGGGAAATGGCAGGGGATTTTGTCCCCCCATGCATGTCCGCTGAGAAAAGAAACACAACAGCTTTTTATACAGTGAGTTTCAAAATTATCTACACTCTTTATGAAGTCTGCCTTATCTAAATAGACATTTGGTTGCCTGCCTCCTATTCTTACTATTATAGAGTAGTTACATAAAGTTTTATCATTTCAAAGAGCTTAGGTTCTCCCCACCCCTCCTTCTATCTCCCTTGCAATGTTAAGTGCTAAAAGTCTTTCCCGCTTTCCTGACAGTCCTTTTGTTTGTGCAAGCTAGCTTTATCTTAATTGTCCACAATTTTAGGCAGCAACCTTCTTTCAAGTAGTTACAATTTGCAGAGTCACACTAACATAGCTAAATTTACTAACATAGCCAAACTTTTATTTTATTTTGTCTTGTCTTTATTTCACCTCTTTCTCTGCTTTTCTTTTACAGAACAGAGAATTCCTCAGAAGAAGAGTTTCACTGGTTTTGCCAAGAAGGTCCCATTTCTGAATAGGAAGCAAAGTTTCTGGAGCCATGATCAGGGACAGCTCCATCAATCTTAGGCAGGGAGAGTGCACAACAAACACCAGAGGGACAGTAGGTACCCTAGGAAGAATCAACCTCCCAGGCATTTCTGCACAAGCTGCACAGATTATTTCATTTCATGCAGTGGTCACACTAAAAGGAAATCTTGATATCTAAAGGTCACACACCTCTTCTAATATGCTCTTAACCACTCTAAGTAACTCCAGTAAATTTTTAAGAGCCACCTCTGTACTTCTCACTTTACAGACACCTCTATCCAATCTCATTTACACTAAACTCTCATTCACACAGAACTCCAACATTCAACCAGTCTTAATATCTTTGGCAGGGGGTTAAAAATCGAGGAACAGAAGAGGGAAAGCCATGAGGCAGAGTCACAGAGACACTCAGGGCTGAAGTGGCAAGGACACCCAGTTGTTCTGGCTTCCCATCCAATGTGCCAACACCTAGTTCAAATTTATACCTATAGATATTTATTCTTGATTTTTTTTTCCTGTTTCCACACAAACTACTGATGGAATAAACGGGAGAGCCAGGACAAACCTAAGGGAAAGGAGGAGGGTGTTGTTGACAGGTTCATGTTTTCATGCAAGAATTAGCCTGGTGTAACAAGAAAATATATTTATTATTCTGAATTTCCTTGTTAGGGAAAAAGCTTGAGGAGTACCTGTAGACATTACATTAAAAACTTAAATGCTATTAAGTATCTTAACTTAGACATTTAAATTACTCCTATGGGATGCCTGTCTGAGAAAATCCAGCCTGCCTTATGGCAAAGCTAATCTTCTCATCGTATCTGTTTCACTTTTTATCCTTGCACCTGCCTGCATTAACAAGATTAAGAATTAACCTGGAAGAGGGCTGTCTGTCAAGGAATAC
The DNA here is from genome assembly GCF_003945595.2 of Pipra filicauda. Classification (NCBI taxonomy): domain Eukaryota; kingdom Metazoa; phylum Chordata; class Aves; order Passeriformes; family Pipridae; genus Pipra; species Pipra filicauda. Next base: position 2,726,637 of record NW_024104498.1, read on the forward strand.
CAATTAATCTATTGATTTAATCATCAGAAAAACCCAAATGGAGCTTCAGGCCTGGGTAAAATGAAGATGTTTATTGTATTATAATTCAAACTCTAAGGCATGTTTGTGGCAGGCTGTGTCACCAGACTGTGCAGAGGAAACAACTGGGAGGGGGGGAAAAGAGACACTGGAGTTTTCTTTTAAAAGAACATTCTTATTTAACTGTTACAGCCAGAGGGAAGATTTTACATATGATCTCTCCACATAGTAAAAAAAGTTAGAAATTCTGGATTATTTGCAGATCCAAGCTAAGTCATTTGGGGAGCGTTTAAAAAGGAGTGCACACACTCATCTTTGTGAAACCAGGCTCCATTCACAGACCTTCATCCCAAGTCACAACTCTAAGTTACATTACTGCTGTCTGATTAAAGGAGTTTGTTACTATCTATCTCCAAGCAGAACACGCTAGTTCACAGAAGTTTCTGCACTTGCAGCAGACTTTGCCTTTTTTATTAATATAAGCTGCCACAAGACACATGCTCAAGACAAAAAACTCAAAAAACATCCATGTGCCACTGACCCACTAGTAGGGAATGAATGAATGAAAAGGGGAAAGCAGTGCAGCAAAATAAGAAGTTGTTCAGGATTAGATTCATGGAGATACAGGAACACTTATCCTCTGCAAACCGTTTTGAAGCTTTGCAGCTTAACCCACTTCGTTGATACGCTGAAGGCAACTGCTGTGAGAGGCCATCCCAAAGTTTGGGATAACCCAAAGATCAGATTGCAAATAACAAGGAACTCACAGATAGTTTCATTTACCAAAAAAACAAAACAAAGCGCAAATGTACTCGAAACATCCCCAGAGAGCAGCAGCAAGGCAGGCAGCGAATGGATCAAGCCGGGCACAGGAGAGCGACTCCCGGCAAGTGACAGCCCTGCAAGGGAACAAGCGCCGTGTGTTCCCAACTGACCGCACTTCCGCCTCCTCCCCTTCCATTCAACGCTCCCTGCTAGGGATGCTCCCTCCATGTACATGACGTGCGGGTTGCAAATACTTTTGTCTCGGTGTGGAAAAGCAGGCTGGAGAAAGCGTGTGATCCCACGGTAAGTTCACGCTTATATTTGCTGGCACGGAGGGGGGAAACCCCCTATCAAATAGGCTGCTCGATTAGAAAAACGTAGGTAAATATTGAGTATGATTGTGTGGAGCATGTGGATCTTGAGTAGATTCAGCAGGGGAGTGTGTGCTTAAGGAGCAACTGGGACAGCTGTGTACATCTGCAACCTTTGCTTTAAAAGCAGTAAATGCTGCAAGGTTAGAAAAAGAAAGTAACTTTCCCATTTTGCCCTTTGTACTGGAAGTCTGTTGCCCAAAGGCTATTGTTCCTGAAGGAATTCAGCGTAGACAAAGTCAGCTGAGATAAACCAGAGCCCCTCTCCCCCCTCCTATTATTCAGTACACACTTCCCTTCCCACTAGCTCACAGTTCTGACAATGCAGGGAAAGAGGAAAAGAATGGCAGAGGGAAGCAGAGCACAGCTGTAAGTTGCAGAATCTCTCCATATTCATTTGCCAAACAAAGCCAGTATTCAAAAAGACAACGAAGATGCAATAGGATCGCACCGAATCCGTGCCTCTGAGCAGCGAGGGGCTCTCTAACAATGCATTCAAGCAACAGATAGAGATTTACCTTCAAAATGCAGGCCATGTTCTTTCTCTATCCCTCCTACCACAGAGCAGCAGGATTCTACTTTGTGAGCAGCAGTTCCAGTGTCAGGCAAAGGGCTGGTAGAGCTGCAGAACTGCTAGAGCCCACATTCCTGTAGATCCAAATAGAGGTACCACGCATCCAGGATCCGTTAGTCATATTAGTCTTTTTATGCCCCGTTTGTTCCACCCATCAGCTCCTACCACTGGCTGGGAGCCAGCCCAGCACCTCCCCTCCGTCACATGACGGAGTTTGATTCATGGCTCCAGCGTGTCTTTTCGTAAGCTCCAGGACGCTCTCGCGCAGCGCTGTACGTGCGAGCGGCAGTCGGTACCTTGCAGATGTTTTTGCAATGGCTGCAAATCAAGCTAAGTGTTTATAATTAATCCCTCTGCAGCTCTCTAAATGTCCTGGGAAGGCAGTTGCTGCCAGTTGGGCAGGAAAGTCCAAAGTCTCTCTCTGTTATTAGGGCTCTAAAAATCCTTATCGTGCTTGTTAGAGTGCAGTAGTGTTTTACGTTCAGCCCTTTTCGCTGTATAGCAGCCTTCCCTTTGTCTGAACTGCTGCCCTATGAGAAATAATCATTATCTGCGACCAACACGAATATCCCACCAGGGGTGCTTGTGTTGTGCTGTGCACACCTTTCTGTGTAAAGGTCTGGCATCCGTCACAGCAAATACAAAGCATAGGTTAGTTTGTGAGGATTTTTACATGTGCAAGTTGATAAAGACTCTCTGAACTTTTTTTGGACTTTTCTTGTGCTGCAGTGGGACTAAGTGCAGATTAATAAATTCAGCTGTTGAAGAAACCTTTTACTTTACATAATCTCACCAGTCTCCCCTTACATACTCTATGTATCATAGAGGTTTCACTTCATATTTGTCACTTCTCTAGCTGTCTCTTTCTCCCCCTTTTTCTCAGTGCCTCTCATTACTACGTCTTACAACCCTTTGCATTTTTTTGTACTTGGCACCTTCCCTGTATTCCTTTTGTGCCACATTGCTTCACTCCTGCTGCTTTAATACACACCAGAGCTCTCCCTCTCCCTTAATAAATTCCTTGTAGTGGGAATGTTCATCCCCTCTGCAGCAACTCAGGGTTCTATTTACATGCAGCCAATACGCTCCGTTCACATTATGAAACCTCTTACCATGGAGCTCCTCAATATGTGGAGGCCAGAAGGGGTTAGTGCTGCACTGCACATTTAATAACCACCACTCTTCCCCGCCTGGCAAGCCTCTCCTATCCAGGTGCAATCCCTCAAGACAGTAAGTAGGTTGAAACTAAAAGAACTAGCTGTCCTCATTTCTGTGCGGGGGTAAATCATCCCCAAGAGCAGAACAGAAAGGGGACTGGGGAGGATTTCTGCAGCTCACACTCCTTGGCCGCCTTCCTGGGCGTTTCCAAAGAAGAGGTCACGGTGTGTTTGGCCTTTGCACCACACCTCCAGAGTGCTGTAATTATATATACACAGGTCCTGTAAGCTTCTCAGCACCTCTCACCGCTGGAAGTCCACCTCTCTGCTCAGTTACGGCCACAAGCCAAAGCTGTTGAGGTGAAAATTGTGGTGGTGTTGGGGAGACTAATGAAAAAAAACTTAATTGAGGTTTCTAAGCTGACTAACATAAGGAAATATCTAAACCACAAATTAGTGGAAGAAGGTTGTAAGGGGGGGACCTTTTTTTATTGGAAGCTACTACCAACCGGTGTTACATCGTGCTGGATAGCACTTTATGCCTCTCTAAGTACTAGTTATTCATAAGGAGTTCAGTAACAAAGCTCTAGTTTTTAATAAATAAGATAAATTATTCATTTTTTTCTTGATTAAAAAAAAATAATTGTTTATTTTTCTCTCCAGTGGTCAAGAACCTAGGTTTTTCTGGGACTGAGAATATTCCTTTCAGCTGTGTGAGAAGTTTTCATCTGAGACAAATGAAAAATATTCCATCCCCTTCCCACTCCCCATTTTACCAACTCTGTCAAGAACAAGAGGAATGAGACTTGGAGAGAAACTGTCCCAAAAAGGTCAACCATTTCAACATGTCCAAAGCATTGAGCGATTTCCAGTGAATTATATTCCTTAAGGAAAGGCAGAGATGTGGGTAGGTGTCCTGTTTTAAGCATCTCTGAAATGCTTTGATTCTAAACATCACATCAGACAAAATGTGGTGACCTTTAACTTTTAGACCTTTCGTAAATGGACATTTATCTTAAAGATACTTCATTTTTACTTCACACCAGCAACAGCCATCCTTGCCTCCCTCCCTCTGTGACTCATCACAGTCCAAACACTTCATATTCACTTGTCTGCTGAGATACTTGCATGATGCCTTTTTAAGGGCATAAAAAAAAAAAGTAACTTCTTAGATTGTACGACAGGTAACTACAGGCCCTCTAAATTTTCTTAGTTTAGTGAAAGGCAGTCAAATAGATTTTCTGGAATGTTAAGAGTGTTCTAAGTGGCCATGAGGGTCCCATAGTTCTGTTGGCCATTCCCAGCCAACAGGGATCCCTGGAGCAGCAGCAGCAGCTGTTGTTCCAGAAAATGTTCTGCTGGTGATGGTGAGCCTTGTGAAACACTGTATTTGTTCTCTGCAAATGCAGGTGAAACTTGGGGTTTTTTTCTTCCACAAGTTAATTTAGAGAAAAACCTAAAGCCCTGCCTTTCAGACAGATACACTTTTCTTTCAGGAGGCATATGAGATTTCTCTTTATTTTCTCCCAGGGACAAGAACTGAAGGTGTGACTCTAGCTGAGGTCACCACAAACAGCAACAGCTGTCCAGCCTTAGGCTGAGCAAATTCCACCTCAGAGAAACTACACAAGGAAATGCATCCACCAAATGATAAGAGCAAACAGCCATTGTAAGCACATCTTTTCTATGAGCCTCATAAAGTGCTTTACCTGAACTTATAACGCTCTTGAAATCAGCTTTAGGTCAAACATAGCTCATGCAAATTTCAGCCTGCAACTTTCTGTCCAAAATTAACACAGTTGTTGTTGCCTGGTAGGGATGTTAAAGACGGTATGAATCTGCCTTTCAAGTCTGAGTCATTGTGACAAACCACACAAAGTCACTGCTTCTAGTTCTGAGGAAAAAGACCTTGCATATTTGCCATCTAGTTCAAACCTTTCCAAAACATTCTTATGGAGGTGCTACCTTGGGGAAAATATGGTTGGGCATATTTGTTGTTTGGGCAGCAACCCCTTTCAATTCTAGGTCTTAAAAACTAGTTCTGTCATGATAAATAAATCCTTTGTGGAGAAGGCTGATTAAGCCTTAATTTGCAAAGATTAATGCAGCCACACAATACCAGCATTCAAGAGGTTTTTTCTGTCCTGCCAATGAGGGTAGTTCTGCTGGGCTGGGCTGTGCCATGAATATTGCTCAACTGGTTTGTTTGGTGAATGGACACCATATCACTGATGAAGCTGCACTTTCACCTGTGATAAGAATGGTAAAGCCAAACTCTCACAAACAGGTAGCAGACTTAAATATTAAGTTAATTTGTTAGTCCCACACTCTGTATTTTAAAAGTGCACACTTGGAGAAAGTCTGAAAGCTGTTGTCTTCTCACTAATCATTGAAATGAGACACTGCTTCATATAGTGAAAACATGCCAAAAAGGAAGAATCTGTTTTAACATTTGCTGCTACTATGAAGTTTTATCAGACAGGGATGACACCAGATGGCATTTCTCACCCTTCAGGTGCAACCTGAGTCAGTGGCAGAGTAACAGATCTCCTCCATTGTTATCCAGACATCTCCTCTTCCCACCCTTCTGTATCAATTTTTCCTTACCTCCTGTAACTCACCACTAGAGGTAATATAAGCTACTCAGCCCAATGTCATGACGGAGGTAGAAGATAAGATGATAAAAAGACAGCAGGTTGCGATTTAAATGGGAAATCTTATCAGGTGATCTATCCAAATGTTACATGGAACTTTAATTTAAAGCTCATAATGATCCTGACTTTTTGGGAAAGAAAAAAGGCTGGAGTGCTTCATTTCAGAGGTGAACTCCTGTTACATCCTGGAGCCCAGAAGCTGAGGAGAACACGTGGGACTTGATACCTGATTTTTACTGTTACATTTCAGAAAATCCTTACAGCTTAAAACAAGCATGCCACATACACAGTAGTGAAAAAGCCAGTATATATTGCCCTGCCCAGCTTCCTGCCCAGCACTATTCATCTGCACCTTACTCAGCTGCAGGACAACCACCATGCATTAAAAGAACCACAAACAAACTAACAAACAAGCTTTATTCATGGAATACTTCTGCATATTTTACTGTCAGGAGACAAGGATTGCTGGGCACCATTAGTGCCATTAGAAATTCAGCTCATCACCTCACTATTATTCAGTGTCATGGTAACAATTTAGCACAGCCACACAGCACTTGCAGACCTTGCATGTTCTGGAGTTTCCCCAGACCCTTCCTAATGCACACATACAAACACACTCAAATCCAGGCCTCCCACCTTTCGTTCAACTAAACATACTCTAAAAAATAATAATAATAAAATCAAATGTTGGCCACACACGACCATTTTAGGAAAAAAAAAATCCCTTTATTCTCCAACACAAGGCAGATCTTTGAAAAAGTAAATGTTGTGCTATTTTATATCTACAGGATATAAAGGATATCATGTATCACATCCATAATATTTAACTTGTACTCAAAGCACACAATGCTGTCAACAAACATTTATGATTTAAAAGAAAATAAAAAATCCACAATATTTTTAAATGCCTGAATGCTCAGAGATAAATGTCTGTAGAAGTCCCTGGAAGCAGAAAAAAGCAAACCCCTACAAATTGGGAATCCTTTCAGACTGTTGTGATTTTATTTTGAATGCATGCTCATCTGAGAAATTCAGGTTTCTGTTTTCAAAGATGCTTATTAATCAATGATCATTTTATACTGAAATACAGATTGTGGGGCTTTTATATTAAGAAAAAAACCTGTATGACACCTGTTATTTGTAATTCTTAAAAAATTAAATACAAATGTTTTAACAGAAAAAATGGATTTTATTTTTTAATGTAGGAAAAAAAAAACCAGAAACCATGCTTAGAGAAGAACATTGCCTGTCCCAGGCAGCTTTCCTCTAATTAAAACCAACTAAGCAACTCTGAAGAGTGCTGTGTCTGCTTATGGCACCAGATGTTTTGCCTGCATAAAAATAGTAAGATAAACAAACGTATAACTTGCTGTAGTCTTCAGGAGAAGAAAACCCACCAGTAATATTCTGAAGGGCATTCAAAAGCTAAATGGTGTGTTTGAAAATGCACTGTCATTCGAAGGTAACTTTGCTGACTAGAGAATATGGTTGGTTCATAGGTATTTCTTGCAAGTTCTGCAGTCCAGGATGTGTTTGGTTTTTCCACTATTGAGTTTTTACATTCTTTGCTCAGTTACCAATGCCTTACACTCCCACTGTTTTTATGCCATATAACTAACATCACAAAAACATTAACGCTGTTTCACACTGAGATGTGTCCGTGTCAGTTTATCCTCTGACGGGATTTTATCCTGGAGAATACAGGCTGTTCACATCAAAGGAGCTCAGGGAAAGGAACCAGGACAACATCAATCAGCCTATTGAAGGCCCTAAATTGGAGGAGAAAATTTAAATCCAGCATTTCAGCTTAGGAGAATACCTTCTCCTGAACTAAAGAAGCAGAGATGTTCCCTGCCGTGCTGCCTCCAAAGATCCAGCCAGCTCCTGTTCTTGTGGGCTGAGCTCCATCATTGTCCAAACTGCTTCTCTTTTACAAAAAAACACCCATCCTTATCCCTTCCCAAGGCTTTATCTGGTGTTTCTTTGCACTTGAAAGGGAAACCTTAAAAGCACAGACAAATTTATTTCATTCAGGAGTGAATTAATTGGCAGGGGAGGGAGGGTGGATTTTTTTTTTTGACCACTCTCAAGTAACATATCTAGAGGGTCTGACAGTGCTGGCACTGTCAGGTCTGAACCCCCTTGTTCAACATCCTGCTACACATCACACCATCAGAAAGCTCTGAATCCCAAAGCCCTGTCTTGGTCTTGAATGAAGAAATTGTCCTCCACGGCAAATAAGTAAGTAAATAAATAAATATTTATTCTGGGAATAGGATGGGAACTCGAGAATCCTGTTTTTGCCAGGGAGGAGCAAGGTTGTGAAGAACAGGAACCCATCTCTATTTCACAGGCTGGAAAATAGGGGAAAGACAGCCCCTGGCACTCACCTACTCAGTGTCCCATAAATTATCCTTTTAGGAACTGTGCAGACCCCACCGCTGTCAGCACCCTCTGAGGGTTCCTGGAGACTTTCCCCTGCTCTGGCTGGCAGAAAGAGGGGCAGCAGCCACTGCTCTGCCATGAACAGAAAGCCAGAGGAATGTGCCATGGCACCAGGGACAAGAGGTTCTCTGGAGGGAGCAGCGTGACAGCCAGGATAGACCAGGAGAGAGGCTGCACGTGGCTGGGGTACAGAAAAATAAGATCCTTGAATGCAGATTTGGCCTATGGTCCAGAACTTTCTAATTAAAACCAGCACAACAGCATGACAAAAGCAGAAAAAAAGAATTTTTTTCTTATCTCAGTCTCAGGTTTTAGAGTTCTTTGCAGCTACAGGCTCTTGTCAGAAAACCAGACACGTGTACCCAGAAATGCATCCAGTTCTGCAACAATTTATCACCTGAGTGGGCTCTACCAAACTGAGAAGCACGCAAAGGATATAAACTAGCACCAAGTGTAACTTGTGGTCTTGTTTCATTGAGAGTTATGAATTAGTGTTATTTTAGCAAGCTATGAATGGATCTGTAACATGATTACAGTAATTTTAGGAATACAAAAGTGTTTCATGGGGTTTTTTTCTGCCTTGGATATATTTTATGCAGTTATGGCCCCAACGTTTAGACATGCAGAAAAAAAATTCATATATATATACTACAAAATTAACAGAGGTGTCATATGGAGAGATTCACAGGAGATAGTGAGAAAGTCTCTAGAATCCACCTATTCCTGTTTTTAAACCTCATTCTGTACTTGATTCCTGAGTTATGAAACCAGTCGAACGATACTGAAATCCAACTCTACTCCTTCCATTAAAATTCTCTCAATGAAATTCTGTTCTTGGCATATTCAAAGCCTTACCTAGCCACAGCACGAGAAACAATAAAAGCTGATTACAGATCTGGAATCATGAGCTCTACTCTTCTGAGTCCAAATAGCCTGCTACCCTACTGCCCTGTTAAATCTCCACTCTCCTTGGAGCCATCACTCTGTGTCCTAATGTCAACAGACTTTGTTCCGCTGGATACAAAGAGAAGAAAATATCTACCTTGTTATTAAAATTACTTATACCCATGAAAGTTGCCAGTAGCAAAACTTTGCTGTGCTTTGAAGAGCCCATCTCAAACTGTGAACACATGTGCTCAAGAAAAATACCGTTACATCTTCTGAAACATCTGACAGCTATCACACAAATTTTTAACAAGATCTACTCCCTGCAGTGCTTTGAATTAACAATTTTACAAGTTTGTAACTCACGACAGTCTTGCCTCTGACAGTTTTCTACACTGCTGTGTAATAGTGAACTAGAAGATAAAAAGATGCAGTTATAAAGGGATTTAAGGTGTTCAATGAGTTAGAGAACTTGTGATTATTGCTTTATTGGAACAACCATTAACCTTGAAATTAAAGTGGTAGCATGGAACACAAGACTAAAGAAATGCAGGAATTCAGCCTGAATATACAGATCTCAGAATTTTTAAATTACATGATCAGACCATTCTTTCCCCAAAGGAAGTTTTGAAGTTGTGGGCTGTTGTTTGCTTTGTTTTGTTTTTTCAACTGGGGTGGGATTCGTTTGGGCTTTTTGTTTTGGTTTGCTGTTTTTTGTTTGTTTTTTTTTTCATTTGTCCTCCCTCTTTTAGTTCAAAAGATGAAAATTCCAAAAGATGAGTGTGAATCAGCATTACATGAATATGCTGTTTCCTACAGGATCACTGCTTCATTTTCTGGAAAAAATGATACAGTGAATGAGAAATGGTTTTAAGGAAAAACTGCAGAAGTCTGATGATTCAAGTCACTGAAAACAGCTGTGAAGAAAAGGATTCTGAACTTGTGTCTAACAGAAATCCACTGCAATGCTCTCTGATCTCTGGGCACTAGTATTATTTTCCCTCATTTTCTGGATTCACAATTTGAAACCATAAGGGCTTATTCACCAATGCACTGGGTACCTGCAGCTGCAGTCGAAGGTAATAGGATGTCTGTTTTGAAAATATTAATTGATAGATAATGCTAAGTACAAAAAAAAAAAAAAAAAAAAAAAAAAAAAAAAAAGAAGCCTTAGGTAGCCTATAATGGACAGCAGCAAAAAGGACACTTTATTTTTCCTGTGAGTCACTTTCTTTCCTATAAAACAGTAATAATTTTTAATGTGGATGTGTCACATTATAGTGAATGCCATAAGGGTGCCCATTAGGAAATTAGGCAACCTGTCTTCAGGAAATGCTTTCAACTGTCGTGAAGTAACATGTGGCACAGAGCCACACTTGGGCATGGTGGAGCAAAAGAATATTAAATAGCTGCTCTCCACCTGCATCTGGACAGCCTGTACACATAAGCAAGTCAGAAGTACTAGAACAAAAAGCATGTTATTAATCATGTAATTTAAAACTATGTTTAGGAGACAATGTGACCAATAATTATTATTTATTTATTATTTAAGATCTTAATTAAGACTGCAGAGGTAATCACTGTGGCATTTTAAAATTTGAATGCTTAGGTTTCTTATTTAATATTATTTTTATTTCTGTATAACAGAAGTCAGAGGCACAGATTCCACCTCCTGCCATTACTGGCAGCCCTGTTGTGTGCCACTGTAAAGTTTTCTAACTTCCAGGACCATCCAGGACTCCACTCCTCAGAAATCCAACTCAGACAGAAGCAGCCACTTCTAGACCTAGAGTACAAGACACACCCTTTCCCTGCTGGGTGGTAGAGCAAAGAAAGGCAAACGCCAGTCTGGTTAATCCTGACAGCTGGATCCACCAGCTCTGCCACTGAACAGGATACAACTGGAGTTGTCCCTACCACTGGATCCTTTCCCAGCTAGAAACTAGAGAAAGAATGTATGCCATTGCTATGCTAATTTTGAGAAGAGAAAAACCCCAAACCACCTAAAAGCTCTGTGTTATTTTAGGAGTCCAAATAACTTAAGAAGTCTCAGAGTAAATCCATTTAATGGTCCAAATAAAGTCCATACAGTGGTCCTTCGACCATTAGGAAAGTGATGTGTTTGTTAATTTTGATGTTTTATGACTTCTGGTGACCCTGATATTTTGCTTAAAGTCATTTTTGAATTTTCAAAAAGTCATAAAGCCCTCTGTTAACAGTTTCTCCAAACTGACTGTTTACCATTATAGTGGTAAAACACAAAGATTTGGTGATCTGATTATTTTTAAAAAGACCTTTTTCTAAGCAGTTCAATCCTGCTAAGCAGTTCAATCACTCTAAGCCAGTAAGGGACTTTATTGACACAGTAGTCTTTGGTGGAAAATACCAGATTTTGCAGAGATAATTCAATTTGCAAAGTTTTCACTGGAAGTAAGTTCTGTACTTCCAGGATAAATTTATTAATATTGCCAGATAGATACAGCCTACAGCCCAGTAGCAGAGGAATTAGAACTTGGAGCCAGCCACATTTGAGAACATCTAAGTGAAATACATTCATAATGCAGATTTTTCAAATTTATGTGCATGACAAGTTGAAGAGCTGCTTTCCTGCCCCTATATTTTCAAGATGGTTATCAGCATAACATTTTTCTGTGTCTGTTCTTATTATAGAGAGTGTAGCCATCAGCTTGCAAATCATGTAACACCCTATTTCTTTTGCAGCAAAGGTACAAGTAATGTTGCTTGTCAACACCAAGGAGAGGATAAAATAAGTATAGGGAGGTATATTTTGGAAAGAAAATCATTTTAGTCATCCTCAGGTGGGTAACAGTCATTTCATTTTATTTTCCCCCAGAGATTTATTACTAAAATTAATGTTAATCTCAATAAAACTACAGTATTTCTCCTAATCCACCAGAAAAGATCAAAGTTAAAAATAGCTTATGATTTATCATGCACATCATAATACAGTTTTATAACATTTTTAGTATTTTCAAAGCCTTCTAGGATTTTCCTTATCAAGATGTGACATAATTCTTCCCATAGCTCAGTTGTCTTGTTATAGTGCTGCAGTACATGATAAAGAAAATACTTTATAGTTGGAGATAAACTTACTGTGTCTGGCTTTCCATTTTAATAAAATTTACAACAGCGTTTGGAGAAACTGCAGTGTCAGATTTCATCAACTCTGAAAAAAATATATACTAGTAGCTAAGATTGACTTGATGCCCATTTAGATGTTTTGTATAGCAGTCATGGAAGCAGGCTGCCAGGATAAGATAAATTAGGGATTTTAAGGACTGGTTCAACTTAAATTCAGGAGCCCACAGGCAAACAGGATGGCTGCTAACACCAGAAAGTGTCAGAGTACATGGACTGCCTGGATTTTTTTGTGTGATGCTAAATGCAGCACTCATCTAAAAACACAGGGTTCCTCCATTTTATTAATCTAAAATAAAATTATCTCTTGCAGTTAAAGGCTCCTAAAGTAGAAGTATGTAGCTCTAGAGTTGGGGTAGAGGGAGATGTTATTATATTGGACTGATCCTATCCTTTAATTCCCTTCATGAAGTATAATTCCCAAAGTGGATGCTACAGGAGAAATGGCCAGATCCACTGGACTTTGTCCAAGACCATATTTATGTCCTTCTTGGTATAAATCACAATCTTTTGAGAGTTTTCCTTAGAAGGAAGATTCACTTCAGGTGAAGTCATGAACAGCTGAGAGGGAAGTGGTTCAGAAGTGCCAGGAGGGACAGCTTTTTAAGTCATAGCTCTGTCATAGGGTTTGTATCCTCAGACAATTTGCTTTGCAAGTTAACATTTATGTTCCTTCTCCTGATAAGAATAAAGAGAACTGCACACTGCTCTGGTCCTGTAAAACTTAGTCTAATATATTAGCAACCAGTAAAGAGTTGTCCCTTTGGAAAAATCAAGGAGAACAGCCTTTGCAGTCCCACTCTCCTTCTGTGAACCATGCATTTTGCTGTTGCTGTAGTCTAAGGGCTGCTGCATTAGTAAGGTTTCAGTCAGGACTAAAGGTCTTGAAATAATTAATACAAGGTGGGGAGATAAAGAAAAACAGCAGTCAGACAGAAAATTACCCCTATTGCAACTTGGAGAGCATTTCCTTCCTTCCTTCCCTCCCTCCTTCCCCTGGTTACTATTTTTAAACCCCACAAAGTGAAGCATCAGCAATTCCTCCAAGGTGACAGCAGCTTTTTATTGGAGGGGTAAAGGCACGAGGCCTCTGGCTGGCACAGTTAAACAGACTGGCATCAGGGCTGGGTAAAGAGCTGGCAGATTTGTGTTCAACTCTGTTTCCACAAACAGAAACGGGGACTGTTTCTCTAAAGTGAAAATCTGTTCTTTTAACGGAGATTCCCAAACAGAAGCCCCAGCTAAGTGAGAGCAAAGTTATGAATTTTCAAAGCAGTATCTTAAACCCACTGGAGATTTTAGTGACATTTACATTTCTGCAGCATGCCCAGTTTATTTCTATCTGGGTTTCAGAAGAAGGCCATTATTTGCATCGCTGGAAGCTTTGCTTTTGCACACTCAAAACACACACAGTTACACAAAGTAAGTTCGCTGGAGGGGCAGGAGAATTTAGGTTTGAATATATTTCAGACAGTAGCTCTGCTTTGAACAAAGCTTTTGGAGTTTTATCGTGCTGTTCTGTCTCTCCTTGAGAATAGCTGCAGAGAGATATGTGGGATTCTCCCCAGTCCCTCATCTGTCCCCTCCTGCTCTCCTTCATCCTTAATTCCCTCTCTCCAAACCAGCTCAGAGCAGTAGCAAGAATGCTGACCACAGCCAAACTAGAATAGCATTAGAGATTGCTCCTGTAGTATCATATTCATGTACTCAGATAAGTAAGTGCTGGAAAAAGATAATTTTCATACAGCAAGGGGTGATGGGTAGTTAGAGCAAATTACATCAGATGGGGAGCAAGCAACAATCAACAAAAACCAACATTTCTGCTTTAATGTTGTCTTGCTACAGTTCAAATAAAATAGTGAATAAACTTCCAAAAGCCTAAACAAAACCAGGTCAGGACTCTGCAAGTCTGAGAGGAAGAACCTGAGAGAGAGAAGACTAAGAGACAAGGCTGTTAACACTTGTATCTCACCATTACACAGATAGAAATTTAAAGTACTAAATATTTTAATTTATTTTCTATATTAATTTATTTTCTATTTCCAGGAGGAATTTGCTGAAGTGTTTAGCACACAATTGCAGCTTGTTTCTAAAACTACACAAGAATTTTCAACAATGTGTGAGAATCACTGGAAAATATTCTCAAACAAAACATGAATCTACTTACAGGAACAGTCTAAATCCATGTATTACAAGATTAGTCAGAAAGTTTCCTGATTGTGGCTGAAATGCAAGTAAACACTATTATGATTTAGTCCACTGAGAAATAAAACACCAAGAACTGCTTAGGAAGTTGCTAAACATACTATAAAGTGATGTGACTACTCAGAGAAATCAGAATCTACTCTCAAACAGGAACTTATGACACTAAATTTTGTGGCTGATTACACTGAATATGATAAAACCAAAAAAAAAAAAAAAAAAAAAAAACAAAAACACAAAACCACAACAACAAAGCAAACAAACAAAACCCACAAAACCAAAAAAAAGCAAACAAAAATTTCCCAAAAATCCAAAACACACAAACAAACAAAAAACCAAACAAAAACCCCACAAACAAACAAACACCAAACCAAAAAAACCACCCACACAAAAAAGGACAAAAACCCCCCAAAAACAAACACACAAAAACCAAACAAAAACCAAAAACCCCACATCCCAACCCACATCTCTTTGAGCCCAGGTTTATAGCAGCTCTTTCAGTTCTCACTTCAGCCTGAAGTGTCACTATTAGAACACCTTATTACAAAACCAAATTATTTACACACTACAAAAAAAATAACCCCCACTTGGTGGTCATGTCACCCACCCCTCTCACAGTAATTTTTAGTGAGGTAAATGACAAATGAATCCAGCAGTTTGGACTGCTAGAACAGAATTCTCTTGTAAGAAAAAGTTATTTAACCATCTTCTAAGGCAAGCCTGTGCTGTTGCCTGTCACTTGTGACTGACTGTTCAAGACGTGGCTGAAAAGCAGCACTGACTGGGCTGCAAACTGGTTCCCTGCACAGCATCATAAAGCAGTTCAAGCAATGGTGGCTACTGCTGTCACAGACATCAAAGTGCATTTTGTGTAAGGGCCAGTAGTTTCACTAAGTATATAGTTGGCAGGATTGCTTGTTACAAAAAGCTCTTAATTATAGTATCATCAGGAGAGCCACTTGTCTTCAGCAGCAAATACCCCCATTAACAGATTATATTCTACTTCAGCCTCAAGTGTACTCTAGTTTTCATGCAGTACTCTTCTTTGGGATTATCCATGATACCCGGACATAACAGGACCCTTGTTTCTTGCACACAGTAACACCAACAATTAGCCATAAATAGAACTACTAATTTTAAAGAAAAACCGAGGTATTTTCCAAAACAAACAACCAACCCCCCCAAAACAAACAAACAAAAAAACAACAACCAACCAACCAAAAAAAAACATATGGGAAAACCTGCAGCTGATCCAAACCATCTCTACTTCTTATTACACCAAAAAATGCACCTCAGGTGATGCCATCCCCAAGAGCTCAGTTGTTTGGGTGGCATTTGTGCTGCATTGTGTGGTTCAGTAACCTCAGCACTGAAATATGGAAATCTGCCCATGGACAGTGCTTGGAGCAAACTCTCCTCTGTTTTCAAACACTGCCAGAAGGGAACTGTTCCTTTATGCATGCAAAAGCAGAAATTTAGAATTAATTTTTGTAATTGAAAACAACAGGTATGTATTAAGAGTCCTGTTCCAGGCCAGTGGTCATAAAAGAGGTGCTGGAAAGCCCCTGGAAATTAATATAAGGAACAGAGAACAGCAGAAGGGAAAGATACCCTGCACCATGTACCAAGTTTGGCACATTTGAACAGAACAGGAAGACCTCTGTGGAAAAAAAAATAAAATTAAAAGCTCAATTTTCTATCCAGAAGTTATATTTACTGTAAATTGCTCTGTTTAATCACAGAGACAGTAGAGTGGCAACTGTGTGTAACTGCCTTCCAATACATACAAGATGAACCAACTTCATTACAGGGTTTTACGGAAAAAAATTTTCCTCTGTTACAGATTGAATTAGGCTAAAAACTCTTTTGTCTTCAAGATTAATTTTCAGCTAGATCAAATTTTGGCTTATGTATTTAAGAGAACAATAAAGTCACTGTAACACACACACAGCTAAAATCTCAGCTGTCATCTGGAAAGAGCCAGGAAAAGAATTGTAAAATAAAAATGAAGTGGCATTACAATGGGTTTTTGATCTGTTATGAAATAGTTGGGGCACAGTGCAGGGATTTCTGACCAGGGGCTGACCAGGCTGCAATGTCTGTGTGGTGCAACACAGTACCCAGAGGACACACTAAACAAAGCTCTAAAAGCACAACATCTGCATTTACACAACACTGCAACCAGTATTGTTCTGCAGACACTAAGAGAACTACAGAAGACAAGATGCTATAAACCTTTTATTCTTTTTAATTAAAAATATCTTGGCATTTGAAATACAGATGAGAACCACGTAACAGAAATATTTCTATCTGCATGTCACAACAAGCCAGAAGGGTTTTCTTTCTCCGCCTTGGACTGGCAAATTTCACATCAGACATTCCTACATGGGCACTGCAACCCAGGAGAAGAGAAAGGTCCAAAAGAGTTGAGCTTCTTAAATGAGCTACAACATAATTAGTGTGGGTACATGTGCCTGAGTTTGCACCACACATGTATGTCTGTGGGTGTATGTATATGAAGTCCTCATGTCATTGGCTTCTTTTCTGTGATTGTGAACACATTTCAAATTCCTCACATTAGCCCTCAAAATTATCTTATGGTATTTGTCTCACAGACTTCAATGTCTTAGTTACCTAATGAAGTAAGAATTTATACAGTGAACACTCAGGTTTGTTTGTTTTGGGAAGTAAGAGAGAACAAACCTGCCCAAAAATATAATAAACAGAACTTTTAGTTGAAGAGCACTCTAGCAATAACAGAGTACAAGAGTAACACTGTAGTCTGGCATTAACGACACCCAAGGCAGATTGTTTGTGATGGGGTTGTGCTGTGCTTTTAAACAGAGTGCTCAAACCCAAATTCCTACAGCCGTGGCCTTCCTCCTGGGGGTTCAAAGGCAAACCACTGCCATTGAAAACAAAACATAGTACATTTTGGTCAAGATTTCAGCAAAGACAATGAAACATGAAATAACACTACAGAATAAACTTGTTAGCATCAAGCCCTCCAATTCTCACTGAAGGTTTTGGCTCGGTAGTGTGCATGCAGCAGCATTCAGGGAATGTACACTTCAAAGTGACAAATTCAAAAGGCACCCAAGCACATACACTGACCTCCATTCCCCTTCGTGGTATTTGGTTGGGTACAACAGCTCACTACAGTTCTTAAATGCCATTCAGAACTACCCACAGTGCAATTCATGACTTGTACTTAACAGTGACTCTCCAGGTGAGAAGATTGAATTACTTTTCCGAGTCAGAGCTTTCTGACTTGCCCTCTGTAACCTTGCTGCTCTCCTTTCCTTTCCCCTGGTCTCAAGTGCAGCATTCTGATAGCACAGAACACCTGAACTCAGCCCAATTTAACCCAACATTATGTATGTTTAGATTTTCCAATAGTTCCACAAATCTAGATAATAAATTGAATCAGGCATTGCATTTGTGCTCCTGGGCTACCCATGGCCCAACTGATTTATTTTTATTTTAAAAAACCATGAAATAAAACTAAAAAATTGTTGACATTCAATGGTATGGACCACATCATGTTATATAGTTAGAAGATCACAAAGCAAAAACTGTTTGGGACGCACTGAGGTGAGCAGGATCACTGGGCCTGTCTTGTCTTACTTTCAAATTAGTCTCAAGAGGAAGAAGAATAAAGGAATAATAGATATTGGGCATCCTAGAGCATGTTGAATATGGACCAAAAGCCAATCTAGTATTTCTTGTTGGAATGAAGTAATAAAGTGGGCTTGTCTGTCTGAATTTCCCAGTAGAAACAGATGATGTTTTCCACTAAAGTATTCACAGTTATTAGGAGATAAACCACAGAAAAATGCATGTCCTTAAGATAAATAAGCTTTCAATGGTCAGAGTCATGCTTCAAGTTGGATCCTTCAGTTTCTGAAGAATGACTGCCTTTTCTGCAGAACTGTGGGATACAAATCATGGCAATACTATTGCCTGTGACCAGCCAAACATGATGCAAGATGAGCAGGAAGGAGGTACCACCCCTTTATAATGTTCTAGTCTGGCTCCTCACACTAAGGAGACATTCATATTGTCTCCATATGTTTTCCATTTAATTTTGCAAAATTCCACTAAGTTGATCTATTGTGCAATTTGGACTTTATACCCAATATCACTCACAGTCCTGCTGTGGTAGCAGTTCATAACGTACATATAGATAATCCCTTGGAGAAGAGGGAATTACCTCATTGGAACTGTTGTTCTTTGGAACTAATTATCTTTTTGTCATCCTCCCTGGGAAGGATTTTGAGAAAAATACCCTCTCTGTTTCCCCCATTGCTGTTCCTCACACACCCTGAGGAGTGAAACTTTGAATCAGATCAAGATTCCTGTCGCCTCAAGGAACAGATCAGAAACAGGCTGTCACTGATGAGCATTTTCAGATCCATGATTTGTGTCTTCCCTTGCTTGCCAGGGACCCTCCACATGATTGTTCTCTGGAGCTATGAGTCCACAGGTGACCCTTATGAGCTGACAAAAGCAAAACGAACAAAAAAAAAAAGCCTTGGAGCCATTCTGGATTGACTCCATTTATAGTATACTCCCTGCAGGAAAAGAATAGCCATGCAGGCTTATATAACTAATTGAGTTAATTCCAGATTTCCTTTCCCCAAGCTTAATGCTCAGAACCTCATAGGGAGGCTTTCACAGAATTTATTTCTTTGGAAAGATGACTGTCTTCACCTATTATAGCTCTTACACTTCTCAGTAATCAAGTGAACCTTACCCAAAAGGAAAGCCTCAGACAGAATCCTAACACTTTCTCTTCTCCTACTACTAGATTTCATGATATTTTATATCAGTTACTTGTTTCCCTGTTATTATGAGAGGTTGAGCAGCCTTGAATTGACTGATGTTAGTCTCCTGAATGAAGGTGGAAGGGGACAGTTATTATTGCATAAATCAACATGCCTCTGTTGTACTTACTCCCCTCACCCTAAGCTGAAACAATGCCTTTAGCTTGCTAAAAAACTTCATAAGCCATGTCTGTGGAGATCCCATACCAGCACTTTCTGTAGTCACACTCTGACAAGGGTAGATACTCATAACCCTTTTTGTAAAAATTTGTTTCATTAAAAACATGGGAAAAGAGAGATATTGCTGCCTACTCCCTGCACAATGGCCAGCTCCAGCATCTCTGCTAGGGAAAAGGATTCAGACCTTTAAAGAGAGCACGTGAACAACCCTTGCTTTAGGGTACTCTTACATGTGGGCATTCTCCATCTCACATGCTGAACTTGGCCGTGTCTGGCAGGGATACCAGTGGAGACCAGTGAAGGTAACCATCTGTTGGTGAGGGTTCCCTGAGGCCAATATGTTTATAACAGCTACTGCCAACTTGATTTGACTTCTACCTTAACACCTTCTTTTTAGCTTAGGACCATCCATCACTAAAGCAATTTATAGAGTACTTCACACCCAGGATTACAAACAATCGCATTGCATTCCATATGGAAGTACACCTGTAACATCTGCCTGTATAGTCAAGTCTCTCACCTTAAAATCAAACAAGGCTGGCTCCTGACTGCCCCTATTAAACAGTTTCTTCTTCCCTGTACAGTCTAGGAGATTTTTTATTTTTGTGAAACCCTTTCTCAGTCTTGTCATAAAATAACATACATTTAACTCTCAAGGTTCTTCACCCTAGGAGTCTCAAAGTGTTATTTTTTTCACATGTACTAGAACACAAATATTTGTACAAATAAGTCTACAAACTGTGCTGTCACTGCATACATGGCTAAGTCTTACCTAAATATACTAATGTGAACACAGACAGCTAAAATTCTCCTGCACAAATTTAATGGTACAATGCTGATCATCACACTGGTGCTGGAAAGTAAATAAAAATGGCTTGCATCAGAATAAGCAAAGGAATAGCAGAAACCAAAATTCACACCCTCTTCACATCTACTGTGTTTCTTTGTACCACATTAAGGTGGGCAGGTGTTTCTGCAGACTTCTTTGAATTAACAAGCAAGGTTGAGGATTACCTGCTTTACTCTGGAAAGCTAAACTAGGATGGGTGTAAAAGTCACCCACACGCATCAGGGAGGCTTAAAATGTTGTTCTTCTCCTCCAATTGCTTCCAATAGGAGCTTTTACTGTTGGCTCCAGCTGGCAAAGCAATGCATGTTGCGTACAGGTCACTTAATATTTGAGAAGCACTCAAACACTAAGGTAATCACTGCCAAGCAAGACCCTGGGGGAAAAAAACCCCAACCCAAACCCCACAATTACACTGCTGCCCATCTCCCATGATGGTACCCTCCTGCCACTGCTGCAGGCCACAGACCAACCTGTTTCAACCAGTATCTTGGCCGTACATAAAAAGGACTTCCAAACTTGACCACCTTTTCCAGACTAAAGGTGGTCATGCTAAAGCCTCATGAAGGGTGCACCTGCCCCCCAGATGCAGAGCACAGCCAGTCAGAGCACCTGTGTTGACTCATAACTTCAAACACACTTTGCAGTGAGATCCAAGGGGACTCTGAACCCTCTATTTGCAGGAAAAATATCAAACATACCATAAAGACCCAAGATTAGCTTACCAAGTGCACAATATTTACATGCTGTATAAGATTGTCCTGGCTTTGCCAGCCAGTACAATGCTCTGTACCCACTGTTAGCCATCCCTGGATGTTCTCATGCAGCAATACTCTTTCTGCAGTTACAAGTTCTCCAAACCCAGCACACTCTCACATGATGCATCTGTTTCTCTAGCTAATCAGCAAAAATAGTGCTTAAATTATGCCTAGGCCTGCAGTGAATCAAGAATTTAGATTTTCCACTCCATTTCATGATTTAGGGAGCCCTCCAGAATAGAAAATACATCTTAATATTGATATTTTCTGCACCATTTTTGGCAGGGTACAGGCATTCTGTGCTTCACGGTGCTGATAACTGTATTCTGTGAAATATATTTGTAAAATCTCTTGAGAAAGGTAAAGGCAAGAGAAATCCTGAACAACTATTCCTTGGCCTTTCATTCTCTTTAGAAGTGCTGGTCCCCTTGAGAACATATTTTTCCCTTTTAAAACATCCTTCCAGCATCCTACTCAGAATGTGTTACAAGGATTATTCTGTGTCAGATGAAGTGCAGTAAAATACTGTTATGTGAGACAAAGGTTCTTGCTGAAACAAATAGAAAACAGATTTGCTACCATCTTTATGTTAATGTAGTATATCACAGAATCAAACTGATACAAGCTATCACTTTGGCTGTTTGGAAAAGTGCCAGCACATCAGGAGTACCGTCTTCCTGAGGACACACAATAGCAGATGATACACTGTAAGACTAAGGCTATGCAAATAATTGATATTGCAGTTTGCTTGGGGAACACAAAAACTCATTTCGGATTAGTCCAAAATATTCTCAGTTCTCGGGGGAGAAAACAAACAAAAAAAAACCCGCTCGAGTCAGAAGGAATTTCATACTTGACATTTTTAACCTTCTGAAAGGTGCCTTCAAAAGATGCTAACAGAGAAAACCCTCTAAATGTTTATTGCACACTCTGCAAGAGAGTCATTAATATCATTTTTCAGGCAGACTTTGAAATGGTCACTGTTTAAAGAGGAAAAAAACTAGAAACACATCAATCCTTATGCATATATAATATTAAGTTTCCATTACAATGACCTATTAATGGAAGAAAATTTGTTGGATGGATTTTATGCCTGCTGCAGAGAATACATCACCACAGTCTGTATACTTGTAGTCCCCCTGAAGAAAACTGGAACTAAACTGTGATTTTTTTTCTGGAACTCTGACAATATGTTTGGCAGAATACCTTAACCCATTCATATCTGCACCATATCGTTCTGAAAAATAGCATTTCATTCAGAGGAAAAATTACAGTCCTTCCATCTAAGACCTGTCCATTTGTATTTCTTTGTCTTCTGGGCTGTTGTGCACATAGTAATGATTTTTTTTTTCTTTGTTCTATTGGTTTTGTGTACATGGATCAAAACTTAAAACAACAAAAACGTGTCAATTATATCTGTCACCCATAGCGAGACAGGATAGTCCCAGGCCAAATGATGGGCTTTGACTGCTGTTTCCATCACAATCCCTTACATGTTCTAATCTATATTGAGCCCTAAAGGTTTTTAAGCATCCATAAAACAAACAGAGATGTATTATTTTCTACAGTCTTTAAAAGTTTTCTCTACTATTCATACTTGGCAGTTCCCCATGGATTTCATTTTACCTTTAAATAACAAACACAATGTTACTTAACGTGCTGCCTCTAAAAACTCAATCAGCAGCACTTTCTTCACAGCCCATATTTAAATCTTGGCATTTCAGTAGTACTCTACATCTTCAAAGCAAGCATGGTAAAAATAGTTAAGCTAATCCTCAAAACACCTCAAGGTCCACATTAATTCAATCATTTAAAACAAAGAGAAAGGGTTTCTTATACAAAGGACAAAATTACTCAAAAGAAAAGAAAGGAATACAGCACACATTCACTGTCCTGAACATGCAGACATCGTGGCCTGCTTGAGAGACAGCAAAGCACACACGGGCAAAGATATTCTGAAATGTGTTAATATTAGAAAGCCAACACTGCACACACAATGTTTAGAGAAAAAAACACTACTAATAACACCACATCAACCCAGCTTCATTTGAAAACTAACCTTAGTGAGCACATCCTACTCCTTCCACACTTCCTCAGCTTGCTCTTGCTTCCCAACTTGCTCCCTCCTCAGTGCAAACCCTGAGTGAAAAGCTGTCGGATTAGACGGCAGCTCCCTCACCTGGGTTACAGCTGATGAGCCACAGAGACCCACCTGCTTGAAAAGCATTTACCAGCAAATAAACTGCCCCACCCTTTCCTGGGTAATCATGGTCAGAGCTTCTGCTTTGCAGCTGTTTTGCCAAAGCCAGTGTATTTCTCATGTTCTGCCCGTTCACTTATTTAATAATTACTGGAGGTTTACAAATCCTGTAACAGCTGTACACACTTAAGCATTTTAAGGACCAGGTTTTCAGAGGTATTTAGGCATCTCACTTATTTACTACAACCAGAATCAGACAACAATCTCTGTGGCTCTGGGCCTTAATTCTGTGCAAACCATTGTCTCCCAACTCCAGTTAGAATTAATCTGGCGATTTGGCATAAACAGCTCAGTTGTGTCACTTCCTCCAGTCAGGTTCTTCTTTCCTTTCCTTCACAGGCTCTCTTTGTATGTATTGGCTTCTTCTTTCCTTTATTAGATTTACATATTTCAAATCAATCCCCATTTATGGGTTACTGCGGGGTCCCCATTCAGTATCACATTTCACATTTGATTTAAAGTAGATGCTATAAAACCAAGGTGGACAATTGGAATCTAATTTAGGTAATCAAACTCTGCTGAAATTGCCATCAGCTAAGCACTTTCCTAATAGAGACCATGAGAAACTCTTACTTCAAATTCAAGTTCAGAAACTGTACAACTTTAGCAAAGACAATTTTGCTGCACGTAGCAAGGCCACCACCTCCCTCCCTCACATGTCACTCTGGAAAGCCACAGGATGTTACAGGACCTTCAACCACACAGGAGGAAAATGCCCTCTAGAAAGGAGTAATTTAGGAGAGATTAACCAAGCGTCCTCATTTCCTGCTGCAGAGAGAAAGCATCAGGTGCTGCTCAGGGCTGGCACATCTGGGGCTGTGTTTGCAGTGTTGAATTCTGCTCATAACCACAAAGCCACCCACAATAGCTCACTGCGGAGTCAGTCATACACCAAAGTAGTCCCTAACTTACCCTATTTTGATCAATTCAGTAGCCAAAATGTAAGTGGAAAAGTTGACATAATCACCTTTTTCTTGCCCTTCCTGCCAGTTTTACCTGCTGTGTAAGAGAACCTCTCCCAAATTCTTTCACGCAAACTGTTTCCCAGATCTGCAGAGCTGAAAACTTGACTGCAAAAGGGAAAGATGTGGGAGGCAAAAGGCACAGATGTTTTTCCTGGGGAAGCTTAATTAATTGTTTTTGTAGCACATTATCGACATTAAATGCTTAGGAAGTGCCAAGTTTTTTTATCGTTACTACCACAAGCAGTCAAGGAAAAGAAGAAATAGCACAGCCACTGTACCTGATGCATTGATTTTAGATTGAGACTTGAGTGTTCTGTGGCTTTTTCTTTCAATAGGTAATCACAGACCACATAACACTATAAAGGAAAGCTCTTTCAGTGCAAATAAAGGATTTTTGGGGGGATTAAGAGGGAGCAGAAATGTAGCACTTTTTTTCTAATATGTTTCTATGGTGTAGGGACCTCAACCCACCTTTTATGTATTCACGTGAGTCCGTGCTGGCTTTATTCCATTCTGAAATTATCTTGGTTCCTTTAGAAGGCACTGCTCCCAGGTGAGATAGATAAATACAAAGGATAAGGTGGCAATTAAACCTTGGTCGTTTTCCTCCAGCTTCTACACAGTTTGTCCTTACTGGCAGTCCCAGATAGAGGACTGCAGTGCCATCTCTCTCTCTGAGCAGTGTTTGCAACATCATTTAACCTGCATTGGCCGTGGGACAAAGTTGTTGTGAGGATGAATTATGTTAGTGTATGCTAAGCAGGCAGTCATTGCAGCTACTGTGCATCCCAGCATCTCTTTTCTACAGCTACAGACAGTTGCCATTTCACTGTGGTCTCCCAGTTTCAGTAACACCTTATTGAAAGGATGTGAAATCCCATTAGTTGTATGTGATTGAAATACTGCAGTTCCTTACCATGCCAAAACAACTGACTCCTGCAGAAACAATGGAGCTGGATTACAAAGGAATATAGGTGAGACAGGCAGACAAATATGCTTAGCTGGCATACCTCGTGAGCAGCCTTTGCTGATGAGAACCTTAGGCAGGCTGGGAATGCACTGGAATATTCTTGCATTTTGTGCTCTTAATTGACAACTTCCCTGAAAGCACAGAGGAGGGAGAATTTTTGCCATGCCAGTTCTACCATTAGGTGTACAGGTTGCACCAAAAGAAAGAATCTGTTGGGCAGCTGGTTTAATGCTATATTAAAAAGATCTCTCCAGAGACCAGCAAGTTGGTCTGTTCTGGGTCAATTTTGGTGAAATCTCTTGTGTGTCCCAGAAGGATGTTGTGGTAAGCTGTACCGACTATTATTTCTCCTCATGCTGAATTCACAGCATTCAAAAAATCCTCCATAAAGTTATTATTCCGGAGGGCCCTTCTGCTCTCATCAGCATCATCTTTGGACATTTGGTAAGATCCATTTTATACCTTAGTACGTGTTGCTGCAATAAATTTCTATTGAATGAATTTCCAGTGAATTTCTAGGATATGCTTGTTCCTCTAGGAACAAGCACAGACAGCTGCAGCCAGCACCCAGTTGCCAGTCTGAGTAGAGGCATAAGTTCTGTGTTTTATATGGCAAAGAAGGGATTTCTTAAAACAAGTTGGTAGCTTTCCTGTGAATCTTGCTTATCTGGCTCAGGAAGCTTAGACCTAGAGATGGTGAGGTTAAATAAGCTGAAAACTATGTGACCACAGGACTGCAGAGACACTGTTGATGTGTTAGGTCTATCCACTGCAAAATGTCGTTGACTTTTGTTCATATAAGAAGTAACAAATTAAAGCCAATATGATTTAGAAAGTGTCTTTGTCAGCCTTAGGTTACAGGTCCTATGTGGTGATGATTTGCCTAGCAGGACAAATCAGGAAAATAATGTTAGGAAAACGTAGGATGAAGATTACAACTCCAATTAGTCCTCTGAATTAAAATTCAATAAACCTGTACTAGTGATGCACTAGTGAGCAGTGCATCACACAAACAGAGTTTAAACCAAAATGTTTTTCTTCTTCTGTATTTTGTCTAGTTTGCCTTTACCCTCCAGGTCACTAACTTAGGAGTTAACAGGGGAGAAACGGGAAGAGAAGGGTAAAACACACAGGAACTCAAAGCCAGGATATCCTTTCCCTTTGTTTCTCACACAACAAAGATTTTTCCCATACAAACTCATGAACTCCAGTAGGAAATTAACTGTGATTCAGTGACCTAAGAAAGTTCAAAGCTCCTAAAGCAGCAGATCAGCTCGAGCAAGCCAGTGCTTACAAAGAACACAGGCTACCAGTTACACACTTGGAGAATAATTTACAGTAGTGCTGAGCACTCACAATGCCAACTGAAGCCAAGTGGAATGGTGGGAGATCAGCACATCAGAAGATCAGGCTCTTTGATTCAAAGATTATCCTGAGGCATAGAAAGCCTACCAGTGGGATGAAAGTGTGGAAGACAATGACTGTCAGTAAGAGTCAAGCATTTTGGGAAAACATGTTGAAGCCAACAAAATAATCTGCTGTCACTCCTGCTCTCACAAAATAGTCTGTGTCTCACTCCTCAGAAAGGCATAAAACTCAGCACTGTTAAGAATTCAGGAGTGAGAAATATTTGTGGAGAGGAAAAAAGTGGTAAGTGTGCAGAGATGGGTTTCAGACGTGGGTTTTTAAGGTGACTGCTGAACAGACTCTTGATGGGTGTACCTAAGGGAAGGTTATTATGTTCTCCAAGCGGTAGAATCCATCTCTGCAAACGGATGGTGCAGGAATTCTTCTATTCCTGCAGAAGATAAAGCACAAGCAGATACTCACATACACAGCCCTGTAACTTGTCTGCCCAGCTGTTCAGCAATTTCCAAATCTGCATAAGTATAATAAATCATATTTTACTACAAAATATATTCTCTCTAGTACTCATAAATATGACAGTTTATAGCAGAGTCTTTATTCAAGAGTATTGAATGCCCTCATTTAGTAATTGCCTCACCCACTGACAGCTGTAGCTCTATCAAGGTGATCCTAGTGATATTCATTATGAAATGCATACAGTATTAAAATACCAAAATCTTGCTAAATACTGAAGAAATGTCACCCTCTACTCTTTCTCCTTTCCAACTGAAAAGGAAGTGTGAATAAAACTTGGTACTTTTGGTAACCACAAAGCAGAAATTGAATAAATGTATATTAAACACCAGTGAAATGTTACAAGCGCTTTGAGTTTGTAAATCAGCACGTTCCCAGTTGTGTCAAACTGGCTCACGACTGGATCAACACTCTCCACAAACATGCAGAGAGGAAGCAGTGTGTTTCAGACTATTTTGTCAGGCTGAAGAGATTCAATGCTGAGCCTCTTTTTAACTTTTCCTTTCCCCTTCCTCATCCTCGAGCCCAGGTAACAGTAGACGTTGCCCTCGGATCTGCCCGGCTGCTGTTTCTCTATTGTGATCATTTTTTTGGGCTTCTGAAAATGCAGGGATAGTCTGAGTGAACTGGAGAACAACCTGTGTGCAGCAGTAACAAGATGCCTCATTCTCTTGGGTGTAGAACAAGAAACTGGGAGACACAACTACTTTGTAGTTCATCCAATGTTTTTAATAACAGAAGTGGAAGCATAAACATATGGAAAGTGGGATGCAAACTCTTCTTTTCTTTTTTTTTTTTTCAGTGTGATCCACACCATAAACCTTTCAAGCAGTAAACTCCCAATGCCTCCTGAGTGCAGTTGCCTTCTTGAGGGCAGTGTCCTGCAGAGGGAGAAAAAGCACAAGTTAATACAGCCTCAAATCCCTTTAGATAAGTAGAGGCTTTCATCTTGCTAGAGGAGGCAATGTGTTTAACCTGGGAGAACAACTCCAAGATAGTCTTCCCCTTGGAGACTGGACACAGAGAAAAACAAGGAGATTGCAAAAGGTAAATAGGATATTCAGAAGCGACTCAGAGGAAAGCAAGTGGAAAGGAGATGCCATTTTCAATGTCTTTGGGAAAGATAATCTTTCATGATTTCCTAGCAAAATACTGTGATAAATAAGTTGCTAGTATGCTAAAGCCCCAATTAAATAGTTTATCTCATCACACCAATGTCTAGTCAAGTGTCATACCCGGCAGTAAAACATTTTGAAAGAACAACATTTGTGGTTCTTCGTAGAGAGGGAATAGATATAAATGTATATAATTGCTTTACTGTGTTATGCATTAATGCTGGTTATCAGTTGTTACCAGAGCAATTGAGCAGTTTGTGGATATGTTATTTTAAGCTACCCCTGCTGCAGCATGTAGATGCCTTGAGTTTTGCCTGTATTTATGCAATTAAGTGGCATTTAAGTTTCCACTGCCAGAAGTGATTTCTGTGGTAATGTGTTGTGAGCTTCTCTGCAGAACAGGCTTTCAAGAGTACAGATCTTCATAAAGCTTTAGTGTAAACTCACAAGATAGGAGCACTGAAAATAAAGGCAGGCTGAATATCTGTCTCTTCCTTTCTTTTTTCCTGTGGCTGGCTGAGCAAGCTTTCCTGAAGAGAAAGCAATCTTGCTATGAATGTAATCAGTACGGTGTTTAGTGGGCTCTAACTTCCACGTGTCTCTCTGTATTTTTGCTGGCTATAACTTTTTTATTGTTTTCCAACAGCTGTTAGTGAAAACTGAAAGAAACAACTATATTCTGGAGGTCTCATTCATATCTATATCATCTATATCTATATCTATATCTACATCTATATATAATCTATATTTATATCTATCTATACCTATACTTATGTATATCTATCTATATATATCAATATCTATCTATACCTATATGTAGATAGATAGACAGATAAATACATAGATATATAAACAGATAGATAGATAGATAGACAGATAAACTCTTTATGTGCTTTAACACAGAAGGACGCAGCTCGGACTCAGAAGCTCCGAGTCCTTGCACGGAAGGAAAGCAGGACCCAGGGGCAGCTGGCCCAGCCACCACCCGCCCGCCCACTCGCAGGACCCCCCCACCTCCACGCCACCCCCCAACTTCAGCCGCTCTCACCGCGGCGTCTTCCCGCGCCGGCGCTGCCGTCCCGCGCGACGCCTCTTCCGCTCTCTTCTCCGACGGCTTCTGCCAGGGCGGGAGGAGGCAGGTGGGCCCGAGAAACACCAGCTCCTCCCTACCAAGGCAACCCGCACCCCACGCCCCCGGAGGCACGCCTCCAAGCCCCTCCCCGCCCACCCACAGGCCCCCCCACTTCCCCCCACAAAACTCTCCAAGCTTCACTTGGACTCACCACGGCGACGCACGGCGCAGTCCCCCCCGGGCTGCGGGGAGCCGGGCCCTCTGGGCAAAGGCAGCTGGGCATGCGAAGCAGCGGCCAAAGAGGCTGCCGCCCTGCTTACAGGGGGCTCCGGCCGCTGCCTGCACCACAAAGGGCCTGGGACACCAGGGCACTGGCCCCGACTTACGGGGGGCCCTGGGCCCAAAGGCCTGCGGAGGCTCCTTCTCTCCGCTTCGGGGGGCACCTGACCCGCTCCCCGCTAACGGGGCGGTCGCCCCGCACAGGCTGCCAGCTGAGGGAGCGCAAAGGCTCCCAGACCCGGACCCTGCTTACAGGCGGGTCCACACCCAGGGAGCCACGGAGCTCGGCCTTCCCCCGCGGCATCAAGTACCTGACTCAAGGGCCAGGCACCGGGGCTCGTGGCCTAAGGCCCTGAGCTGGGCCCCGAGGGCAGGGAGGGCACACGCCCAGCCCCACGCCCGTGAGAGGCCGGGGGACCCCGCGGGACACCCGCCTGATTACAGGGGGTCCCTCCAACCGCCCGCCGAGCAGGGGGGACGCACAAAGCCCCACTTAGGGGGCCGCCCCCCCCGAGGCCCGGCACTCCCAACAACGGCCTCGCGGCCTAAGGCCGGCGGGGACAGGGCCCCAGCCCCGAGGACGGGGGGGGGCCCACGCTGGCACATCGCCAGCAGGACGGGCGGCCCCCGGTGCCCGCGACGCCACCAACCGGCTTCGCTCCGTCCTCGGGAACAGGGGGCGAGCCCGAGGCTCTCCTCTCCTGCTCGGCGGCGGGGCTGGCTCCCCACGGGTTGGCGCACAGAGCCCCTCTTTCCCGCCTGGGAAGTCCAAGCTACGCTGCCTACATCTCTACGGGGGCTACAGGAGGGACCAGCTCGCTCGCTCACTCACACCGACAAGACAAGCACACAAAGGGGGAACGTCCCAGAAGAGGGAGCAAGCTCTGTGC
Organism: Pipra filicauda; assembly: GCF_003945595.2. Classification (NCBI taxonomy): domain Eukaryota; kingdom Metazoa; phylum Chordata; class Aves; order Passeriformes; family Pipridae; genus Pipra; species Pipra filicauda. Next base: position 2,756,910 of record NW_024104498.1, read on the forward strand.
GCCAAGCCGTGGGGAGCCGGCCCTGCCGCCGAGCAGGACGGGAGAGCCTCGGGCTTGCCCCCGGGCTGCGCACGGGCCAGAAGGGCCTCAGCGCGCTGAGGGGCAAGGGACACGGGCTGTGACGCACCCCGACTACGGGGGTCACTCTGGCTAGGGGCCGCCAGCAGGCACCAAAGGCGCCAAGGGAAAAAGCCCTGCCCTGCTTACAGGGCGGGCGGGCTGGGGGTCCGGGAGAGCTCCGTTTCCCCCCTCGGGCGCGGAGGCGGGCACTCTCGCCCTCCTTACAGGGCGGTTGCCCCTCTCTCCGGGCAGCCACAGGAGCGCGATGGCAAAAGGCCAACGCCAAGCCAAGCAAAGGACCCAGCCCTGCTTACAGGGGGGTCGCCCAGCGCCAAGCCGGCCGGCGCAGCCGGAAGCTGCCCGCCGGACTCTTTAGGGATCCCTGCCCCGGGGATGCCAGGGAGGGGCCTTTGCCCAGAGGGCCTTTCTCCCGCCCCCTCTTGACCGCGAAGCCGACGCTCTTCTTCCTCGCTCTTGCCTCGCCGTCCCGCTCCACGGCTCTGCTTTCTTCTCGGAGGGCTCCTGCCAAGGCAGGAGGACGCAGCTCGGACTCAGAAGCTCCGAGTCCTTGCACGGAAGGAAAGCAGGACCCAGGGGCAGCTGGCCCAGCCACCACCCGCCCGCCCACTCGCAGGACCCCCCCACCTCCAGGCCACCCCCCAACTTCAGCCGCTCTCACCGCGGCGTCTTCCCGCGCCGGCGCTGCCGTCCCGCGCGACGCCTCTTCCGCTCTCTTCTCCGACGGCTTCTGCCAGGGCGGGAGGAGGCAGGTGGGCCCGAGAAACACCAGCTCCTCCCTACCAAGGCAACCCGCACCCCACGCCCCCGGAGGCACGCCTCCAAGCCCCTCCCCGCCCACCCACAGGCCCCCCCACTTCCCCCCACAAAACTCTCCAAGCTTCACTTGGACTCACCACGGCGACGCACGGCGCAGTCCCCCCCGGGCTGCGGGGAGCCGGGCCCTCTGGGCAAAGGCAGCTGGGCATGCGAAGCAGCGGCCAAAGAGGCTGCCGCCCTGCTTACAGGGGGCTCCGGCCGCTGCCTGCACCACAAAGGGCCTGGGACACCAGGGCACTGGCCCCGACTTACGGGGGGCCCTGGGCCCAAAGGCCTGCGGAGGCTCCTTCTCTCCGCTTCGGGGGGCACCTGACCCGCTCCCCGCTAACGGGGCGGTCGCCCCGCACAGGCTGCCAGCTGAGGGAGCGCAAAGGCTCCCAGACCCGGACCCTGCTTACAGGCGGGTCCACACCCAGGGAGCCACGGAGCTCGGCCTTCCCCCGCGGCATCAAGTACCTGACTCAAGGGCCAGGCACCGGGGCTCGTGGCCTAAGGCCCTGAGCTGGGCCCCGAGGGCAGGGAGGGCACACGCCCAGCCCCACGCCCGTGAGAGGCCGGGGGACCCCGCGGGACACCCGCCTGATTACAGGGGGTCCCTCCAACCGCCCGCCGAGCAGGGGGGACGCACAAAGCCCCACTTAGGGGGCCGCCCCCCCCGAGGCCCGGCACTCCCAACAACGGCCTCGCGGCCTAAGGCCGGCGGGGACAGGGCCCCAGCCCCGAGGACGGGGGGGGGCCCACGCTGGCACATCGCCAGCAGGACGGGCGGCCCCCGGTGCCCGCGACGCCACCAACCGGCTTCGCTCCGTCCTCGGGAACAGGGGGCGAGCCCGAGGCTCTCCTCTCCTGCTCGGCGGCGGGGCTGGCTCCCCACGGGTTGGCGCACAGAGCCCCTCTTTCCCTCCTGGGAAGTCTAAGCTACGCTGCCTACATCTCTACGGGGGCTACAGGAGGGGCCAGCTCGCTCGCTCGCTCACTCACTCACACCGACGGGACAAGGACACAAAGGGGGAACGTCCCAGAAGAGGGAGCAAGCTCTGTGCGCCGAGCCGTGGGGAGCCGGCCCTGCCGCCGAGCAGGACAGGAGAGCCTCGGGCTCGCCCCCGGGCTGCGCACGGGCCAGAAGGGCCTCAGCGCGCTGAGGGGCAAGGGACACGGGCTGTGACGCACCCCGACTACGGGGGGTCACTCTGGCCAGGGGCCGCCAGCAGGCACCAAAGGTGCCAAGGGAAAAAGCCCTGCCCTGCTTACAGGGCGGGCGGGCTGGGGGTCGGGAGAGCTCCGTTTCCCCCCTCGGGCGCGGAGGCGGGCACTCTCGCCCTCCTTACAGGGCGGTTGCCCCTCTCTCCGGGCAGCCACAGGAGCGCGATGGCAAAAGGCCAACGCCAAGCCAAGCAAAGGACCCAGCCCTGCTTACAGGGGGGTCGCCCAGCGCCAAGCCGGCCAGCGCAGCCGGAAGCTGCCCGCCGGACTCTTTAGGGATCCCTGCCCCGGGGATGCCAGGGAGGGGCCTTTGCCCAGAGGGCCTTTCTCCCGCCCCATCTTGACCGCGAAGCCTACGCTCTTCTTCTTCCCGCTCTGCCTCGCCGTCCCGCTCCACGGCTCTGCTTTCTTCTCGGAGGGCTCCTGCAAGGGCAGGAGGAAACGCAGCTCGTACCTCAAAGCGCCGAGTCCTTGCACGGAAGGAAAGAAGGGACCCAGGGCAGCTGGCCAACCACCACCCGCCCGACCACTCGCAGGAACCCCCCCACCCTCCAAGGCCCCCCCAACTTCGCCGCTCTCACCGCGGCTCTTCCCCCCTCCTGCGCCGGCGCTGCGGCCCGCCGACGCCGCTTCCGCTCTCTTCTCCGACGCTTCCTGCCAGGGCGAGGAGGAGCAGGTTGGGCCCGGAAACCACTCCTCCCTACCAAGCAACCCGCACCCACGCCCCGGAGGCACGCCTCCAACCCCTCCCCTACCACCCAACAGGCACCCCAACTTCCCGCCCCACAAACTCTCCAAGCTTCACTGGAACTCACCACGGCGACGCACGGCGCAGTCCCAGCCGCTGCGGGGAGCCGGGCCCTCTGGGCAAAGGCAGCTGGGCCTGGGAAGCAGCGGCCAAAGAGCCTGCCGCCCTGCTTACAGGGGGCTCCGGCTGCTGCCTGGAGCACAAAGCGCCCGGGACACCAGGGCACTGGCCCCGACTTACAGGGGGGCCCTGGGCCCAAAGGCCTGCGGAGGCTCCTTCTCTCCGCTTCGGGGGGCACCTGACCCGCTCCCCGCTAACGGGGCGGTCGCCCCGCACAGGCTGCCAGCTGAGGGAGCGCAAAGGCTCCCAGACCCGGACCCTGCTTACAGGCGGGTCCACACCCAGGGAGCCACGGAGCTCGGCCTTCCCCCGCGGCATCAAGTACCTGACTCAAGGGCCAGGCACCGGGGCTCGTGGCCTAAGGCCCTGAGCTGGGCCCCGAGGGCAGGGAGGGCACACGCCCAGCCCCCCGCCTGTGAGAGGCCGGGGGACCCCGCGGGACACCCGCCTGATTACAGGGGGTCCCTCCAACCGCCCGCCGAGCAGGGGGGACGCACAAAGCCCCACTTAGGGGGCCGCCCCCCCGAGGCCCGGCACTCCCAACAACGGCCTCGCGGCCTAAGGCCGGCGGGGACAGGGCCCCGGCCCCGAGGACGGGGGGGGGCCCACGCTGGCACATCGCCAGCAGGACGGGCGGCCCCCGGTGCCCGCGACGCCACCAACCGGCTTCGCTCCGTCCTCGGGAACAGGGGGCGAGCCCGAGGCTCTCCTCTCCTGCTCGGCGGCGGGGCTGGCTCCCCACGGGTTGGCGCACAGAGCCCCTCTTTCCCTCCTGGGAAGTCTAAGCTACGCTGCCTACATCTCTACGGGGGCTACAGGAGGGGCCAGCTCGCTCGCTCGCTCACTCACTCACACCGACGGGACAAGGACACAAAGGGGAAAAACGCCCAGAAGAGGGAGCAAGCTCTGTGCGACGAGCCGTGGGGAGCCGGCCCTGCCGCCGAGCAGGAGAGGAGAGCCTCGGGCTCGCCCCTGTTTCCAGAGGACGGAGCGAGCCCCGTAGTGGCCCCGGGCTGCGCACGGGCCAGAAGGGCCGCAGCGCGCTGAGGGGCAAGGGACACAGGCTGTGACACGCCCCGACTACGGGGGGTCCTCTGGCCAGGGGGGCCGCCAGCAGGCACCAAAGGTGCCAAGGGAAAAAGCCCTGCCCGGCTGACAGGGCGGGCGGGCTGGGGGTCCGGGAGAGCTCCGTTTCCCCCCTCGGGCGCGGAGGCGGGCACTCTCGCCCTCCTTACAGGGCGGTTGCCCCTCTCTCCGGGCAGCCACAGGAGCGCGATGGCAAAAGGCCAACGCCAAGCAAAGCAAAGGACCTGGCCCTGCTTACAGGGAGGTCGCCCAGCGCCAAGCCGGCCGGCGCAGCCGGAAGCTGCCCGCCGGACTCTTAGGGATCCCTGCCCCGGGTCATGCCAGGGAGGGGCCTTTGCCCAGAGGGCCCTTCTCCCGCCCCCTCTTGAGCGCGAAGCCGACGCTCTTCTTCCTGGCTCTTGCCTCGCCGTCCCGCTCCACGGCTCCGCTTTCTTCTCGGAGGGCTCCTGCCAAGGCAGGAGGACGCAGCTCGGACTCAGAAGCTCCGAGTCCTTGCACCGAAGGAAAGCAGGACCCAGAGGCAGCTGCCCCGGCCACCACCCGCCCGCCCACTCGCAGGACCCAGAGGCAGCTGCCCCGGCCACCACCCGCCCGCCCACTCGCAGCACCCCCACACCTCCACACCACCCCCCAACTTCAGCTGCTCTCACCGCGGCGTCTTCCCGCGTCGGCGCTGCCGTCCCTCCCTCGCGACGCCTCTTCCGCTCTCCGACGGCTTCTGCCAGGGCGGGAGGAGGCGGGTGGGCCCGAGAAACACCAGCTCCTCCGTACCAAGGCAACCCGCACCCCACGCCCCCGGAGGCACATCTCCAAGCCCCTCCCCGCCCCCCCCACAGGCCCCCCCACTTCCACCAAACTCTCCAAGCTTCACTTGGACTCACCACGGCGACGCACGGCGCAGTCCCAGCCGCTGCGGGGAGCCGGGCCCTCTGGGCAAAGGCAGCTGGGCATGCGAAGCAGCGGCCAAAGAGCCTGCCGCCCTGCTTACAGGGGGCTCCGGCTGCTGCCTGGACCACAAAGCGCCTGGGACACCAGGGCACTGGCCCCGACTTACAGGGGGGCCCTGGGCCCAAAGGCCTGCGGAGGCTCCTTCTCTCCGCTTCGGGGGGCACCTGACCCGCTCCCCGCTAACGGGGCGGTCGCCCCGCACAGGCTGCCAGCTGAGGGAGCGCAAAGGCTCCCAGACCCGGACCCTGCTTACAGGCGGGTCCACACCCAGGGAGCCACGGAGCTCGGCCTTCCCCCGCAGCATCAAGTACCTGGCTCAAGGGCCAGGCACTGGGGCTCGTGGCCTAAGGCCCTGAGCTGGGCCTCGAGGGCAGGGAGGGCACACGCCCAGCCCCACGCCTGTGAGAGGCCGGGGGACCCCGCGGGACACCCGCCTGATTACAGGGGGTCCCTCCAACCGCCCGCCGAGCGGGGGGGACGCACAAAGCCCCACTTAGGGGGCCGCCCCCCCCCGAGGCCCGGCACTCCCAACAACGGCCTCGCGGCCTAAGGCCGCCGGGGACAGGGCCCCCAGCCCCGAGGACGGGGGGAGGCCCACGCTGGCACGTCGCCAGCAGGACGGGCAGCCCCGCGGCGCGGGTGGCGGTGCCCGCGACGCCACAAACCGGCTTCGCTCCGGCCTCGGGAACAGGGGGCGAGCCTGAGGCTCTCCTCTCCTGCTCGGCGGCGGGGCTGGCTCCCCACGGGTTGGCGCACAGAGCCCCTCTTTCCCTCCTGGGAAGTCTAAGCTACGCTGCCTACATCTCTACGGGGGCTACAGGAGGGACCAGCTCGCTCGCTCACTCACACCGACAAGACAAGCACACAAAGGGGGAACGTCCCAGAAGAGGGAGCAAGCTCTGTGCGCCGAGCCGTGGGGAGCCGGCCCTGCCGCCGAGCAGGACAGGAGAGCCTCGGGCTCGCCCCCGGGCTGCGCACGGGCCAGAAGGGCCTCAGCGCGCTGAGGGGCAAGGGACACGGGCTGTGACGCACCCCGACTACGGGGGGTCACTCTGGCCAGGGGCCGCCAGCAGGCACCAAAGGTGCCAAGGGAAAAAGCCCTGCCCTGCTTACAGGGCGGGCGGGCTGGGGGTCCGGGAGAGCTCCGTTTCCCCCCTCGGGCGCGGAGGCGGGCACTCTCGCCCTCCTTACAGGGCGGTTGCCCCTCTCTCCGGGCAGCCACAGGAGCGCGATGGCAAAAGGCCAACGCCAAGCAAAGCAAAGGACCTGGCCCTGCTTACAGGGAGGTCGCCCAGCGCCAAGCCGGCCGGCGCAGCCGGAAGCTGCCCGCCGGACTCTTAGGGATCCCTGCCCCGGGTCATGCCAGGGAGGGGCCTTTGCCCAGAGGGCCCTTCTCCCACCCCCTCTTGAGCGCGAAGCCGACGCTCTTCTTCTTTTCTCTTGCCTCGAAGTTACACTCCAGTCTCTTCTTTCTTCTTCCTCGCTTCTGCCAAAGTAGGAGGACACAGTTTATCCTCAGAAATACCAGCTCCTCCCCAAGAAGGAAAACATCCCTATACCCCCAGAGGGAGATGTCCAAGCCACTACCCACCCACAGGCCCCCCCACCTCCACAAATCCCTCCAAACTTCACTTGGGTTAGGGCACCAGCAGCAGCATCAGCTGCAGGGGTTGCGATGAGCAGGCAATGGATGGACCGCTGTTGTGGGGTCAGGGGGGTCCAGTAACTCTCTTTGGCTGCGCAGTTGCCGTGAGACTTCTGTAGAACAATGGACACAGCCAGCTTTCTCCTGTCATGAGGTGCAAGTTAAAGTGCCTCTTCCGTCACCACCAGTTCAACCAACAGACAACAAATGCACAACAGTTAAAACACCACCGTGGCACTCCTACCAAGAAACCAACCCACAGCCCTCACCAGCCTCAGAACAGCTTCTATGCCTAGGACGGCCTGATGGAGGAGGAAGATTAGAAATTGACACCCTAGAAATCTTAGCTGAGCTGTGGCAAACCGAACTCAGTGAGACGAGAGAACCAGAAAGAAGACAAGCAGTTTTGGATCCTGCAGAAGAGGAAGAACAGCAAACATGGCTACAGGTACTACTTCAGCTCGAAGAAGAGAATACAGACTGGGAAAGCACACAAAACATATTCTGCCCAAGCCGAGACCATCAGTGAAGTCAAAGCTACCAATGTTAAAATGGACAATATATATATTGGCTACGTTGCTAACAATAGCAGCTGTTGGTTTTATGCTGCGAGAATTTCAGCTGGAACAACACAATCCACCTACTGACACAACCAACAATCTAAAGGTAACATTGCAAAATACAGCAGACATACAACTATCAGCTACCATATTTAACTTACTAACTCACAAAAGGACAACTTTACTAATTGACAAATTATCTACTATTATAAAAGGTTCTTTTGTGTTACAGGGGGGAAGAATAGAAATACTAGGAGGGACCCTGAATCGAGTATTTACTTCTCACTATTTTAAAATGCTGTTAGACAGTATGCCATACACAGCATGGAAAGCCAAACCTAAACAAGTAGAAGAAACAAGCAATTAAAATTTCAACTGCAGAAACACATAAGCCTTTACACACAGTCACTGCAAAAGCCTTGATAAAGCAAAACAAACAAATCCCTCATACAACACAAGCCCAAAGATGCCTCACAAGGCTGCAACATACAGCAATACACACCTCCAAATCCATTCAAAACAAACATGCATAAATTTGCCTATACTCAAATTAAACAATTAGAATGGCAGGCAAAGACAGCAGTATCAAACATTTTAACAACAGAACAGATGTAACCTCACAATGGCTCTTAAAAAACATCCAAACCTGTTTAACAAGTTTTCTTAAACTAGCACCCCCAAAACAAAACAGAGACATCATAACCAGCAATAGCCCAGACATTAACCCTGTTTTCATTGGACCCACTGAAATCACTCATTCTGTAGAACAGAGGCTGCCTCAGTCAAAGAGGAAGTCAATTAACAGCGGATTTTTCCCAAAGGCAGTTTCACTGCAGCTAAACCCACAAGTGGCCCAAGAAACAAATAGCCCTAAATCCGTGATACAGTGGCCTTTCCTTAAAACAGAGGTGATGCATTTACACACAACACTAGAAAACCATATAAACACAGCCTTGCTACGTACAAAAACCCCTTCACTAATCTATCAATCTCTCTAAGTAGAGAAAAATGGATTTTCATACTTTTTACCCCTGTCTCAGAGTGCAAAAAGATTAGAATTTTTGAAAACCAAGATTTTGCAAATGACTTTTTAGTTAAAGAAAAGGATAGAAAACACTTCTTGCATAACTGCCTTTGCAAAACAAGAAATAATGTGTTGCCCCTCAAACATAACAATGGTTTACTGCTTAACAACTGGGTGGAATTAGATTTCGTCATCTTCTACCACTATTCCTGTTCCTATAAAAGCTTTCCTACAAACTCTTTGGCTAAACAAACAAGTGACTTGCCTTTTGGCAAGGAAAACAACAAGCAAACCCCTCTCATCTCTCACTCAAAATCTCCTTTCTTACATAATATGGGAAAAAGAAAGCAAAACATAGCAAACTAAAACTTTGTTAACTATTCACTCATAGCACTGCATTTTACATTTTCAAGAAAATATAAATTTTACTTCTAACATTTGTGTTTTTTTCTTTATTGTTTTCAAATCAGTTTTCTTAAAAGTACTGTAAATTGTTTTCTTAACAATAGAAATAAAGGATAGAAAATAGTTTAAAAACATTTACACATGGAATAAAATTTAGCATCTCACCATTTTAAAGCCCAATATATTCATTAATTTATATGAATTTAAATATAAAACTGGCTGATACAAAACTTTCATTAGGTTTAGCAGTTTCGTATTCTTCTAGCTATGCTAAAGAATGCAAGATAAACCTTTTATCAATCAGCAAACAAAATTGCTACACATATTATAAAACCTGGAGCAATATAAGCAATTTACTAGGGGGATAAATTTGAATTAAATAAATTTACCCACAGATTGTTTCAGCATAGATTGCATGCTGATTACCAATCAATTGCTGGACTCAAGATGAAAAAGAAGATTTGAAACCTTCTTAGTGTAAAGAGAGAGAAAAATTCTCTTTGTTGCCTAAAAGCTCTTGCTATTGCCTTTCACTATGTAAATTGGTGTCATCTTAACCAAAAACATTTAAGTTTATTTCCACAAAACCAAAACACTACAGCTTTAAAAATTTTTTCCCTATTTTTTCATTAATTTCGCAGTAGCTTTATTTGAATTATTAAAAATAAAAGTTATTAGAAGTTATTAAATTCTCAAATACATCCACATACGTGCAATTATCATAACAATGTTATTCAAATAATAAGTATAGAATCCTAAACATCCCCATATTTGTTACATTCAAACATTCTCAAAATATTTTGCAATCACAGAACAACATACATAATGTCAACAAGAGTGCAAAATAGCTGCTTGTAAATTGCAACTACCTGAGAGACTGAATTAAACCTGGTTACAGTTGCTCTAACTGATATTATTAAGAAATGGGGACTGTAAAACCTTCCAAAAAAAAATTTAACAGGACCAACAATGGAATCTCCAGTACAAAGAAAATGTAGTAAGTAAATGGGACACTAAGACCATCTACATCTGGACAAACTAAAGAAGACAACGGAACAATAAGGTACAAACCGTGGACCGGGACTCTATGTAAGTTTTACAACTTACTCATATATGCAAGACATTTAAATTGTTTTGTAATTAACCTATGAATGTTATAATTGATTCATGCTATGCTACTTTCACATCTCGAAGCCTCCTTCCTTCGAGATTTCACTAACCCTCATTTACCTAGAAAAATACACACCACATAATTCCTTGTTAATCACACAAAATCTAACTCTTACATAAGACACATCCATTCACACACATTCCAGATAGAATAATACAACACACACTAGAAAAAGGCAAAAGATACTACCAAATACTAATTTGTTTTGCAATTTTAAACATTCCAAAAACCATAAACACAAACAATGATCCTGTATGTTATTCAACAAAAGCTAAAACACATCTCGCAAATCAGAAGATATTCCATTCCACAAACATGCTGCACTCACCCACAGAACAATTGTAAAAAGAGCACACTGCACACTAAAAGAAATGCTTCAAAGGCAAAAAAGAGGGGAGTTGGTATATAGCCCCCAGGAACGCTTATGGAAAGCATCATATGTTCTAAATTTCTTAAACTGTGATGATACAAACCATAGCAGGTATGAATACCAACATAAAACTCAAATACTTTCATCTTCCAAAGCACCAGTTATGATTAAAAATCTAATATCTAGGCAATGGTCAGGACCAGTAGGTCTCAGAACTTGAGGGAGGATATATGCCTGTGTATCCAAGGGTACCAAATTACAAAGGATCTCTTCTAAATGTGTCAGGCCTTATATTAGCCCTCCCTCACAACAGAAACAATCACCAGAAAAAATGAGTGAAGAAATTGGATTTGAAGAAACATAACCAACAATAGTAAAAGGAACACACCACACATTGAGAAACATGTTATAAAAACACAAAAATGGGAGGGAAAGAGATATGGGTCTGGTCCCTATATGTGTAAATCTACATTAACACTTCTTCAAAACAGGAACAATCACAAAGAAGCAATAAATAAACAGAACCAAAAGAAACACACAAACAGTAACCAATACAAAACCAAAACTCCATGATTCAAAAACACAATAAAGGGTTTAAGAATGCATGTGTTAGGAGAGAATGAAACAGTGGCCACAGGAATGTGAATGAGAAAGTTGAGTGGACACGTGTGTGTGTGTGAATGCAAATACACTTTACAGCAAGATATCTTAAACACTCATTCAACAACACTACCTCAAACAACACTACTTCAAACACAACATCTACAACCCAACACATTTCCCTTTCAAATAAAGATGATGCCTTTACCCAATCACACAAAATTACCCTCAGAAAAAAGATTCTACACATCTACAAACCCTGGGTAATTCAAGGTTGCTTGAATATTGCACGAACCAATAAAGTTGTAAACAGCTCAATAAAGGCCTTGTGATGATAGGCCCTGGTTTTTATAAACAGTTAAGATACGATTGGTTACATTAAGGATGTTTAAAAAATGTATTGTTTTACAATTTGTTAATTATTTAGAGAAGGGGAGATGTGGCAAGGAATTATGGGAGTTGTAGTTTTCCACCTTCTCACGCATGCTCAATCAATACCTGATTGTCATTGTTTGGAAGATCATGTGACATGTTTAAGCGCTGTATTTAAACCAAACTGTTTTGTAATAAACCTTAATTCTGCCCTGGCACTTGATTGTGTCACCGGCAAGGTTTGTGCCTTATTCACCACCTTACTCACACTTCACCTCACTCACACTTTACCTGAGATCTTCCCTCAAGACATCCCCTGCATGTGCTTTCCAAGTTCCCTCAGCTTTACCTCTGTGAAACTCTCAGTCCCCTCTGTTACCTCACCAAGGATGACGGAATTCAAGAAGCTTTTTCCTCAGTAACTCCACTGAAACACCCTGCTGCCCCTGCTGCTCAGCAATCGTTACCTCTGTAACAGCCCAAAATCTGCTCTAGGGCAACTCCACAACCTTTCATGGGGCTTCTCTAAAGCGCCTTTCACCTGCTCCCGTCCCACAGACCGGGGGAGGAGCGGGGCGCCGAGGCTGAGGGGAGGGAGGGAAAAGCCGCGCAGCAGCAGCGACCAACCCGCCCTTGCTCTGCCCCACCCCGTCTGGTCTCCCTCAGGGCACCCTCAGGGATCCTCGGTGACCCTTCAGAAGAGCACCCTTTTCGCCCTGTGTCCCTCACAGCCCCTAAAGGGACACAGGAGACACTCACCCCTCGGGGCACCCTCTTCCCCCTCAGAGATCCTCAGGGACACACCAGGCACCTGCCTCCCCCCTCAGCAACATGTGGGAAACCTGCCTCCCCCTCAGGGACACAGAGAACACACACCTCTCCCTCAGTGACTCTCAAAATTCCTCGCCGGTACTCAAGGCACCCAGTTGCCTCTCAGTGATCCTCAGCAACAAACAAGGCACCTGCTTTCCCCTCAGCGACCCTCGCAGCCCCTCAGGGAACCCTCTTCACCCACAGTGACCCTCCCAGAACCCTCAGTAACACACGAGGCACCCACTTTCCCCTCAGTGATGTACCGGACACCCACCTCTTCCTCACTGACCCTCAAAGCCCCTCAGTGACACTTGGGGCATCCAATTCCTCCCCCGTGACCCTCATGGACCCTCAGCGACACACAGGGCACCTGCCTCCCCCTCAGTGATACACAGGACCTCCTCCTTTCCCTCAGTGATACCGGGGGCACCAGCCTCCTCCTCTTGTGACCCTCAAAACCCCTCAGTGACACTCGGGACACCAAATATTTCAACCCCCAAAATGTCCCCTACTCAGCTTTTCCCTCCAAGATTTTCAGTCTGTCCCTCACACTTTACCTGACATCTTCCCTCAAAACATCCCCTGCATGTGCTTTCCAAGTTCCCTCAGCTTTACCTCTCTGAAACTCTTAGTCCCCTTTGTCTTACCTTACCAAGGGTGACGAAGTTCAAGAAGCTTTTTCCTCAATAACTCCTCCGAAAGACCGTGCTGCCCTTCTGACGCTGCTGCTCAACACTGTATTACGTCTGTAACAGCCCAAAATCTTCTCTAGAGCAACTCCACAAACTTCTGTCAATCTTCTCCAAAGCGCCTTTTACCTGCGCCCGCCTCACGGACCGGGGAGTGGCGGGACACTGCTGCTGAGGCGGCTGAGGGGGCTGAGGGGGCTGAGGGGGCTGAGGGGAGGGCGGGAAAACCAGCGCAGCGGCGACCGCCCCGCCCCGCCCCGTCTGGTCTCCCTCAGGGCACCCTCAGGGATCCTCGGTGACCCTCCAGAGCACCCTTTTCGCCCTGTGTTCCTCACAGCCCCTAAAGGGACAGAGGAGACACCCGCTTAGCCCTCGGGGCACCCTCTTCCCCCTCAGAGACACACAAAACACCCACCCCTCAGTGATACAGGGGATACTCAGGTCCCTCTCAGTGAGTCACGCAGCCCCTCAGGGGTACACAAGGTACCCACCTCCCCCTCAGGGACACAGATGGCACCCACTTTCCTGGAATAATTTTTTTTTGAATGATCAAGTTAGGATCATTCACACTTGAAAGTCCTTAAAAAAACCCCACATTTGGCTGAGACACTTCACACACACTAACCAGATTTTTGAGACGAATTTTAGAATGCTCAGGAAATTACAGAAGCATGAAGCCTGTGAATAACTTAGGAGTATTTATGAAGGACTTGTAGTTAAAGGGCCTGTTAACCTGACATGATCCAGGTGCAATAGAGGAAAAAGGCAAAGGATTTCAGTGATGAAGAATTAAATTCATACAAGTAATTTATAGAAAATAGGCCTAATTTAACTATTTGAGAGATTACAGATGTAATTCTACTGTGGAGATATCATATGCTTTAACTGTTAGCTTGTTAATCTAGCGAGCTCAGTATGCTACTGCTCATTTAAAATAGCTGGCACTGTAGCACATACAGTCTGGAACTGATGGGTTAGAAAAATATTGCCAGTGAGAAATAATCATCCAGTGAGGCTGTTTAAAATTGTGTCTTCCAAAGGAAAGCACTCAAAGAAAAGTGATGCCAGTTTTATGCATCCCCTGGATTTAAATATAAAATCACCATGGACAAAATATGCAGATGACACAGAAATTTGACAGCATGACAGATAATGATGCTGAAGTCACACAGAGTAACATGGATAGTTTGGTAAAGAGAATAAACCCGTGCAGTTAGCTGCTGTTTTAATATATTCACATGAAGAGCTGTATGTCTAAAAAATAAAATTTTTAAGTACGGAGGGGAGGACAGTATCCTTGAAAACAGCAACTTTGAAAAGTGCTTATAAATCATGTTGAACAACTGAGTCAACACACTGTTGTGTGTGTTGTGTGTGTGAGGTAAACAGGATTAAGAAGACTTTTAAAATCTATTCAGGAAGGCAGTGTGTAGGAATAGGAAGGCAATTTTTTTAATGAAGCCAGTACTAGAATATTGCTTACAAGTCAGGTGTAAAGTGTTTCTAACAGTGGAAGAAATGAAGGCGGTGTAAGAAGAAAGCCACAAAGATTATCTGAATGCTTGAAAAAAAGCCCTACTGTGAAGGACAGAATGAATGCAATTCGCTAAGCTTATGAAAAAAAGAGTTTGAAAGGTAACTTGATTGTAGCAGAGAAGTACTAACACAGAGAGAACATACCATGTATTAAAAGGCTTTTTAACCTCAGGGAAGAGATTCCTGTATCCTAAACCATTCAACAGCCAAACAGGCTGCCGCCCTGCTTACAGGGGTCTCCAGCGCGGGCACACGCCCAGCCCCTGGCTACAGACGGGTCGCGGTGTCTGTTGTTTACATTTGAGTAAGCAAGACTGTGTGTTATAAATAAATCCCCGGAGAAAAGTTTTGCTGCCCTTTCTGCAAATAGTGTTATTATCCATAAATGGAAGAGAAAATTGGAGAATGCATGGGCGAAATACTTTGTGGTTATTCAGTTTTAGTACCATGTATGCATGTCTATCCCCAGTCTTTGTTATGATAATTGCAAGGAGTTACTCTGAATGGATCATCAATGGATGTGACCAGAGTGGGGAGCGATCCTAAATATCGATCATTTGTGTGTCAGGTGTTGGATGGCAGTGTAAAACCATGACAAGAAAAAAGTATGTGGTATTTTTTCCTTTAAACAAGACGCAGAGATAGTTGATACAAGGGTACAGTATTAATTACTCAAGTGCCATGGTACCTCTGTAAGTTCCCATTTAAAGAACTCTTCCTTTCACTTGTATGATACATAGCTGGCAGTTGTTAATGAATTCTTGCAAATAAGAAGTTATTTTGTGCTTTTCAAATTTTTTTTTTTTTCAGGAAAAGGTATAACCACATACCTCTGTGAAGTTTTATTATGCTGTGCTGATGGCTCACACAATGCTGCAAATTGTTCTATTTATTAAAGCATCTCTAGCCTAAACATCTGTGGGCTGCTGCCACTGACTGGATGCATGAAATATACTGTGTGATAACATCAGTCTCTCCTTCATTGTTTCCAATTCAGATCATGTCTACTGGATCATGTCTACTGGATACAGCCTTTTGAATCTACTTCCAAGGTGTTTTCTGTAACAAACAACTTCCAAGGACTCTAAATGTAACAAGACCATCTGTTGACCTCAGAAATGAGCTTAGTAATGGTGATGTCTTTTCTGTTGTATGTCCTGGAACCAGAAAATGCTTAAATTGTCTTTTGTTGTTGGTGGTGGTTTTTTTCAAGTGAATTTTAATACCTGTGGTTTGGATTTGAACACATGTCAGGGGACACTTCTAACAGTCGTTTTTGCTGTGTCTAAATATAGACACAATATAGACACATACACAATATAGAGATTGGAAAAGGGGGTGATAGGTATAGGGAGGGAACGAGCAAGATTACAGTGTCACTATTCCGGTCTGTAAGAATCTCCAGTCGCTGACTATTTCTTGTGTCTCTCTCCCTCCTGATAAATGTCACTATGCAGACACTGATCAGACAGTAGAATGCTTATGAGTTTATTTTGAGTTAATGGGGTGGTAGAAGTCCAAACTCTGCAACATGATAAAGAAAATATTTTTCTACGCAGAAGAATCAATTATTCACAACATAGCCACACCTTAGGAAAAGAGGGGGAGAAATGGACTCTGGAAATAAATGAGAGGGCTCCATAATGTAAAAGTAAAATAGATCATTTTGAAGGAAAGGGACCACTGCAGAATCTATTTCATTTGCAAAATCCTTTCCTCTATTTAGGCTCATTGCTCATGATTCAAGATTTCTTTTTAAAATTTACTTTGTATTGCAAAGTGTCAGTTGAAAGTACCTGGTGTTATTATGGTCAAATATTTTATTAGAAGGAGTCCCACTAATCCAATAAAAACAAGAAGGTAGCTTACCAGGAATGTTTTTACGGAACAACTTAAAACCAGGCTGATCATATATACAACTTCCAAGATAAATTACAAACTTTAAAAATTGTTTTTTAATCCAAGTTATTCTCACTAGTCCACATAAATATTTTTGACATTTATTATGTTTAATAAGTCTGTCCAGCCTTCACCTGGAAATACTAAAAGATATGTGTTGCCTCACTTTTGTGAATTATGAACTACTGGAATAACCTTAAGAAGTTTTAGTAATATTTTTACTGTCTAGCACTGTCTTCAAAATACATTATACCCTCTCTAAGCTGATATTTGATGATAGGGAATCACAGATCTTTCAATAAACAAAACAAGATCCAGAATCTTTAAAGAGCTGGACCAGCTCCTAACCTCCAACAAAGTCTGGGCAAATCTCCCTGTAATTCTCAGGGTGTTAATAATTGAAAAAAAAAAAAAATATTATGTACCCCCACAGAAAACTGATATAGCCCAGTGGCTTGAGGAGAGTAGATGAAAAGTGTGGTTTGTGTACATATTTCCCCTACTTGGTGACAAAAAACATACATTTTGAGAAATAAGAGAAAAAAACCCAAAATGCCAAACTCCATGTGATAAAAGAATCAATTATAATTAAAAATCTTAGCCAAATTTCTGTCAGAGGCATCTTTATCATAGCTCTACCTTCTTGCAGAGGGACTGTAATAAACAATTTAGTAAAAAAAGTGTTACAGTTACATTTAGAACACTGCAGGCTTGATCTGGTTTGCCCACACATGGGCACATGGTACCAGTTAGGATGCTGCTGGTGCCTACCCAGCTGCCATCCCAGAAGGGTTCTCATAGGTTCTCTGTCACATCTGACAGCCCTCTGCATCAACACCATACCAAATTAAAAAAAAAAAAAAAAATTAAAAATTCTGCTAGTGCACTATTCAATAATTATAAGTGAAAAACTTTACTCTTAGATTTTTTTATCAACTTATTTTGCTTTTACAACCAGAATTAATACACTATATCCTAGTCAGTAGTTTAGCTAAAAAATTCCATCCAACATCCTTATAATCTGTAATAGAAACAAGCATAAAATAATTATACAGGAAGCAGCGAAATAGAGATTTTACACATCTAAATGCAATCTCTAGCAATTCAGGTCTTTTCTCAGGCTAATAATAGAGCTGCTTAGATTTAACAGCAGAAGACAATTGCATGTCACAGAGTGGCATAATACAAAATGAGAAACTTTTAATATCTGTGAGAAAAATTACATTATTAGCATTCAGAACATAACCTATAATGTACTCTATTCCCATCACTTAAGAGTAGTATTTGTTTCATCTATTCAGAGCAACTCTGGATATGAAGATCTAATTCCTGGACGCAATCTTATTACAGCATCTGAGATCAACAGGACTGTTGTTGTCTTTCCTGCACTCACAGGACTTGTGGGTACAGACTCTGAGGACACATTTATGTTTAATTATTGTGAAAATGTCACATAAAGAAATGAGAAGGGCATTAAATCACTGTACAAAGATTTAAACTGGAAGCTGGTAAGGTTTTAATAACACTCTGCTTGTGAATTATGCTTCCAATAACACATAAATGTATTATGAAGCTTTGGCTGGTACAAAGCAGTTTCTTATGGTTTAATGTATTTGAAAAGAGAATGGCTGTACTTTGTAGTAACAGAAATACCAATTATGTGTCTAACTCTTAGTTTAATTCACTTAATGATAACTGCAGTTAAGGCAAACACCAAGCTTAAATTCTTGCTCTTCAGTTTGTGAAAGCAGAGGACAATATTAATTCCCCATGTTTATGGGAGTGCAGTAATGGAAGCCTCCTTTTCCACAGGGACCCAGCCCCCTGCTGCACAGCCATGTGCCCTCATGGAGTGCCTCTCCCACCAGCTGGGCTCCAGCTGCACCCCAGGCCAGCTCCTGCCCAGTGCCCCATGGCCATGGCAGCTCCTCCATCACCAGCCATTCCCCCTCACCTACCACAGCGCCTCCAGCCTTTCCTCTGTATCCCAGGATATCCAACCACCCAACTGCTGCAGGCAAGGGTGGTGGGGCAGTTTGAAAGATGCTCACACACTTGGTGTATGAGGTGCCTGTACACATGTGTCGGGAATCTCTGTGAGGAGAGGTTGGGGCTGCCCCGTGCCCGACACAGCGAGTTCCAACCAGTTCCAGGACAACCCCACCACAGGGCACAGCTGAGCCCCTCACTGACACTGGTGGTAACACCAGACAGAGGGGGAAAAACTGCAGAGTGTGGGGGACAATGTGTGAGAAACGATCACCCAGGTCAGAGGTGGAGGAGGAGCTCCAGGTGCCCCTGCAGCCCCCAGCAAGACTGTGGTGGAGCAGACTTCTCCCTGAAGGACCACAGCCTGTGGAGAAGATCCATGGAGCCTGCTAAGCCCACCTTGCTTCAGCAGGTGAAAGCAACAGCAGCACCAGACATTTTGAGGATGGCTTTGTGTCAGCCTTGTATAAAAAGCTGCTCAGCCTTCAGATTCTTCTTCATTTTACTGACTAATGAAGAGAGAAGGAGCTCTGTTCTTGCAGTACAATTACCACAATAAAGAGTTCCTTAAAAAAAAAATCCCATGTTGTTATACTGGGTTCTAGTGACAGACTGTCCCTCTGAAAGAAAAATCAACACATTATGGAAAACTTGGAAGAAGGGATATTTATTGTATTACAAGATTTTTACCTCATGTATATATGGAAGTATTATGCTGTTAAACAAGGCCTCATCACAACCCTGACTGAAGGGGAGCCATGACAGAGCCTGACAGTTCAGATTTGTCCTGACTGCTTCTTTTCTGATTTAAATAGCAGCCCCCAGACCCAGCCCCCCTCCCTACATCTGCTTTAGCTGGAAGTAAGAACATCCAAAATTTACACAGACGGACCCCTTTTGGCCTCAGAACAGCTGCCAGCCCTTCAAAAGCCACCACTATTCTGTTCCCACAGTTCCATCATTAAGAAGGCAACCACAATATTTCATGTATATTTAATACTAACATGAAATATTGATTAGCCTTTCCAGCTTTAAGTTCTGTTTAGCATTTTATCTCAAACCTCAGCTTGGCACCAAAAAAACCACCATACAATTGGAAAGATTTCAGTCCCTAAATCCAGGAAAACTACAGTCAAGTGAGTTGCTTCTTAAAATCACAATTAGAAGTTTATTTGCATAATCACCACTCTTACACTCTAAATTATCTTTTCATTGCAGCAATACAGGAACTTTTTAAGAGATGTTAAAGGATTTGAGCCTGCATTATCTCATCACTCTTATGCAACCTGTCAGTAAATCAATGTATTGTGTATGACTGGACATGCCTGGCATATCCTTCCTAGCTGTCTACCCCAAGAGTAAAACCCACTGACATTCTGGGCATTTCAGATCCCACAACTCAACCTCCAGTGCAACACAAAGCCCTCATACTGCAGCATCCCATCTCTAAAAAGAGTGCAAACTGGACCCAGCCCAGCCCCCTGACCAAGCATACAGGTTTTAAGGCTACCCCTTGGGCATCCCTGCCTGCCTGGACAGCCTTGCCCTCAGGGTACCCACAGCCTCTGCCACCTGCACAAGGGACATGGGGGGTGAACAAAAGCAAAAACTCAACCCACACAAAGGTGGAGGATGCACATTGAGGCACAGCTGGAATTACACAGGAGGCACGAGTGGTACAGCACAGATTCTGTGCCAGGGCACCCACTGCAGAACAGCAGCATGAGGAAAGAGCAAGAGTGCTTCAAGATGGGGACACAGCAGCTGGGGGAACAAGAGGTGTCCAAGGAAAGGCTAGAGCCAGCCTGCCACACCTGCACCCCGTGTCCTACCACAGGAGGAAGGGGCTGAACCTGAGCACACCATGCTCATGGGCACCCCACCTGGGTACTGGCACTGTCAGCTGGGGGACACAGCCTGCAACAGAGTCAGGCCCTTACCCAGCTCTAGTGGAAGCTCTGGAAGTTGCAGGCCAAACAATCACACCTCAGTGCTCATCTGCACCAGAAATGATGCTTTAGTGTGCCAGCACCCTCCTTGCCAGGCATGTGGGCAGGGAGAAGTTAATCTTCAGTTTCTCCCCAAGGTGGACAAACAGCTGGAGACAAACAGTTTACATCCAGCTCAAAGAATTGGGATGTGTTGTTTAAAAAAAATAATTTAAAAAGTTTACAGCTTGCAGTGTGAGGGGGAAAGGGCTTGTCTTCCACAGGCTCCAGCTACTTCATCCACTCCCCACCAGACTTCTTTGAAGAAACAATGTGCTGATACATTAAGAGCCCCTCTGAATAATAGTCACACTTCTGTCTTCTACTATGACTCCCTCCAAAACTCTACCTTTCAAGCCCAGAAAAAAAACTCAACCCCCACTTAAAATATGCATTTTGAAATCCTATTAAAACTGTTCTCTGCTATATTAACCACTGGCTAATCAACATCCTTTCCTGGCCTTAAGGAGAGCAGCTGCCAAGAAGTGACCTTCAACTCACTCACACAGCAGAGGTTTTGTTAGAGACATAACCCTGCAAGAGATGAGTTCCTGCTGAATGTTATGTCATATTTTAAGATGTTAAACATTTTAAAATATACAAGTCACTTAAGCTTTAAACAAAGTGCTAAAATACAAAGACCAAAGCTTTTCCTTAATTAAGACAGTATATTAGTTCTGCTTATCTCTGCTTTTGCTGAAACAGGTGACATTACAGCTCACTTCACATGTCCATAGCCATTATTCCCTATTTCACACTAAACTTCCACCTTATTAGTCAGACAGGTTTTTTCCAGGGACAACTTTCATTTGAGCAAGCCTCATGTTTAAACAAGAGGAACTCTCACCAGTACCCATCTTCTCCCTAATGGAGTAACAGAACTTCACAATTCTTGTAGTTCCATAATTACAGGTATAAGATGTAGGAATTCCTCCTGTCTTTAAACAGTGCAGGTTCATCTCAGAGGGTTAAAAAAATAAAAATCACATCTTATGCAACAGACTAATAAAAACGCTACATATCAGCATAACAAGCAATATGTAACTGGCAGTTCTGCTTGTGGAGGAAGTTTTGCAAAGCCTCCTGGTGTCAAGCATCTGGAACACCTCAGCATGCTGTAAAGTAATAGCCCAGCTCCTTGCTTGCAGAAGAATCAAGTGTGTATTCCACATACTTAGCACTGCTTTCCCTTGTGTCAGCAGCTCCTGTGAACAGGTCCAATCCATCCAGACACCTTCCATCTCACAACAGTGGTATACTTGAAGAAAGGGACACAAGTTTCAGTCTATATATGTGGAGGATTAAATGCAACTAGGCAGGCAGGATAGAACCATAGGAAAGTCCTTCAGGAACATCCTTGTTCAGTCATTTTGTTTGCTAGAGTTGCATCTGTGACACAGAAGTGCTTACTTAGGTCTGTGGGCTCAGAAGGGGGCTGCAGAAGCCTTCCAAATTCCAGAGGCACAAGGTGGGGATACTTCTATATATCCAGAGTCAGCTGAATGAAGCAAACAGCTAAAAAAATTCCTTTGACTTTACCTGTGTTATCAAATATACTCAATAGCAAGATCACTGCATCTCAGCTGTCTGTGCTGACACTTCACAGAAACCAGGAGAATGTTAATCAGCTGCATTTCACATTCTCCTTCTCATCAGCATCTGAATAGGTGTGTAGTGAATCCTTTGGAGAGAAAGAAGACATTAAAAAAAAAAAATGGAACAGATTTCTTTTGTGCCCACTTTCCCTTCATTCCTTACTGCAAGAGGAAGACCAAAGAATCCCAACCTATCCTTTCACCCACAGGGCCAGGTAGTGTTATACAATCCCAAAACTACTGTAGATATTTTACCACCAAGAGCTGCCCTGGCACATGCTCTCTCTGCAGTTTCATCTCTCCTGCCACTACAAGTTTTAATTTGAATGGTCTTGCTTAGGAAGAAAAAGAAGCATCTCAGGGCCAACATCTCTCATCTTGGTAGCACAAAGCAGGCTTTGCTAGCATGAGGTTTTTCTTTACCTGGATTAAAAGCTGATGACGCCTCAGCTGTCTATAGAAGTGCAGCACAGAAGGATCAGCTCTCACTACTTTTGGGTCAAAATCCAGAACACGGAGACCTGCAAGGCTGCGGGCTCGGGAGAGGGCTACGTAAGCCTGCCCACTTTCAAAGACACGAGACAGGGAGATTTCCACACAATCTAAAGACATGCCCTGCCAAAGACACAGAGAACTTTGTTACAGAACAAACAAACAAGAACACTGTGCTGTACCAACACTAACCTGTGAGTCTGTTAAAGGTACCGTTCTTGGTGTAAGGGCTTGATTAAAAAAAAAGAAAAAAAACAAAGAAGTCTTTTGTTTTACTGTGTAACTGATTAAAAGATGAGAATCAGAAAGGAAAGGCAGTTTCCTACTGTTAGTAAATTGCTAGCAGATAGTAGAATCCACTAACTAACTCCAGAGAACCTCTTGTTGCATGGAACTCCATAAATCCCATCTAATCAACACAGCAGGGAAAGAAATCCTGCTGGTTTCACTCCTAGTAGTTAACTAGAGCAGTCACCATTCTCAAGCAGTCCTCAGGTAGATCAGAGAGTTGGGTTAGGCCTGTCTGCAGGGCTGTCCTGGGCACAGCAGAATTTACAGCCTGCTCTGGTTTAAACACTGGCACAGGAACAGTAAGCAGTGGCATGGGAACAAACTCACAGGTTTCCAAGACCAGTATTTATCAAAGTGTATGAAGCCTTCTGGAAGGAACTTTGAGAAAGTTACACTGTTACATTGAAAAAACCCAAACACACACACCACCAACGAGCGAGTCCAGCCCAAAGAGCACAGCTCTGGCTCTGACAGCTGCCTCAGTTATACTGCAAACCTCAGGGTCTCTAGTGCTGATGACTCTCAAGGAAACACTGCTCTCATCAGCCCACAATGGTAAATAATGCTGCTTTATAGTCCAGCACCAACTATGCAGATGGCAGCACCCCATGGAAACTCCAGCAGTGTGTCTAGTCCATCTGTGACCCTATAGGCAGGCATCATGAGCAGAAGAGGTACAGCTAAACACACATATTCTGGAGTTCCCCCCCCAACAAGGGCCTTTCAGTTTTCCCTTCTGTTTTACCAGCAATGCAAGCTCACCCAGGAAATAAGGCTTATGATGGTGTGCAAGTCTTTAGACAGCTGTATAAGGACACCCACCTGACTCTTGTGAATGGAAATGGCCCATGCCAATTTTAAAGGCAGCTGTTGACGGCTCAGGTGAACTCCTGATGGTCCTTTGAAGACCCATTTCTCCATTCTTATGACCTGTGTGACCCCACAGAGAAACCTAACCTTAGGCAGCCCTGTAGGAATGGGAGCAGGAGAGAAACAGGGATGTATTCCCGACACTCAAAAACCAGGAAGTCAGCAGCCCAAGAACACTTTTTTCCCCCCCTCCTAAACCAAACCTAAACCCACAGACAGTAAATAGCATGTACTGAAATGATGTTTGGCACCTACTTAAGGCAGGAGAATTAAAGTCAGGTAATTTATCAGCTGAGATGCAGAGAAAAATACACATTGCAGGTAGCAGAACATTATTCTTTGAGAAAAAACAAAAAACTTGCTTGAACAAAAGAAAACAGGAAATGCAAATGAGCACCCACATCTAGACAACACAGAAAAGCAAACACAAGAGGCCCATAGATAGCTACAGCTGATGCAGTGCATGACATCACAGCTGGTGAGAGCCCCAAGCCTGCAGAGATCTCCTCCCTGCTTTCCCTCTAATTATTCTTACCAGGCAGTAAACAAAGTTGAGAAGTCATCATCCATCAATGAAAAATTGTTTTGTTATTTTTCCCCTCTTCCTTCAACAAGAGATCAAGAAGCTCACTTACCCTTCTGTTCACTTTCAAATCCTACAACAACGCCTCGTGCCCCGTTCACCAGCCCTTGAGACACATCCAGATTCTTTGCCAGCATCACCTACAGAGAAAAAGAAAAATCCTTCAGTGCACTGGGTTTACAGCCTGTTCAGCCACCTGCAGCTAAACTTCTTTCCAGGAAGCATAAGCACATCAGGCTGATATGACCATATCATCCTATCCTGCCTATTACAGGAGATAGCACCATCTCCAACTGAAATTATTTCACAGCCTTTCCTTCCTAGGATTCCCAGCTATTTTACAGCATTGAACACTTCACTTGAGCTGCTTCTGTCCACAGCTATGAGCTGCCTGTGCTCTCTGCTACTGAAAGCTTCTAAACCTGATTGGAAAAGTGTGTCAAAGTCACAGCAATCATCATTGTCCCCAAGACATGGACTGCACTCAAATCAAACTCATTTTCTGTTTGGATAAGATTCCAAGTACAGAACATATAAAAGATTGGAATAGAATCTTCTGTTGGCCTGACATAGACATTCTATATTGAATCTGCATTCTGTATATTAATCTACTCTATATATTTATCTGATATTCCTTTATTTTTCTTATACCATTTGATCTGCTGTTCTATCCTATGTGTATGTACACATACTTACCTGAGCTCCAAGCTTCAGCTCAACTCTACCACCCACAGGACACTGAGCATCAATTAACTTCACTAGCATTGGGTCACTGTCCAGAGCCTCAAATGTGTGCACTTCTCCTGTTAAGGAAAGAAAGACATAACAAATTGCAGCTGTTGAACACATTATACACAGCATGGCAGGAGGCTCAGTATTTATTTCTAATAGAAATTCCTCTTTTAATATCCATTCTGTTCTGCTGCTAGGACATCTTCACACAAACCTTGTCACATCTAACAACAGAGGGCTCACTATCGCCTCTCTTCCCAACAGAATTTGCAGAGCATGAAAAGGCACAGGAATCAAAGGCCAGCAGTAAATAAGAACTGAGCAGCCAGCATTTTGAGCATATGACTAGTTTCATTTGCTGACAACATCAGATCACTAAAGGAAGTATCCAGAAAATATTGCCAGAAAGGGAGGCAAAAATTGAGAAAGCCCTTAATAAGATGCTATAGAAAGAAAAAGCAGAGGTGTGGAGGCAATAAATGACCAACCCTGTTTCATAGCAATCAATGAGCTTGCTGTCTATTACACACCAAGTGACACTGAATATTTAACCAAAAAACTGAATTTTTTCCCCAGGTAGCCGAACTCCAACACACACAGCTTTGACTGGTGCTGCTGTGCATGACAGAACACTAGTTCTTCCTGACACCACAGTATCCCCACTGCATCCACTCAGAGCTCAGCCCCAGAGCCAGCAGTTTCCTCCAGGGAGTTCACCTGATAGCTGTTGCAAGCGTCTCTCATTAGTTATTTCGACATCATCTTTATGGGTGCAGAGCCGTGTAGCCAGGATCCCATCACGCTCAGACCTGTTAGTAGCTGTCTGCATCAGCTGCCTGGTAACCTCCTCTGTGCACCTAGTAACCAGGAAAAGGGAGTTATTCTTTAAAGTGATCAGGAACAGGTCTTGAGCAGCAGTAACCTTCACACAGCTGGATCTGTCTGTGCAAGCTGCAGGCCTCCAGAGAGGAGGACAGAGAAAGATATATAAAAGTTGGAGAACAGTGCCAGTGTGTGGGCCCTGGCCACTGCCAGCTCAGGATCCATTGAATTAACTCACAGAAATCAAGGAGGAACCCTAGAAAGTGTCCTTCCTTACCAGAGCAGGATATATGAAATCTGCCTACATTAACTAAAGCTTTTATAGCTTTTGCCCCCAGCTACATATTCCTGATAGAGCTCAGAAAAGCGACAAACTGCTCTTTCTTCTGCTCCGTAGGTGGGGAGCAGAGATTACAAAGAGATGAGCTTCTCCTCACCTGCCTAAACGTATTGCACTCAGGAGTGAGACAAAGGTCCTGTCAGTCTGTCGCCGCACTTCAGTCAGCTCCATGTTTATGTGGATACATTTCCTCCAGCTTTTTGCCTGCAAAAGTCATTCTCTGGTTAAGAAAGAGACAGACTTGAAGTATAAGAACCAGTTAAGGGGCAGTTTTGTACCTGGAAGCAGAACTTGGTTTCTTCATTAGCCTTGCAAACTGGAGGTAGCTGCAAGAAGTCCCCACAGATGATTAGCTGAATTCCCCCAAAAGGCTCATCCCGTTTTCTGACTGCCCTGAAAGAGATGGAAGAGAGAAGTTTTGAATGTCCTCCAGAACCTGGACATACTCAGATCTCAGAAGTTACTTGTTAATCTGTCAGGATATTCAAATATACACCACCTGCATTTAAAAGGTGTTTATCCTCAGCTGAATCAGAAGAGCTCAAACAATTAAGCAATGGTAAGACATTAAATTTGCTTTGCTTACCCACCCCAGATGCCATTACCAGTCTTTCTTTGGTGGCTATTATGCTACAGCTGCTTCTCTCTGCAAGAGAGAACTTCTAGGAACAGCTGTATTCTGGACTCAGCTCTATAGACAACACTTAGCTCAGGAGATGGAAAGAGCAACTAGAACAGCCACAGCTGTGAGTGAAGAGGGGACACAATCAAAACCTATCTCGTGATAAAGATCTGCCC
Organism: Pipra filicauda; assembly: GCF_003945595.2. Classification (NCBI taxonomy): domain Eukaryota; kingdom Metazoa; phylum Chordata; class Aves; order Passeriformes; family Pipridae; genus Pipra; species Pipra filicauda. The sequence continues at coordinate 2,783,496 of NW_024104498.1, forward strand.
AGATGCTATGATTCCATGCTTCCTTGCAGTCCTATGCCAGCAGCTGCCTTGTATCAATTCACAAAACCCGAGGAAGGAAGTAGCCTGGAAATTTAGGAAGATTCATTTCAGTTAGTTGTTTGACCTGACGTTTGCTTACCTTGCCACTGCCTCCAGCCTGTCAAAGAACTTTCCATCTACCATTGAGATCTCATCGATGATCAGGTGCTGGCAGGCCAGCCAGTGCTGGCGCACCCCCGGCCTCTCCGCCAGCTGAATGCACTGTTCCAGCGGTGCCTTCCCAGAGCCGATCCCTGGCAGGGGAGAAGAAAGCAAAGCTTTGGGAAGCTCCTGATTCATTGGGAAGGGAGTGAAAGCTCCCAGGCCCTCGCTGTCGGGCAGGCATTACCTGCAAAGGCATGGAGAGTGGTGCCACCGATGTGGCAAGCGGCCACTCCCGTGCTGGCTGTGGCATAGGTGACGTTCGGAGGGAGGGAGCCCACGATCCTCTTCAGCAGGAAGGACTTTCCAGTCCCTTCGAGGAGAGAGAAGCAACAGGTCAACAGCGAGGCCCGAGGGTTTTCCCCAGCGAGAGCCGCCGGGCGCCCTCACCTGCGCAGCCGGTGAAGAAGATGCTCTTCCCGCTCCGCACGGCTCCCAGCACCGCCTCCTGCTCCGCCGAGAGCCGCGCCGGGGGCCGCCTCTCGGCGCGGGGCACCTGCGGGACAGACAGACAGCGGTGCGCTGTGAGGGCAGCGCCCGAACCTGGGCCCGGTACCGCCCCTCGCCCCGGGACTCACCTCGGCGGGGCACTCCCCCCGCCCCTCCCCGCAGCCGCGGCGGGGGCCGGGGTTGCGCAGCAGGTCCCGCTCCTGTACCGGGCTGATCACGGCGAAGGACGCCGGCGGCCGCTCCAGCAGGCGCGGGGGGCGCGCCGGGCCCCGCGACCCGGCGGCCACCTTGAGCCGCAGGAGGCGGAGGAAGCGGCGCAGCGCGTCCGGGGGGCAGTCGGAGAGCAGGACCTGCGCGCCGCCCGGCCCCACTCGCACCGCCGCCCGCCCCTCGCCCGCGAACCGCGTGAAGAGCCGCACGGCGTCCCCGCTCAGCGCGAAGCTCAGCACCGCGGCCGCCGCGCCACTGCCGCCCACCACCCGCAGCACGGGTTGGCGCAGCTCGTTGCGGCCCAGCAGCACGGTGGCGTCCCGCAGGACACGGCGGCGCGGGCCGCAGCCCCCCGGCAGCGGCTCCTCCACGGCCGCCGTGCAGCGCAACTGCGCCGCCTCCATCGCCCCGCCGGCCGTTTGAACGCGCCGCGTGCGCCGCCGCCAATCGGCGCCCGGGGGATTTAACCCGGCGGCCAATGGGAGGCGGGAAGGCGAGCGGGCCAATGGGCGGCCCCGAGGGCCCCACGTGAGGCGTTGCCAGGCAGCGGGACGCGGGGCCGGCGCGGCCATGGCCGCCCGCGGCGGGCAGCGGGAGCGGCCGGACGCGGTGCAGCTGGACCGGCTCCTGAGCGAGCGGGTGCACAAGGAGATGCGGCACCAGAAGCTGTACACGCAGTACACCGTGAACCCGCTCCAACCCGGTAAGGCGGGGGCGGGCCCGCAGCGCTCAGCTGCGCGGCGGGGATAGGCAGCTGCAGCCAGGAATGGCAGCAGTGGTTAGGGACAGGGGTAGAGCTGGAAGGAGAACCGGTGGGCCTTTCTTTCGCCCGAGGAGCCGGTCTGCACACTCAGAGGCAGCAAGGAGACATGCCCCGGATAGCCTTTAGTAACCCTGGAGAAGTGAGGCAACTATTTAGGATGCGGAATCTACAAATCCTGAGCAAATACAGAGCTAGGATGGGGTAGAGAGCCCAATCACTACACCATGTTCCTTCAGCCCTTGGACCTTCTATCTGTCAATTCAGAGTCACAGAATATCACAGTCTGTGCTGGCACAGACAGGTGATGGGAATAGATTCCTTCAGGTCTAGCTTTTGTAGTAAAACAAAAACCAAAGGAAAATAATTTCCTGAGACTTGGCACTCGCAGGCCACCACCTGGGTTGGGTGGGACTTTGGTGTGGTGAACACGAGCAGCATTCAGTAGAAGGGCCTTTGGCATGCTTAAGCCCCTTGCCTTCCTAGGAAGTTGCCATTAATCAGTATTTCTAACTCATTTTCTCTATTCACATGCCGTTCTTCCTTTACAGCTTCAGTGAAGTAGCTGGATCCACACTGGGGAATAACCAAAAAGAACATCTGCAATGATACATATTCTGTACCTGGCTGTGATTCTAAATTCATGTTATTCACCTGCATAATTTCTTTCCAGTTTACACAGTCACCAGGAAGCCAATGTCTTGGCATGACAATACAGACGAGCCAACAGATGGTAAGAAATCTCTGAAAAATCTTTTTCTCAAAATTACCTAAGAAAATTACTAATAAATAAGATTTAATAATTCCAATCAGTCTAAAACATCATGTCTGTGGAAACGCCTCTGTGACCATACAAGAAAATTAAAACTCATTCATGATTTTTGTTAAATGTGAAGCAGGTTTTATTCCACTTTAAGGCCCTTTCCCATTACTTTCCATTATCAGCAAAAGTTTGCATTCATGCAATTGTGCTATTTGCTTTTAGTTAAAAACTATACTACACTATAAAATATATAGAAAATTCTTTATAGTCGTATTATAAAATTTTGCTTGAGAATCTAAACCTCCCCAAAACAACTGGAAACATGATCTACACATACATGTTGCCTGTCACTGCAGATTCTACTTAACCACCACACATAGTAAACTGCTGAAATGACTGTCCAGTCTTGCTTTAGAGCACTGGTAACAAGAACCCTTATAGCAGTTGCTCCCTTATTTCTAACATGCTAATTTTGTCTAAAAACCTTAATGCTCAGGTAAGAATTAACAGGACAGTATCACCAGGCAAATCTTGAAAGTGCATCAGGAAATACTGAAGTAGAAACGTCACCCTGCATTCTCTAACAGTGTAATTCATAGAAGCACAGAGGTTGCTTTTATCCTTGGCTTTCTTGCTATAGCTTGGACAGCATTAAGTTGTCCCATTCTAACACACATCCACAGGTGAGTGATTTTTAAATTTTTAAATACTTTCATTTCTATTTGTGTCTCTTAAACCAACAGACGAGTTCCTGAAACTTTTTCACCGCGCAGCACTGCAGCCAAGACAGAAATATTCAGAGCCGCAAACTGAAAGCCAAGAAATTGGCTGGAACACAACACCTCTGGTGAGTAGGACTCAGGTCTTTGCAGGATTCAGAGGTGTTCAGCCCACCACTGAAAGATACACATGCAAGACAATAATTTGTGACAAACATGGAAAACAGGAATGACCAGGCGTGAGCAGAGCTGTTCATAAACAGTTTTTAAAACTTAGACCTAAGAGGACTCTTCACTCTGGCATAGGCTTGTGAACACAGAAACAGCAGACTCCCCTGAGAAACCTGAATGCAAAATACATACAGTGACAATGGACCCCAAGTACAGTGCCAAATGCCATGTGTGTACTCACTGTTTACTAAAGCCTTCAGCCATGAGAAATGGTGTAGTGAGCAACGTGAAGTGACATATGTAAGTACTGTGAAAAGAAATCTGCTGCTGCACAGTATCTTTCAAACAAAAGTGCAAGCAGATCCATGAAATTAATAATCATCTAAGTATACCCAGGGCAGATACACCAGTGACGATTCATCTGGGGAAGCGTGACTAAATAGGAGGTAAAGAAGTATGATTAACAAGCTGAGACATCAATCATACCTGACAAACAAATAGCTATGATGATGGTTGACTTTATAGATTAGTGTTTTGAGAAAGGCAAGTGAGGATCTGATTAATTTTGGCCTGTTACAAAAAAAACTAAGACAAATAAGAAAATAAGACAGTTTTCCTCAATTTTTCGTATTAAAGATCAAGTAGCTAGTTACTCCTGACAAGGGTAGAGACAGACATGCCAGTTGGGCTTTATGGTGTTAAAATAGTGCTGGTAGGATTAGACTGGCAGGAAAGAGGCAACTAAATGTGCATGAAGGGAAGCAAGTTCAATTCATAGGGTCAAGGCTCATAATGCTGTTTAATTTGTTAATCTTGCCTTTTTCACCAGGTTCTACCATAATGAAGCAGTTCTACCATCACTGTATGGTGGTACCCTGCTCGTTTTCCACTTGGACATTTCTCAGCAGCAAGAACACCATGCATCACTCTTCCCAGGAGGGACTGCTACTACCAATTTTAGCAAAAGCACATGAGTATTTGTCATTTTTCTTTCCCAGATTCCTGTGGACCGTAATGATTGCAGACTCCACTTCCCACGCCGGAAAACCGAGTTCACTACATAAATGGCTGCCCTGGGGCATGGGGAGGAGGAGAGTAAGAACCTTCAGTAGTAGAGGGGGAAAGCCACAAACTCAGATAGACTGTTAATGACATCTAATGTGTTAGGCCTGCTTGTTAACAGGCAAGTCTGGTAGAGTTCTAGTAAGAGACAACAGAAAAGGGAAGAGAGAACCTCAGTCCGTCCAGATTTGCAGCCTGACAACACTGACAGAAATAAACTTATAAGACTGCTGTATTCGTCTCATTGCTGTTTCTAAACCCATCTATATGAATAGTCTAAAAAACCACTCTAACATCTTGACAGGCTTCAGACTTCTTATTTTGACATCAGCAACATGACCCAGAACTCGAGGTCTCCAACCTCACATCAGCAGTAGTGGTGAAAAAAGCTGTCAGAATGAAGGGGACAAAGGGCAGGCTCCAGCTGCCATTCATAAAACAGCTAAACATGAGTTACACATAGTTCTTTGCAAACCATTTAATGCATTCACACACCAAAGGTTTACGCAGAAAACAATCCTTCAACAAAACAGGACGAAGAAATTAGTGATAAGGCACTAGTTTCCACTGACTCTTTTCCATGCCACTTGGAAGCATCCAGCTTGCTCCATGGTTAGCTGCTTGATGCCAGCAGAAGCACATCTCGCAACAGACAGACACACAAGAACCCCAGTGGGAAGCACAGTCCTCTTAGCGCGCTCGGTTCTTCATTTTCTGCCTTGCTCTCTTTCCAGGTCTCTTCTGCAACAAACAGACAGATTGAGATCTTTATTTTCACGTTCTCAATATTTATTCTATTTCTATAGCTTGGGGAGGATACCAAGGAGAGGGTATTTGTCAGTACATCTGGAGAGGGAGGTTTTAGCACACAGGCAGCAAGTGGTATTAACTCCCTTGCTCATTTCCCTGCTGATACCAAACCACTGTTCTCAGCTCTGTCAGCAACCCAGTTATGCTCAGCTCCCAAAGACAGGCATTATCACTTCCCGATGCTGTAGGAACCCATCATGTACTCAGCTCTCCCTCCCAGATTAGGGCTGGCTTCTCAGCCAACCAGGAGTGTTTGCATACAACATTTTACTTACATTGAGGGCTTTCTTCCCTCCTTTTCTTGCTTTTCCTGGGCCTTTGTTGTGAGCCACTTTTGACTGGAAGCTGGATACATCGTTAAAACTTTCCTTTGTGTTCCACTTTGAGCCTTTCTTCTTCCCACCAAAACCAAACTTCTGATTTTTGTATCGTCTTTTGGCATTTGGTCTGAAAAACAACCAAACAGCATCATTGCCCTACATTCCTTTCCTCAGGAAGCTCTCAAGGCACAGGTATGTGCTGATGGACTCCCAACAGCCATCATAAACCTTTTCCCCCATAACAAAGATGCAGAAATTAGCACATTTCAGTCTCTGTGCCATTCTGGCCAGTTTTATTTCTCTCTAGGGACAGAAAGCCACCTTGGACTTATTTTAACAAACACTCATCAGAACAGCTTTCATGCTCCCAAAATTATCCCCCAGAAAGACAGAATCAGACATTCTGTGTTTAAACATCTTTCATTTCCAGCCTCACCCCTTCTTTGTCCGTTGACTTGCACTGCCTTTTTTATTCCCCTGAGACGACGTCTGCTCGTCATCTAGAAAGTCCAGCTTGTCAGACAGCCCTGCAAGAGCAAAGACATCACAGCTCAGAAGAAGCAAATTTTCAGTCTAAGGAAGTAATAGCACCAAGTCACTCTCACTGAAGAACAGCTACCTGGGAGGCTTTTCACTGGCACTGGCACATGGTTCTTTCTGCACAGCAGCCTCCCAAGCTCAAGGCCCAGAACTGCAGATGTAGTGACCACCCATCACGCTGCCTTACATTGCTCAGACTCCACTGCTGCCATCACACATTTGCTCTCTTAGTCAAGTTAACTTTACCTTTCTGGTACTTCTTGACTGCATTCAACATATTTTTTTTCTCCTTCTGTCTCCTCTGCAGAATCTCAGTTTGCACCTATGATTAGAAGCAGAATGTTAGTTTTGTTCCTTGCAGTGTCCCATAATTTTTTTTAAGCTATTCTTTTAAAGGTATCCTATCTTTAGCTCTGTTTTCCTTCAGAGCAGCTAGATAGAAGACTAGACAAATTCTATATATTTTAGCCAGACTCTGGTGGTCTCACTTTCCAAGCTGCTCACTCAGGCTCTAGATTCTTGTCACAGATTGTAGCTCCCTTTTGCAGCTCCTCACCTTCTTGCCGTATTTTCTCATTGCACGGAGCTGTTTTGCTTTCTCAGACCTCTCCATTGCTTCCTGTTTACTCTTAAGCTTCTGTCGAATCTTATTAGGGGATAGAAAAAATGAAATTTATGAGTAACACAAAAGAAAATAAGAGAATTTTATGATTGCTTAACAGTCCTTAAGTCAGTATTTGTGAAATATATATGGGTGTAAAAAATCATCTCTCAATCAGATCATGTTTATAAGGCATAACATCCTTTCAGATCAAGGCTAAAACAGTTATTACAGAAACTCCTGAACTGATCTGTAGCCAAAACCTGGTTGAAAAGACAATACTCAAACAGAGACAAGACAAAGCCTTATAATGGGCTCTAATGGAACAAAGATTATCTTGTCAGTCTACTCGGGTCCATGAAGAAGATTTGATAGTTTCTGTCTTGTCATTACTAAAAGTAAAGCACTGAAGAAGAGTCAATAATCCTGTGCCACAGAAAACATCTTTTCCATTCCCTCCTCGATCACATTTTTATAAGGATGCCACATTACAAAGGATTACAAGGATTTCAACACAGATCTTCTGGATTCAGTCTGTGACTCCACCAGGAGATAGAAACTGCTGTTCAGACAAAGTCAGCAAAAGAAAAGAACAGTAATGTGTAGAATTGACTTAAGCCTTAGCACAAGCCACTTATTACTCTTCATCTTCTCTAGAAAGGTTCTATCAAACACCAAAACAAGTCATACACGAATCTCCAAATTAGACTCCAGCTTATGGTTTTTTAACTTATACAATGTAGCCTTTTTTCCAAATCTAAAACAAAAAACAGAGTTCCCTTTTGAGCAAAGACTACAGTAAAATGCAAGTTCATGAAAGTCTTACTTCCTACACAAATCTGACTTTCTATCCAAAATAGATTCATTCAATAACAGACAGTCTAAAATCACCGAGAACCAGAACAAACTGACTATACACAAAGGGTGATAAATAGGAAAAAAAGGATCGTGTAAAAGACACAGTCAACTGTAAGTCTTATGAAAAAGAGCAAAAACACAGCCAACTTTACAACCACTCACACTGAGAAAAATTCTCCATTTTTAATATTAAACACATTCAGGACAAAGTATAAATAGGGTTTTCTACTTTATGTTCCAACCTCTTACAGGATAAAACCAACACATTACACCAGAAAAGAAGACATTGCACATACCTTCTGCATCTGTTGGTCTGATTTGGCCATCTCTGCAAAGTAATCATCTGGCCTCCTGGTCGGAACCTGGAGCTTCCGCAGCCTAGGGAGGGCTTCCAGGACGGCTGCCTGAGCCTGCCGGTAGCTGGGAGAGAGCACAGCACCAGCTCTGTCACTGCACCAGCTCTGTCTCACTGCATGTCGGGCATCCCACAGCACTGACAGAAACTCTGAGCACACCAGCTAGGAGATACTGGAATCTAACAAGCATTGCTCTAGAGTTGTATCAACATTCTGTGCACATACAGCTACAGAGAGCAGTTTAGGTGCCAGTACAATATTAAGACTTGTATCTTACACATATGCACTTATTGCCAGTTACAGTTTAATATGTTGGAATATAAAAGGCATAGCAAAGCAAAAGAACTTTAAGAACACCAAACCAAACCCACAAAGAAAAATCAGTATCTTGTATTACAGCCTTAGTGCTGCTACCAAGGCACTTTTAAAATATACTTTTCAGCAAAGGATGGAAGTCTGCTGGGAGGAGGGAAATTATTTATTTTCAGTCACAAGGCAAGTTAAATATACTAGCATTAATTTGTACTTATTCTGGAAAACATTCAGAGCCATCAAATCTTAAATAACACGGCCCAAGAGTGCCATTGACAAGCACCCTGCAGCACACTGGTGAAACACAACTACAAGCATGCAACAGCACGCTGAGACCCTACATGAAACCTCTTCTTTGACACTTACAAGCTCATCTCTCTCTGGAAATCATTCTCAGGGTCAACAGCATCTGTGCTGGAAGCGCTCTGGGCGACGGGGTCCACGACGGGGCCCAGAGTCACGTCCAGCCTTTCCACCCACGCGAGCTGCTTCCCGAATTCGGCCAGGCACTGCTTCAGGCCGTCCTGCGAGAGAAGCACAGCTCTGCACGGCCCCGCACGGCTGGCCCGGCTCACACCGCAAACCCCCGCCGCCGTGCAGAGCCCCGCAGCCCTCCCTGCCCCGCAGCCCCGCTCACCGCGTCGTTGCGCCGCTTCGGCCGCTCCTCCAGCACCACGTTGAGCCCCGGCTTCAGCTCCCCCCTCGCGAAGGCCTCCTGGAGCTGTGAGACGGGCACGGTCAGGCCGCGGCTGCCGGGGGAGGCCCCGCCGCCCACCGTGGCCCCGGTCTCACCTCCGAGTCCGAGAGCGAGGAGTCCTCGGAGTCCGACCCGAGGTCCGAGAGGGACCCGCGCCGCGCCATCGCCGCCGCCGCCGCCGCCGCCGCCACCCCTTCCGCCCGCGTGCGCCGCCGCTTCCGGGCGCGGTGGGGCCCGGTCACCAGGGCGACGGGGCAGCGGGGCCATGGCGGCGGCCGTGCTGCCCGTGGCCGTGTTCGGCTGCCGGCCGCGGGTGGCCGGCGGCGTTTGCTTCCTGGAGGAGCAGGTGGTGCTGCACGCGGCCGGGGCGGGCTGCCTGCGGCTGCACCTCGAGCACAAGTGGCACAACTTCATCCCAGGTGGCACCGACCCCCGGCCCCCCCGGCCCCCGGCTCCCCCGGCCCCGCGGCCCGCCCTGACCGCTCTCCTCTCCGCAGGCACCGAGAAGAGCCGGGGCGTGCAGGCGCTGGCCGTCAGCCCCAACCGGCGGTTCCTGGCGGTGTCGGAGGCGGCGGGGGAGCAGCCGGTGCTGGCGGTGTACGAGCTGTCTGCGGAGCGGGCGCGGCGCCGGAGGGCGCTGGCGACCGCCGAGCTGCCGGCGCGGCAGGCCGTGTCCCTCGCCTTCTCCCCCGACGGCCGGTACCTGGCGACCGCCACGGCCATGCCCGAGGGGGTCCTCACCTGCTGGCTCTGGGAGAAGCATCAGCTGGAGGCGGCCGTCCGCCTGCTGGCCCCGGGCAGCGGCCCCTGCCAGGTAACGGCGCCACCTCCGCCCGCTGCCGAAACCCAGCTGTGACAGCCCCTCTGCGGCTCGTTTTTAACACTTCGGTTCGCAGCTGACTGTTTCTTTGGGAGCGCATTGCACTTTTCGGAAAGATGGATAAAAGGATCAAACTTGAGTTCAACAAGTACCGGGGTGCCAGGTAGCACGTATGTTCATCCTTCAGGATATGTGCACAGTACGTTTTCCTGTGGCCACGTGGCTTCTATCCAGGGCAAAAGGAGGAGAGGGCTCCACGTTGTCCACATGGTAGATTTCATACAGTTTCTGTGACCTTTCTTGACATCTACTGTTGGCCTCCCTCAGCAATAAGACACTGGGCTAAATAAAGTCTTACTTTGACCTATAATGGGCATTCTCATGTCTGTATGTGTTCTATCACATGAGATTCTCTTACATCACATCAGGTCTATGTCATGGGGCCAGCACAGCTGGCCAGTGCCAGTAGGATGTGTCCCTTGCCTCCCTGCAGAAACACTTACTAAATATATTGGCTGTGCTCAGTAATTAAAGCTCTTAGCATACTCCTGCACCTTTTCCTTCCTGCAGTCTTCTATGTGCAGATCAGAGGAGAAGAGTGGCTTGGAGCAGGCTGATGGCACTTAAATGAACCCTGCAACCTGCTTTGGGTGCCCTTTTTTTAGAATCTTGTAGGGAGGTAAGATGCTTCCAGTTGGGTGAATTACTGAATTCATGAGCTCAACTCCTAAAGAGGGGAGAGTGACTGTAAAGACTCCCACTGTCTAAAGTCCTATTAAGCTCCATTAAGCTACATCCTGCTCCTTTGTACCACTTATAAAAAATGAGTTCTAACCACCCCTGCTATCCTTCATGTTGGATATTGAGATGGCTATTCCATCATTTTCACAAATAAACATCTAATTATGTGGATTCATATGCATAATGTTTGCCTGAAATACAGAAGTTATTCCTGGCCTTTAAGAACAAATGGTCACACTTTTCAGGAAGCTTGCTACTGGAAAAACTTTCTAATCAGCAATAAAGAGGTATTTTGGCCTTACTTTTGTAATTTAATTTTGAAGGGAAGAGACAACTTGCTTGATACACAGTTTTGAAAGGTGGAAAACTGCAATATGTAGTTATGATGGTTAATTGTTAGTCTCTTCTGTATTCATGTATGTTTCTATGAACTGTCTTCCCTTCTTTGTTTTCCTTTATCTGGTATTGAAAGTCTTCAGAACAGGTATAACATTTGCTTGTTTGTGAACATAGTTGTAAAAAATCCTTTCTCTCTGTTGTTCCATAGGTTAGCTTTAGTCCTCAAGACAGCACCCAGCTTTGTATCACTGGAAATGGCTTTTTTAAACTTTTTAAGTACAGTGAAGGAAATTTGAAGCAGATGAATTTACAAAAGGGAGAGCCAGAAAACTACTTGTGCCATGCCTGGCTGTCCGAGGAGAAAGTTGTATGTGGCACTGACACAGGCAAACTTAGCGTGTTTGAAACTGGAGAGCTGCACTGGGAGACAAATTTAGAGTACAGAAAACCACCCAGGGAACTAGAAGAAGATGCAACAACAAAAGAATATGAGAGGTAAATCTGTTAAATATTATTACTGATAGTTTCATGTTTGTGCATGCAGATTAGTTGCAGGCCATTGACTGACTTCCTTCTTGTCCAGCTAATGATTTTGATTGCTGCCAATTAAAATTTTTTTATTTGTCTTTATTCTTAAGTCTTTATGCATTTCCTGCTTGCAGCTCTCTTGATGTTTCTTGTGGACTGGCCTCTGAAGATATTACACAACATAGTTCTTTGCCTCAAATATCTGCAGTTGCAGCATATTCCAAAGGCTTTGCATGTTCACCTAGCCCAGGAGTTGTTCTTCTGTTTGAGAAGACCAAGGGACAGGAAGCCTACGAGGAGAGTCAAGAAATCTGGGTAACGAGAAAAAAGCTTTTCTAAGCAATTATACAGCAGAGGCCTGTGTAGAGGACTGTGAGTGCTTCTGATTCAGTTATTAATAATAATTTTTAGCACATTCTAAATTGCACTGTAAGCATTAGCTAACTGTGCTGGTGATGTTGAAAGGAAGGGAGTTGCCAAAGGTCACACTGCAAGTCAGTGGCTGATGTTCAGGTAATTCTGCATGTTCCCTTCCCACATGTAAAATGTGCTTTGAGGCTGCTAAATTTCAGGGAGCCTTTAAGAAACTTTTATCTGCGGAGACTTTTGGAGCCAAGAAGCAGTTTACATCAGTTTTGAAGAACTTGGCTTCTTGGTGTTTTCCCAAGGAGAAGCTTTTCTCCCCTCAGATATTTATTAGAGCTGTCATGAGACTTGTGCACTCTTAAATGATCCAGTAAGGTTTCTATTCTAACTGTTCTATAGTGTATGCCTTGACTTTCTGCAGTCTCTGGCTGAGAACACTTAGCTCTAATGACCTGGTCAAGACTTCATACTCTGGTCCTAAAAGGTCAGATTTTTCCTATGCTTGAGACCCTGTAATAAGTGTTATCAACCTGAATGATACACTACGAAGAACTGTTATTCTGAGATCACAATTTTTAGGCAATTTTGATTCTGGCACTTGCTAGGTTTTTTCTTTATGTTTTTCTGCCATCATTTTCAGTCTTGCTAATGCAGTACCTTAGATTACTGCTGAAATGTCTTCTGATACTTTGTTTCAGCTGTAATGCTATAGATACAGTTGTCCTCTTGTCCTCTATTCCCTGCCTTACAGTAGTTACATGCTATTAAATATCCCATTTGTCTTGCTGCTATTGTGTATATCCTTATTAAAGTAGCATTTCAGAAATGTTTGTGTGTGTGTGCATGCCTACTACCAAAACATGGAAACCTGGCATATCCCATAGGATGCATTTTCTGTGCAGCTTCCTCAGGACCAGTTCAGAACTGAGCCAAAAAAGTCAGACAGACAGGACATTACATGTATATGCTTCAGCCCCTCTGAGGAAACAATGGTCATTAGCACAAATAAACATCAGCTATACATGTTTCCTATGGTCTCCACCAAACTTATAAGGGTAAGTGCAATCCTATCACATTCCACAGCCATCATGTCCAGTAAGGGATGTTTGTAATGTCACAGCCTATTGAGTGTTGTTTTCTGTGATGCATTCTCATAAAATCCTTCAAATAGCATCTGAACCCTTGATTTTTTTTTTAAGTATCTACAGGGCCAGGAGGTATTAACTGAATTCTTGCAGAGTTATAACCCACCCCAGAAGGGGAGGGTAACACAGGTTCTTGTTAATAGATCCCTTGGGGCAGATTAGAGTGAAATAAAACTGATGATTGGTGTTTGTAAATATATATATGTAGGGTTTATTTTAAAACAATTTGATTTCAAAGGAATCCAGCTATGTAGCCGTTTTGGTCGTTATCATCTATAGTAATATAGCAATATAAAAGCATAAAAATAACACTTCAGAAAATGTATAAGGAAAAGAAAGAAAGGATAAAAGTTGAAAGATATATGATCACCACACATTGGATCCAGGAATGAAACTGTTATGTTCAGAGCAGTGCAGTTAAAGCATTAAGTGGTTTCCTCATTCTGCTACTGTATGCAAAGACCCACGAGAGATTTCTTGTCTGAGTTACTGCCTGCAATGAAATATTTGTGATTTTTTTAATGTTCTCATTCCTTCTCAGGAGAAGACATCTTATTTTGCATATCTGAATTTCCCATTGCATTCTGATTCGATCACTGGTCTGGACATGTGTATTTGGAAACCCATTCTTGCTACTTGTTCCCTGGATAGATCTGTCCGCATCTGGAATTACAAGACGAAGTAAAGAGTTATTTATCTTTGTTATTACCTCTTGCTTTTTTGTATATTGTGTTTAGCAGGCAATCTCATATGAATGAGTGTTGTTCTGGTAAAATTCTTGTGTGGTGTGGGACATAAATGGTCTTACTGGCATGATTTGTGGAGTGTGAATATGCAGTGCCTTTAAAATCAGTGCCAAAAGAATCCAAAGCCTTTTCTATTAAGCTATTTTTAATGTCAGACTTCTCATATTTTTGGAAAAAAATATCTTCAGGAAAGTTTCATTCAGCTTTATCTTCAGATACTGTTGTCCCATCTGCTGCTTCTTAGCCATAGTTCTCAAGCATAATGACTCCAGCTTTTAAGGTTCTGTGGAGGGAGAGAGAGAAGAAACCAAATCTCAAGAGATGTTTGTGTAGCTTTGCAATCAGCGACTCATTTACCTTCTTCGTTATATTCCAGTATACAAGGATTTGCTCTTGCACCTTCCACACCTAATCTGTGAACCAGAAAGTCAAATTTGCCTTTGTTTCCTGTAACATCTGTGTGACCATTACTTAACTGAATAACAGCACGTTTCCTCAAGGACAAGGCACAGTCAGATTGTAGCTGCAGGTGTCCTTCCAGGGCCAGATAATGTCCTGTCAAGCATGCATAGGGAGTTTGTAGGATTCCATACTGCACAATGGTTTTCTCTTTCAGCACTTTGGAGCTGTGTAAGGAGTATCAGGAGGAAGCATACACAGTATCACTTCATCCCACTGGCCTTTTCTGTTTGGTTGGGTTTTCTGACAAACTACGATTTATAAGTCTGCTGTACGAGGACATGCATGTTTTCAAGGAGTTTGCTGTGAAGAAGTGTAGAGAGGTAAGGAATGATGCAACAATGAAATTGGGGAGTTATAGGGAGCAGAGTGGTGAGGAACATGACAGAATATAGAAACTTCTCCAATACATCCTAGTAGGATTTAGGATATCAAAGCATAGGGAAATGGATTCTGACTACTGGAAAACAAGCCCAGAGGCTGATGCGTAACTGTTGACCTGGGAAGCAGCAGAAGGGGTAATTTGCTCAGAAATACTCAAGGACAGAATTTTCCAGGGGAAAGCATCAATTAAGACAGTAGTAAGAGCCTAATTATGAAGTTTTCTTTTTGTGTAACAGTTTGATATTAGACAACGTCATATAAATTCAATGCATGAATGTTTTTATCCACTCCATCTACAGTAATGGGTGGTTGTGTTCTTTTTGTAGTGCTCATTCAGTAATGGAGGCCATCTTTTTGCTGCAGTTAATGGAAATGTGATTCAAATTTATTCCAGCATCACCTTTGACAATGTTAGTAATCTGAAAGGACACAGTGGGAAGGTTAGTAAACAAATCCTATACAATACAACACATTAACTAGTTGATAAGATGCATTTTGAAGGGGTGAAGTACAATTTTGGATCTGAAAGGGCCCCAAAAATTGAATATAGACATAGAAAACTCAGTTTTCTTTGGTCAGTAGGCAAAGTGTGCATGAACTAGATACATCTAAAAAGTCTGTCCTTAAATTGAAGGTGAATGATTGGCAGGGAGCAAAACCAGGAAAAAAATCCCAGTAATAAATTATAAAAATAAAACGTACCACTCAGTATTGAAATGAACTTCTTCCTGACAGTGTGTTCATAAAGTAGTTCTTACTGATCTTGTGGGGGTTTTTAATGCTAAAATAGAATTGGCTGAGAAACACCTAGGGGTTTTTAAGTAAGACTTTGATATATGATTCCAAAGTTGTCATGGATTTACCAGTAAAATGACTCTGTGCTGTATGTCTATAACCTACACATCAGGCTCCTTGGTCTGTTTTGCCTTTGCCAGATACATGCAATTAAATGGAGCGCAGATGATGCTAAATTTGTCTCCTGTGACACACATGGTGCTGTGTTTGAGTGGAACTTGATGACAGGTAAAAGGGAGTCAGAGTGTGTGCTCAAGACCTGCATCTACAGCAGCATTTCCCTGTCTTCTGATGCCAAAATTATCTTTGCTGTTGGATCTGACCAAACTCTCAAAGAAATTTCAGAGTCTTCGGTGAGCAACAAGCACTCTGGGATTTTGCTAAATTCTCTGGGGAGGGTGCTAGTGCTTTGGTTTCCTTATCATCCCTTTGGTAAGTAGAAATTGGTCTGGTTTTGAGAGCTGTGATATTTACTGACACTTTTGTATTCTTATGTACTTCGCCATGAAACCTGAGATTTTTTGCTAGTTTTGTCTTTTTGTAATTTTACTTGGATTTACCTAGAAGTTTTCTAATCCAGCTAACAAACTTAACTAGGCAATATTACATCAACTGTTTTGCTGAAATACAAGTGTATCACATCTACTACTGTAGGCTATATGCATTTTTTTTCCCAGGAAAGTGGTAACTTCTGTGTGATGTTTCAGATCATACATTCACATGTGAAACTTGGCTTGAAATTTTAATACTGCATATCTATAATAAATATAGCGATTTTATATCTAAATATTTCTCTTATATCTAAAATAAATTTTAAAAATCTGTAGAGCTTAATACTAATTACTGTTCATGACTTTACTCCCATAGGCATGTAAATTCTTTTAACTGCATTATTTGCTGCAGGCAGAGGTGTGACAATTGGTCATGCAATAGGTAATCAAATACTTAATGTATTCTGAGGGGTTTGTGTGGTGGTTTGTGTTGTTGGGGTTTTTTTTTAGATCCAGCATGAAGTGCCTGCCTATGGCGTTGTTTATACTGCTGTAGCTGTTTCCCATTCCGGGCACATGATATATGTTGGTACATCCCTGGGGACAATCCGAGCTATGAAGTACCCACTCACCCTGAAGAGGGATTTCCACGAGTATCAGGCCCATGCAGGTGCTGTTACAAAGGTAACATAAAGTACTTTCTTTTCCCTGTGATATCAGGAAGATAATTTTGTCATAGAATCGTTTAGGTTGGAAAAGATCTGTAAAATCATCGAGTCCAACCATTGCCACAGCACTGCCAAGTCCACTCTAAACCGTGTCCCTAAGTGCCACATCTACATGCCTCTTAAATACCTCCAGAGATGGTGACTCCATCATTCCCCTGGGCATCCTGCTTCAATGCTTGACAACCATTTTGGTGAAGATTTGTTCCCTAAAATCCAGTCTGAACCTCCCCTGGTGCAACTTGAGGCCATTTCCTCATGTCCTATCACTTGTTACTTGGGAGAAGAGGCCAACCCCCACCAGTTCCCTCAGTATGCTTTGGTAGATCCCCATCCTCCAGGAGGCCACATGTTCTGTCTTGTTAAAACTGGTCACAATTTTGGCATTTTAAGTATTACTGTCAACTACAGCACCTTGAGTTATAGTTGCACAGTCCAACACTGGAATATGAACTTCAGTTATTGGAACTCTACTTTCACCTCAGGGATGAGCTGTATCAGCTCCCAGGTACTTTATGCCAGGCCATGCAGCCACAGGAGGCCTGGAGGAGGGGACAGCAGTTATTACCAGATAGTTCTAGAGCTTAGTTACAGTTTCAAAAGGAAATATTTAGCCATCTGTTCCTCAAGCAACTTCTCAAAGAAAAACACTGGAGACCTTTGGAATTGTCACATAAATTGCTTGTCTGTTCTATAATTGTCTAGAAGGCCTTTCCTGTTCCATTTTTTTTTAAATCTTCCTATGGCTTTGAGAGCAGAAGCAGATCCAGTGTCTACATATGTTCTTCTTTTCTTTCCCTTCCCCTGTTGTTTCAACCAGGGTGGAACAGGAGTAAAGGACATAATCAAAATGTTGGTAATGGGGCTATGTTATTATTTCCACCATTGACCGTCTGTGGTAGAAATTAAGGGAGTACATGGGTTGGGAGAAAAATTTGGTTTAAAATAAAACTGTGTCTCCATTCTTCCTTGTCTCGTCTATATATTTTGTTGTCTCTTCCTTCTAAGATGTCAGTAACAAGTGATGACCAGTTTCTACTGACTGCTTCAGAGGATGGCTGTATATTTATCTGGAAAGTGCATGATAAAGAAGGTGGGGCACTGAAAGGGGAAGCAGCAGCTGAGTATGCTGAGGAAGTGCTGATCATGAAATCAGATATAGATGAGAAGGTAGGAGGAGCGACTTGTGAACTTAAACCACGGGATTCACAGTGTACAGCTTATGAATTACATTTGCATGATGTTTTTGACTAGCTATTCCTATATGGCTTTTATGGCTTTCGTCCTAAAAACAGGTTACAGCAAGTAGTTGCAGCTGCTTGTCAATCTGCAAACAGCATTGTACAAACAGGGAGTGTGGAGAAAGGTTTAGACTTTTCTCTAATGCTTTCACCAATCTCTCGAAAAGACTTTTAATGGAGTAGAGAAGTCATAAGATGGGTTTCTATAAACCATCTTGTAAGATAACAAAGGAGTCTTACTTCTAGAACTTCTGAAGATTCTCTGTAAAGGCTGTCATTCATAAATATGTGCATGTAAATAAAACATCCTTAATAAGCTGTTGCTAATGGCAGATATTCTCTCTGTTAAAATTGTCTTCTCATCCATGTCCTAACAGAGTCAGGCAATACTAGACCTGCAGATTTGTGTGAAAGATCTACAGACAGAAAGTGATTATGAGCTACGTCTCAAGGACCTGTACTGTACTGGAAAAATAAAGGCATTGGAAGAGAATTTCACTCAGGAAATAGACTCCCTTAAAGCCCAACACCAGGTATGATTCATACTGCAGAACCAAATACAAAGAAATCTTTCACTGAAGAGTTGAATTCAAGCTTGTATGAAATATGTATGAATGCCATAAAGCATCTGAAAAATTAATCGTTCCTTTCCAATGAAGATGTTCTTGATATTTGTAACACATGAAGCTACCTTTGAATCAAATATCTTATAGGAACAAGGGGATGCAAGAGTTCTCCTAGGTAACCTGTAAGTATCTTCACATAAAAACAGCACATAAAATGCTGCCTGAGACCAAGGATCAATAGTAGAAATGGTATCATGCCCTAAAAGCTCCTTCACATACAAGCTTGCAGCTGCTGCAGGATCTAACAGTTATTCTTCTCAGTGATGCCTTCTTTGTTCTGTCTGCTTAGATTTTTAAGAACATCTGCTGAGGTGTCTTTTATGTTTTTTGAAAATGAAAGTAAAAATATATTCCCTGGATTTCTTCTGTTCGTGTGCTTATTGATTTCTCTTGTGGTGAAGCAGGACATCCCTGCGAAGGCAAAGGCTATTATAATTCCTCACAGTGTCTTATTTATCTGTGTCTGGTTATTCTGTTCTGTCCATCTGGATTTCTGACCTGTAATTTGCTATATTTCTGGACTTTTTTTTAGATTTAGAAGGCAAGTGACCCAGTAGCAATTTCTCTGACAGTAAGAGAGCTTGAAGTAAGAGATTACATATCACATGATTCAATTCTGTCAACCTCATGCTCTTTTTGAGCCTTTGGGTGAATATTGTCCTGTTCTGGTGATTTGTTACTGCATAATTTGTTGAGTTGTACATTGTCCCTTCAAGCAGTGTTTCCACATATAGGATTCCAGTATGAAAGCCTGCCAAGTTCCTTACAAGTTTTAGTATTTTACAGGCTTGTAATTTTCAAGCACTCCTTTTATACCTTTCTTGTCTTTTGGCCCTACAAATGTTCTAGGAGGTTTATTTATTTTTATTTTTTGAGGAAGTTTAATTATTCATTTTAATGTTTTCTTCAAGTAGTTCTTCAGACTCTTTGGCTTGTCTCATTGTGGGTTTTTTTTTCATTCAAATAACCTGAGTTCTAATCTTTCTATTTTTCCTCTTTTTGTACAACTTGACCTTGTACAAGAAGCCATTTCAATTCTTGTGGAGTCCTCTTACCTGTGTTTTACCTGTGCTGGTTTTTTTCTGCAGTTCTCCAGCTCTTTTGATAAGTAGTGCTTGGCTATAGAGTTATGATAATCTCAGCTACACTAAAAATTCTTTAGACTTGCTGATTATAGGCTTGCGAGCAAAAGCCTTTGAAGGTGAATAGAAGTTCTCTAGGCAGGCAAGTTGTACTTGTCCAAGTGTCCATATGTGTTAAGATTGAACTGAATGACAGCTTTGGACAGGCTTGGGACTAACCTTTCCAGCTGTTGTATCCATCAGACAAATAGAATATTTCTGCTTATGCAAGACCTGTGCAGTTATTATGAGAAGAAAGTGAAAAAATTGTTCCTATGGTACAATTCTGAGCTTTTCTGGGAAATTTCTCACCTATTTCCTTGTTCCCCTTCTTTGTGCTTTTTTAGAAGATTATTTGTATTGGTAGTCAGACATCATTTGTAGTGGTAGTCAGACATTCCAAGCAAATGGCAATCAAAACTGGCTCTTGCTTAGGTTTATGTCAGACTGTGCAAATGTCAGTGTTTTAGGATCTTGGGGTTGCTTCACGTGAGACAAGAAGCAGCTTGAACTTTAATATCTGGACAACAATTTATGGAACTGCAAATTCTCCTCAAGCAGGAACACATAAATGAGTAGAGACTTTTGTAGCTCACAAACTTCTCTTGTTAGATTAGGATTTTACAGTACATATATTGTATTATATTATATCCATTTGCTACATTCCCTTAGTTTTCCATAATTTTATAATTTGTCATGACAAACTGATCTCTGGTAAAACTTGCATTAGTGACACATGGCATCTGAATTTTGGTGAGGGACTTCCAAACACGATTCTGTTGTTGTGTATGTATTCCCCACCATGGGGCAAGAGCACAAACAATTTGGACATTGCTTCGTCTATTTTCAAATTAAAATGTATTTTCTTATTTTTTTCCCCCCAGATTTTACAGGCAGAGAAAGAAAAACAGGAGCTACAATACGAGTGTCAACTGTCTGAGCTGGTGAAAAAACAGGCCAGGGAGGTGCAACAGCTAGGTTAGACTATAATGAGTGTTTGCAATTAGCAACTGGAGGAAATGCTTTGGATTGATAGCAAGTTATGCAGGGATGGATTACTAGAGTAGAAGTACAAGGAAAAATGCACATATGTCATATAGGTATTGTACACCAAATGTTTGCCTAAACTGCACCACACACATGCCCATGATGAGAACATGCTGGTGGGCCCTGTATCTTAGAGGTTTGCTAATTTCTTCATTTATTTTATAGCTCACTGTGCAAAACCAGTGAAGTTATACAGTTCAGCAAGGAGACTAATGTACAGTGTACATAAAATGGAAATACCTGGACTCCAGATTCGTAATCAAGATGAAAATACTGCAAATTAGTCCCAAAGAGCAAGTCCATCTGTAAACGAGTCCATTGCCCACTCATACTTTGTAACAGTTGAGCTTACACAGCTCTGCCATGGTTGTCTTCTCAAGGGAATGCCTAAATTAGTTGTCAGTTTTGTATGGCCACAGAGCCTAAAGCCCCTGTATATCTGATGAAGAAAGTGATGAAGTACTTCTACTGTAATTTATTGCAACCAGCTGCCAAAAAGCCAGTAGAGAATAAGACAGTGCTGCCTGCAGAAGGATAGGACTCACCTCTCGTTTCTATTAGTTTTATCCATTCCATATGTTTCCTGTTAACAGAATCTGCAAGTAATAAGAAACTCTTAATGGAAAATGAGAGATATGAGGAGCTGCAAGTGAAATCCCAGAAGATGCAGGAGGCATATGAGAGAAAACTGCACAGTTTGGAGGAGAGCAAAAGCACGGCTGTGAAGGAGCTGACAGAGCATTACGAGGAAAAACTTAAACAGAAATCTGTTCAGCTGGAACAGGTAGGAAACTTGATTTGCAGTTTGATTTGTTGACCCAGTTTATCTTCAACTGTGATAAAATGTTCCCCAGGACAGGAGAGGTTGGCATCCTCCCTGCAAATCCTAATCTGCCTGTAACCTTGGGAAAATATGTTGACAGGTAAAATAGTGATGAGGAAAACCCAGCTGAGTTACCAACTTTTCTGGGCTCCATACCTTGAGTAACCTGCTAAGATTAATAACTTTGGGCATTCTTAGCTAAATCCAAGAATTCCTGTTTATTAATGTGGCTTAGTTGGTACATTTAATGTAATTGAAGAAAGATTCAATCATGTTGTTCTAGTGAAGAGAAAACATTTTGAAAATGGCTAATTACATTCCTGAGTCCTTGAGGTTCCTACCTGCATAATTTAGGGAACAAAGATAAATACCCTGAATACTTAAAAAACTCTTGCACACTGAGGTCAAACACTTGGCTTGAAAAAAAGGCAGCCAGATAACTGATACTTACATATCTAGAGTCAGTAAATCCTATCAACATTACTGTTTGCAGCCCTGTGTTGCAGTACCTGTTTGAAAAGAATGTGGGAAGAGAGGCATACAGAGACTGAGGCAAACCTGAGTGGTTATTGGTTCTAATGCATCAGAAACAGCAATTTTAAAAGATCTTCTCAAATGTCACTTTTTTGTGATTTCTGCAGCCAGAACAAGTTTGCTGATTAGTATTTGGGCCAGGTTCCTACCTTGAAGCATTCAAGTCTTAGGAATAATTAAAGAGAAAAAAAAAAAAAAAAAAAGAAGAATTTTTAATGTGTATGTTATCAGTTTTTAAAGTTACTTTAATCCCCTAAGAAGTTACCTTAAATGATATTGCTGCCATTGAAAAGGCCTAAAATAGATCCTCCCAGGAGAAACAGTTACAAACAACCTGTTATTGGTCTCATACTGTTGTCTTCTCTAATCCTTGCTTTCCTTAACTGCAGGCAAAGGAGAATATGAGGAGGCAGATTCAAGCACATGAAGAAATGGAGAAACAAATTTATGAAGATGGAGACAAAGAAATCTCAGAGATCAAAAACAAGTATGAGAAACAGCTCAGCGAAGAGAAGGAGTCCAACACGCAACTGAAAGGAGAAATAGGAGTCATGAATAAAAGGGTATCTTTTATTCTGTGGTAGGACCAGACCTGCACATGGAGACCTGTAACTGAGGACTGAATGTGATCAATGGCATGTCAGTTTAGTCCATTAATTTGATCTGTAAATATGTGGCATTTCATATGAGAACAGTAGCCCCTTCTTAGGTCAGTTTGAATGTTTTAGAATATTTGGGCAGAGGAAGAAGCTGTGTGCTGATTGTATTGCTGATATGATTAGAGATAGATGATAGAGGAGGTGTGTTTTTATTAGTACACTTTTTCTTATCTACATGGTTTTAAATTATAAATAATATTGTTCATCCTATGATGGGAAAGAAATGAACCTTTTAATTTTTCTAAGATCCGATACGTTGCTTTGTTAGTAAAATACTTCTACTGCTTCATTTGATGCAGTAAACACCGTGTTTTGTATGCATCATCATTTTTTATTGGTTTTGCCAGGATTTTTAAGGAGGCATAAAATCTTTTAGCTCTTTTATTGTCTGGGTATTGTGTTTGCCTAAGGAAGTTAGAGGGACAATTTTTCTTTTTCATTTTCTTCAGTATCTATCTGCAGACAGAGAGGTTCTTTTCATACCCTCTAGTATCATGGTACTGTCTTTAGTTTCATTATCTTTGAGACACCAGGAATTTCTCCATGGTTTGTCCAGCACCATTTGCTGGTTCTGACTTTCTTGGCTGTGCAGATCTTAGTACTGAGGCAGGGAATTTGAGGGTACCCAAGAGCTATGAACTAGGCACCCTTCCAGTCTACTTTTGACATCTTCAGAGATGTATGACAAATGTTCACCTTAAAAGAATTTTCCATGGATTGTGTGTTATTTGCAGCTGATGCTTGGGTATAATATCCATGCCCTTCTTGCTTCTGGATGCAAATTCCTTGCTTCCTTGTAGTGCAGTGGGTATTCTATCAGAATATACATGTAACTGATGTGATGCTCCTTCATCATATCTTAGTTTGATATCCTTTATCCCACACTGTGTATAAGGTATCTTACAGAATAGCATGGCTAAGTTGTGCATAGCTTTTGGAGACTGCTGAGTTCTTACTTGTTTGCCTCTCTAGTTGAACAGCCTACAGAAAGAGCTCAAGGATCGAATCAGGGATATTGAGGAAATGAGACTGGAACAGCAGAAGCTGGAAAACATCATTAGAGCACTGGAGAAGGACATCTTGGCACTGAAGACAGAGATTAAAGAGAGAAGTGACACTATCCTAGACAAGGTGAGAAACTGGACAACTGGCTGAGATCAAAATCACCTGCCTTAATTTAATACAGATATTTATTTTAATTGTATTTGCTGTGATAATATCCCGTGACTGGAAACTCAGTTTGGGATTTTAGTTTTTAGTTGACATTCTAAACTTTCCTTGAGGGGCTCAAGTTCAGGATGTTGGCTTTCTCATCCCCTGTTCTGGGATCTGTAGATGGCTCTGCATTATTTGCCCCCTGCCCTCCCACCCAATCTGTAGATTCGCAACTGAAGTTCAGTCTTCCACTAGATCTGTGACTGCTGGGTTTGCCTCTTCTGTATTTATGCCTTGTCCTAGGGATCTTTTTGAGAGTGCTGGGTCTGATTCAGATCTCTGCACCGATTTCTTCCAGGAGAAGCATATATATGACCTAAAAATGAAAAATCAGGAACTGCAAAATTTCAAGTTCGTACTGAGTTTCAAAATAGAGGAGTTTAAGAAGCAAATAGAGTCACGTGAAAATGATATTAAAACAATGAAGGAACAGATCCAGGAGGTGAGTAACGCTCTCATTTGGCCTCTGCTTCTAAGCCCTTTGTCTGAATACAAAGGTGACCCAAAAAGTCTCATGAAAGATTTCACCCAGTTTGCTCCTTGGCTTCGTTCAAGGATACACAGCACTGATTCAATATCTTTGCAGCTGATAAAAATATTTGCACAAAACAGCTGCTATTTAGTTTTCTATCACGTGCTACCAGTGATCAACATGGTTATTTCCTGTTTCACTATTTAATTCTAGATTTTGCTTAAAAATAGATCTTATCCATATGTGGTTGCCCTCCATGTGCCCTATAAGGTTTGCAAGACAGTGCTTTTGCTGATCTGGGGAAGAGAGAGAGAACTTCTTCTCTCAGAAAAGTTGCAGATTTGTGGAAACATAACTCTGCTTAGGGCCTAGGTACATGGACAAATTATATTCATCATACATGGGAAATTTGCATGTATTCATACTTAGCTTGCAGTAAATTCATTGAGGCAACTTATTTGTGATAAAAACTTACTATGATCTCTCCATAACTCATAGCCAAACTAGGACTATGGTGACATAGCTAATCAACGACATATAAGTCTGTTTATTCAGAACAGCCTTTAAAATAAACTGAAAACTAGTGAACAGTTTGTATGTACTTCAGACTAGCATGATGAAATCCCTGTTGTCTCTTCTGGTCACCATGTTATGCCAGTTAACCCTGTAGTACCCTTATTACTTTCTTCCTGTGTGTTCTATGTATGTACCCACAGCTTTTCAATTCATTTGTTTCTTTTCAGTGTCAGGTTCTACTTATTGTTGCCCTTAATCTTTCCATTATCGACCGTTCATTTCTATCTCATCCATTTTTATTCAGATGGAACAGTAAAGCTCCAGTTCAGCTCCAGGAAATGAAGGGGCATCACATAATTTAAATAAAGGTAGCTCAAAAGGGAGCTGCACATTAATTTTTGTGCTTTCTCTGTGTTCTGACAGAGGGCAGTGTTGTTCTAAAATTGACAGTTTCGTGTTGTAATTCAAACTGAAGGGGGAGCTACTCCCTCAAGTCTGTATTTCCAGTCTGCGGCTTTCCTGTTTTTTGTTGTTTTTTCATGTCTCCTCTTAGTCCTGATTTCCTCCTCCTGCTTCCTTTCAGATGGAGGAGGAGCTGGAAGGATTCCACAAGGAGAGCACGCAGTTGAAGCTGAACATCACACAACTGCAACAGAAACTAAAGGCGTCTTATCGCGAGATGGACAAAGAGAGGCAGAAGGTATGGGGTACAACCACTGTGCAGCTCCTACAGAACATTTGTGGGAACAGAACACTGGTGGAGCATTAATTTGAGCAAACAGGTACTTCAGGGATACTGTGTCCAAGGACCAAGAGAGTCTGTGGTCAGTGGGGACAAAGAAAACTTCCAAGCCTGCAGCCAGGTTAGAGAGTTGATATTAGAAAAACAATCCAGTTATTTAAGTGTCAACACATATTCTCCTGGGTTTAACAGAAAACTGAGGCAAATGCTTAACAAATTACCTGTTCCTGCCCAAGCTTGAAATCTGGGGACACTTGGCCTAACCAGGAGCAGCATGTAGGATACCACCTAGGCATTTGTAGGATGAAATAAAGGGTCAGGTCTTTAATGGAGAAGTCAAGGACCCCTTGTTTGACAACAAGCACATCAGACATGAGGGAGGATAAGGGGCTGCTGGTGAAGGTGGAGGAGCTTGGCAGGCAGTGCAGGAGTGAGGAAGCAGGTCGAGGGACCAAGAGAGAATGAGAATGCAATCTTGATGTGAAATCAGCAAGTTGTGCAAGTCTCTGATAAGTGTTTTGACCCTAGCCTTCTCTTGACAACTGTTGTTTCTAAATAAGAATGTAGGGTCCATAATAAACCACTGGTTTTGAGATGACATCTCTAGATGCTGGCACTTAGATTGCCTAATGCAAGTATCTTATTATTACTGCTATAATCTAGAACTGCTGTTCAACTTGTAGTGGTCACATCCCCAGTGGGTTTTGTGATTAATTTATTTTTTTAATAAATGAAGTGGAAGTAAAATATATGAGAGTTTTCACCAGTTCCCCTACACTTTCTAGAAACTTTCTAGAACTCTTCTAGAAAGAGTGTTCTGATGAACCAAGTAAAAATGTGACCGCCTCATTCTTGCAGAAGCAAGATATGGAAACTGTCATCAAACGATTTAAAGCAGATCTTCACAACTGTGTGGGCTTCATTCAGGATTCCAGAAAAATGAAGGATGGTATCCGTGAACTCTACAGCAAGTATGTGCAGCAATCAGACGTGGTGAGTCAGGACCTTTGCCTTGTCCTTGCAGGTTGTTTTGTCTGGTTGTGTAATTACTGAGGCAAAATGCTGTGCCCTCTCAGGTGGAGGCTGAAGCAGTGGACACAGATTTGCAGAAGCAGTACATGAAACAGCAAGAGTATCATGAGAGGAGTTTGGCAGTTTTAAAAAAGAAGGTGCTGAAGGATCAGGAAATGCACCAAGCTGCTTACATGCGCCTCGTGCAGGTAATAAGCCTTTTCCTTGTGGTATGGAGGGGTAACAGAGGAAGTGGCTGCACAAAACACACCTTAGTAGCCTTACTGTTATGGTTTCTTAGGACTTTGAAACAGTTCTGGTTGCCTTCCTTGCCAGAAATTCCTAAATTTTTCAAGTGCTTCCATTAAATATCCAGAACAAAAAGAGCATGATCTCTAAAGTCAGAAATTGCTGCTGGTTTGTGGATACTTTTGTTTAGCTCCCACTCCCTAATGTAAAAGGAGATAGGGAACCTCCTCTGCCTGGATATTTTTAAAGAAATTAGTGTACTTATTTTTTATTTCAAACAGTATTTATAATTGCCATCATAGTCAATTTGCCCCTGTCTGAGTGTCAACCTGTACTTGCTATGCGGTAGTGTTTAGGAACTAATTTTGGAGGAAGAAAAGGAAAAAACTTACTTTCCTTGGCCACATAGTCCCATGCCTACTTATCTGAATGCAGAAGAACTTTCTGGTTTTCACATCCAGGTTTTTCAAGGAAATTCAGAAATACAAATGCCTATTTTGTACTAAGATCTCTTGCTCAGAACCCTTGTTCCTTACAGGGCAAGGTAAACTTGTGACTGCTGGGGTCAAAGATCCAATTTGTTTTCATCTGGAGTGAGAGGATCTAAAGCCCCACACCACACACCCTCGGAGGACAGCTTTTCTAGTTTCTTCTTACCATAATCTCCTTCTGCTCAGTCAGCATTTCCTTTTCCCTCACTAGTCCTTTCATCATTGTTACTTTATTATGCTTCCTCAGGATCATTAGAACTCAGCCCCCTCCTTAGTCATCTGTTCTTTGCTGTTTATTCATAATTTGCTTCTTCAGGGCTAGACAGCAGTGATCTTCTTCCCTTCCCTATTTTAATTTTTTTTACCCCTCTGTGAGTTAGATGTTTCCTTTGGCACAAAAGGAGATGGCTTCAGAAAATAACCTGAAGAATTTCCTTGCTGGAATAGGGTGACAGATGGTGTTCATAATGATAATACTTGATGTCTTGGATCAGTAAGCCTACCATGAAATGATGATTAAAACCAAATTAATAAAACATCTGGAAGATGAAGATATCAAAGATTCTAACCAGCCTGGTTTCTTCAAAGAAAAAGCAATTCTCTGAAGTCCAGTAGATTAATGAGGCTTTACAGCCAGGAGGAATTATCGTGGTCTTCCAGTCCTTCACAGGGGGCTTTCAAGACTGGTTTAGACAAACTTCTGTCAGGACTTGCTTTGAAAAAGTAAATGACATCTTGACAATCTTCTAGCTCTGTATTTCTGTTGTTCCTCAGTTGCTCTTACATTTTCAGAGTTATGCATTCCTCTTTGAGTGATTATTCATAGGTACATTCCACTAGTGACTGCTGCAACAGATGATTAGAACTGTCAAGATAATTGTAATTATTCTTACCAGTTGACAAGTTGCTTGTTGTACAACTATTAGTTTTCCCTCCAGCCTTCTGTATTTGTCACTTGGATACACAAGAGCAGAGACACTGAATAATCCTGTAGTCATGCTGCTCGAACTGAAGCCCATATAGGATGATCTTTTCTCTGTGTCCTACCTGTCTCTGACAGTCAGCATGTAGGGACTCCCTAGGCTGCAGATTGCATCCAGGCATCCTATGCAGTTGGACCTGATGGCCTCATCCTCCATGCACTTGATCAGTTCCCTTTTCTGAAACAATTGGTTCTTTGCCACAGCATCCTGTGACAGTGAGTTTTCCCATGAACATTTGTTTTAATCCATTCTATGACCACTGCATTACAGTGCAAGCTTTCTGTCAGAATGCAAAGATTGAACTAAAGGCTAATCTCTCTGCAGAGAAGGCTTCTTCAGTGTCAACCAGCAGCCTTTTAGCACCCAGCAAACCAAAGTTATTGCTGCCAACCTGAACTCCAGTGCATCTATCTACAGATAGTTGCAGTAAGCTTTGTACCTTGTTACTAACCACTTTCCAGTTGTGTGGTGCCAATACTTTTATAAGTATGCTGTAAGGAACTGAATCATATGCCTTGCATAATCTTTTATGGTAACATAATTATCAACCAAAATCATAATTAAAAAAAAAAACAAAAACAAAAACAAAACAAATCCAAGATTTGAAGACATCTTTTTCATGGGAAAATTTCATTAATCCTTGTTCTTATCTCCTGTTGTTTTAGTGGATTCCCTACAGCTTGAGACTGGTATTACGTGAGGTACCCAAAGCATGCCTTTTTGCCGTTTATCTTTTTTAAATATTGACACTTATGATGAAATTCCAGGGGTTGGAGTGGTGCTGTCTTCCAAACTTCTAAAAAAACCACCACAGGTGGCTGAAATAGTTGATATTCTTGGTTCAAGTATGATGGCAACTCTTTAATATTTGCCTTAGTTATTGAGGTGATAAGGTATTTTACTGTCTTTGTAAGAGGCAAATATGCAATTCTACTTCTGTCTCTTGAATTCAAAAAAGAAATATTTAGTTAATGGTGCTCCCGTTTCTGAATCATGAACAACAGTTTTATCATCCTTCACTAGTATTACCCCATACTGCTTTTGCTGAAGTCTTTGAATCTGTTGCAACAATGGGTGAAGTACATTTACTGGTACTTCCACAGCTCCTTCAGCAAAATGCTTCATGGTAGGCTACTAAAAAAATTGGAGTATTGAACTTTTATGGGCTGAAAACTGACTTAAAAAAGAACAAAAGACAAATACTTGGCTAACTTCTCCTCATGTTAGCAGTACATATCTCAAATCTCCATGTACTTTATATATTCCTTAATAATTCAGAGGGGGTGTTGAAAAGTGATGTCTGCTCAGAACTGATGAAAAGGGCTTTGAATAACTGCAAGGAGATGCAGATAATTTAAGTGAACAAATGCATACTGACAAATGAAAAGCAAAATAATACACACTGGAGGGAGGGATGGGAATTCTTCACATTAATTCTGAATTAATTGGATCAATCTAGGAAGAGCCCTGAGCTTCCCTGTGGAATTGGCAAGGAAGATGATACCTTGGAGTGCAGCTGCAGTCAGAAAAGCAAAGCAAATATTAGTTTATTGAGCTAATGTGCTTTGAATACTGTCATGTTTTGTGTCAAATCTACTGTGGCCTTATCTGAAATGTGTGCTGTACTGATTGCCCTGTATCTTCTGCTGGTGATACTGATTCTGCACTGTCCACTGTCCCTCTCAATGACATGAAGGTACATATTGCTCAGCCAGATGGTACCTGTGCTTTTCCTTATACAGCATAATGTTTTTGCAGGAAAATGTGAGTCTGATTAAGGAAATCAATGACTTGAGGCAAGAACTGAAGGTGGCCAACACCCAGGTGCACGACCTCCGGGCAGCACTGAGATTGAACAAGAAAAAGAAAGCAATTCAAGACACAGGTGAATAGTGCTTCTTGTGTTTACCATATTACAGAAGCCCTTTTTGTCCTTGATGAACAATTCCATTAGCTTGTCTGCCTGGTGATACCTGTTATATTGTAAATATAATTTATATATATATATATAATAAATTGTATATTATATTATATATATTATAAATTGTATAAGCTGCTAAATACTGCAGAATCTTACTACTTAGATCGAGTGCTTCAGCCCTGAAAGATGCCTTCCCTTGTTCATGCCAAAGAACTGTATGAGCAGGACCTTTGTTACTGTCCTCTCTGATTTTATCTTCTAGCTCCCTCCAGTGAACTGCTGTCTGGCCCAGCTGTCCTGAGGTTGAATCCAGAGATGGAAAGTGAGAAAATCATAGAAATTCAGCAGCTAGAAATTCAATATCTCCGAGACCAAATCCAGGAGAAGGGGCAAGTCCTGAACTGTCCAAGTTCAGTCTCCTTTAGTCAGAAATCTTCCTGAGCTGAATCTGGAAAGAAGCTGCAAGACACAGCAACACTGACCCGGTTCAAGGATGCCTTACATAATTATATCCTCCTGGCAAGATTAGAAATGCAACAGCATAGATTAGACTTCCATGATCCTATACTCTACCACTAGAAGCATTTGTGCAACACTCACTGCTCTGAACACTTCTACTTTCCTGGAATCCACCCTTTCCATGAGATTTAGGAGCCAAGAGAAAAAAATAAATTTGTGTGAGTGCAAGACTAATCTTTGTGCCTTCATGCTAGGGCAGGTAGTCACCTTTCTCTTGAAAACTAATGTGTCCTAGTTGAGAAGAGCTGGTCAAACTCTGTAAGCCTTTTCTGCTAGAATTCTAATTTGGTGTGTCTGTGCTGCAAAATTCAACATCAGCCTTTTGTTTTCCAGGAATGAATTGCCTGTGTCCATACAAAGGACTGCTGCTATTCCAAGCAGGTATCCAGTCAGAGACTAACAATCAGTTACCTTGTGAGGGCAACCTTTGACTCAAGCACACCTGAGCTAGAGCCCTTGCTCAAGCCTCTGCCTCCTGTCTAGAGATTAGTTGCCTCATCTGCAGCAATAATTTCAGCAGGACAAAAAGACAGGCCAGTTTCAGACTGCGAAATCTGGAATAAAGTCCAAAACTTATGTCATAACTCTCCTGTAACTTTGATAAATTGATTTTTTTTCCTTGTCTTTTTTCCAACATCCACAATCCCTTTAATTGAGTTTTTCAGTGAAATTCTCCAAATAAGTCACTCTGCAAAGTACTCATGTACAGAAAAAGGCAGGGAGTCATTTCTTTAATAATGAGGGGTAAAAAATTAAATTTTTCATCTTTGGTTGTTGGTGCATGACACAAGGTCTCACTGAGGAGTACTTCACATACATCAGAAGTTGAAGCTACTGACTGGGCATGGAACTGTATGGTGTTATAACAGCCAGTATTGTTACTGTTTCTCTTCCTATCCTGAACTGTAGAAAAGTGACAAGTGCTCTCCACATCCTCCTAATAATATTACACAGAAGATGGTGGTGCCAAGGCTGGGTAACGGGTAAGCTGCATTACCATTAGGGATACTGGACTCATTTCCAGGGTAACACCATGGCAAAATAGATGGTTCCATGAGCTCCTATGACTTTGGAGACTCCAGCTGAGTGCTTTGTCCATGAACATGGAATTAAGTTTCTTTAGTCTTTTTTTTTTCCATTTTGCATCTTCAACCTGTATGAAGCATGGGTTTCACAGGAGCAAAAGGAAGAAGGATGGAATTAGTCTGTTAATGGGCTATCTTAACACTCTTTCTTCCTCCTCCCCTCCCCATATAATCATCTTGATACTTCCTGTACAGAAAGAGGATGTAATTAATGTAATTAGTAAATATTTTAGAAACTAGTTCCCTCTTAAATTTTTAGCACACACCCATTTTAATTTGCTAGGCTCCCATGTGGTGTAATTTTCCCCTCTCTCTGTCAGAACAAATTGAGTGGTAGAATCATAGAACGCACTGCTTTAACAGTAGTGGTTTAGAGAAATGGAATCAATCTTTCTGAAAAAGAAGAACCTTGTCCTAATATACAGGTGAAGAATTATTTCAAAATGGTGACTGATGTGCTCAATAATATGCCCCTGTGTCACCCTCATTAGAGAGATTTTAAAGGCAATACAAGGCCTGTCAGAAGAAGCCTTAAGTAAGCACCTGCCAAACTAGGCTGAAAAGGATTTTGAACTTGATCTTAGCAGCTAAGAGGCAGCTAAAACATTGCTTGTATAGGGGAACATTAAAAGTCAGGCACAGCAGAGTGTTACAAGTGAGGTTTATCAAAGATCTGCTGGAAGCAAAGTAGCTGTACAAGCCCCTTCTATACTGGGAAAACCAGACAAAGGTCAAACTCCCACGCATACGCTGCAGAAATGTTGTAGAATAAGTTGTAACTGGATTATGGTTTTGTGGGCTAATGGTCTTCTAAATTCTCTCAGGGTGCAAAGACACTTTCTGCTTTCATCCTCCCTTGATCCGTATTGTTCTGTTTCTCCTTTTATCTCTAAACGAGCTGGAAAGCATCTCATGCTCTTATAAAGCTACAGCCCATTCTTTTAAGTGAATGTATGGTTATCTTTAAATGTGAATAAGGTTTCCCCTTGGATGACTT
Source organism: Pipra filicauda (assembly GCF_003945595.2). Taxonomy (NCBI): domain Eukaryota; kingdom Metazoa; phylum Chordata; class Aves; order Passeriformes; family Pipridae; genus Pipra; species Pipra filicauda. Next base: position 2,816,117 of record NW_024104498.1, read on the forward strand.
CTTTGTTAACTGGGCCAACTAAAAGACCAGGTTTTTCTGAGTAAGGTCAATCTCATTGTTTAAGGGTGTTTGTATAACAAAACTCACCACATCTCCTTTGCTGTTTTAGGTTTAGGACAACCTCTGGATTGATGATATTTCACAAATTTCAAAAGATCTCTCAGATTTTTCTCAGACAAATTCCTGAAGCCGTCACACTCCTTGGTTTCTATTTGATTAGCATATCCTAAGCTTACCTGCTCATAGCCTGCTAAAAAAACTAGCATGTGGCTTAATGTCTGAGCCTCCCTTTCCATTAACTGGACAAGAGCTGTTGTTCAGTCCCATTTTCTTCTTCCTGCATCTCCCAGGAGATTTTCCAACTGCTCAGACTATCAGTAATGATCCCTTCTGCTATGATGAAGCCCAGCCATGAAGGAGGGGATATCACTAAGCCTGGGAATCCCATTCCCCTACTGACTTCTGCGTTCCTGCTACTCCCTTTTTTATTCTTCATCTCTTAAACGGATCCTTTTCTGTTTCCCTAATTCCTCTCAAAGTGGTTACCCTTTTCTTTCCACGGACTTAGCAGGAAGTCAGCTCTTCTGCAGCACAGTAGGCTCTGCTGGTTCTGCTGTCTCCTAGCAAGGGGTTCTGCAGCTGCCTTGTCATGGGAAGATGACACCACAATGACATCTTGCCTGACTTAAGTGCCTGCCTGGACTAATGCCATGGAAAGATTCAGGTCTGATATGACCAGATGGCCCTAGCCTATACAGTAGTGCAGGAGCTGCTTTATTTAATGCCACATAATACCAAATATTTGCTGAATGTGTCAAATCTTCCCTAGCACTGCCAACCTGGCTGCAGGCTTCCTCTCACCTTGCTGCCTGGGAGCTGCTCCCTGGCTCCGGCACCCCTTCCCCTCCAGCTGGGAGGAAATGAGCCACCTTCCAGGATCGGTGTGTGGCCAGAGGCCAGATCCTGCCCGAGGAGGGAGGGGTAGGACCTGCACACCGGCGCGGCTCTGGAGCCTCTCCAAGAGCAGCAGCAGGTTTGCTGGGACGCCACCCTGCTGGGGAATGCACCTGCCCGGGCGAGAGGTGAGGGCTCGCAGCCCATCCTTGGCGCTGCCGCGTCGCACCGGGACGGGGAGCCGGCAGGGGCACCGCACCTGCTTCTTGGCAGGCAGCTGCAGGAGGAAAGGGAGGGATTTTCCCCCTGGGCTCCCTCGGTAGCTGGATCCAGTGGAAGGAAAGCCAGGAAAAAGCATCGCTGCCAGCCAGGAGCAGGAAGCTGTGCCGGGTTGTCGCGTGTGGGCAGCAGGTGAGTGATCCCTCCTCCCCGGGAGTTGTGCCGTGCGGGAAGGGACGCGCTTCGCCAGGAGCTGCCGGCAGGTTTGGGGGCTGCCTCAGACCTACTTCTTAAGAGATCCTGCCTCTTGCCTCCACTGCGTTTCTTCCTTGCACCATTGTGTTTCCTCTCAGCAGGTAAGGCTTGGGAGTTTCTTGTTCCTTTGAGACTCCCAGGCCGCCCTCGGCAGAGGTGCATCAGGACAGGCTCTGCGGAGTCAGGATAATGGATGCCTGTTATGCACGCAGGGAAGAAGGGGGAACACGAGACTTTGTAATGGAGCATGCCAAAGCTATCTAGATTTGTGTAAAAAGCAGCTGCACACTGACCCTGTTACAACAAGCCCTCCACCACCCTTAACCCCTGAGCCCCTAGGCTTGGAGAAAGGAAGGGACAGTCCACCATCACCCAGGGCTTCCCCAGGGCTTCCCAAAGGGTGTCTTGTGGCAGGAGCACTGGTGGGATGCTCACTTCTAGGAAAGCATTATCCCTCTGGCAGGGTAGAGAGAGTGGTCTCTCCCTACAGGTACAGATTAAGCTGCATAGCTTTGCATGAATTTTGAGAAGCCCGGGAAAGGAGGAACGGTGGGAATTGGTGTTTGGTGTAGCAGTGAAAAGAGCTTGAGTCTCTTGCTAGGATTTTGGGTGAGACAGGCATGCCACATGAAGGCCCCATTACTCCTATTCTTTGCAGGTTCCTCTGTCCCCAGTCCTGAGTTCTCAGGAGAAGAGAGGAAACCTTCCCACATGCTCCCAGGGACACAGACAAGCCTTGAGCACTATGACATTCAGAGCTTCTGATTTGTGCATTGTCAGTAATTCAGGCATAAAACAAGATACATGAGCTTTGTTCTCTTTTAGCCTACTGGGGAGTTAGAATCGAATTGAATATGCTTAGGAAGCATTTCTTTACTGAGAGGATGGTCAAACACTGGAACAGCCTTCCTAGAGAGGTGGTCAATACTCCAAGCCTGTCAGTATTTTTGAGGCATTTGGGCAATGCTCTTAATAATATGCCTGAACTTGGTCAGCCCTGAATTGGTCAGGCAATTGGATTAGATTATCATTTTAGGTCCTCTTCAATTGAAATAGAATAGAATAGACAAACTGGAATACAGCAGACAGAACAGAATATCTTGTTTTGGTTGGAAGGGACCTACAACAATTCAGGGCTGACTCTCTTGATAAAGAAATGCTTCCTAAAGCATTGGAAGTTGGAAAAATTACAAGAAATTATGGGGAAAAATTTATGCCTGTTCTGGACTAAAGGTTTCTGTGAGGCACAGAGGGGTGGCAAATCCATCCCAAACAGGCTATGGCCAGACCTAGCCAAGAAGCAAATAAGCTGTGAGGCACTGGGAAAGCAGGGGACTGCGATGGCTTTGGATTTGTTTGAGATTGTGAGGCTCTGTTGGCTCTCATCTAGTTTGCTCATGCAAATCATTTTATGTGCTGTTATTTTACAACAGATCTTGCTGACTCTTCCAGTCTCCATGATGCTCACAAAGTCCACATAAGGCTGCATAAAACTCTTCCAAGGCTGGAAGTACAAGGAAGCACTGCAGGAGCCTGTCCCACCCCCAGACTTCCCCTCCTGAATCTTGTGGGTAAGGAATGTCTCAGGGGGTACCCTGGGTTCAGGTTCAGCAAGAGAAGGAAAGTGAGAAGTATTTCAACGGCGGAATTGTATGTGGCTCTGAAATTAAAGTGTTAATTAACATACAGTCCATGGCCTGTCTGTCAGATATCAGGCAGTCAGACATAAAGAGTTCATAAGTAAATAAATATATGCATATATCATTCTGAGGCATTCAGCCAGTGTGCATCTTCCACACCTGCAGCCAGGAGTGGCCAGAAAACTGTCGATGATGACCCTCAGTTTCCAGTTAAATGTTATCAGAGCGGGGGAAAAAAAAAAACATAATGAAAAAGGAAAAACATGAACATTTTTGTTGTCCTACATTCCCAGTGTTTTCCTGTTCTTCCTCCCCAGCTGCCAGCCAGCAGTGGGGAAGGACAGAGTGTCAATTTTTTCCTGAAACGTGCCCTTTGGACATAAAGCATAGTGTGGCTGGGCTGGTCCTCTCCTCCTTTTTCTCTTGCACACAGAGACGGAAGCACTGAAGGTTCTGGGTTCAGTAGTGAGTTAGAGATTAATGACCTGTGATACATGCTGTCAAAAGGCTAATCTGGTGGCTTAAGCTCCCAAGGGGTCTGTATGATGGTCTGTCCCAGATGAGGTAGCCCAAAGAACACCGACAGAAAAGGCCACAGCTGTGGAAAGGCTGTCCTTCTCCCTCATGGCAGAGCAGGCAGCCATATCCCTTCCTTTCTCTTGATCTGATCTGGGCAAACTGATGTGCTGCATAATGCCAAGAAACGAGATCAGCAGATCTGGTGAGGTCTGGTGTCATCCCTTCTCCAAGGAGTGGTGGGTGACAGCTTTGGTTTAACGTATAGAGAGATTTTTCTGAAGAGGATGGAAGGCAATGCAGCCAGCCTGAGGAATGGGAAATTGTAGCTAGATTTAAAGAATAATGTGTTCCTGGTGAGGGTGGTTCAACACTGCAATGATTCCTGAGGGGCTGTGGATCCTCCATCCTTGGCACCTGAGTAGATGGGGCCCTGAGCTACCCAGTCTGACTTCTAGGTTAACTCTGCTTTAAGCAGGGGGATGAGTGACTTCACAAGGTCCCATCCCACCTGAATTGCTCTGTGATTCTAAGCGTAAAAATACTGTTAGTAGTAGCACAAACCCTCACAGTCTAGGGAAGCCCAAGCATGTGTGGATTCTTACAGAACAAGGGTTATATTCCCAGAACATTTTCAAACTGGCAGAAGGAAACATGAAAGCACACTGCAGTGGAAGCCTTTGCCTCTCCAAATCAGTTGTTTAATAGGGGTTAATGTAACACTGGGAAACTCTCCAAATCATTTGTTTAATAGAGGTTAATATAACACTGGAAAATATGTGCTCATAGAGGTGACACCTTATTTTTTTCCCCCAGCCAGATGCTCCTACAGTTTTATCTCTTGCTCCCTGCCCTTCTTCTGAGCAAATAAAAAATTAAGATGGTTAACTTTTAAAGAGTAATATGAGAATGCAGTGCTGTACCTTGATTTTTGGTCACATTTTCCCTCATTGTGGTTTGTGCTGTTGTGGTTTTTTTGTTTACTGTTTGACTTACAACTTGTGTGCACAACTTGGGTCAAGCAGCAGAAGGACACAGACTTTGCACTTCTCCAAGCTTTATGTTTTCTCAGTCCAAAATCTCAATCTAATCTACAAATTTGCTATCTACTAGACTCACCCATTTGATGCTAAGGAGGAGATAAGGCACCTCTGTGCTTGGAGAAGGAAAGGCAGGAGGAAGCAGTGTTTAGCACCAAGCTGATTTGCATAGGCTGGGAAACAACTCTGGACTCAACATCTTCTCACTCCTCTGCTTTGAAAGTGGCCCGTGACATCCTCACCTTCTCAGGGACCCGTGTCCTGGGCACACGTGGACAGCACAAGGTATCTGCTGTCTCATGCAAACTCAGAGTCCCAGCAGGCACAGATCAGCCTGCTCAGCCACAGCTCTTTTCCCTCTCTAATTGATGCTTTCTGATTGTTCTGGCTCTAGCCAGGAGCTGTAGATCTCTCACAGGCCTCCCAGCAACTGTACCCTCTGGAGCCTGGGTTTCTGCGCCCCAGCCCTCTCCCTGCCCAGGCAATCCAAGCAGCAGGAGCCGTGCAGGGAACAGCCCTGTGTGCAGCTCAGGGGGTGTGATGGGTCCCGGGCCTGCAAACCCACGGTGGTTACAGACTTCCTGGACACGTGCTGCCTCTGGCAGTGTGCCCTGAGCCACGTCCAAAGTGACCTCATGCTCCATCACAGCCGGGGAGTGACTCAGGAGGAGCTTGGCCTGACGCTGTCAGGCGGTGTCTGGTTCGGGCACCCCCCACACTATTGTCCTCCCTCTCCCCCCACCCTGTGTTGGCTGGTCCCCAAGGGAAGGGGATTTTGAGGTGTTTGCTGGCAGCAAAGGCAATGCCACAAGGGGATGTGGTCTGTGGGGACTGTCTGGGAACAGGGAGAGCAATGGAAGGAACGATCCCTGGTGTGTGCAGAGCTGCCATGTGTGGAGGTCACAAATTGTCCCAGCCTGTGTGTAATGAGCCCCGAGTCCCAGCGCCACACAGAGCAGGGCACGAAGACAAACAGAGTGTGCTTGGCATGGGCTGACGGGCTCATGAGAGCCATTTCCAGCAGGCAGGGTGCTGAGTGGCTGTACCCCACCCGGGAGAAGTGACACAGCTCTGACACAAGGGACCTGCGTCAGTTCCTGTCCCTGCCATGGGCTCCTGCAGGGCTCAGAGCAGTCTGTGTGTGTCTGCCTGTGATAGTCAAGGGGGTATCATCCTGCCTGGGAGGTGGCCACAGAGGCAGTTCTTGGGTCTCCAGTGTCTACCCCATGTCTTCAGGGCACACCTGAGATGCTCCTGCTGTGTCCTCCGCAGCACCTCTCCTTGATTTGGGTACGAGCTGTTCTAGAGGGTCCCTGTGGTGCTGTGGGACCAGCTGGGGCACTGACGTGCCAGGGAGGCACATTATGTAAGAGAAACTCAAGTTTTTTCCACTCTTGGTGTAAAACTGTACACAGAGAAGCACTGAGGGGAACCAGGACACTGGGGACACGAGGCTGGGAAGCCGGGCTGTGGGCTGAGAAAGGTACTGTGCCGAGGGGAGCCCAGCTAAGCACAGCACCTCGGAACCTCCCTCCACGCTGCAGCCACCACCACCCTTCCCCTGCTCCCCTCCAGTGGTGAAGTGTTTCACGGACCAGCAGAGAGGAGAGCAAAGTCTCGGGGTGCCTGGTCCCAGCTGTCAGACAGCTCTTTCCAGGGCAGATGTAACTGGAGATGTAACCACCATATTTCTTTAAGGAACTTGTGAGGGGAAACCACTGGCAGTGCAGGGGTAGAGACAAGGCTGAGAACGTGCAGCAAAGGCAGCTCTTGCTCTTCCAGTGGCTGGAATGGAAGGGTTAAACCCTGGTCCTGACCCCCACCTCCTGCTGTCCTTCTGGGCAGCAGAGCCAGTTGGTGACAAGAGGCTGATGCTGATGAGGGAGCATGTGAAGTCAGAGCTGTGAATGGGGCTTTATCCCAGGAGGGACCTGCCTCTGCTCTGTCCCTGCCCTGCTGCCAGCACCAGCTGCAGGCAGAGTCCTGTGGGCAGCAATGTGCCAGTAGCCTCTGAGCAGGGCACACAAGGCTGGGGAGGCAGGAGACTCACCCTTGGGCCAGGCTGAGGTTCCCCCGAAGTGCGTGGAGGTCTCCTGGGAAAATGTATGTGGATGATCTGTTCTCCAACACACAGGGCTTTTGTGAGGGAGGCAGGGTGAGGTCTGCAGGCCAGCCTGGAGCAGCCAAGGCCCAGGGTTCGGCAGGGGATTGATTGGTACAGGGGAGCAGGGTCTCTTTTTAATGAAATCTTCTCTTCTTGACTCTTTCAGATGAAAGGCACAGGAAAGGAAGGACACAGCCCCGGTTATTCCCTTATGGTGCTGCTCTGGGAATGCTCCACTATGTTCCACAGCCGTGCCTGGATGGTGGGCTCAATCTCAGCACATGGACCGTAGCTCTCCAGGTGGCACCACTGCAGAAGGAAACTCCATGAGGATCCAAAGAATGAGACAGAGACATCACTGCTTGAGAAATGTAGCTGCCTTCACCACTGCTGCTGCCTTGAACCTCCACTTTGCCATAAGGGTGTAGATTCATCTGTGCAACCACCCCACTGTGCCCTCCTCACCCAGCTGACCACCATGCCAGAGCTGGCAGAGCTGAGCAGCCCCCGCACCCCTGCAGATGCAGACCACATCCAGAGGAACATCCTGGAGGAGCATGTGGAGCTCTGGTGGTTCCAGGACCCCAAAAAGTCCATCCTGTGCTATGGGATGGCTGTGGTGCTGATCCTGGCCTGTGGGATCGGGGGCATCATCCTGCTTTACAGCACTAGCAGCCGGTCTGGAGAGTGGCGGCTGGCCGTGGGCACCACGCTCTGCCTCCTGGCCCTGCTCGTGCTGCTGAAGCAGCTGCTGAGCTCCGCAATCCAGGACATGAACTGCATCCGCAGCCGGGATCAGATCGAGCTCCTGAAGAGCGGGGGCTTCTCGGACTGCCTGGTGCTGCTGCTCAGCGCCCTGGTGCTGCTGGTCTGCGGGGTCGTGCTCACCATCCTCTCCACCACGACCATGCAGCTCAGCCCCGCGCGGCCGCTGGCCAGCATGTTCACCAGCGGGGTCATCCTCCTGACTGCTGGCAGCGCCATCCTGCTCTGCCTGCTGCTCTACCTGCTCTGCACCTCCTGCCGCCGGGCCGCTCCTCGGAGCCTGGAGACCGGCGAGATCCGCGTCTTCACCATCTCCGGCCGCCTCGCTGGGAGCAGGCGGCTGCCTCCCACCTCCAGCATGGCCAACCTGATCTGACCCAGGACACCTCTGCGTGAGCCTCGGTGGATACGACCTGTCAGTGCTGGCCTTTCCTGAAGGAAGGGCGAGAGCTGTGATGTGCCTTGTGCTTCTGCCAGGGATGACTGGCATTTGCTTTGCTGATGGCACAGCAGAGACTTGGGGTGCCTGGACGGGCTCTGGGACCTGCTGTGTTGGGCGTGCAGTGCTGGCCTGGTTGGTGTTTTATCTCCTCAAACCTCCTGTGACAGCTGCTCCTGCCCGGCTGTGACCCGTGTCACAGAGTGAAGGTGAGCCTGTCCTGTACCCCTGGGGACCCCAGTACTAGCTTGGTTCCTGCAGGTCCTGGAACTGTCACACGCTCTCCTGGCAGGAGAGGCTGTGATTGTGGGTGGTATAAAACCACCCTGTGCTCTGTGCAGGGCCTCCAGCTCCTGAGCGAAGTAGAGCCTCCAGCAGCTGGTGAATGGCAGGAAATACTCTGTGTCAGCAGGCATGAGGCACAGGCAAAGGGAGCCTGGTGGGAGGTATGGCTGCAGGGCCTGCTCCCAAGAAAGCACCTGTGTGTCTGTGGGAGTGAGTGTGGGATTTGTATGGGATTCTTTGTGCCAGAGCCACAGCATGGCTGGACCTCACATGAAATTCTGTTTGTGTTTGCAATGCCAGGATCTCTTCCACCTGTGGCTTATCAAAGGGGTGATCAAGGGGTGTCAGGGCCCTGACAGGCTACCCATGCTGGACTGTGTGTTGGGGCTCTGTTATCACACCAGCATCAGCCACGTGAGCCACAAACAGCAAGGTGCAGTGGCTGGGGGATGGTGATGGAATGCCTGAATCCCAGGGCTGGAGCTCTCTGCAAGAGTGGTGTGAGAGGCTGTGCCCTCCCACTGCAGTTTCCCAAGCAGATACACCTCTGTTGCCAGGAGCCCTGCAGCTCATCCCAGTCCCTGCCTGTTTCTATGCTGTTTCTGTCTACCAAGTGCTGCAGCTCCTGCAGGGCAAAAAAGTTTTTCTGCTGTCACTTGGGCCTTACCTGGAGTTTTTTTGGTGTTTTATCTCTATAAGGTGTCTATCTCCAAGGTGTCCTTTCCAGAGGCAGACTAACAATTCACCCCAGGAGCTTTTCCTGTGATTTGAGACTAATTTACCTGTCAAAATTCTCATTTCCTTCAGAGACCTACTAACCCATTTCTTGCCCTTTCCATTGACATATATCCTAACCTCCAAGCAAAGCTGCTCCTGCAAAACCTTCTCTTCATCTTCCTGTCTGCTCCCATCTCCCCCTCATCTGAGCTGCTCTGCCCCAGATGTTGGTTTTGCTCATTATTTGCCAAGTTTCCTCTGCAATGGCACAAGACTGAGCTATTACTTTTTAGTGCTTGGTAGCAAATTTATTTGGAAGAGGATGGTAGCTCATTCCTTTACTAAAAGCACAAATCACTGTCTCCACACTTGGAGGCAGTGTCAGAGTTCACCATTGGTGAGCCCCACAAGGTATATGCTGGACAATGAAGGCTTCATCCTTTCACAGCTCCAGACCCGATGCAGTGAGATCATATGAGGGCGCATCTGTATTCATCTGCTCTTGCCCTGCTCCTGCTGGCTTTCCTTCCCTTGAAGCCTTGGATTGTTTTTCCCCAAAATATGGATACATCATTTGGGCTTTTCTTTCTGTATCTCTATTATTTCTACATTTTCCTCTGCCCCTTTCTCTTCATCTGTAGATTTTATTAAACTGCTGTTTCCTCTTCTCTCTGCATCTCCTCCCTTAACCTGTCCAAGAGCTCAGAGGGTGTAACAGAGCTCAGATCTTTCTGTGCTAAATCTCTTCAAAGCAAAGAGCTGTCCTTCCCCTCTGGGCTGTTTGGCCCCAGGTCCAGCAGGGACCACTGTGCATACACAGGGAGGGACAGGCCAGAGCCGGACAGTTCTGCACCACCACCACTGCTGGTGCTCTGCACGTCTGTGTCAGTGCCTGTGCAGTTGTGCCAGGCTGCACCCCCTCTGCCTGCATCAGTGCTCCAGCAGTTATTTCCCGCTCCCCCAACCCGCACGTGTGGACAGGCCACAGCTGCCTCTGCCCCAATGTGCAGCTGTTTTGCACATCTGGGCATTTCTGTGAAGATGCGTGGCTGTGCCCAGCTCGCAGCTCCGCGCTGCCTGCGTGTCACTGTGAATCCTCCTCCCCTCCAGAGCCCCTTCAAAATGTGCCCCAAGTGCCTGTGAATTGTGCCAGACAAGGGTGATCATGGGCCGTGTCAGCAACCCAAGGAGAGAATGGCTGAGAACAGACTGTGCCTGAAGATGATGGTTTGGGTGTCCGGTGCCCAGAGGGACAGCCTGTGCTGCCCCAGTCACTGACTCACCTCTGCAGCAGGGGTACTGGTTTGTGTCTTCCTCAGTTCCTGTATTGTGTGCGGAAATACATAATAAAGTGTTAGAGAAGCTGACTGTGTTGAAGCTGATGCTTGAGTGCTGGCCTCTCTGTACATCAGGAGGTGGCAGGGCTTTGCAGAGCTGGCCTCTGCTCAGGCTGGGCCCAGGGCAGAAACCACGACATCCCAGGGTCCCTCCTGCGGCTGTGCTTTTGGATTATTGGCTGGTGTGTGGTAATGCCACCATGGCCCCCAAACCTTATTTCCTGATACATGACCCCCGCCTCCAAGTGCAGGTCCCTCTGCCTAAGGACCTGGATGTAGCCGGATCCCCTCTGTGAACCTGTGACCTCGCCGTGACCCTAAAAGATGCTCACATGGAGCACACAAAGCTTCCTGAATATGTCAGTGCTGGCTGGTTTGTTTACAGAGAAGCTCTTTTACCCTGGGGCAGGGCTGAGCCTTGTGGCAGCAGCTGCTCCCTGCAAGGAGCCTGGAACCAGTCTGCCTGCATACCTGCTCCCAGTCCCGTCCCCAGCCTCAACCACAGTCCTTCTGGCACCTTCCTGGGCTGAACCCCTTGAGAAGGATCCTCTTTTTCTGCTCTGACCCCTTGTAATCCCAGCTCTGCATGCCAGGTGTATTTCCCTCCCTGTGAGCTGCCAGGCTCGTGCCCACTTGCACTGGAGCTGCCTGGAGAGGGGGCATTAAAAACTGCACATGAAAACCAGACGTGTCAGTTTGGTTAAAAAATAAACGGGTGGGCCTGCCAGCAGGGTCAAAGTAGACAAGCAACCCACCACTAGGTACTGAGGGACAAGAGTGAGTGAGATCCTGGATAAATAAGCCTGGGCACTTGTAGTTTTAATCTTTTTTAAGACATCACTGAGACTAAAAAGAAAATACTGCATCTAGTGTGAGTTCATGTGATTGAAAAGCATGTTGAAAATACCCTCCAAAACATAAATGAAATGCATTTTCCCAGCCCTCAGATTTAAGTCTCCTATCTTACCTGAAAGATATCAAAAATTTCCAAAAATTACAGTAGATAATGTATTTTCATGGGTAGTTGATGAGCCCAGAAGGCAAACCACGAGACAATGACTGCAAAAGTAAAGCTTAGTTTAGAAATATTTAAGAGCAAAATATTCAAGAAATTTTTAAAAATATTTAAGAAATATTTAAGAGCAAAAACTGGCCAACAACTGAAAGGAAGCCAGCAAGTTTTCCTCCTCCTCATGGCTTAAAATGTCACTTTTGCTGTCTGGGCTGTACTGCCCATCCAGTGCCTGACCCATTTGTCCTCTTTGGTTCACACTCTCTGAGGTGTATTATTTACCTTTGTATACACTGTGCTCTATAAATGTCTTAATGAGTGGAGAAACAGAAAGGCAGTTAACAGTGAAACAGGGATTTGAAGGAGGTGGGGGAATTGACTGTGTGGCAGGGTTGCAAGAAATGCTGTCCCTGTGTTGATGCTTCACTCTCTGGAGCGTGAGGAAAAGATTCCCGTGCTATCAGGCATGGTAACGACTGGGCTGTGCCCTGGGAAATCTTCCCAACCGGATGGTACCAGCCTTATGAATCACTTACCAAGGAGAGCAAATGTTGCTGCTTCTCCCTGCTTTTAACCCCAGCGTAACCCATGCAGGCACAGCCGACTGCAGCAGGAACAACTTGCAGTTACCTGTGTCTCATGTGCTGTTTATCGTACCACAAAGATGACAGGAGTGCAAAAATTACAACGTTCCTGTAACTCCACGGTTAGAGATGCACTCAGGACTCTGTAATGGGAGCCGGGGCACGGGGCCGTCTCGGCCCAGCGCACGTGGCTGCCTGACACTGCAACTGGCACCACTGAAAAATCTGCTCAGCTCTGCAGAGCTGACAGGGGAAAGGTAAGTGTCTTTCAGCATGTCTTGCTGGAGAGGGAACAGAGAAAAGGAAGAAGGGCTACAGTGGGAATCACAGATTCACAGAATCATTTAGGTTTGAAAAGACCTCTGAGGTCATCCTGTCTAACACTGGGAAGTTAACAAGGAATGTATTTATGGTTCTTGAAAGCACAGGCAAAAAAAGCCACACCCCAGCTGTGGGGCTGGGGGTCTCCTCCCAGCACTGCCACAGGGAGAGTCCCAACAAACCATTGCAGACAGAGGCAGGGCTAAATCATGATTTAATCACACCCCAGAGTGACAACACATTGAGGGACAGAGCAGGACGGGGTCTGGTGCAGTGGGCCAGTGCCCAAGACCCCGCAGAGAGCACCAGGGCAGGGTCCTCTTCACACTGCACTAGGCTTCCTGGGCACAATGGGCACCATCTCCTTCATCCTCAGCATCCAAGCAAGACTGGGAAAGCAGCAGCAGGTCTGGTGTCCCTGTGACAGTGCAGCCTGTTGGTGTCATGCTGGGGCGCTGTGGGGCTGGTTTCCTTCAGCCTCCATCACCATTCCCTGCCCATCCCTCTCTCCCCTCCTCTCTGCTCCTTTCCTCCTGCCCCCAAACATGTGGGATCAAAAGCCAAGGGGATGGAGCTATGGAGATGACAAGAGGCTGCAGCAGTGGTGGCTGAGTTGTGAGCTCAGATGGAGAGATGCGAGTCCCGCTCTTGTTTGTCTGGCAGCTGCTCGCTGGGCTGGATGTAGTTGTCCTCGATGAAGCCATCATCATCCTCAGCTTGCAGGTCAGCTTGCACGGAGCCCCTGTCCCAGCTGCTGCTGTCCTCCATGGGGCTGCCTCCAGTGGAGCTGATTTCAGGCAGCGGTCGGTGGCGGTAGCTGGCGAAGTTCTTGTGGATGAGCTTGCACTTGGCAGCCAGTGCGATCAGGATGGAGATGCCAACTGCTGTCACCAGGAATGCCACCAGGTATGGCCAGCTCCTTCCCCCCTTCCCAGTGGCAGGCAGCGTGGTGGCGGTGGCTGTGGCGCAGGAAAGGCACATGGTCAGCCTGTGGCATACCCAGTGCTCCCCATCTGCCAGCCCTGTGCCTGTCTGCAGGGTGCAGCCAGCACTGGATTGCTTTCCTTAGGAGCAACGTAAATGCTCTTCACCAAGGGTGTGTGAGCACTGAGGGCAAAACTGCCTGACAGCTGTCTGACACTGGTGCCCACCGCTGTGGAGTCCGTGCTCCACGTGGCTTTGGGGCACCTGCTAACTTTTCTGTCATGAAGCCAGCGAACACCTCCAGGTGGTGACCACCCTCCTCACCAAGCCACTGCATCTGCACTGTGTCTCCACCTGCAGTCCCTCCCGTGGGACAGAGGGCAGGGAGGAGCTAGACCTTACAGACACCTCTGAATCTGCACAACTTACTGTCGTTCTGGGTCACTGTGATCTGCTGTGCCGTGCTGAGCGCACGAGGAGACCGGTGCTTCATCCGGCAGCCCAGGTCCTGGGAATCCAGAGCTGCGATCTCCTGGCCCCGCAGCCCCGGGGGCGACACGCAGGTCACCTGCACGGCTGGGGGACAAGTGGGCTAAGGTGAGACAGGGGGCTTCACCCATCCCCTCCCAGTTTAGAGAAGGCAATCTCTGCTTGCTCCTGGGTGGATGGGACGCATTGCAAAGTGCTCCTGGCTCTGCCCTCCAGCCTCACCAGCCCTCAGCACAGTGTAAGGCACAACCAAAGGAAAAATTCCCTGACCAAGGAACTGTGCAAGTGTGTGACTGTGATTAGCAGGCTCCTTTTAATTGAACAATGCCAAAATCACGGATACTGAGAGGAACTGCACTGCTTTGCCCTGGGAGCCGAGCTCAGATGGTGAGAGCCTGATCTGGCTCCACAGGAGGAGCTGCCAAGCCCTCTGCAGCTCTTGAAAATGTGGTCACTCCACAGAGTTACATAAAGATGGATTTAGGGGCTGAAGTGTACATGCAGCCCCTTTCCTGGAAGAGTGACTAAATTATCCTGCTAGGTCTCTGGAGAGCCATTTCAGAGCCTGTCCAGGGGTTGGAGTGAAAGGATCAAGCAGGACCCCTAACCCAGAGTTCCTCCCGCCCGACACCTCTCCTGCCACCTGCCCCATCCGCTCACCTTTCCTGTGCTGCAGCCACTGCTGCAGAGGGTGCGCGGTGCAGTCACAGACCCAGGGGTTTCCTTCCAGACGGACCTGTGGGACTGTCTCCATCAGCTGCAGGCTCCAAGTGTCCATGGAGACCAGCTCATTGTGCTGCAGGTCCAGGTGGAAAAGAGACTTCAGTGGCAGGAGGAAAGAGACATCAAGATCTTGCAAGCTGTTGTTTCTTAGGAGCAGTGTGTGCAAGTTTCCCAGGCCCTGGAAAGTGTCCGTGTGGAGGGAGGTGATGCCGCAGTTGCTCAGGTCCAGCAGATGCAGCGCCCCGAGGTTGGAGAAGGTTGCTGGGCTCAGCGTTGGCATAACATTGCTAGAGAGGTTGAGAGAGCGCAGGGAAGGGAAATGCATCAGGAGAGTCCTGTCACGGGGCATGACCAAGGAGTTGAAGGAGAGGTCCAAACTGGTGATGTTTCTTGGAAGGGAACTTGGAGCGTGCTGAAGGCTCTTCCCACTGCAGTCGGCCCATCCCTGGGAAAAGAGCTACTGTCTGAGATGGGCTGTCCTTGCTGGGGAGTATCTCTAGAGTGAGACTCCCCAGAAGTTCAAATTAATTACCCTTGCAGAATTTATGAAAAGCAAAGACACAGGCAAGTTAACACAAAACACATGAGCTGCCAGATTGGTGTGGGCCTGGATAAATAGAGAAAGATGAGCAGGACAGCCCGGGACTGAGAGCAGCTGACTGAAGGAGTAAAGGAGGAACATGCAGGGCTGGGGGGAAAACCCAGAGATATGAAGTGGGTGCAAAGGGACCAGGTTGTCACCCTTCTGTCCTTCCTTACTGGGCAGTTATCATACAGGGTCAGCTTGCAGAGGGCCTTCCTCTTCCTCCCCCAGATCCTGACATCCAGGCCCCTGGGGAGCTCTTCCATGACACAAGGGCATCCTCCCAGCTGGGGCAGGGAAGCAGGCGAGCCCTGCCCATTGGAAAGGCAGGCAGGCAGCCGGCTGGGCTGCAGAGCTGTGGGCACCTACACCAAGCACCCGTGGCTCAGATGAGGCTTTGTCAGCCCTCCCATGCTCTGGTGAACAGGTTGTGTGCTCTGGTGAACAGGCTGGACAACGTGTTCAGCCTGAGGCTGGGAGCAGGACAGCCAGGCTCTAGGTGTGGGTGAACCACTCCTGTGGCTGGTGGCCACTGGCACAGCACATCTCCTAGTTAACTCCACTGGCTCCCATGGTTTTCAATGCTCATCTTCTCTTGAGCTGTGCAGACCAGGAGCTGCCTGCCAGGCCCTGCTGTCCTGTGGGCACCCCAGCTGTGCTGGCAGGACCAGGAGCAGGGTGCCCCCGCCCACCCCCTGCTGCCACCCCTGCCAGAGCCCCCTCCGCCCTCCTACCTGGTGGTCAAGGCTGCAGGGATGTCCTGTCACCACTGCCCAGGCACAGAGGAGGCTGCAGACCCCGAGCAGGCAGGCAGGAGCCATTTGGCTCCAGGAAACTTCCGGGCAGAAAAACAAGTTTCAGGGAAAGCTGAGAAGCCGGCAGAGCCGGCTGTGCTGGGCGAGGTGTGGCCGCGGCCACACGGCCCAGGGCCCCCACCGAGCCCCTGCACCCCGGTGGCACGGCCCTGCAGACCACCAGAGCCTGGGAGCCAGCCTGGCTGCCGCCCTGGCCCTGCTCCCTCCCGAGCTGGGCACCGGTGAAAGGTGGCAGTGCTAGTTACACATTAACCACTGCACCCCGCCACCTCCCACCCCTGTGGCCTCCTGTGATCGGTGACCAGGGGACCACCAGCATCTGCCTGGTGGACCATGGGATGCCATGGGGACTACCTGGGTGGGAGCAGGACACTGGGAGGTGCTGGGGGGCCAAAGGAGGGTGAGGAAGCACCTCTGTGGCACCTGCCCCGAGATGCCGTGCTCAAGGAGAGCAGCCTGAGCCTGGCCCAGGTGCTGTGCTGGCTGCTGTGTCCCGGCTCCACACACCCAGGGCAGGAGCACACAGCCAGCCTCAGACAGACAAGCTGGGGCTGACGCAGCATGAAAGTGTCCTACAGGAAAATAAGAGTCTTATTAAGATTCAGGCAGAAAAGTGTTTAAAACATGCAGCAAACTGGCAGGTCTCTGAGCCTGGCAGCAGCTCAGTGAGCAGCACCTGGCTGTGAAAGTCCCAGAGGAGAGGAGTGCCTCACCACCTCCAGCACCCCCTTTGCAGACCTGCCATGGAGTCAGTGAAAGTCTGGGAAATCCTGTCAAAGTAGCATCTCATGGGTGTTTGTTGGTGCAAGGTTGGGTGAGAGACCTGCTCCCATGCCCATGGGTGCTGGGGCAGGTGAGTGGGCGAGGGCTGGCAGAGCCACAGCCCAGGTAGGGGAAGTGCTTAGCAGCACCTGCTCCAGGCTTTGCCTCTGCAGGAAGAGGGAGCCCCAAGCTCTCTTCCCTGCTCCCTATTCCCTGGTCCCACTCCTGCTCAGTGACAGGAAGCCGCCTGCCAACAAGAGCACTGTGGAGCTGCAGTTTCCACCCATCGGTGACTGGGACAGGGTGGCCCCTCTTCCCCCAGCTGCCAAAGGGCTCCTCCACAGCTGCACGTCCCACCCTTTCCTCAGGGAGAGGGCTTCCCAGCAGCCTGTCCTTCATCCTGTAGGCATGTGCTGGATGCCAACGCAACTAGACAGCTCCTGCTCCCCAGTTGCCCTGCCAATGCCACCAGGTGGGCTAGGAATGCTCAGTCACCCCGCTCCCGGGATGCTCCTACGCCTGGTGGCAGCAGCCCTTAGCCCAGCTTGTGGGGCCTCCCCAGGACCCTCTGTGCATGTAAAACAAAAGAAGCATCTAGAGGAGCGGGGCTAGAAAATGTTGCTGGGGCAGCCCAGTCCCTGAGTGGATTTGCAGGGCGTTTGCATTTCCTATCAGGAAACGTATCGGTGTGTTATGGTTTCTGGCATGTGGTGCCATGGATTAGAACGTGCAAATGATAACAAAAAGGAATATTTTTATCAGTCTCTGGGGTTTTTTTTAGTCCATCATGATTCAGCGAAAAAAGTTGAGGTCTGAAAATTCAGCAGAAATTCAGGTGCTTTCAGTGTGCTGTGGGTTGGGCAACTGGAGTTTTCCATGTTACAGGAGAGCACGTGTGGGGAGCTGCTCTGGCTGTGCTCAGCTGTACCTATCTGGTTCCTCCTCTGGAGATTTATAAGCTTAAACTGAAGCTGTAGGGTCCTGGTTGAGCACCTCCACAAAACTCCCCAGAGAGTTTTCCCAGCCTACCTCCAACCCAAGGGATCTGCACAGTTAGACAGCACAGCTCTTATCCAGGTGCTCCTAGAAAATAAATGCAAGTGGACGAATCAGCTTGGGTCAGATCCCTCAATGAATCCTTGAGATCCCCTGGGCATCGCCTGGTGCAGAGAGTGACCCCAAATGGCTCCCATTCCCCAAAAAGGCAAAGCACTGCACTGGCTCCCCTCGGGCAGTCACAGAGGCCACACTGTGCTCCCTGGAGGAGCACACTGCAGAGCCTGTGGTCTCAAAGCCTTCCCATAAAGTGCGTATGTTCTTTCCCAAATAGATCCCATCCTCAAATAGATCCTCATGCCAGAGAACATTTCACAGGGTGAATCGTAACTCAGGCTCTGTGTTATGCATTCCCTCACAGCTACCAGGCAAGCACAGAATGAGCTGCTTCCCCAGGCACAGCACGTGTAAACACGCAGGGGCACGATGGTGCTTATGGTTCTGAGCATGACTGGCCTCTACATCCAGTAAACAAGGGGAAGAAACCATTTACCTATCTATTCCTGTATCTGTCCTCTTTACTGAGTGTGCACATGAGTCCCAATGCACTTGCAAATGAGCTTGGGGTTGATCAGGAAAATGGGCGTGTGCAGTTCCCCGGGAAGACACCCACAGCAAGAGGGACCACCCCCAGCTGCCCACCCTCTGCACATCCTGCAGTGGGATGGCCTTGTACTCTGCCTTTACATTGTGGTTGTGCCTCAAGTGCCCAGGGGGTCTCCTAAAAACAATCCCTTGCCCATGCATAGCCCATGACAAAGCACCATGCTTTGTTTTCCAGGCAAATGGGGGCAGCTGCAACTGGCGTCCATCTTTGTCGGATCCTCTCCATTCCTCCTGCTGTGGGGTGGCTGCACTGGGGGAGTCCCTGCCCACTGCTATCCCTCCCTCAGCATGCCATGGGCACTGCGTGGCCCCAGAGCACTCTGTAAATAGTCGGAAGCGATGAATGGATTTCCCTTTCCTCTCCATGTGTGCTTTAGATTTTTGGCCGGATACAGCATGGGCTCATGCTACACCAAAACATGAGGCTCGCTCCCTGGTAGCCCTGGATTTTGTATGGGAACAGTTTGATTTGTGAAGCAGCACCAGGTTTGGTGGGTGAAGCTTATGGTGATTTCCCAGGGAATGCTTTTTGTTTGCCAGGCAACAAGCCTGCACCCCACCGGTAGCTGGCACAGCATCACTGGAAGGGACTGAGACCCTCTGGGGCTGTGGGGGCAGCGGGGTCATGCCGTGCTGTGCCCGGGCCAGCACTGTGCATGGGAAAGCACTCAGGGAAAGCCAGGTTTTCCGCCACTTTCCACTTCCTCCCAGACATGTTTACAGCAACACGGAGGGTTTTCTGCCCGGGCAGTGGCCACCCTGCGGTGTGGGTTGGCCGGCTTTTTGTTGCCTTGCCTGTGCTCTCACACAGCCCCTTTCAGCCTGGGCGGTGTTCCCATGATGGACCACTGCAGGAGTGAGTCCGGCCCGGCACACGGAGCCCAGGTGTGGCCGCGCCTCGGCACCGGGCCCGTGTCGGCGGGAGGCCGAGGCCTGCAAGGTGTGCGCGGCCTCAGCTCCGCCGCACGCCGCTCCCCGGGGGACAGCCGTGCAGGGCAGCTCCCGCCGGCTCCTGGAGTCAGGGCCGTCTCCAAACAATGGGTGGAGAGCAGGAAACGCCGCATGGGAAACAGGATTTGGCTCCGCCGCCGCCACCAGCCACGGCCCCTTGGCCCCTTTCCTTTCCCTGCTCCAGAGAGCCCTTCCCACAGCCATCAGCCACGGGGCTGCACCGAGGGAATGGGGATGCTGCCGCCCGGCCGGGCTGGGGCGTGAGGCATCTCCTGCCCAGGCTGGGGATTCAGCATGGCCCGGGGAACACCGAGCACACAGCCCTAGCCCTGAAGGAGTGGGTGGCTGGCCACTGAGCAAGCAGGAACGGAGGCGTCTTCCTCTCCGTGCCCAGGCTATGCACCAGAGAAGGTGGTCCCGGCTGCCCTGGAGGTCAAGCAGCAGCGTGGAAGCAAGATGTGGGGCACGGGCAGGGGGCAGGGGTCCTGAGGTGCCGCTTACTTGGAGCCCCTAGGCAGCCACAGCCTCCAGCTCTGACCGCCGTGGCTGGGACATGCTGGGGATTTTCTGACCTCTGCCAGATTCAGAACACGCTCCAAGGACATGGGACTCCAGGTTTATCTTCTGCTTCTCCTCCCATGCCTGGCAGGTAAATCGCGCCTTTCCCTCTGCCCCAGTGAGCAACCCCAGCCCCAGGAAGGCTTGGTGGGATGAGGGAGCTGTGGGAGCTCAGTGGCGCTATCAGAGCAGGGTTTGGAGGGAAGAAATATCCCTTTGTGATCAGCCGCTGAGATATCTCAGAGGCCAGTGGTGCCCTCCCTTGCCTGCCTCTCCCCAGCGTGGGAGGACAGGCACCCCGAGACCCCCATTCTGATGCAAGCTTGGCTCATGGTGGGAAGCTGAGCCAGTCGGGATCTCCAAAAGGAGAGTGGAAATTCCCACTGTGTCATCCCAATGGGTCTGCAACGCACCTTGCTGTGCCCTGGCTGTGCCTCCTGGGCGGGGGGGGGCAAAAATGTCCTGGAAAAGGGGTGACATCTGGGTGACAGAAACTGGTCCCGAGGCAGGGCTGGGATGGCCGTGCCCTTGTCCAGCTGTGACGTGCCCTCATACTCCCCCACCCCAGGGGCCATCCTGGACATCACCCTGATCGCCAATGTGCAGAGCCTGTCCCACTCCGACTTCTTCCTCTCCTGTGTCATGGGGGAGCGCGACGTGAGCTACCTGCAGATCGAGCGGGAGAACAAGATCGTGATGACGCACCCCAAAACGGGCTTCCAAAACTACCGCAACCGCAGCAACCACGTGCAGGCCAGGGGCTTCTCCATGGCCGACCTGGTGGGGATCCTTTACTGCCTGGGACGCACCCCGACCGAGCAGGCACAGGTGGTCTATGTGCACAACAGCCACAATGGTGAGCGGTTGGGGGGGCAGCGGGCACACCCTGCCTGCCAGCTGGATGCACGTGGGAGCTCCCTGCACGTGGGAGCTTTGCAATCCCAGTGCCAGCTGGTGTGGTGTGGGGACAGTGGTGAGGTTTGAGGTCCACCGGCATGGGCGGGGTAGAGATGGGAGCAATGTTCAGCTGGAGGAGAGTGAGCAAACCCCACGGAGGAGCCATCTGGATTCATAATGGTGCCTGGGAGCAGGGCAAGGTCCAAAAGGAAGCTGAGCGCCCTTGGAGGAGGTTGTGGGGTCTGGAAATCATTAACCAAAGTGGGGGGCAGCCCTTCGGAGCTGTGCCAGCCCATGTCTCCACTGCAGGCTCACAGGGAGGAGGTAATGCCAGGGCATATCTTCGACAGCCTCACAGGAGCTTGACAAACACCATCCAGCTGCAGCATGTCACTGCTCCAGCAGTGGGCCTTGCTGAGAGGCATTGCCAGGGTGCACTGTAGGCAAGAGCAGTGCTGGGCTCATCTCCCGCTCCAATTTTGGGCCATATAACTCGAAAGGGCCTCCCTGGCCTGGCTAGTAGCAGAGATACCACCTGGGGCAGCACTTTCCCACACTGCCCCTCCAACCTCCGCTCCCTCTGTGCTTGGACTTTGCAAAACTATTAGGACTGAGATTTTCTGTGATAGGTGTTTGCCTCTGGATTATTTTTAGCTCTTTTTTCGTAAGTTTAGCTAAAACAGTTGACCTTTTGCTGAGAATGAGAGGATAAAAGTTTCCCTGTGTTAAAACACAGCTTCAGCAGGCTGGTCTGAGCAACCAAAGAGACACAGAGGTGCTGAGGAAGTGAAGCAGAGGCAAACAGAGACAGTGTGGGAGGCATGGCCAGCAGTGAGGGGTGAGGAGCACAGAGGGAGCTCTGCACCCCCAGATTAAATCATAGGTGGAGGTGCTGGCTCTGGGTCTCCATCGGTGTGACAGTATTTTCCCATGAAGGGGTGCTCCCAGCCAGCCCCCCACTCCTGGGGTGAGATAGCCAGGCCAAAATGGTGCTGTGGAGGAGCTGGTTGGCGCCCGGGTTCAAGCCCCTGTGGGAGTTACAAGTGCCAAAAAGGTGTCTCTTTTACAAGTTCCAAAGAAGTTGCCATTGGTCTGTTTAGAGGAGGAGAAGATAAAAAACAAAGGAAATAGCAAGCAAAAAAATTACAAGTTTGCAGGAGGCAGGAGGGCTGGATACAGAACCCACTGTGGGGGCTTGGCATGTGTCATCTCCCCTGTTTAGCCCAAGAGCACAACCAGGCAGGCCAGGGCTTTGAAACAGCGGGTGGAGAATGCTGTTAGAGAAAAGCTGGCACCTCCTGAAAGGTCATGCATGGACAAAAACATAAGAAGTAAGATAAATTTTGGAAGCTTTGCTATGAAAACAAAGTAAAGCAGACCAAAGAGATCCTGAGGAGTAATTGCAGAAATGTTTACATCTGGCAGTAAACTATTTGTTACAATATGCGGAGCAGAAAGACACTCAGAAAAACAATTACAGAAAACCAAACTTCTTTTAGTTTTGCATCTATGTGCACAATACAGAAGCTGGGGAAACTTGTTGGGTGATCTGTCTGAAATGCCAGTGTTGATAGCAGGAGACAGGCGATAAATAGCGGAACAGAGCAGCACAACATTGTCAGGCATGCAGTGAGCAAGACTGTGCCACTGCCCGTGGGACACCAGCCTTTCCTGAAAGCTTCTGGGTAGGGAGTTACAAGCCTGTAAACCCAGATTGGAACCCACCAAATTAGCAGAAACTGTAATAAGGAGCAGAATTTGTGGCCCCTGAGAAAAAGGCAGCTGAGTTTGCATTGGGAGAGTCTCTGGGATGGCAGCAGTGAGGATGCTATGGAAGACCCAGTTGACACTGTCTGCTTGGGTTCCTGGAGAAAACTGGGAAAATTCCTTTTCAAAGGTTCTTTGAGAGAAACTTTGCACCCAGGTGGTGGCAGGGGAGGTCTTTGCATGGGTAAATAACTGGCTAAAAGAAAGGAGATCAAGAAAAGGAGTGGTCCTTGTCACAGGGAGTTCCCATCAACTCCCCTTCGCATGGCAGAAGGTCTCTGCAGGGACTTGTGTCACTGGCTGTGGGTACAAAGAAGTGAACAAGCAGCCATGCTGGCTGCTATCCCTGAGCTGCCTGGGGAGACAATGGATGGGCTCTGGAGTGACACAGAAACAGGGGATAGATGCACTCTGGGAGAGCTGCAGTGATGGAGTGACAGGTAAATCAGTGTGGGCAAACACAAAGGGCTGTGTTTGGAGATCCTCAGGGAACTGTTGGCTCTTGTTCCAGGGAGTGAGCTGGAGTGAGACAGAATGGGGGCCACATCTGTGTGCCCTTTACAAGGGACTGCCAAGTCCACGGAAGAAAGATCCCAATTGGAGGGATAGGTGGGGAGGCGATTCTGGGAAGTTACCAAGAAGTGTGACCTGCGGTGCCCTTTCCCCGGCGCCTGCTGCATGTGCTGCTTCCTCTGGTCCTTGGCCTCAGTGGGGTGGGACACAAGCTGGATGTGTTTTAGCTCCAACCCGGTGTTGCTCCTTCTAGTGAGTGCAAGCTGGAGTACTGCCAGGCTCCAAAAGCCAGCAGCCGCCTGTGTCCTCCTTTGTGTCTGTCCTGGCACGCCCAGGGCTTGGTTTCCCAGGCCTTAAGGTATTTATAGCCCTGTTTATGCTCAAGCTGGGGTCTGGCTGACTCACATTAATACTCCAGGAGCTCAGTGCTGCTGCACACCCCAGCACCCGGGGAATCAGGGAAACAGCTGTGACAGGGTGACCACTCCTGAGGGCTGGTGTGCAGCTTCCCACACACTGAATTCTCCCCACCTGCCCATGATGTCCCTGCCTGCAGCATTCCACACCTCCCCAGCCAGCAGCAGGCAGAGTGTACCATGCAAGCTTGTCCCAGATGTCACATCCCCAGACTGCTTCCACCAGCATCCCTCACTGGGCTGGGGCTGGTGGGCTGGTCAGAGGGCAGAGTGCCCCATCCCTTTCCTTGGTGTCTGCCCACGGGGACTGGAGGGGCCAGGAAGGAAGCCCTGCTCCTGCAAAGCCTTGATGGGGTCCTGGATCCAGGAGCGGACCCAGGAGCGGGAGATGTGTCATGACATCCCAGGAGAAGCATGTGGTGGGTGCTTGGCTGTGCCAGGGGGTGTCTCCCTACTGCTCAACGTGCTCCTCCTCCTCCTCTTCTGCAGCCCACCTCTTCCCGGTGAAGGCCACCCAGTCTGTGAATGTTGCCGAGCCAGCCACCTTCTCTGCCAGGATCCTCAAGAGGAAGGAGACAGATGTTATGTGGAAAAGAAATGGCAAGTAGTCCTGAGAGCAGGCACAGGGCTGGGGCTGCTCCCAGCTTGTGCCTGGCACTGCCTCTGGAGGCATGGGAGGTCATGGATAACCCTCTGTCCCCTTGCAGGTACCTACTACCAGACCACAGACCGGGGTGAGGTGCAGGGTGACCGCGTTGTCCTGACACTCCCCAACGTCAGCGTCAGCGAAAACGGTGTCTACAGTGCCACGTTCATGGGGGACAGCCCTCTGTGGAGTGCCTTCTACCGCCTCATCGTGAGAGGTGAGCAGCACCCTGGCTCCCTGGGGCGTGGGGACAGCCAGCCATATCCTGCCCTCTGGCCTGGTGCCACCCTGTCCCCCACTCTGCTCTCCCCACAGCCTGCCCTGCGAAGAAATGGGGACCGTCCTGTGAGAAGGACTGTCCTGACTGCCTGAACGGCGGCATCTGCCACGACCATGTCGGTGAATGTATCTGCCCTCCAGGGTTCATGGGCACCCGCTGTGAGCGAGGTAGGTGCTGTGCCCAGGGCATATGTGGGGGCCCCGCTGCACCCCCAGACCCGAGCACTCTGGGCAGAAATTCCCTGTGCACCCCCCGTGTGTTCCCACCTGCACTGCCCTCTATTTCTGGAGCAGGGCTGGACCATCCACATGGGTCCTGTGTCTCCCTGAGGTGGTGATAATGGGGCTTGGGGCACCCAAGGCAGCACCGAGCAGTGCATGGGTGAATGGCAGGTGAGGGCAAACCATGCTTCTTTTTCCAGCCTGCCGGGAAGGGCAGTTTGGCCGCAACTGCCAGGAGACGTGCCAGAGAGCCCAGGGCTGCCGGGGGCTGAGCTTCTGCCTGCCGGACCCCTACGGTTGCTCCTGCGCCTCGGGCTGGAGTGGCTCCCGCTGCAACCAAGGTACGGGAACGCGGGTATCCATCAGCTCTCCCACCCAGCCTGGGCTTCCTCCAGGGTCTGGCTGCTCTCCAGCAGCACCTGTGCAAACCTCTCCCAGCCTGAGGGTCGGCATGGGCTGAGCAGTGCTGCTGCCTGCACCAGCTGTTTGCTGTCTCTGTCTCTATGGTCCTGTGCCATGGTCAGGGGTAGCAGCGAGCTCTCCTCTTCCCACAGCCTGTCCCCCGGGATTCTATGGCCCTGACTGTGCCCTGGAGTGCACCTGCCGAAATGGAGGCAGCTGTAACCGCTTCAGTGGCTGTGTCTGCCTGGCAGGCTGGCATGGGCAGCACTGCGAGAAGTCAGGTGAGGCTGGCAGGGGGCTCTGGTGGGTGTCTGTCCCACACCCTCAAGCGAGCTCTGGCTCCTTCCTCAGTGGTGACTGGGAGGGCCAATGGCGATTGGCCTCACCAGCTGGTTCAGCAGGATCCCTTGCCTGCAGAAATAGCCCTCAACCCTATGGAAACCAGGGCACTGCAAGGGGAACATCTGGTCTGGCACCCCAGGATTAGCTGTGCTGACAGTGTTGCTGAGCCCAGCATGTGGGGTGGGGATGAGGGCTGGACAGAGCATCCATCTCCCTGGCCCCTTGGCACCAGGGTCTGGCTGTGGCCAGGTCTGAGGACAGCTGATAGCCTGGCATGCCTGGGGAAGGGCAGGCCCAGCCCTAACGCTGATTTCTCTGTGCCAGACCGGTTCCCCCAGATCATCCAGCTGGCCTCAGAGCTGGAGTTCAACCTGGGCTCAGAGCCCATTGTCAGCTGCGTGGCCACTGGCAACCCACTGCCCACCAGTGACAGCGTGGAGCTGCGCAAGGCTGATGGCACCGTGCTCAAGGTACCACCCGTGCTCTTGCCCCACCACCATCTCCATGGTGCCAGCTCCCCCAAAAGCACCCGTCTCCCCCAGGGGCTGCTGGACAGCTTCAGGCTGACCCTGGGGCTGAGCCAGGGAGCTGGGCAGGGGGGCTCACAGCACCCTCTGTGCCCACAGCTCATCAAGGCCATCATCGAGCCAGGACAGATCACCTGTGAGTTCCAGGTGCAGCACCTGAGGAAGGAGGACACAGGGCTCTGGGAATGCCGGGTCTCCACAACTGGGGGCCAGGACAGCCGGAAAGTCAAGGTCAACATCCGAGGTGAGGAAAGGGTGGTGGCAACAAGCAGGATAAGCCAGGGTTGCTGGGGGAGGCTGACAGCACGGTGTGGCAATAGCAAACCCCTTGCACTGGACTGGGTGCTTCCCATCATATGCTGCAGTGCCAGCAGACAGGTTTGGGTGGTTATAAAAGACTTTCCTGACAAAGCTGGAGGGAGTCCAGAGGTGGCAGACGTCTCCACACTCTGCTCCTCGTTGCTCCCAGTCGCACCAGTGTCATTCCTTCCTTCCCCCCACAGTGCCACCAGCACCCCTGAGCCCCCCCCGGCTGTTGGCCAAGCAGAGCCGCCAGCTCGTGGTGTCACCCGTGGACTACTTTTCTGGTGACGGACCCATCACCTCCATCAAACTGTTCTACAAGCCCAAGGATGACAATTCAGCATGGTCATCCATTGTGGGTATGTGCCTGCAGGGCTGGGGGGCACAGGTAGGACTTGTGTGGGAGGCGATGGCTGCCCCAGCCAGTGGAGGTCTGGGGTGGGAAGAGGTCTCCATACCAGGCCCCCTGTAGTGATGCTGAGGGGAATGCCCGGTTGTAGGGCAGATTGTGGGTCATGGGCATGTTTTTGATGTGTCCTGTTGGCTGACAGTCGACAACAGCGAGAACATCACCCTCATGAACCTCCGGCCGGTGACTGCCTACATTGTCAAGGTGCAGCTGAGCCGTCCAGGGGCTGGTGGGGAGGGCAGCAAGGGACCTGAAGCCATCATGGTGACTGAGTGCCTTGGTGAGCCTCCATCTCCTTGACCCTGACCCTGACCCTAACTCTTGCACAGCACAGAGTCTGCAGCCCAAGAGCTGATGTGCCATGAGGTTTTGCGTTTTTGTCTGCAGAGCCCACAGTCAAGCCTGTGATTGAAGGCTGGTCCATAGAAGAGAAAAACACACTTCATGTCAACTGGAAGTTGCCAAGTAACCACGAGCCAGCACATGGCTTCATAGTCCACCTCTTCGACTCTGCAAGGCGGCTGGTCTCTGAGAAGAACATCACGTCCATCTCTGTGCTCTCTGCCCGCATCGGGGACCTGGAGTTCAACAAGGAGTATGGGCTGGAGGTGCTGGTGTACCACTGCACCAGCCTGGGGCCACCCTCCGACCCCTATAAGGTCATGATCAACAGCAAAGGTGGGTCCAGTGGAACACAGGGAATTATTATAGGGAATTACAATGGTAAATCAGTTATAATTGTAACAGCAATCATTCCCAGGT
Source organism: Pipra filicauda (assembly GCF_003945595.2). Lineage (NCBI taxonomy): Eukaryota > Metazoa > Chordata > Aves > Passeriformes > Pipridae > Pipra > Pipra filicauda. The sequence goes on from NW_024104498.1 coordinate 2,843,197, forward strand.
CTGGCTGCTCCTGTGTTCCATCTCTGATAGAACACGAACAGCTGCTTGGGAAAAATGGGTCCTCCTTTCCTTGCTAGACCCTGCAGCCTCCAGCACCAAGCAGCCGAGAAACATCCTAAGGTGAACATGACATTCAGGCCATCACAAGTGATGCTCACAAACAGATCTGTGCACCCTTGCCCAAATCCTGATGGACCTGTCCATACTTGCAGCTTTTACAACACCCTGTAGCAACACAAGTTCCTCGATATAATTATACTTGGCATGAAAAAAATATTTCCCTTTGGTTCACTTTAACCCTGCTGCCAGGTAATTTTGCTGGATGGTCACTAGGGCCTGGGGAGCCCTGCACTCCCACCTGTGGGCACACACACACCTGCACACAGCCCCCCACGTAGGTGGGAGACTGGGAAGGGGGAGCATCAGCCTGACCAAGCTCTCCGGTGACCAAGGGAGAAGGCATGCATGAGGCCTTTGGTGAGACTTGGCACTGGCTGGGACATGCTGAGAGGACTGGTAGGCATCAGGCTTGAGGGATGTGAGGTTTCCGCTGCTCCCTGTTTGTAAGAGCTTTGTATGATTTGGGGATTTGGGGTTAGGATTGTGAACAGGCAGGAGAAGACTCAGAGGAGGTGGTGGGAAGACAGTGTATGAGAGAGGGCTGAAGAAAAAAACATCACAAGGGCTAGTCAATACAGAGGCATCTAGCTTGACAGTCTCTGAAGCCAGGAGCATTTGGAAGTACAATCCTGCTCCACTGTTGTACATGGAGAGCAGCTCCATCTCATCCAAGCAGGGGCTAAGGGTCCCTGGAGGCCCCTCAAACTTGGCCCAGCTTTGGTTGCCAATGCCATCCACAGGGTCTAGTCCTCACAGCAGCCCCTGAAGCACCAAGAGACCTGTCCTGGGACTTGTAGGAGCAGGAGCAGGTGTTCAGCAAAAGTTAGGCGTCACAGGGACTGACGCTCTGCTCTCCTTGTCCCAGGGCCCTCTGCCCCGCGGTTGCTCTTGGCAGAGTCCGTGTCTGACACCGCTGTCAGGCTCTCCTGGCAGGTCCCTGAGTACCCCAATGGGGGCATCACCAAGTACATCGTGGAGCTGCAGCAGGTGGGGGGCACCAGTGAACCCCAGTGGATCGACACTGACAGCGGCGCTGAAACCACCAAGGTCATTGGGGGCCTCAATGCCAGCACCAGCTACCAGTTTCGTGTCCGCGCCAACTCCCATGTCCCAGGGGAATGGAGCCAGCCCCTGAAAGCCAAGACCCTGGGAGACGGTGAGAGGGGTGTCCCAACAGGCAGGGGGCTCACAGCTCTGCTGCAGCTTGGGCTCAGAATCTGGCACAGCAAAGAATGACTGAGGTGCTTGTGGTGACCTCTCAGAGTGGCTCTGAAGCAGCAGCCTGAGCCCAAAACTCTTGTGGGCGTCCAGAAAACCTGCTCCTCCTAGTCCTGATGGGGCAGGGGTGGCATGGTGCACAGCACCTACAGGGTGGCTCTGCCATGGCCAGAGGGAGATGTGGAGCAAGGAGCTAGAGAAGCAGAGCAGAGCTGGCATGGGAGGAGGTGGTGGCTGGATCCAAATCTGGTTCAAGGTGCAGAAATCAGTGGTTCAGAGGCAGGGCCCGGGTGCTTACACCCTCACCCCTGTGCCAGTGTGGCTTCAGGGGCTCAGGATGTGGTTGTGGTATCTTCGTGGTGTGCCTGGGTGTTGGAAGATGTCTGTTTTGGTGCTTGGCCACTCATGCAGGCTGGGCAGGGCTTGACCGGGGACCACAACCCTCCATCCCTCCTTCTGGCAGGAGCGCTGAGTGTGCCACCCAGCCTGGGCAGCCAGAGCACTGAGCAGGCAGGAATAGACCAGCAGCTGCTCTTGGCCATCGTTGGCTCCGTGTCCGTCACCTGCCTCACCATCCTCTTTGCTCTCCTGGCGCTTTTCCTAATCAAGAAGAACTTTTTCCACCGGCGCCGCACCTTTACGTACCAGTCTGGCTCGGTGAGTGCCGCCTGCCCCACCAGGACCGTGTCCCCTGCTCCCCACGTCCCAGCCCAATCCAGGCCACGCTCCGTAGCCTCCAGTCCGGATGCAGCCAGACCTCACTTCCACACAGAGAGGGTGCGGAGCCCACCCCTGCCCACGACTCCTGCCCTGCCGGGACTGCCGCATGGGCAGAGGGGTGCCCAGTGCCTCTAACCTCACCCATTCCCATCTGCCAGGGGGAAGAGACCATCCTGCAGTTCAACTCGGGGACCCTGACCTTGACACGCCGGCCCAAGCCACAGCCTGAGCCCCTCAGCTACCCCATCCTGGAGTGGGAAGACATCAAGTTTGAGGACATGATCGGAGAGGGCAACTTTGGGCAGGTCATCAGGGCCATGATCAAGAAGGACGGCCTGAAAATGAATGCAGCCATCAAGATGCTGAAAGGTGAGTGTCAGGGGAGACGAGCAGGATGGGCTGAGGGATGAAGGTGCATCCTGGGCCATATTTGTGCTGAGTAGAGTCAGGAGTCACTTGCAGAGAAGCAGAGGAAGGGCACTTGTAGGCCTGAGGTGTCCATCCCTTCTTTGCTTCCAGAGTTTGCTTCAGAGAATGACCATCGGGACTTTGCTGGGGAGCTGGAGGTGCTGTGCAAACTGGGCCATCACCCCAACATCATCAACTTGCTGGGTGCCTGTGAAAACAAGGGTGAGGGCTATCCCACTCTCCCCAGCCCCACAGCCTCTGCCCAGCTCTGTATTCCTCTTTTCTGGGGAGAGCCCCAGTAGCCCAACTCCTCCTGCCCCCCAGGCTACCTGTACATCGCCATTGAGTACGCTCCCTACGGAAACCTCCTCGACTTCCTCCGCAAAAGCCGAGTCTTGGAGACAGACCCAGCCTTTGCCAAGGAGCATGGCACAGCCTCCACACTCACCTCCCAGCAGCTCCTCCAGTTTGCTTCAGATGTGGCCAAGGGGATGCAGTACCTGAGTGAGAAGCAGGTACATCCCCAGCAAGCTCTTCAGAGCATCCTTCCCCTGCACCCAGGGGCTCCCCAAGGGGGCATGAGGTCCCTGGGGCCAGCAGGAGGGAGCATGTGGCTCCTGCTGACTGCTGGCCCCTTTCAGTTCATTCACAGGGACCTGGCAGCGAGAAACATCCTGGTGGGAGAAAACCTGGCCTCCAAGATTGCTGACTTTGGCCTCTCCAGAGGGGAGGAGGTCTACGTAAAGAAGACAATGGTGAGGCAGGAGTGAAGCATCTCCATGGGGTCTGCACCAATATAGTGGGCAGGACACCCACCACCAGTGTGAAGGACCTACCCTTCTGGGACCAACTGCCTTCCATCCACAGGGCATCCCCCACCCCTGACAGTCTCTCTCTGCTTCCCCAGGGCCGTTTGCCAGTTCGCTGGATGGCCATTGAGTCCCTGAACTACAGCGTGTACACCACCAAGAGCGATGTGTAAGTCCTGCAGGCAGGGGCACCAGGGCTGGGGCATGGCTGGGGCTGCCTCCTGCCCTCCTTGGCACAGTCTGTGTGGTAATGCTATTGCTCTGGGTGCTGCAAGGGCAGGAGGTGGTGCTGATGCATCTCCCTGGGGTGCTGCTGGCTCAGCCCAAGCCCTGGCTGTCCATTCCACCCTGGGCTTTGTCCCGTGCCCATCAGCAGGGCTCGACTGGGCACTGTCACAGCCTCATCTGCCCTTTCAGGTGGTCATTCGGCGTCCTGCTCTGGGAGATTGTCAGCTTGGGTAAGACTTCTCTGTGTCCCCTGCCTCCACTCGGGTCCCTGTAGGTCTGGTCCTCCTGGAGCCCTGGAGGGGACACCCTGGGGACCGTCCCCGACCGTGTGTCTCTGGCTGCAGGGGGGACACCGTACTGCGGGATGACGTGTGCCGAGCTCTACGAGAAGCTGCCCCAGGGCTACCGCATGGAGAAGCCGCGTAACTGCGACGACGAGGTGTAAGTGGGCAAAGCCTCAGCTGATGGTGGCACTCACGTCCCCCTGACCCCACTGCCCCACAGGGCTCCCACCACCTTGCAGTAGCTTCTGCCTGGTTCCCTCTGCATTGTGTGACGAGCTGGGGTCTCACATACCAAATACCCTTCCTGGGCTTTAGTTTTCCACCTGCTTCCCCCCATCTCCCACAAAGAGCTTTTCTTTCCCCTCTCCCCGTGGGCACACTGAGCCGCCCACAACTCTCTGCCCCCAGGTACGAGCTGATGCGGCAGTGCTGGCGCGACCGCCCCTACGAGCGCCCACCCTTTGCCCAGATCTCCATGCAGCTCATCCGCATGCTGGAGGCCAGGAAGGTGAGTGGTGGCAGATGCCCATCCTGCGCTGGACTTGTCCACATGCTGGAGCACCCCTTGGGCTTGAGGAGGGGACAGCCAGCGGCAGAACCTGTGTGACACTCACCATGTGTGGTGGTAACCCCAGTATCACTTTTTGGGTGTGGGGAGACCTCTTGCCTCCGCCCCAGGGCACAGTGCCTGTGAGTGTGCCAGTGGGGATGGGAGGTAGATGGGGGCGGAGTCACAAATGGCTCCTAACTGGTGTTCCCCCACAGGCCTACGTGAACATGGCCCTGTTTGAGAACTTCACCTATGCGGGGATCGATGCCACTGCTGAGGAGGCGTGAGGCTGCACTGGCACTGTGCAGAGGGGTGATGCTGGCACCAGCCTGCAGGGACAGTGCTGTGGGGACAATGGGCTGCTCATCCCCATCCAGGACCAAGTGGCCAAATGCTGGTGCCCCTTCCAAGAGCGCCCTCCTTGCAGCAGGACTCTGCCATCCCCTCCCTGGCTGCCCACGCAGCGTGTGCTGGCCACACTGCCATGGAATCAGCCACCAACGCAGCCCCGTGCTGCTGGGGTCATGCTGGGATGGCCCCCAAGGACAAACAGCAGCACGGTGCTTGCAGCACATTGGCCAGGAGAGGGGCTCTCAGGAGCCTGAGCCCATGGACACAAATGCTCAAGCTTTGGGGCAAGAGGGGGAAGCAGCAACCCAGCATCTGCCTGCCCTGCAACTCTCAGTGTGCTCTGGGCCTGAAGTGGTGCCAGCAGGGCTGTGAGCATCCCTGATGGTGTGGGATGGGGCCACCCTGGCAGGTGCAAAGGGATGACTTTGGCTGTGCACAGCCTCCAGCTCTGCAGTGACCCTTTGGAGGTGTCAGCTCTGCCTTATGGACAATAAACATCGTGTAACAGGCACCTGAGTCCAGAGGAGTGGGGGGGAGACACCCAGCTCTACCCTGCTGACAGCACTGTGGAACAGGATGCGGGGCCCAGTGGTCTGCTGCTGTGGTGGGCACTCCTCAGAAACCTGTCCCCACTGGAGTCCTCTGATGATCCCCAGGAAAGGCCATGGTCTCATCATGCCATGGAGATGGGTTTTCTGAGGATCCAACTGACACGTTCGCTCCCACACACAATTTAAGATTTGGTCCTGTCCCCAAGGGATATGGAGAACAGATTATGTCCTTCCTTTACACATCTGCCTCTTGCATGCTTGAAAATTGTTCCTGCAGTTTCCCCTTGGTTGGCTGCTCCTCTGGGAGCGGGATGGCCCCGCTCCTCTGGCTGGCCCCAGTGGGGCTGTGCAGCTCCGCAGCCTTCCCACTCTGCCTAGCAGTGTGCTGAGCCAGCAGGTGACTTCTCACATCTTGCAAAGGGCCTGCCGTGTTCGACCAGCCTGTCACAACACGTGCTACAGGGGTGATTCCCTTGTGCCTATCCCTCATGGATCACCCGGGCTCTGTGCTGACCCTCCCACAGGAGTGCCTGTCCCGGGCTGTGCTCCCTCAGCTGCACTGCTGCTGTTTGTTACACTGACACTGGGTGGGCTTCACCTCTCTTGGCTTCAGCTTGCTCAGCCCTGGGCATGACATCCAGCTGCCTGACTATCCATCTTCTGCAGTCCCATGAGAAGCAAGAGCGGCTCCTGCAGAGCCCGGTAACCCAGCCAGAGGCAGGAGCATCTGCATTTGCCCTTCTGGGCAAGAGTCTTTTATCCCCAGAAGGTCTTTGAACCCTGTCAACAGGGTTCTGATTTTCCATTCTGGCCTCCAGTGCTCTTTGGTGTTAACTGCAACTGTTAGTGAACAGCCTCTCTGCCCCACCCCCGAGGTCCCCAGTGAACCAGTGATGGGGACTGGCCCTCACAGACAGCCTGACACGTGCCACTGCCCTTGCACTTCCTCTGCTCCCGGCTGGGAATGGTATCTGAGGCAGTGTCATTAGTCCTGCTCACATCAAGGCCTTTCTCCTTTTTGCTTCCCTGATGGCACAGCCCAGTAGCCAAATGGAAAAGGAAGGGGGCCTGATTTGACAAAATTTGGCTGTGGCAGATTGGTGCCAGCTGCTCAGCGCCTGCAGTGCTGGCTCCAGCTGCTGGGCAAGGAGAGGCCAACTCGGCCTTGGCATGGTGGGGACACATGTATAAGTGGCTTCTTGTGCCCTGGCTGGTGCCCCCCTGGCTGTGCCACTCTGCTGTGCCCTGGTAGGGTGGGAGACCCTCCGGCCACTCATGCCAGGCAGCAGTGGTGGATTGGCATGAGGCTAAGCGTGACTATGGGACCCCCCCATGATGGCCCTGCTCCTGCACCAGCACCACCAGCAACTGTGCGGGCTCTGCCAGTGCCCCTCGTGCCTGCAGCTCCCCTCCCGGCACAGCCACGGGGTCGAGGGCAGAGCAGACCCAGGGCACGCCAGACTCCAGGTGGCACAGGACAGGGCGGAGCCAGAGCAGTGTTCCATGTCCCATGCTCCCATATGGCAGCAGCCCCCGACAGCCTGCCCTGCCCCACGCAGGGGCCTCCCTGGTTTCTCCGGGGTTGTTTTTCTTCCTACCCCAGCCCCCCGGCGTGCCGGTAGCCACAAGGGCAGGACATGCCGCCTATCTGATAGGAGCAGCCTCCCTTGGCACTGCGGCTGGCAGCAGAGGGGCTGCGGCATGGTGGTTTCGGGCACAGGGAAGTGCTGGCGATGAGGTGGGGGGAGCCCCCAGCCAGGCTTCCTGAGCTGCACAACCACCACTTCCCAGATAAAAAGTATCGCCTGGAGGAGCCACAGCAGCTCCCAGGGCGCTGGGAAGGGCCCCGGCACGGGGGTTGCAGGATGGCAGCCTTCCTGTGCTGGGGGTGGCTGCTCTCGCTGATCCCGGCCATCCTGCTCAGCCTCCGCAGCCCATCGCCAGCCCCCGAGCCAGTGACATCCCAAGGTAGGTCCTTGGGGATATTTCCTCCCCTAAAGGATGGGCCAGAGAAGAGCTGGTATGTCGGGTGTGGGCAGTGAGCACCTCACAGCAGCCAAAATCTGCAGGATTGGGAAGGGGCATCCCAGGAGGGTCTGCAGGGGGTGTTCAGGGTGGGCAGTGGAGTGCCCTTCTCACCTGTGGGACACCCTGACGTGCTCAGAGTAAAGGAACATCCCTGCCCTCTGCAAGCAGGACCTGGTAGCCCCAGGGCCTCTTGAGGATGTCAGGCTGGTGCTCCCAGTCCCGCACAGGTAGCAGAGGGGCTCCCTGCCCCTCAAAAGTTCTTGTAATTATGATGAGGGTTTGAGCGAAACTCAAGTTAACATCTCTCGGCTCAGCTCTGCACCACAAGTAATGCAGTGGCACTGCCAGGCTAATCCCAGTGCTCCTGCACCAGCCTTGCCATGATCTTGCCCTGCCAAGCATCCTCAACCAGGCTCCAGTCTGGCTCACTGCACCTGGCAGAGCCACTTCACGACTTTGTCACATTTCAGGGCTGCTCACGCTTTCTCTGAGCCCCTCTTTAGCCCCTTTAACACTTTCTGTAACACCATTAAAAAGCATTAACCAAACAAAGTCCTGTTGATCTCCTGCTCATCTCTCCAGACTCACCCTGGGTGTCTGGCCAGGGTGGCCTTCAGAGCACATTTACAGTCACCCTCCTAGGGACAGTGGGAGGAGGGTCAGGGTTGGGCTCATCCTCTCTGCCCACAGCCTCGGTGACATCCCCATGCCCTGAGCCTGAGTTTGGCAGCAGTGCCTGAGCACGGCTGGCGTGGGCTGCAGAGCTAGGCGGCCACTATTCCTAGGACATGGCCTGTGTGCAGCAAAGATGCTCTGGTAGCCCACAGGACCAATGCCATGGGTCCCTGTGTCACTGAGCTGCTGGGACCTGGCCACCTTATGCCCTGGTGCTCAGAGCTGGGGGGGGGGGGATCATGGCACCAGCATGAGGCCTGGGGTGGGAAATGGGGGGCAAAAAGGGAAGAACAGGTGGGGGGGCTGTGGGATAGATGGGACAATGGGCGGGGGGAGGAAGGCAACACAAGGCTGGGAAATGAGGAACAAGGCTGGGGGGGTCAGGGCAAGAGCAGAGACAGGGAGAGCAGAAGGACACTAAGAAGGTGGCAGGGACATTTGGAGACTGTCACTTATTCTTGGCCCAGAGTGGACTCAACTGGCAGTGTAGAGGGTGCACAGCAGAGTGTGGATGCACTCAGCACAGGGAGCAGAGCCAGGTACTGGCAGGGGGCTTGTTGGGTCCCATAGCTGGGGACAGCCCCTGAGGAAGGCCAGGAGGAAGACAAGGAGGAAGAAGGCTGGACAGGTCTCAGGACAGAGGCAGTGGGGGAGAAAGGAGTGCTGGAGCAGTTCTGGGGGCAGCGAGACCACCCCTGTGCCTCACACATCTGCATCTTGGGGCTGTCCTCTTTTCCATGACAACAGGGGCAGGGGCCCATAGGCCAGCAAAGCCACCAGTGTCTGGGACAGAAATCCTGCAGGATGTGATGCTCCAGTTCATCCACGCAACTACAGGGAGGGCGGCTTGCTGAGGGGGGCAGAGAAACCCACAGCCCCCTGCAGTCCCTTGGCCAGGGTTTGGGCATCCCCCCCTGCTCAGGACCACACGCCCCCACGCCAGCCCCAAGGCCCTTTCCCTCTCCCTGGGGTGCTGCTCCTCCTTATCTCACTTCCGTGCACCTTCCGGCATGAGCAGGGCAGGGGTGCTTCCCCCTGATCGCTGGGCCCTGAGTCCCCCTCCGACCGCAGGGCTATTTCGGGATGTTTGTTTCTCCTGAAGGACCCCCGTACTGAGGGGGGGGGAGTGGTGTGGGGGGGCTGAGGAGCCCTGCCACAGCCAGGGCCCCAGGGCCAGCCAGCAGCCAGCACGTGTGCCACATCCCTCCCCGCCGTGCCAAGCTGGCGGAGGCACCTGTGCCACGGCCATGCCCAGGCTGCCCCTGGTGCCTACACAGCCTGGCCTCAGGGGTGAGCTGGCCAGCGGGCATGGGGCAGGAGGATGCAGGTGGAATGGGGACAGGTTTGCGCCCAGGGGCTTCCTCATGCCCACACTCCTCCCAGACGCTGCACTGCTGGCAGGGGTGTCCGAGGACATCCTCTGTTTCTCCCGCTCCTTCGAGGACCTCACCTGCTTCTGGAACGAGGAGGAGGAGGCAACAAGTGGGATGTGCCACTTCTACTACTGGTATAGCAGGTAGGAGGTGGTGGGGACACAGCCCAGCTTCCCCTTTGCCTGCATAGAGAGCAGCAGAGTCGGGGTGCCACAGCAATCTGTGCCATCCCAGTGGGCTCCCAGCTGCAAGGAGAGATGGTGGAGAGCCTACAGAAGCTACACAGCAGCCACTGCACACCCTGCAGCAGGGCTGGGACATTGGCTGTCCCTCAGTGCCATGGGGATGGTGTCCTGCAGTGGGTGGTGGCACAGGAAAGGAGCTGGTGACACTGAGGTCTCGGTGCTGTGCCCCACATCCCCTTTCCTCCAGATTGACCCGAGGCAGGAGGCATATGAGGTGCTGCAAGACCCCGCTCTCCATTCCTCAGGGATATGCCCACAGCATGCGTGGTCTCCACATGGCACCGAGGGGCTGGCGGGAAGCGGCACGTCTGCGTCTTCCCCAGCCAGGACGTGCGGCTCTTCACCCAGCTCCACCTCCGTGTCCTGGATGCCACCACAAACCAGACAAAGTACTGGCGGGAGCTCAGCGTGGATGCGGTGGGTGAGTCCCTCTTACTTGGTAATACCCTGTGACACCAGGACAGTCCCCAGACCTGAGTGCCCTGACCTGCTCACCACAGGGGCTGACAACACCATGTGTCCTGCATGCCGGGCACAGAGACAGCCTTGGAGGGGCCTCCAAGTGTCCCCCGGCAGGACCAGGGGTTGCCCAGGCAGGACTGCAGCAGGAGGGCAAACACACTGGCATGTTCCTTGCAGGTCTCATCGCCCCTCCAGCGAACATCACGGCCCGCTGGGCTGGGGCTGCAGGGCAGCTCTGCGTGTCGTGGCAGCCACCGCTCGCCGACTACCCAAACTTCTTCCTCTATGAGGTGCAGTGCCACCCTGCCAGCTCCCCAGGGATGCCCTGCAGCACCACATGGAACCCCAGTGGGGAGCACCCTGGGGACCCCTCCATCCAGTCAACTGTCAGCACCCAAACACCCAGGGCCAGGGCAGCCACAGCCTCCCCAGGAGTGGGGCAGGTACACAGACAGGCCAGGGATGGGCAGGGGGATTTGGGGGCTGCAGCTGCTCCTCAGCCCGGACCTCTCCTGCAGGGGCTGGTCCAGGCCAACACCTGGGTGGTGCTTCAGGACCTGCAGCCAGGGGCGAGGTACCACATCCAGGTGCGCAGCAAGCCCGACGGTACCTCCATGGATGGCGTCTGGGGGCCCTGGTCGCAGGCAGTGGCTGCGGAGACACCTCGCTCCTCCGGTGAGCAGCCACCCCCTCTGCCGGCGTGCTGGCAGGAACAGCAGGGAGGCACCCACGCCTGGGGCTGCAAGGGGTGGGGGGCCTGGGGTAGGCGAGGTGCAGCACCCAAGTTTTGGGGGGCCAAGGGGAAGCAGCCCTCTTCCCGCCCTGGCTCTCGCCTGCCCAGGAGACATCGGGCTGTGCTGCAGCACCCCTGACCTGCAGAATGTGCGCTGCGAGTGGACCTGGGACCCCGCAGAGCCCCGCAGCTCCCACCAGCTCTTCTACCGGCCACCTCCAAGCGGGGCTGGCACAAGGTAAGGGGCATGGTGGGCATGTGACACTCAGGCAGGCACATCCCAGGCACCACCGGTCCTGCTGTGTCTCATCATCCCACACTGTGCCACCTGCCATGCCCTGCTCTGCCCTGCCCTACCACCATCAACCTCGTACCTCTCCACCACCTTTCCTGTACACACTGCACCTCTGACTACAGGCAGCAGTAGCTCTCCTAGGCAAGTGCAGGAGGAGCAAGGCTGCACTGGCTGTGGGGATGCCATGGTGGGACTGATTGGCTCCCCACTCCTCACACAGGGAAGCTGCATGGCAGCAGTGCGAGGAGGTGAGCACGGGGGCACAGGGCACCCACACCTGCACCTTCCAGCCCAGGGCTGGCAGTGCCATCTCTGTCCTGGTGAACATCACCCGGACCCAGATGCTGCCCACGCTCAGCTTCTTCAAGGAGCCCTTCTGGCTGCACAAGGCTGGTAAGTCCCAGTGCCACCATGGCCACTGCCCTTGCCCATGCCCAGCTCAGGGGACACAATGTCCCATGTCCCATTCCATGGCAGCGACACATCCCCGTCCCCAACACCAACAGTGCTCACAGACGCCCCACAGCTCGTGCAGGCGACAGTGTCGCAGGGCCGTCTGAGCCTGCAGTGGCTCCCGCCCCTGGAGGTGCTGGCAGAGCAGCTGGACTACCAGGTCCGCTACGCCGTGGAGAACAGCCATGATTGGAAGGTAAGGCCTGGCCAGGGCACCCCGAGCAGCCCTGCCCACCTCCACTGCCAACACGCGGCCTGCACGGGGTCAGGCAGGACCCCTTTGGCCGTCCCACAGCAGCCATGCCTCCCTGCAGGTCCTGCAGGTTCCACGGGCAGCCAGGAAAGAAGTCCTGGACCTCCGGCCAGGCAGCCGCTACCAGGCCCAGGTGCGGGCCCAGCCCGGCGGGCCGTGGTACCGGGGCAGCTGGAGCGCCTGGTCCGAGCCTGTTGTGGTTGATGCCATGGCCGATGCGGGTAAGGGACAGGGCAGGGGTGGGGGCTGCAGCCAGAGAAGCCACACGGGGCAGGAGATGGACATGGGAATGGGGGGCACCGGGCAGAGGGTGACAGGACTGCGAAGGGCTCAGAGGTGGCGGGTCTGGGAAGGGCTACAGCCCCAGCGTTCCTCCCCCGATGCAGGCTGGATCATCCCCAGCGTTACGGTGGTGCCGCTGCTCTTCACAGCGGTGCTCCTGGGGCTGCGGTGCACCTTCCCCTCCCTCTACAGGTAAGGGCTGTGCCGGGGGCAGGCGGGGGGGTCCAGCACCAGGCCTGGGCACCCTGAACGGGGGCGTCAGGGCACCCCAAGACTGGGGTTTGCCTTCGATGTCCCTTTCCCCGTACTCAGCAACGTGAAGCAGAAACTCTGGCCGCCCGTCCCTGACCTGCACCGTGCCCTGGGCAGCTTCCTCCAGGAGAGCAGCAAGCACGGCCAGGTGAGGGGCTGGAGCAGGGCTGAGGCCCTCGGGGGCAGCTGGAAGGGCAGCTGGAAGGGCAGCCCCCACCGCCCCCGCTCCGTGTCCCCCCAGGCCAGCGCCTTCGAGAAGCAGCCGCCGGAAGAGGCCGTGCTGCCCTGCCTGCTGGAGGTGCTGCCGGGCCCGCGGGGCGAGGCGAGCCCGCCGCCGGAGCACGCTGGAGGCCGCCTGCCCAGCACCGACATCGCCAACCAGTCCTACCTGCTCATGAGCGGCTGGGAGCCGCGGGGGGCCGCGACCGTCCCCGCCCCGCCATAAACGCGCGTCCCTACACAAACAACCCGCCTGCTGCTCCTTCGTCGCCCCGCCCCCAAGTCCGTTCGCCCCGCCCCCTGAGCACGATGGCCCCGCCACCGCTGTGCGGGATGGCCCCGCCCCCTGCACCCGCCCCCAACGGCTCAGCCAATGGCGTTGCGGCGCGCGGCCGTCGCCAGGCAGCGCGCGACCGTTGGGTTTGAAGCGACCAACCGGGGCCGCGTCCGCGCGCGCTTTAAAATGCCGCGACGCGGGCGGGGCCGGCGAAGGGTGACGGCGCGGCGGCGGTGAGGGAGCGGCTGGGCCGGGGAGCCTGCCCTGGGCATGGCTGTGGTGAAGTGGTCCCTGAGAAACGGAGGGGAGGAGGGGGGGAATGTCCGTTAGCAGAGAGAGCCCCGAGGAGCGGCTGGAGGGGGTGTCGGGGGGATGGAAAAGGCCCCGAGGAGCGGCTGGAGGGGATAACGGGGGGATGGAAAAGGCCCCAAGGAGCGGCTGGAGGGGATAACGGGGGGATGGAAAGGGCCCCGAGCAGCGGCTGGAGGGGATAGCGGGGGGATGGAAAGGGCCCCGAGCAGCGGCTGGAGGGGATAGCGGGGGGATGGAAAGGGCCCCGAGGAGCAGTCGGGGAGAGCCGCGAGGATTGTCCAGTGGTGGGGAGGGCCCGTCGGAGCGAGCTGACGCCGCCCGCCCGCAGGACCATGGCGCAGTTCCTGTTCGAGGCGGACCTGCAGGGGCTGCTCAAGCTGGACACGCCGATCCCGAACGCGCCGCCGGCGCGGTGGCAGCGCAAGGCCAAGGAGAGCGGCCCCGGGCCCAGCCCCCTCGGCGTGTCGCCCATGAAGCCGGCCAATCGCTCCCACAGCTCCAGCAAGACGCCGTCCAAGACACCCGGTGAGTGGCGGCAGAGGCAAGGTGGGCGAGTCCGGGCTGCTTGCCTGTAGCCACGAGGCTGTGGGCTGTGCCAGGTACCCTCGGCGGCCGGCGGGTCAGCAGGGGCCCGGCTGCTGGCAGTCGCTCACCTCCTCCCCAGCTGAGCTCCAGGGCTGGGTGAACTGATCCCTCCGCTGAGCCTTGCTGGTACAGCTGTATGTTGGGACAAGCGTGCGCAGGACTGTCTGCTGACAGCTTTCCGTGGTGTACCTGTTTTTCCGTGGTGTACCCCTTCTATGTGATCTCTGGAACTGTTGCACTAGACCCAAGTTGTCTCCTGGCAGTCCCTAACCAGAGCTTGGGGGCAGGGGGGGAAATATCAGTTAGTTGTGGCTGGATGGCACGAGGTCTGAGAGTCCTGCTGGTCTAGAACTTGAATGGTGGGTGTGATGTGGAAGAGTGCTGGGTTTGCTCTTGTGAGAAGTCTAATACAGGCTGTTAAATAGTTGTAAGACAATATTTATGTATGTAAATACAGGGAAATCTGGATCCAAAATTCAGAGCACACCAACAAGGGCTGGGGGGGATCGCTACATTCCCAACCGCAGCACTATGCAGATGGATATGGCAAGTTTCCTCCTAACCAAAGAGAATGACCCTGCTGAAGAATCTCCTACCAAGAAGGTGAGCATGTTGCTAAGGCACAATTACTTCAACAAGCACTTCCAAACACTTAATCCTTCCTGCCCATTTACAGAAAAGTATACTGTAGTTTCTATGCAGTGGGCACCTGTGGCTGACAAGACCCAGCCATGACTACTTCCAGCTCTAGGCTTCGGGAGCCTGGCATGCGATGGAAGCTGTAGAGCCTGTCACTTACTCTAGCCTATGCTGCCTCTGGTAGCAAAATTCAGTTTTTGGCTAACGAGGCTTTATAGCAGGCTACAAAAACACAAAGCTGTGGGCCTATGCACAGTAAAACTGCTGGTGGTAGCTATTCTAGGACAATGTCTACATGGGGAGCAATTCTGGAATGTTTTACGCTGTGTTTCTGAAATCTGTTTATGAAGCATTTGGTCCCTTGTGGCTGTGGCTTTTCCCACTGGCAGTGACACTGAATTTGCCACTGTATGAAAATGTGAGCAGGACAATGTGCCAACAGCTGAGGGAAAACTACTTTGACCTGCCTGTGGCTGACTCTTGCAGCACTGTTTGTACACCTCCTGATTCTGGGAGAAGGGGGCTTAGGTGTATGTTTTAACTGCAGCGTGGACTTTGTGTTTCAAACACATCGCACTGAGAGTGGTTTGTCCCTGTAGGAGCAACAGAAAGCCTGGGCAGTGAATCTGAATGGCTTTGATGTAGAAGAGGCAAAGATCCTCCGCCTCAGTGGAAAGCCACAGTACGCTCCAGAAGGTATGACACAGAGTCCATGAGTCGAATCAGCTGGGGAGATCTGGTCAGGGGTCCTGCGTGGTCACAGGAGAGATCATCTGGCTTCTGAGAGCTCCTATGCACACTGGAGTCTCCCTTCTTAGGGTTTCTGAGGCTGAGGGATAGCATAGCAGTTACAGTGAATTTATTTAGGAAAGCTGAAATGACCGCCAGCTGCTCACATGGACTGGAGGCGACAAACCTTCCTGAGGTCTGCAAGAGCTTCAAACTCTGCTGTGCACTTTCTAGCCGAACTGTAACTAAACATAATGGGATACAAAAAACCAAGTGTTTCTGTGACTGAAGAAAGTGTAGCTCACCATGGTTCAGCAGTTCATACTGCCAGAGGTGCTTAGCACAGTGCACTCTCTTGAGTGTCTCTTTTCTCTCAGGACTTCATTTTCACTGGAAGGGATTCCTAGTTGGATGAGCAGCACTAGGTTGGAAGGAAACAGTAACTCAGGTCAACAAATCTGTTCCTCCGCACACAGGCTATCAGAATAACCTGAAAGTGCTCTACAGTCAGAAAATGACGCCCGGATCCAGCAGGAAGAACAGCAGATACGTTCCCTCAATGCCAGACCGGATCCTGGATGCACCGGAGATCCGCAATGACTACTGTAAGTAGGATGCAGTGTTGAGTGCTGGGCATCAAGAACATTCTGCACTGGAGTGCAGTTCCTAGGATAGTGTAACTGGGCTGTTTGAATTACTTCATGCACCCAGGCTAGTATAGACCACTTCTGGAGTGTCCCTGTGTAGCCTTCTAGGAACGGTGGTCCAGAGTGCCCTGTAAGTGACTTGGGTCAGGGTTACTTGACCTGAATAGCTACCCCTTACTTCTGTGTGTGTATATGCACATGTGTACACACACACATCTGGTGCAGGTGGAAGACTTGGCATCAGCACTGGTGAAGGGCAGGGCTCTCCAGGTAAGCATGGTGTGACTTGTGTTGCTCTTCCAAATTGTAGATCTGAATCTCATTGACTGGAGCTCCCGGAACTTCCTGGCAGTGGCTCTGGACAACTCTGTTTATCTGTGGAATGATGTCTCTGGGGAGATTATCCAGCTGCTGCAGATAGAGCATCCAGATGTTTACGTTTCCTCTTTGTCGTGGATCAAAGAAGGAAACTACCTTGCTGTTGGCACAAGTAATGCTGAGGTCCAGGTGAGTGCAGCAGTAAAACCAAATGTGCTGTCTAAGGGTTGATGGAGCTGTGGGGCATGGGGACAAAGGCTTGGCTAGCACAGGAAGGATGCAATGCACCCAACTTTTCTTGCCTGGTATGGGGTGGAACTGTCCACAGCTAACTGCAGCATGCAAGGCAGAGTTTGGTTTGGGGGTTTTCTGACACCTGGAGTTATCTTCTGTACTATAGGCATAAGATACAAATTTTCTCTGCTCCCATACTGAGAAGGCTGAATGCCAGGTTCCTAGGGCATAGCAACGGGGCTGGGGTTCATTCTCTAGAGTACTTACTGCTTTTTCTCTCTAGCTATGGGATGTTCAGCAGCAGAAGCGTCTCCGAAACATGACCAGCCATTGTGCCCGCGTGGGATCCCTCAGCTGGAACAGCTACATCCTCTCCAGGTAAAGCACTGGGTGGGTCAAGGACAGTGTCTAATTATTGCAGATTCCTATCCCTAGATCTGTGAGTAGTGTGGGTTAAGGATGGCAGAGAGGACTTTCTGTTCTGGCTTGGGCTTCTTACTCAGCCTGTTCTGTTGGGACTGTGCAGCGAAAGCCTCTCTTCTGTACTGCCCTCTGTGCTGAAGCTGTGAAGAGCTTGTGTGGCTTCTTCACTCACACCAACAGACTGGTGATGCTGGTAACACTGGTTGAAATCCAGTGGCAGGTACAGCAGTCTTGCAACAACACAGAAATGGATTTGGGTGAAAATGTGTCAGCCTGAACCCTGCAAGTCTTTTCTTCTCTCCACAGTGGGGCACGGACTGGCCACATCCACCACCACGACGTCCGTGTGGCTGAGCATCACGTGGCCACACTTGCTGGCCACACACAAGAGGTGTGTGGGCTCGAGTGGTCTCTAGATGGCCGCTACCTGGCCAGTGGTGGCAATGACAACCTGGTGAATGTCTGGCCGTGCGCCCAGGGGGGCAGTGGAGACATCAGTCCTGTACAGACCTTCACGCAGCACCAGGGTGCTGTCAAGGTGAGCGCAGGGCTGCCGTGGGCACATGGGTGTGTGCAAGGCAGACGTGCAGCACTGGCTGTGCCCAGGTTGCCTCCTGCATGTCGTAGAACGAACTCTTCTCTCCCAGGCTGTGGCATGGTGCCCGTGGCAGATGAACGTTCTGGCCACTGGAGGTGGGACTAGTGACAGACATATCCGCATCTGGAATGTGTGTTCTGGCGCCTGCCTCAGTTCTGTGGATGCCCATTCCCAGGTGAGACATGAATTATCAGCTTGCAGCAAATGCCTTCTGGCAGCACACCTACAGAGTTGCTGGCTCCTGAGGCCCAGAGGCATGGGAAAGGAGGGGACCACGCTCAGCTGTGGCTGGTGAGCATCAGCACAAGCAGCTTGTCTTACCTGTGTTATTGCCTCTTCTCAGGTCTGTTCTATCCTGTGGTCAACAAACTACAAGGAGTTCATTTCAGGCCATGGCTTTGCACAGAATCAGCTGGTTATATGGAAGTATCCATCGATGACCAAGATTGCAGAGCTGCAAGGTAGGCTGGGCCCTTTGCCTGGGGAAGGGGGGCTGCCAGAGGCTGAAGGCAGATGCAGTCCTTGGTTTGAGCCTGCAGCATCACTGCTGCAGGACGGTATGCAGGGGCATGCTGCTGGAGTGAGGGATGCCCATGGGCTGCTGAACAAACACTGTTTCTCCAAATGCATGCCTAGGGTCTGAATTGGTGCTGCCACAGCACACTGGGGGGACAGCTATGCAAGCTGGGGGGACCCAGGGGGACACACAGGAGTAAATGTGCACAGGGTGACTGCACAACTCCTCCTCCTCAGGTCATACTGCCAGAATCTTGAACCTGACTATGAGCCCTGATGGTACAACAGTGGCCTCAGCAGCTGCTGATGAAACACTGAGGCTTTGGCGCTGTTTTGAGATGGACCCCATAAAGAAGAAGGAGAAAGAGAAGGCAAACAGTGCCAAACCCAGCATTATTCACCAGAGCATCCGTTGAGAGCACAGGGTTGTTGTGGGGAGGGGGATATTTGGTTTACATGCTGTACAGTATTTTAAATGTTAATAAAGTGCTTTAACTTGACCTTTTTTATGGAATTGGATGGAAGAAGCTATGGATCCCAGAACCAAGTCCCTCCTCCCTGTGGTTTGGGATCTGGGCAAAGGGTGGAGCCCTTGTTCTTTAGGGCCTGCCTGTTCTGTTTACAGGCAGACAGAGCCTAGCACAGCCATACAGCCCTAGGATAAGGATGCTGTGCAATGGCTGTACTTCTCCATCTGTCCCAGCTAAGGTATGTATGTCACCTGCCCCATCTTGATGCTGACCACGAGCATAGCAGGGTTGAAAGCAAATAGCTCTGACTTGCTTCAGTGATCCACTGCTGAGCTGGCCCATGCCTCAGGCAGGGCCCTCTGCCCAGCTCGAGCCTGCTTTGGTGCCAGCTGGGGTGGGGAAGAGCAAGGCTCAATGAAAGCATGGTATGGCTGTGGCCCCAGCTTCTGTTGTGTCCTGTCTCATGACTGGATCTGTAGTGCTCACCTGCTCCAGAGCAGTCTTTGGCAGTCTGAGCTGTCATGTGCACACCAGTTTGTCTTGTTCTGCTACAGGCAGCCAACACTGCCTGCTTATGGTGCTGGAGTAGAATAGCTACTTCTGCAGTGGTTTAGTACTGAAGTTAAGAGCCAGTTGCTATTGGAAAAAAAGAAAAGGGGAGGAGGGGCTGGAAACATACAGTAACAGCTGTAATCACCCCAAAGGCCAGAAAGGGGCTGGCAATGGCATAAAGCCTGAGGCAAAACAAAGGGTTAGTTTACATTGCCACAGCCAGCCTGGATGTCATGCAAGAGACTCACAAAGGACCACCAACTCTGTGCACAGCCCTTAGTCACGTATTCTTCCAGCAGCCCTATCTCTGTCCTCCCCTCCAGCTGAGGGGAAGCCCTGGTGCCAGGCTGGGGCTGGCATGCAGGGAAGCAGGCACCAGGGCTCAGCTAACATTTATCAGAGCTTGACTCCCCCACACTTGGAAAAATGCATTTTATCCAGGCTGGGTTATGCTGGTGCAAGTTACAGGGAACATATTTGAGCCTTTACCTGAGCAGGAGCCAGCACAGCCATGCTGTTCTGCACATTGGAGCCACAGTGTCTGAGGTTGTGGGGCTGCAGCAGACCCATCAGGCCTGTCCTTCAGCTGCACCAGCACAGCCTGGGGCTGCTGGGGACACTGTGCAGCTGATTAGCACCTTGGCCTGTGCAAAGCAGCTCCACAAAGCCTGTGCCTCCCATCAGCCTGTGATTAGCTGAGGGTGGATTATTAACTGCTTTCACCTTCCCCTCAGCACAGTACCATGCTGTACCCGGCCCCAGCTCTGTCTCCAGAACTTTAAGCCAGCTGGAACCTTCGAAGGTGGGCACTGGCAGCACCAACTTGTGCCAAGGCCAGTGAGGGTGCACCCCACACCCACTACTGATATGAGGGGGCACAGTCTCAAAAAACAGCCTGCAGCAGCTGAGCCCAGCACCTTCCCAGCAGGACTGCTGGTGCATCCCTGCCTGGCTACCTGAGGAAGATCACAGGAGGTCCAAGGAAGATGCTCTCCTTGGCCTTCACACACAGATCCCAGGGCAGCAGCTGTGCCTAATGGGGAAGCAGGCAGGAACCCAGATGCAAGGTTGGGCTCCTCCGCAGAGCTGTGCTGCTGTTGTGGGAGCCCTGCCCCACACCTCTGCACTTTGGTGCTGGGAGTTAGCACAGACTTGCCCTGTAGCCCCACAGCTGATTAAGCCTTCCCACAGTTCTTGACCTGGAAGGAAGGCTTTATATACCTAAAAGCTGTTGCAATTTTTTCACTCCCATGTAAGAGCAGCTCAGCTTTCTCAGACAGGCAATACAGGCTCTTTCTCCTTAGCACATACCCTACTCCCAGAAGCTGTGCATTACACAGCCCTTGAAGGTCCTCTGAGCACTACTAGAGGGTAATGGTATTGCAATGTCTTTGGCCCGTACTGGTCCTACTGCCCTGGAGTGAGGAGGAGCAGAGGAAGGAGTTGGGCACTGATCCAGCAGGCCCAGTAAACACAGCCCTATAAGGTGTGAATTCAGTTCACAGCATGACAGCATATTAATTACCAAGTGCCATGGCCAGCCCATAGAAGAGCACAGCTAACTGGAACAATTGGAGGAAGGGAGAGCAGAGCACATGTAGGGAACAGCCCATTCTAAAATACCAAGCATAAGTAGTTTACAGTATTGCTACTATTTTGGGCAAAAGCAAAGACAGTCCTGTGTTTGCCAAGAGCCAACTGGAGGGGAGAAGGAGGCTTGACAGGAAAAGGTCTATCTCAGCCAGACCATCAACAACAGCTCCTGAAGTGGTGACTTCTGAGCACTGAATTAATGTTACACACCACTTCAGCATGGACTAGAACAAGCTTTCACGCAAGTCCTTGCTCACAGAGAAGCAGCAACACTGGGAGAACACCAGACAGTGCAGCAGCCAAATCCCAGTTTGTGGCTTCATATGTACAAGGGCACTGAGGCCTGTAAAACAGGGTGATACCGTGTGCAGTTCAGGCATATTAGTCACACCAGTTCAGGTCACTTGAAGATGCTTTCCTACATTTCAGAGAATGGCCTCAAGGTGTACAGCAGCCCAGGTAAGATCAGCAGAGCTTCCTCTCACACCAAGCCCTGCTCCAGGGCTTTGGCTGGACATCCACTAAAGCCCTCCTACTCCACAGCCAAGCCCACAGTGAAACTCAGCATTTGGAGGCAGCTGCTCTAACACGTTCCTCCCAGCCACAAGCTGCCCAGCCAGTACCCACTCCTCTTCCCAGGCCTGAGTCACCACCCAGGCTGCCCAGGAGGGCCCCAGTCATAGGGTGATGAGAAGGCAGCTCAGCACCCCAACAGCACTGAAGGGACACCTGAATTAGACAACAGTGCAGAAAACAGAGCCCAGCAGGTGAGAGGCACTAATGCAGCAAGAGCAAGGCAGCAACAACATAACCCTCCCTCTGACCACCCTGAGCTACATTGCACACAGATCCATGCTGCAGAGGCGTTCACAGATGGCAGCAGTTTTTGCTTCAGCAGGTGCAGAAAGCAACAAACTGCTGTTTCCCAATCACTCGAGTTTCCAGGGTCTCTATTCCCTGTTCTGCCATACCTCAGCTCCCCCGGATTTCTGAAAAGCAGCAGCTTCTCCTGGGCAGGTGGCCCAGTGCCCAGCCCTCACCCACACTCCACCCCAGCCATTCTTTGACAGGGTGGAGTCACTTTCACAACAGAAGCCTTGACACACTTCCTGCCCTGAGCACTGCTCTACCAAAACACTTGGAAACAATCTGCCATCTGCTTCATCAGCACACAGCTATCACTCTCCCCCCCAATACACAAACCTGCTACACCAGCTGCTTCTCCCAGCCCTGCCTCCAACCACACTGGGCAGGACCAAGCACCTGGAACAGCTTCTGTGTGCAGTGAGCCAAGAAAACAAGAGGACAGAGCCATTTCTCCTTCTGCCTGTTTATTTGTGATAGAAGAGCAGCCCAATCTGACAGGGCCTGGCTCCTTCACCTCATCCTCAAGGCCATCAGCATGTTTTGGTTACAGCCAGAGCAGGTGACAGGCACCAGGCCCAGGAGAGCTGCTGCACTGCCCTGCTGTAGGGCAGAGTACACCTTCACCCAGGCCCAGCCAGATCCAAAGAGGCAAGAGGTGCTCACTGTTACACCACAGCAGGGCATGCTACAACCACCCTCTCCTGTGTTCATGCTAGGCCAGAGCAGGGCTGGTCCCAAGCAGCAGAGCCCAGGAGCTGATTCTAAGGGGCACTTATTGCTCAAGTCTTGAATTTACAGGAATGGAAGTGGTCCAAGACTAGGCTGAGCTTGGTCTCCCCCACTCTGGAGCAAGCCACCAGCTGCCATAGAGGATCAGCTAAGTGTGGTTCAAGCACACACTGAGCACCCAGCCCAGGCACAGAAAGGCAGAGCAACCTGGGCTTATCACGTGGGGGAAGCCTTTCAGGATGTCACAGCCCCTGCTATGTACTAGGCACAGGGCATGTGTACTGTACTGGGCAGGTCTGGGCCCTCAAGTCCCATATGCACTGCCCCTACATTCTCCACAGCCACACCTGGGCACAGATGTGCCAGAGCAGGACCCCCCAGCTGGGCACACAGGGACATGCAGCACTGTGGCGTGGAACAAAGTGGCACAAGGCATCGTAGAGCAGGAGCACTCACACTTGAGCTGGCAGTGGCAAGCAGCCAGGGACAAATCTGCTCATCCACACAGGCTCTTGTGAGACAGGGAAGAGGAGAGGGCACCAGGACAGGAAGTGGTCTCTTCTTTTGGTCCTACTCAGAAGGAAATGGCCCCTAGGCAGAAGGGCCAGATGTAGGCACTTGGGGGAAGTTCCTTTGGAAACACTGGAATGGGACTGCAGCCCCACAGCTGTGATGCAGGCAGCTGCCTCTCTGCTCAGCAACACTGAGAAACAGCACAAGCCCTCCCAGGAGCAGGAGAAGTGGCCCACGGCTGCTCAGAGCAGAGGGGCTGGGCATGCAGACAGAGGACAGCAGGGCTGGGCACAGGGGTACAACAGTCTGTAGGCACTTGACTTGGCTAGTGGCACCCAGGAACAGAGGGACAGGTCCCAGCTGCCTCTGCCCCGGGGCTCTCATTGGCTCTGGGAGCGCTTTGCCCTCTAGTTGGCTTTGACCTTGCCGTTGGTGACAGTGCCATTTTCATGGATGCTGCTGCCGTTGTGCTGGGCTGCTTGTTGAGCCACCCTGGGCAACCGTTTGCCCTTGGTGTAGGACTGGTACCAAAAGTTGGAGAAGAGGATGAAGAAGATGGTCCCATAAATCCAGATAAGGTGGATGAAGATGGGGAACTGGTACTGGCAGTTGGGCATGAAGTAATACTGGGAGATGTGGACGGAGACAATCACAAACTGTGCCTGGGAGCAAGGCAGAGCAAGAACAAGTTATCCATGGGACCAGGGTCAGGGAACCCACTAGAGACCTTATTTCTATATGAAACCCACAGGCTCCTTTCCCTTTCCCACTCTGAAGCAAAGGTCCTTATGGTGAGGCACAGTCAGCAGCAGCTGGAAGAGGCAGGCACAAGTCTCAGGGCAGCATGTGCCTCTCACCCTCCCAACAAGGCTGCAGCCCAGGGGCAGCAGGCTGAGCAGCACAATAACCAGGCTGCCAGAAGCTCAGAGTGATATACTACAGAGGAGACAACTGCAGCTGCTGGCAGCACCTTTCAAATGTACAAGGGCTGGCCTGTCCCTCACAACAATGACTGCAGTACATGCTCTGCTCCACTGCACAGACTCACCAGCTGGATGGCCGTGATGTGTTTCTTCCACCACAGGTACTTCTGAAAGGCAGGTCCTGCTGCTGAGAGCCCGTAGTAGAAGTACATGACAACGTGCACCATGGAATTGATCATGGCATGGAATGAGCCCATTCCTCCTGTTAAGACAGACTTCCATTAGTGCAGGTTAATATTCCACAGCAATCAGCACTACAGGGAGCTCCTAAGAGCCCAGCAGGGCCAAAAACCCCTTCTCAGCATGCCAGGGTAACCCCACCCTTTCCCCCAAGCCATGCACCCAGACAGTTTCCATCTTACCTGGACCAAACTTTGCTCCCCACCACCAGCTCCATGGCAGAACAGAGTGGTGGAAAAGGTGCAGGAATGTGACCTGCTCATTCTTCTTCCGCAGGACAAAGATCACCTGCAATGAAAGCCCAACAGCATCAAGGACCTGCAGTCCTGTGAGCAGCTAGAGCAGGCTGGGCCACTAATTCAGTGTCTGATCTCAGGGATGCTTCCCCCCCCCCATGCTCACTGCCATCACACTCTAGGTCACCTCACAGCTTCCAGAGCTGTAGCATGCCAAGAGAGGCCTCAGCAATATCCCAGAGTGGCCTCTTTGGCAGTGATGCCAAACAGAAGCACCACCAGGTCAGACTGGAAGGGCTGCAAAAGCACCTACCCCCAAGTGCAGTGGGCCTTAACTCCCTGCCCAGCAAGTGAGGACAAGGCCTTCCCAGCAACTCACTCACCGTGTCCGTCAGTTCGATGAACTTGGAGAAAACAAAGAGCCAAGCAACACTGACCATCTGCAACAGAACAGGTTAACATTAGAGACCCACCTCAGCCTGAACATGTCCAGTGACCAAAGGTCTTCACACGGTAACCCCAGGGTGCAACCAAGAGCCAGAGCCTGCAAATCCTCTGTCTCGGGAGAGGCAGGTGGCTGTGACCCTGCTTTCCAAACAGAAGCACAAAGGGCCATTCTCACCAGGAGAGGGATGAGAACTCACCCTGAGGGCCTTGGGGTCCTGCGAGAAGTCCACAGGGTCACATCGCCAGGTGTACCCAGTAAGCCACCCTGCCATCAGGAACTGCAACAAGAGCATCACTGGGGTGAGGCCCAACACATCACCCACTGCATGTCAAGCTCTGCACAGAAGGGCAGGGAACAGCCTGAAAAAGGGCTCCCCATCACCCATGCAGCCTGCACACACTGCTTTATCCATGCTAGACCATGCTGCCGACAACTCACCTCATAGACTATGTAAAGTGAGAGTCCCACCAGAAAGAAGTTGTATAGCACCATGAACTTCTTCAGGTTTAAAGGCTTCCTGTTGGCCATTAGCCGGGGACCCAAGGATAGGACAAAGTAGACATATCCCAGAAGGATGCCCATCACAAGGAATGGGGACTGCATCAGTGGATAATCAGCGATGCGGGGGTCTGCGGAAAGAGCCGGGGTGCAGAGCAGTTAGTCCTCACCCCAACCTGCTGCCAGCAATGCCACTGCCAGAGGGGAGGCAAGGACATGGCAATCCTGTTCTCCTAGGACAGGAGTGCAGGCAGGGAAGCAGTCTGGGAGCAGAGGCTGGTGAAGACAGCCAGACTCAGCAGGGTATAGCCTGAAGCCACACTACAGGGCAGCCTGGAGATCCACAAGTGCCCCAGAAGAACTTGCACGGGCACTGAGGCAAGACAGCCTCATAAGAGGCAGCACAAAAACCCCAGAGGTGCATCTGTGTAAGGGTGGAGGCAGAATGCAGCCAGACTCGGACTGCTTCAGGGATGACAGACCATCCCCACAGTGCCCGTGGCAGTAAGGCACTACCTTACTCTGGGCAGAGCCAAACACTCACCTGCTTTCTTCATGAAGTCCTGATACATGGTCACAATCCCCTCCATGGTGGTGGCAGTATCTCTGTGGAAAGAGGTAGAGCAGATCAGGCAGCTGTTTTCCCAGGAGGGCAGGCTGCAGAGCACAGCCCTGCAGATCAGCAAATTTCAAGCACAGCTTCAGAGAAACAATCATGTGTATCTGGCCAGTGCTGCTCTCAGCTGATCACACACCAGCATCCACTTTCCAGCCGAGCCACATGCCCCACACTTCTCGCTGAGCCTGGTCCTGTTTCCCCAGCTCTGCTGGGCACCCCATCGTCCACCACCAGCAGTCCTTCCAAGGCAAGATCCCAACATTACAAGACAGCTAGGAAAGCTTCCAACTTCAGCACTGTATCTCCAGTTCCTTAATCTTGCTCCTGCTGTACAGGCTCAAGTATTATCACTCACAGCCACCATGACATTGCCACCAGCCCTGGCACCCATACCCACTCAGCACACTGCTCTGCCTGACCCTGGTGCAAGGTCTCCAAGGGAGATGTGGAGCTGGCCCACACCCTCCACAGAGCAGTGCCTCTATAACCAACTTTGGGCTCCTGCCCCCTGATCCCCCCCACAGAAGCAGCATACCATCCCTGGCAGACCCACTGCATGAGGAAGGAAAGCTAGGGGTTCAGAAACAAACATCACTTTCTGGTGTCAGAGTTCCTGATTTCACATCCTTGCAAAAAACCCTCTAACAAGAAACTACTATCACATAACCCAGTACCTCAGAGGGTGCATCCTGCTTGGCAATGGCATTTCCACTCCCCTTCCAGATAGCAGAAAGCCACAAGAGAAGGACAGGCTGCACGGAGAGGAACTGGCACTCCCCACACTTGGTGAGCCTCACTAGGAGCACACACCAGTGATCCAGGCAGATACTCTTCAGAAAAGCAGGAAGGGCCCAAGCTCTTACTGCTGCGGGCAAGATTGAAACACCCTCACCCATTTCCCTGTACTCCCCAACCTCTCCCCAGCCCACAGGACACCAGAGCAGCAGGAAGAGAGGCAGAGCACAGGCACAGCCTCACCTGACTCACCCACCTGCGAGGGAGGCATTCCCCACAGCTCCTACCAGACACTCCACCTACCCCTTCCACCAGGAAGGCACACAGGAATCACTGCCCACACACAGGCCTGGGGAAATGGGTGCCCAGCCCAGTCTCCCCAGGAGGTATATTGCTGCCACCACCAGGAATCACACAGCCTCTTCCCAACCATAAGGCTGAAGCCAGAGCAGCCTTCTTCCCAGTTAGGTCTCAGCTGGGAGTATTCAGCAGCCACCGCCACCTCAAGCCCTCACCAGCCAGCACCAGCATCGCTCCTTCAGCTTCACTGCAAGAGTTAGAGTTCAAAGTCCTCTTTGCTCGAGGTAGGATGGCAGCAGACAACCTGTGCAGTGCTACCAAGCACCTACATGACAGGCACTGCTGGCAGTAACCCTCATAGGGGCCCGGCACACACTGTTCTGGCTCACTACAGTATTCCCTGCCATCTTGGAGGCAGCTGCAGCAATAGGACAAAGCCCACTCAGGACTGATCCCCACACCTCAGCGACATCAGGAGCAAAACAGATGCTCACCCTCACGGTCCAAGATTTCGAGGGGTTTAATACCAAGCAATACTCACTGGTAGTATCACTGTGATACTAGTAATATTTAAAGTCCTGGGCACTGCCAAGATAATCCACTGTCCACATGCAGCAAAGGCCAGCAAAAAGTGCAGCAGGAGCTATGGCATCCTTGAGAGCCACTCACAGCTGCAGCTGTGGGAAATGCAGTGAGTACAAGTCCTGAAAGCTGCTGAGCTTCATGTTGCTTTAATGGCTAAAAGCAAGCTCCAAACTTGTCTGTCTAGTTTCAGCTCTCAACCACTACATACAGCTACACCTTTATTTGCTAGATTGAGGAGCCCTAAAGAGTCAGCTCCCAGCAGAGGTACCTGACTATTCAAGCTCTGTGTTTATCTTATCAAGGTGAATGAGTCAGCCTTACTACAGGTCCAGGGCAGAGACAAAAATCCTGCAGAGTACTTGCCTATTTTGGGCAGGCTAGGATGAGGAGATAGTATCAGTCACCTTTGAGCTCCGAGCTGCATCTCACACTGCAGGAAAACACTCCAGCTCAGGCACTACAGATCACTTTGCTGACTTTGATGCCACCAAGGCTCTAGTACAACAGGCCAACTAGGACCCCAGCTCAGAACAATTCGGGGTCCATGACAGCTATCTACCCAAGCAGTGGGAGAAGCCCATTTCAATCCAGCACTAGCACAGAAGTCCCCACCAGTGCAAACAGCAACAAGCCCCTCTTTTGCTGTGTCTTGTGAAGGACCTCTGTCACTGCTACAGCCACATGCGCCACAGGAAGATGGGAGGCATTGGACTTGTCCTGAACACAGACTCCGGGCAAGCACCAAGACTTCTACCAGGGCAGAACCAGCAGAATTATGCTACAGGCCCTTATGAAAAGGACCTATGCATTTTCCACCGCTTCTCTAGGCAGAACAACATCCTGCTAAATTCAGCTAACAGAGCAACCACGTCTCCAGGGAAACCCAAGGTTTTCAGGTCTTTGCAAGAGCTGGCATCCATCCACACTGCCATGCTACATGGTCCTGCACCAGAGAGCAGCCCCAGTGTGCCCTGCTCAGTGCTGCTCAGTGAGCAGATGCAGGTATGTCTCACCCTCCTCTGTGCCACCAAGGCAGCCACTGGCCTTGGGGTGCTGACAGTTGAGCTGCCAAGGGGCAGTTGTAGGGCAGGCTCAAGGGTTACCTTCACTAAGCAGGGGGATGTGAAGTGCACTGGCCTGCCTGAGCCATGACTGCTCCATGCCAGCCTTTCTGCTGCAGGCAGGAGTTTTCCAGCACAGAGCACCAAGTGGCCGGGAACCCAAACTCCCCTCTTATGTCCCCTGTGCACAACACCAGGACTTGATGTCCCTCTGCACTTTGATAGTGGTTTACCATCCAGACAGCCATCTGCTCTTACTGTACTCCAGGCTAAGCCACACTTCACACACTGCAGCAGGTGTTCACAGTTCACTGGTTTCATCTGTCCTCTCTGACATGGGAGACACTTGCTTTCCTCTGACTCCTCCCAAATCCTGATCCTCTTAGGCAAGGAGCTGGGAGGAGATGAGGAACCCAAAGCTGAGCCTTGAAGAGCTGAAGAGAAGTCAAGCAAACAGGTCTAAGCATCCCAAATCATCAGGAACCCTAGGGGCCCAAACGCACCCTGCACAATACATAGAGACCTTGCAACACATCTTCCATCTCTCAGCAACAGGGAGTCACTTCCCCATCTCAGAGAAAAAGTTCCCACTATTTGCAAACTAGAGTATCAGGCCACAATCTGTCCAGTAACCAACATCAAGGATTAAGTACTTGCTTACACCAAGCAATGTGTACACTGCATATTTCCAACAAGCTATACAGCTAATTAGTGCAACTTCAGCAACAACAGCAAGGCCCTTTATGACCAGCCCCAGTCAGACAACAGCACTGTCAGAACCATGACACTGACAGAGACCAGAGCTCAATGCAGTCAGTTTTGTTAACAGCCTTGCAGGGCACATATCTCCCCACACAGCAACCATCTGCAAGCAACAGACTCTGCCACAGACATCCAACATTCCTACTCCTCAGCACTCGGGTCAGAAATCAGCCCTGTAATAAGTGTGAAAGCAAGCACCCTTATCTCCCCACTAGTTTAATTAAAGGCAGCACCAAAACAGTCTGGTAGGTGGCCACAGAGCTGCCACCCCAGGGAGAGCTGGCACAGGGCCCTTGTTCAACTGGCTAAAGCAGGCCTGGCCCCTGTGGGTCTCCCAAGGGAGTAGCAGCCCTCAAAGGCCGGGAGATAATCAGTTGGCCAGATGTGAAACCAACTCACATCCCTGATCTACAAGCCAGCATCGCGGCTTGCTGCCTGATGCAGCTCTGAGCTCCACAACCTCTCAGAAGAGGCATTTTTCTCTCCCAGCTCCCCATCATAAGCACCTGCCCAGTTTTCTAGAACTCCAGAAGGTCACTGTGGTGTCCAGCAAGGCCTGCACACAGCCCCATGTGCCCACAGACTATGTTTCCCAGCAGAGCTACAGGGACCTGTGGTTCAGAAGCACCTGCCAGCAGCTGCTGCAGAAGAGTGGGACTGACCAAGCCAGGCTCTGGTAGCAGCAGACAGGGCTGTGTACTGCAGACACAAGGCTGGCACCTCAAGCCATTACCAAGAGCTGACAGTCACAATGTCCACAAGAAAGCTCCACAAGCTTTCTTAAGTTTGTGCACGAGAGAATCCTGCAAGATTGGGAACACAAAACCATATCTGCCCTAAACAACACACAAGCAGCAAGGCAGTTGGAGCAAGGCAAGAGGGGAAAGTAGCCCAGACAGCCATAACCTGCAAACCCTTGTTCTTTATCGACCCTGCAGTGGGATCATTGTAAGACTGAAGTTTACAGGGAAGCACAGAAAACTCCATTTGGACCTCCTCTGTCTGCCTCTCTGTGCCCAGGTAAAAGGGAGGTGGCCTGTAACCAGGCAGTGCACACTTGCTTCACACACAGCATCTCAGGACACCAGCACAAGCACGAGCAGCAGAGAGCACTCAACAGGAGAGCTATATTCAAGTACACCTGCAGTACTGCTAATGATTTCAGCCATTCCTTGAAGACTCAGTTAAGGTAGTGTTGTCCACATACTCCTAAAGTCATGTTTTTCTCTCAAAAGAAGTCACAGCCTAAAGAGATGCCTGGCACCAACTCACAGGGCACAGAAGGCAAGTCTAGCAGGAGAGAAAGAGCTTCTGTGTTTCAAGTGCAGAAACTCATACCAACCAATTAGGCCAAAGCAGGAAAGCAGCTCTCCTCAGCTCTGAGGGCTTGGGAGAGACTGATCAGAGTTTGAGAACAACCAGTCCCAGAACTCAGTCCACAACATAACTAGAAAGTCTGCACAGAAACTTCATGCTAGCACCATCAGATAAGTTTTCCTACTCGAATCACATCCATTTGTCACTTCCTCTGGTCCACCTACTTCATGCTGAGTGTCAAAGGCCATGGCTAACAGCCTAGTAGTGCGTGCTCTGAAGTCAATAGAGGAGGTCTGTGTTCAGAGAAGGGGATGAAAACTCTCAAACCCAGGATATGTAACAGCTCTTGCAAGAGCTGCCGTTGCAACTGCCACAGGAGTCACCCTGGTTGGGTGCTGCTCCTGGCACACCGGATCCAAGTGGCACAAAGCGACCTGTCTGAAGCTGAGCAGTTTCCCCATCTTCACCAAGTGTGTGTTAATACCCTATCACTATCTCACGCTGCAGTTGTAAACCCTGAGGCCTTTGGACAGCATCCTACAAACAAATTAAGCTCTCCCCTTCCCATGCTTACTGGAAGCAGGGAAAGATTAACAGGCAAGCTCTGCAGAGCCTGAGCAGTCAGTGTGGCACCTCACAGGCTTCCAGGGAAAGGAAGACACCCATTGCATCAGGTACTGGTAATCTTGTACAAAAACCACAGCAGGTAATCAGACTTCAAGGTCCCACGAGAGCATGCATTACAGTAAAAGGTCTATATGCACAGCACAGTTTTTTCAGGGACAGCATCTCCTCAAGCTGTTAAGAATAGGCTTACTACTTATCACATTCAATGCTGGTGGCTGCATATTCAGGGAGCTGATATCAGTAGAGATGACAGCAGGCAGGGAAAAAGCAGAGAAAAGGCAACATCAAGCAGAAAGTGTGACATAGCAAGGAGCAAAGGAGTAAAGAAACAAAGGGTGAGATACCTACACAAGTGGAAAATAAGGTATTTCCTTTCTGAGCTAACCATACTGATCTGTGTCCACTCCCTCATGCAGCACCATGTGAAGGGGGAAGCAGGTGGAGATGGCTGGGCTCCCTCTCTAAAGTGGTGGCATCCAGCAGCCCCCCAGGGTGCAGAGAGAGCACAATGAGGAAGGACAGAACTAGGCAAGTGACAGAGCAGGGCAGGCAGGACTAGACTGAGCAAGGCCAACTTCTAACACCTGCATCTAAAAACAGGTCAAGCCTTCTAAAGCCCTCCAGCAAAGGAACAGAGTACCCCGATGTGAAGGTGGGACAGGCTGTACCACAGCATTCATCACTGGGTTCCATCATTATGCAAATGCCTCAATACAAGGCTTCACCTCCATTCTCACAACAGTGGCTGTAATCATGACACAGAAATGATTACTGTGCTCTGCCCCTTTCAGGCCTGCGTGTTAATTAGACAGCTCCATCAAGACCAGATGGACATTAAAGTCTACAAAGCAAGATGCAGAAAGGAGAGACTCACAAAATCCCTCCAACAGCTTTATCTGGACTGTTTAAGAAGCCCAAGTGTGAACTCAGAGCCACTTCTCAACGAGACAAGGGGTCACTGCCTGGAACTCACCGTGACATCAGCTTTGGGCCCCTGTACCCTCCACACCAAGAAGGCAGTTCAGCCACACAATCACCTTCTAACAAGAGAACCGGATGTTTTCTGACAGTACAAGAGATGTTGGACTCCAGCACCTAGAGCCCAACAGCATAAGGCTTCGTAGAGACCACCTTTAAGAGGGTTCACAGCCATTTAAGCACAAAAAACGAAGCATGAGGCATGATGATCTCAATACAGGTATAGATGGACCCCTCAAAGTCAGGACTGTTGCTTCTACTCTACAGACAGGAAAAGCCTCTTAGGATTAAGTAGAAATGGCATGAGTTGTAAATCCATGTGTGTACAGAGCAAATCTATTAACAAACTATGAGAGCAAAGCTAGCTGGTCTGATCCACAGGGTAAGAGCACTCCTTGCACAGCTGGAGAACTTGCTGCCAGTGACAGCTTACCACCCTGATCCATCCCACAGGAAAGAATCGACCAGAAATTAAAAACCCCATGAGACACTAAGGGAAATCAAGAACCATCAGATCCAGTTACCACCTCCACCATCCTCAAGCCACTAAAGGCTCAGACAGTGTGCAGACACAGGGCTGTGGCAGCCACAACTTGTCATCTCTGAGCAACAGCAGCCCCACAACTCCTGCAGGGAAGAGTCCTGGCTCCTGGGGACCGTCTCCTCCCTGTAGGAGCCCAAGCTGCCTCACCTGTCTGACTGGCAAGAACCAGACTTTCCAGCCCAAGTACTCCCACCATCTGTCCAACACAAAAGCACAGAAACACAGAGCATCTCTTGGGCCATCACAGGCACCACTCCCAGTGTGTCTCTCTCTCTCTCTCCTGTGAGCTTCTCCCTAGAGGAAGGATCTCAGGCTGAGTGTTGACTGTGCTGTAACCTCAGCAGAAAAGAAGAAAGCATTCACTTGTAAGCTTCAAGGACAGTGCCAAGCCAAGTATGCGGCAATGTACCTGCTTCTGACACCAGCTTCAGAGGTTCCTCAGGATGCAAAGCTTTTCTGCACCAGGAGCAAAAGGAGACACTATGCACCTTCAGTAAGCTCACTTATTTTCACGATTAATGTGTGGTGAAAGACAGCTCTAGGTCAGAGTGAGCTTTTACTCCCCTAGTTTTAACAGTACTTTCTCTCATATCACATTTCTGCCCTGAAGGACCACAGAATCCCCCCATCCAAAAGACTTTCAGGAAACAGAGTGAGAATAAAACATAGGGCAGGACTGCAAAGGCCCAGGCTGTGTGGGTGGCACAGCTTAATCCCCACAGCGAGATGCAGCAAGTAGATGCTGCAACAGCTGGCATCATTGCTGTTGCTCATAGGAACAGGCTGTTAGCAGCAGCTCACACCCATGAGCTAGAGGGGCTTCTTAGGAAAGAGATAAGACACAGCAGTGTCAGTCAAGCCTCAAGGGCTCAGCCAGCTGTTTGACTCTCTAAGCCATCCTCAAGAAGCTGCCCGGCAGGTCTGGTGGGAAGGTCAGCTCCATCCAGCTAGGAATCTGCCCCGGCTGCATTCTGGCAGAAGAGAAGGTGGTCAATTCGGGACAGCACAGCAGGAGAGATGCCCTGCTGAACAGGCAATCCTGGCCACCAAGAGGGGAATAGATGTTCTAAGGAAATGCACTAGCAGGTAAAGCACCCTGTGTTATCCCATGCTACCCACCGAGCACAGGAGGGGGTATTCACCCCACTTCTTCCTCCCTTTAGGACTCCAGAGCCGAGGTGGTCAGTCACAGGGAAAGCATCTAACAGCTCCCCTGCAGGAAGCAGCCCAGGCACGGAGGCATAGATGTGACCCCCAAAGCTTCTCCTCCTGCTGCAATGCCTATTTATGCTGCCTCATTTAGTCTGTTATAAGATCAAAAAGAAGAAGCTTTCCCAACTGCCCTCTCGTTACAACACAGGAACAGGCCCATGTAAAAGACCTACAGACTGTACTGCCAGTGGTTATTAAGCTTGAAGTTATCCAGCAAGTGCAGACCCTTGTGCATGGCCACAACACTGCGAGGCGAGCCCGCGGCCAGGGGACTGCTGCCACCAGGAGGGTGACAGTGACCTCCTCCTCTTGCCACCGCGTTCCAGAGCGAGGGCCAGCGGGAGGCCAAGCACCTACACGAGCCGGCACTCAAAGCTGACATTGTGTCGCAGCAGCGGGGGAGGCCTGGTACTGCCACCCTGCCCGGAGGAGGAGGGAAGAGCCATCTCAATGGTTACATTGATGCCGAGGGCCGTGCACAAGAAAGCTCCCCGGCCGCCGGGGGCTGCTCTCGCCCCGCTGCAGCGAAGCCCCAGCAGACCACAGCCCTCCTGGGCTGCCCGGCGTACCCGCAGCTCTCAGCCCGGTGCCCCCGCCGGGAGGGCCCCGCTCGGCCCCGCTGCCACCCCGGCGAGTGCCCCGGCACAGGCCCCGCCGGCCCCCCCGCCCGGGCGGCTCCCGGCCCGGCTCGGGTGTGGCGCGGCCGGGCCCGGAAGCGGGGCCGCGGCCCAGCGGGGCCTGCGCGGCCGGGAAGGGCCGCTACGGGCCCGGGGAGGCCCCGCGTGTGGGGAGGGGGCTCGGCCACCTTCCAGCGAGCCCCGCGGGCCGCTCCGCCGCCTGTGGGGCCGGCACAGCCCCGCCGAAGCGCCAATGAGGCGGTGCCGATCC
Organism: Pipra filicauda; assembly: GCF_003945595.2. Taxonomy (NCBI): domain Eukaryota; kingdom Metazoa; phylum Chordata; class Aves; order Passeriformes; family Pipridae; genus Pipra; species Pipra filicauda. The sequence goes on from NW_024104498.1 coordinate 2,877,681, forward strand.
CGTCCCTGAGAGGCCGCGCAGCCGCCGGTCCCTGAGCCGGGGAGCGGGAGAACCCCGGGCTCGGGCAACCGGCCGGACCCGGCACGGCCGCCGGGCACAGACCTGCCGGAGCGGGGGCCGCTGTTTGTGCCCCGGCACAGAACAGCGCCGAGGGACGGTCCTTCTACCCGGCCGGCCGGGAAAGCATCCCACCCCCGCACAGAGCGGGCGGCCCTGCCCCAGGGAGGGCAGCCGACTGCGGGAAGGGAACTAACTGCACCCTTCCCTGGCACCATGGAGGGAGCGCTGGGGCAGTGGCATCAGGCTGTGAGCCAGGGAGCACTGCAGCTCCTCACAGCGTCAGGACCCAGCTACTTTAAAAAAAGAAATACACTTCAGCAACTCAGCTTGGACTCCACTTGACTCCCTCCTTCTGACGCGGGTAGGTTCGCACACCTCTGCACTGCCACGAGGATCCGCATCGCCACTATGGGCACCCCCCTCGCCAGGAGGGTGACAGCCTCCGCTAGTGGCAGCCGCACCCAGCGTGGTCACCCCATGTCACAACACCCACCCCACCCATCAGGCCACGGCCTCCCCCGCCGCGCTCCCCCCACGCCTGTGGTGAGGGGACACCACCCGCCTCCTCCCAGGACAGAGAGCATCCCAGCTGACGGGGACACGGACGCACACACAGCCTCCTCCAGCAGCCCCGTCAACAGGTGCCAAGCCAGCACACAGCCTCCCTGGGGCAGGGCCCGCCTACCCTGGCAGCAAAGCTTCACTACCAAAGCAGCTGAACCCCCCTAAGGCCTCCCCAGCACCCTTCCGCAAACAGCCCCAAAGTCCCCCCAGCACAGCCCAACAGTCAGCCCAAACCCGCCAACCTGGGACACCTTCACCCAAACTGCCCCCTCCTAAACATCCCAAGGGACCGCTGGGGTAGCCCGGGCACCCCTGGCCCACCGGACAGGGCTGGGCCCCGCGCCCTCCTTCCCACGTGCCCGCGACCCGATACCCGCCCGCACTCACCGCCAGCCGCGCCCCGCTCTGCCGCCGCCACGGCCGCCCCCACCATTAAACCGAGCGGCCCCGCCCCCCTCGCCGCTGCCCATTGGCCAAGGAGTGCAGAGCTCCGCCCCCGAAGCAGCCGCGACCAATCGGCGCGGCCGCCTCGTCCCGCCCGGTCCGTGGCCACGCCCAGGCCGGCGGTGCCGGGGCCGCGCGGGCACCGCCTGAGGGAGAGCGGGGGGGCCGCGGGAGAGGGAAGGGCACAGGGAGGGGGAAAGGACCCGGTTTGGGCACGGGCGGGGTGGGGTGCGCAGGGCCGGCCTGAGGGCAGTGGTGACGGCGTGAGGGAGACCAGTACAGGTCCATTAACAGGTGGCTCCTTTTCTGCCCCAGAGACACCTCAACAGCCATCGCGAGCGTTTGGAAACGCAGGACAGAAGGACACCTCGGAGACCCCGACTCCGACCACTTGCTGTTTCCAGCACCGCTTCATCCTGCGGTGTCTTCACAGCCACGCCAAGCTGCATCCTAAAAAGTGGCCGGGCTTTTTGGCTCGTGCTCGTCTGGTCTGAAGGCGTTTTTGGAACTCACTATTCTAATTGTTAGGAATCATCTTCTCATTTCCAGCTTAATTGGATGCACGGCTGGTTAATATCCATTTGCTCCTGTGCCAACGTTGTAATTTATCTCTCATAGCTCCTGCCGTGGTGTTTACACTACAGTGTATTTGGAGACGGCAGTCATCTCCCTCTCGGCCATTACATGGAAGACTAAACAAGATTTTCCAGCATTTTCCTACTAGCCTGCCTGTCCCTGCACCTAATGCCATGGTAGCTCTTCTGACTGGGCTGCTGCTCAAGGTTCCTCTCCTGAAAATGAGTGCCAAAGCCAGACTTTGTGCTCATCTAGTAAGAATTCCCCAACTGGATACAGCCAGGGTTGCTTTTGCCCTTCTCAGTCCCATTTTGCAGTGGCAGCTCCGTGTCACTCTGTGGCTGGTTACTCCTGTGATTTATCATCTTCAGATGCTTGCAGCTCGCAAAGTCCCCAAAATGCAGTAAAGAAAGTCTGGTGGCTTTCATGCCTTTTTTTTTTTTTTGGTGGTACAGCATTCCTTTACTTTCCCCTACACTGCTAACGCACCACAACATTCTGACTTCATCAGATTGCACCTAATATTTGTGTCAGTCAGTCCTTGAGGAAATCAATTTTATAAAAACGTCCACAAGTACCTCAGTAGTGTGTGTCCTCTGTGTGTCCTGATATGCTCCCTTCCCCAGACTCTGCTTTCATCTTGACCTTAACCACTCCTTCCTACGTGAAATTCCTGTGCTTATTTCTGTCTCAGCATCTACCAAGGTTCCCAGTTGGTCCCAAGGTTCACAGCTGGTTCACTGGAGTCCATGCAGGACCTATAGCTTTATAGAGACGTTAGGTTTTTTGTTTGGTTGTTTGTTTTTTTTTCAACCGTTAGGTTAGTCAGACATAATAAACCTTATTTTATCCCCCATTTCCTGTCCGAGTGCCACGTTACTCTTTAACTGAACACTGTTAACATCAGACTGTCGGGGCTGAAGGTTTCTGGATCACTTTTTCTCCTTCGTTAAGTATAGGCATCAGTCTTGTTTGCTATTCTTCACTTCTTTTTCTTTTTTGTCTTCCTTTTATTTTGCACCATTACTCTATTTTTAGTTGATTTGTGGTCCAATTCAGTGGAAATCTTGCTATGTAGTTTGTCACGAAACTAGAGATCACCAGCGGATTCGTTCACACTCCCTAGCACTAGATTCTCTTCCACCTTGTATCTCAGATCTCATAGCTTTCTCCAAGCATTCCTTCTCTCCTCTGGATCCACCCTTGCTGGCAGGCTTGTCACGCTCTAACAATGAGCCCCAAATTGCACAGCCCAGCCTCTTCCTGCTGTTGGAATAATTTTCCAGGTCACTCTCTTTCTTCTGCTCTGAATGCAATTTCTTTCTCCTCTCTCTCGGTTCTGGGCTCTACTTCCCTGTTGTGTCTGCTGTCTCCACCTTTGTTCCTGTGTGGTATTTGCTCATTAGTCTTCCCTTGCTACTGCATCTTCTGTATCTCTCCTTGATTCTCCAACACATCAAATAGATTTTACCACTTTATTTCTCCTCTATCAGTTGGTTCTACTTTTCACACTCGCTGGCTTTGATGGGTTACCTTTGTCTGCGTGTTGGCCTTTTTTTACTTCTCATGCTCAGCAGGTTTCTGCAGTTCCTCAGTGTTCCCCCTTCCCACCATATCCCTGGAGCTGCAGCAGCCTGGGCAGGAGCTCCAGCAGGAGCCAGGGCTCTGCTCTGCCAGAGCACCCTGGCTGCAGGCAAGCGGATCCGGCACCTCCTGTTTGAGGGAGTGATGCAGGGTCCCCTCCTAACCCTTGGGGACAGGCCTCCAGCAAGGACCTGACTAATCTGCTGCGTGTTGTAGATCTGGGTTTCTGCCTTCCAGCCTCTTTGGGAGCAGGGTAGCACAAGGACACATAGCAAGGAAAATCCCTCAAAAGTAAGGGAGGTGAGGGAGACAAGGCCAGAGTGACATGACCTGTTGTCCACAGCCAGATGTTCCCAAAGTGTCTGGAGAGAGATTTTTATAAATGGATAATCTTCTGCTTCCATCTTGAATCCTGCCTGTATGACCTGAAATCTGGGAGAGAAGCTGTTTGCAGCCAGCCAGGCATGTCACCCTGACTGGTGATCATCTCTGGACCTCTAGAGCAGAGATGATCCTGTCACATGCCTGCACAAGGGTGTCCTGCCTGCACCAGCCATTCCTGCAGCAGACAAAGCCCTACAGGTCATTGACTCTTCACCTGCAGTTCAGGACACAACCTGGCTGTTGTGCTCCTGGTCCCAGCAGCCTGGGCTGCACCAGGCTTCAGTTTGGGAGAGCTTAAGTTCCTTCCTCCACTTCTTATCCTGGAGAACAACACACCATTTCCATTGTAGCTTTAGTGAGGGCCCTGCTGATCCTTCTTGACGTGGAGATCCGATCAGATGGAACTGGCTGTGGGTCTCTGTGCTCCTTTCCATTGTTCCCTCCACCAGTCCCTGTCTTCTGCTTTCTCCTTGCAGAGCAAGGTGCACCTCTCTTTCCCCTCGTCTCTCTGCCTTGGTGCAAAAAGCAGGCATGTGTTAATGTAACTTGCTGAAGGCACAATGACTGAAGCCATCATCAGTGCAGAGGATTATCAGACTATCAGATGGGAAGGGAACTTCTGTAGGAACTAAGCAATGGAAAAGGAGTGAAGTTCAATGAGAGGTTATGACCTTAGAGATTAGTAATGATGATTTCTTCTGCATGTAATGAGATGTAATGAGTTTCTCAGTACTGCAGCTTTTCTGGTGCCAGTCTTGAGGACTGGCTTAGGTTCACCATGCAGCTGAATAGGGAAAATAGGGAGTTTCAGCCCCTTCAGGGGTTTAAGTTTCTCTGTTTTCTTGCAGAGATAAAAATTCTTAAAATCCTGGCTTGCTGGGGAACTAAAATACCTTTTTGATCACATCTGGTTTATATAGTAAGTTTATATTCTTTTATTCACTGAATTTATTCCTTTTAAATACTGATAATCTGAATGGTGAGAGTTTTATTTGGCAATACATTGACATTACGCAACTTGAAAAATCTAAAATATAATGAAAAGACAAAATGAATTCAGTGAAATTAAAAACATGTACACTTGGCCCTGTAATTTTTCAGTAATGTATTTGACATACATAGTTAGTAAATTTACCGAGCTTATTACATTTGGGGAGTGAAAAGATGATTCCCAGATCCTCCTGTCCTTTTCTTTTTAATAATGAAAACCCAGTGATTTTGCATATGATCAGATAAAACCACTGAATGTAAATTGGCTCTCTGATGTTGTTTAACCCTTCTCCCTTTCCCTGAGGTTGGACCCTAAAGCACTATCAACCACACCTCATTGCTGCACACCTTCTCTGTGACTGCGTGACAAAAATCGACAGGTTGATTACCCTGGGAATCGCAAATCATGCAAGAAATGCTCCTACACCACCTCTGTCTATACTGAGAGAATCAAACAAGGCTTTCATGACCACTAAAAGTGGAGATCGATGATACCACTCAGAACCTGAAAGACCATTAAATGCCATAATGTCACTTTGTGATTTCAATAAATGGAGGTGGGCAGGTAGGTCGTGCCCGAGCATGCATTGCTCAGGCCGATGTGCTGCCTCCTTCCGTGGCTGATATCAAGTTTAAGTGACTCATCTTGGGCAAAATTTTATGTGTTATATATGCTGATTACATCATACCGGCAGCAAAAGCCAATTACCCCGTCATTGTTGCCCTCTTCCCCTTAAAGCCAAAAGAAATACCTTCATTCCTAGGGTTCAAGGTTCCTACAAGCCCCTCAAGGCACCAACAAACAACTCAGAACATTTCTGTAGTCAGCAGGCACTGAAACCCCTGCTGTAACACGATGCTGTCATCATTCATTCATGGCTAGGCTTCGTGAATGAAGATTTGGGAAGGGCTCTACCCACATTTGTTGCAAGTGCGTTGGTGGCTAAAAAGGCCAATACGAGATAGATGATGCTGTAGTTTCACACTAAAACATCACCTGGAAAAAGGTATTCCGGGGGATGAAAAGGGAGGTTGGAAGCATCACCCGGAAGCTTGCAGGCACTGTGGTGGTGCCCTGGGAGCTTTGATGGCAGACTTTCACCCCGGCGTGTTTAATTGCTGGACTTTGCCTGCCAGCTGGGGTGGGCAGCACACATGACTGCGGTTTCCTCCTGGGACCTTTGTCAGCTGCATAACAGCCTCTCCAAGGTGAGCCCTGGCACCCACCTCTGCAGGCTGGCAACATCACTCCAGCAATACAGGACCCCCTGCCACCTCCACAGACATGCCAGGAGTCTTGGTCCATTCTGAACCTGCTAAAGCATCCTTATTTGTTCCCGTGGCCTGCAGGATAACCTTATGGAATAATGGTGCTTGTTTCAAATCCACCAAATTATGGGGGGGGGGGGGTGGAAAGAAGCAGAGCCACAGCTGGAGCAAGGTGCCCAAGGATACCAAAAGCCTGGAGAAGCCCATTCTTCAGTGTCTCTGCAAGGCAGCAGGCACAGCAGGGCCAGCTCAAGACCCAGAGCGGACTGGCAGGAGGCTGGAAAGGGTCAGAAGGTTTGGGGGCTTCAGCACATGCAGCACAACAGCAGTCCTTGGTTACTAGTGCAAGAACTGGCGACTGTTCACATGCAGTGTGTCGTGGCAGAAGACCATGGGAGTTCTGGTAGCTCTGTTTCTGGTAGGGACCTGAAAACTGCCCTTTCTCCGGGAGCTTTTAAGGCTGTCTCATGGACACATGCTCCTGAAGAGAGAAAATGCAGGTGAGGAAAAAGGCCCTGGTCTTGCTCATCCCCAGAATGCCCTTTCCATCTGAAGTGATCATCTCTGGGAACCTGTCCCAGACTGCCTGGAGCCCAAGAGAGCATCTTGGCAAAGCCAGGTGACTTCTCCACCTTTGGCAGGTGGTTGGGATTACAGTCAGAGTTGGTGACATGACACCCACATATCACGCTCCACAATTGTGTCCCAGGGCTGCCTTCCTAACGCGGTACAGCAGTGCCACGCAGCTCCATGGAGCACACAAAGCCGGAAGAAAAACCCCTCCCAAATGCTCCAGGCTGAGCTGGACACTCTCCTGGGAAAACCTTGCCTTGACCTGAAGTGGCCACGGAGTCCCAAGCAGAGGCTGCCCAGGTCCCAGGTGCTGCCCCCTCGGCCATGGGGCAGTGGGGCTAAGCCGGCGCTGGCATGAGCACGCTGCTGGTCACTCTGCAGGGACTAAGCCACAGAAAGGACATTGTCAGAGTGGAGGATTGTTCTGGGGGAACAGGCTGCACAAAGAGGAATTGTTTTGCTGTGAAATGAGGCCGTGTTTAGCTCCAGCCGAGGCTGGGCTTTGCCTGCCTGTCTGGGCTGTGGGCTGGTGGGGGACACTGTCCTCCCTGGCCTGCCTGGCATCTTCTCTGCTTCTAAGGTTGTCCACTGGCGCAGTCAGCAGCACTGTACATGCCCTGAGACCCATTGTGGTTTGGGAGAAAAAAGAAATTGAGGGATAAGAGAACTCATGGCACGTCTGCCATGGCCTCCTGCACCTGCCCGGCATGTCCAAGGGACAGAGGGGAAGGCGAGAGCAGCAGTGGGGCAGCTCCCACAGTGAGGGGCTGCACTGTTTCTCCTAGGGACAGATAAACAGGAGGGAAACAGAGGTATGCAGTAAACTGCTCCAAGATAATGGGCAGAGAACATAGTGGCCCCTTTTCTGGAAATACCTCTCCAAAAAGTGTTGTTGATGGTGAACACCACAAACCTTCTTGGATGCATGTGTGGGGGCAAGCATCTTGCACTTGAGCTCCAGAAAGACACAGCAGGGAGCACAGGACACAAAGAAGCAAAGGAGGGGGAGCTGCATGCTCAAAATGTGAGTTGGAGCATTCCTATTAATTCCTAGTGGTTTTACTCCCTATGTGAGTGAACACAAACAGTTAAAAGCAATGGTGGACGCACCCACAGAGGCTTTCTGTGAGTCATTCCTGGCTCGGCAGTTGCTGTGGGGTTTCCACAGTCCAGGGCTGCAGGTCCTGCTGGCCCAGCTCCTCCTGCCCACAGCCCTGTGCTGCCCAGCTCCCTGCCCTGCCCGTGCTCTGCTGGGGGGGGATGCACATGGTGTGTGCCCTCTGACAGCCCCACGCAATCAAATCTGGTGCATTCTGCTGACTGGAGCAAAACAGGCTGTGCTATGATGATGATTATGATGATGGCTGTGGCTGTTTCTATCACTGTGATGCCCATGGGAACCTAAATATACAAAAACAAGACATCCAAAATGATGGCTCTTTGGCCCCACTTATGCAGAATGTGTTTCTCGGGGGGATACAAGTCGGTGTGTTAGCTACTGCCATGAACTCTTTAGGCAGTGCTTTGAAGTCCTGCCATGCTGCTGCAGCAGAGCAGGAGACAAGAGGCGTCTCTCCCACCCCACACAGCAGGACCCTGACTGCAGTACTGCATCAGTACCAAGAATAAACCCCACGTGAACATCCACTGCACGTTTCAAAGCCAAGTTCCTGCAGGAGCAGCACACCTCCATGCTGCATGCCAGGGTGGGCAGAGCCCAGGACTGGCACATGACAGTGGGAGACAGACACGACCCACCAAGGCCACCTGGCAATAGGCATAGAAGGAGCTGGTCTGGAAAAGAGCAAAAGAGGAACATCTGGGAAATGCTGCAGCTTCGAAATAACACCCACAGACAGCAGTGATGCCCCTTTGGCCCAAAGCACGGCCAGGAAATGAAAAACATAATGCAAAAATACCCTGGGGCACAGTCTTTTCTCAGAGGACAGGAGCTGCCATGCCAAGGGGGACCTTAGCACCACTGCTAATTCAGTGCAGAAACTGCTTGGACATGACAGGAGCAAAGGGAGAAGCCTCACAGCAAGCAGGTAAATCAGTGACAGAATCTGAGCAGCAGTGACAAGATTGCTGCTGCAGGAACCACAGCTCTTGATCCCCTGACCTTGGCAAATATGTGTCTCAGTCAGAAAAATGCATGCAGTAATTTCCTTTCTTTACAAAATGCACACTAAAAAATAATAATAATAATAATAAAAAAGACACAGGCTTCTCTTTCAGAAGAGCCAGCCAGCACGCTTTGCATTACTCTGATGTCAGGGTTACCCCTGAGGAAGTTGCAGAAGGTTTTCATTAATTTCTAAGTGCAGGTTTCCACCAAGGCAGTGTTCCTGGATCCAGCCAGAGCGCTGCAGTATCATAAGGACAATAAATAAACTGTGGAGTCACATCAGCTTGAACTATTTTTATGGCATGTATTACAAATACACCCAAACATCCCATTTCTTCAGCATGTATTTTTACCACCACAGCGTCTGTGTGAGGTACAAAGTGGTAACATTTTCTTTTTAAGACAGATGAAGATTTATGGCACTCGGGTGGAAGGAGGAACTCCATGGGATTTTTCCAAAGCACCTGTGTATTCATTTGTAGGTGCCAGCTGTCACATACACATGCTCTGCCTCTCCTGGGGCCACCAGGCTCATTTGGGGAGCCCAGGGGAAAGCAGAGCCTGACTGGGGGCTGCTTCCACCACCAGGCCGTTTTCCTTCCGTTTGTGCCTTTGACTTTCAAGCAGTTTCTGAGTTTTTCAGTGGCCAGTTAAAACCCTCCTTTTGCTGCTGTTTCCACGTATTTGTCTCTCCTCTGTCAGCTGCAGGTGAAGCTGCTTTGGGAGCAATTCAGATGCAAAACTTGGCTTAACACCCTTTGGCAGCACACACCCCATTTATGTAGCTTCTTAGCATCAAAAAGTCCTCAGACTCTCTCAACCCAACCACCACAAGCCTTCTCCTTTGGTCCCAGATGTTTCTGTCAGAGAGATCCCATCCTAGCAGGAGGATGGAAACCAGCCCTGCAGCCCATGCTGAAACCTGCCTTAGCTGTGTTATGGAGAGTGGAGAACTGCAGAGGGTTCCCTAATTCTCCTGTCCCCCCATCTCTTTGGTTGCTTCCCTCACACCTCCTGTACTTCCCCTCCACTGGAAAGGCTTAATGATGCCCACTTAAAAGATCTGTAGGTTAAAACAAACAAACAAACAAACAAAAGTGTTATGTTTTGCTTATTCAAACAAAAGAAGACACCTGTGTGCACATCTCCACTTGGGGACAGGACAAGAGAACAAACAAGCAGCAGGTGTTTGTCGTGCTGATCAGTGGATGCAAAGAGATGCAGGGTAGTGGTGGCAACAGGCTGAGCTTCACAGCTTCCAGAGACAAACTGGCCCAGGGCAGCAGCAGGACAGGCAGTGGGCACCACCCAGCATGGCTGGATGTGCGATACGAGCTGGGAACGGTGCGCCTGTGGGTAGCTGGGCAGGAAGGAAAGGCAATAAATATCTCTCTCCTGCATTTGGGAGGAAGCCAGATGAAGCATTCCTGTCACGAGGGTGAAATGCTTTCCACTCTAACAGTAACTCAGAAGGATGTTAAACAACAGTTGCATAAGGTAAACATTGAAAACTCAGCAGTCTGGGTATCCTGCATCTCAAAAATAAAATTAAAAAAAAAAATCTGATGTTAAAAATCCAAGCTATTAATGATGACATTCAGCAAGACAAGGGAGCCTGGAAAAGCTCCAGAGAACAAGCAAGCTAATATTATGCCAGCATTTAAAAAAAGTAAACAGGATGGCCTTGTAAACAGGTGTGTCTATTCGACAGACATCACATGCAAAATAATGACCAAGAAATATGTGATTGCATTGATAAAGATTTAAAGCAGAGAAATATAAATATCAATCATCAGGGATTACAGACAATAAGCCTTCAGACTAACATGATAATTTTTTTGGCACTGTATGTTCTTAAATATCAGAGAGCAACCTGGCTGGTACAGAGCCATGTGAGATCAAGGAACAAGCTCACGGGTGACCTGGCCAAGTGTGAGGCAGCAGAGGAGATGCTCCCCATGGAGCTGTACCAAGGATGTGTTTGTAGCAGGGAGTGCTAAATAGTGTAAAGCTGATGACCTGGAGGGAAATGGAGTCATGATGGGCACAGCCTGTTGTCCTGGGAGCCCTTGGGATCCCTGGGGCAGTGGGCCCACACAGTGAAAGATGCCCATTGTCTGCACTAGAGCCCAACTGGTACTGAGGAGGGCCTTGGGGGCCAGAACAAACCAGTGTCCATCTCCGTCACACTCTTGCACCCAAGCTGGGGCCCAGACAGCCCAGCAACACCTGCTGTGCTGGGACTGAGCCTCCTCCTTGCCAAAATTATCCTACTTGGAAGAGAGGAGTTCAGAAGGAATTGGATAAGGCAAGGGAAAAGAAAGACCCTGAGGGCTCAGTGCAGCAGCACATCCCATGCTCACAGGAAGAGAGTGCTTCCCCATGGCCTGCTTGGCCCCTGCCACAGGGGGACACAGCCCCAGCCTCTGCCCTGACCAGCAGGGCTGTGCTTTTATTCTGACACAGTGCACTGGGAGTGCTGAACTCCTGTTGGACTTGCAGACCACAGTGACAAGCAGTGGACCATGAATTCCACTGTGAGTTTATGGGTAAAAGGCTTGTTCCTTTTCCCTGTTCAAACATTCAAACACTGGCAGCAACCAGCTAAGAGGTTAAAGTCGCTCTACATTTGAGACTCCCATTCCCACAATCAGAATAGTGTGTCCTAGTCCAGTGTCCCAAAGGACACAGATGCATAAGGAGATTTGGATGCGAGTCAAGAAGTGGAAAATGGAAAATATGCCTTAAAGCAAAAGGGACTTTCATCAGTTCAGTCTTTCATTAAAAAGGATCAGGAAAGCTTGATCATAATATCTGATTCCTCTCTCTGGGACCAACAGCTCAGGGGCTCACTCCCTGGCTGAGAAGATCCACTCCCTGGAAGGGAATTAAAGAAATGCAGCCTCAATCTAAGGTGCAACAAGAAAAATAGTTTTTAGAACGACCTACCAGCCACTGTAGCTGAGACACATCAGTTCAAGATCAACTGTTTTCCTAACAACAGTGCTCTAATTTTCTCGAGAATGAATTCACGGCAGTCTGTGTCATGCAGGAAGTTACGCTGGCGAGCCCAGCCAGCCTCCCCGGCTTTATAATCTACGGAAAAAAATCCTGCCTGTGTTTCCCTTCTTCCCGTCCAAGTGTGTGAAAGGTCTGGCCGGCCCCACTGGAGGCGGTTTTGGGAGAGCCAGGTTAGCGTGGGCAGCAGCAGCTGTGCCGTGCCTGCGTCCCACACTGCCCCAATCACCCCGGCGGCCGCCGGCCCTGGTGCTCCTGCACTGGGGCATTTTAGCTTTATAAGGAAGCCAGTCTGGGGGGACAAAGGGAAGCAGCATCCTAGAGCTGAGGCTCCACGAATGACGGGTGCCAGGGATCTGACACACACAATATTCTGCCTTCCTTTCCAACCACAGCAGGGATGTGAGACAGAGCAGGGCACAGGCATTCACATGGTGCTCAGCCCATCACGGGGAACAGCCCTGCAGGCTCTCACTCCCTGGCCCTCAGGCTCCAGTTTTTTGCACAAACCCCTCACACTGGAACCAGTAATGTGCCTCCTCTGCCCTCACCCTGCAGTCACTATCTCCTGAGAGAGCTGGAACCTCTGTGTTGTTTAGGAGCAAGAAAGCAATTCTATCAGTCTGGCTGGGATGGTGCCACTGCAGACTCCACTGGGCTCATTCCTAGTGGAGCAGCTTTGCCATCTTATAAGCTGTTTGTGCTTCCAGCTCAACTTTCTACTTCCCAGCACTTTTCAAGGGCCAGCACATCAAAATGGGTCGATAACTGCCCTAGTCACAGCTTTGTGGAAGGTTTTGTTTTGGGAGAAGGGCTCACAGCCTCCACAAATAAGCTGGATCTGATTAGTTCATAGGCAAGCAGTGCAGGAGCAGCTGCAGGCTCTGTCTGCTGAGTGGAGATTTCCTCACCCGAAGATTGCTGACAGATGCTATTGAGTAAAACACAGTGCTGGCTTTCACCACGAGTCAAAAAGGAAGTCCAGGCAAGTGCAGCAAGAGGCACGACAGTTTTCCTTTAGGATAGTGCTGCATGGACTGATGTGCTCCATGGGCATGCGCCCCAACCTTTAATCTCAGAGGAATCTCTCACTGGGCAGATTATATGTTACAGCTCAAGGGCACAAAGCAAAGATGGCTTCACAATGCCCAGTTCTAAAGAGAAATGGCCAATCCAGAAGTGCCACAGTCCTGAGCAGATTGAAATATGTCTCTGAAGTGATAAATTGATCCTGAAGTAGCTAGGAAACTTTATAGGAAACACAGAAGCAGATAAGCATGGAAATGAAATCGGATCTAGCTGGGATTTGCTGCAGTATCAGAATACAGAAGCTCTGTGCTTCTGTTCCTGAAGTGCTGCCTTCTTGCTGTGGGCCTTGTAATAGTCTTTCCCAGTATTTTGCTTTCTGGGGAATAGTCAGAATTGGTTTTCAATGCAGGAGATGTTTGCTGCTCCTGTTTGTACCCTGCTGACTCACTCTACAACACCTCTTTATCCATAAACCTGCAGCTCCAACACTCGGCCTCCAACATTTTCAGTGTATTTTAGACTGGAGATGCTCTGTGCTTCCCCAGAGGGAAATGAGAGTTCCTGAGAGATGGATACCAGTGTCTCACAGTGTGCATAATGAGGTCTTTATTCGAGTAAAGAAAGAACATACTGAGTGACCAAGCAGAAACAAGGAGCAGAGTGCTCCATGCAGTCTTCAGGTTCTGTATCAGGAAAGGGTAGTTATCCTTCAGGCCAGACCTGGAGAAGATGGGATCAATACCATAACCAAAGTCCTCTGCTCTGGCTGAACAGAGAAGTAGTTGTGTCCTGGAGATGTGGCCACCAGCAGCTCCACACACGCCACCCAGCAATAAACAAAACCCAGGGAAGGGCCTTTAACCCCTATCTCCCTGGATATGGTATGTGGCTATGTAAAGGGACTAGTCCTAGAAGGAATCCAAGTGGGATGGCTGCAGCAGTAACAACACTGCTGTTCCCTGGGTCTGGTTCATCTCAGCTCACCTCTGGTATGGATGCATTGAGGCAGATTTGATGTTTGTTTTTATGCCACTTGGCATTTTTCCTAAAGAGAGGAAAAAAAAAGAAAAAGCAGTGCAAAATCAGCATATGGGAGAACATTTGCTCAGGAGCATGCAAGAGTCACAACAACCCCATCTGGGTTTTTCTTGTTCCACTCCAGGCTTATCTGCTACAGCGTCTTCCAGCTTCTGATCTAACACAATCAATCTCTTCTACAAACTGGCATCTTTCCCTGTTGAGAAATCTTCTTGACAACTCCTGTGTCCCTCTGTTATCCCCTCACATTCTATCCTTGTTCCACCCTAAGGAAGCCTTTCTCTTTGTCAGGAGGCTCCTACATCACTGTTGGACTTAGTTTCACAGAAGTTGCTGGCAGCAGCACTCACAGAAGAACCCAGACTGATCTTCACTTCCATTTCAGAGAGGCAAACACAGAGCCTGTATCCCCTTACACGCAGCATTATTTACAGTCAGGGTGTATATTTAAATTACTAAGCCTCTCTGAGATCTCTTCATTTCCTGTAACCACATCCACCTCTTGGGCATTATTACTCTTTGCTGATACCAATCACACATGGAAGCATGTTCAAAGCTTACTAGCAGCCTACAGTGAGTGTACAGTGCTAGACAAAACTGAAATGTCTGAAAGATAAACAGTGATTAAAGAGCAGCTCAGAGGGATATTCAAAGAACACTCCTTCAGTGTCTTCAAATTAAAACAGGAAAAAAAAGGACAACTTCTGGAAGTTAAAACTGTAGTGCAGCAGGACAAGAAAAGAAAAGATTTGATAAGCAAATGCCTAAAAGAATAAAGATTATTAAACTTTCTCAAACATATCCAAAATGGGTCATTGCCAGCAATAAATGGGCAGGCAACTGATATATCACTTCAGCGCTAACAAGCAATACACAAATACTGTTAGACATTACTCCAAAAGCAAGTGAACAGGACTGCATGGTTCACCTGCATCTGGGACACTGTGAGCAATTCTGGTGTTCCCAGTCTTGGAAACAAAGAGAAAAAGTGCAGGTCAGAGTGACAAGGATGGTCCAAGTTATCATTTTCACACGAAGTCACATTAAAGAGAATAGGACTCATAAGCTAGGGGGAAAAAAAATTAAAAATGGACAAAGGGAGGAGACATAACACATTTCCAAAACATGAAAACTAGTATGGAGAAGGTGAGGAATCATTACTCGCCATTTCTCACAACATGGGTAAAAAGGAAACATGCAAGAAAATTATCAAGAAAAAGATTTAAACATAAAAAGGATTATTTTAAAAGCAAAACATGCAATAGAGCTGTGGGACGTATTGCTATATGTGTTGTAGAAGTCAAAACTGTAATTCAAACAGGAACTGCAGAAATTAATGGCTGCTGTACCCACTGGTACAAAAAAAAAACTGGCTTAATATCCCTGAAAAATGACTGTTGTCAAGATATACCTTTTTCTTGTATTCTTTCAGCCTCAGCTATGGGCATAATCAAAAGCAGAATAGTGAGACTGACCTTTGGTAAAATCCACTATAGCTGCTCTTATCAAAAGGGACCTTACCCCTAACACAGGCTGGACAGGAGCTCTTGTTACCAGGGTGCTCTGCCTGGGCTACAGAAGGGCCTGTCTTACCATCCTGGATACAGTGTTTATGGGGTCTTTGTTTTCAAATCACAGTGGAAATTAATTTCTCTTACCTAAATACATATTTAACTCAGGATTAATATTGTTGCTCAAGTTCATTTCTGAACAACAGTCATTACACGGGCAAGAAAACACCAATTAGGATATCCGATATCCTGAATCGCAATTAACGTTATGACAGCACAGGGTTAGGCCTCTATGTCCCCCAGGCCCAACCCATTCCTGACAGCAGAGGACTTTTAAGGAGGAATAGCAGAACAGGGCAAGCCTGCAGTGACACCCCTGCAGAATACCCCAATACCCCCTCTGCTGCTAACATACTGTGGCTCAGGGTCATGGAATCAGAGTTGGTTTCTTCAAGATTAGCTGTTGACTGATTTTTCAAACAGAAATTTACGTGCTTACTTATTTTTCCATCTCATATAAACACTATCTACCTGTCACACTAGGCAATGTGCTCTACAGTCTAATTATTTCATATTCAGAAAAATATCTCACTTTTGTTCCAAGTTTACAAGCCCGTATTTTCATTGGAGCACTTTCACCAATCCTTCTGTATCCTGGGAGACAGTGAACAATCATTCCTCATTCACCTGCTGTATACAATTTGGGATTTTACAGGCTTCCTTCTCCTTAGCCCAAAGCTATGGCCAATAGCAGAGACGGTATCAGAACCACCCATAATATTGCAGGTGTGGGTGCCCAATGGATTTACAGAATGGCCTGAAGGTACCACGTGTTCCTCTTCCAGTAATTGCAAACATTTGGTTTGCATTTCTGCCCCAACTGAACAACCAATTGATGTCTTCAGAGAACTCATATCATGGATGTATTTCACAAATACAAGTAACTAGGTTAGAGTCCAGGTGCTGGATATGTACAGTCCAATTTGTACACGCATGTATTTCACTTTATGTTTCATACAAATGTAACCTATTGCTATGAAGCAAAGCCCCTTGGTATGGGAAATCTTTCTGACTTTTTACAGACAACTTTTGGGTTTTTTCTTACCTTAAAGAACTCATTGCCACCAAACTTCACCACTTCATTGCCTACCCACAACTTAAATTTGACAGGAAATCCCCCAGCATAGATCCCTGCAAAACTACACTGCGATCTCCCTCCATATTGATCCCTATGTTCACTAAGTCTCTTATTAAAATAGTATTGCAGTGGGAGTTAAGAAGCTGAAGCTGGTTGGCTGGGATCCACTTCAACCTCAGCTAATTTTAAGCAGGTATTGCTCCACTGTTGTAACCTGACTCATGTTAAGGCTAGAAAGGAAACTCATACTTAGTTACACCTCAGAGGTGACTGGGGAAGAATCTCTACATCTGCATTTGTCTCTCTTGCTCCAAGGATTTCAACTGATCTCAGATAAGCAACTTCTTTACCTGGCTGTCCTGCTGGTGTCATCTGTACTCCTGCCAGCATTGGCTGCTGCTGAGCTGGTGCCCCTGTCATTGGGACCTGCTGGATGCCTGAAGCCCCTGCAATGATGGCACCAGCTCCTGGTTGGCCTGACTGGACAGATGCCCCTGAGCCTGGGGGTCTCCTGTTTGACAGCCCTTTCCCAAAGGCCACAGCTGCTACCAGTGCATTGGTATCTGCAGGGTTGAAAGTCTGCTTGTTCTGTCGTAAACCTGCAGAAAAAGAAGTTGTTATTTTCAGAAGTTTAGACTTAGCAATCAAAGTCTAAGGAGTGGCATAGCTGCTCCTGAATTTACTTTTTAGCTACTTTGGTTCGTGTAATAGAGATGAGTTTTCTTACAAGCTCTCCTAGAGGAGTCTCAGCAGGGTCAAAGAAGCTGCAAAATCCAGGGACAAGGGTGATCCAAGAGCTTTTTCACTGACAGCAGGGCATAATCTGCTCAGGGAAGGAGGACAGAGGGAGCTAACTCCTCCATGCCCACGAGAAGTTCCCACTAAAGGCTCCATGCTCAATCCTACGGCAGTTAACAAGCACTGTGTTTTAGATAAACAATGGCAACATCCCTTTTGAAGGCTCATGAGCAGCATGGTGTCTGCAAGTTTTTCTGCCACACATGTGCCCAGTTACACTGTTAATCCCAGAAACTAGACAGAACCTGTGCTTGAGTCCTTGCTTACACTATGTGTGCGTCAAAGATAACGATAAAAACAATGCCACTGCCTTTAGGAGTTGTGCACAGCACTCCTGGGAACAGTAAACACAACCAGAAAAGGCTGGCCATGAGTCTGATGCACCCATCATCTAGAGGGCATCACACAAGAGCCTGCCAACAACGTAGTCTCCTTCAGAACACAGCTAAGGGGTTTCCCATTCACTGGCACTGCATTTTCACATCTATTTTTATTAATTAAAGTTGATTGAGAGGTTTTCTTGGCAAATACTTACCACTTCCTCAAAGAGGGATATGGAAAAGGGTTGGGATGACCTTCCTGCCATGCACAGGTCACACAAGCAGGACACATGGCACCCACAGGATCCCTTCTCAAACTAGGGACAGCCAATCTTGCATGTTCCGGAATGCTTTTGTTTATGCTGCTCAACCTCAATTCCCATACTTCAGCCTGTCTGTTATACCTGTTTTGCCTCTACTCTCTGAAGCCTGCTGCTTGAACCCCTGCACCCCACTTCCACCTCAGTGACATACCTCCACTTTCAGATTCACGCTCCTCCTTACTGATTTTCTCCAGCAGATTTGAGCACATTTTGTTCAGACTTTGGATCTGTTTCTGCAAAATGAAAACTATCAGAAACTGCCAGGATATCTCCAACTCAGCACAAATCAGCAAGGAGAACGAACAAGCTTTCTCTTCCCAGGGTCTGTGTAACCAACTGTAAGAATTTTGGTGGCCGAGCCTAGGGAGCCCAGTGCTAAGGCACACAGGGCACTATGGGGATGAGATGGCCTCCACTTCTCTGACTGGTCCGATGGCACCTCCTGTGAACAGCCAGAGAGCTGGATACCCTGGTGAAACTGTGGAGGAAACCAAACCTCAGCTAGGGTCAGCTGGAGAAATCTCAGACAGGAAAGGACAAAGCAAAAAAAAATAAACTTTCAGATGGAAGGGTGAAGGAAGCAGAGTTAAAGGGCATTGTGTGCCCTAGGGATAAGAGGCAGAAGTATCAAGCTGTTCTTTACCTACCTGTGCTGCATCAGGGCTAATTCGAGCTGCGTCAGTGATCAGCTGCTTCTCCTGCTCCTCCACCTCAGGGTCGGGCTTAGTTCGGAGATGGTCAGGCACCACCTCATGGCTGAACACGGGCACACGCCCCTCCGTCTGCCGCTGCAATGTTGGACAAGCCTCACTCAGAGCCTCTGCCTCCAGCCCAGGGCACAGGCCATGGTGCTGGAACAAGGCCAGCATGCTGTGCAGAAACCTTGATCTGGGGAGCATTAGGAAGTTTTAACAACTTGTCTAGGAATTTGCACTGTGCCTGTTTAGTCAGAGCAACATATTTGTGAATAGAACACCTCCTGTAAAGTGCATCCAGTGCACGTGAGGTGAAAATCCCTCAGCAAAGCAGCTCCCAGACAGAACTACTCGCTGCTTTTTCTTTCTCTACACCCAGGGCTGAGGAGTGCCCAGCACAAGGAGTGGCAGGCTGGAGCAGACACACAAGCACTTTCTGATGATCAAGGGACACGTCTTACCATGATCTCCTCATCACGGTCTGGAGACAGCACTAGGGGGATGATAACCTGGTTTCGCAGTAATGGGGTCTTCTCATGCTTTAGCACTTTATTCAAGGTGTTCAGCTGCCCTGAGAGCAATGCAAAGCTGTCCAGAACTGATGGCCTGGGAAAGCAAATAAAGAAGACAAAACATGGAAAGGTATGCCACAGGTGGCTTTTCTCTCTTCTTTGTTCAAATGGCTGAGAAGTGAGGAAGTAACACTATTACTCCTCAAATCACTCTACTCCAGACAGTGAGCAGTAAAACCCAGGGTTGAATATGCAGATGTGGACAAACCCCAGCCCCTACTGCAAATGTCTCAAATGTTGCAAATAGTTCAGGGATTACAAGCAGTACCATTGGAAGTGTCAGTTGTTTGGGATTTCAGCAACATACACAGGAGCAATTCTCTCCTTACCACTAACTCTCCCAGCGCAATTCTAGAGCAAGGTCTGAGAAATAATTTAACCCCTAGGCAGTACAGCCAGGAGAGACAATATTTATGGCTTGGCTATCCACGCTAAGCAATAATGAAGCAAAGTAACTGATAATCTTGTCCCCTTCAGCTTGTTCCCACAGGGGGATTCACCACCTCTCCTGCCTTCTGCAACATTAACTACAAATGTTAATGGCCTCTGAAGCTTTCTGCAATGGCAGACACTGTTTAAGATACCGTATAGTTTACTAAGTTGCAGCTATAACATCTTTATGCTCCACCAGGAGGAGAATGACATCTTGCAAGTCTCTCAAACTGTGTGGTGAAACAGAACTAGCAAAACACAAAAGCTCAGTTTATATCAGAGCCAGAAAAAGCCAGAGAAGGTCAAAAAATGCAGAAAGAACCATTGCTCATTTCACAGTACATGTGGGTCTCTAAGATATTTCACTTGAGAACTTCCAGTCACTGCAGATGACTCTATTACTCTACAGCATGAGACCAATGGATTTCAGCTGGTTTTCTGGTGGAAGACGGGTAGTGGTCCCTCCAGCACAAATATGAAAAGCAAATTTAAACCTACTGACACTAGGTTTCTAATGGTTTCTAACTAATCCTTTGAGCCAAGTCTGAACAGCTTCAGTGACCAAGCGCCCCCAGCTCCAAGAGACACCTTACCAGGTGAGTCGGTCGTACTCGTTCTCCAGCTTGTAGATAAAACTGACCAAAGAGTTCTTCAGGTCGGCCACCTGACTGATCAGCGCCTCCAGGGTCAGCTCCAGCTGCTTCTCCTCTCTCTAAATTAAGAAAGACAAAGGATGAGGACAAAGCTTAACATCCTCCCAAGGTATTGCGAATCCACATCCATGCATCCATAATCCAATTGGTCCTACAGCCAGCCTCCTTTTCAGAGGAAGCAAACAGAGACTCCAGAAATAAAAATCCTGTGGTTTCACATTGACCCCCTTCCCCTTGGAACACTTAGGCAATAGACTTGTGCCTCAGACAAACGCTTGGCCAGCTGTGCTCTTTAAGATCTAGATGAGCATAGTGAAGACATCATCACTTACATCTGCTTTTCACCACATCAGGCAAAGTCATCAAAGTTAGCTCATGCCACCTTTGTGAGCCATTTAAGCCAACTCAGCTCAAAGTAGATTAGCATTCTCTCAACTTTCTCTGACAGCAGCTGTGGGCACAGTGATGTCTTCATCCAAAACAGCCTTTGCAAAACGAGTACCAGGTCCGTGGCCTAAAGACTCCAGTTTGTGCTCTTTACCTCATTTACCTTCTTTCTGCCCAAGTGCCACCTCCAGCTGCCAAAGAAACTGGCAGCTGCTACCGTATTTGTGCCTTACTGGCTGCGGGAGGCCCTGCTGTGACACGGAAGGTGTCATACCCACACACACACCTCACCTCCTGCCTTTTGCTCGGATTACATTGTTTAAATAATCTTTTCCACTGATAACCCCATCCGGGTGAGGGAAGACGTTGACAGATAAAGTGTCAAGACAGGGGATCTGATGTCAAAGACACCAAGGCATGTCCTTGGCTCTTGCAAAAACCTCCTAAAATCCTATCTACTCTAACTTACTCATACTACAGTATTGCGCAAAATATAATTAAAGTCCCAGCCCTAATGAACTGCTCGTGTAAGTTGAGAACTGTACAATAATAATCCATGAGGAGGGTGGGACAAAGCAATCAAATAATAGAAAGGGAATACCGATTGGGAAAGCAGATAGAGTGACTCAGGCTGCTGGCACGCTTGCTATTGGGTTTGTTGTTGCACTGCTTAAATACACTGGACCAGCGTAAGCTTCACAGGAGAGGTTATCAGGCATCTCCCATGTTCATGAGAACACAATATCATTCTCTTTTATTTATATTCTGACAAGTCAGTAATTATTGACGGGACTTCATTTTAGCCACCTTAGAATAACAGCTGAGTCGACCTTGTTAAAATTTGATCCCCCGTCCGTGGAGTGGGTTCATGGAAGGGATTGCTGCTGGTTGTCCCACCTGGAGACAAAGGCGCCCTCCTCCATCTTGTGACAGGACTAGTCAGTTCCTGTCCAATTAAGAAATGAGCCTACAACTGTTTGTGTGCACTGGGTTTGTGCAAGAAGATTAACTACTGCCTGTATTACAAGCCGGGCAGGTAGCCAGTGTTTTACTACAGGGGTGCCAAGCATATGCACCCATAACAATTCCCCTGGCCCGCTGCCTGTGCTTATCCAAGAAGCCTTCAAGATGAATGAAATCCCATTGCACATGGCCTGCTCCAAGCCTCCTTCTTTCCCAGGCTCTTCCCAAAGCCATAAGGAGCTGGAAGCAGACGTAAGCAGTGCAAAGCATGCGTACAATAAGACTGACCAGTGATTCTAAGGAATGCCGTGCCTCTCTGCTGTGCCTGCCTCTTGTGCCTCTCACAGGGAATGCTTTGAGGAGTTTGTTAGCAATGCTAAATTGCCCAGAGGTAGTAAAGATAAGGCTTATTGGAGGGGTTTTTGTTGCAGCACCTGCTGATAGGGAGCAACTGAGAGATAAAGGTGAAATTCAGAGTAGGTAAATGTAAGCAACGCATTTGGCAAAACAAAGGGGGAAAAAAATCATGACTGGCAAAACAAAGGGGAACACCCCCGCCCCACCCGTACACAATGACATTCTCTGAGCTGATAATGTTGTTACTCATCAACAAGATCTTGGGATTATCTGAGGATAACTCGTGAAAACATCTGCCCAAGGCTCAAAAGGCAGTCAAGGAAGTGACCATAGGATTTATTAGGAAAGCAACAGAAAACTAAGCATCCTTATGTGACCGCATAAATGCATGCCTGATTTGCATCTCGAATATTACGAGTCACTCTTGTCCCTCCAGCTGAAAAGGGATAATGTAGGAATACGTACTAATAAAGGCAACAGGCATGATCAAGACTATTCATAGTTCTATAAATGCATCAATTAAAAACAGTAAAGAGACTGGTACACACAAGGAGAGAAAATGTAAAAAACCCCTATAGATAAGGAATTGCGGGACAATCCACTTTAACTTTCTTTTCCGGTAGGACAACCAGAAGACTTGCACGAAGCCAGCAGGCAGAGGTTTCAAACCAAAGGAGGTAGATCTTTACAGCCTGTTAACCTGTCATTAACCTGCACAACTCTTGCACATTATGGATGCTACAAATTCACAGCATTTCAAAAAAAAAAGTAACCAGGTCCTCCTGCCATTGATGAAATTTCATTCGAGGCTGTTCAACACAAGGGATACGCCAGCAACAGTCTACACAGAATGACACCCAGCAGCGTGTTTTGCTCTCACGACTTCATTTGGGCACCGGTGGCAAAGCCAGGCTGCTGGGGCAGGGGGGCCTTTGGTCTGAGGGCTCTCACCCAGGGCTGCAGCAGGGGCTGAGAGGGGCCGGTGCGCTCAGACAGCCGCACGCACCGCCACCCGCCCCACAGCCGCGCAGCAACAACGGAGAGGCCGCTGCACGGGGGAGCACCACGAGCTCGGCCTCCCGCCCGGGCTGCCCCGGCCGCGGCTGTGCCCGGTCCCTGCGGAGCCCCCGGCCCCGCTCCCCGGCCCTCACCTGCATGGCGGCGCTGGCGGCGGCGATGGCGGCGCTGGCACCGCCCCGGTGTCCGGGGAGAGCGGCGCTTCCGGGGGCGGGGCCGCGCCGACATGGCGGGGGCCGAGCGGCCCGACGGGGAGGTGGGAGCGGGCCGGGCTGGGCTCGGCGGGGAGCGGGGCGGCGGGGCGGGGGCCGGGAGCGGGCCGGGGAGCAGGGGCTCGGCGAGGGCCGGGGGTGGCGCGGGGCCCGGGGCCGCGGGGGGGAGCAGCGGGGCTGCCCCGGTGCGGGGCCGCAGTAGCCCGGGGTGAACGGCGCTGGCCGGGGGCTCCTGCGGGGCTGACCTGTGATCCCGCCGCAGGTGGAGGAGG
Organism: Pipra filicauda; assembly: GCF_003945595.2. Classification (NCBI taxonomy): domain Eukaryota; kingdom Metazoa; phylum Chordata; class Aves; order Passeriformes; family Pipridae; genus Pipra; species Pipra filicauda. The sequence continues at coordinate 2,900,988 of NW_024104498.1, forward strand.
CAGGACACGTGTTCCTCCTGATGAAGAAGGACTACCGCATCTCCCGCAACGTGCGCCTCGCCTGGGTGCTCAGCCGCCTGCACCAGGTCATCCGGGCCGTGCCCGAGCCCGAGCTGGTGAGTCGGTGTCCGGGGCTGGAGGGGTCGCCGCGGCTGGTGCTGCGCCACCCGGCAGCGCCTGGACCCTGCAGAGCATCCGAACCCGGCTCCTTTCTCTGATTCTTCCTGTGACGTGGATTCTTCCTTCTCTCATTTGCTTGTTCTGGCAGGTGAAGTCGGAGAATGAGCTTGATGTTCTCAGCATCCTGCCTAACGGGTGGCAGCCGGACGAGCCCGTCCAGCCCAGGCCCTATCTCCTCGTGCCCTCCACACGGGTCACCTTCCTGGCCCGCCAGTACCGATTTGTGATCGAGCTTGATCTGAGCCCTTCCACGGGGATTGTGGTAAGTGCAGAAACTGTCTCTCCGGGGTGTTCTGCCTTAAAAGGCTGGACCCGTTTCTATTTGCTGAGAAGACTTATTGCTCTCAGTGTCAGTCTTAACTTTTGCAGAAGTTTTGCTTTTCCCAGGAGGGAGCTGGGAAAGCTGTGCTCCTGGCCGAGCAGCTTAATGGCAGGTCCTGTTTCTCCACTGGATGCTCAACGTGTGATTTTTGTTTATGGGAGCTGTTGTTTTAATCCAGCTGCCATTGCAGAAGGATGTTTGCTGCTGGCTCTGCGGGGTGGGACAACCAGCAATGAGATTGAAGGTCCTAGAAAACGAAAAAGCTGTTCTCTTTCTCTGTTTCTGCAGGATGACTCAACGGGGGAGATAATTTTTGATGAAGTGTTTCATGCCCTTTCCCGATGCTTGGTGGGATTGTTAAGACCCTTTCGTATCCCTGGTTCAGACATTATCTACCAGCCAGAGATCTTTGTCACCATCCAGGCATATTCCTCCATCATTGGCCTGCAGTCCCACCAGGTGAGGTTCAGACTGTCCCTGGGCTTGGCTCAGCTCTCTGTGCCAGGGTCCTGTGAGGGCAGAGGAAAGCAGGGGTGTGTGGCAGCTGGGCTCTGTGATCTGTGATGCTGCAGCCTCGTCTCACTAGAATGTGGCCTGGTGTGGTGCAGAAGTGTGTGTGAGCAACTTCTCCTTTCTGGGCAGAAGGCAGAGGTTTTTCTGGAGAATGCTGCCCACAGGCGTGACCTTAGAATTGGGCCTCAGGGGATATTTGCCTCATGTTGAAAGTGTGCTCGTTGATGTTTTGTTGTTGTTTTTAATTTCTGTCGATTAATTCTTTTTCCTGTTGTAATTAGCTTGAAGCATCCAAGCAGAGCCCATGTGCCCAAAAGCTTGTCTGCCTGCTCCAGCTGTGTAGCAGTGGTTAATTCAAAAATAATTGCCCCTTCCTACAAACCTTCTTCTCTTTGCATTGCTATGAATATGCTGCTGCTTGCTGGAGGGAGCAGCCAGCCCCAGTATTGAGATTATCAGTGAGATTTTACTTGTGTCAGGGTAGGTCTGTTTAACAAATTCAAGTCTGGTTTATGGTGCCAGTGTGATTTTTGAAGTTCATCCTTGATCTCTTTCACCTTACTGTATTTTCACATTACTTACACATTTCTGATGGTGTGTTTCATTATTTTGCTAATACCAGAGAAAGTGGGTGGTAACAGGAGGAGCCTCTTAGTCTGTGCGTGTTCCCTCCCTCTCCCTGCCCTGCCCAAGCCTTCTGCCAGGGTCTGTGTAGGGCCTGAGGAGCGTGGGCTTCACTTTGGTCCATTCTTAGGTGCTACCAGATTAAGCGTAGCAGGAACTTCTCCATTTGCCAGTGGTATTTTGTGTGTCGTCTTGTCCAGCAATCTTGCAGACACCATCCTGCTGTGCCTCAGTATCTCCCCTATTAACACTATATTGGGCTACATCTGTAAACACAGGTGTCATGCCTATCAGCTTGGGGAGTTTCTGTGGTGGCAGGCTCACTCTGTCACATCACTCAACCTCTTCTGTAATGTCCAGTCTAATTTTTTCTTTTCTTTACTTCCTTTTGGAAGATAATTGGATCAGTCTATAGGTGAGTTAGATTAGAACAAACAGGCCTTCCTTAGAAACATCAGACCAGAGTTAATGGCTTCTAGCAAGGATCCCACATCATTTTCTCCTGACAGCTGGTTATCTTGGGAGAATGCAAATGAAGTAAAAATTTCTTGCCCAAGAAGATTTCCCAAAGTGCAATGTGAGCATCTGCTGCAGAGTGAACTGCAGATGCCACGAGACCACTGCTCAGGGGCAGTTGGCTCTGAGCAGGAGCAGAGAGAAGTGGCCTGTGTTGTACCTGTTCTTTGTCAGGGATGTGTCTGAACTTCACCATAGGGAGCTGTGTTCCTGTGTACCTTTTTGTGGGGTGGTGCTATAAAACCTTAAAGTGATGACTGATGTGTGTGTCCTTTGGGCCAGGTACTGTTCCAGGGCTGTCAGCTGGATGAGACGAAGCGTGAGGCCTTTCTGCACCAAGTTTACACACAGCTGTGTGCCTTTGAGAACAAAGTGGCAGAGATGCTCCAGCAACAGTATGAACCCAAACCTCAGGTAAGGAGGGCAGAGGTAGTTGGGGTCTCCTGGCTCCCTTGAGATCTGCGCTCTGAGGCCCCTCTGAGGTGAGGTGGCAAGAGGAACAGCAGGGTAGGTCTGCAGAAGGGACAGCTGAGGATTTGTAAGATAATGTTGTGGGATGTGCTAACGAGACCTTAACTCTGAGGAAAGCAGAACCAGTGTTTAGAAGGACTGATGAGAATGATTACTTTCCCTAAGATTTCTGTGCAGTAAAACAGCTTGACTTGTCTGACATCATAGGACAAATGGTAGGATGTGCTTTCTCTCTGAAGAAGATTGTGGGAGAGGTGATTATGCCCATATTATTAATCTATAAATAGCTGTGAATATGCCCTTAACCCTTGTTACATTTCATGAATGAAAATACTTTGTTGTTATGATGAAAACTAACCATAAAACTGGTGCAGTTTCTAAAACTGGTGCAGTTTCTAATACTCCTTGAAATCTGTGGCAAATGCTGGTTAGTAGCCATGGATATGTGTATCAGGAAATTAATGGAAGCATCATAGAAAGTTTGGGTTGGAAGGGACCTTTAAAGGTCATGTCCCTCGACCTGCTGGCCACGCTGCTTTTGATCTTCTTGCAGTCAAAGTCATTATTGGCCTGTCTGAGGTGATTTAATTCTTATTTAGCATTAGTTATTAGAGTTTGAGCTAAAAGGAAAAAAAAGTCTCAAAATCAGATGAGCAAGAGGCTACTGGTGATGTGTTGCAGTTCTATATCTGGAGTGCTCCGAATCTCACATTCCAGCTGAAATTTGTGTGTTTGATTACTAAGACTGTCAGTCCTGGAACAGAAGGAAGATTGGAGGAAGTAAATACCTGGTCTAGTGAGTCCAGATGGTGTTTTTGCAGTGCTTTGTATGCATTCCTGCTTGAATGCAGTATTTCTCTCATGGTGAACTACCTTATAACTTCTTCCATGCAAATGGGGGAAAGAGACGCTCTTGCAGGCCAGAGGGACTGGTGAGTCCTGCCACAGGCTGTGGGGTGGAGGTGGGAGGCCCCAGGGGAAGGGCAGGAACTGAAACTTTTTTAACTTTTGAAGTTGTATTAGCTGTATCATTGTTACGGAGTGTCTGAATTTAAGGCATCTGGCAAATTAAAGCGATGGATAGATTTTTTTTTTTTTTTTTGCTCACAGCCACAGATTGCTCCCATTTGTGCATAACAAAAGTTTCCTTAGTCCCAGTTTTCTTCTTCCAGCTCCAGTCATCTGCAGGGGAGGGTCCTGCCCATTCTCTGTCTTAGCAGTAAAAATGAAGCAATATTTTATTACAGGTTTGAAGTGCCAGAGCCTTCTGGGGATGAGGGGACTATGAACACAGGTTTCTCGCTGGTGTAATTATACAAATTTCAGGCTTTGCCTGGGGGATATTTTTCATAGAAGGTGGAGAAGTCTACCTGCATTTGTTTGTATCAGCAGTGCATAACGAGTGCTGTTTGAGCAGAGGTAAATGCATAGGCACTAGATTTTGTCCTTACGAGGCTCCTTGCTCCCTGTGCTGCAGTGAGACACAACTGTCTCTGCTTCTCCAGCCTTTCTGGGCTGAAAAGAGTAAATTAAGTAGATGCTGAATAGCTGCAGCTTCTACTAAGTGACAAGGGGAATAAATTGGTATTCACCATCTCTTTTGTTGGGAACTGCTTTGCTCTAAGTGACCCCAAAGTGTCTCATATTTCCTCTTCTGTGAGAAATCAGCTTAGAATAAAGCTCTGAGCATGCTGTCCCGTTCCTCTCCCCTCAAGCAGCCTTGTCCAGCTGTTCTGATGGGCCCAAGTGACCAGGATTTTGAGAGCACCTGGAAGTTAAAGCTACTAGTGGAGTCTGTTGAGGTGCTCCAGGGTTGTGGTGCCATGGGACTGCCAGACTGAAGGGTGTTTGGAAGAGCGAGAACTAGAGCTAGGCTGAAATCAGCCCCGTGGGGCCTTGTGGGTTTTTTTTTAACTTTTCCAGGTGGATTTGTCACCCCTGAGCCAAGAGAGCCCTAGTGAGGGGCAGGAGTCATCCGGGAGGAAGCCCAGCGTGTCTGTTGTCACTGCTGATGTTGGCCTGGTCAGCATGGTCCGGCAAGGGATCCTGGCACTGCAGCTGCTGCCCTCCAACTCCAGTGCAGGTTGGCTGCATCCTCGGGGTTAAGGTTTGCCCAGTTGTTTGCAAAGGGTTATGTTCCTCCTGCCTTAGGCTGAGGTTAATTTTATAAGGGCTGGTACCTGGACCCTTCTGTTGGGGATGAAATTTCAACATTAGCTTTTACTCTCCACGCTGTGGGCAAACTGTGGCGGTGGGAATGGGGAGGACAACACCATGCCACATGCTATGTGTCAGCATTGGGGAGTTTGTGAGGAAGTACAGCTGTGACTGTTGCTCAGGACAACCCGGGATGTGCAGAGCTAAGTGCTGTGCTGTACCTAGCCAAGGTGTTTGCCAGCTCCATAATGCCTTGGAAGCTCTAAACCATGCTTGGGATTTTCCTTCTACTTTTGCCCTGCCTAAAACTTTCTCTTTGATGGATATAATGGGAGATTGATAGCTGCTTGAGATGGAAGACGCTCTAAGATGCTGCCTTGTTTACAGGTATAATAATAATTACGGATGGTGTGACCAGTGTCCCTGATGTGGCTGTGTGCGAGACTTTACTCAACCAGCTGCGCAGTGGCACAGTGGCCTGTTCCTTTGTGCAGGTATGTCTGGTACCTGGCAGTGTGGGGCAGAGGGGGAGGCAGATAGATTCTTGTTGGTGGCATTCACTTCCAGAGGGGAAGAGGAGCCTTCTCTGCCTGTTTGAGTCCCTTACCAGCCCTCTGCCTTGTCCTCAGCACTGCTGCACTCTCTCAGGTGTCTTCTTTTTCCATCCTGCAGGTGGGCGGTGTCTACTCGTACGATTGCAGCTTTGGCCACGTTCCCAATGTGGAATTGATGAAATTCATCGCCATGGCCACTTTTGGTGCTTACCTCTCCACGTGCCCTGAGCTGGATCCCCTGAGCCTGGATCTGAATGTGTATCACAAGGCATTCCTGCTATACTCCTTCCTGCGTACTGGGGAGTCTCTGAATCCTGAGTATTACTGTGGTGAGGAATGTGCATGTCCTCCTTCCAGCAGCTGGATGTCTTACAGCACCTCTTTGGGGTGACTCCTCCAGGCTTGGTTATGCTGATACTCTCCCTTGTCCCCTCTGGGCAGTGCCTTCTGAAGGCTCTGGGCACAGTTGGTCACACAGCCTCATCTGTGACTCCCCTCCTGGTTCCAGGGATTGGGAGGACCACTGTTCCCCTTTCTGTGGTCTTGGTTCAGCAATCTGCAGTTAGGCTCACTGTGTTGGAACTTGGAGAGGGGTCAGAAGCTCTTGCCCGCCCTTCCCTGAACACTGGTTAGCTCTCAGGTGGGGACATTCTGGAGAGCTTCTCCTAGCTGGTCTTGCAGACATCAGTTAGGATTGGAAAACCAGGCCCCTGAGAACCATCCCAAATGCCTCTCTTGGTTTTTCTTATTTTGTGACTGTTACTGACTGGGAGTGTGCCAGGACAGATTAGTTTAGTTACCAGTAAAACATGGAAACACCCTTTCGTGCCCTGGCGCTGTGCTGGTGCCATCTTCGCCTTCTGTAACTTGGCAGCAGAAGCCACACACAGTGGCAAGTTTGAAGAGAGCTGGCCTGGGACTTGGAAACGTTGAATTTTAAAAAGATCAGCTGTTAAGGGTTTAAGCTTAAGGCTTCCACATCCAGGTGCTTTTAGAAAGCACCTGGGAATTCAGGTTTTCCAGGGAAATTGGTAAAGCCCAAAAGCTTGCTGTGCAACTGTTGCAGCAGCTGTGCGGTTTCTGCCTGTCTAGGTGAGACGTAACTCCAGCGTGTGCCTTGTCCGAAAGCTGTCCCAGAGGAACCAGGGCCTGTCACCCCACCTTGCCCCTCTCCCAGGCCTCTTGGCCACACTCGTGAACCTGTTTGCTACGCTGCAGAATCAGGAGTGGGTGTGAGTGGTGCCTGAAGGATGTGTTGTTCTTCAGGCCAGCAAGGCGAGTGTTCCTGGCAGCTTTTATAAAACACTTCAGGAGGCACGTTGCCATGGGACTAGGCCGAGGGGAGCTGCTCCCTCACAAACCCCGTCTCTGCCATTTGCAGTGTCCCAGCACAGGCTGTTCAACGAGCACCTGGTGTCTGCAAGCAGCAACCCCGCGCTGGCGATGCGGAGGAAGAAGCACACGGAGAAGGAGGTGCACGCCGACCTCGTGAGCGTGGTGTCGGTCCGGCTGCGCGAGGGCTACAGCATCCGGGAGGTCAACATCACAAAAGGTGACTCTGCTGCCTTGGGAGCTGGAGGCTCGGATAGGACTGTCTTCTCAGCTGCTTTAGAGGGGAGTACAGGGTCTGCCATTTCAGCAGAGTGGCTGATATTGTGGAGGAAGGAGCTGTTTTCCCCAGACTCTGTTTTCACGGTGCGGGGCTGCCCGGTATTGCTGTGCAGTTATGCACCTGCCAGGCTCATCCTCTGTGGCTGTAAGTGCCAGGGGAGGGACAGACAGTGATGCTCTGTGTCTTGGAAATGATTCCCCACAATTGCAGAGAAACTAATAACAGAACTTGGGTTTTCTGGGAGTTCATCTGTATTTCTCCTTTTTTTCATCCCTTTCTAGTCCTTTGCTAGATGCACTCCAAAATGGTGACGTGAAGTTGAGCACTTTGGTGCAACAGACTTAATGTCTCCAAACTACAACCTTCCAAAGGAAGAAATTCCAAAGGCTGTTGTTAGGTGAAAATGTCAGACCAGTCAGGACCATGACCAACTCAAGAAGACCATAAAACCTTCCAGTGATCCTGTTCTCTTATCTGACTCACTAGAGATTATGGCACCTGGAGTGTGAGAACTAGCAGCTGACTAGGAACCTTGAGGGGTTTTTGAGTATCCTAAGCAGTGCCAGGAAATCCTACCTAACTTTCCATCTCCAGCTGTGACTAGTGGTAGTACTTTAACTGAAGGGGAGATGGAAAAATCCAAATGCAAGCTTATTAGTACAGACAATGTTTTATATCAGGGAGTCAATGTCTGTGATATAACTCCAAAGTCATTCCAAACTTGCCATATGATGTTTTCTATGAATTTACTGTGGTCTGCCTTAAAACCACGTAAATACCTTATGGCACTGCTCTGCTTGGAGGATTGTCCCAGGGCTTCATTGCTCTTTCTCTACCTTCCTTTCTAAACTTCCTGAGACCAAATTAGACCTGTGTGAGTTTATTGTCTTTAATTAAGTTTATCCTCCTTCTCTGGCTTACACAAACATATTTAAGAATGATGTCTTTCTCCATGTAACCTCCCTTTTGGCAGGTTAAGCAAGCCCATGTTTCACCTTTCTTTCATAAGGGCAGGCTTTTTGTTTGTTTATTCAGGTTAATAGCACTCTTTTTTTTTTCCCTTCAGTTGTTCTCTTTTCAGTTTGGTCTCATACTTCTCAAAACAGTTGATAAGAGTGTTGTAAATGTGGTTTTATCGGTGCCTTGTTCAGCAATGCTAATAATACCCTGCTTCTGAAGTAAAATACCCAATGTGATGGACTGGGAATCACATGAGCTTTCTCCATGATTGCATTGTGGTGTTATCACAGAAATCCCTGAATCTCTCGTGCACCTTTTCTTCCAGCTGATGAGTCCTTGGGATTCTTTTATTGCCTTTTGTTTGTTTAATTGTCCCTAAATGTGCCATCCTTCACATGATAGTACTCTGAAGTTCATCTCGCTCAGTTCCCCTCACTGTTCCTCTGTGATGACTGGGAATTGCAGTTCTTTTGCCTTGATGCATCTTACAAACCGAGTGGATCTAAATCACCACTTTTTTTTTGGGGGTGGGGGGAAGGTTGCTAACAATCAGATTAGGTGGGATAATTTCTAAAGTTGGTCTTCCAGGAATCTCCCTAATTTCTTGTTTCTGGAGTTTTCAGTTAAAAGTAAATATCTGCTAAATTCTCTCAATGAGACAGTTGTTCTAGTAATGTCTGCAGATTTCACTAGCATAGGTGTGGCATGAGATACTTCCCTTAAATCCAGGCAGATTAGATCCATTGCCTTCTCCTTGTCCAGGAATGTCTACGAAACAGTGTGACAAGTCAATTCCTGTCCACACTCAATGTCTTTTCTCCTTCTGTGCACCAGTTCACTTACAGCTGGAACATCGCTGGATAAAGAGCCTTTCTCTTTAATCTGGCAGCAATGGTGAAGTGCTCTTCTTGGTGACTGTGTAGTCCTACATGGAAATGCTGGAAGAGCATTCACCAGGTGTGAACCATTTGAAAAGCAGTCAGACAAGTTCATGGATCCTTTTGCACAAAGGTGTAGCTACAACCTCTGGCTCAGGATATGGTAAAGCAGCAAATTCCTGTATTGTATAGGTATCAGAAATATCAGCAAATGTTCACCATGCCTCCTGCACTTTCTTCTGGGTATCTTCCTGCTGTCTTTTACCCCCTGGAATGCTAAATGGATTGGCCTTCTGTTTTTACAAGAGCAGAAGAGCAGCTGCACTGGATCAGTTACTTTCTGTGGTGAATTGCTACGGGCAGGTGCACAGGGAGGAGTAAGAATAGGATAAACATACGTGATAATCTCTATTCTCCCTTCCTGTTTTCCTTCCCTTTGAGCACTCTCTAGCTCTTTGTAGCTCAGGAGCTCCTTGAGCCAGAAATACTTTCTGTGTATTTTTTAGGAGGAATTTAAAAATGAAATGTCAGAGATATCAAAAATACAGTGCCTTTTTCTATGCAGCCTTCAGAATAGTAGCAGATAATGTTACTTGTGCTTTGGAAAGGCTAAATGCTCTGTGGAGTTGCTGGCTGTGATCAGAAAAATTGTTGAACAGTAGAATTTACCAATGATCAAGCACTGCCTTTGCTAAGGAAAAGCACGTTGCTAATCAGGGCTTTCTGGGTCATTCTACAGAGAAGTGTATAACAAAGAACAGTTAATTAACCTGGATTGCCAAAACTTGCAAACTAAAGGTTAAGGAGCCAGCTGGCTGTGAAGCAAGAGGAAAGAGTGCAGTTGTCGACTTTGACACTGTTGCTTTTCTCCTTCACTTTACCAAAGGCAAAATAGAATAAATAGCTAGCTTTGTGCTCAGAGTTGCCTGGAGAGGTTGTTTGTGATATTTATAAGTGCTCTGGTTACCCTCACTGTTTAATTTTTAGATATTTAGGAGGCAACTATGGTTAGTTAGGAATGCAGAAACGCTTGTGAAAGGGGGAGGATTGGAAGGTATGGAAGGGAGAGAAGCTGTGGGGATACGGTGTGTAATGGAGCCCAGATCTCTTCCTTTTTCTTTCTGGGACAGTGTCAGGGAATTTCCCTCTTAAACAAAAACAAGAAAAAAATTCTCACTGACTGTTTTGTGTTGCTGTGTGTTGAGCAGAGCCTGGAGGACAGTTTTCAAAACATCGTCTTCCTCTGTGAATCAGTCCAGCCCCAAAAGTGGCTGGGCACTAGCTGGTCCGGAAGAGTGGCTGTTCTCAGTGTCAGGAATAGGGAAAACAAAGTGAGCTTTCTGAAAAAACAGAGCTGGACTTTATGAAGGAAATTAAAGTAACAAAAAGTTTTATTAACAATAAAGTCAAGAACCAATAGGTTGCTTTGCAGTAAAAAAAGGCTAAATATTCATCTGGGTATTACTTCAAACTAAGTAAATATTTTTCCTGTGGTTTTAGTTTTGCTTGTGTGGTATTGTAGGAGAGAAGCCAGGATGACTAATGGAAACAGAGGTGAAAGTTGGAAATATTTTCATTAATGATCTAAGCAAAAAATGTAGGAATTTGCTTATCGTGTTTGCTGTTGATGAAGCGGAAAGGATTTGTTATGAGAACCAAAATATTGTGCAGAAAGCAGTGGATGAGCCCTAAAGCAATAAAAGTGAGGTGACAGTATGAAATGGAAAGAGATGAATTTATAAATTCTCGTTTAGCCTGTCTGATGAACTAAACACTCTTCATAGGAAACAAGAGGTAGTGCAACCCCAGAAAATGCATTTATAGTAATGCAAAGCACCCATTGTGGAAAATATTGGTGACCTTAAATAAAAACCTAGTAATCTCTCAGAGGAAGTACAGGTAAAATATAGTATTCACCTCCGATCATCTTTGTTCAGGAAAGATGAATTCTTGAGGTGCAGGAAGGTCTGGGACTGTAAAGGGGAATGGATGTTCTATCATACCCAGCTGACACTGGGTAAGGATTTCTTAGTGCACACTCCCTGTCAGTGTTATGGAAATGAAGCTTCTCAAAATAAAGATAATTTAATCAAAAGAACAACTGAGCATGAATTTGGCATGTACTCTGGATGGTTTCTTCTACACATTGACAGAGGAAGAGGACTCTGAGGGAGCCTCCCAGCAGGGACCATGGGAACAAAAAACTGGCTTTAAGGAGGAGTGCAATCAGCTTGTGAAGGGGATGGCATGATGTGCCTTCGACAGCAGCAAATGCAACTCTGCAGGAAACAGCATCCAGGCTGATGATCTGTTCGGATGGTTTCCAGCACATCCAATCACTTATCACACAAATGCTGCAAGTCTGGCAAACTACAGAGCAGGCTGGACATCAGAATGGATGATTGAGCACTCGAAATCGCAGCGTGGTCATGTGTTTCCCTGGGATGTTTCAGTACAAATACACCTGCACAGTCAGCAGGAGTGTGACAGTTCTCTGCTCTTTTGGCTCAGCAAGGCTTGGTGTGTCAGGTGTTTGTGTTAATCTTGATAGAGATGCAATGGCTCGCTTAAAGGAAAAGGTAAAAATGTACAGTTTGAAGAACAGGTGAATATTCGTTCTCAACATCTTAACTTTGGGAAGAGAAGGTAAACATGGTGAGAAGCTGTGATGCTTGAAGTTCTAGATTGCATGAAATATGGTCTTTGCAGGATGAACAGAGGTTATTTCAAGAATTGAGCCTCACCTTCCAGGTTGCTCATGATTTGTGCCCATTATGTCCAGATATCCATGTTTCTGCAGTGGGATAGATTAACTTTGCACAGTGCAGATGAGAAAATTGATAGCTTAACAAATTGTTCATAAGTGCAAAGCAACAGTTTTCTTGGAAACAAAGATAAAGCTGTGAAGAAGAGCCCACTGCAAATGTCAGCACCTCCTCTGAGTTTGTTTCCTTCTCTAGTGTAGATATAGTACATGTACATTTAAAGAACTGAGAGCTCTTCACCAAATACTACTGTGCAAGCAAAGCCTCTCTTCATTGCAGAGGAGAGAGAGTGACTTAGTGAAAGCAAACAGTTGTTAGATTACTTTGTTCCCCTCATAGTGATCAAATGATCCCATGGTACTCAGGAATCCCTGGTCAGAGGTAAAAGCTCAGATGTGTATTCAACAAGCAGCTGAACTTACTCTTCTGCTCCCATGCAGGTGGGTCTCAGCTGGAGGTCAAGCTAGTGCTGCTTTGGAAGCATAACATGAGGATTGAGTACTTGGCTGTAACTCCCTGGCCCCTGGACCCTTCGAAGCGCAGCACGTGGGTGGAGGTGACGATGGAGGGGAGCTATGACATTCTGCATGACATCAGCTGCACCATGAGGAAGCCCATCACCAGCCTGTACCGCACTACAGTCATCCGGCGCTTCTGGAACACCTTGCAGAGGTGAGCTGCACTGTCCCCAGCAGTTTCCAGTGTAACTAATTCCTTCCTTGGCATGCTAAGACGTGGTTTATGCAGGTGGCCATCCCAACCCAAGGTCCAAAAGGAATGTGCTCTGAGGAAGAGGCATGACTGGCAACAAGCCAGAAAAGGCTGGAACTGGTCTGTGACCTGGTTTGTGAGAATGGTTTGTGGTGATGGTATTGCTGCTCCCGAATCTGGATCCTGTGTTGCAAACCTTACCTCTGACTGCCATCCCATGGAGGTCATGTGTTCTTACAGCACACCCTTGCAGCTGTGCTTTGTGGTCACACTGAGAGCAAACATGTCTAAGGCTGAAGGGCCATTGGGTTATAACCATTTCCTGGCCAGGGTGACCATTACTCCCTACTGTTTGGCAGATTCCTTTTCTAGCACTTCATTTCCAACTCTGATCATCCTCCTTATATATTAGGCTATTACACTGGAACCCCTTTCACATGTTCATGGCATTGAATCCCAGCATTGCCCAAGAAAGCTCCATTGGTGTGGATGGGCTCCCAGTCACAGCGAGTGCTGTGTGTGCAGGCCTTGGGCTGGCTGGGGCAGCAAGGGGGAGAGCATGGGCTTTTGGGGCTAACTGCCTCTTCTTTTTCAGCATCAACCAGACAGATCAGATGTTGGTTCATCTGCAGTCTTTTGACACAGTCCCAGAACACTTCACCATTCCCGAGAGCACCAAGAATGGCGTGCCCCTCTTCTACATCCCCCCAGGCTCCACCACTCCGGTATGTTCCCTTTCTCTCCTGTTTAATGTGGGATAGGTTGTACCACATGCCTATTCTGTCTTGCATTTAGGCTTCATTTCTTGCTCATCTTGTCTTCATCTTGTCCTGCTCAGTGAGTTCAGGTGTAGTGTGGAGAACATCCTGTGCCATACATTTTCCCCTCTGAGACATCACCCTATGTCTTCATTGCTGCAGCTACACCTCTAAGCCCAACAGCAAGTCTCCCAAGTGTGCTGTGAAGCCTTCTCCTGTAGTGATGTGGTGTGTGAGACTGATGGGGAGGCTGACACACTTAGTTTTGCTGTGCTTTTTCAGTGGATTCCTCATAGGTGTGGAGTCGCTGCTGGCAGTCTTGTGTGCTGGTGTAGCTCAGTACTGTCAGATGAAGATACAGGATGTGCTGAATAGTTGTTTAATAGGCTCATTGCTCTGAGCACTCACGTGGAAGGTGCAAGAGAGATACTTGTCATCTGCACAGCAGAAACTAAACAAAATATGAGCTAATGGTTTCCACTGCAAAATTCAAACCCATTGAAGCTCACCGAGCAGAAATGCCAGCATATTATCTGTTCCCTGCTAGCAGTGTCCTTGGCATTGATAGAAGAGGACTAGCAGAAAAGCTAGGGGAGCTTTAATTTAGGAGAACTATCCCTTTAATGTTATTATTTAAACCCTTCTTTAGTTTTGCCGAATACACTTTCCCTCTGTAGGGTTATGTATCCCACAGTATATCTGGAGCCTCCCTTCTTATGGCTAACCACCACTATTTCTGTGTCAGCAGAGCTGCTGTAGCTGGTGGAATCAGTGTTACCATACAAATATATTAGAGTTGCCCAATGCCACCCATTCTGGCACCCTATTTGCATAAGTACTCTCAGTTGAGTAATCTCAGTGTTTAATTGCTTTACTGACACAAGCCATATATCCCCCTCTCGATCAGAAAGCACACCATTACATATGCCATCTTTTTCACAGTTGATTTACTTGATGCTAAGTAGTCAAATTCCTAATTAACTTGACATTTCACGAGCCTAATTTATTTTTGCTTACATTGAACTGCCTGTTTCAATGTGAACACACTTATTCTGCTCAGAGGAAGTCACCCAGAGCAAGGGATGTGACCTTCTAGGCGTACACAGCTCAGCTGCTAGAGAAATTCCTGCTCCCTCTGGGTGGAACCAGACACTTCCCTGCTGAATATTGTCCTGTCACTTTCTCAGGTGCTGTCCCTGCAGCACAGTGGGTCTGACTCAAGCCATTCCCAGTTTGCCTCCTACTGGAAGCCTATCCTTTCCATGGATGCCAACTTCTGGCAGAGGTGGCTGCACATGCATCGTATCGTCGTCCTTCTGGAGCATGACACGTATGTAATGGGCAGGGCTGAGCTCATGTGCACTGTGTGGGCCAGGTGGGCCAGCCTGGGAAAGCAGGTGTCCAGTTCAGCCCAGTTGTGCAGTTGTAGCAGCTCTGTGGGTACCTGTGGCCGAGGGAAGGGCCTCACTATTGAGTGGATGGTGAAGGCTTGTTTATCTGGGAGGTATGGTGGGGTTGGGAAGTCATCTTGTTTGAGAGTGGGGGCTGTTCTCAGGAGGATAAATTGTTTCTCAAGTACCTCTTGGGTTTGGATTTCCTGATTGCAGGCCGGGGTGTGGGACCATCCATTTGGGAGTTTTTGTTTGCTGATGGAAGACATCTTTCCCAAAAGTATTGCTTTCCTGAGGGGGGTCCTAGTTGCAGAGTTATATGAATAATAGTCATATATTGAATGGAGGGAGATAGAAAGGATAAAACAAGGGATGTGCTCTCTGCAAGGTGGAGATCCCTGTGGCTCAGGGAGTGTGCACAATTAGGGGAGGTGCCTGTGCACTGTCTGCTGTGGAGGAATAAGGCTGTTATACCAGTCGGGGGATGAGTTGCAGTGGATGTAGCAAAGCCTCTGTGGGTTCTGAGGGAAGAAGAGAAACTGTAGTCCTGAAATGACCTTCTGCCCCACCCTGCAGGCCTGTGCCCAAGCACCTGCACACGCCAGGCAACAACGGCCGCTACAGCACCATCCAGTGCCGCATCTCCCACTCGGCACTCACGTCCCTGCTGCGGGACTGGAGCAGCTTCGTGCTGGTGGAGGGCTATTCCTACGTCAAACTGATACACGGGTGAGTGGCTCTGAGGCGGTGCCGCGTGGCCAGAGCGAAGATCTGGTTAGACCAGTGTGCGGTGATGGGCCTGAAGCAGATGTCTAGAGGAGAGGATAAGAGCTAGACAAGTGGGTGTGAAATCCTGCTATTTCTGGACTGGTGCAGTTGTGTTCCAGGCACAGGCCAGAGGGAGAGAGAAGCCAGCTGGGGGGTTTCTGCCTGTCAGAACTGATACTGCGAAGTTGTGTGGGCTGTTGAGCTCTGTGGACCAAGCCTGTACTTGGTCTGGCACAACAGAGCAGCAAGATCCATGCTATTTCAGCCCTGTCTTAATCCCTCCTCCCTAGCTCTGAGGATCTTACACCTTCCTCGTTTTATGTGGTACGGATCATCTCCAAAGCTCCCTGCATGGTTCTCCGGCTGGGGTTCCCCATTGGCACACCTGCACAGGCCAGGAACAAGGTGAGAGCTGGCTGTCTGCTTCATGGGGTAGGAGCAGAGCACAAGAACTTCTGCATGTGGGAATTGTGGGTAGATCACAGGCGTCATTGTGGGCAGGTATGCTGTAATAAGTAACTACTATGTTAAGGCTTAGATGAGTGTGAACGTTCTGTAACAGAAAGGGTCAGTTTGGGCAAACTTTCTGTGTTAAGTCTGTGGAAGATCTAAACCCAGAGACTCGAAGATCAATAGAATAGCTGGTCACATGAATGTTTTTCCCATTGCTTATTTCAACCGCGGGGCTCAAAATGACTCAAAGGTTATCTGACCCATCCTTGTGACAAAAGCACAATCAATACCATCTCTCAGGAACTTGTCTGACTCATCAGTAAAGACCTCTGTGATGAATGTACTACATGTTCCTTGGGCTATCTGTTCCAGTAATGGTGAATTGCTTATGGTATACTTAATCTATCAGGTAGGGAGGAGTTAAGACTTAAAATTCAAACAATGCCCCACGTGAGCAGTACAGGGAAAGAAAAAAAAAATACTCAGGGAATGTTTTCAGGAGGTAAAAGTCTGCTTTTAATAACCTTTTTGTATCAAAAGAAATGGTCTGCCCTAGTCAGATGGAGAAGGTGGGGTTATTGTGTGGACTGTTTTTCCAGGTCTAATGGCTGGGACAAGTCTAAGTATTCTTAAGTAAAACATAAGTATGAGAAAGATGACCTGCTGTTGAACTATGTGAAGTTTTTATTATAAACAAGAGGTTTATCATTAAACCTATATCTTTTATCTTCATGAAAGAGACCTTTGGTTTGTCTAACTTAGTTTTAGTGTTAGAGATTAGTCTGAGGAGAAGCTACAAACATGGGAAGGACCATCTCTTTCTGAGATAATGAACCACAAAATGTTGTAGTGTATTGGAGGATCTGCCCTTTCATGTCTTTTGGGGATCCAGGTTTTGGGCACTGGTTGCTGGGCCAACATGTGGGCT
Source organism: Pipra filicauda (assembly GCF_003945595.2). Lineage (NCBI taxonomy): Eukaryota > Metazoa > Chordata > Aves > Passeriformes > Pipridae > Pipra > Pipra filicauda. The sequence continues at coordinate 2,917,549 of NW_024104498.1, forward strand.
GCTAATGCCAAGTGACAGGTTTTATGAAGGAGTTCCTTCTGGGAGGTGTAAGTTAATATCTATTTCATGAAGAAAGTGTGAGATGGGCACCATACCCTGCAGCTGTGGGCAAGCTCCAGATCATTGCGGTAGGAGCTGTATGTAAATCATAAATTGTATCATACATAATCCTTTTTGGTTTGGTTTTTTTTACCTGCCGTAAGGCTGATCATCTACCCAGTGTGGAGGATGGCAGTAGAATTTAGCCTGCATTGTTTAAGGGAAAGCAGTTTTTGTGCTGAGCTATTCAAGTTTCCAATGTAGAAGGGAAGGGAAGCACCTGGTACAGTCTGACTTTCAGAAAGCTTTTGGTGAGACTTCATATAGGGCACAACTGTAGAAGGAATGAGGTGTCATAAAACAGAAAGTGTCTCGGGGGACAAAAGAAGTAAGTTGTAAAAGTGCTCTGTTCTCATCACAGCAGAAGCTGTTTATGGTTTTTCCAGTCAAAGGTTAGGGAACTCATTTGTAGAAAGGTAGCAGATAATGAGCTGGGAAAATGTGCAGGTGGTGCAAAACTGTTTCAACCTTGTGCTTGGGTGACACCTAAGCAGCACAATGGTGGCTGGAAGCCAGTATTGATAACTGCAGAATAGTGCACCTTGGATTTGAGAGCTTAAACACCATCAGTGATCCTGTGATATCAATATGAAACCATGAAGGGGACCCAAGTGGCAGCATCGTATGGAAAAGAACTCTGTTCAGCGTTTAGATTTGGGGATGCCCCTTTGCTTGCAAAAGACATAGTAATGATGGGGAAAGTTACTGAAATAATTAGTGTTGAGGAAGGAGATGAGGAGCTGCTGTTCTTCGTTTGCCTACAATGGTAATAGAAATTGAAACGAGTTGAACAAATATTGTGAAAAGAAGCCTGACCATGGAAATTTCAAAGAAAACACTGGGCTATTGTGAGAATCAGGTGCTGGTGTGGGTAGAACCATATTCAGAGCTGCTAAAAGCTAAAAAGAGTAATCAGGAAGTCATTGTGAAAATATACTGAAAAAAATTAACCTAAAAAATAACCTAAGCTCCTGAAACCTTTTACCATAGGGGTTTGACACATGAATATGATCATGGGGGAATGCATAAGACAGAGCCAGACTGTTTCCCACAGCTGATATGGACTAGTTTACATTTACTGTAGGCTGTTGAGGAAGAGAGAAGAATGAGAGTGGGTGCTCGGACTGCTTCTGCAGAGGAGCTGGCATGCAATTAATTTGTTTTTCATCTGAGTTTTTGAAAGGCAGTTTCTTCAGCCTTGAAATCATCTTTGGGGTTTTTTTGACCTTTCTTTTGCTTTTAAAAATACTTGTAGTTGTTAAAATATGGACCGAAAAAGCCTTGTATCATCTTGATCTTGCTAGTGCCTCAGAACTAAAATGACCTTTAACTCCTGCTGTCCTGTATATTCAAGGATTGTTCTATTATTTTTAGTCAGGCTCTTGTTCTGGATGCTTATTTTGAGTAGCTTATGTCTCCAGACAAAGTTGGTCACATTTACCTTTTGCTTTTGCCATGACAGATAGTGGAGGAGTTACGGGACCGAATCTTGCAGCTGCGCTTTCCCCACAGGGTCCAGAGCAAGGAGGCAACTCCAAAAGCAAAGAGGAAAATGTTTGGCAGTAGTTCTCCCTCCAAGTCTCCACCTGTGGCTGGGGCCCAGTCAGCCCTCTCGGACAGACCCTGCCTTGTTGTGCTGCACAAACCATTGGAGAAACTGCTTATCAGGTAGTGATGGGGATCCAGGCCATCAGCACAGTCTCCTTGCACTGGGAAGTGGGAAAGGGGAGGGTCTGTGGATGATGGTGCCAGTTTTAGGGTGAGAGTGCTGTGAAGCTGGTGCTTGTTGTGGTGGGTTTGTGTTGTGTGGCTGTGACTTGCAGCAGGGGTTATTGTTACTCCTAATTAAATGTGATGTAGAAGTAAATTTAGTTACTGCTGTCTGAGCAGGATCCTGTGCTGGGCCAGCCATGTTCTGCTGCTGGAGGGCTCTGTCCTGGGCCCAGCAAGTGGATCTAGACAGCTCTGACCCTGAGCAGAAAAAAAAAAGGATTTTTTCCATCTCAGCACACCACACTTCTGCCCTCTCCAGGTATGAGAAGCTGCCTTCTGACTATCGAGCCCCCTTCATTCTCAACCTGGAGCACCCCCCAGTGTCTGGCCCACTCACTATGGTGGCCAATCGTACTGCCTCTTCCACCCTGGCCTCGCTGTCCCGGTACTTCTACCACCAGCGTTGGATCTGGAGTGTCCAGTCAGGGCTGGCACCAGCTGTGCCCATCACTGCTGTGGCCCAGCTGCTTTCCACACTCACAGAGTAAGTTGCACACCTAAACAGGAGTCCTTTCTCCAGCTAGTCCAGGGGATGCAGGTAAAGCAAGTTGGATCTGAAGCCTTATTATAGAGAACCCCTTTGCAGAGTGTTTGGTCCTGAACACGGCTTCTAGAGCTACCTGGGTCAATGCTTTACCCAGCTGCAGTTGAGGAAATCGGGAGTCCTGGAAAACATACCAAAGGGCAGGAGGGGTTACTGTGCCTGGAATATACTGATCTTCACACAGGTTGTTCTGTGTGGTGTCTCATCTCCCCATTCCCTGCGTGCAGCTCCCTGTCTTGGGAAAGAGGGTGTTATGGGGTGAAGGGTACAGTCAGTCTTGTATTTAAGGCTTGCAGCACGGGTGGAGAAGTCCTCTGACAGAGGTCTGACTGTCTCTCTGTTGCAAGGGTTCGTCTGTCAGAGGGTTTTCACTTTGCATCCAGTGGGGATGGAATTATCAACATGGTACTGGAGTTGCCCATACAGGTGAGCATGGGTGCTGTGAGCACAGTCCTTCATTGCTGGTTATGGGGTGGATTCACCTTCCTGTGACAGGATTTATCACCTGCTTCTAGCACACACCCTTAACATGTATAGGGATAGAGTAAAGCAACTCATGGGTTGGGCATTTTCATGTCTTCATCTGCAGTTAAAGAGCTGCTCTGCTGGTAGGGATGTGCTGTGCTGGAGGAATTCTTGGGGCTGGGGCAGGCTCCCTCTCTCCACCAGTGCTGGTGGAGCTGGATGATGGGCCTGTGTTGTGTTAGGGGGTACTGGGTAGGTCGATCTGTTGCTGCTGGCCAAGCTCATGCAGTGTCTCACCTCCAGATTGATGGCTCCAGAGAGAGCAGCTGTGACAGGGAGAAGCACACCTGTGTCGTCCAATACATCCTCTTCCCACCCCACTCCACCTCCACCAAAGACAGGTGAGGCTGTTCTGCTCCCAGGGAGGGTTGGCAGTGGAGTCATGGCTCCAGACTTGACTTTATCTAGTACAGATAACTAGTTGTCATGGACTGATCACCAGTTAGCTGGGGCTTTGCCTATAAACCTGCAGTGGGCTGCTGGCTCTGTGCCATCTCACAGGACTTGCCTTTTGTCTTTCCTTCAGCTTTTCCACAGATGATGACAATGATACAGAGGTAGAGGCCATTGAGGTGGACACAGAACTGAACCTGGTCACTGAGTGCTGGGTAGAGCCACAGAGTGGCCATGTCCACAGTACTGCTGAGAACTGGAAGCACCTCCATGGCTTGCCCTACCAGAAAATTCCTAAAGCGGTGAGTCCTTGAAAGGGGAGGGGCATGGGCTCTTTTGTGGAGGGAGAAGGGTTCATTGTGAGTGCACCACAGCACTGCAGGTGAATATTGAGGGCCAGAAGAGATGGGAGTGCTGTTCACAGAAGAGCTTGACATTTCTAAAAGAGGAACGAGCCACTGGACATAAAAAGTTTCTGTATTGCAAGGCAGTGGATGCAATGCTGTTTTGGGATAGCTGGAAAAATACAAATTATTTTGTGAAGAGGGGAGCAAACTGGACCAGAGCAGGGACTGCAGGCAGTCCTGCTAACACTCCTCCTGAGCAAGGTGAAAACAGGCTAAAGGACTGGTGGAGAAGGAGGGAGCAATGAGTGAGAATAGGGCAAGTCAGGGGGCAGGATTATGGGTGTTTTCTCTCCTTGCTTTTAGACTGTTTTCTCCTGCATTTGGGGGTAATAATTCTGCTGCATACAGCTGAGCCTTGACTGCTTATTGCAGCTCTATCCCCGGGACCTTGCATGCATTGCCACCATGCTGACCTTCGAGTACATCAGCCAGTTGTGCCAGAACAAGGAGTGGGTCTGCCCTCCTTCAGACACCAAAGCTGCTGAAGGTGAGTCCAGCATCCATGTCCTAGCAAGTTCCATGGAGCAAAGATAGCAAGGCCCTGAATGTCTCAGGGCCTGTAGAGGTTTCTGGAAGGTGGAACAGGTAATTTGGACAGCTTTTTAGACTGTGATGGCAGTGAGTCACTTTGTTGCACTTGTGCTAATCTGCCAGAGAAACGGCTTCATCCTGGAAAGGACAAAGAAGCACTGAGGCTTTCTGCCTAGGCTGGAGAGGTGATGAGGTGACCCTGCTTGAGCAGAGCTTGGTCCAGATGACCTTCCCTGGGAAGCAGGGATACGTTGTGCCCACAGGTGTGTTACATTCCCACTTCTTGTTGCAGATCCAGACATGGGGCCTGGTTTTCGAGTGCATGAGATCCCATTCCAGTTCAACCTCATGAAGCTGTTGCCCAGGTGCCAGCAGGTTGAAATGTTCTTCCTAATGCTGACAAAAGGTAGGTGTCTCTTCACCTGCTGCCTCCCCTCGTCCCCCCTCTGTGGCTATGGGCACCCTGCTCCACGTGCTTGTCTCCCTGGGCAGTAGGTGGGAGCACTGCCATGGCTCTTTCAGTAGCTCATTGCTGTTCTTCCTGACTCTGCAGCCCCAGGGCTGCCCAGCTGTATTGCTGTATTTCTTGGGATGATAATTTGGAGGAGTTGCTTTTGAAAACATTAAACTTAGACAGTTGCTCTGTGGTGGTAGTTTCTTGTCTGTACCCCCAGCATCTCCAGAATATTTATAGTAGCAGGGTAACTAATGATGCTGAAACTCCAGGGCCTCCTCAACACCCTCCAAGTCAGCCTTGCAGAAATGCTGGTGGAAACTCCTGTTTGGAAGTGTTGCTTTGCAAAGGGCTGTCTCCTGGGGTCCTGGGCAGGTGGTGCCTGTGGAGATGCTGTCTCTGAAGCTGCCGTGGTTCTGTTTTGGAGCAGAGAATGAGGAGGTGACCAAGGACTCTTCGTTTGTGCCCAATGAAATGCTACTAAACCTCTTCCATGGCTGCCTGCAGCATGACCTCAGTGACCGGGAGATCCCCATGGCTGATGCCGATCATGTGGCTTTCATGGAGCAGGTTCTGCAACGGGATCGTGATGGCCATCAACCCCCCTTCACGCTCCCAGTGATCAGAGGTAAGGACCAGGAGTGTGACAGCAGTGACACCAGGAACTGTGAGGTGTTTCAGGAGCCTTGCTTTCAAATCTCATCCTCAGCTGGTGTTTCTCAGGTTGGTTTCTCTGTGTTCCATTTCAGAAGAAAACCTGAAAGTTTCTGGCACCCTGGAGCAGCAGGGTGCTTCTGCATCCTATCATCTTGTTGGCAGCAATGGCACCAGGGATATGACTGGCTCCACGAGTACTCTGCAGGTACTGCTGTGCTGCTGTCCTTCTCCTGAGCCCCTTCAGAATGCAAGGCAGCAACTGTTAAAGAGTAGGAGAGTTAGAATGGCTGAGAAAGATTGAAAGGTGGCTGGTTTTCCCCACATTTGGCAGCAGTTTAAGCTGAAGCCTGTGGCTGAAGTCAAGCAGGAATCTGGAAGGTGTGTGGATAGTTGCACTCACCATTGGCTTAGCCTGTTACAGCTGTGCCTGTTACTGATGCTGTGCCACACATTGCTCAGAAACCGTGGGCAATCAATGCCTGGAGGTCAGAACCAGCCCCAGCAAGGCTGGCTAAGATATCTTAATTGTGCTGTTCTTCCTGGAGCCAGGCTGCTCCTGGAATGTGCAGGGCTGACCTTTCAGCACTGTGCCAGCCAGCACTCATGGAAGAACTTGCTCTGTGTAGTTGCTGTGTGCTGAGTTTATCCAACTTCTGCTCTTTCCTCAGAGCCTTGGCAACACAGAGCTGCCTGAGGATGACGTGACACTGAGTGACACGACGGGGCCCTTTCCCCCTCAGTGGCGATGTTATGCCAAGCTGGTCAACCCACAGCATGTGTTCCTGACCTTCCTGCCAGCCACCTTCTCAGGTGAGGCAGCAGTGCCAAGCACCTCCTCAGGAAAACCGCAAAAACAGAATCAACTCTTGTAGGATGGAGAGAAAACTGAACAGCGGAGTTCAAACTCAGTCTTTTTGCACCATATGGCCAGGAATAGAATAGTGCAAAGTGCTGAATGTCCCGCTCTTCTCTCCCTGGACATGGTGCTGCACTCATAAGGTTTTTGAGTGGTGCTGAGTTGTTCGCTAGCTGCAGCCGTTGGACTGGTTTTCCAAGGGGGTTGTTAATGAATGGAGTAAGGGGACTGCTAATGGCATGGTCAGGGAGAGTCCCTGCTTCTGGGTGTTGGCACTGGTCTGGCTTCCCCTGAGCCACTGGTGAAGGCTGCTAGGCTCTAGTGGAAGTAGTCTGTGAAGCTGCTTCTACACACAGAGAGGTAGCAGGGACATCTGCTGTCTTGGGAATGTAGGTTGAAGGGTTAAGCTGTTCTCACTGGACAGAGGGTGATTTTATTTTGTTTTCTTCCAGATGTACAGAAGCTGATGGCTTGTGGGTTGGACAAACCTCCAAAAGACGAGAGTCGATCTGGAGAGGATCCCCTGGGACCTGTCTGTGCAGAGCGAGTCAGGGCTGAAGAAGGGGATGCTGCAGTGCCATTGCCTACCCTCAGCATAACACCAGCCCATGGTACCAACAGCACCTTGCTAAACTATTAGTAACCTTGCTATTCTTGAGCATACTGTTGAGCAGATAGAGGTAGGAGCAATCTGTCAGCTCTTGCCTGTCCTGTCAGCTCCTGCCTGGCAGTCAGCAGAGTCACGACAAGGGGCACAGTGATGTTCATGGGGGGATGAAGGAGTGTAATGTGAGTTGAGTGCCTGTGGCCCAAGGTTGGTTCCCAGTGGGCAAGGAGGTTGCAGGTAGATAAAAACTACTAGGAAAGGCAGTACTGGGCTGCACTGGAAAGTCAGTGACTCTCATGTCATGATCCAGACCGGCACTGTCAGCAACACGTTGTCTTAAGGAGAAGGGCACAGGTCTGAGTTTTGTATGGGATTTAATTGCACAGCCCCTGGTGCAAGTCAGCCAGACCTGCAGTGGGGATAGAGGGTTGTGCTGCTGCAGGAAGTCGTGGTGGTGATGGTGAACAGTTATGGCTGCGAAGAAGGGGATCAGGGTGGCCAAAGCACTGGGTTGAGTGGCTGGGTGCTGGGTGAAGGAGAAGGGCCCCTGAGGTTTGAGTGGTGAGAAGCTTGAAAAACCAATACCTTCCTGTAGGTGCTTCTGTGAGGGCTGTGACGCCTCAGACCGGGAGCAAGGAGCCCATCAAACGCCCTTATCCGAGGACTGTTTCTTTTGCAGAAGGGAGCCGTGAGCCTGGAGAGCAGAGTGGCCCTTCACGGAGAGATATGCATATCTCCTTCTGTCGCCAGAGCTCCCAGTCTGAGCTGGGCGAGTGCCGCCGATTTCGCTGCCCCATTTACATCTACAGCTGCTCTTTGGAGCTCTTACGAGAGCAGCTTGTCAGCCCCCGGGCACACCGTCCTCCTCGGGACATCTTTTTCAGGTAATACCCACTATACTTGATTCCTGGACAAGAAACAGAGGAGTTTTCCTTGACAAGAGGCTGGCTCTTGGCTTGGCCTCTCTGCCTTGTAGCAGCCACTACCTGTGTGTGCCCTCAGGCCCTGCTTTGCTGGTGTTAGAGCTATTTGTAGTCTAAAATGTGCTTTGTTGGCACTAAAGGCTATGGTTTGTCTTTTCCAGGTCCCAGTCTCTGGAACGTCCTCCAACTGCTGCTTGGCTGGACCACAAGCACAAGGAGTTGGTGAGTTACTGCACACTGCTGCAGGAGCACTCCCACCAGTGCTACGTGAAAGGTGAGCAGTGGTGCAATGGGACCTGTGGCAGGCTTGGGGTTGGGGCTGGACCCTGGATCTTCTTTTAAGAAAACAATGTCTCATTTTCTTTGTGATCTTACACCGAGCAAAGAGAGGAGTTGTGGGACTGATGTCCCACCAGGAGGGATTTAAAGATCCCTCTGTGCATTCCCTATAGGCCTTGCAGAGGCTGTTCCCAAATCTATGGAGTGCTGTAATGGGGGATCCCTTCTTTGATGCTTTCCTCTCACCTTCAGGGTGACAGATCCCCTGGGCACTCTGGCATCACCCAAGCCCAGACTAACACATAGCATTAAGTGCCCTGGCTGACTCCTGTCTCCCAGCACCTGCACTGACTCTGCTCTGTGCTGGGCCTTGGTGAAGATCCATACGTGGCTATTGCCTGACTCCCATTGCCTCACATCAAGCACCGTGTTTGACCTGTAGGGCTGTTCAAGAGCCTTCAGCAGTCACACAGCATCAGCTCCCAGGACCTGCTTACTGCCATGGACTACTGTGAGGAGCTGCTCCAAGAGATTGATATCACCAACTTCCTGCTGACGGTGTGCAGCCATGTCCGCTCATTCCGAGAGAGCCACCAGCATTTCCATACACACTCCAAGACAGCCAGCTTCCAAGTGGGCAGCATAGAGCAAGAAGAGGATCAGAGCTCTAGGGAACGAGGTGTCTTGGTCTCTGAGTCAAGGTAAGGGCACAGTTCTGTTCTTAGCATTGGGCCAGGACAGATCTTTCTTCAAGCATCTTTTAACACCTGCTAGAAGGAATGCTGAAGGGCAGAGTCTAACAGAGCCACATGGAAGAGCAGATATTTCCAGTGAGATACTCCACTAGGACTTCCTATTTTTTATAATCTCTGGTGACATCCATCCTTTCACTTTCTCTTATAATCTAGGCTCATTACTGTCCCATCTGGCCTGAGCTGGAGGGCAGTTTGTCTGCAAGTAAATCTTAGACTTGTTTCTGGAGAAATTATGCATTTCCTACTGCTTGACTCATTTGAGTTTGATGTTGACTCTGATGAAAATGACAGCTTTGTTATCTTTTTCTAATTATTAGTGTCACTTTTTTTAATTAAAAAATGCACAAGAGAAATACCAAGGCAGAATTGAAATATGCTTGATGATAAACTTCTGCCTTTCTATTCCTTACGGTATTTAAGAGGTATGTATCACCTCTGGAAACTTAAGGAAGGAAAAAAGTGCTATGACTTAGTGTCTGTCAAAGAAACACTTTGGCCCTTTGTCCTCTGCACAGTTCCTTTATGTGCATTCACTAGCATTTGTTGGGAATCCCCAATCCTATTTCTTCCTATACTGTACATGGTTTTGAAGAACATTCAGTGTTTGAAAGGTCAGATGACTTCTTCAGGTGCTACTTTCCCTGAGAAAAACTGTGGGTACTTTTTTTTGTGTGTAAGATACTACAGATCACCTATCCCAATGCAGGTTATATAAACTTTACTGAAGGATGTACAGTCTGTGATGTGTTGCACCCAGATCTGCCATCTTTACCACTAATTTGGGTACCTGGGGAGTGCTTTGACCAGTCGACATCCCACTCCTTAGATTGCTTTTTCTGAGATTTAGGGACTGATTCTGCCATGAAGCTGCTGAGTGACAACAGGCCTGAACTTTGTGCTCCTCTCTGTGCCGCCAAGACACTGGGTGCTGGCACAGTGGTACTTGCTGTGAGGTGCCCTGGACTGGGTGTTGGTAGTTCAGATTGCTGCAGGCCTGTCCCTGTACTCAACCATGTGTCTCTGTTTCCCAGGGAGGGTGTGTAGTGTGGTTTACAGACATGGCAGTGGGATCAGCATGGTTAAGCTACCTCAGGCCTGGCTTCAGACAGCCTGAGCCCTCATCTGGGCATGTGGGTGGCAGGTTTTCTGGGGCTGTGGGATTGGGTGGTGAGTCACATCGTGTTAACACAGGTGAGGTTTGGGTATCTGTGAGGTGGATGCTTGCAGGATAGAGAACACATACAGCAAGTCTGGTTTCTCAGTTTGGCCTGTCTGACCTGTCCACAATCCTGTCAGTGTGGAAATGGAGGACTACAGTGAGCAGGACTCCCATAACGTTGCAAGCCCCACGGAGGAGCCAAAGAGCAGTGTGGGCACCAGCTGCTGTTCAGAGTTTCCCCTCTCGCTGCTGGAAATTGGACAGCCCTGCCAGGCACACCCAGACTTGCATAAAATTATCCAGGTGAGGAATGTGCAAGCTTGACCTGGCTCCGGCAGGAGGGTAGAGTAGGATGTCTGCTTCACACTTGGGATTTCTCTTTTAGGAAAAATTCCTGGAAATTGGAAGTTTACATTTCAAGCCAGTACCATCAAATCCTCACTATTTCTTCTATTGCCCACCATCAGCCAAGAAAGAGGTAGGCATGGTGCTGCCCTGGTAGGCACCTAGTCCTTTTGGAGTAGCTTTGCTCGGTGTCAGTTCTGGATTTGAGGATGGCAGACTCATGGGTAGACTTAGTCCGTGGGGTGCCCATCAACAACCTGCTTCACTGCCTGGCATGGTTCTACTATCTGCCCTTTCTCTCTCTGTCTCAGGAAGAGGCATCTCGGGATCAGGCAGACAGGAAAGGCAGTGAGGACATGGAGGGATCAGAGGCAGAACTGGCAGCTGAAGAAGGTAAAATTTGCTTGCTCTGTCTTGGAGAAGAAAACGTCTGTAGTCTCGCTGTGGTGGTGCCTTTCAGAGCTAGGCTGTGTCTGGTGGGGTCTCTGGAGATGTGGACCTGGTTTGCTAACAGGGAACCTATATCAACAGGAACTGTGTCTGGATGCTGCATTGCCACAGAGAGTGACCCAGAGCTGGAGGTGGAGTACCGTGAGAAGCTGGAGCACGAGTTCCCAGACACAGATTCCCTCTCAGACTCCAACACGGTGAACCAGGATGATGACTCCTTCAGCGTGCTGGGAGGGGACTCACTCAATGAGCAGGAGTTCCTGGAGCAGGAGATGCCCCCTCTCTTTGTGCACCTGACCTGCTCAGTGAAGCTGCGTAGCCAGCACAGCTCTATGCCTGTGCAGTCCCTGCCAACTTGTCTAGGTAAGAGCAATCCTTGGGGCTTCTTTCAGGTTCCTGCTGGGTGAGCAGCCCCTGGAACAAACATGCTGCGTCCTAATCAACAGTCACTCTGAACCAGCCCTCCCTGTGCAGAGCCCCAGGGGTCTGCCAGCATCAGACAAGGGCTTTTCCACCAGGTCTCACACTTGCTATGTGGGATTAGTGATGGAGGGTTGAAAGGATCATGGAAGATGGTGGCCTTTTGGAGCCTGTCCAGGTGTGTGGGACAGACACCTCTTGCAGTCTCTGTACTTGCCACCAGGCTGTGTATGTATGTAAGCAGAGATGTTTGTTGCTTGAGTCCCTTGGTCTGTGATCTCTCCTCAGGGGAAGTTCTGGGCTGCCTGGAAAGCTGCCAGGGCTTGAACACCATTGATCTGGGGGACCTCTGTGTGACCCTGGACATCTTTGTGCTGACACTGCCCCTGGAGATAGAAGTTGTGAACACAGACATTCTCCACAACAGGTAGGTGGAAAGAGGCCAAGTCACTCACCCACCCTCTGCCTTCCTTTCCCAGAAGGCCATTCTTGGCTCATTTCCATATGCTGAAACTCACAATTCTCCTCACAGAGCCTGCCACAGCCTTAAGAAAACTAAACTTTTTTCAAGATAGGCTCACCTTCTGTAGAGATCCCTTTTCCCTTCTCTGGAGCCAGTTTATCTAGTTCTGTGTCTGTTTATCCTCTCTGGCTCAAAAACTGGTGCTCAGCCTGCTCTCTCTCCTGTGACAGATGCACCTCGGAGAGCAGCGTGTCCTTCACACGCTCTCCAGGGCAGCCATCCTCTTTCCGCTCAGATGAGGATATCATGCACAACTTGGAACGGCTCCCGTCCACCGGAGATGAGAGGTATGGCACTGCAGGTGTGGTGAGCCCCTCACAGGTTCCCTTTGCTGCCTGTGGTGGCTGCATGAATCAGAGAGACTGGTTGATTCTTCATCTCCTCTCTCCTAGGCACCCCGCCCTTTCCAACCTCCCTGGAGTGCACAGGCAGGCTATAGAAGCCACTATGAATGAGGTAAGACAGACTTGCCTCCTTCTTGCTTCCAGCTGGAGCAATGTGGCCACAGCACACAGCTGCTGTTCCACACTTCCTAGCCTACTCCAAGCTGCAGCCTGTCAGCAGAACTGACTATTAGCCTGTCACACAGGCTGTTAGCCTTGTGCACCCCAAAAGTGTGGGATTACCCTGACGAAATTCTTACTGCAGTTGGGGTGGGACAGGCAGAGCTCTCTTCTAAATGCTTTTTCTTAGGTATATTCAGGAGATGAGGGATGTGGGTGATGAGAGAGGCTGCCTTCATCCTGTTGGGGCTTGTATGAGAATTGGGGCAGCCTTGCAAATGCAGGTCACCTAGGTCTTCCTCTGTGTCCTTGCTCTGCTCAGATTCGCTGGCTCCTGGACGATGAGATCGTGTCAGCGCTGCGTCACTCACAGGTCATCAGCACCTCCATCCTGCACCGGGTGGCCACCCACATCTATAACTCCAAGGGCCGGCCCAGCTGCCACAGCGAGGTCGTGCTGCTCCAGTTTGTCTTTGGGCCTGAGCACTCTCTGGAGAAGTTCAAGGAGGTAAAGAGAAAGCCCCGAGGCAGCGTCATACGCCTTGCTGGCAGGATGCTTATTCTTCCCTGTATTGCAGGAGTTCAGAAGAATGGCTCTGCCAGGCTACATGCTTAACGCAGAGGGCAACGACTACCACTACGTCTCCATCAGCCGCCTGCACTCCAGGAGGGCAGCTCCAGACCCTTCAGGGTCACCCTGCTTGCAGCAACCAGCTGAAGGGCAGCCCAGGACAGCCCTGGGCCAGGCAGGCCAGGAGGGGAGCAGTGAAACAGAGGCAGAGGGCTCTGAGCTGTTACACCACACAGGCTGTGTCCTCCCAGAAGAAGCCCGGGGTCTCTGGGAGTGGCCAGAGAGTGAGACACGCACTGTGCCAGACACAGGAAACCCTGCAGGTGGAGGCAGCCACACACAGAGTGAGGTGAGAAGCCCTGGGTGGTCTGTAGGTGGGAAGGTGTGGGACACTGGTAACAGAAGGTAGAAGAATGCAGGAGGGTGATGGGACTTTTTTTAGCGCCTGTTTTTCTGGTCATTTTATGCAGGTTCCAGGAGACATGCTGAGACTTGAACAAAGCAGAGCACCAGGCCATGACTCCCTGGAAGAGGCAGCTCCAGAGACAACCATACAGTCATTGCCATCCTCATCCTCTGAAAAGGGAAACAGTGAGAAATCACCGTTGGTGACACCATCTGCAGCAAGCCTGACTGACTCTGTGACACAGGGCAGGGAAGGTAGGAGCTGCAAACATGGGCAGGATGTACCTCAGCCTTAGAAACTTTTAAGAGAAGAGTCCAGTTCTGGCTGTGGCATGCATAATGTGACTGCTACTCCTGTTCCAGTCCCTAAATACCAGAATTGGTACCCAGGACCGTTGGTCTCTTCCTTGTCAGGATGCTGGCAATTCAGTGCTTAACAGCACCTCGGGTGCAGCTGTGCTGCTGCACTGATATCCCTGGTGACATGCAGTCCCTGGTGACTTCAGTGATGGCTGTGAGAGCCCCACTCCCCAGCACTGCTTCCCCATGGCAGGCACTGCCTGATTGTCCTGTGGTGTGATGTTTCTCCAGCACATGGGACGTGTGAAGGGGCTTAGCAAAGACTTCCATGATCAAAGCCCTGTTCCCCTTGCAGGCTCCAGCAAGCAGCGTCCCAGCCGCGTGCAGAGCCTCGTGTCGAGCCAGGGCAGCATGGACTCTGACCATCTGGGTGAGTCTGCTGGGCCAGGGGGGACCAACAGTGTGCAGCCAGACACTGGTAGTGACACAGGAGTGCGGAGGTGCGGTGGGACTGTGTGCCTGGGCTGGGGTGAGTCCTGAGGGCTGGGCTTGTGAGTGGCTATGGTGCCCAAGGAGGAGGCTGGCTTGCCAGGCCTGGGACTGAAGTGAGGATACCTTGCAGGTTACGACGGGGGAAGCAGTGACTCAGAGTATGAGGAAGCGTTGATGAGCGACCAGGAGCCCAGGTGTCCCCTTATGCCAGATTTCTGGCTCATCATAAAAATCCATCAGGACCGAGTGGAGGTGTATTACCACACACGGTAAGGAGGGTCCCCTGTCTGACACTGCCTCTCTGTACTGTGACCTTGTGGCCACTCACTCATCTCTGGACAGGATCTCCTCCCTGCCCAGTGTGAGTGGGAAAATGCAGGACTAGACTCTGTAAGGGGAAAACTACTACTCTTTCCCACTGTGTTCCTGCTCCCACCACACAAGGGCAGGCACTGTCCAGGTGCCCTGCTGACCCCATTCTCCCTTTCTTCATAAAGCAGCCTGAGTGTGGAGAAGGCAGCATCAGCAGAGTCAGAAGAGGAGCAGCCAGGGGAGTGCCAGAGTCTCAACCAAGTGGTGGTAAAGAAGATCAGTGAAATCTGCAGGGTTGTCAATCAGGTAACAAATCTGCAGGGGGCACAAACAGAGCTGCCAGTCATGAGATGGCTTAAATTAGGAGGGACCTCTGCAAGTTGTCTGGTCTGGGCTCAACTCGAAGGAGGTCCTGGGGAGCCAGTTCAACTCGTGAAGCCCCAGGTTGGGAGTCAAAGGAAAAGGGATTCAGTCTGGCCCTAAGCCCTTCTTGCTGTCTTCTGCGGCTGTGCAAGCAACAGAACCAATCTTTCCTCATCCTTTGCAGCGCTTGCTGCTGCAGGACCTGCATGACAGCCACATATGCAACTCATTACTGGTGGCAGAAAGTGAGGAGGACATCTGGAAGAGTGAAACGCCCTATACTTCATACAGGCAGCGCGTCATGCCCACAGATGGTATGAATATTCCCTTGGCCATGTCTCAGTGGCAGTGCTACTGCCTGCCCATGGGTGCCTAAGAAGATGTCAGCTTCCATGCTATGGCCCCAGCTATGTCCTGTGTTCTTTATAGATTACTCTGTAGAGGAGAGCTACCAGCCCCGGGACTATCTGGCTGCCACCATGCAGTTCATGCCAGGGCACTTTGCTTGTGACGTGGTGTGGAGCACACTCATCCACGTGCATTCACGCCTCAAGATGGGCCCCAACATGGGGGTCTCGCGAGGTACGTACAGCCCAGGTTCCCTCTCGTTTTGCATGTCAAGAGTCTGGCTTCTGGCTGGATTGGCACAGCAGAGAAGGGTATGTGGGATAGCTAACGTCCCACGTTGCCCACAGCTATCCAGGCACTTCGCTCGGTGCTCAACGCCTTCTCTGTGGTGAACAGGAAGAATATGTTTGTCTACCAGGAACGTGCCACTAAATCTGTTTTCTACCTCCGGTAAGAAGCCAGCATGACTTGTTGGCCTGACCCTGTCCTGCTGTGTGTGTTACACCAGACTAAGAGCTCTTTGGGGCAGAAAGTGTCTGCCCAGCCTCAGGGACCATGTTGTGACCCAAGCAGCAAATCTCATTTCTGATGAGTCAGAGTCACATCAAGCCAGGCCCTTCTTGCTCTGCCTGTGCTAAGTCATGACACTGAAGGGAAAAAGATGGTTTTTTTGAAGGAGCCAGAGAGCAGTTTTGCCACTCCACATCCTAAGGACTAGTCCCCAGAAAATGCACAGGGGAGAGCAAGGAAGATGCGGATCTTCTGTGGATGTATGATGCTGTTGTCTTTGGGAATGGAGGCTGACATGCCCTTCTCCTGTATTCAGGCTGACTGAAACCACCAACAGTGGGAAGGTGTGGGAAGCAGAGAGCAGCCTTAGTCCAGCATCTCGCTCGCTGGCACTGACACGCAGCCAGGAGCCCATTTACACTGAGGATCTAATGGTGAGTCTGCTGCTCTCTGGGAGTGCATGGGGGTGCTCATAGTCGTGGGAGGGAACTCAGTAGCTCCAGGAACCCAGATTATATGTAGGATAAAACTTATATTGGAGATTTGTGGAGTGGGGCAGCAGTGGGTGGCTTCTGCCTGACCTTGCTGACAGCCTGGGACAGTGATGGATCTAGAATTCATATGGAAACTGGTTTTGCTTCTCCAGGGTTCTCGTTCCTCTCTGGACACAGCCTCGTGCCGTAGTGTGGACTCTGCCCGCCCTGTGGGACAGATAGACAGGCACATCCAACTGATGGTCCATGGTGTTGCCCCAGCAGGTATGTGTAACAGAACCTGGCAGCAGACTGGCTGTGCTGATGTAAAGCAGAGGAATAGAGCTCTGCTTCCTGTCCTCTTTGCTCGAAGAACAGAGGAAGTATCTCTCTCCTGAACAAGCTGCTCTTCTTTAGCCCAGACCTGCTCTCTGTTCTGTGTGGGTGAAAATGTAAGGAAAAGATCCACAGCCCACAATGAAACCTCCTGCAGACTAGGTGGCTTATGCCAACTTTCCCTATGCAGGAGTGCATTTGTCTTTGCCTACTGCACCAGCAGTCTTTTATGATCATGAACCAATAGAAAAAGATGTCTGAAGAAATTGATGGTGGGGAAAGTCATGTTCCCTGTGGGAAGTGAGTGTGAGGGTGGTACATCCTGAATAGAGAGGGAGGGATGGCTCTGGTCATTCTTACTGGATGAGGTGAAAAAGCTGCTTGTACCTCTGCTTACTTGTCAGGGCCCGAGATCACAGACGAGCTGGTGAAGGTGCTGCGCAGGCGCCTGGATGAAGCCACCCTGGATATCATCACTGTGATGCTGGTGCGGAACTGCAAGCTGACCCCAGCAGATGTGGAGGTACCTCACTGCTTATCTGCTCTGGTCATCCCAGAGACCAGAACACTCTCCTACATTTTGACCTGTCTCAACCTGTCCTGCCCCAAGGAAGACCAGGACAATTTGCTGCATCCTGTTCCCTGCTGCAGTGCTTGGTCAGGCTGGTGTTCACTGAGATATACACTGTGTGGGTGCCAGTGTAGGTGGGAGATCCCCTTTGCTGGGTTTGCAGCATGGCAGGGCTTCCCTGTGAGTACCTCTGGAATGTCTGCCCACATCTTGGTGCTGTGCTGTGCAGGGCCAGGAGTTGGACTTCTATGATCCTTGTGGGTCCCTTCCAACTCAGGATGTTCTGTCTCAGGGCACTGTGTATGGGTTCTGCCCACCACACTCGCCCTTTGCAGAGCCAGTTGGCATAATTTGTGTCAGTATTAGAGCCCCAGGGCATCCTGCTAGTCCCAGCTGAGTTTTAAAACCTTCTGTGTGCAGTTTATCCAGCCCCCCGGGACACCACCCACAGAGGTCCTGCAGTTCACGCTGCCGCCTTCGGCCCTGCCTTGGCTGCACGCCGTGGCCTATTACCTGCGCCAGAACCTGCTCATCTTCCTGCACACCCCCAAGTACACAGACAGCAACGTGGAGCACCACTTCAAGGTGAGGAGGGCTGGGAGTTGGGACAGCAGTCTGCCCAGCCTCTACCTTTTACCAGGGGCATTTGTTTTGGCAGTCCAGACACCGTGTTCCCAGCTCTGCCATGTAGGGTTAGGGAGAACCTGGCACTAAATCCTGAAGCCTGGGAGAGTTTTACAGGACTGAGCACATCCTGATTAGCCTGGACAGGCCTTGCTTTCATACAAGCGATCACTTCCTGTGCAAAAAGCAGCAACCACAAAGCTCATGCCCACAGTCATCTCCCAGGAGCGTGGGAGAAGATCGCCTTTTAAAGCTGAACTTGGCTCCTTGCATGGTTCCCTCAGATCTAAGGACTGAAACATCAGGAATCATAAAAATTTGGGAGCAGGTACCTACTCCTCAGCGTGGCCATAGCAAAGATAGAGGGTGAGGCCAGATGTATAGTGCCACATAACTCTGCAGAGAGCTGTAAGGGGTTCCTTCACCCCAACAGTGGCAAAAGCTGTGTTGGCAAGTGTTTCGACTAGGTCTGGATTTGCTTGCTGCAGGTCTGGGGATGAGCTGTGCATGTACATGGGCCTCTGCTTCCAGTTAAGGCAAGTTCCCTAATCTCTGTCAGTATTCCTCCTTGTTCTCCTTAGCATTACTTCAACCACAACGGGAGCATCCCTGACCAGGATCTCTATCTGTACAACAAGCCGGGTGGCCAAGGCACTGGTGGAAAAGGTATTGTGCTCAGCTCTTCTGAAACAGGGTGTGGGACTGTGCCCTGGGGAGCTGCTTCCCATGCTGGAGAGTTATGAGTGACTAAGGAGGACCAGTGCTGTGGTTATGTGTTCCTCTGATGGCTGGAAGGTGGGTGAGGTGTGTGCCTGAGGGACTGCACACCTCTGTGTGGGTGGTGGAACAAACTAAGGCCTCCCGCAGAGCAACTTGCTAAACTTGACCTGCTGCTGCAGGAAGCAGCTCTAGGTTGCAGTAGCTGTGGGGCAAGACACAATGACACCTCCATGTGGAGCACAGAGAATCCGTGGGGCTGGAGGGGACAGGGAGCAGGGTCAGTCGTTGCAGGAGCCTTGCTGCAGAGGGAAAGCAGGCAGCGTGTAACTGAACATGGGCTGTGTGGCGATGTTCTTGCTCTTTTCTCTGGAATTCTGGAAGAGGGATTGGATAGGACCCATCCTGCAGCAGGCTGTCATGTCATTTTTTGCCCAGGCCATGTGTCTGTCACCTGGCCACTGTGTGTCTTGTGCCCTTCGTGCACTGTTTGAATGTTCTTCTGTTGTGTAGGTACCATGTCGGACCTTGTGCAGCACCTTTTTCCACTCTCCCACTTCCAAGGTAGCACCTGTGGCTCCAAGTTTTACTCTGGGTCCCTTTCCCTTGCAGCTCCCTGGCCCTTCTGGTCCCTGCTGTTCTTGTTTTCCTTGTGTTGTGGCTTCAGCTCTGACTCCTCCGTGTGTTTGTGTGTGTGTGTCCATTTAGCTGAGCCTCCTATTTCTTGCTGGCTGGATAAATGAGCAAACAGAACCTGCTGCCCTGAGGTGGCAGCTCTGCCATTCCCAGCTGCTGGGGGTCTGTGTGCTGCCCTGTTAGCTTGCAAGCAGTGACCTCCAAAGTACTGCATCATTTTTCCCACAGGTCCAAAGAGGCATCTCTTCCCTGAGGAAGACAAATCATAGTGTTTCAGCTGCCGTGGCACCTGAGTGCTGGCTTAGTCAGTCAAGGGGCTTTGAAAGGGAGTAGGAACACCCAGGGTTACAGTGTGAGGTTTGGACCTCACAGCTGCTTCCATGCTGCTGCTTCCCTGGTGCCCTTGCCATTGAGCTGGGCCATGGGCAGTCAGCTCTTGTTTGTGCTCTTTCTCCTGTGTGGCCCAGGGCTCACGACATGCGGGCTGTGAAGCAGGAACCACAGGGCTGGTCTGTATCTCTGAACTGTCCTGGTGTGTGTGTGTAGGGCTCAGCATAGAGAGGCGCCAGGCAGGGTCTGAATTTTTCTCTGCAGTGACTCCAGGCTAATACCAGACATCAGCCTGCCTTGTCCCCAGTCCTGCTGTTGGAGTGCATGGGGAAGCACCTGATCTTGTTCAGGTGTACAGTGAGGAGGGGCCTGTGAGTGTTTTCTGCGACAAGGTGTCATGTCTGCAGGGACTCAAGGTTCTTCACAACCTGGAAAGGGCTGCTGAAGAGTATCTGGGCTCTGTACTCTGCCCCTTAAGAGGACAGGGATGGTGAGCCCCATCCTGGATCAATCTGCATAAAGGTCCTCCTGGTGCAAATGGAGATACTCTCCTCTTGCATATGGGACTGGACAACCCAGGAATCTCCTGCAGGACAAGGCAAAATCTGCTGTGATTCTACAGGAGTGAGATTCTCGGAATGATGGGGACACCCTGTGCCAAATGCTGTGCTTCTTACCCTGGCTCCCCACAGGCACAGCCACCCTCTGCTTCCCTGGCTGCTTCCCCTCCTGTGGGCCCTGCCTGCCATGTGACACTGTGAAACTTAAGGGGACATGACGATCCCAGCTGTGGGGTGGCAAGGCTGTAGGCAGGCATTGTAGAGGTGTACTTGGTGCTGGGCTGATGGAGGCTATCTTGGGCCTTGCCCTGCAGGAATCGCTTGCATCGCACTGACATTTGTGGATGAGCATGGCAGCCCCACTTTGCTGCCCCACGGGGAGAGGCCCGACCCTCTGAAGCTGCTTTCCTCCTCACCCATCGTGGGCCTGCTGCAGGACACGGACTTTGAGAGCCTCACTGCAGTCAGCAGACACCAGCCAGGGGCTGACACTCTGCCTTCAGGTAGGCAGTGAAACAGGCCGCCCATCACCTGCTGCCTCCACATCCCCTGGGGCACCTAGGAGGGCTGGTGAAGGCAGGGTTGCAGAACCATGCAGGACTTACCCTTTCCCCACAGAACCCTGCGTGCTGGTGCGCCTGGATATCTGGGAGAAGGGCAACATCAGCCTGCTGCAGCTGTCGGAGAAGCTGCGCGGGGCCCTGCGTCACGCGCTCTGCGACGCCGTCATGGAGTTCCTTGTGCTGCCAGCCCCGCTCTGCGTGGAAGCCGCCTGCCCCCTGAGTCCTGCAGACCTGGAGGACCTGAGTTCTGCGGGTGAGAGCCCAGCCAGGATGGCCCTCTTGAGCCTCCAGCCAGCCTTGCTCCTCCTGCCTGGCCTGCAGAAGCTTGTCTGTGCTGGGGGGAATCAGGTGGGCAGGCCGGGAGGAAGGAAGCTGCTCTCCCCTCTGCAAACTCTGCTGTGTGATGTCTTGGGGAAGAACCATCACAAACACTAGTGTTGCAAGAGGTATAATCTGCTCCCCAAGACTGAATCCGCTTTGCTGGATGTTACTGAGGGCTCTCTCCCTTCTCTCCAGCCAGGCTCTGGCCAGACACAGTGGGGTACACGGGGACACCAGCAGCTTTGCAGTGGGAGGCTCTGTGGAGTCTGATTTGCTTTGTCTCCACAGGAGGCCTAAGGAGGACCATGTCAGAGACCAAGGGCCTGGCCCTGGCCAGTGGTGGGGCTGGCAGGAGCTGTCCTCCACCCTTGCACTTCACTTCTACACCTTCACCCAGCTCTGGAGAGCCAGTGACACCCACGAGCAAGCTGGGACGCCGCAGCTTCTGGGACATGCTGGTAATGTTGTTGAGGGACCAGTGAGGAGCAGGGCCTGTAAGTCTTCAAGGTGTGTCAGGCCAGGAGGAATGGAGATGAGTGATCTGGCTGGGGGTGGGAAGCCAGGCGGGCAGTGGGGACCTTGAGGTCAGGGCACTGGCTAGGCTGTGTATGTGCACAGGACTGACTTACCCCTTTTGCCCCTAGAGCAAGGCAGAGTCCTCGGAGCTGGGCAGCCCCAAGACTACTGATGACATTGTGCTGGAGAGGCCAGAAGAGGCTCGTACGAGGCGGCGGCACAAGACTGAGAATGTCAAGCAGCACCTGAGCCAGGATCGGGCCACAGCCACAGCTGAACTGGAACAGGCACAGAGGCAAGCACAGCCTGCAGGCTGGGCAGCCAGGATGTTGTTCCCCCGTCTCCTGTACATCACTCCACAGCCAGACATCCTGCTGGCTCTATGTGTCTCAGCCCTATGGACCATACTCCTTTTCCCTGTAGTTTCTCCCTCACACAGACACTTTAGGAGAGCTGCTTTCCACACACAAAACTTCAGCCCTTTTTGCTGGAGTGCTTCTGGGAGCACAGCTGGTTCTCACTCCTAGAGATCCCTTCTCTGCACTGTGGGGTCCTGTGCAAACCCTGATACCCATATGCCTACTGACCAGGAGTGACCCAGCTCAAGGATTGTATCAATCCAAAAAGGAGGCTCCTGGGGCTCTGTTTTGGAGCTGGGAGGGGACTGTTGCACTTTGTGCCTTCACTGCTGTTGACTGATCTGGTATAACTGTGCTTGCCTTCCCTCTTCCCAGGCGCCGAACCTGCCAGCTGGAAGAAGGGGATGTAGGTACTGTGCACCCGCTCTTCAATCAAACCTGCCTGCAGTGGATGGCATTCATGAACCACCTGGGTACGTGTCTCAGGCCCCAGCTCCTCTAGATGGGCTGGGAATGGGCCTTTCTGCCCAGAGCTCTCAGGATAAGTCCTCATATGGCACCATCCATCTTCATCCCTTGCTGATACCTACCTGGTTACACACCCTGTCTGTCCCCAAGCCTCACCAGAGTCCCATGGGTCTCAAGGCCAGCATCAGCGTTAGAAAGCTGTGACAGGAGTCCTGGCATGTGTCAGTGCATCTAAACAAACCTGCTAAAGCCTGTGGCTATGTCTGCCATGCTCCCTGTCCAGGGCCTTCTGGACTTGGCTGCAGCAGCTTTTGGACTCCAACAGCCAGCTGTGGTAGTGATTTAGCTCCCAGATGAGCCTCTGCAACATGCTCTGGAACTGTGAGATTCCATGGCAGACCTTTACTCTTGCAGGGAGGGAGAAAGAGGAGGGATGCCCTTCATATGGAGGGATTTGGGTTTGTGTGGCTGCCCTGGTTGCTGCTTTCTGATTACCTTTCACTTCGGTGTTTCTACATCCTCTCACACTCCTGCTGGTAGAACCCTCCTCTTCCTCTGATGAGGAGTAAGCTAGGGAACAAGGAATAAGTGTGGGAATAAAGCACTGTGCTCAGAGCATAGAGGGAGTTTGGTCAAGGGCCTACTTTTGGGCCGGAGCCTGAAAACAGCGGTTATTTCAGCCTTCTTCTTCTCCATGTAAGGTTCCTGTTCTCCAGCTTTCCCTGCCTCAGGACCTTAGCCTTCTGTTGCTCATGTGGTCAGGATGTGGCTCTGGGGCAGCTTGACACCCAGTCCTACAGTACTTCTTCCATGCAGGGTGCCCATCGGTGCAGCAGTGCTCACTGGAGATGGTCTCCCGTTTCCTCCTGTCCTCCATCCTAGTGGAAGTGGTGAACCTGGTCACTGCCCTGGCGAGTGACACCACTGTCAAGGTGTTTGAGCAGATCTGGTGAGTTACGCGATGCACCGGCGGCTGTTTGGCACTAGCAGATGTTGATCAGCCTCTCCTGCCATCACTCTACATGTCAGCCACCTTTGGGGCTCTTCTTTACAGCTACCATCGAGGCACTGCCTTTCTGCCCTATAAGCCTGGCCAGAGTGCCACCCCTCGCCCTGGCACCATCAGACACTTCATCCTGCTGGGACGCAACTTCCAGCAGTGGCGTTGCAGCACAGAACAGGGTGAGTGCCTGGCCACGGTCCCCAGGACTGCATGCTGGGGGCTCTTGGAGTGGGACATGTATGAACAGGGTTCCCCTCTTTGCTGGAACAGACTCTTTGTGCCCAGAGGTGGGCAGTGGATTGTCTGGTTTTGCCTCCTGAGACTTTATTCTTAAATTTGCTTGTAACAGCTTATTTCAAGATGAATTGAGAATTACTGTGGCAAAAGATCCTGTCATGCCACTTGAATGGCACGTGGAATGTAAGGGCCAGATGAACTGGTACTGAGGGTCATAACTGTGGCTTCTTGCAGCTCACAAAGGGCTCCAGCGCTTTGAGGCCATGGAGTTCAGCTCAGCAGAGAGGGGCTCTGATCCCAGCCTTGTTGGTCGAGACCTGGTGCCCCGGCAAAGGTTCCTCTTCATGGAGATCATTGACAAAAAGGTAGCAATGGTGCCTTTGTGATGTTGCTCCTGAAAGGCTGTTCCCAACTGGCCCAGGGAAGGAAGAGTGCCTCTGCAGGCAGCCAGCCTTCCCTAGGCAATAGTCCTCCAAAGGAGCTGTGCAGGATGTCTCTGTGCCACAAGCGGAGCTGCGGGTTTCCTACAGCACTCTGGGAAGTGCCAGGGACAGCAGCCCTCACTGTCTCTGACTTCAGCTGCTGTGCTGTGGGCTGTACCTGCCCTTTCCCTGCTCACATCAGGCTGGACACTGGTGCTGCCAGTGCAAGTACCACCACCACTGCTGTGGCTGTTAACAGGGGGCTGTAATTGAGCTGTTGCCACTCTCCCTGCCCCAGCATTGTCATGTGAAGCTGGCTGCAACTGCAGCAAGTACCACCCAGAAAACCTGGGGCAGCCTGTGCCACCATGCAGGCCCTCTCTGTGCATGTCTTTTAGCCTTCCTTCCCCTCTTTTCTCTCCAGATGACGCTCTACACCTATAACTGGTCCCCAGACCTGGGGGCCAACCTGAACTGCTCCCTGACTCGCCTGCTGCAGTGGCAGAATGCCCGGTCCCACATCGTGCACTGTCTGCTCAGCCAGAAGCTGGGACTCTTCCACCACCACTGCTTCATGGACACACCATGGCATGAGGACAGCAAGCAGGTAGGGCACCACACCAGGCAGGATAGTCCTTTCTTCTTCAGGAGAGGCCTTGGCAGTTTGTTGGGCTGAGGGAGGTTGCAGGCACCTGTGTGCTTTTGTGTGCTCGTTGGCAGGGCATCCCCAGGCACTCATATGTCTCACTGTGACCATGTCCAGCCGGGCTGTTGCTGTCTACTCTTGGCGACAGAGGTGGAAAGGGAAGCCGGGTCCTGCTGCTGGCAGCACTTACTTGTGACTGAATTATTTAGGGTAAAGGAGGCTGGGGAATGGGCTTCCCAGTGCACCATGCTGGGCCTAGGCCTGCTCTTCTTGGGACTGGTAGTGGAGAAGGCTAACAGAGATGTCTGCAGATAGCCAAAATTGGGTTTACTCTGTTCTTGTGGTTTCTTGCTCCAAGACTGGCAGTAAGGAGGCTTTCATGGCTGTGTCTGCTTGCTTAGGAGCCAAATCCTTTCCTGAACTCCACTTTGGAGGTGGATGCACTGATCCGGAGCCCGTGTCCTCCACCTAGCAAGGAGCAAGGCCGGCTGAGCAGCTCTGCCCGCAGCCTGCCATCTCTGCATTTCCATCCTGATGTGGTGCCCTTTGACGAAGCTCTGCGGGACGTTACCACCATCAAGCGCATACCCCACGGGCCTGATGTGGGACCTTTTGATCCAGTGGCTCAGCATGGGGCCCAGTTCCTGGAAATCAAGAGCATGGAGAGGAAAGGTAAAGCCTACCTAATCATCTCGCTTCTGGAAAAGGGGCTCAGAAGGAGCAGAAGTTTTGACAGGGAACAGTTCTCTGTGGGAATGGGTTATGGCTGGTTTAGGGTGGGAGTGAAGGAGAGTGGCAATACTTGTGGCTGTGGCTTGATGCTCTTGTGACTGCTTTCTTTCCTCCAGAACTGGAGAAACAGATGAAGATTGAGAATCTCTTTGTCACCTGGCAGCAGAGGTCGGCACAGTCCAACATGCCTATCAGTGTGAGTGCAGCCTGAGCAGGGGGTAGCTGGGCCTTCTTACAGCACACTGGGAGCACCAGCTTCCCTATGGCAAAGGGGAGCACTGGAACTCTGAGCAGGGTTTTATGTTGGGGATGGTGGTTAGCAGTGGAGCAGTGCTCTCTCTCCTTGAACTTTTGGGATTGTTGAGCCCTGACACACCACACTTGGGCATGGTACCTCACTGCCTAGCAGTGGAAAGGCTGTAAAGGAGGGAGTTCCCCCATTGGATCTCCATTTGGGCAGCAGTGCAGTGTCGTGGACAGCTTGTTCCCAGCCTTGATGAGGGGTGTGTGCTGTAACCGTGCTCCTGTTGTACCGTGCAGCTGGCAGACCTGGAGACCCTGAAGCAGTCCTCACGCCTGGTTCACTACTGTGCCACCCCTTTGCTCTTTGACCCAGCCTTCCGGCAGCAAATCCAGACAGACCAGCTGGGCAAGGTGGAGGGGAAGGTGAGTGTCAGCAAGCACCAGTGGGCTTGGGCGTTGTGCACTGGGACAAGGGATGGCTTTGCAACCTTTTCCCAAGACAGGGCTGCTCTGACCTCACTCCTGCATTACAGGATGAATTTGTGCTCTATAAGATGGAGGCTGAGAAGATCCTTGGATCCTCAAAGCCTTTCTCCTGCAGCCACACCGTCCCCGGGGAACCCTGATTTTCTTTTCTACCCAGGGAGTTCAGGGCTGAGTCTAGTGAAGCCATCGGGCAGCACTGTCTGGTACTGATCTGTTGGGGAAGCAAAACTTCTCTCATGCATTCAACAGCCATGCCTGGTAAACCTTTCCTGGACCCAGCAAATAGCTGGAACAGTTGAAAGCAAACCAGCTGAATCCTGAGCAGGTTGCAACCTGACAGACTCAAACCGGTGCAGATCCCACACCGGCTGTTCACAGACTATGTGTGTGTCAGAAGGGAAGAACATGCTGTTGTAATTTATCAAAATGTCAAAAGGATTCTGACAGGGTCTTTAAGCAGAGGTTGCTACAGAAATTGAGCACTCATGAGTGAAAGGGAAAGTATCATCGCAGAATGAAAACTTTGCTTTGTTTTTGGAACAGAGCAAAATGAAAATTGGTTATTGAATTTGAAGAGCCTGGCAGCAGGGGTTTCAAGGTGGTGTATTGGGTTCTGTGCCTCCAGATCATTTATTGGTACATATGAGATGCCCAGTTTTGCAGTGCAGTAGGGCTGTTCAAATTGGTCAGAACAGACAAAGACTGCAAGGAACTCAAGAGGTACCTGAGTAGCCTGTGAAATGAAAGCTATTGTGGGAGCTGGGACCTGGTTCCCAGTAAAACAGAGCACACTGTGGCGAGAAATTTGAACCCTCCTGTATTGTACACTCACTGCAGAGCCTGTACAGAGCAGACATCTCTGTATTGAAGCTATATTGTATCTTCTGACTTTGAAGTGGGTTTCTTCAATTTGTGAGCAGTTGGATACAGCAGACACACTGGTTAGAGTACATCAGAAAGGGGTGTTAGTATAATGGGTAATATTCTAATAAGTTTCTAAAATACTTGTGTAGTAATGTCTTCATCTGGACAGTGTGAGACCAAGCATCTTGTGGCAAAGGCACTGAACTGGAGAGACTTGGAGAAGGTCAGAGAGTACCTGGAGAGATGCCAGGTAAAGGGACAGCTCTTGTGGTAGGTGGAATAGATAGGCAGAAAGGCAGATAGAAACACGTAACAAAGGCTTGAAGTAGAGAGATGAAGAAAAGAAACCTTAGTCTCTCACAGCACAATGAAGAGGAGTATTTAAGACATCCAGAGGAGAATTCAATATGTTTACAAGGAAACACTATTCCTTTTTGGTGCTACTGAACTCCTGGTAAATCTTGAGAAGTCAGCAGGATTCATAAGGGGATTGGACTCATACCATGGCAATAGGGGCTGAAGCTCTGTTGAGCTTTGCATGAAGCAACTGTGAGCCACTAACACTTTGTGAAAGCTGTTGTCTGGGGACAGATGTGAATTTTCCACTTCTGCCAGGTCACCTTTTCCTGCAGGCTCTTGCAGTGCTATTATGTCAGTCCATGGCTGGGGAAATCTTGGATCTTGCATTTTGGCACGTGCAGTGGCAGTGTTTGGGGAAACAGCTGTTAGTGCTCTCTGGCAGAGACAGATCTGCCCTCTGCTCAACCAGGGCACCTGGTGTCATCTTTTGGGGCCAGTCACAGCAGGTCTCCTTAGGAACTTATTTTCCCTTCCAGAAGCGCCACCGCTCCAATGACTCCACAGCTTCGGGGAGAGACCGGAGCCACAGCTGTGACTCGGCGGAGTCGCTGCCCTGCAAGGTGAAGGAGGAGCCTTGGCTGCAGGAGATGTGCAATGCCTTCTTGCAGCAATACATCCAGTACCTGCAGAGCATGGGCTTCATTCTGGTCCAGGTGCGGCCGCCCTCACCTACCACTCGCAGGTCAGTGACATGCTGGGAACTCTGCTGTTGGAGAAGAGCCAACACTGAGCTGTGCCCTGGTGTGACACAACAGGAGATCTTGGCTCCCTGCTCAAGGCTGTCTCTGCTCTCATTTCCAGTAGCACAAGCCGGATCCGAGCTCTGGCAGCAATGGGTGTGGAGGGGAGAGGGTCCTTTTCCTACACAAAGCCAAAAACCGAGGGGAGCCCAAAGGTGAGTGTATGTTTGTTACAAGGGTTGGAACTAGGATGGAACTAGGCTGTGGAGTGGAGCAGTTCTTCTGGTTGACTTCTGAATCAGTTTCATGCAGAAAGGACGTGAGAGGGCAGAGAAAGCACTAAAGCCAAAAAAAAGTCTGTCTAGGCCAGCATCACCTTTAGGATATTGGGTCAGATGAGACCTCCTTGCCCTCCTGTGTGTCTTTCTGAGGTCTGAGAGAGCCTTCCTGAGTCTTGGTGGAACTAGGACAAATCTCTCACCTCTCAAGTTGAGTGGGCTCGAAAGAGGAACAGGGTGACCTGGGGTCAGGACAGCTGCCTTTGGGTGCGATTCTGAAGGTTTACCTGTCAGAGAATCCTCAGCATCTATGGTTAAGGGCAACTCTGAGACAGAAGGATCTTTAGTTAAAGTGAGATGAACACTGAAGTGGAAGAGGTTAGAGAAGAAAAGCCTGGAATGGCTCTACTGTGACTCATGTCTAAAGAAGTGGCAATTTGGGAGGAACAGGTCAGAGCTCTACCAATTCTCAGCTAACCTGGAAAGGGATTGACTTTGGTGTCTTAATCAATACAACACCTACACACCAATCAAATAAAAGTGTTTGGAGCCAGTTTCAAAACTAAAAGGAATGTTTCTTTGAGCAGCAGATAATGGTCATCATCAAAAGGTTTTGTGAGCACCAAGAGCTTACATGAGTTCGGTGAACATGAGCTTACAAGACAAGATAGGCAAGTACCTGGAAGAGGAATCCACTGGAGTCTCTAGGAAGGCAGAAACCACCTGTGCCTCATTTGATCACCCAGGATGATGGGAGCACATAGCATTTACTCATCTTTTTTGATATTTTATTGGCACCTGCCTTTGGCTGATGTTGGTGCAGGACTGTGGATAACACCTTGCAGTTAAAATGAGAAGAGAGCAGTCTGCTGGAGCAACTTAAGACTGAATGAACTTGCTGGCAGCTAAACTCTGTGAGTCTAGACTGGATGTCTGTGATAGCTGCTGTGTCAGGCAGATGGGATGGTCTGGGGAGACCTCAGCAGGGAGTGAGGTTCTGTGGACAGCATCATTCCTTGGCTAACAGTGTCCTCAAACTGTAGAGACTATAGAGACACCCTGTCCTGAGCAAGCAGGAGGTGATGGGGGCAATATGCTTGGTGTGCTCTCTCAAAGGCTGTTTTATTAGGTTTGGTAGGGTTCTTTTCACTGTCAGCTCTGGCATGTTTGCTCTCCTCTCTCCAGTGAGATTGCTCAGTTGGTGAGGCTCCTCTATTTCCACCTCTGCCACAGAGCCTTGTGGCAGCCTCACACCCTGGTATGCCAGAGAGCCTCTTCAGTTTTGTCCTTCTCTTCACAGAGCACAAGCCCTGCTGTTGCCACCTACCATCTACAGAGAGCTCTTCCAGGTGGGATTGTGCTCATGGAGTTGGCCTTCCAGGTAAGAAAGAACAAGAAACAAAGTATGATCTCTGGGGGTTTAGGGACAGTCTTCAGAGGTGACAAAGGGAGTGACAAGGAGTGCAGCAGGGACACACGATTCTTCATTTCATGTCCTGCTTCTTCCGTGGTCCTGCAGGACTGTAGATCAGCTGAGGATGATTCTGCAGGGCTCAGAGCCTGGTAAAAGTTGCCTGGAGGAGGGGTAATGAAGGGCTCAGCACTAGTTAGGGTGCTCTGTGCTGAGCCACACGTTGGCTGGTCTGGCTTGGTTCAGACAGGAGGGGAGACAGAACATGGGGCAAAACTGTCTGGGACCCAGCCCAGAGGGTGAAGCGTGGGGACTGTGCTCCTTCCCTGGAGAATCCCAAGGTCTGTTCTGTGCTCACGTGCTCTCTCCTGCAGGGCTGTTACTTCTGTGTGAAGCAGTACGCGCTGGAGTGCTCACGGATCCCCATGGGCCAGTCTGTGAACTCTCAGGTAATGGCTCTGCCAGCACAGCTGGTGCTCCTCAGAGCCAGGAAATACTTTGGGGGAGGCAGTGATCTCTGGAACAGAGTGGGCATTTGAGGTGTAGAAGGTTCTGGAGAGTTCTGCTCCCTCTTTATGGAAAAGCAGAACTGGACAGAGCCTCATGCTCTCCATGGCTTGCTGCTTGAGCAGATCTGGAGTGCTGTGAAAGGGGGTGGGAGGTTTGGCAGGAGAATGACTCTTGTCCTAGGTTGGGGAACAAGACAGAGCAGACTGGGGGGGAATAGGAGCCATTCTGGCAAAGATGACTGCTCCAGGGAAAGTCAGTGCATGGAAAGCCAGAAGCTCTCTGCTTCCCTTGGAACAAGAAAGAAGTGAAATGGGAACAGGGATCTGTGAACATAACTGGCTGCCCTTTGCCAGAGGAGATCGTGAGCCCTGTTTCTTTGTACCTCTGTGCCTTGCTCTACAACACTGTGGGGCTGCCTGCCCCCTTCTCTTTTGGTGTGTCAGGGTGTCTCCTGCCTGTCCCTGGGGCACTGGGTGGCTGCCTGAGGCTGCCCCAGCCTGTCTGAGACAGCAGGCATGCATGACCATAGTGTCCTTTCCAAGGTGGCTCTGTAGCAAGGCTGCATCTTATCTATGCCAAGAATGTCTCTTCTAAGCTTAAGCCTGCCAGGACCTTGTCTGAGTGTTTGCTGAGCATTTCCTGGAAAGCTCTCATGTGCACAGGGCAGTGTTACCAGGCTGCATCTGGTATTGCAGGGAACATCCAGGCTCTCTCTGGCTGACTTTGGGAAAGATTTTGCCTGGTCTTGCTGTGGGATGGTCCTAGGAGCAGTGGGCAGGAGGGGTGGGACTTGCTGCAGGGGCCTAGCCTGTCTTCCCATGTGCTGGGACCAGCCCACAGTTCCCCCAGGTGGGGCAGCTGAGTTCCTCTGCCCCTTCTCTCCCCTTATCCCACCCTGGGCCTGTGCAGGACAGGCTGGATGCATGAACAGGGCTGGGCAGTGCCTTGTCTCTCTTCCCACTGGCTGTGCATCTCTCTCTTACAGCCAGAGCTCACAGCAAGAGCTGCATGGGACTCAGCTCTGTCTCTGAGTCCACAGTATGTCCTCTCCTCTCACTGCCATGCTGAGCATGGCAGGGCCTGCCAGTGCAGGGCTGGCCGTCCCACTGGCTGTGCTTCCACCCTTCCTGCCCCAGCATCTGGCTGCACGAGCTGCCTCTTGCCTCCTGTGCCAGAGCCTTCTGTAACAGTACATACCACAGTGGGCAGCACAGCTTGGGAGGAGGATGGGGTGGGCTCCAGGTGCTGGCATGGGGGCAGCACCTTGTGTTTCTTGCTCTTTGACCCATCTGTCCTGGGGCAGGGCTGTAGGCTCCTCTCCGGGCTCGTCCTGGCTGTGCTGTTTGCCCTCTGGCTTATGTAGCAGCAGTGCAGGTGATGCAGAGAGTGAGAGCAGCCTGTTCTCCTCCCTGTGCCTTCTACCTGCTGTTTTTCCCTGCTTGCCCTCCTCTTAAACCAAGGAATTATGATGTGAGTCAACTGCCCAGAGGTGTCAGAGAGCCAAAAAACTGTGGGCTCCTGGCATGAGGGCAAGGCTGAGGCCTTCACCAGTGCTGTGCCCTGGCACAGTAGCTGCAGTTGTGCTGGGAGCATGGCCAGGGGTGAGTGTGTGAAGGCTGGCGCTGGCCCGGTGAAGAACCAGCACTCTGTGCAGCTGGAGATGGCCATGTGCTGGAGGGATCCTCTCTGGGCACAGCTGTGACACAACAGCCACCGCTGGATCTGGCTTCCCTGCAGCAAGCCTGGGTGCCTGTCGGTTACTGAGCACAGGGCATTAGCTACTCTTGCCCTTCTCTGGGTCCAGCCACTCCACAGAGGCCCCTGTGCTGCATCCTGCTCTCAAGGGACATTCAGGGAGTTGGTCTTTGCCTGTAAATCCAGAACGTGCTGGGGCTTCAGCCCTGGTGTGTCCTGTACCCCTTGGGGATCAGGCAGTGCAGAGCAGTGCTCAGCTGAAAGGAAGCTGTGTCTTCCTCCACAGCCGTGTGGCTTTCAGTTCAGGGCAGGGATGAACCTCAAGCCAAAAGGGAGGCAGTGCTGATTAGTCTGTGCTGCTACTGGAGACCAGGAGTGGGGTCAGGTGTGCAAGGAGCCACCAAGCTGGATCCTGTGAGGCCAGTCCTGCAGGTCTGCTACTTGCACTGTGCACTCGGCTTCTGGGCTGCGTCCCGCTCTGAGCTGGGGCAGCTGCACTGGCTCTGCAATGCCTTGTGGTCAGCAGGGCTTCGCAGGAGGGTGTGAAGTGCCTGGTAACATTCCTGCCTTGACTCCCTGTTCCTCCACAGCTCTCAATGCTCTTCACAGAGGAGTGTGACAAGGTGCGGGACCTCATGCACGTGCATTCCTTCAGCTACGACTTCCACTTGCGTATAGTCCACCAGTATCTGCTGGGCTCCCACATGACCCTCCGCCAAGGCTACCATCTCACCAGCTTCCTGGAGGATTTCATTGCCCACCACCCCGATATCCCCAAATTTGGCCGTAACCACGTTTTCCAAGGTATGTAGTTCAACTTGGGATCGACCTGGGATTGACTGCCAGCCCATAACTTGGCAAAAGGTTTCCAAATAAACCTGACCCTTGGAGTATTCAGGGAGATGACAGGGTAGGGGTGGCATGAGGGGCCAAGCTCCAGGGGAAGTCCTTGCTGCCTTGTTGTGGGAGGTGGGTTGTTCTGTCCCATGGAGTAGTTTGCAGGACACTGCTCTGCCCAGGTAAGAGGCACGGAGCGTGTCCTGTGACAACAGTGTGTTTCTCCACTGGCCCAGGCACGCTGGCCCTGCCCACCAACATGATCACTGCACACCAGCTGTACAACTACATTGCTGACCACGCCAACACCTACCACATGAAACCCCTGCGCATGGCCCGGCCGGCCACGGGCAGCGACAGCAAGAAGGGAACACCAGGCACAGAGCAGAACGAGTATGCACTGGTCTCTATTTGGAACAGGTGAGTGCATCTGCTGCAGGTTCCTGGAGCTGCTGGAGATTGGTGGCAACCTGCCAGTCCTGGGGACACTGCCCCAGGGTGCATTTGATATTTCCCATAGCACTTCTGAGGAGTCCTGCTTTGTGGAATTCCCCATGCCCAGTAGTTCTGTTGTGACCAAGAGCTCTGGGGTAACAAAGTGAGGTTCCCTTCATCCTGATGTGCTTTTGCTCCCAGCTCGGGTTCCTACAAGGACTCTGAAGGTCTGCGTCATCATGATGACTTCGATGTGTCCCTCCTGGTGTGTCACAGTGCAGCACCATTTGAGGAGCAGAGTGAGGCAGAGAGACGCATGCTCCGGTGAGCACTGGGGGCCCAGGACACCAAAGCTTCCTGGCTGGGGAGGAGGGCTGTGGGAGGGACTGGTTCTGTCTGGGACAACACCGGCAGGGTTGTTGGTGTTGGGGGAGGATCGCTGTGGGGACCTGGGCGGCGTGGTGTCTGTCTTTGTCTGGGCAGAGAAGCACCCTTTCTGTCAGGGACGGAGAGGCCTGTGGTTCCTTTGCAGCGCAGCTGAGAGGGGAGCAGCCCTTCCCCAGGTCACAAGTGTCTCCTTGCTCTCAGTTTGCGTTTCTACGTCATCATGACCAGCCAGCGGGAGCTCTTTCCCCGGCTCACGGCCGACATGCGACGCTTCAAGAAGCTGCCGCGCTTGCAGCGGGAAGTGCTGGAGCCTGTGGTGGGCCGGGCAGCCTGGGAGGCAGCGGAGCCGGAGACAAGCCTGGGGCAGCAGCCACCACCAGCAGAGCGGGAGCTGTGGCAGGACGTGGAGGACAGCAGCGAGTTCTACACGGGGGGCACACAAGTCAAACTGGGGCCAGGGCTCTTCTACACCTCGCCGCTCTTCCCCTTGCTGGCCTCTGAGGTGGCCTCAGCCCAGAAGCAGCTCAGCAGCATGGTGCAGCTGGCCAAGTGTCACTGCCGCAGGGACAATCTCTGGAAGCGCCTCTTCCTTCTGGAGCCTCTGGCGTCCGACAAGCTGAAGCTGGGCAAGCTCTCGCTGGTGGAGCTGGAGGAGCTGCTCGATGCCGTGCATGGGAAATCCATTGCGGATGTCGACCCCCAGCTGGTGAGCAGCAGGGATGGAGTCACAGTGCACAGCAGCTGCTGTTCTGCTCGGGACAAAGTGGGGTGACAGGTGAAGGACCTGCAGGACATGTCTCTTCCTGCTTGGTGGGAAGGTAGAGGTAGGAACATAGCTCCTAGCTGGCCAGGGGGAGGGGGAGACTGCATGGACCTGTCCATGGAGAGTGAATAGCTGTCAGTCAGCATGGCTCAGTTGGGTTTTGAGGGATGCATCTGATTCAGGGTGTGAAGGCTGCTGTAGCATTATGTCTGCTGCTGCCATGGCTTGAGGGAGGCTGAAATCAGCCCTTTTCCATGCCCGCAGGAATGCTTCCTCACCATGACAGTCTCCTGGTACCAGAGCCTCATCAAAGTGCTGTTGAGCCGCTTTCCCCAGAGCTGTCGGCACTTCCACAACGCTGAAACCGGCACCCAGTATCTGGTAGGACCCAGCCCGTCACCCACCTGCAGCCTCTCTCCCTGTGTCCTCGTCCTGGGGTCTCTGTCTCCTTTCTAACGTGTGCTCTGACTCTCCTGACAGGTCGTGCTCAACCAGAAGTTCACGGACTGCTTCGTCCTTGTGTTTCTCGATTCTCATTCAGGAAAGACGGTAAGTACATGGGAACAGAAGACCAGCTATGTTGGCTCAGGCCAAGAATCTGTCTAGATTGATCCAGCAGTGGCCAAGAGCAGGTGTGCATGAGAACAAGAGCAGGTCAAGAACCTTGTAACACCTCCCTTAAATACTTTCCCAACATCTGAAAATCTGTAGCTCAGGCCCATCCTGAGCTAAAAGTGTCCTTTTCATTTATTTAATAGCCCTCCACAGCTTTCCTTTGGTTAATTTCTTGCATCCATGATTTCCCCTGGCTTGCAGCTCCACGAGGCAGTTGTAATCTAGGTGAACTCTTTGGCTTGTTTTTGAAGCTCCTACTGTTCTTTCCATGTGATGCCCTTTTGTTCTTGTATTAGAACACAGGGAGCACTTGATCCTCTTTTCCTTCACAGGATTGCTTTTGGATCATTCTCTCAGCTGTCTCTATTCAGGCTGAAGAGTCCTTCTGTTTTCAGTCCAAGCCAGATCATACTGGGTCTGGCTGGGAGGGGTCACCAGTGTTGTGGGCTGTTCCTACCTGGGCAGAAGGGAAGGGGACCTGCACTGTTGAGGGTCCCAGTAAACCTGCAAGGACCTTTGCCTTCACTGGACTTGAGGGCAAAAATACTTTTCTTTCAGCTGTGCTCCCAGGCAGGGTGCAGGATGGGTCACAGGAAAGGCAGCTCCGTGTGAGAGCAGGGCATCTACAGGAGGCTTCTGTCCACAGTGAGGCTTTTGCAGAGAATGCAGCATAACTGATCCCTTTGTAAATAAATCATGCTCCATCTCAAAAGCAGGTAGGGAAGACAGAAGAGGTGGTGCCTGCTGGAAGGCTGCTCAGTGCCTCCTGCCACCTAATGGTTATAGTGTCACCTTGTGATCATTGATATGATACACCCAGACCCTCCATCCCCTCTCCTAGTGACTCCCATCTTGTAACAGAAATCCTTTGTGTTCCTCACACTGTATTTTGTGCTTGATCCCATTCCTGTGGCCTCTCAAAACTCTCTCAGGCTTTTTTTTTTTTTTTCTTTCTTGCATTATCCCAATCCTCTTTTGTATTAGTGCCTCAAATTTTATCAGCACGTTCCTCATCTTTGTACCAGACTCATTAAAGTACGAGGCAACGTGAGTCCCAAAGCCTGTCCTGGAGGAACTCCATTTGTAACCTCTCTCCAGCCTGCTATTTCCCCTTTCAGCACTGCCATCCTCACCTTATAATTTCAGTTAATTCCTATCTTTTCAGCTTACCTAAATTTCCCATGTGGCACCACATCAAATCCTTCCTGAAGCTTAGATAAGATGTACCATGATTCCTTTGTCTAGAAATATTACCTTATCAAAGAGAAATTTAGCGTTAGCACATCACTTTGGTAACACTGAGCTGCATTTCCCTCATGGTTCTTTCTCTCCCAACCTGCTCTGAAGCCTTGCACACTGTTGGAGCTGGGTTCACAAATCGCTTTCTTTTCCCTCTTAAATGATGGTGGTGTGTTTTCTGTTCTGTAGTTACCCAGCTCTTCTCATGGCTTTACCAGTTTGTTAGGGACCCTGGCTACTAGATGTGCTGCATTTCAGCTCTGGAGAACATCCAGTCCCTGTGTCTTGCCTCACAGGCTTCTTCTGTTCAGGTCCTGCAACCTCTCCTTCTGAACCTTGTTCCCTGCTTCCCTCTGCCATTGCCCTGCCTTGTCAGTGCAGTCACTAATCAGAATGGAGCAGGCAGCACTTATTTTTAGGATTGCAGTTATTACGTTTAATCTCCTCCCCTTCCCCGTTAGTTGCACTCCTACTCCTACTCTTTGCCTTAGAAGAAGAAATTTCCCTCCAATTTCCCTGAAAGCCCCTTATTATGTGGAGTCAGTGGGTTCCCCTCCTCTCCTGAGGCTGCTGCTGGGGTTGGTATAACTGCAGATGCATGAGAGCAGGGACTGAGTGGGCAAGTGCTTGCACCTAATTTCCACCAAAAAAATTGGGAGGAGGCTCAAACATGCTCTGTCACAGGAGAAGGCATTAGTGCCATTGGCATTTT
This sequence comes from Pipra filicauda, assembly GCF_003945595.2. Taxonomy (NCBI): domain Eukaryota; kingdom Metazoa; phylum Chordata; class Aves; order Passeriformes; family Pipridae; genus Pipra; species Pipra filicauda. The sequence goes on from NW_024104498.1 coordinate 2,954,082, forward strand.
GGGACTTCTCCCAGTATTTGCCTAAAACTGCCCAAAGAAAAGTGCTCACACACCTGGACTAGGGACTGCACAGTGCTTGTTTGAATCCTGTCCCCTGACCCTCTCCTCCCTCTCGGCAGAGCCTCACCGTGGTTTTCCGGGAGCCGTTCCCCGTGCAGCCCCAGAACAGTGAGAGTCCTCTGCCACAGCTTGTGTCAACATATCACCACCTGGAGTCAGTTATCAACACTGCCTGCTTCAACCTCTGGACGGGCCTGCTCTAGCACTGGCACCCATTTCCTTGGTGCAACACATGTGCCAGACCTCAGCACGGCTGTGCCACGGGTGGTGATGGGGAAGAGCAGGTCTGTGAGGGGACCTGTGCTTGGGCACTGCAGGCAGCGCTGCCAGTGGCACAGGTGGCTACTGAACTGAGGAGCCTGGCGGGCTGGTGTGGCCCTCACGTGCTGTTTTTGGTGGGTTTGATACGGAACGACCTTGAAGCAAACCACAAGGGCAGGAGCTTGGCCGCTGTGGCTTGGCTGAAGCAGAGCGACTCTCAGGGACATGGCTTTGGCATCTGCAGCTGAGTTCTGCCTTCTGGGGAGGCACGGAGGATCACACACAGCACTCTGGGCTTTGTGAGGAAAGACTCCTGGACTTCAGGGCTCCAGGTAGTGAGGCTGACTGCTTCTGGCCCTTTGTCTTCCTCGGGAGAGCACTGGATGGGACAGGAAAGGTGAACTGGACCATACAAAGGTTTTATGGAGGTGTACATTTAAGCCATTGGTGTATCTGTGAAATAAACTGAACCAGATCCCTGCTCAGTTGCTCTAGGCTGGGATGTGGAACGCCTCCCGTAAGGGATGCAGAGCAGCCCTGGCTGGGTTTGCACCGGAGTTTCTTACTTGCTCCAGAGCAGGAGCAGCAGGGCAGTCAGCCCCCAGCCTGTTACCTGGGTTCAGGCAGCCTGGGAGGGTGCTGCTTGCTTTACTTCCTCCCCTGCTGCAGTCAGTGCTGGGCACTGGCAACAGCCTTGAGAACTGTAGTGCCTGGAAGCCCAGAGCATTATTCCCACAACTCCAGGCACCAGTTGGAGCTGGACTGAGAAAGCTCACACCCTTCCCAAGGATTGAATGCTCCCCTTAGTGGGGGAGACTGGAAACCTCTCCCTGGACACCCCTGCAGCCTGGAAGTGAAGGTTCTCTGTGTACCTGAAGTCACCTACAGCGGTGCCTGAGCCACCCCTAAATATGACATGCTACAGATGGCACTGGTGTAGATGGGGGTCCAACTGCTTGGGCTGACCCAGTACAGCCTGGGGAAGGGAAATATGACAAAGATGCTCCTAAAGCCACTCTAGAAATCATCCCACCTCAGTCCTAGAAAAGACACGTGTTCCTCTGTTAAGCCATTGCTTTGTCTTTTATTCCCATGGTTTTCTAGTTTTACTCAGCTGCCTTGCTGGTCCCACCATGCTGCAGCCCTCGGCTCTCCCAGTAGGAGCGCAGCCAGCCCAGACCTTCCAGGGTGTCTCCTGCAGTGACAGACAAGGTTTCCTGCTGCAGCTGGAGAAGCTGGAGCAGCTTCTGTTCAGGACAGAGATCTCATTCCCAGGTAGGGACTCTGACACCCACTACCTGCCACACCCCGGGACCTGCCTGTCTTTGCACAGTACCCAGCCAGCTGGTCCGTGCTTGGCCCTGACCTGGGGCTCAGACCTGCAGGCCCACTCACCTTTGGGAGCATACTCGCACCCCACATAGCCAGTGTAGCCAAGGGACTCCAGGAGCTCAAAAATGTAGGGGAAGTTCAACTCCCCAGGGCTGTCAGGCTCGTGCCGTCCTGGCACCTGTGCGATCTGGATATGACCTGGAGAGGGAATGGGAGAGGCCGTGCCCAAGGCAGCCCTGCCTGGAGCCTTCTTTGGGCATGAGACAAGGTGACCCAAGAGCAGCCCCACACCCCCAGCCAGCCACAGCAGAGCCTGGGGCAGGAGAGCTCCATCTCAGAGCCACTCCTGCCCCATGGCCACAGAGGAGCTGATCTGGGTGCAGGGCATTACCAATGAGTGGGAAGTATGTGTCCAGGTTGCGTGACAAATTGCCATCCATGATCTGGCAGTGAAAGAGGTCCTGGGAGGGAGAGAGGAAGATGGAGGATGCAGCTGTTCACCAGTGAGCTGTGCTACAGGCCCTGTCTCTCTCTCTCTCCATGTCCTCAGGAGAGGATAGCAAGCCCCTAGAACTCCTCTGTGGGCCTGTGCAAAATTCCCTGGTGGAGGGTGGACCATGGAGATCTTCAGTGCTGACTCACCAGCTGCAGCTTCAGGTTGGGCCGTCCCACCTTCTCCAGGATGGCAGCAGCTACAGGTGCAAGAAATGAGAGACCATTGCCCCCAGGGTGGAAACTTCACAAAGCCCTGAGACTCCCCTTCATCAGCTGAGCTCCCTCAGCATCTCTGGGCTGGTAAGGCAACCTCCTGCCTTTCAGACTTTGGGGATCCTTCTCTTCCTCTGAAGGAGTCTCTAGATGTCTGCCTTACCTTGGTGCGGGGTGTTCAGGTAGTAGCGAGGGTCAGTGATGCGGTTGTTAATAGGCTCCACCAGTCCAATCATGTTTTCCTGTAACACAGTAATGTCACCCTATGGAGCACAACTTCCCTATGCCAGGCTGCTGGGGTGTTCCTGGGTACCCTGAGAGCTGCACCCACAGAGCAGGACACATTCCCCACTTACCTGGGCCAGGAGGTCAGCAGCATATCTGAGATTCTCAATGAAGGTGGTTTCCATCTCACCTGCCACTGCAGCCCGGTCTGCACCCAGGGGAACCCGCCCAGCCATCACATGGATCCTAGAGACACAGAGATCAGCCACTGGCAGCAATATATGCTGTTCCGCCTCAGTACACCGAGGGATGACTTTGAACCTTTTGCCTGACAAATCTCAGACCTTGATTCTTCCCTCTTTCACCAGCTGCCTCCAGCTCTTTCACCCCGAGGTTGGTTGGTTTTGCTCCTAGTGCTGCCCCAAGGCCAGCACAAGGGGCAGCTGGCATGCTGCCTCTGCCAGGGGCAGGCTGCACACGTGGTCTCACTGCTTGCTGGCTGTGAGCAGGGAGGGGACAGCGGCCCACACTGGACTGCCCTGCCGTGAAGAGCTCAAGGGCCAGGCAAGAGCAAGGCTCTTCAGCCACTGCTGGGGGAAGGTGAAGAGTGGAAACAAAACCCTTTTCACTCTGCCTGTACAAGCAGGGGCCTGGGCAGCCTCTGGCCTGCCCGGTCCTTGCCATCCACAGGGCTTTGGACTGAGTTTCAACAGGAAAGAATGATGCAAAGTAAATGCAAAGGGCCCCGTTGGTTTTCTGAAGGGAAGTGTGCCAGGCTAATTGCATCTCTTACGGTGTCTCTGCTGCCTCCAGGCACCGTGGCCTCAATAAAGCAACTGTTGTGGTGTCCTGGGGCAACGACTGGTGTAAGTGGGGAGGAAAAAGGGAGGATTATCCTGGGGACTGTTGTGCGGAGGTGGGGAAGGGAAGGGTCAGACGAGTGCCTGGCAGCTCCCGGAGAGGACACTGAGGCCGCGGCCCCGCACACGGGGGTCTGCACCGCGCCGGCTCCCGCCCGATGCAGCCGAGCAGGAGACGCTGCCCGGGAGAGGCTCCGTGACCCGGCGGCTGGAGGCGCCGCGGGGCAAAGGGCGAGCCCCGCTCGGGCGACGAGCTGGAGCAGGAGGGCGGCACAGGAACCCCCCGGCGGCCGGAGCGGGGTCCCGGCCGGCACCTACCTGTGGCAGCCCACCGCCTTGGCGTACTGCACGGCCGCCGCCAGGCCCTCCCGGAACGCGGCCTCCCGCCCGGGCACGGCCGCCAGCCCCAGCTCGCCCGCCTCCGGGTCCCCTGGGAGAGAACGGCGGGGTCAGCGGAGGGTCTTCGCCGCCCCGCGCACCCGGGGAACGCGGCCGTACCGGGGGGCGTGTTGAGGAGGGCGATCCGCACCCCCGCCCGCTCCGCCGCCGCCCGCAGCGCCTGGGCCGGGCAGCCCGCCGGCCACGCCGCCTCCGCCGCCCCGAACCCGGCGGCCGCCGCCGCTTCCAGCCGCGCCGGCAGCGCCGGGAGCTCCGGGAACAGCCACGAGAGGTTGGCGGAGAAGCGCAGCGCCATGGCGGGCCGGGGGCGGGCGGCGGGCGGGCCGGGGCGGTGCTCCCGCCTCCCGCCCGGGCAGCCCCGGCCCGGCCGCGGCGCTGCGAGGAGCGGCCCCGTCAGCGGGGCAGGGCCGGGCTCAGCCGCTCCCCTGCAGCTCTCGGCCCCAGCGCCCTGCCCTCCGGCCTGTGCCCGCGGGTGAGCGGCCCCGCGCTGCCTGTGACACGCGTGGGGGTCCCGCCCTCGCCGGAGGGGCTGCGGGACGGGGGCGTGCGGGGGGCACAGCGCGGCCCGCGCCCCCTCCGGGAGAGGTGTTTTTGCCGAGTGTTGGCCCGACACACGCAGAGCGCCCTGTTAATTGGTTTCCTGGGGAGCTTGTCTCTGACAGTGTCTCATTATGCAAGAAACGCTCTCTCCTTTGTCCCATGTTCTGCATATTTTACCATAAAACGTTCATCTCCACTCCTGCAGAGCTGTGGCTCCGGCGTGCGGGAGTCTGTACTCATCCCCGTGTTCCCACTCCCCATCCCGGTGCTCCGTGTGCCTCCCGGCGCATTCGCGGGCGGCACGGGTGGGGTGTGTGCCGGGTCCGGCCCATGCCCAGGGGCTGTGCCGTGGCTGGCAGAACGGGCACCGTGAGCCGTGGACATTTTGCAGCCCCTTGGACTCACCCTGCTCGTGGGGACTCCAACCTGGCTGCCCTGCATGGTCCGGCTCCTCTGTGACTACTGCAGAAGCCCTCTGCAGCCCCAGCCAACTGCAAGCCCCAGGAATTCGCAGTGTTTGGAGTGCTCTCTTTGGGAGAGCACGGCTGGGCAGAGGCCAGCCACAGCAACAGGTTTTTGGTGGGAGGTCAGGGCAGTGCCAGCCAAGAGGAAAGCAGTGATGAAGTTACCCACTACAGTCTCAACTCAATTAAAGCTATTGATTAATCAATTAGAAAAGGCTTGGCTCAACTTCTGAGTAATAATCCAAACTGTCCATCGTAGGGAGTGGTATCCATGTTCCTAACACGTGTGTCCCCAGTGCATGTCCCCAGGACGCAGACTTCTCCTGCCTGCAGCCACCATGCCAGGGGAGCACTGCACCTTATAGGTGTCCTGCAGGTTCCCTCTGTGGTGCATGGGGGTTGTCGTTCCCAGGAGGTGCCTGAGTGCAGGTGGGTGGGTGGCAGAGCTGTGCAGGCATGGAGAGCCCCAGAAAGAGGAGTGGCACCTGCCTGGCCTGGGGCTGCAGCTTCACTGGATCCTTGCACCTCGGAAAGGTGCTTGCTGAGGCCACACACCACTCCAGCCCTGGCAGTCCTGGCCGCATCTCCAGCACAGCCCAGGCACCTGGCAGAGTCAAAGCCCAGGATTCCGTGGGTGGAGCAGGAAAGCTTTGCTGGGGTGGATGTCAGTGAACAAACACAGGGCTGAGCCCCAGCATGTGGGTGACCCCAGCAGCCAGATGGGAACGTGGGGAGTCCTCACACAAACCTGCCCTGCTGATGGTAGGTGAAGCTGCTGGGCCCCGTGCTGAAGCATTAATGGCGTCTTTATATCCCTGGTAATATATTGCATTGATTTTCTCTTGTTATAACTGTGGTTCCTGCATTGCAGGATGGTGTTTTGTCACTTTACCTTGACAGGACACAGTGGATTTACTCCCCGCTGTGGCACTTGGAGCTCTGGGGCCTGTGCCCGGCACCCGCTGTTTGGGGATATGGTACAATGAGCGTGAGGTCAGACGGGCACCCATGTCCCCCAGAGAGATGAGGAGGGGGCCGAGCTGGTGTGGGAGGGCAGCTCAGTACCAAGCATCCCCGCTGCTGCAGGAGTTTTATTGGCCCAAAGAAAACGTAGCTCCTGCACATTTTATTATCGAGCTGACATTTCGTTGCAGACCCAGCTCTGGCCTCTGTGATGGCCAGGGTGGGGAGGTGGCGGGTGCTCCAGCAGCCCAGCACGGTGCCTTGGGTGCCATGCAGTGCAAACAGCAGCAGCTGAGCCAACCCCCCACCCAGAGCCCACTGAAGTGGGGGCACCAGTCCTCCCTGTGCCATAAATCCCTCAGCACATCGTGCTGCAGGGAAGGTTTTATCTCTCTCCTTTATGAAACATGTTTTAATTTAAGTTGACATTTCTGTATTTTAACTACCTGTCCCAGGCTCCCCAGTGGCTCAGCTGGAACCTCGGGGGGCCATGAGGAATGAGGTGCCATGGGCTGGGGTGGCTGTGTGGCACCGTCCTACTGACACTTGTTACCCCTGTCCCTCCTGGGCACCTCCAAACCTGTCCCATCCCTCTGCACCCTGTGGCTGTGCGAGGCAATCCAGGGCTGGGGCTGGGAGGGAGCACTCCAGGCATCCCTTCCTCCCAAGCTTTATTCTGGTCTTAAAGCACTCCAATATTTTGCAACCTGGTTTGGGTTTGGGCTTTTATAGGGAGTAAATTCTAGCCTCTTTTTGTGTAGAAGAAGGCTGGGAAAAATAATCCACATGTGACCCAGCATCTTGCAGAGGCAGCTGCTTGTATTAAATCTCTTGATTTTTCACCAAAGACAGTCTTCCTTAAACCCATCCCCTAGGGATGCTTAGGGACCAAGAGATGAAAAGCCTCTCCAGCAGGATCCAGCATCAACCCAGCCGTGCCTCCCCACCTGTGTCCCCACAGCCAGTGTGTCCCCTCAATGGCCATGCCCCCAGCCCTGTCACCCCCGGCCCCTGCTGGGCGTCCCTCCCAGCTCCCCCGTGTTGGGGCAGGCTTTGCTGAGTGATGTGACCTGGCCAGCTGCACCTGTATCCCAGCTCTCCTTGCCCAGAATCCAACCTGAATTTCTTGGACCTCCCTGTTTCCATGGCCCTGGGCACCAGTGAGGGTTTGGCTCAAGAGCCTGGCACGAAAGGGAGGCACCAGCCCTGGTGCCATTTGGGGACTTCTCGGTGGGATCGTCACTCTGTCAGGTCCTTCTCCACTTACCATGGTCCGTGCATACTGTGCAGAGTTAATTTGTTAATTAGTGTCTTTCTGCTGCTGAGCCACCTGTTTTGCTGCTGTCGAAGTCTGCTGTGCCCTTCGCAGCCACCTTTGCTGCTCAGGCGCCTCAATGGAGGAGGTGACTTACACCTCCTAAAATGAAGGAGCTGCCTGGACTGCTAATAATGGGGTGCAGCAGGGCTGTGCCACAGCTGGGGCTTGCCCTGGTGTTGTAGGGTTCTCCTCTCCTGATGGGACTCCCTTTCTCCACCTCTCCCTCCTCTTGTTCCTCCTCCTCCTCTTCTTCATGTTTGTCTTCTTCTATTTCTTCTTTCTTCTCCACTCCTTCCCCTCTGTCCCTCCATCCCCTCCATATCTCATCCCCTCCATCCCCCTAGCCCTCTCTCCATTCTGTCCCTCCATCCCCTCCATTTTTCTGGTTCCAGGCACTGCACAGCACATGGGAGATGCAGGGGAAGATGGCAGTCCCTCCCAAAGCTATGATGAGAGATGCCTTAAGGAGCTTGTTGCCCCTCTCAGACCTCGCTTTCTTACAGCCTCCGAAAACACTTGTGTAAAAGAAAATCTATACACCATGTTATGGAAAACAAATGCTCAACCTTTGCCAGTTTATGGCTGTTCTTCACCAGGGAGAATCTAACTGGGTGGGAATGTGATATAAATCCCAGCAGAGTCAAAATGAGGACTGAGCACCCCTGTGTCCCTGCCGCTCCCAGCACGGGTGGGCCCTCCATCGGCCGGCCAGGATTTTCTTGTTATTCCAAGATTTCACAGGAAATTAATGAGGAGGCCAAATTCTCCTCCAGTTCTTGGAGGAGGCCAGGGCGGGCGGTGCCTGGGCCCGCTGAGCTGGCAGATGTTGTTTAACATTCCCGGCAGTAATTAATAGATGGTTTCATCACTCTTGTACAATTCAAGCTTGTCGTCCTGCTTCTCTCCAAATACAGAGCAGAAATATTTGTTAAACGTGGCTGGTGTTTTTGCCTGATCATTAGTGCCCGAGCGGCTCCAGCCACTCCAGGATTTATTGCTGTGCCAGAATTTCTTTTGGCCTCATGATGCTGTCACTATCCCTCCCTCTGCTGCCAGCTCCTCCTGTCGAGAGGCTCCCTTTATCACTTTCTTTGTGATTTATGTCCTGCTGGTTACACCCTCTCCTTTACACCATGCTTATGGATTCCTCCCTTTTCCATTCATTACACTGCAGCAGGATGGGCTTTGGCGATATTGTCTCCCTGACCAGGGGCACCCTGTGGAATTCAACCCAGCAAGGGTCTGCAGGGATCACTCCCACCACCCAGCACCCAGGGTGGGATGCAGGGGAAGGGTTCCCCTGGGGATGCTTCACCCCACAGTGTCTGGGTGGGCTGGTGAGGCTGCCCCAAGCAGTGACATGTCTAGGGACACAGCCTGGGCTGGGCACAGTGATAGCAAGTGGTGGCTTGGGGAGCAGGAGCAGAGCTGCCTTGAGGGAAGTGGTAGCCCATTAGCCAGCATCGCCAGCACCCAAGGGAATCACTGCAGAGACAAATTAACTGCAACCTCCCAGCTCGTCATTAGTTATTAATAGTATGTATTAGTTATTAGTTAATAATAGTTATTAGTTATTAATAGGAGCCTCCCAGCTCGTGGTTCACTCACAAGCAAAAGTAAGCACGTTTCACCGGAGAGTGCCCTGCTCATGGCAATGGCCTGTCAGTCCCCATGCCCAGAGTGGGGACATGGTGGGGACACAGGGAACAGGCACTCGGCAGGGCCCCAGTAGCCAACCTGTTGGGGGACAGCAGGGCTCAGGGAGGGAAGGGGATGCTCCCACTGCTGCCCATCTGGCTGAGCCGGGCTGGGTTCAGCCGTCCCCTTCCTGGAGGTGCAGGGATCCCATGCAGCCCTGCATCTCCAGGGCACAGCCAGTCCGTGGCTCCCACCCCCTCCCACAGCCCCACGAGGCTCAGTGACCAGACCCAGCTCTGCCAGCTCTGGCACACTCCAACCCTGTGCCCTGCACCCGTGGGGTGCAGGAGCCAGCCCATGTGGCCCCCCTCCCCAGCATGGTCCACTGCAGCCCGGTCACCGTGTTAAGCCATCTCTTAATTAATCAGGCTGATTGTAATGTGTTTTTAGGGCATTAAAATTCAATTGTGGAATTCTCCACTGGCTGGGCTCGCAATGAATACAGAAGTTTGCCTAATTAGAGCTGACATGCAGCCGGCGGGAGAACCAGACAAACGGCCCCACCAGGGCTGCCCGTCTCGGGCCCCTCGCCTGGCCCCCAGCACACCCACCGCTGCCGCTGCGGGGACCAGCACCGGCCACCCCTGCCGTAGACACCCAGCCCTGGGCATGGGGAGGGCAGCGATGCTGGCGCTGGTATCCCTGGGGACAGCCCTTGCCATGCGCCTGTGCCAAACCCCTGGCCGGGCACCAGCCAAGAGCGTAAGAGATGTTTCCTTATCGGCAGCATCAGGTCTTCGCTGTCATTACCACGGCAATTATCATCTCATTTGGAGTCTTTAGCTGCCATAATCTGTCTCTTGCACTGATTTATTCCGCAGGTCTCTTCCCCAGCCGTGCAAGAGGGGAAAGAGTCATCAATAAGGAGGCAACGAGCTCCATCTCCCGGGAAAGCCTTTCCCCGGCCGGAGCAGAGCAGAAGTTGCCCCGTGGCTGGAGCATCCTCCCGGAGCCGAGCCGGGCTGTCCACATGCAGCGCATGGCCAGGGCCAAACTGAAACTGCCACCTCCCGGCACCAATCCGGAGCTGTTTCACCCAAACCTGGTGCATGTTTATTATTTCAGCTGCTGTTGGCAGGGGCTGAACTGGCCATGCACACAGGTGGGCTGGGAAGCAGAAGAAGGTGTTCAGCCTCCGGGGACAGACAGAGGGATGCTGCAGCTTCTTTGTCTTTCTCCTGCTCCCAGACCGGGCTGTTGGTCGGTGTTTGTTGTCCCTCTGATTGCTCCAATCAGTATATCCTGTCTCTGCCAGCCACCAAGAGCTTCACTGAGACTTTTCTCACCTGCATTTGCCGACTGCCAACTCACACTCGCTGCTCCCAGCAGCCCTAGGGACAGTGCCAGCAGAGCCTCCCAGGCACCACGAACTGCCAAGAGAACAGGTAGAGTGAGGGGACAAGGTTGACAGGAAAGTGCCAGGTCACTGCCAGCCCTGAGTGGGCTCATGCTGTGGAATCACCCGGGGGCCACTGCCTGTGGTCACCACAGGTCCCTGGGCCAGGATATCTCTCCTGCCTGGCTCTGGCATGGCTGTGCCGGCAAATCCCTATTCCCCCTGCCTGGTCCTCTGCCTACCCCTCCATCCCGGCCAGCAGGGAGCTGTGCTGGCCAAGTGCAGGGCAGGCTGGGGCTGTGCTGTGGGGCTCCAAGATGGTGCATCCCTTGGGAAGGGCCCTGCAGTGGCAGGTGATGCAGTGGGAGCCATCTGCTCACACTGGCTGGCCCCACTGCCCAGCTCTCCCTGGGCATCACCCTGGAGCAGGATGAGGGTCTCCTGTCTACCATGAACAGACAGCCCAGCTCTCTCCATACACTTTGTCTGTAGGGGGGTGCCTGGGGCAAGTGTGAGGTCAGCAGGATAGGGGGAAGCCACTGGGTCTTGGCATGGGTAGGAAGCCACTGCCCAAGCTCCCACACCATGGCTGAGCCCAGCACAGTGGATTGGGGCAGGCAAGGTGGCAGTGATGCCATCGTTCCTCACAGCTCCATCCCAGTCCAGTAACTCGGCTCCCGTCCCACCGCTGCACCCACCACAGCTCAACCTGCCTAATGGAATCCACTTACATGCAAAATCCCCAGAAAAAAGCAGTAATTAATGAAGTCCCTTTCATTACCGTTATGCAAATGCGATTAATTTCAGCTGTTATGAATATGCAAATATTACAATTATGATCTAATTGCCAATGTGTGTAGGGGAGCGGGCAGAATATCAAGTCTCAGACCAGGCCCCAGGAGCTTTGGGGTGTGGAGCTGCTCCAGGACGTTGCAGGCAGGAAGGGAAAACCCAACTGAAAGGGCTCTGCTTGCTCCTGTGGGCTCAGCAGAAGTGTGCGTATGGGGCACACGCAGTAGGGACACGTCAGCCACCACCTGCCTGTGCCATGGGCCCTGTATGGGCCTCCTTTACCCACCCACAAATGCTCTGGGGGAGACTCTGCACTGCATTGTGACCCCTAACTGTTGTGCCAGGTAAGCCTGCACCAGAACTGAGGCTGAAGGGCTCCCCAACAACACTGTCCCCCTCCCCAGTCCTGTTCAGCCTTATAAGACATTCACACTGGGCTGCAGGCAGGAGGAGGAGAAGAAGGAGGAGGAAGAGTAGAAGGAGGAGGAGGAGGAAGGTTACCAGGCAACGCAGTCCTGCAGGGCTGGAGGGCAATGAGGCAAACGGCAGCGGGAGGCAGAGACCTGCCTTGACCCTGCTCCCTCCCAGCTGAGGCGATGGTGGCCCCATGCCGGCACACTCTGCCGCCGCTGTTAGCAAGCCCCAGCTGTGTGTCACCGCTCCTGCTGCACTCTCAGAATGGAGCCATTGTCACCCTTGCTGCAAGGGGATCCTGTCCTCTGAGCCAGCTGGGCCCCCAGCCCTTCACCCATCATCGAGTGGGAGGTTCGGCGTGCCTCACCGCTGGGGATGCTCTGGGCTCCTGATGGGGCTGCGGGCACCGGTGCTCTGGCAGGGATGCAGCAGGCAGGTTGGGTTGTGGGGATCCCCTGCGTGGGACCACGGGGATGCTGTGTTTGGAACTACAGCGATGCCCTGCGTGGGTCCCGCTCCCGCCGGAAGGCAGGCAGCAGTCAAGGGCCGGGCCGTGCAGCCGGCAGCCAGCAGGCTGTGCTCCTGCTCCCCACAGCACTCGGATGTCACCCGGGGAAAGGCCACCATGAGGGCACAGCCCGACCGCCGCCTCTCACCCCAGGGCAGCCCGGCCCGGTCGGCGGCAGCCGCTGCTCAGGGGCAGTGCCGAGTCTGTCCCAGCTGTGCTTGCACCTGGAAAAAGCACCTTCCTTGAGGCAGAGCAGCCCACACCTGCCCCAGCGGCTCCCAGCCCCGTCCTGCCATCCCTGCCCGGGCAAGCGCCCCACCCCAGCGCTCACCCCCGGAGAGCAGGAGTCCCTGCTCACCCCGGGTCAAGGCTGCTGGCCAGTGGCCGTGATCCGTGCAGGGGCTTTGCTTGTCACAGAGGAGAGGTGTGCTGGCAGTCTGGGGAGACCCTCTTGCCTTGGGTCCCTCTGTCCCAATAGCTCTCATCCTGCCACCCCCAGCCCCCTGCTGCCAGCCTTGAGGCTCCTGTCCCACTGGTGCAGGGGGAGCCCAGGCTGCCACCCCAGGGAATGTGGCAAAGAGTGGGGCAGTAAGGGTACTGCCAGCCCCCTATGAACCCCGGCACCTGCTTCCACAGCCCCAGCAACCTCATCTCTACAGCCCAGCGAGCCTGATGGCCCTGCTCTGGAGCTGGAGGGGCTTTTCTCTGCCCACCACCATGAGCCTGTTTTTCACAGTGGCAGGGACTGGCTGGAATACACATCATGTGCCTCCAGTGTGGGGACAGAGTGAGACTCCTCCACTGCTCACACTAATTTTAGCACCACGCACCTTACTGGGGGACTTCTCACGCACAGGGAGGAGAAACCGAGCAAGGCAGCAGGTAGCAGTGTGCCTGGTGGCTGGTGGGGACAGGCAGCTGCCATGCCTGCACTCAGCAGCACAGCCTGGGCTTGTCCCCAGCCCCAAATCCCCAAATCTCTCTGGCCTCTTCTCATGGGGCTCACCTACAAAGAGGAGGAGAAGGAGGAGGTGGAGAGGCTCCTCAGAGCTGCTGCTCGGTTTCCAAGGCGATGAGACATAATGGCTGTTCATCCCGGCAGGGTCATCCCTCTGCACTGGAGCCCTGGAAGAAGGGGCTGGGGAGCAGCTGCAGCCCCCAGCCCTGGCATCCCACCTCCTCTCCCCGTTGGGACCTGCTGAGCACCCACAGCCCTGTCCCCACCGGGGCCAGCCCTGCTCCGTGCAGGTCAGTGCAGGCCAGGCACTGCCCAGGGGCACAGTTTGCCTCACACAAGCTGTTCCCCGTCAGTCACCATCAGTGCCACAGAGGGAGCAGAATGTTTGATTCCTCCACACGCCTGCTACCATGTCCTGCAGATGCTGGTGGGGTGCCCGACCAGGAGTGACCTCCCCAGAGATTTCAATCCAAGAGAAACACCATTGCACAGTGTTTCTCCCCCATCTCTCCAGGGTGGTGTGGGCCCATGGGTGCTGTCACCACGGTGTCCAGTGGCCCTCTGGTGACTTGCAGCAGGTGCTTGGTGCTCCATGCCCTGGGGTATGGCCAAGGTACACAGGTTCAACCCTGCTCCCTGCGACGCCCCTTGTGTTTTCCCAACTAATTGAATTCAGAGAGATTTCTTCCCAGCAGTGCCAATCGATGACCCCTGTGTTATCAGCCCCCCCCAGGCCCTCGGGATGGATATGGGCGAGGGGAAAAATTGAATTTGCAGCCATTTTCATTGGGATTTAATTGGGCAGTCTCACCTCGTTGCCTTAATCCCGGGTGCTGACGTGCACAGCCGAGACAGCAGCTCCCATTATTTATCACATTTCAAATATTTGCCTCTTTGCAGTTGTGGGAAATCGATGCTCCTGCCTGTGGCATGCTGGGAGCGACCTGGCCGGGCGGCCGGGCGACCAGGGATCCATCAGCCACTGCCATCGCTATCGACAGGGCGATTGGGGTTTAAGAGGCACTTTGATAGCAGAACCGGCACACATTAAGTGCTCGTCATCAGGGGATGATCATGACTTATTACGGCTAATTCTCCCCGCGCAGAGGCAGGGCTGCAGGGCTCTTCCTCGCTAATCACCGCACGGCTCCGTGCCGAGGCGCCGGCGTGAGGCTCCCGCCGTGCTCCCTGGGGACAGGGTGCTGTGTCACCACCCTGGTTTGGCCCTCAGTGCCTTCGGGGGTCCTTGTCCCCAAGGTGATGGGTGCTGCTGGAGGACTGGTGGTTTTCTCTGCCCCCTCACTGCACATCCAGCCTGAGGCAGGCTGAGTCCCCGCTGGGCTCCTGCCAGCCCACATGGGATGGTGTAGGGGCTGCAAAGCTCCTGTTGCAGCCACAGCTGTAGGTGCCTGCAGAGGGGCCAGATGCCTGCGCTGTCCCTCTCCCCTCTTACTGAGCACCCCCAGGCCCCAGTGTGGGCTGCATTTCCCCTATCATGCACCATCACCCCCCTCAAGCCATCAGCAACCTGGTCCCTAGGGGTCTTCACTGGACAGGACCAGCATCTGTGAGAATGGCGGCACGTGCCAGGGTAACCCTGTACAGCTGCTGTGCAGCCCAGGGATGGGGACAGCTGGGCTACAGGGTGTCCACCTTTCCTGCAGGCTGGAGCATAGGGAAAGCTGTCTTCCTGAGCTCACTGCAAGTGGCCCTCAGTGCTGGTGGTCATGGTCATGACAGCTTGGCTGTGGCCGCAATGTTTGCCTCCCTGGGTCCCTCCTCCCCGGGATGCTTCGGGATCCCTGTGCAAACCTGGGCAGCTTCCAGTTCCCTGGCAGAGCTACTGTGGGGCAGCCCGTGAGCCCAACACCAACATGGGCTCTTGCTGTGAAACCAGCCAGATTAGTGTCATCCAGCCCTGTCACTTGGAAGGTGTCCAGTAATGAGCAGCCGGAGAGAGAGGGATCCTCGGTGGCAGCAAACAGACGCTGCTGTCACCGCGCAGTGGCTCTGGCACACCAGGGCTGCCAGCTCAACGCTGGGAGTGCAATCGTGGAGACATTTCCCAATGCAAGGGATGGGAGCAGCAGGTGATCCTGTCCTGTCCCCTCTGGGGGGAAGGGAGTCCCAGCCTGCAGCAGCACTGGGGCAGGTGGGGGATGCTCCTGGGTTGCATAGAGGACAACGGTCTTGGGAGATTGGCCTTGCTGGCTTGAGGTGGGCACACCCAGGAGGAAGGGCACGTGGAGCTGGGAATGGCTCCATGCCTGGTGCCTGCGATCTTGCTAGCATCCATCCATCCATCCATCCATCCATCCGTCCATTCCTCCCTCCCTGTGTCCCTCCCTTGGCTCTCTCTCCAGCCTGGCTTGAGCTCATGTCCTGGACTGTCCCATCCTGGGCCCACACTGGGGCTGGCTGCTCTGGCAGTGAGGACCCTGCTTCTAATTTCCAGCCTAAATTCATTCATGGCCAGTTCAAACCCATCATCCCTTTGCCAGTGCCGTGCTCCAGCCTGGCAGTGCTGTGCCCTCCTGGGTGCTCATCCTCCCAGTGTGCTCAGAGAAAGAGAGAGAGCCCGAGCCCTCCAAGTCCTGGGGGATGCAGGTCTCCATGGGGACATCCTCAGATGAACAGACGGATGTTTGTCAGAAGGCCTGAGCCCATTTCCACTCCTCAGCTCCTTGTCCTGTGCCCCTAGCCAGGTCGTGTACCCTGCTGCCTGCCCTGGGGTTGGAGGTGTCCATTCCCTGTTCCCAGAGCCACCCCAGGTGTGGGTGTGACAGGCTTCATCTGCTTGTCCTCATTGCAGTGGGGGCTCCCTGCCCTCAGCCCCACAGGTCGCCCTTAACAAGGCACCTAATGAAAGAAAGCGGTCAAGCCAGGCCAGTGAGGCTGGTGACATGCTGCTGACCACTGGCTCACATGGCCTCAGTGCCACTGCCACCAGTGCCCCCAGCAGGGTTCCCCTGGGCAATGCTGCTCATCCAGTGTGAGGAGCCAATGCCATGCCAGAATGCTCTGGAAAGGGTGCAGTTCCCAGAGCCACCCCAGGTGTGGGTGTGACAGGCTTCATCTGCTTGTCCTCATTGCAGTGGGGGCTCCCTGCCCTCAGCCCCACAGGTCGCCCTTAACAAGGCACCTAATGAAAGAAAGCGGTCAAGCCAGGCCAGTGAGGCTGGTGACATGCTGCTGACCACTGGCTCACATGGCCTCAGTGCCACTGCCACTGTGCCCCCAGCAGGGTTCCCCTGGGCAATGCTGCTCATCCAGTGTGAGGAGCCAATGCCATGCCAGAATGCTCTGGAAAGGGTGCAGGGGCCAGCTTCCCTCGCTGCCGCTGCCATGTGGGAACCCCTTTCTAGAGATGAAAGATTCAGTGGAGGCTGAGCCGGGGTCTGGGGCTTTGCAGGATGGAAACTGGTTTCCATGTTAAGCGCTGGGTTTGGCTTTTTTAGCAGCCTGTTTATGGGAACGGAACCGCCCCGGCGTGAATTATTCATGGCCCCTCGCAAGCTCATTCTCAAAATATCAATTTCTCCCAGTCATGTCAAGCAGCACTTAAGCTTAAAAGCCTTGTTAAAATGAACCGCTGGCCCAGTGAGCTGGGGAGGGGATGGGAGCAGCCAGGAGCAGAGCTCTGCAGGGGGGCCCTGCCCTTGGCCCCTGCACCCACCTTCCAGGTCCTGGGGCCATGGGGCAGGAATTGCAGGGGGCAATCTGGCATGGGTTGGAGGGTTCATGTGGGGACGTCAGGCATCAACCCAGAGGGGAGCAAGGAAGGTGACTGCAGTGTCTGGGGACTACCTCAGGCTGTCTTCCGGGCAAGCAGCTTCCCAGGCAGAGGGGACACACAGGTCTCCCTGCTCTGGGCATCACAGCAGCACTTACAGAGACACACGAGGAATTAATCAGGTGGAGGAGCAGGGACAAGTGCAGGCATTAGCAGAGGGAGCCGCAGGAGTGGGTGGGAGGGAAGGAGCTGCTGCAGCACAAACCTAACCAGCTGCGGCCGCAGATGCCACAGCAATGCTCTTTTCCCTTCAGGCTGCAGCTGGGACACTGGGACCCCTGTGCATTCACATGGAGCCCTGCTCAGCCAGTCACCCTCCCTGGCTGGGGACCATCAGTGCCAAACCCTCTGCTCACCTGCTCACCTGGGGAGGAGGGCAGGGCGGGCAGGGTGAGGGCATCTCCAGCTACCCCAGCAGGGCAGCCCTAAGAGGCAGCAGGGACCCTGCAGGCAACAGCTGGGCTGGAGCAGCACTGCTGGTAATTACTAATTAAAATGCAGATGCTCCCCAAACTGCAACTTTTAGTTTCTCTAGCAACTGCTAAATCAAAAGCAATGAGGCAGGGAAACACCAAGCGATGCATTGGGGGCCATCATGCCAGTGCTGGTGTCAGTGTAGGCAGGGGATGATGGTCCTGCCCTGGCACACTCCAACCTGACCCCACAGCTTTGCATGTCATTTCCAGCCTCGCTGCTGGGGACACAACTGATGGGTGCCCCATGCTAGACAGGGGGCTGAGCCTGTGGGGGCCAGCAGACAGCATCCTGCCTTCCCCCTGCTTCACCCTGTGCAGTTCCCTGCAGCCCACGGGCAAGGCTGGGTTTAGTCCTTGCCATGCCCGCTCTGAGCCACCACCTGCTGCAGGTTTCCTCAGCCCCATGAATCCCTGCCAGGCCAACACAGCCTGCCTTTGCCCTGCATTCACAGTCGTGTCAGGGGAGTGGAGAGCCCATGGCCAGACTGGATATCCCAAAGCAGGGACGGGGGCTAGTTTTCCACGGGAACTTCCTCTCCTGCATCTGAGGGCAATTGCTTGCAGGAAGGCAAAAAACCCAGACAAATAGAAAACTCACAGGTTAATGTGCCCTGCCCAGAGAACTGTGTTAAAACTTGTTTCAGGAAGGAGGACACACAATTTCTCCTTAACCTGCCACCTAAAAATGCCCCAAGTGTCACCCCTTGCACTGCAGCTTACTCTGCTGTGCTTGTCCTGGCACCTCAGGCTGTGATGCTGCAGCAAACCATCTTCTTCCTCACTATCATTTATCAAGTCTTCCTCACACCAGAAAAGTTTTTTGCAACCTCACACTGCCTGTTGCTGCAAAGAGTAAATAGTTTTGGTCCCCAGGGCCTCTCCTTGGCACAGCCCTTTTCCTAATGCTTCCCCATTAACAAGACCAGTTAGGGAATCTGTCCATGAGCAGGTTTTTAATCCATCTACTGTGTCCTCTTAATTCCTCATAAAACGAGGTTTTAATCAAAATGTCATGTGGCAATAAGTGGAAGCTGAAGAGAAATCCATGGTGCTCTGACAGTGCTGCTGTCCGTGCTTGCCAGGCTCTGCTCCTGCCCAAGGAGGCTGTGGGTCTGTTTTACATGGCTGAGGTGGGATACACAGCAGGTGTATCCTGGCTCTTTGACACGACCCCAGAAGAACCCTCTGTCATTCTGCTGAGCTCAGCATCTCCCCACTTGGTCTTTGCTTTTCACACCATCCCTTTTTCTTTGCCATCCTGGTCCAGAGGGAAGTGGCTCTGCCTCCAGCACATATTTTGGGCACAGCTCCATTTTCTCCTCTTTTGTCTAAATTAATGGCTGAAGGACTCATCAACAAGACACCTCTGCAATGGGGTGATCTACCTACACCCATAGACCTGTCTCTGCTGCACCCGTGAGGTTCTTGCCGCACTCCCTCCTGCTGCAGGGCTGCCCACTGGCATCAACAGCACCAAAGCAAGTGCCAGAGGGGCTGCCCAGGTGCCCTGGGTGGGAGGATGTCAGCATGTGACAGTGTGATCATTTCCATGGCAACAGTATGTGACAGCGAAAGCACCGGCTGCTGCTCCACTGTGTCGGTGCCGGCGCTGGGGATCGGGTCAGCCCTCAGTGTGTTCCAGCAGTCAGTGTGTTCCTCCCGGAGGGAACAGCACGGCGTGGGAACCTTCTACCGATGGTGGGATGCAAAGGGCTGCCATGAGCCCAAGTAAGCCCACAGCTGGTCCCTGACCAGCTCTGTGAGCGTGGGGCAGAGCCATGCCCACAGCTGGCTCGGTGGAAGCGTGTGCGGAGCCAGGGACGCTTCCCCTGGGTCCCCTTGCCCCACAGGGAGGGCAGAAGCCACTCAGGATCGAGGCAACGCAGTGGGTGCCACGGGTCTGCTGCCAACATGAACCCCCATCCCTGGAAGGCACAGGGCAAGGCAGCATCCCCATGTGCCCTTCATCCTTCCCCAAAATGAATGCACCTACGTCCAACACTGAGCACAGCATCCCTGCTCTGAGCAGAGCCAGGAGGAGCCAACCGTATGCCCTGGTGCGTGAGGACCTGTCAGCCCTCACTCCACCCACTCTGGCAGTGCCACAGCCCATGCTGTGCCCAAGGTGAGCACCCATGGGGCAGGGGCTGGCGCCAAGCGTGGCAGGGGCTTCATGGCCATCTGGGAACAGGACAGGCAGAGAGGGATGGGGGGCAGGTGACCGGCACGTGAACGCTCAGCCTTGCTTCCGTCCGCAGCACGCCTGTTGCTCAGAGAGACCTGCCAGGGAGACTGGAGTGGCCACTTAATCTCCCCATGTAAGTTTAATTAATGGGCTGCAGCACTCATTCTGTGCTGCTGCCTTAATTGGTACAAGCTGCAAACGCTGTGGAGCCTGGAAAAAAACATTTGGAAATGAAAAATATATTAAGCAGGAAACAGATCAATGGTTCTTAATGAAGCTGATTCGGGGCTGCCTGTCATCGAGGGGCCGGGGCCTGGGAGGCACAGCTGCTGCCCAGGCTCCATGGCCCGGGCACCTGCCCTGGGTGGTGAAACCAGCAGCCCCACTCCTGTCCATAGGAGAATGGTCTGGGCTGTACCTGCTCTGTGTGAGGCTACTGGACTCTTCCCTTACGTTTTGGGGGACTGCTTGAGCTCTCCTTGCTACAGCTGGAAAAGCCAGCCCTGCTCATCTGGAGCCCCCTCCCATCCCTACACAGCTGAAAAGACACCCCCAGGCACAGCTGAAAAATCAGCTCTTCACATCTGCAGCCCCTGGAACAGCTGTAAAGACCACCAAGGGCACAGCTGGACCAGTGGCCCTGGCACGGCTGGAAGGATAACCCCAGCACGGCTGGCCCACGTGGGGCTGCCCCAAGAGCATGTTCAGCCCCAGGGGCCCGGAGTGGGGTTGCCGAGGGCTGTGGGCAGCTCTGGCCGTGTTTCATCGAATTTCTCCCTTAGCACGGGGCAGGGGTGTGGCTGGGCTGATCTGCCTGAGGGGGCCAGGGGGGCTGAGGGCTGTAATTGCCTCAGCTGTGCACAGAACATTAGCTGCGCTTCCCAGATATTTACACAGGGGAAAACAAAGTCATAACTCACCAAATAATCTCCCACGTGCAGCACTCAGGGAGCAGGTGCCCCCTTCACTTGCACAGCCACCCCAGCACAGAGCATCCCCTGCCATCCTCTGGGGGGTAGCAGGACCCCTTGGGCCACACACTGAGGGGCAGAGAGGTCACCCAGTGAGCTGAGGGTGTCATGGGTGCTGGGATGCAGCAGTACAGTCCTCTCCCCTGAGGACAGAGGAGTAAGAGACCAGTGACAGGATGTAGGCAGCTACATGCTCCATCTCTTGTGCAGATTAAGACAGCTCCTGGTCCCCTCTCGAAACAGTGGGGCCAGGGGAGTCCTGCAGGTGTCCCACATGCCCAAGAGCACCCATTGCTCAGAGTGAGACCTATAAATCTCCCTGAGCCCCACGTGGGAGTAGGATGCCACATGGGAAATGGAGAACTTGGCACTGGCCTGTTTCACACAATACATTTCATTTAATATTTGGCATTTCACTTCATCTACTTGACAGCCGGCTAACAAATTAGCACGGCATGGTATCAATAGCTCCAGACTGTGTAGATTAAAATCTGTTTAACCAATAGATCTGAAGAATAAAATAGTGAATGAGAGCAGCATGGCTGCAAGGGCTGGGACTCTGCTGGGGCTTCTGCACAGCTGGGAGCAGAGCAAACTGTGTTCAGGTGACATCCAAGGAGGCTCAGCCACCAGGTGACCAAGTGGGAGGACCCTGTGGCTCCCGGTGCTGGCAGGAGCAAGGAGGACGCCAGCATAGCTTGGTCCAGTTGCAAGCAGGGAGTGTGTGGGGATAAGCAGCCCCTCCCTGCCCCTCAGCTGCCTGGCTCATCCTGCAGTGGGCTCGGGTCTGCAGGGACCACTTTGATTTCCTGATGCTAAATCCCAGCCCCACTAATGTGATTGCTAGCAGCATGTGGCCCCTAATGGGGAAAGTACCCTGCAGCCTGCCTGACTGCCTGGTACAAATTGCAAATCTTGTTACGGGGTTGTGTCCAGATTTTCAATGTGATAATCTCTCCCCTGCTCAATTACACCTCTGGCTCAGTGTCCTGATGGTCCCCAAGAAAGGGTTAAGCAACTGCACTCTGCTGGGGGGCAGAGATGAAGAGGACAGCTGGGAACCCCTCTACGATGGTCCCGGGCCCCCAGAGCCCCCAGAGCTGCCCTTTAGTGGCAGTGGCCTCATGTCATCCCGGGTGATGCCTGGCCAGGGGTGAGTATATGCCAGCCATGCTGCCCCACACATGCCCCCTGCCCCATGGGTCTGGCTCCTGGTGCTAATCCCAGGGCTGGGCAGCAGCAGATGAAACCCAGCTCTGCATTAGTTTCCCTCCTGCCAGGCTCGAGCAAGGCCATTCTGCTCCTGGTCAGCCATGCGTGGGCTGCTCCTCCCGGCATCTAGTTAGAAAGAGGGAGAAAAAAAACGGATAAATAATTTAAAACATGAAATCCTTTGCACCTCTTTAATGCACTTTCAAGGCCCAGCATGCCCATTAACTAATGAACCACATCAAACGCGCTCTCACCTCCCGTCTCACCCTCCTCTCTTGTTTGGCTGTACTGACCTCTCCTGTCTCGCTGTCCCTGATGTCCCAACCCTTCCCAGGTCCCCTGGCATGTCACCAACAACCCTTTCCCAGCTTACCTGGACAGACAATCCGAGTGCAGCACTGGGGTGCCCATGGGCTTCCCATGACGTTCCCCTGCTGTGGGGTCTGTCCCTTGCTGCTCCTATTGTCACTGGAATTACTGATGAGTGCTGTAGTGGAGGGATGGTGGGACTGTCACATTTCAACTGACATTACACATTCATTACTCAGTATCTTTTGAGCATGTTATGGAATTAAGACCACGTAACTACAGGGATCATTTTCCTTCTCCCACCTCCAAAACGCAGTCGCCCCGCAACAGGGTGTAATAGCTGTTTAGCAAAACACGGGGATGTTACTCAGCAGGAAGAGAAGGATCCCACTTCCTGGAGAGGTGACGGATGCGTAAGTGTAAATTACTCGGATTGAGTATTTAACTGCAAAAGTGGTGGGCTGGGGCATGGGGGTTGTGCTCAGCCCCCCCTGTGGGTACACGCTGCTCTCAGCTCTGTCACCCCTCCCCAGCCTTCTCGTCCCTTGGGAGCCACCCCTGCTCCCAAGGGATGCACAGCCACGTCACCAGCCTGCCCTGCTCCCGGTGTCCCAGCCTGCACGGGCCCCCTGCCTCCATTGCAGGCAGGGCAGCAGGAGCAGGCAGGGCTGCTGCCTAAGGGCAGCCCCGGGCACAAGCCCGCTGCCTGCAGTGTCACGGGAGAAGTGGGGTTTGGTCCAAACAAAGGGGTGTTTTCGGAAGGCTGAAATTAAAAACACAAACCCTAATTTAAAATTATATTAGGCTATCAATTACTCCCCGAGCGTCCAAGGGCTCTGCTGCCAGCATCAAATTGCCAGCTGTGATAAATGGTTATATTGGAATTTCATAAGGTCTGAATTATTTGCAGATAGGAAATTTTCACAGATTAATTAAAATTTTGTATCAAGCTGAAGTGGCTTGCAGCAGTCACCCTCACTGCTGGCCCAGGGCAGGGTTGGGACTCTCCTGAAACATGTCCCCAGGTTGTCCCCACGTACCGCTATGACAGAGATGTCCCTGCTGGTGCCATGGGAGCATTATGAAGAAAAATCCTTGGTGTTTGGCAAATTGGCAGAGACAAATATCAAAACCTGAGTGGCTGGATGATTGCAACATGTTTGGCTTGAGCCAGGACTATCCAGCATCATTTCTTATATTAGAGTTCTTCTAATACTTCAGTAAAGAGTGGGTAGAAGAAAAACCACTGGCGTCCTAGCCCTGTCCCTGCTGTGGTCCCCATGGCCACTGCTCTGGTGGGAGTTTGGGTGACCCGTGGGGCTGTGGGGCTCCTGCAGGTCCTGTGTGGGTCCGGCACTCACTGCCTTGCCAGCCAAGTCATGCTGGTACTTGTTAGACGCCCCAAGCACAGGCAGCAGCAGCAGCCCCCTTCTCCAAGCTCCTGGGCTGCTAACAGGACACGCTCCCAGGACTAGTAATGTCCTGGGGAGATGGTCCGGGTTCAGTTTAGTGAGCAGACAGGTTGGCAATGCCATACTGCCATGCAGTGCTGTCCTGTCCCTGGAGTCACTCTCTGCCCCACCAGTGCCCGGGGTGGGAGAGGCTCAGCAACCAGAGCTGCTGCCCGTGGCCAGCTCTGGAGCAGAGCCACAGGCCCCCAGGCTCAGGGCACACCTCTGTCAGCCCACAGCACAACAGCAAGTGGGGTGCATCCATGGATGCCATAACCCCTTGTTCCTCCATGGGATTCTTTTACACGTGTGGCTCCTAGGTGCAAGGAGGGAAGGGGGATTTACACCCTGACAGGCAAAGCCAAGCAAGCAAGAACATGATGGGTGACTCTGAGTCACACACGCCCCCGGATCCTGTCCAGAGAGGTGCATGCACGGGAGGAGAGGTGGGGTGTGCTCTGGGGGAGCACCCAGCCCACCTGCCCCACGCAGACAGAAGGTCAATGGGGCTTTGGCACATGGCTGCCCCATCCTATCTCCCATCCCCACGGGCGACCCTGGCAGTCAAGGAGGGTGCAGGGCCAGCACTGGCGCCGAGCTCCCCACTTCTCCCCCACCGACAAGAACCTGTTCAGCAGGAAAGGGGCCTCATGGTGCCTATGTGCAGATAAGAGAGGGAATGTAAACACCCTCCCGGCTCTGGCATCTCTGCTATCTGAAGTAGCAAATGCCTCCAGAGCAAATTCCTCCCACTCTGCCTCCTACATCAACTGTGGGGGCCTCCTGCCCCGACCTGCAGGGACACGTCCACCTCTTGCTGTCCTGCAGCCCCCCCTTTTCATTCACCCCACGTGTCTGTTTGCCTCCTTCCCCTCTGCCTGACTCTTCCCTGGCTCCCTGGGAGCCTCCCGGGTCAGCCCATGATGTCACCTCATTCATCCAGGAGCCCCATTAAGGGTGATGGTGATCCCCTCCTGTTCTGGCAGCCTCAGCCTTCAGTTCAGACCGGTTTTACCAGATGAAAAATGTCTGACATGCAACCCTGCCAGCGGTCAAGGAGCATGTCTCACTGATTTCAGCATTTCTCACCAATTTTGGCACCCGGAGAACAGGCATGCTGAGGCAGGAGAGGCCTTGGAAGGGGCTCAGAGGCTTTCAGAGCACCCCAGTACGGGGCACCTGTCTGGTGCTTTGGCTTGTGTCAGACCATAAAACTCTCCTTCCTCCTCTGAAATTAGTAAAGGCAGCTGCCTTTCACCCACTTTTTGCCTTGTGTGGGCTGGGGGCATGCCTTGGGATCATGACTGGGTGCTGTGGCAGGGATGGATGCAGGCAGGGATGCTGTCAGTGGGCTGCAAACCAGCAACACCAGGAGAAGCAAAATGCACCTGGGAACATTTCCTGGCAGAGTACCTGTAAGGTGGAAAGGAGAGGGCACCCGAAGGGATGTTGGGCCACAGAAGCCAGGAGTGCTCGAGCTCACATCACAGCATCCCAAAATGCTGCATCTGCAGCGAGAGGCTCCCAGACAACCTGTTGATATGGCAACCCTGCACGAGAGAGTGCCTGTCCCACTCGCCTCTGCATCCCCCTGCACCCGGCATCCCCCGGAGCCCTGCAGTGTCCCCAGCCAGCATGGTCCCCAGGGCCACAGCTGGACCACAAAACTGGTATTGAGGGGGTGAAATACAGTCAGATGATGCAAAATGCTGCACACGGTGGAAAAACACCTTCCAGCATTCACTCAGTGCAGGGCTTGCAGTTGCCATTCAGATAAGAAACCCCATGTCCCTGTGGGCTCAACAAGGAGCGGGATGGATGGACGGATGATGGAAAAAGAACAGAAACCACTCCAGAAGTGGGTGCTGGTGCAGCAGTGCCATGGCCTGAGCAGTGCAGTCTGTGGCTGCCCTGGCTCAGCAAGAGAGACCAAGCACTATCCAGGTGAGGTGATGAGCTGTGACCAAATTTTGGTTGAGAAGAAATTCGGTAGCCCTGTTTTGGCCCTTTTTCTGCGTGTGACAGTGCTGGCAGTGTCCACTGGCTTCACCCAGCCCTATTTGGCTGCTTTCCCATCCACACTCTTCCACGTATCCACCACTGGAATCAGTTATGGTGGCAAACATTGCTGTGCTCTTTGGACATCAGTTCGTAGGTTGCCATCAATTCGTAGGTTGCCAGCACCAATGCTGGAGGGGTCTGGGTTCTCAGGTGTGGGGAGACATCCCGGTGGCACCACCAGTGGCCTTTGGGGCTGCCTTTGGAAAAGGTGGGAGTCACTGGTGGTGGCAGACTCTGGCTCTTTAAAATCAAACTGTGCTTAAAATTAAATCTCTTCGTTGATGACTGAAGTTTGATGGATGAAAGGCATTTCTCCTCATTTCCAAGTGACTTTTTGGTGGCAGCTCTGCCTCTGGTCTCCTTACCCTCACCAGGTGCCAGCCCCAAACATGGTGATGGCCAACCTGTCCTCGGGGATACACAGAGCGCCCTCACTGTGACCTCTGGGAAAGGTGAGCACATACTGCAAGCAAGGAATTGCTCTAAGATGTAATTAAACCAGGCAAGGAGCAATTCCTCACTGCACAGAGCTGCGGTGGGCTGCTTTAGAGTGTGATCAGATCCACCTCAAGAACCGCTGAGCCTTTAATCCTACCTGTTAATCTCCTACTTGAATCTTTCTCTTCATTTTCCAGGGACTTTGGTGCCTCATCACAGCAGGGTGGTCTCTTCAGAGGGACCTCTTGAAGTTTGGTGCCCTTTTTCTAAGGGCCAGAACCAGTTTTAACACCGCTGCAGAGGTTTCCCTCTGGCACAGGGGGACGGGGCTCTGTGCCCGAGCCCCAGCACAGCCCCAGCGTCCACAGCAACGCTTGAGCTGCTGCCAAATGGCTTTCCCTCCCAGTGGGCTTGTTTCCTGCCTCACTGTGACTTGCTGTGCCCAGCGTTACACACAACCTCAGGCATGTTCTGGCAGCTTGGGAGCACTGAAGGAGCCACACGGATGCGTCCCCCAGGAGTGGGTCTGCAAAGCCAGCACATGCAGTCAGTGCCGATGCAGCACATCATAGCCCTGGCACAGGGACCACTGGCCCGTGCCGGAGGGCTTCTCCTTGGTGGAAAAATGAGTTTGGATGAAAGGTAGGATGGCTCCTAGCCAGTATGGTTGGTTGGTGGACCCCAGCTTGGTTTACCCTTGCCCTCCTGCAGGCACTGGGGGACTGCAGAGAGGGTGACTCTCCTCAAGAACCATCCAGAGGTGAAGCTGTGATCCTGCTCAGAGCTGAGAGGCAGGATGTGGGGGAGGAATGCAGGCAGGGGGGCCCGGGCACAGCCCATGGGAGGGGATGGCACCACGGGGATGACCTTCAGGAGCAGTGGCAGGATCAGCTGCCAGCCCTGCTGTGGGAGGGAGAGCGAGGAGGCCATTGGGAGTGTCAGATGTCTGCGATGCCATTACACGTGGGATGCCTGTCTCCACACCTGGTTAATTATTAATGGGGTCCGTGTTGCAGCTGAGGGGGACGCAGCCAGGCTAACCCGTCCCCGTCCCTCTGTGCGGTGACTGCTGCCTGAAATGATTCTCCAACCCAAGCACGGCCTTTCCTGCAGCAGCCTCCACTGCCTGTGGCACTGCAGCAAGGCAGCCCTTGGAGCAGGGAATCCCACATCCCACGGAATTGCTGTGCCACCAGCCAGGGACAAACACACGTTCACAATAACGCCTCTCTTTTCTCCCCTGCAGACTTGTGCCTTTTTTCTCTTCTTCTCTCCTCCTGGCTTTGCCATATGCAACGAGGAGTAAATAAAGAACACTGATGCAAAAAAAAAAAAAAAAAAGAGGATCAAGGGGAAGGCTGGGAATCCTTTCCCTTCGATCTCACTCACACCGGCCCCGGGGCTCTGGTGTTCCCTGAATTTGTGGTTTACAGGGCTATGGGTCTGCCTGCTCTGCACTCTTGACCCTGCAGCTGGGAGGGACCAGAGGTAGCTAGGAATGCACCATCAAGCCCAACTTGTGTGACAGCAAGGGGATGCCACTCCAAGCCGTGAAGGGGACTAGAGGAGGGGGGTAACTTGGAGCAGCACAAGGGGTGGATTGCACTCCAAGAAGCACATTCAAAGCACCGTTTGAGTGTTTAACAGCATTTCCCCCAACAAGTCTCGTACAAGCCCCAGTCTGACTTTCAGCTGCAGTTTGAGTGGCTGGTGGGAAAAGAATAAAAGATTTCTGAATTTCAATAAAAGCCCCCTTATCTCATCCTTCTCCATCAGAGCTACTACTCATTCTCTGCCTTCCAGCCTCAGTGATTTATTTATATGGTAATGGCCTCTTCAGCCCAGGGTCAGATGGGGAATTCCACTGGTGCCAGACTGCTGGCTTGGCCTTGAGGCAGTGGGCAAGGACTGGAGATTTGCCCCAGCCCCCTGCCAGCAGCAAGGCTCAGCAGGGAACCGGGTTGGTTGGCTAAGGTGAAGGCACAGGGAGAGCCCTGGCAATGGGCTGTGGGGTGCCCCAAGGCCACCCATCACACCGGGGTGTGTGGGATGCGTGGATGGCACGAACCTCCCCGCGGTACCGCTGGAGCTTGGCGCTGAGCACTGCTTCTTCCCTGCTCGTGCCAGATGGTGACTGGTGCAGAAAGGCAGAAATGTTTAGTAGATATTTCTGTTCTGTATTTGGAATGAAGCAGGAGGATATATTCATCTCCAGATGATACTGTGGATGGAATATAAATCCTGCCATCTGTAACAATGGGGGATGTGAGGCATGATCTCCTCGAATTCAGCATTTGCAGATCACCCGGACAGCTGATGCTCAAGAGTCTAGAAGGAACTTGCTCAAGCCAACACTACAGTTTAGCAGATCTTAGAAAAATGATCAAATTCCAAAAGACTAGAGTAATGTCAGTGTAGTTCCAGTGCTTAAAAAAATTTAAAGGCACAGCCCAGAGACCTGCACATCAACCAGGTGATTCATGTCTTTTTGTGAGGTCTTTTTTTGGACAGCCTTATAGGTCTGATTGATAAAGGCAAGTGTGCCATTATGGCAAGTGTGGATTTCCTCAAAGCATTTTGCCTATTACTGCATGACATTTGGATTAAAAAAACCCCACGCTACAGAAGAAATTATCATGGCATACACTAGATGGACTGAAACCTGTCTCAGACTGATCTCATCATGTGGTGGTTACTGGGGAGACTTCAGAGGATGGAGGTGTCCCAGTGGGTTTCCTTGGAGAATCTGTTCCTGTTACAATAGTATGTATGTTTTTATCCTGTGGTCAACCTGACCACAGAAAAGCTGTGATGGTGAAGTCTGCAACTACATGCAATCCAGATAAATTTTAATATGGGTGCATGCAAGCAAAGGCATCTGGGAACAAAATCTGCAGCCTGCATCTCCAGGATGAGGCTTGGAAACCTGTGACAGAAGGTGGCTCAGGAATGACTGCAGGTTACTGACTCTACATGAGCTCTCATTTCAACAGCATGCTGAAAGCAGCTAACATCTTTCTTGAATATATAATGGGAGAATACAAACAAAAGCAGGGGAGCACCTCCCCTCTGTTCACATTACTGTTGAAATGATTACTGGGGAAGTTATTGTCAACTTCGGTGTCCAGAATTAAAAAGGTCACCAAAGTTCAGCAAAGAAAAGCCATATGTACCACCCAGGCATCAGAAAACAAGCTCTTGTGCAAGAGTGGAATGGTACAAACTGCTCAGCTTGCTGGAAAGAAGATTGAGGGATGCTCCAACCTCAGCCAGAAGTGTTACTGACAGTTCAGCAGTCTCCGTCTCACAGAGGAGCAACAAGATCTGAAGGCTGAAGCAGCAGTTAGAAAAACTGAGCCTGGAAAGGAGATGCAAGATGCCAGCAGGAGGGCAGGAGATGCTGGATGAGCTAACGAGAAGGCAGCAGTTTTGCCAATTTCACAACTAATTCCTGTATGTGAGAAATGAGGTAAATCCAGATTCTGGGGAGGCTCCGTAGCCCTGTTGTGCACAACCCCTTCTGTACCCAGGCGCGCCTCAACCGCCCCGTGGACACCAGGACTGCCTGTGCTGGCCTCAAGATGTTCATGGCCTGCATGCCACAGGGGACAGGAGGTGGCTCAGGACTTATTTTGTTTCCTTCTCTCCCTCCTTTCCCAGGATGTTGAGTCCAGGTCAGCAGGGCTGGGCAGCTGCTCAGCACACTGGGGTTGGACACCCTGCGGAGGGATCGAGGGATCGAGGATGCGGAGCCCTTGCCGGTGGCTCTGCTCCATGTCCTCCAAGCTATATCCTGACAGTGCTGGGGAAATGCAGCAGTGTCACCCAACACCAGGTACCTGCCCTATGTTAAGCTGAGCCTTAAGCCTGTAGCAGCACACCTTGTGTGCTCCCCTATGCAAGCACCTCTCCAAGCATCCTGCTCCTCTCTGGGAGATGGAAGTGTCCCATTTGGTGAAAAAATGCTGCAGATAAAAAGCAATGTTTTTTTCCTCAGTACTTTTGGCTTTTTTTTTTTTTTTTTTTTTTTTTTTTTTTTTTTAATTAAGAAAATATATCTAGTTCTTTGAAATAAAAAGTTTGGAAATTTGGTGTGTTATTTCCCTTGCCTCTTCTCCCATCTCTTCCCATTAGTTGTTCCTGCTCTGGAGTGGAGCAGAAGGATGGTGGGTGGGGACTGCCTTATGACTTTTCCTTTTCTAGCTGGAACGGGGCCAAACTTCCTCAACTTTGGAAAAGTGACAAGAGAGAAAAAAAGAAATACTAATTCTGGTGATCTGGAATGGCAGAATAAGAAAAACAGGGGCTTGGGGCGGGTTGGGTTTTTTTCCTAAAAAAGAGAAAGAGAGCGGGTAAAGTAAAATCCATAAACACACAGGTGGAGAGAATGTGACAAGAATGAGGGAGCGTGTGCAGAGGTGTCAGATTTTGAAAACTGAAACAAATTAAGGAAAAGCTTTCACTGGAACCAAGCAGAACAGAAATAAGATTTGTCATGAAGTTGCTTTTCCATTTGTCTCTGCTTGGGCAACAGCTAGAGCTCCATCAGGGGCACAGCCGCATCCCCTCAGGGGATGAATTCATCCCCTTTGCCAGGGACATCTCCTGTAGAGCCCCTGCACCAGGCAGCCCTCAGCAAGAAGAGGGTCCAAGCGGTCTGGAGGACTTGTCTCCCCCCCTTAGGTCTCTGTGTGAGGGTTTCTGAGTCTTCACAGGCAAGAAAACGAGTCTGTGATAAGATTTGGAAACTTAGAGAGAGAATTAGAGAGGGAATAAGCAAAATATGTCAGAGCTGTCTCTGCATTGAGGCTGGAAACCAAGGGAATAGTCAGGAGGAATGAGAGGTTCTCATGCATGAAGTCAGTTGTGATTTAACTGGCATTGCAGAGGCCTGGTGGGAGGGTGTGTGACTGAAATGCCGGTGGGAGATGGTGCAGAGGAACCACAGGGAGTAGCACTGGACTGCCAGCCCCCCCAGCAGGCATGCTGGAGAGGGGGAATTAGCAATATCCACCACTGCAGCCATGGAGCCCTTTTACACCAGGATGGAGCCTTGGTGCCGATCAGGGAGCACATGGGAGGCTCTGACGTTGTTTAGAAGAAAAGCTCATTTTTATTCATAATTAATTGCAATGCAGATTAGTGGATGCACATGTGACGGCTCAAACCTTAAAGCTCAAACATAGGACTGTTGAAAACTTAGTGACTCATTAATAACAGACAGACTTGTATGGAGAGGATCATTAACTAAATGAGTTACAGAGGGCTGTGAGAAACTGCCATAAACTGAACCTCAGCCAGAGGCTCTTGGGGTGAAATTCAGCCTGGGCAGCAGGTCAGCTGCTGGGCTGTATGCGGCTCTTGCCTAAAGATGGGGGGGGATGAAAAGGCTGGCAGGCACCAGCAGGGCTCTAAATCCCTCTCTGCAGAATAAGCAGCTATTTATGCTGCATCGTTTCCAAAACAAAAAGCTAAAAACGAAGAAAAGAAAGGAGGAATAAGACATTTTCTGACAGGCGGGAGTCCCTATTTGCTAAGTTTTGTTGGAAATGCACGGCAAAAATAATTTCATATTTAGTCCAATATGCCATAAATGAAGCAGAAAATTATTCTCTTTGGTGGTGGCAGAGTCATGCCAGGATGCTTTCTGGCAGAGAGGGCAGAGACAAGACTGCACGTGCAGTGAATGTCAGCAGAGCAAACCCCTCTACAGGGGCAAACACATTCAAGTGAGTGGTCAAACTTTCCAGGGGAAAAAATGAGAAATGAGTGTGCAGCCACCAGAAGTTGGCAATATTGCCAACCACTAAAACCCATACTTCCATCCACCCAAAATACCATATATCTGGTGTTATTTGCCTTCTAGCTTCTGAGAAGGCAGTTGTGTCACGTTTTAACACCCTTCTCTAAAACTTTGTGGGATATTAACTTATTTCCCTCCACTACAAGATAAAGTAAATTGGCCAGAACTGGGGAATAGATGAGCTTATGGAAGTATCCTTGAAACTGGAGCCCTGGGCAGTGCTGCACTGAGCCAGCCCTGCCCTAAGGCACAGGGGAGGGCATGGGGTGACAGGCATGGGGCAGTGGGCATCGGGCAAGGGATGTGGGGTGTTGGGCACAGGCCGATGGACTGAAGAGCCTCCTGGATGAGAGGCACCTCTGTGGCAGCAGGCACCTCTCTTGGGACTGAGAAAAGGCACAAACCACTTTGGAAATCACCATTTGAAAGCAATACAGGGCATTATAGTAACGGGAATTAATCAAGAGCCTATAACAAAGTCTGCTTCACATTTGGGATATAAAAAAGAATAATAACACACAACACTCTTTGTCTTTAAACAAGCACCAGGTAATGCATTTCTAACTATTCTATCCAGATGCACCACTTGAGAGCCTCTCCTAATTGTGAACTTAAAAATATTTTGGTTGTAAACGCCACAGGATGACATATAGGGAGATATTCACCCTGTGCCACTCCACACTCTTTGTGACAGTTGAGTCCCATTTTAGTTTAAAAGCTGGTGCACAGAATGTCATTTACATTAAAAAAAAATTCATCTGCAAAGAAGGAGAAACATTTGCTATAATAGGCTCAACCCAGGAGGATTCTCGGATATCTGGCTGGGCTGAGGCTGTCTGGAAAGGGAATACCACATTAAACTCTGAAGATTGGTTACTCCAATGATCTCTCCAAACCAAAAAAAAAAAAAAGAAAAAACAACCAACCACCCTCGCTTTTAAAGGGTAAACCAAAAGTGCAACATCATATAGAAAATCTGGGAGCTGTTGAAAGAAGAAAAAATTTCAGATGGAGCTGATTCTGTATCTCTCACTGCAAAGGCAGCTTAAGGAAGGAGATGCTTTGGTTTACGTTATTTAAATGCAGCTGCAACACGTGAATGTTGTTCTGTGAAACCACTGTATGACAGGCAGGCTCCCAGCAAAAGGGGAAAAAATCACTGTGAAATGAAGGGCATTTGCTTCAGCAAATAAACTGTGAAGAGACAAGTATAAATCTAACTTCAACAAGATCTTTAATATGCTATTTGGATGTTGTAAGGGTATGAGAATGCCCTTTGATATTAGTCCTGCTTCTGAGATATTTCACACAGTAATTGCCTGCATCTTTAAGGTACAATGTACTGAAGCTATGGTGATTGCTATTTTAAATTGGGCAATGGTTCTAAAAAAGCAGAACCGAAGAGCCAGGCAAGAACTGGAGAGAGCAGACAAGACACTTCAGAATGAACTTTAAAAGGTCAAAATTTGGTCTGGCAGAATTACCTGCACTGTCTCTGAGCTGAGCTATGATGGCTTTGTTGCCAATTTAGATAAAATAGAAGCAATAATTAGAATGTCTAGCCTCTAGGATATAAAGCGGATCTGCAGAGATTTATGAAAACAATATACTATTTGGCAATATCTATTCCTAAATCTATGGCCAGTATTTCCTCAGGAGAGAAGTGCTGCAGTCTGAAATTGCCTGGCGTTGGGCAGGCAGAGAAGTGAGTGGAGAGACTGAGGGTGTGCTGAGGGAGAGTCTCTCGCTGCAGGGTCCTGCCCAATGCCTGCCTGCCCCAGGGCAGCAGGCAGGGACCCAGCGAGCCAGCCCTGGCCTTGCCCTGTGACAGCCAGGCAGGCATTTGGCATGGGAGTGGATCATCAGAGGAGCCTCTGTGGGGTCGTGTCCACCGGGACAGGTGAGGCACGCACACATTTCCCTACAAAAGGAGGGCAGCAAGCTCCACAGCAGGCTCCTGGCCCCTCCAAAACCCGTGCTGCCCAGGATGTCAGCCTCCTAAGAATGCCAAGCATGGCTAAACACAAACACACTGAGGGTCTGGCACAGAGGGAAGAGGCTTTGCAGAGCCCTGTCCTGCTAGCTCCACTGCAGCAAAAAGGTTTAAAATAGGCTGCAGACCATTCTTTCCTTAGGAAACCCTGCAATTGCTTAAATCCAAGAGGGACAGCACCGCCATGGGTCCTGGGGAAGAGCCCTGCTCTCGTTCTGTGGGAGTGTGGGATCCAGACTGGTCTTTTCCCTTCAGTCTCTATAACCACACCAATATACAATTGCTGTTGTCAGCATCTAAATTTGGGCTACCAAATGCCATAAGGAAGCATGTCACACGTAGGGGTTCACTTAAAATGCTCAGCCTCAGGGGGTGCTAAGCACTGAGTCTTTCCCACAGCAAAACACAACAGGCAAGTGTCTCAAGCAGCTCTGGAGTCCTGACGTGCCTGTATTGGATGTGTGCACGTGTCAGATGCCCTGCTGCCTTTGTGTTCCAATGCTCAGCATCTTGTGGGATCCTGCCCATGGTGAACAAAAGGAAATGGCTACTAACATCAAGCTCCACGTTGAATATCCTTTCCTTATGTCCTGCAGTCACTTTGCTCTGTAGTAAATTGAAGCCATCCACAGTTTTCACCACCACTTTGCTGATGAGTGGTAGCAAAGGGAGATGGTGAGCCCCACACCTCCCAAAGGCAGAGGGGCATCACGAGTGCTCAGCAATGACTTGTCTGCTTCCCAGGTCATCCCTAGAGATGCTGCTGCACTTTCATCAGTCCACTCACTAGACAGAGCCAGTGGGTTGGTGCCAGGGCCTCTGTCCTGTCTCTGTGTGGTTGTAAGTGGCTGATGGATGGCTCTGTCACCGGTGGGCAATGACAGCTGGGAGCAGGGAAAATTGCAGTGTGCAGTTGTGCGGGGAGAATCGCGGTGTGAACGTCCGGGCGGTGAGCACAGCCATTCAGAGATAATCCACAGGTATAAAATGGCAGACAAGCTAGGAAAGCATATAAAACAGCATCAAAATTACAGGAGATAGTTAGAAAACAAGAAATGAGAAAACAGTCCATATATGTGGGCAGAGCCATGACCTACTCATTTAATCTATCAAGTATATGAATACACCAGGTCCACGAGAAGGCAAGCAAGTGCCAAAATGATGCACACCTGTAACACTGTATGCTTGAACTGTATATTTTAAACATCCTCCATGTGGACAGCTTCACCCTAATCACACTGTGATGTTTGTGTACTAATGTTTTTATTCAAAAACAAGAACAGAAGCACAGAGGAATTAAGGAATAAATCTGAGTCCTCCAGCAACCGAAGGCTGAGTTGGGCTGACTCCAGGGTGGTTTGGGATGGAGAGAATTGCTCTCACCTATCTTCAGTAATGATAATGAAGAAATCAGGGATTCTTCTGCAGGAAGCAGAGAATTTATGAGGGAGCAGCTAGAGAGGCCAAGAGCAAAGGATAAACACAGAGATGGTAAAAGAGTATCTGACAAAAGTCAGCCTACATATTGTAAATCTGCAGGTCCAGACACACTGCACCTGAAAATTTTAAAAGAAACCTCTGAAGACAATCTTGAAAAATAATCTTCCCTTCATCACAGGAATTATCTGGGTCCTGGGAGAGGCCAGTGTGTATTCCACAACAAAAAAAAGTTTGAGAAAACAAGGCCGGAATCTGCCGCCTGCCTGCCTGCAGTTCTCTGGCAGGAGAGTTTCAAACTTGTTTTTTTGTCTCATCTCTCCATCTCCTTCTTTCCTGCTTCTCCTTGTTACTGCCTTACCGAGCCTTCATCCTCTGCCCAGGGCTCCACAGCGCTGCCAGGAGCTTGGAGGTGAGGCAGCCTGCCTGCAGGACTCACCTCTCGCCTGCATGCGCAGCCTTCCCTCAGTCCTTCCCGTGTGGCAGGAGCGGGAATGTTTGCACTCTACCTTTGCTTTTGCACATGGAGACTTTTCTTCCAAAATCCAAAGGGAACTGGAAGCCAGTGGGGAGCGAAAGCTAACTCTGCATCATATTTTCAAAGTCCAGCAGCTCACATAACCTACAGCCTTTTTAAGTGCAATCCCTGGAAAATAAGAATTTCAATAACCTCCATTCTCAGGTAACCTGCTGAGCAGCCACACATCTCTCTCTCACCAGGAAGCAGATGTTCTGCTCTTCTCCCCAGCTCTTTCTCATTTGGGAAAGGACTAAGATGTGAGAGAGCTGGTGTGATTTGGGGAGCAAAAGCGGGGGAAGCAGTGGTATGAAGTTTCCTGAGGACGGGGAATCTGCCCTTCACCCAGCTCCTCCCGGTGCACAGCTCACACCAGGGATGAATCACAGAGCTTGCGAGCCGAGCACACTTAACTGTGGTAATGAGGAAGGTGATGTGGGAGGCACCTGGAGCTGTACAAGCAGGCTGTGGTTTCAGGACCTCTACGGTAATTGGAGCTGCTTTGCAGTCAGTTGCTGCACAGGACCCAACCACCTGCTCCCTTCAGCCCAGAGGGACATCCAGACATCCAGCAGGAGTGGAGGTGGGAACTGCACTGCCTCAAACCCAGTCCAGCCCTATGTCTTATAACTAATTTTCTTCCCTTTTTGAACTGATTGCCCTCATTATGCAGCCTGCTTCTTCATCCCCTCTGTGGCCAGTCCTCTCAGAGTTGTTCTTGTAGTGCTATAACTGAGTTAGTCTTCTTAAAGACTGAATGAAAACTCTACAGATTTAAAGAATTTGGTGTGGGCTAGAAATTGGTTGATGAGTCATAGACTCAGATAGTAACCACAAAAATGAAACTTCAAAATTGGGAACAAATTCAGTGACGTTACCACCGGAGACAGGACCGGCACTTGCATTTAAAGTTTCATTAAACAGAGAATGAGGTAACACCATTCGTATCAGCATCACCAGTGGGCACCCAGCACAGCCTGGGGTGCATCCAAATCTGCCTGGGAACATTACAACCATGGGTTGAATGCAACAAGACCCAGCACTGATACACAGGAGTCTGGAACTTCATAGGGAGAGGAATGCGGTGGGTTGACCCTTACTGGACACCAGGTGCCCACCAAAGCTACTCCATCAGTCCCCTCTTCAGGTGGACAGAGGAGAAGAAATAGAACAAAAGGCTCGTGGGTTGAGGTCTGGGCAGGGAGAGATCAGTCACCAATTCCCTTCTTGAGAAAAAGACTCGACTTGGGGAAATTAGCCTAATTTGCTAACAATCAAATCAGTGTAGGATAATGGGAAAAAAACCTAAATCTTAAAACTCCTTCCCCCCACCCATTCCCACTTCTAAGACTTGACTTTACTCCAATTTCTTCTTCTTCCTCCTCTGCAGTGGCATAGGGGGAGAGGGAATGGGGACGGGGGTCAATTCATCACATGTTGTCTCTGATGCTCCTTCTTCTGCAGAGAGAGGACTCCTCACACTCTTCCCTGCTCCAGTGTGGATTCCCCATGGGGTCTCAAGTCCTGCCAGCAAACCTGCTCCAGCATGGGTTCCTCTCTTCACAGGTCCACAGGTCCTGCCTGGAGCCTGCTCCAGCACAGGCTTCCCATGGGAATATAGTCTCCTTCAGGCATGCCCCTGCTCCAGTGTGGAGTCCTCCATGGACTGCTGCACTGTGGGCCTCCATGGGCTGCAGAGGTACAGCCTGCCTCACCATGGGCTCCAGGGAAATCTCTGCTCTGGCACCTGGAGCACCTCCTCCCCTCCTTCAGTGCTCTTGGTGTTTGCACAGCTCTTTCTGTCACATACTCTCATTCCTCTCTCCAGCTGCAGCTGCTGGGTTGTTTTTTCCCCCTTCTTAAACCTGTTACCCCAGAGGTGCTACCACTGTCTCTGATGGGCTCAGCCTTGGCCAGTGCTGGGTCCATCCTGGACCTGCCTGGCATTGGCTCCGTTGGACATGGGGTAAGTGTCTGGGAGCTTCTCACAGGAGTCACCCCTGTAGCCCCCCACTACCCAAACCTTGCCATGCAAACCCAATCAAGGAACAGCTCAGGTGCCTGGAAAGCAGTGAGATCAAGGGTAAGGGTGAGAGCCAGGCTAACACCATATAATCTTGCAGTTTAACAGCCCTGAACAGAGCTGATACTGTTCAGCATGGAGGGTTGGGAAGAGGGCCGTACAGTAGCTGCCACTCAAGTGTCTGCTCCAGCGTCACACCCCAGAAATGCCAGCAGTGCTGCCAGTGTTGTCCCTCGCCCCATCCTTTTGTCCCTGCCAGCTGTGCACCAGCCCTGGGGATGGAGGGATGGACCCCTCTTGCACTGGGCTCTTCTCTCCTGCCTCCCCATGGGGAGAAGGACCCATGTGGCAGAGGTGTGGGCAGCACGTCACACTGCGTGTCCGCTTGCCTGAATGCAGGCTGTTCTGAGTTTAAAATATTGTCATAAAGTGTCCCTCAATTTGAGAATCATAGGTAATAGGAATGATGCCAGGATTAAGGCACATGATTATGAAAGACTGAAGGAACCAAGGTTTTATAAATTAGCAGTGTGAAGAGTCAGAGGGGATGCAGTCTTGCTCTATAAATACCTTCAAGGTAACAGTATAAATGAAGGAAGGGAATTAGTTCACAGTCTCAGAAGATGGCAGGACAAAGAGCCTGAAGTTAAGGAGGAGAAGCTGAGGCTGGATGTAAAATCTTCTCGGCAGTGAGTATTCCCAGGCAGGGCACTCGGCTCTCTGTGGCATATGAGGTTGGAGTGATGCAGCAGCAGGATGGTGGCAAGGAGGAGCCCATGAGCCTGCTCCTCACCCACTGCTAATGGCTGGCAGATAAAAGTAGGAAAGAAGTTTGAAGCTCTGGCTCACCAACAGAATAATACCTGGCAGAGATACAATGAGAGTTGGAGGGTTGGTGTGTTTGCTGTGTCAAGAAGCTGTGCTGGTGGCCCTGGAGTGGGGACTGTCTCCTGTCCCGTGCTGAGACAGTGGCACAGGGCTGCAGGGTCCCAGTGGGACATGCAAGTTGGGTTAGTGTCTTGTTTGCAGAGCAGCCACTCCTTGGGGAGCTGCCAGGGTGGGTTGGCCACACAGGTACCTCCCCACTCCATCTGGGGCAGAAGGCAGGAGGGAGACTCCAGCAAGACCTGTGAGCATTGCCACCTGTCCCCATGACTGTGTCAGAGCAGCTTCTTGGAGGGTTGAGTCCTATGACCACTTCCATAAATCCAGAGCATATTCTGGTTAGGAGGTAGGTGAGGACAAATCCGGTATCCAGTGCTGCCACACAGTGGTGAAGAGGCATTTCAGAAGGTAATGTCTGCAAAACCACCCCATGGAGCATTTTTGCTTGGAGCCTGAGACAGCCCTGGGGTGGCCTCAGGGGACGCCTGGGCAGGTGCTGGCAAGAGCTTGCAGACACAGGCCCAATTTAAAGCTCTTTGGTGGCCAACTCAACTCTTCCCCAGTGGACATGATTCCCTGCAAGCTACTCCCAAAGTAGCTTTCCTTTCCACCATTGTATTGGGTGTCCCTCATTGCAGTTATATCACCATGTTATTATCAATTTTTTTCCCATTTGATTTCAACCCAGAATTCCTGTTTATATCCTTGCATCATCCAAACCAAACAGAATCCCACGTTGGGCTCTGTAGACTTCACAGACTCACAGCTCAACAGTTTGTCCTGCTTTGGCAGCGACCCTAAAAACTGACACTGTACCAACAGAGCAGGTTCATAAAGTAGATTTTTAAATGCTGGTGCTCAAATAGGTGCAGAAAGGAGCCAAAATAGGTGCAGAAAGGAGCCAAGGGGGACTCATGAGGTACCCAGGTGCCCAACACACATCTTGCAAGGCTCAGAGCCCTCCAGCAGAAACACTGACCTGGCAGAGATTTACCTTAAAAACATGGCCTCTTGACCAGGCAGAATACTTTGAAATGCTGAACAGGGATGAATCAAACCCAGGACTCCATTTCCTGGTCTGAACAACTCACCCTTGTCTTTCCAGGGTGTAGATCACTGACTGTGGGTAGCTCCTGCTCGTGCTGCAGAGGTTCATGACCTTTTTGCATTAATTTTTCTTCACTGGTGCGTACAGCACCCCCAGCTTTGGGATGGTCTGTGTGCACACAGTGTGCTATTAACACCCCATTGCAGATCATTACTGTAGAAGTTAATTAATACTTTGCCTAAGTACTAAGCCTGTGGCAACCTGCTGGAAGCTCCATGTGATCTGCAGGCCGTAGTTTACTGCTGCTCATCATCCACCCCGCTGGCGTCCCGCTTCCCCCGTTCCCCAATTAACTTTTGAGGTATGACAATAGCTGAGATTTAGTTGACTCCATCATCCAGTGGCTATGAAATTTGACCAGAAGGAATAATTATAGCAAAGGAAATAATGAAGTTTTATATAAAACGCATTAACAAAGTAAGCTTTATATAATATAGCAATGTAGATATTATTATATATAACAAGGAAGAGGTCACACCATAGCCAAGCATGGAGGCAATGGGATCTCCTGGCTAGCACTTGGGTGCTCTATTTCTACATACCAGAGCTTCCCCAGCTCTTTTGGCCCCAAACCACACTGGCACTTCTTCTGCAAGTGCTTCCCCGCCAAGACCCATGAGTCCTTTTCGGAGTCACCGCTTCCAAAGTCCTCATTCCTTATTTGTAGGCATCTTTATTTGTTTTCGGATAAACAATTGCTTGTGCTGAAACAGATATTGTTTACCCTCTCCCGTGTCATACACTGCAGCCTGGCTTGCTCAGTAAATGTTTCCTTGCTGTTCATCACCTGTGACGCCTGGAAGGGTGGCTGTGGGGTGGCAGCCGCCGCTCCTGGCAGGCAGCACCAGCAGTTCATGCCAGTTGGAGGGACCTTCTTCCCCAAAGCGGGAAACTGGCAGCACGAGTGCTCGCTTTCCTCCTTCACCACCCACCTACCCCTGGCAGGCTGGCAAACACCGTTTGCGGGATTTCCTCACTTTGTCGCGGGCGCACACGTTTCTCAAGACATCTTTGAAGGAGTCTTTGAAGCAGAGGGTGAGTAGTGAGGTGACACACTCTGAAGATGATACAAGATTATTCAAGTTACTGAAATGAAGCTAAGCACAACCAAAGCTGATTGCAGAGAGCGGAGACTGATCTCATAATATTGAGTCAGTGAGTTTTAAAATTAAATTCAGTGTTTGTAGCTACAAAATAATAAACAGGGGGAAAGTAAATTTTACATATAAAATCATGAGCCCTAAATGAGCTGTTAGTACGGTGAAAGGGGTTGTGGAGTCACTGCAGATGCCCCCCTGGAAGCAACACCTCCCCACTCAGCACCAGCCTATAAAGTAAGTTTAAGATTATTAACTATTTAAAAAAGAGTGGAGAGCAAAGCAGATGAAATCACTATTATTCTCTAAATCTACCTTACAGAAAAATCCACCTTAGAGCCGTGTCTTGAATACGACATCCAGAACTGATTCCTTCTTTTCTCTTCTTCCTTTCCTCCCTACTTCAAGATCATGCCAACATCCTGGGAGAGGTACCAAAGCCTATGCTATCAGCAGAGGCACCAGACATTTGGAAAAGAAAGGTTGAACAGTGAAGTGACAAAATTTGTTGACAGTAGTTATTCAAGGTTAAAGGACAAGAATTTACCAGAAGGAGATTAGAAAGATCTTAAAGTTCAGAATGACTGCACAATAAAATGTCACTAAAACCAATCTAGATATCTGCAAATGCTGTAATGAGAATACTCAAATCTAATTTCAAGTACATGTGCTGGTCTGTGAGTTGACTTACTCCACAGAGAAAAGATTTTGAGGTTATCACATAAAAATGCCTGGAAATGTCATCCCAGTGTTCAGCAGAGATCAGAATAACAACAGAATAACTGAGAAAGGAATACAGACCAAACCACTAAACAGCATCAGGTCATAGCACTGCTGATGCTAGGTGCAGCTCTGGTTTCCTCGCTGGGAAAAGCAGAGAGCAGAGCTGGAAAAGAGGGGAGCAGAGTACCGAGGGTAGTTCAAAACCCCAAATACACAGGGATACAGGAATGGCTGACCTGAACTGACACAGCCGTGGTGAATGTTTAGAAGGTCCTTTATGGCCCAGAAAAGCTCAATTGTGATTTACTCTCCAATGCCTCTTTCAATACAATAGGTTGGGGCACAAGCCAAGCACCCAGATGGAGGTTCAACACCAAGCAGAGGAGATGCCCCTTCACAGGAGAAGGAAACAAGATGAGGAACTTTGCTGCCAGAGGATGCTGAGCATGATGAAGGGTAACAGCATTCAAGAAGTAACTGAGCATAATAATACTCATCTTTTCTGGTTTAGGAAAAGCCTGAGTTGTGAATGGTGGGAGGAGGGAGAATAGACCAGGAAGGTATGTACTGCTGTTGTGCCCTGCTTGGTCTCCTCAAAATTTTGGTGTGATTCCCCATAACTTTTTTGAGGCCTCTAAGGGCAACAAGTCATGGAACAAAGCCTGTGCAGGCAACGATTACAGTTGTGCATTCCATAAAAGACAGACCTGAGGAGATGCCATAGAAGTCTATAAAATCAAAAATGATGGAGAGAAAGTGATCCAAAATAAACTACTAATTCTTTTTCACTACACAGGCACTGGCAAGCTCCCAGCTGAAATGGGTCACAGGTGTAAAACCAACAAAAGGAAGCACTTTTCCACACAAGATAGGTAGATATATAGATAAAAACATACATATAAAACTGTGGAATTCATTGCCACAAGATATGAGACACAATCCTGTAGCTGCAAATTTTCTTTTAGAAACTGAAAAATGCCAATGTGTTACAGCTCTAGCTAATTCCTCCCTGACCCAAGTGGCTGAATACACGTTCTTAGGTTTCTATAAACTCTGTAATGTTCTGCATACGTATTATAAAAAGTATTAAGTGTAAGCTTATGGTTTCTGGTATATTCTTAGCCTTTGTTGGAGAATGCAAATACTATTTTAGGGCATACTGTGAAGAAGGCATGTTGCCAAGACAAGCCTTTGGTGCAGACTGTCTTCTTTCATCTGGTACCAGGGCCTTCCGCAGTTCAGTACTTCCACAGTTCCTGTGCCATCGACAAACTAATGATTAACAATTTATATTTTCCATCTTCTTCACTGCTAAAACTTTCAAAATGTGCATGGCCAGGAACCGATTGCTTTGGGCTCTTTAGTCACATCTCCTCCTGTGAGCGTTCCTCACTTGCCACTGCAGTGCCAAATGCACGTCAGAACTGTTGAGGAGCCGCACTCTGACTCGTTTAATCTTTAGCGTGTTCGCTTGCATGTTTCTAACTTATTAAGGAGAATGTTTGGTATTAGGCAATTAGAAGTCTAGCTGTAGATGGTATTAATAGACTACTACTTTTTTAAATTGAACTTGTCAGCCATTCAAAAATATAGCAAATTAGCTTGGTATTTTCCATCAATTCAGTGGGGGTGAGTTGTATTTGCCAGTTTTAATTCTTCAGCAAAGAGCTGTATCAGCCATTTAACTCTTTTGCTGTGGCTAGTTGTCAAGCTGAAGGGCCTACAACTGTGTACCTTCTTAAACACTCAAATACTATCAGTTTTTTAACAGATCTTGAACTTTTCTTAGTTCCAAAACCTCTTGAAAACCAACAGTAACAATCTGAACAGCTTCCTGGATGGTCCTAAAAAATCCTTGATGCAAATTATCTAAGCTACTGATTTAAAAATGGTGCTGTGCATTGCCTTCCATGATCAACGAGAGTTAATTATGTCCCACCATCACTTAACATGACAATGTTATCCATCTTTTCCTCTGAAGACAGAGGATGATGTTTTATAAAAAATTGTGCTTTTACAATTTCATCACTTCTAGTAATAGACCAATATTACCGTTAGGATTGTTTTCATTCCAAATACACTTACCAAAAAAAAGGTTTTAAAAATTAATTATCTTAGGCACAGCTTTATAGTTTCATCCTGACTGATTCTCTTTTTAAAAAATGATGAAGATTAGTCGGGATTTCATGTTCTTCTGTGCTGATTCTTAAACTTGTTTGGCTTGAGATTATGTTCCGGCACTGAAAAATACTGCTAAAAGCAACTTAAATGATAATTTGAAATAAAAATGAAATGGAAGAAAGGATGCAAATGGGTCAATACTGGCAAAAGCTTTCTCCCACTTCTGACCACAGCTTTGCTTTTCAATTCCTCTCTCAAATTCTCCCTACCTGATTAAAAACTGTACACCCAGTTTAGTAAACTCATCGGTTAGTTCGGTAAATTGCTTTGGGGAAGGGTGAATTTACTCAGATGGAGGCCACGCAGAAGGGATAAAAGCACACACTGAAATGCATCCACACAGGAGCTCAGCAGAGGGATGGAGGCAGATGGCCATGGCTGGGAGATGCTGGAAGAGGTGGAGACGGACCATGGCTCTCTGAGGAGCAGGGAGCTGGGCACCAACCACCCACCCCAAATATCCCAAACATGCAGGGCCACCCTTCACAATATGGCAAAGGGAAGAACAGCTATTGTCACTGAAATACATCTCACATAGCACTCACCCCCTTTAAGTGCTCCTAAGTGCCTTTACCAAAATTCTGCTGGACGTTGACTCCTGGATCAGATGACACTTTGAAGCCTTTCAGCAAATCCATCTTGCCATTTTGCATTCTGCCTGGGCATAAAAAAAACACTGACATGTCATAGAGCTTTCCATCATAAATTTTGGAGAGGCATAACAAATTGTATTAGGAGGAATTGTCTTGGTCAGTTTAAATCAGGAAACACTATTTTTCTTAATAATGATGACCTAAAGATTTTTAAATTTCATGTAATTTACGTGCTCAAGAAATTGAGTTTATTAGCCTCTATATAATATTAATGATAGATTTGGGTTTCCTTTCACTTAAGTTAGTACATTAAATAACACTGACATTTATAATTCTGAAGATGGTCTTAGAAATACTCTCTATGAAATTAGTAGAAATTTTGCTATTGACTTCGACAGGCCCACGGTTTTACCCCCAGCAATTAGCAGTCATTCTACTGTATAACTTGGCTCCCCAAAGGTCTGCAGAGCTCAGCATAATTAT
This sequence comes from Pipra filicauda, assembly GCF_003945595.2. NCBI lineage: Eukaryota > Metazoa > Chordata > Aves > Passeriformes > Pipridae > Pipra > Pipra filicauda. Next base: position 2,998,657 of record NW_024104498.1, read on the forward strand.
AACAGATTGTGTAATCAGACTGGCAGGACATGCAACCTGCAAGAGGAACTACGTCTACCACCCTTTTTAAAAAAAAATCTAAATAAGATATTTCCCAAAAGGAAGGGTAAATTTAAATGAATGCATTTTCATTATAAATGCCTAAAATACAAGCTAATGATCAGCATGAGTTACAAGAAGAGATTCAACAACGCATCATGTTTGAAAATATTTACATGTTCTATTTCATCTCTAATGAGGGAGAAGATGATTTGCAGTTAAGGCTGCCAGGCCATTCTCTAATATGACTGGAGTATTCTCTCTGCAAAGAGGGAAATATGAGAGAGAGGGTGGGGGAGAGAGAGACAGAGACCAAGAGCAAGCCCTGTGAGTATAGGATAGAGTCAGTCTTAAATTAGAATTTCCTTCAGCTTTGGGAGTACATCAGACAACCAGCATTAGTTAGAAAGATATTGCCAAGGTCACTGGGCCCTCGGCTCGCTGCCCTTCCCCCTTTTGACTGTTTGCAAACTTGTTAGGATTCTTAATATTCACTTGCCTTCCTACAAAATGCTCCAGTGCTCTTATTTTAAACCAAACACAGAACCCAACCCCCGGTGTTTCTCTCACTCCAGCAGCACCCCCATTCCCACCCCGGACTGTGCAGCTGAGCCCTCCACAAGCTGGGGGTATGATGCCTGCACTCAGCACCAAGCACAAACTCCAAACCTGGTTTTCAAGGCACAACCCCAGCAGGCTGGAATAGCTGTGCATTTGATGGAATTCAGAAGCAATGCCAAAAAAAACCCAAAAAACCCCACGAGCCCATGTGCACGCACACCAGGGGGTGGTGAGAAGAGGTTTGGGGAGGGGAGGGAAGCAGATGGGACATTTAATTCAGGGAACAAACTAATTTAAATCTTTCAAGGAGTTTGTTATTATTTCTAGAGTGTTAAGAATGCAATTTTTTCCCCTGCATATAAAATGCAACATCCCTGCTCAGAAAAGCTCCAGGAAAAAAGCCTCGCAATCTAGAATGAAGAGAAAAAGAAATACAGCATGTTTTAATGATATCCTTCAAGAATACTATTATTTATATATTTCACAGATTAAAATAAATAATCATAAATGTGCAGTTGGCATAGGTCTCTTGGGTAAAGGCAAAAAGAGGCAGATATATAAAATGGGTTTACATGCCAGGGTGATTGTAATGGCTCCTTCTGTCAGGTAAACACATAATTAGGATGTTTTCAAATAAATGTATTATGCACATGATTGAAGCCAATCCAGGCTGCAGTATAAATATTATGCCTTTTCTTTTTTTTAAGTTGTATAATTACATATCTACCCATGGAGCTTCTTGCCTGATAGGCATCTATTTATGCAACACCACACTGTGGCTCTTCCACAGGTGCTGAAGCAGACACTTGCTGAACATGCAGCCCATCTGATTTTTAAAGTGCAATATCTCAGCTTTCTCTCAAAATACCAATTCTGCCTCAACTCCTTTTTGCCTAATTGCTTCTTAGATTTATTGTTTAATTAAAACCATTCTCGGGTTATACAAACAACAAATCCCACTAATGTGTGGGGGTTTTTTCACATACAAATTATTTTCCAAGGGATTATTCATCTTCAGCTTGGGAAAGGATTCCATCCTCCTTGGCTGGGCTGTCACTGCCAAGCGCAGCCTCGTGGTCAAAGCTATAAGTTGAAGTTTATGATGGCAGCGTGACAAAGCTGTGTCTGTGGAGTCAAAGTGGCAATACTGAACACCATTTGAAAGACTGATGCAGTCTTTAAGCCCATGCAATAAAAACTCTTCTTTACTTTATAGCATTTTCATACGGAGTCTCACAGCATGTCTGGTCATGCACTGGGGAAACATAAATAAGATTAGTGATGAGTTGGATGAAGAAGCACCCCAAGAAGCCTCTGAGGGACATCACCTTCATGGCATTCCTTTCCTCAGAGCCCTCCTCACCTGCCAGGGTCCTGTGGGAAAGCACAGTGGGGACACACTATGGCACTGCCAGCACAGCCTGAAGTGTTGTATGAACTCCTCACCCACAAACCAACATTTCTAGACATCTAATCCCAGCGAGATGCTGCCTTCGGAGCTGAGCTCCAACCCCTGTTTGCCTAGTTTGGACAATTTGGAAACCTCTGCTAAAATCTCTGCACCTGGAGAAAGTTCTAACTAGACTCCCAAGTTTCAGCAGCACAACTCTCTCTCAGAAAAAAAAAAAAAAAAAAGGTGTTCAGATATAAACTTGCATTTGGATGTTTTTATAGGAGGAACAGTGGAAAAAATGAAAAGTTTTTCTGCAAGGAGCATCTGCTGCAGTTCCTGGAACACAAACCCAGCTCTTATGAGGATTCTGGCTGTCTCCAGCCTTTCAATATTAAAGGGCTCTCTAGAAGATTAGAGCTGCATAATAAAAGCTAATAAAGATGAAACTGGACAAATTCAAACTAGAAACTAGGATGCACATTTTTAACCGTGACAGAGTTAAACAGGTTCCAAAGGGATGTAACAGATTGCCTGAAGCCTGAGCCCACCAAAGGCATGGCAGTGGTGCCAGCAGTTGGATTCACAGGTGGAATGCAGGACGCCTTGGAGAGGGCAGCTGGGCTTCAGGAAACTCTGTGCTGGAGCAGGAGGCTGGAGAGGGAGATGGGATGGTGGGAGATGCTACAAGCAGCGGGCTGGAGATGTAATGCAACCACCTGGAGGGAGGTTTCTGGGGGCAGAACTGCCAACTTCTGTATCCCTGTGACCACCTCCTATTTCTTTCTCCATCCTCAACTCACGTCCTACAGCCCAGCCTCTCCCAGGTGCTGTAGGTGTCCCCTTTTCCCCTATAGTCTTCATGCTCATCTTCCAGTAGCTTCCTCTCCCTCCTGTTCCCCCCCAGCATGTTAGTGCCTCCAGCCTGCTGCGGAGGGGAAGCCTCAGGCTCGGCATCCTGCTGGGGATTTGGAATAGAGACTTAGATAGGAAACAGGAGGAGAAGAGGGTGTTTGTTGCCAGGGTTGGGCTGGGGGGATTGCAACTGTTGCTATCGTGAGGAGCTGCCTCCTGCTCAGAGACGGAAAAAACAGCGGGTGGAGGTGATTCGCTCTCTGGCACAGAGGTTCCCTCTCCTTTTATCTCTCGGATGTAAGGTGTGGAAAGATCAAGTACACCCCTAGTTTACCCCAGTGCAGGCTGTGTTGTGCCCCAATGGTAATGCAAAGCAGCCTCCTGAATTTACAGCTGCTCTACACGACCAGCACAGAACACAGCAACCAAAGCACGCAGCACCTTTAGCCCTGCAGATGGAAGTACTGATAGAGGTTTTAACCTAGGGAAACCTTTTAAAATCAAAGTAGGCACAAAGCAATACCCTTTGCATTAGGCTGTAATTTTACATATAATTTAGGCTGCAGAAAGAAGTGTCAGTTGTCCAACAGCAGAAGCTTAAAGGAGTTCTGGTGCGGAAAGCATCCCTGCCTTCCCCCTACCATGGATCCTCAGCCCAGTCTTTCACCTTGTGCTGCTGCCAGCATATGCAAGGCTGCAAGGGAAAACACATCAAGTTAAAAGTTTCTTTTCCTTTTTCAGGTTAGTTTTAATCCAGAACTGCACCCTGATTTGGTTCGCACTGCAGTCGCTTCTGTTAATGTAATGGAAAACGTGGTATCAGGTGAGAGTAAGATGAAGAGGATGCTTCTTTTGGTGGCAGCACCGCTTTTTCTGGATTCAACTGTTTGTGAAGGTCAGGTGTCTCTGGCCATGCACGGAGGTGCCGCTCACCAGGAAAATGGGGAAAAGCTCATACCAGTGGCAGCTCTGATCTGTTCCTGATCCCTGGGGATGGCAGCAGTAGGTGGGAAAAAGACATGGGAGAGAATGGGCTCATCTTCCTCCCAGTTGCCTGAAGCAAATCCATACCTGACCACAGCATCTGAAGCTGGCTTGTCTCCTCTTCTTTGCAGTTTCATTTTTATGAGTTTCGATTGCTCTAAATCAATCCCTGTGACAGTATATGATGCTACAGTGCACCACAGGAATGCCTAAGGGAACTTATTTGTACAACCTTTTTACAGATCATTTTGTATCTTATGTAAGTGAAATTTTGAGTGGCAGTTCTATTTCATGATCACCAAAATGAATTGTTTGAGAATTTAAGGTTCTTTACCTGCTTTTTAAAAATCACCTGGTTCATTACACCTCTCCTCCTGAGCTCAGTTGTTCCTTTTCTTTTCCACTCAGAAGCGGCAGGAGGATAGTGAGTGCAGAAACTGAGTCCATCATTTAAACCAAATATGAATCTGATAATCACACTGTTTTCTTTCAGTGTCTTTTCTAAAGTGGAGTTCTTCCAGTAAACCCACCTTCAGGAAACTAGCTTCCAGCTAATATCTCATGGAATGAAAAGCAGAAAAAAATTATATAAGACTATAATTTTCCTGGTTTTGTGAATATTTTGTACCTTGAAGAACATCAACAAAGATTTTTGGGAAACAGAGCTGTTCATATCAGTCCAGCCCAGACATTCATGTCCTGCCAGGACCAGGAGTTGTTGATGTAGAGGAATGTGCAAAAGTTGACAGGATGTTCTCAGCATGTTCTGTTCGACCTCTAATAGTTAAAGACTGACTTGCACCCAAAAACAGAAGACAGAAAACTGCAGGATGGTTTTAACCATTAAACACAATGCCAAATATTCTTGGTATCAGAGGAATGTAGCACAGAGAAAACATAAAAATTGTGAAAATCTTCAACATAGGAGCAGGGTACATTGAAGGGATGAAAGAATGAAAATTGCATGTGATGCCCCCAGCCTCTCGGTCACAGGAAAACCTCACAGACTGAAACTTTACCCAAACAAAACAAAGACTACAGCACAGCATGCACAGCCCTCTTTCCTGGGAGAGAATGGGGAGAGAGAACAAATCACCCAGGCCTGACATGACTCACATCACTTCATGCATGACTGAAAGGTGCTCAGATACTACAGCCATGAGCCCAGGCCAAGAACCTATTTAAAGAAAATTAGGCACGTGACATGCTAAAGCTGTTAAAAAGACTTGCAGATGGAAAAATGTGGGGTAGAGAAATAAAACTCTGGGTGAGTTCAGTACCTCTGTTTTGAAGTTTAACTCTTCAGCAGTCTGAGCAACGAGAGCAGGGAGGTACAGAGTGGAGGGGCAGTGCCCAGGGCAGTCACTCAGCCCTGCAAGTGCTCAGTTTGAGAGCACTTTTGGGGCTGTATGTGTGTGTGTCTGTGCCTGTGTCTGTGTGTCTGTGTCTGTTGTCTGCATGTGTGCAGGATGGAATAGGGCTGGAAAGAGAAGTAAGACATACATAAGCCCAGAGAGCTGCTGGGATGAGGGTCAGCAAATGGAAACAGGCAGGTGAGGTTTGGTTTAGAGACAGGATGGGGAGGAAATCTTGCAGCTTTCTGTAGGGGCCAGGGTTCAGATAAGAGACAGTCAGGAATGCCCAGCCAGACCATTTCATTTTCTGAACATGCCTAAACCTTCAGTTTTGGAGATATACCATCTCAAGGTGCTTTTTAAAACAAACCCAGACACCACTGTGTAATATTTGCAGAGTGACTATTGGAGTTGGCTTCTTCCCCACTTTGACAGCACAGTTCCACAAAACAGCACTGCAGAAACCATTTATTCCTACATTTTAACAAAGTCTCTACCATGTTTATAGCCTGTTCCTCACTCACTTTATTGCTATTACTTAAACTTGTAGAGAATCGTCTTCGAGGTTGGGACACATTTTCCACATCCATTACTCTGAACACCTTAATGGGAACGGTGCTTAGAAACACCACTGGTATTATCACCACTAAAGCAATTGTATGCTGACAGGCTGCACCTTTCTCCTAGAATTGTGATGGAAAGGTTAGTTAAATTTAGACAATATTTATTCCCTGAAATTCCAACTATCTTTAATAGGAAAAGCTATAACCTCCCTGATGCAAAAAACAGCCCTTGCAGCTGATGTCTGAAGCCTGCACCTGTTATTCCAACAGAGGTGACCCCTGAAACAAGAAAGCCATTCTATATAAACACTGAGTTAAGTGACTTTCCCCATGTCTCCTCAAATAACACCCAAATATCTTTTCTTGTCAAAATCTTGCACTTGTCCCACAGTATACACAGTAAATCTTGACAACCAGTGACTTATTTAAAGGCTGAAGCCCAAAGCAAGAGGTGCTGGTGCCGAAATAAGTTTAACCAGTCACCAGCCTCTAAAATATTAAGCTATAAAATACAAATCTATTTTTACAAAAACAGTGTTAAATGACCTGTCAAGACAGCTGATCCCTGCTGAGTTTTTTTTCTTTGGAGTTGCAGAAGGAACAAATCGAAGGGAAAAAAAAAATCATTAGGGGATCATTTCAGTTTACTTCTATACAATACCTGACTTCTGCAACAGGGCAGCAAAATTCTGGGAAGCATTTAAGTCCTGCTCAAGCTTATGAGATTAAGCATCATATTCTAACCTCTTCCCAGGTGTGAGTCCTGCCCTGTGAGCACTGTGAGGATTAGTCCTGCAGACCAGCGGAGGACTGATGCTCCAGGTTTGTACCTACCACTGCCGGTGTTCACCACACCACAGTCACACCCCACAGCACCACCACCTTCCCCTGCACGATGGCATTCTCATGCTGTTCACACAGACTGGCCACTGCAGCCTGGTCGCTGCCCAGAGCTGGGATGCTGAGCTTCACATTGAGAAAACTCACTGTTGGCTGTAAGAGGAATAAGTACAAGTCAGCTGTGAAATTCTACCTCTGCCAAGTTCACGGCTGCCTCTCACACTCCAGGCCAGCTCCGGCGTCTGTAATATTTCAACGAGGAGATCCCAGCTTTCACAAACACAGCTAGCAGGCCCCAAACCCCTCTTCTGTGCCCTTACTGCAGGAGACTGGAGCACAAAAAAGCTTCTGCTTGATTTCTTTACAGAACTCAGCTGCAGGGCAGAGCTATGGTAACTGTCCCGTGCCCGAGGACTCCTGAGTCCCCTCTGAGGCCACTTTTGCCATTCATATACAGAGGGCTGAGATTATGTGATATGGGGGCAGTACTTTATTCTTATCACTTTTTCAGGACTAGAGCTCTCAAACACTGAGGTAAGAATATGAGACTCCTCATTTATCGCGCCTTGAAAATCTCAGATCTGATCTTCCAAGTTAAAAGGAAAATTTGGTAGACAGCAATTGTGTCAGCTCCTTTGGGAATATAAATGTCAATCCAATATATTTGTCCTGTTTGCCTGTCATCTCTTGCAGCAGAGCTGTGGTCAGGGTGATCCTTCTCCTGGTTATTCTTGCTGTATCTGCTCTCTGAATTGCCTTTTTATCTTAGGTGGCTGCTGTCAGTGGATGCTGCTGCACACAAAACTGAGAGCAGAATCCATCCTGCAGTCAGACCTGAAGTTGATGATACCGTCAAAGAAAAACACTAGCTGTGCAACCCTATAAAATACTAAAAGTTGGTAAGAGGTAAGAGTTCTCTGAGGGAGCAGAAGCTGTTTGGGCAAAATAATTTTTGGTTCTGTGGAACGGTATTTTGGGATACTTGCCTTGTTTTAATGTGAAACATTAAGCCTATGACTTCATCTGCTACTCGGTTGTGAGATGAAAATTTTAGGTGGATTTTTATTGCAGAAAAAGGGTGTGGAAAAGTTTAGTCAGCATGAAAGTTTAACTTTGCTAACAAGGTCTATAAACTTACTGCAAGGATAAGACAATGCCACTCCCTGTCTCAATGCTTTAATCAAAACCCACTCCTGTACACACGAGCTATATTAGTGCCATTATGCTTACAACCCAACCTGAAGTTTCAAAAGAGAATTGTTTTTTTAAGGTCTCTGAACATAGTCTCCAGTATTTTCTTAGCTGCTTTATGGCTTCTTTTAAAATGCTTTCGACTTGTTCTGAAAACCAAATATAAAAGTAGGCAGAACTAAAAATTAATAGGGAAAAAAAAAGGGATTGGGTTGAAATTATGTTTCCAGAAGCTCCTGCTTTCAGTGGTGTGAAAGTGAGGAAGGGAGCTCTCAGCCCCCAGACGGATTTTCCGGTAAGGCTGAAATCAGACAAGAGCTTTGATCCAATATCAGGAATCCCTTCTCTACAGTTGTTAGGAAAAGGCAAAAATCAAGTCTACAAGCCCAGTCACTCTGCAAACCTGGGCCAGGCTGGTACTGCTGCCGCTGACTGACTTGGATCTCAGTGCAAATCTGTCCCTTCCTTCCTGGGTTGCCTCGATCTGAAAGCTTGTGCTTTCAATTTTCTGCCCTGGGTTACTGTGCTCTGAAAGCTTGTGCTTTGCCTTTGCACAGGGCTATAAAAGCCTGTGGGCACTGACAGAGCTTTCAAAACTGTTTGAGTCAACCTGTCCTCTGGCACATGGCACCGGGGCCGGCGGCTGATCTCATTTCCTTGCTCTGCCACTGGCTCCTGTACGACATTAGCTAAGTCAATTAGCTTCTGCTTGCATCTGTTTTTCACCTCTAAAAGGGGGACAGTAATAATTTCCTACCTCATTGAGATCCTGTGAAGATAAATACGTTAGCTTAGGAAGTGCTCAAATACCCGTGTGATCAGTGCTCCTCTCCATCTCTTTGACAGCCTGTGGTCTGCCAAACCATGAAGGATTGGAGCTGAAGACCACCAGACCAACTCTTGGACTGGCTGAGCACAGATGTCATCACAATGAAAGCCAGAAAAACACAGTTTCTCAGGGACCTGACAAGAACGGAAAGAAATGGAGGAGAAGCAAACTCTGGCAGGAAATGCAGAGGGGAGCAGAGACCACTCCAGCAGCAAGTTCACTGTATTCTGTATATTGTTTGCTTTAATTTACATGTACATGATGTATTTTAGTCTTTCTATTACATTCATTTAGGGTTAAAAAAGGACACCAAGCTGATATTTCTGGGACTCGAACACATGGAGACCATGCTGCAATGGATAATTACTCATCTGCAACTCTGTTTTTCTGAACATTTTGGAAGAGTGTTCCATGAGGTAAGTGCCATTAGTACTCCAGAGTCTGGCCCTTAGCAGAAGCAGGAGGTCATTTCAATTTTTGTCTTGGTCACTAGTGTTCCCAGGGTCTTCCTCTATCCCATTTTATTCAGTCAGGAGCAGAAAACTTTTCCCATTTAATAATGCCCAAAATCTATCTACACACCAGGAACAAATTGTCCAGTGGTTGTTGATTTTCGTTTGTCTGCTTTTTTCCCCAGTGATCTTAGGTTTCTTGTTTAGTGTGAAGAGCAGAAGGTAAACAAACCATGAAGATTTTTACTCATGTTTACATGCTTTGTAGGACCTCTAAGGCATCAGTCAAAAGGGGAGCTTCACTGTGCTAAGCTCTATGCAGAGAGACAGTAAGAGAGAGCATGTATCCTGACCAGATCTGGTCAGCCAGCTGAGACAACCAAGACAGAAAGGGAAAGACACTTGTACCTACCTTACAGAAAGGTGGAACAGAAAACTTATGGGCCTTGGCCAAGAAGCAGAAGTAAATACCACTTTAGCATTGTGATTGCACTTTTATTACAACACTGACATTCATTTCTTCAAAAATACAAGCTGTAGTAAAGCAAAATTAGGGGGAAGTTGTTATCCTCCACCTAAAGATTTCTCAGTCCAAACAATCTAGTGCTATGGGTGAAGAAACTTCAGGGCTGTCTCTCCAAGGCTGCAATTCCCTCAAATGAAGAACAGAAATGGGCAAAACAGATTGGGTTTTTTTTAATTATTATTTGGAGCAAAACAGAGTATTCTAATAATCCTGTCTTACAAAGGAAATTAAAGAGTCTTGGGGGTAATATTGAAAAAATGGTGGGCAGTTGGAGTCATGGCCATATGGTCCTCAAGCTGTGCTGTCAAGCAGATCCGCAAATGGAGATGTATTATCTTACAGGAGCATCAAGTTGAGCATTGCATCAGGCACTTGTGAATCACACCAGGAGACCTGACAATACAATTGACAATTACTATAAAATCAGGTGAGAAACAGTCAGCAGCAAGAACACTCCCTCAAAAAAACCCCAAACCCAACAGCTGGAGAAAGGATGAGCTTCTGACAGGTTCTGCAGCCTACAGATTCCTTCCAGAGCACTTAGCAAGTTTAGCAACATCTGAAATGAGAAGGGAAGTTGTTCTGACAAGTCTTAAAAAAATCAGCATCCGGATCTTTTGATTTTATACCAATTTATTAAAGGCAAGCCCCACTGTATCTATACACTAGCTGGCTATCAAGTGGCACACAGGACAAGGGTATGGGTGTGCATTTACTCTGAAGAGCTGCCTCAAAGGGAAGGAACAGCTACCAGGAGCAGTGACCTCCAAATCAGGTACTGCAAATACACACTGAGACTTTGCTTTCCAAAAGGCTTACCACTGAAGTGGCTGGGCAGGCTGGAGCCATGAGAGCTACCTAGATGACACAATGGGGGGCTGTTTGTACACCGGTGGATCGTTCTCAGGGCCTTAGGACTCAGAATACAGCTCTGGTGACAACATGCGACTGTGTCCTGTGCTAAGCAAGACTCTGAAGAAGATGCCCGTGCTTCGAGAAACAGTGCCCCATGACTGTGAAGTCCTCAGACAGATAAGGGGGTGATAAACCAGCCTCTCCATATTAAATGGAGTGCAAAGCTCCAGGGTCTATTGGGCTCCTGCTATTCATAGCCTTCCAAGTTTTTACATCATGCAGGCATGGAGTGCATGGGGGAGTAACAGAGAATTTTGGGTGGTAGCTGTATAAGAAAATGCTTTGTTTCATGATTCAGATGATTAATGGCTTACGCCCATGGGACAATCATTTACCTGCAAGTCTTGGCTAGAAGCTTCAGGGCATCAAAAGTTTATGAGGCAGCTCTGTGTCAGTCACATGAATCCACATTTGTGAAGGTCTTTAGGGACCCACATCTTTAGGTGTCTAAAGAGATCTTAAAAATCCGTCTCATAGATAGGCCCAAAGTTTTCATTGTCTCCACTCAAAAGTTCTTAAACATCTGACAAGATTAGCAAAGGAACAATAAGCCACTCATCTTCCATTTTTCAAGAAAACTTCAAAAACCTGTTGCTTACACATAAAATGAACGGGGCTTTAGCTGACATGACCCACCTTTTGCCAACATGGGTGCAATGTGAGCTGGGGCTCTGGTGGCTCTGTGAATCCCTTCTCTGGAGTAGGGATCTCCCAGCTCTGGAGCTTCCTGAAGCAGATCCAAATTTCAACACAGAGAGTGGAGCCCATGGGCACTTTGGCAGTGTGGCGTGGCACTCGGCCAGCACCACTTACTCTAAGCTCTGTGGCCTCACTGTGTAACGCACGAAGGGCTGTTTTGCAGCAATATTTGGATACCGAGCAGGAAGGAAAATACCCCCAGCACCAAAGGCTTTAGTGCCAGAGCTTCCTGCCATGTGGCAGGGGTGTGAGACTGGCTTCAGGTGCTTGGTTTAGGGCAGAGGCAAGTGATGCACAAGGAACTGGGCATCACATTCAGAAGTCTGAAGCGCAGAGCTCCTAAGAGTGCTTGAGGCAACAATGCCTCTGGAAACTATTTGGCTCTTACCAACACCCTGGCTGAAGGAGATGAGATGACAACGGCAAAAAATCCTCAAAGGAACACAGTTAACATACACGAGGAGGGATCCTGGAGACTATAGAGGGGGAAAAAATTAACATGCCGTGGGAAACGCAGAAGTGACCCCAGCACGGTGCACTGAGGAGAACGGCAGCAGGGCGAGACCGCCGAGCACCGCGGTGCTGCCCGCGCTGACGCAACCCCAGCTCCCGGGAAGGGTCGGGCAAGAAGCCAAAGAGCACCAACACACCCGGTGCAGGTGACCGACTGACTTAACCCTTCCACCGCCTCAAAAGGCGGCAGAAAATCAATCCCCCTCGGTTTCTCCGTTTCTCAGTCCAGCCCCAGGAAGGGCTGTACGGAGCAAGCGAGCAGCTGGAGCAGCAGCGCGCTGAGCGCCCGGGCTGGAACATCGCGAACAGCCCCGCCACGGCCGAGCCATCACGGCCCGCAACAGGTCCCGGCGCGGCGTTCGCCCGCCAGCAACGGGGACGGGGAGATCCGCGGGGAGACCCAGGGCTCTGCTCTGCCTCCCGACCGCCGCTCCTCGCACCCCCCGGGCCACCTGCGGCCTGACCCGGGGCTGAGAGCGGAGGGACGGGGCGCGGGCACGGGGCGCCGCTCCGAGCACGGCGGGGCCGCAGCCCCCTCCCGCGGCCGCCGGCACAGGCGGAGGGCGGCGGGGCCCCCCGGCTGCCAGCCCGGCTCCTTCCGGCGGCGCCGACACAGCGCCCGCCCCGGGCCGCGGCCGCGCCCTCGCCCGCCCCGCCGGGCCGCCCCCCGCCCGCCCCCGCCCACACCTGGCCGGGGCGGGCCCTGCCCGCCGGCTGCGGGCCGACTCGGCGGGCAAGGCGGGCGGCGGCGCAGCGCAGCGCAGGCCGCGGTGGAGCGGAGCGGGACTCGGCGGGGAGCAGCGCCTCGCCTCGCCGCGGGGCCGAGCGCGGCAGCGGGGCCCCGGCGCAGCCGGCCCAGGTGAGCCCGCGGGCGGCAGGTGGCGGCGGCGGGGCGGGCTGGGCTGGGCTGGGCTGGGCTGGGCTGGCGGCGGGGCGGGCGCGGCGCGCGGCCCCGGCGGGGGCGGGCTGGCGGCGGCGCGCGCGGAGCGCGGTCCCGCGCGGCGGCGGCGGCGGAGCGAGCGAGCGAGCGGAGCTGCCGGCGGGGAGCGGAGCGGGTTCTCGCGCGGCGCCCGGAGGCAGCATGCGGGCGGCGGAGCCCCGGAGCCCCGGTAAGTGGCTCGGCTGCGGCGCTTCTTCCCTCCTCAGCCCCCCTGCCCGGCTCCCGACGCGGCGGGATCGTCTCCCGAGGAGCCGCCAAACTCCACCGCCTGTTGAGCTCCGCGGATCGGCGCCCCCGAGCGCTGGCCCCGCCGCCCGCCTCGGCCCCGCCGCCGCCCCGGGTGCCCCGCGGGAGCCGCCGTGCCGTCCCGGAGCTCCCCCGCCGCCCGCTGGGGCCGCCACGCGGTTGCCCGGCGGCCGCCGGCTGCGCCCCGCGGAGCCTCCCCGGGTCGGTGGGAGCAGCCAGGCACCTGCCGGCGCCGCGGTGCCGGGGGCGCGGGTCTCGCCGCCGCGGCGTGACCTTCCCGGGCGGGCTGCGGCGCTGGGGGCAGCCCCGGCGGGCGGCCCTCCGCTCTGGGCTCGGGGGAGCGGGTCGTGCCCCGCGGGGCGCAGCGCTGAGCGCCGCGGGGCGTCCCGGGCGCGGTGCCCCCACCGTGCGGGGCGGGCGGCAGTGGCCCGGAGGGTTTCCCGGGGCTGGCGCCGGCCGTTCCGCGGAGGAGGGAGAGAAGGGGAGAGAGAGGGCGGGAGGGCGCTGCAGCGGGGGGCGGCAGACCGCGCCTTCCCCCCCCGGTGGGGCGAGTCGCCGCCTGGGAGAGCAGGGGGCTGCCGGGCGGCGGCGTCTTGGGTGGCGAGAACAAAGGGTCCCCGGCGGGAGCGGGCAGGAGCTCCGCCGCTGCGCCCGGGGTGCCAGCTCCCAGCTCCCCACACTGGCGCGGGTGGGGGGGTTCATCCCCTTCTCATCCCTCTCGGGGGAGCGCGGCCGCAGCCTCCCCGGGGCCAGCTCCTGCCCCGCAGCCGCCCCCGCAACCTGTTGGTCCGCCTGGCTGTCCGGGGGTGCCGGGCGGTACCGAGCGGTGCCGAGGGGGCGGGCAGGGCTCCCCCGCGGGACGCCCGGGGGCGCGGGCGGGCTTGCGGGGGGAGCGCGGGCAGCCCCGGGCGAGCGGGAGCCGAGGCTGCAGGCGAAGGCGGTGGGCGGGAGCGTTTGCCTTCCCGGCGGTTTCTGCACCCAGAAACTGTTAAGACCCAACTTCAAGCAGTTCACAATATCTGGCGTAAATTAGATTCAGTGAAAGAAAGTATTTCCGCGCTGTTTAAAGGAAGATCTCTTCCCGCAGACCTTTTGTGTGGGAAAGATGTGGATGTGGTCTGTTTCCAGGAGACTGACTGGGGCAGCTGTTTTAAAGCGTTTTGGAGTTTCGTGTTTATTTCATATGTAACCAAATGAAGCTGTATTGTCAGTATGAAATACAATGTTCTCTTGTCGATTTCGGAACTGAGCTATAAAAAGTGATTTGGGCTGAAGATAACCGGATAGTCAAAGCTTCAGTTGAATATTTGCTGGTTTAGAGATCTCTGAAGGCAGCTAACTTGCACGGGGACAGTGAGCAAATAGAGTTTCCTTATGCTGCTTCTATAACCACCTTTGTTCATTTTTCAAGGTGGATGCTAGGGAAATGACAAATTTAATTTGAGAATACTAAGGTCCTGTGCCGCAAATGACTTATCTCTGTGTCTGGTTACTGGGTGATTGTTCCAAGACTGCCAGTTTGTCTTTGAAAACAGCTTTTTAAATAAAGTCCATTGCATTCATTATGATAATGCAGGAAATGCGTGGTTCACGAGGTTGGTTTTATAGATGGAGCAAGTGTACTTTAGTCCTGGTTTTATTATTTCTGCTGTGGTGGATTGCTGTGGGGCTGAGGATGTAGGAGTAATAGATATCCATACGGTGAAGTGCATGATCAGCAGTCTGAACTTAGAAAGCAAAAGGTAAAACCTGAATGGCAAAACGGCCGTCTTGTGATCTGAATGTGTGGTGGGTGACAGTGTTGGATTATTTAAATTCTCGGTTTCTGCCTTTAACCGACCCTCTTAATGTCCAAGTTTCTTAGCCTACGTCACTGACGTGCGTCCTGGCTGTTGAAATAGGATGTAGCATGACCACACGTGCGAAGGGGTTAAAACAGCTTATGACCAAAGAGTTAGTGCATCACTTCAGATCAAGAGATTTTTGTATTCAGCTTAGTTACAAATATTGCCATCAGCCCTTTTCTTTTTGTGTCCGTGAGTATGTCTTGACTGTGTACTGGTTGGGGCCATCAGCAAAATAGTAGAAGCCGCAGGGCAACACTTTATTCTCATGCATGTTGGCAGTGAAAATGTCAATTTCTGGAAAATCAAAGTAGAAGGCGTCCTACGTTGTGTATTGGTTGTGGGTTGACAGTTATGCAGGTATTTTTAATTTTATTTTTTTAAACTAAGTCCTTGTTTTGGGAATGTGAGGTAATTGTCATTGGCAAAAGTAGAGAAGATAATCAAGTCTTGTGATTGTAAGGAGAAGGATCTAAGCTTGTGGATAACAGAGGAGAAATGTTTTCTTCTTTGTGTCCACATAATGCAGGGCTGTGGGAAGATATGGTTAATGAGGATGATTATTGCTGTGGCTTTCCATAAATCCACTTGTAATGGAGGCTTTGTACAGTTACTTCTGAATCTGTACATTTAAAAACTGCAAATAGCGATAATGGAGTTGGCTAATAGCAGACTGTCAAGTAAGTGCAATCCTTGTGATAATGTTCAGCCATAGATCTCCGTTTAAGCATTACTTTTAAGCAGAAAATGTTTCTTGTAGGTCATAGTATATGCAGTTGGGAGGAAAAAAACCCAGAGTTGTTGCTGCCTGCTCTTGAATCTTAACCAGGTAACTCTAATTGTGCAAAGGGTACTTTTTCTCTCCAGCTTTTTATCAGATAGCAGGAGATGTACAATTCAGTAGATCCATTTGATGTGAATTTAGATAGTGGAAAGGAATACTAATAATAACCAGCTTTAAGAGACTGAAGAGGTCTACCTGAGGTACATCTGTGACGGTGTGCAAATTAAAGTTGGAACTTGTGCCTTTTGAAGAATTTCAAACTTTCCTGTAAAGCACTGGAGTGAGCTGGATGCCGCCAGATGAGATTCTGAGCTGATCTTGTTAGTGGTATTAATCAGAACAACCCTTTCTGTTTCAGTGGGTTTTTAGTGCTTCTTAGAAGCCACGGTTGAGCATTAAATTACTCAAGCCTGTTTTGCAACTTAAAAGGTGGAGGTAAGACAGTAGGGAACATTTTAATGTATTGTCTCGCCCCAATACAGAAAGATGTAAAAGTACCTATTATTTTCAAGTCAAGCACTTTGTAGTAGCTACTGGCTGTTTTATATAGTGTTTTGAATGAATGCAGTTTTAACTTATGTACCTAAGAGACTGACAGGAGGGTTGCCTATGTTTATGTTTGGAGTAATTCATTGAGAAATATTTGTGATGCTCTCCATCATTGCTTGCTCTCCTTTAAAAGCAGTGCCTTGACTTTCATCTTTCGTGTGGTCCGTGAGGACTCCTTATGTGGATTTCCTTTTGCTCAAAATCTGACCGTAAAAGTAAGCTTTGTTTCTACAGGTCTTGGTGCAGTGTTCAACCCCAAAATGTATGCTTCCTTTCCAGTAAAAAACTTGTAATTACATGGGGTGGTAGCGAACTGGAAAGTATTGCAAAACATATGTAAGAATACTGTCGTACAAACCCTAAAACTGACGAATGACTCACTGTGCCAGTGCTATATCAAATTCTATCTATACACAAGGTTTAAATGACAAGTTTACTTTAGGCAGGGAATATGCAATTTTCTTGTACTCTTTCTTCATCTGATGTCAAGTGAGCTTAATGAAATGGTGCATGTGGGCATACAGGAGGCACCAGTTGTAGAGCTTTAATGAGCAAAGGGAACAAGCACTGCTTGGCTCTATTTGTGAAGATGATAGACATAACTACGCTTATATTAAAACCAAGTTCGTGGCACTGATGCATATTTTGAGATGTATGTTTCTTTTTATGTTCCTCATCATCATTTACTTGTGTGCATTTACTAAAATTTGTTCTATTTCTGTTTTCTATAGGAGAGGGTACTTGTTCTTTTAGCAGTATATGTGATCATCTTTACATATTCATGTTAGTTGAGTTTTTTAACTGGCATTTTGGCAATGTTTTTGTCAGTATAAAATTCCAGTCACTGCCAAAAATGAAAACAGGATGATGGTCAGCATGGGAAAAGGGCCCATGATTATAGGTTAAAGAGGAAAAGGCCACTTTGCACTGCAACAACACAGGTTTTATTCATGCCTTTGACAATGTGGTTGTGATTTATTATGAGAAGCTTCACAAAGCTTTGGAGAGCCCCCCCCCCCCAAAAAAAACAAACAACACTAGGACACGTAAACAGGCAGTGACATCCTATAGCTGGGAAGCCTGTGCGAGCTGGGAGGAGGACAGGGAAGATAGTTGAGTTAGAGGTGTTGGGGTCTTGTGCTGTTGCATTGTGTGTCTCACCTATATATATGCCTGTGGATGTTGGAGTGCCTGGTGAAACACCTGTGGGGAATCCCAACCTGCAAAGCTAAGGAACCCAGTAACCACTCAGCACTAGGAGGAAGAGAAACCCAGTATTGACTCAGCCCTAGGTGGAAGACTTTAAACTGCTGACAACCTCTTCTATTCATTTCTCATTTAGCCATTATGCCACACAGCCTATCCCTTTGTTAATCATTGTCTTTCTGGGCAGCAGGAAAGATGTAAGGACATCTTGGTCTTCACCTTATGTTGATCATGAGAGCTGTAGTGACCAGTGCCCCTGCGAGTGTTTGCTGTCTGTAGGAAGGTTGAATCTCCTCAGGCTGTGAAAGGAGGCCAGGGAAAGAAAGCTGGAGCACTTGCTATTTAGTGTCAGTGTACACACAGTGTATGTACACCTCTGCCTTACTGGAAAAAAGGGTGAAACAGGTCTTGCTCCTTCAAGGACTGTATTATCCGAGAACTTTAGAATAAAGATGAGAAATACAGAGATAAGTTAGGGTTTTTGGAGCAGAGGGTGGAAGCAGTGTATATAAAAAGCCTGGTTGAGCTCATATTGACAAAAGCACCTCCTAATATCTGGGCTTGGTACTGGGAGGAAGCTCCATTTGGATGCTTTCATCAAGTGCAATCCACTGTGTAGCTGAAATACAGCAATACCATTAATCTGGGAAGGAATAGGATGGTCCCATTCTTATTCTTGTCCTGGAAGCTTAGAAGCTTCCAGTTTACAACCTGTCCAAAAGACATTTATTTCTTGGCACAAAATTTCAGCTGCAACTGGCAAGTGGGTAAATACTTTCTTCCAGCCGTACTGAGAAAGAGAGGAATTATTTAGGTTGGCACAAGAAGTTTATAGTTCGGAGTTGTCAGATGAAATAGAACAGAGAAAAAACCAGGAAGGCTGGGCATGTGGCATCGTTCTTTCCTTCAAAAGCAGTGCTGGAAATCTTGTCATCACTCGAAGCCAAACAAAGCATGCATGTGCCTGACCGTGGTGAGGAATTATCTATTAGTCCTCTCTTCCTTACTTTTTTTTTGTTTGTTTGTTTGTTGTTTTTTTTCCCTCCTGCAAGTGTTGTGTTTAACACCGAATTCATGTGTGTACACAGCGAATAACATCTGTTCTATTTTATGAGATCCACAGAGCGCGGTTGCTTTTCTATCCCTCCTGTGTATGGATTCTTCTCTCATGTGTCATCCTTGCTGCTGAAGGCAGCCAGGCACTTGAGCTTTTTAATATCTCCTCTCTTTAGGAGCAGTAAGTTATTCATGGGATGGTACTTGACTCTTCAGTTAGATTTCCTCACAGAATTAGATCTTACAGCATTTTAGAAAAACCATTATTTTTCTAGAGGGTTTTGTGAGAGGTAAAGAAAAGGGATGATGTGCACATCTTTTTCTGGAGGAGTTCTGGTAATTTTTGTATCAACAGGTTTGATTTTCTGCACCAACCTAGATGTATTTTGATAGGATAATTAATTGGGAAGGTAAAGTAGATTTGAGAAGTCTAAAAAATGCTAGTCTATTGTTTAGATTTTAGGTTACATATTTTACATATTTTATCTGGCAGGTATTGTGCTTCTGATCTTTTATCTTGAAAGATAACCGTAGAAGTGGCAAAGAGGATCCTCTTGGACACAGTGCGTTAAGAATTTGTTGAGGGGCTACATGCTTGGAAAACATGAGATGGGGGAAAGGAGGAAAAAGGGAACTTGTTTTTTGGATGGAGTTGTTGCCGTTTTATAGAGTACTGCTTTCTTCAAATGCAGAGGAGTTATGTTTGTTTATATCTTATTAAGTAACATTTGTTTCACCAAATTTGATCAAAGGTTTAGTTGTTGCAGAATCAATAATAATTCTCTTACCTTAAGGAAAAATCTGTAATTTATGAATGTACTGTCCATTGTATTTTAACTACTTGTACTACAGAATTTGCAAGATTACACAAATTGACTAGAAGATGCATGCAAAATCCAATAATACATTTATCATGTCAAAGTTCAGTGAAATATGAAACAAAATTACCATAAACAAAGAAAATTGGCCTCTTAAACCTATGAACTAGAAGTTGTGGATATAATTTTGTAATATATATTCTCAGTGGGTTTGTTGAGACTGTTCTTGGGCACCACCAAAATTCCTTTACAGTCTTATGTATTCTAACGCCTGTGTAATGTGGTAAAAAAAAAAAAAAGGCACTTGTGAACTTGTACTTAACCTGAGGATGAAGCATGTAGGTTTGAACATGCCTTTTAGATATTGACTGTCTCCTCACTGTAGCCTTGTGCATAGGTAGCTTCCAGTTAATAAAATTCAGATTTGAAGAATTACACCTGGGGAGACAAGTATTTCAGCAGATTTTAGTGTTACTGCTTTAATTCTGCCTCTTGAAACAAAGGTAGGATTATAAACTTTTGGAGAAAAGTTTGTCTCTGTTATACTCGTGAGCTGGGAGTCTGTGGCTAGCAGCTCACGTTGGTTTGCATTTTCTCCGGGTTCTACTACATCTTTGGATCCTGTAAAACTAAACTTAATGCTTTGGATATAGTGTTACAGTAAATTATTTGTTTGAGGTCTTTGGGCTCAAAAAAAGGGTGTTTTAGAATAGGCCATCCATTAGCCTAATTTCCTGAAGTCTGTCCCATTGCAGGGGGTTCATTTTAACTCAGGTCAGTAGGTTCCAGGTCCTACCTCCTCACTAAGAGAGATCAAGACAGGGAAAGCTGGCAGAAGCCTGTGGCACGGCCGTGATTTGAACGGCTTCTTTTGGGTTGGTGCGAGGTGTAACTCTCTGTTATTCGTAGCTGGAATTTGGATGAGACTGAAGCGAGCGTGGGCTCAGGCTGCCCCCACGTTGGAGTGGGCAGGTGCTGTCCTTAGCACAGAGATGGATGTCTGCCTCCTGACAGCGAGCATCGTGCTTTGCTTTGCTTTCTTTTCTTCCCTGGCTGGCCAGGTCAGCGGCCGAGACCGTGCTGGCCAGGGGCACCTCTCACCTGCACACAGGAGAAAGGCACGGAAGTGCAGCGCGTGTTCCTCCACGATAAAACTCCAGCAGCTCTCCAGGAGCAGGCTGTTACTGCTGATAATTGTCCTCGGCTCCTACCGTGGCTCTTACCTGAAGCTTTTTCTTTGTAAACAAGATAATAATAAAGTGTGCTGCTCTACTTGCCTCCGTGCCGATCTCTTTCTTGTGCCTGTGGAAGGAATAAGGAGCATAATTAATTATGAAGAGGAAGAGTTCTGAAGGGTTACGTGGCGGCTGGCTGTCATGCTCTTCCAGTGATCCCCCATCCTGCTGTCAGAAAGCTGGGCATCCTTTAGGACACAGCAGTATTTTACTGAAGAGTGATCAAAGGCTTCTTCGTTGGCCAGAACCATCAAGACACATGGGCAGACGTTTGTTTTAAAACGACTTGCACAGAGTTGCTGGGATCAGCAACTTGACTGCAGCAACGCAAAACTGTCTTTAACACACTAGAAATCATGAACTGTATTTTGTTTGCTTAAATCATTGGGTGTTCAGGGCAGGCAGACACCATGAGTTGTACGGTGTTAAAGAATACATTGCACAGCAGTTACATTGCTGGAAAGCATTTGTAAATGTAAGTTTGAATTAAAGAGATGTATTTTTTTCCCGTATTAAACTTTGAAGAGTTATGCTTTGAAGACCAGTGAATTTTTTGATGCTCTTAAACGTTGTCTGCAAGGAGCAGGTGAGGGATCTCCTGACCTCCTGTTTTGCTTTTTTTTTTCCCCTTCATTTTTTTTTCTTTGAGCTATTAACTCTATTGTGTGTTGGTGTTAGACGTTATGAGAAATGCAGACATTCTGGTTTTGGCATTTTGGTGATAGGATGGGCTGACATAACTTTGTAGGTTATAAATGAAGTATGAGCTCTGAAATAGTGGCTTTCTTTGTATCTGAAGGGAGCTATCAGGCTCTTGGATTTTTGTTGCACAGTGTAATTAAAATAAACACTATAATGCTAATCATTTTTGTATTTTTGCCCGTGGGTGAAGTTTTAAATTAGAAGTAGCTACACTTCGGTGAAAGTGGAATTTTTGGTATTTTTTTTGTTGGCTTTTTTTTTTAATTATTATAATGTTGCCTGTTTCCAGTCTAGTGATATTTCAGTGAGAGTGCATAAAAAATATTGCTAGGCAGATTTGTTTATATTTTTATTGTGTACTGTATATTTTAGTAACAATGTAATTATTGCTTTAAACAGAAACGCCTGACTTGAGTGTTTAATTCTGTCAGGCTCAAGCAGTCACTGATGAGGTGATAAATGATAGGTTGTATGTAGAAGTGGATTTGCAGTTATTTGCTGCTTTCGGAAAAAAAAAGAGATTGCTTTGTTTCTGTCCAATGACTAATGCTGGAAATCAAAGTATTTCACCAGATGTTTTTTCTAATGACTGTGGTTCAGGGTCTTTTTTGTATGGAGGAGGATTTCGACTGAGTTCATCTCTTGGTTTTGAAGTTTCTCTTGCTTATTAATGCAGCACTCCTCTGAGTCTCTTGCTCTGGACTTCTCTGTGGATGGTTTTTCTGGAAGAGTTCCCTTCCCAACCATTCGTGCATGTCTCAGCTCCCTGCTCATCAGGAGGTGGAAAGGCAACAGCATTTTTACAGCACAGGCTGATCACTTCCTTTCATTTGTGTTTATTTCATAGAATTAAACCAAGAATAAGTGTTTTGCTTTATTTGTTGATGTCTGATTAGGAATTAGTGGAAGAAACTGAATTGCGGGTGTGATTAACGGTAGTTTTTGTTTCTAATGTATGAAAGGACTCATTGTCTGAGGCTTTTCCTCCATCGAGCTCTGCCTAATCCTGCTCAAATCACGCTAACAACGGCAGCGCTCGAGGCTCCTCGTCTTGTTTTCCTGGGTACTTAATCATACAGCTGGAAGAATTTCCTCTTTCAAGGGATGGTTGCTTCTGTGCCGAATCTGCTGTCGTGTTGTAGGTGTTAAGGTGGGCATTAGTTTTGGGGGTGCAGGGGGAGAGGGTGGTTCATCCGCAGTCTGCAAACTGATCTAATTTATGCTAAATTTGGGTTGCAAATCTGGGCCTGATAGTTTTGTTAACTGTCTGTCACCTGCCTCTTTGCAGCTTTGGCTGAAGGAGACAAGCTACCTCATTCCAGCTTCCAGTTCCTCCCAAACTTTTTTGTTAGACCAGCTTTCTGTATTTGCTGTGTAGCAGTTCTGCAGTACTACAGTAAAATTGCTCAGTGTATGCTTTCAAAAACTATTTAATAAGTTTGAGTTTCATAGAAGTGGAGATATTTCTAAAGTACATAGCAAGTACAGACAAACAACATGACTGTTATTCTTCCATAAAAACCTAAAAGAAACACAATAGCCCACCCCATGAACAATAGCCTTTCTTTGCCTTTGAATCAGGTTGTCATTCCAAGGTCTCAGAGTGATTTAAAAATATAAAATAAACTCCCCTGAGGAATCTATTAAAAATTATTTGGTTCACTGAACATGCAGTGCATGTTCAGTCTTGGAATCCATTACATGCCCGTAGAAAGACTTTAAAAATCCTCTGTGACAAAGTTGATCTGAGTTGTGTCCCTTCGGCAGGTGGGGGTGAGGGAATTCCATTGCTTTATTTTCAAAACAGAAGTGTGTGGCATTAATATTGATTTTTATTATAGCTGTTTGCTAGTGCAACTGTATCCAGAGGTCACATGTCAGCTCTGCTTTTATTGTGACAGCTTTCCCTGTTCCTTTAGTTGAAGTCTGTAGTTGTGAAACTCTGGAAAAAACTGAGAAATGCTGGGTTGTTTTTTTTTTTTTTCCCTTTGAATTCAATTTGTAAAGCTTTATTACCTAGAATTAAATTCTTATCATGTTGAAATGGTGCATAAATTCTTGTTGAATGGAGACAAATGCTGTTAGAAATTGGTGAAGCTAAACTATATTTTAATCCTAGATTTATTTTTGTTTCCATTGTCATACATTGAAAACACTTTGCATCTACTTTTTCCATCCATATTGGTGTTTTCTTGTTCTGATAATTTTTAATAGTTAAGTCTGGGAGAGACAGTGTCTGGTAGATTCCCGCTTATAGTGTGGCTGTGTGCCGTGACAAGGGTTATATTTCCGGGGACCTGGTGTAGGTGTTGTCAGTTCCCATCAGCACGTGCTGCTCTTGTGTGCTGAACAGAGTTGTCACGTTACTCAGCAAAACTGTTTTTCTGGAGGAACTTCTCCGTGCTTTCAGCTCACGACGGAGAGCTGTGACATCTGCTTGGTTGGGTTTTATGTGCAAATATTCATAAATTGCTCAGAGCTTGGTAGTTTTTTAGAGCCTAAAGTCAGGTGAGGACTTAAAGAAAACACAAATAATGGGCAATCCCTCCGGCTACGCAAGTTTATTTGATTAACCCATCTGACCCGCAGCGTTCCAGAGCAGTTAAATATTTGGACAGTCAGCAGTCCTGTTAGTCATGTTTCATTAGGTGATGGCCTCCTCCATTTCGAGTGTGCTCTGTTTTGCTGCTGTTGCCAAGTCTTGCACGATCTTGAAAGGGAACCATGCGTGGGGGCACGGCGGGTGCTTTTGGGGGTGTTGCTGAACCAGGCTGGCAGGAGGAGCTGGGGATGTGTGTCACTGCAGCAGCATCATCTGCAGTGGGAAGGGAACCACAGGCAAGGGAGAAAATTGTTAATTGTGGATTGTCAACACCGTAAAGGTTAGCTGGTAGATGAAGTTACTAACCTAAGCAGAAAGAGCAGTGCTGCCCTGAGAAGTGTAAAAGGCTTGTCAAAACCTAATCTAATCTCCTGTGTTAACTGTATATTATAATAATGAATAAATGAAATTGCAGCAAGCTGAGATGGTCCAATTTTAATAACTTTTCAAAAAATTAAAAGGAAGTATTGAGCTGGAAGAGGCATATCATGATTATCCAACTTTCCTTCTATGGAACCATTTCTAATTTTATGTGAGCGTATACTAATGGTTTAAAAACTAATTTGTCTCCTTGTCAGGTGCTTGACCGGTATTTTAATACAAAGGACAGGGTTTTATCTTGAACTGGTCTTGTTTTTCAATGGGTGTTGCAGCCAGCTGGAAAATTGTTTGACTTTTTAACTGCTGTGGTTTTGATGCAGTGTCTACTGTAAGAAAGTAAAATTTATGTAAAACCAGTGACGCTTTTAATTGTTGTATTTCCATTTAGACTCAGGGGTAGGGGAGCAGACGTTTATGCTGAAACATTCAGTGTTGCCCTTTTTCTAAAAATCTGGGTTAACTTCATTAAAACTAGGTAAAATTCCTATCCTCTTTAAAATCTGAGGAAAGCAAGGAGGAAATAGCTGCTGCAACTTTAACTTGGTGCATTTCTGGATGAATTGCTGAAGCTGTTCTGATAGAAATATGTCTAGCAAGTTTTATGGGGGAAAAACCTAGTACAAAAAAACAAATAAACCCTCTTGGGATGCAAATGTGGTTTTAAAAATTGTGATTGTGCCTTTTTGTCTGTTCTGGCGAGAAAAGAGCGCGATTACGATGTGTTTTCATTATAAAGGTTTTGTGAGTGACTGGATGGGATTCAGCTCTGAATTCCTGACTTTGGAGTGTCCAAATTGTGCATAATTAACTTAAAAGTCAGATTTTCGGAGACTCAAATGTTTTACAGGAAAATTAATGAGAAATACAGTGTAATGCACTACTCTTCTCAGTATGGTTTTCTCACCTGAAATTACTGAGTTACAAATACTTCAAATTGAAAAGGGTTCTGAAATGAGCTATGAACAAGTATTTGTGGTCTCAAAGAGAGAAATATTTTGATTAGTGGAGCCACTGCATTAGTTTTTATGGTAGTTTGCCTTGACACAAATGTTAGTTTCTGGGTGTGCTTTCTAAAAGACATAGTAAGTTTGGCAAAATTTCCGCCGCGTCTTTTCACCTAATTGCTGTATGAGTTTGCATATAATCTTGTTAATTGAATTGTTTTCGCATGATCGCCGAAGCGTCTCGGAATGGGTAAAAAGTTGCTTCTTCTGGACCGGAGGGTCCGTGGTTGGTATCAGCTGGTGCGGAGGGCGTTGGGTGATGCTGTTAGAGGAGGGCGTTGGGTGCTGCTCTGTGCCCGCCTGGGGCAACGCACTTGTCTGAGCCGTCGGAAAGGAAAGCAGAGTTGTTTGGTGTCGTATGAAATGTATGCACAGCTCGGTTTTGCAGTGCTGGTTTTTTTCGAGGAGCAGATGTGTTTGCAGGGTGGCTCTCTCCGTTAATGGTGTGATAGGGGTTTGTGTTCTCGCCTTGGCCGGGCGCGGATCTGCCGGAGGGGACGATGGTGGGTGTTTGTCAGGTTGTCACTCTGCCTTCTGACGCTGTGAGACCTTCTCAGAGGGGTTGTCTTGTTCTAACCAGTTACAGATAAGTGGAAATGAATGACTTCACAGGAGGTTTAAGGTAAAGGCAAGTGTCACTGTGAAGGTAACTCCAGAAGACCGATCCAGACCCACAGCAGTTTTCCGAGCTCTGGCCGTGACCTTGGATGTGCATGGGTGAGCTGTGAGAGCTGCTGACAAGTTACAGAAATCCTGGGTGCATGTGTGGCCTCTCACTTTATTTAATAGTGGATTTTTTTTTTCTTTTTTGAGGAGGGATGGAGACATGACTGAGAGTTCCCAGCTACGACACTTTTCAGATCCTTATTTGAAAGTGTTTTAAACAAGGGACATCAGAAGCTGAAATACAAAGCAACCTTTTGAAGTTAAAAGTGGGTCTGCATGAAAATGAACTGCTTGTCTGTGAAAAGAGTCAAGTGTGAAAGGATAGGATGGTTTCGCTAAATGAATTTGATAGTCTGAATAAGTGTGGTGAGGCAGAGAGGAGAATCTGGAAAGGTCAGGACAGCATGTGACTCTAGATGAGGCGGTGGAAAGACATGAAAGGAATTGTGTGGAAATGCCTTGGTTTACATTTTTCTTTTTTTTTTTTTTTTTTTTTTTTTTTTTTTACTTAGAAGTGATTTATTTATTTTGGTGAAGGTGGTCATAAAAAGGGAACTTTAGAAGCTCGCTGCAGAGAAGCGGGGAATCCGATTCCTTTGGGATCTCGTACCTTTTTCATTCAGCTTTTGTGTGGTTTCGAATAACTGAAAGATCAAAGCCCGAAGGAACTCCTTGTTACGTGTGCAGTCCCATTTGTAGGACTGCTCTGTCCTACATGCTCTCTGCAGTTGAATGCTTCAGCAGCTTTTTGTCCCAAGTAGTAGATTTCTTATTATTGCTGTCTCATTTTCAGTGATTCATGTAACTTGGAGATTTTTAACTCAAATAATTTGTGACATGTTTTCTAGGTTCCTGCTGACTGCTTAAAAGTATAGTATATGTTATATTCATTCAGTGTAGATAAATGTGAGATGATTTGCACCAGTAGCAGGGAACTGTCTGAACTTTTTGTACAAAGTGATGGACTCCAGGTTAACTGTCACCACTCAGGGTGGGATCTTGAGACCGACAGTAGTTCTGTCAAACCACCAGCTCTGTGCTCAGTAGTGATTAAAGATATCAAATCTGATGAAATGCTATGAAAAGAGTAAAGAATAAGATACAAAGCATTATTATGCCGTGTCTAAATCCATGGTTTGTCCATGCATTAGATACTGTCTTATCTCCCTTTCAGCTCAAGAAGAATACAGAGCACCTGGAGGAACTGTGGAAAAAAGCAGCATAGTCATTAGAGATCTGGGATGGCTTCCATGTGACAAGTGACTGAAAAAAGGTGTGGTTGAAGAACCATGTAGCAGAGATCTGTGAAATAGTGAGTAGCTTGAGGAGGGTTTGGCTATTTCGTCTCAGAGTGTAAGAGTAAGGGAAAGTCAAACCACCTTTGAAGGAGGCAGGTTCAGACCCTGGCAGGAGGAAATCGTTCTCCATGCTGCTAGAACATTCTGCATGTTCTTCAGGCAGCTAAGCCTGTAGAACTCCTGGAAAAGGTCTTCTGGGGACTACTCGGTAGACAAATGCCAGTCTAAGAAAATCCCCACCAGTGAAAGTATCGAAGGCTACAAAGGTGCTTGGGGGAAAAATGCGGACGTGCTCGTCCTATTCTTGCTCTTCTCTAGCCCTGTGCTCAGAAGCTCTGTTGGAGACAGGGTTTTGGGCTAGCAGGACCTGTGGTGTGGCCCCATCTGTTTTTATGTTTGTGTCCTGAGCTTTGCTGTGAACTCCATGAACTTTGTGTCCTCAGTTTGCTTAACGTAGGGGCAAACCCTCTGCAGTAAAGCCTTTTCCATGGAACATAAAAAAGCTGCTGCTGGCAAAAGCTGAACACAAGAAGAGGGAATTGCTGCTTTCCCATTCCTGCTTCTACTTGCTGTGGCTTACCTTATGCTGTTTTGGTGTTGGGCCGTTTCACTGAAGCAGCAAAAAATTAACTTCAGAGGGAAGGGGAAGAGCTGAATAGCTTTCTACTGGTTAGTGGATTAAAGCGGTTCAGAGGTGCAGTGAATGCCCAGGGGGAGGGGACTGCACAGCCCCAGAGAAGGCAGGCAGCAAGGCATTCCCCTTTTCACCACTAGTAAGCCATGAGATAATTTGGATGTCTCAGGGCACAGCACACCCATCTCCCAGCTGTGCGGTCTTCCCATGCTCATGCCGATTTTGGTGATTGTTAAAGCTGACTTGTGGAAGGCTACAGCTCAATAATACAAAAGAAAACTGCCAAATTCTGTTGCAGTCCTTCGAGTTTTCAGCAAGCTTAAGTAGATCACAAATGGTGCTCGAGGAGGGCTCGGTGCCAGCACTGGTAAGTGGCAGGAGTGCCCGAACAGGCATGAGCAGTCCTTTTTGCAGTGGTGGTAACCTCCCTTGAAAAACCAGACTGCTGCTGCTGTAAGTGTGGAGCTGCCTCCCACAGTGTGGGTAGAGACTTCGATGCTCCTTGCTCTCCAGAACATGTAAGCAGGGTCAGTACTGGCCCCTGTAACCTTGGGGTGCTCTGGAGTGAAGAGGGCACCAGAGTGTGCAGGTGGGCAGAAGTTATTTATTCACTTTTGCCCCGAGGAAGTGTTTTCCAAAAGCAGCTTGAGGAAGGAAAGGTGATAGGAATTACATCTGGAGCAGAGTTTCTTCCTTAGTGTCTGTGGGTGACAGCATGGAGATGTTGTTTGCCCAGGGAATAGCACAAAGCTAGATTTTCTGCTTTTGTGAAAGCGGATTGTTTTCTGTTCTGTTGGAATGAGTGCTTTTGTGTACAAAATGCTGATTAAGGTCTTAACACGTTATTAGTGTGTGCGAAAGAGCAATGTTTGCAAATGTGCCCATTTCTTTTAAAAACAGATGGATTCATTCCTTATGCCTCTTCCTTGTGACATCAGAACCCCCCAAAAGACTGTGAGAAGCTGTGATCTTCAGGACCTTTTATTTTTATTGGATAAGAAGCAAAAAAGGCCACTATACAAAACGAAAGAGATCTGCTTTTAGTTGAAGGGAGTTACCTTGTGAATGTCACAGGCACCTATGAGCAATAATGGTGGAGGATGAAGATTTGTTTGAATTCTTCTGAGAGAACTAGCAGTCGAGATGGATGGAAAAAATGTATTTACTTTTAAAAAGTATATTACAATATTAATAACTTCCCACTATTCTGCAAATATCTTCATCTTTCTAGTTAGATCTTTCTACATTACTTATTCCAAAAGAGATTTACTCTACTGCTTCTGTCTAGTGCTACATGTCAAAATAATTTTTCTTTCGTGGACAGGCCAAGAAAATGTCATGTGGACTTTTTTTCCATTATCATTTCAGTATGGGCAGGTCAGCAGCACTTTATCCAGGACTGGAAAATTTCCCTGCTTTCCCTGCAAGGCTGTGTAAATAGGCATATCTGTGGCCTACTTTCCAACAGTTCTGTAGTGTTTTAGATTCTCACAAACTTAGATTTTGTATTTTTCAGAAAGCTTTACAATTCGTTTTTAAAGCAGTGCTAATTCAGTGTGTCTAACTAGCTGAAGATCATTAATAGCTTCCCTATTCAGTGAAGTTACACAGTAAAGCTCCTTCTGGGGTGATGCTATTAAATAATTCACTTATTTTCCTCAACTTTTTTTTTTTTTTTTTCCTGGCAGCCTAGCTTTCAAAATCTTTACTAAAATGTTGCTTGAAATCTTAATCTAATTTGTTTTTTAAAGATTAACTCCATTAGTACATAGTTCATGGAGGAAAATGTTCTATTATGGGAGAAACATACTTCTATGATGGATTTTGAAAACATCAGTATGAACATAGGCAGGAGAGGTGATAATGTCTATAGAAAAGTAGCCCATTTTGTTTAGTTCTTGGAGTGTAGGTGTTAGGATTGTGGATATTAAGGTAGGTAAAACAGGCTACATAAATGGAAATGCGTTTAGAGTGGTGGAAAATAAAAACATCTTGATGCACATCTTTTTTGAATTATTTTGGTCATAGTCACAAAAGCTTTCCAAAATTTAAACTATTTACTGAAGGGAGTGGGTTGTACTGTGACTTTGACAACTGTTTATTTCGAGGGAAAATTGGTCCCTAAACTTATCCCACAGCCACCCTATCAGGAGCTACTTTTTGCAGGGGATATGGCCTGGAGTCATGGTGTGCTTAGGCATCAGTTATGGGTCCTCAACTTGATTTTTGGCTGAGATTTGTACTGGCTTGTTTCATCATCTAGGGTACTGGTTTGTGATGAGTGATTCGTGATACAGTCATTTCTTCCACATTGCCTGATAGCCCTTCTTTATTTTACTCCTTGGTGCACTGCCAGAAATAACAATTAAATCCAAGCCTTTAACTGCATTTTATTGAGGGCAGATTTGAACAGAGATCTGATGAGATCTTTGTTCTTTCAGGATCACTGTGGTGTTCTGGATGTTTTCCAAACGTGTTTAACGGCCTTCAGTCCCTTTTTTCCTGGGGTGCATGGAAGAAACTGGCATTTCCTTGAGCTTGGTGACAGTTTGCCTGGCGGTGGTTATCAGGCTGCCAGGACTCTTGTGTGGATCTGTGTTCACTCTGTTGTCCTCAACTCCTTCTGGATATGGTTAAAGGGGTTCCCCCATTGCTGCTGATGGGGCATGACTTTGGTCATGCTGTGTCTCTGAAGCACTGTGCTCCTGGTTACCCCATGGAGATTTTGGCCTCAAAATCTCCAGCTCCTTAGCTGTGAGCCTGGGAGAGCTCTGCACCTAGAGGAGAGTCGGTCTTTCTTCTAGACTAGGAGTTGTCTCAGACCTCCCTCTCCTCAAGGCCAGGCTTGACTTTTGTCGGAACAATCTGATGAAAGCTGTTCTCCTCTGTGCACCTTGTGTTTCAGAGCAGAAGCTGCCTGCTGTTCCAGGAGGCTAGGCAGCCAGACCCGGTGGGTGAACCTCAAGGCTGGTTGTCCTGGTGGCACAGAGCTCCAGTGCAGTGAAACCCCACAGCTGAAGTGGACAACAGTATGCACTTAGGGGCTGTGTTGGGAAACAGCAGCCCAGGTGATGTGGCTGGGAGGACATTCTCCACCTGTGCTTTGTGCAGGGGTGTTCCTTGTGGTGCTGAAGGGCAGCTGGTCAGAGCTCCGCTTGCCCCATCCTGGATGGCAGAGTGCCTTGGCACGAGGTGTGCTCAGCAGGGCTGTGATGAATCTTTATTCTACCGAAATGCACTCTGTCTGGGGCCTTTTGGAGAGCTGTGTGTGCATGTGGCACTGCTTGCAGACACCTGCAGTTGAAATGGGCTTTATGACTTTTGCTCTGCATGAAGGTGGGAAGAGGGGTTGCTTGTCTGTGAATGGAGTCTTTGAAATCTGCAGGCCACACGTGTGTGTTTGTCCTGGGCTTTCTTGGAGGGGGGGAGCAGGATTGGAAGGTATACTCCAGTCCCAGTCCTACCATACCTTTGCATGTGGGTGCAGAATCAGTGCTGGTAAATCTAAGGTGGTCTCACCTCTCCTCCGGAGTGTGCTGTTGTTGCCTGGCCTGTGGGAGGAATTGTTGGCTATTTATGTGGTACTTTGGGTTGATAGTTAAGTTCCCACTTGCTGGTTCTCCATCAGGTGTGCTTTTGTCCCTGCTCTGTGGAGTTGTAGCCTCCATACTTGACACAGGGTTTCACAGCTACCCCTTCCCACCTGTATTTCTCAATCCAGACTATTTGTAGCTGCCAATGATTTGCTGCAAAGAGTGCTGTGGAAAGTGAAACATTACCCGACTGTATATTTATTTATTTTAGCCTGGAAAGCAGCATTTGAGTTATTCACAGCACGATGCAAAATATTTATAGTACTTGAAATGCTTGTAAATACATGTTGCAAGCAACAATATAAGCAATGTCTTAAGCCATGTGAAGCATTTTAATCTATCTGAAACTGCTCCCTAGGTAACTTTTTGGTCTTATCAATACAGAAGACTGACTCGGGGTAATTTAATGTTACTAATTTTTAAAGTAATAAAAATATCATTTGATATACCTCCAGATTGGCAAAAATGCTTCAGTTGAAACAGAAGTTCTTCAGATCTCAAGCTCCAAGAATATTCTGTTAGTAAATAACAAAGCACTATTTGAATTTTATGTAAGAGCTTTGCAAAAAGAATTAAGAGATGCTAGGAAGGTGGATGGTGATCATCTGTGGCTGGGAAGATTTCACGTGAGGAGAAGCTGAATTCCTTTGCATCAAAAAAAAAGACAAATCAGAAGGGGCATAAGAAGTCTAGAATGTAATAAATTATTTAGGGAATCTAGGTCAGGAGACTGTTCTTGAGTTGTCAGGGAGGAAATCTGAAGCACTTTGAAATTGGTCAGTTCAAAATGAGTGAGATGAAAATCCTTCTTGTGTGATGTGTTCAGGAGGACTGTAGCAGGTGTTTGTATGGGGGGTCAGTTTTTGAAGTTCAGAAGGGGGTTAGTATTGGGCTTTGCAGAAACACTTAAAGAAGAAACAGAATGGTGTATTCTCTTTTGTTTGAGCAGTCCCTAACTGTTAGTAGACTGGGATGAAGCTTAAACTGAACTAGGCAATGTTTTCTCTGTTGGAGCTTCTTGCATCTCCCCCCAAGCCCTGTAGTGTCTCAGTAACAGGCTGGTGGTGGCTGGGTGGGCTTCAAGGCTGATCCTGCCTTTCTTGTAGGCTGGACATCTTGTGCACCTCTCTGAGATCAACAAAGTGCACTTTATAGACTGTTATGTAAGTAGAAATGAGTTAGAGGACATAACCTTCCCGTGGGAAACTGGCAGATTGTGTCGACTATTTGATAGGCTTTTTATCTGTAGGTATAACTGTAATGGATTTTAATATTTAGATTAATATTGGTATCTGGTGTGATTTCTGCAGAGATTCCCGCTGACTTTTGTGAACAGTAGGTCAGGTCCTTAATTTTATATCCTATGTTACCTTACTTGATAGTTTCATACCACTGAATGAAAAGGTGTTAAATGGTAAGCAAAAATCATGTATATTATTAATCCAGAAAGAATTACCCAATTACCATGATCCCAAAAGTCTACCCAAAAATCTTGCCCAGCCAGCAGTATTTTTAGCAGTCTCTGTCTCTAAAGCAGGTCACATAGGTTCTTTTTAGCTACAGGTTACTACTAAAATTTGCTTTGTTTTGGGAACACTTCATTCATTTCTCAGAACTGGGGCAGTTGCCGAAGGTCATCTCGGAGGAGAAAATCTGTTTTTAAACCTTGAGGTTTAACCTTGGGAAGTGTGATGGCAAAAACTCAGTGTGCCAGGCAGAACTGAGGTTGCAATCACCCTGACAAAATCTGTCGGAGCAAGTGGATTGAACAGGAAGGACAGGAGATAAGGACAGAAAATACAGGAAGGACAGAAAATACAGGACTTGAAATCTGTGTGGTTGATGCATTGTTATGTCCATTTTGAAAACCCATGTGTCAATTAGTGTCCTTTGTCCTCAAATGACAAAATGGAGTTGTACAGGTTTATCTTACCTGCAGCTGTTAAAAAGTTCGATTGAAAAAAAATTGTCGTTTTTGTGATTGCAGAGCAGCAAATTGGTCTTTAAATGGCTACATGGCTAGGGGAGAATACTTATTTCTTTAAATTATTTTGTATAATCCATAAGTCAAAATAATATATATTTAGAACTAGCGTCTCAACAAATTCTCATTGGAAATTGGAATATTTCTGGCAACGTTGCCACCCTTATGTTCATTCCTCTTCTCCCTCTTATGCAGAAGTAACCTGAAAACCATCTTGTATTTGAGAAAACCACCAGCCATGAGATCACAGGACCGTGGCACCGTTTGTGCCAAACCCATGGCCCAACCTCCGTTGTGTTGCAATAGGAACGTTCAATAAACATCACTTGGCAAAGCCGTTTAAGAGTTCTAAACTCTTAGTGAGCTCTAAAACCTGAGTGTTAAATGTACTGGCGATGTTGTTCTCTGAATAATGCATGCTGGTGAAGTGAGATGGGCTGGCTGTACATGGCTGGGCTGGTCAAGCACTGTGGAAGGGAATGGGAAAACAGAGCAGACACAGCAGCTGAGGTAGTCTGGCTTTCAGTTACGTTTTTCCTTCGAAACACTTGACTGAACTTGGTATGCTACAGCAACGAAAGGAAACCAGAGCTCTTGCCCTATGAAGTTTACAACTGAGTAGCCAAAGTCCTGTGACATGCTTCTGTTTTGAGCAGTTCTTTGGCATCCATGTTTGTTGAGATATATCAGTGGTTGAGGGAAATATGTAGATTTGGCATGGAGAGGGGTGGTCCTTGGAATTGTGGGAGATGAGAATTTGGTGCCTGTTGTTTTTTCAGCCTCTGTCCCAGTAATGAGGGAGGTGCAGTACCACTATACTTGTGTAGCTTTGCTTTGCTTTGCTTTTGGTAAAGAAAGCTAGAAATACGAGCTGTGTTAAGGTAAAGCAGGTAATTAAAAAAAAAAAAGGCAGATTTTAACACTGTGTATGGGTTGTTTGCTGCTCGTGTGTTCTGCAAACAAAGTGGATTTACCTTCCTCTTTCTCGATACTGTTCTGTTATGAAAGTTGTGCTTAGAAGAAAATAAATATTTACCTAATCATTTGCTGAGAAATTCATGACCTTCAGCCAGCTTGAGAGCTACCTGGACTCACCGTTTGGCCCTGATGTAGAGTTGCTTTGCACTGTTTATATGTTCTTACCTTTCTGGGTCTGTGCAGAGGTGTTTGCAGAACAAACCCATGGTATTTTCTGTGGGAGACCCTTAAGCACATCTTCAGCTCTCTGCTACTAATCCCATTTATGGGAGTGAACTCTTCTTAAATGGTCGTTTAAGTCTCTCTCGTGAACCTGGTTGTAATATTTCGATTTAAGAAAGGCTGTTAGAAGGAAGCTTTCAGACACTTATCCCTGTTTTCCTTTCCTTTTAAATGTGTCCTTGTACTACCACATACTAGTCTAAATAAGACCTGTCTCAGCCCAGTGGTATTTGCATCCATTTTATTACTGCAGACTTGTGTGATTGTATTTTCTGTATTGCTTGCTACCCAAAGTGGGCATATTTAGCTGTTGCATCTCTCTTGCTTGATGTGGCTTTCCTTTTTTTTGGCGTGTGCAGCCAAGGTTTCATTAATCTTTCTTGCTACCGGATCACACTGCAAACCTTGTAAGAATTTCTTGGCTCCTCAGTTTGTCACTCCCACTGAATATTTCTTTCTGATTATTTTCCTGTTGGATGTCTTCGCTGCACTTTCCCAAGGAGAACCTTATTTTTAATTGCCTGCTTCTCAACTTTCTCTGTCCTCGCTGGGGCTTGCAACTACTAAATTTAGTAACATCCACAGATTTCAAGAACACACGTTTTACTCTGCATCATTAACTAAGACTTTTAAGTAAGAGTATGTAAGAAAATTTCTTGCATCCTTGAGAGATACTTTCAGAGTTTCGGTATATGATTTTCAATTTTCTTTTGTTTATGTTTTTTTGTACAGTGTTCCGTCCACATCAAAACTAGTTTCTTAAATAATTTTGGAACTGTATAATTTGATACAGTCAAGTGGTTTACTGACATCCAAGTGTATTTTATCCACTGTGTGCTTGCTGTGAACTGCAATTCTCTCTGAAAGTGATGGACTGCGTTGGATTTTGCACACACTCTATAAGCCCCGTTTCTCATTTTGGTTGGGAGAAGATAATCATCTTCCAGGAGTCTCAGGGGCTGGTTTCTCCTATCTTAATAGAACTGTTCTTTTTGGAGAAATATAATTTGCTTGCTTACATGATAATTTCCTTGTGTTTTTCTTCTGTGAAGTTGAGGTCTAAATATGTCTTTCATCTATAGATATTCCATGTCTTAAAGGAAATAGTGGCTATATCTACTAAGCTTATTTGCTAATTTGTCTTCACTGGCTCAACAGTATCATTTATTCCAAGGAGTGGTTCTGATATGTGTGTCTGCATTTCCTAAGGAGCTTATTTGTAATTATTAATGCCCATTTTTAATGGCTATCAATTGGTACTTTACTGAGGTAATACAGATAAAAGCATGGAACTGCAGTAGTGGGTATTGCCAGGAGTGCTTGCTGAGAATAGCAGTCCATCATAAGTCCATTTTGTTTTGTTTGTTTGTTGTTTTTTTTTTCTTTTCGTTTTTATTTCCTTTTTTTTCTTTTTTCTGTGTTTGTGTGCTTATGTTTCTCACTGTAGGTGTCTGAAATTTCGAGTTACTTTGTGGTGCTGTTCATACTTGTCGCAGCTAAGTATCTGTGTGTGGGTATAGATATATAAAAATGTTTTATAAGTTCATAATTACATTCTAATTGTTCAACCTTTCCTTTATTTTCCCCTTTAGATTTTAAAAGGTGGTCAGTGTAGCAAGCTACTTGGGTTTTAATTCCTTGTCCTTCATCATTTATTAATGGTCCAGACTATCCTTGTAATGGCCACAAAGCATTAGCTCGTTTTGCTTTTATACTGTGCTTATCTTTCCCTGCAGGTTGTAAGTGGCTTTCTAATTCTTGTTAGTGTGTCCTCCTCCTCTCTTACTGAGACTCACATCTTGTAGTCTCCTGGTATGGAGCCCACATGGATCACATTTTGGTTCTTGCCTCCTTGCTTTTGAGAAGGCCTGGACTTCATGTACTCCTGGGTTATTTTGTAGATCTCACAAGGCAGTGCCACGCTCTGAATCCTTTCTTCCACCACCGTGGAAGAATCCTTTCTTTGACCAGACCTTATTCTGCTTTTAGTGCCACTTGGCTTTTGTTCCTCAAGTGAAACTCCAGGACTGATGCACACCTTGAATGGTAGTTCCAACTGTGTGCCAAATCTGTGTAATTATTTGCCACTAAAACTTGTATTTTCTTGCATCACCAGTAACTTGCTCTTGGTAGGAAGCTGATTCAGGACAGTTTCCCTTCTTAGGAGCTCTCCCATGGGTCTCTGAAGTGCTTCCTGGGATGTTGCTGCCTAATTTGCATGTATGCATGTTAATCAACAAGAAACCAATCTAATGGAAGCCCTTCTGAGTGTGGTGTCTGTGCCCAGAGTGTGTTGTTTGGGCCCGGAGTGTTTTGTCGTCTCCATCACCCATTCCTGAAGCCTGTGGTGAATGTCGGTACTCACTCTTGTTCCTTTCTTCTCCGTGCTGTTCATGTCTTAGTTTCTGTCCTGCATTCTTGCCTTAAACATAACAAACTTCTTCTGAGTCCACAGTTTTTATTCCTCTGTAGTCGGGTAGAACTGCTTTAGCCTTTGTCTTTCGTAGCTCAGATTTTGTCTGATAGCAAAGTGCTGTAGTCTCACTTATTCATAATGAATTTAATTGCAATTCTCATATGTATCATCTCAGTTTTTATGCTTTCTGGGTTACTACCTCTTGGATGCATGTGTTGGATTGGTTTTTTTTCTACTTGTGTTTTTCCAGATTGAAACTGATATTTATTTTTTCTTTCCTACCATAATATATAATCTCATAGTCTCTGATGGTAAGTTTCTGTTTTGTAGACTCAGAAAATGTAATTGCAAGGTTTATTCCCATCTCTATATTAAATAAGATACTTAATACAGCCAGACAAAATTCTAATCCCTGTGGCAATGTACTGAACGTATTTGTCGGCGTGTAGCATAGCTAACTATTTTAGTCCTTCAGCCATTCTTCAAACCACATCACGGGCTTGGTAGTTACAGTCATGCTGCTTTGGAGCTGTGTTTTCCGGAGGAGATTTTCTCCCTTTGTCCCTACCCATTGCAAGGAGTACTTTAGATGGTGATCTCCACCTCTGCATAACAATGAACATACAGGTTAAAAATTTCCTTGCTGTGTGTGAGTTTTTGTGTGTGTGAGTGTGAAGTGCAGAGCTTGGTGGCTTAAAGTTAAAAACTTCTGGTTTCTGTGGGGCAGCATACAGCCCCCAGGGGCTTTCTGGCTGACCTCACACACTAAAAATGACTGGGAGCATTCTGCTGTTCATAGTTACCCTCTTTTGACCGTTGGTTTTCTTCTTAAGAAAAACCACCACCCAGTCATGAAAATACAGAAATGACAGAAGAAAGGGTTGTGATAAATAGGAGAAGGCTGTATTGCCTCTGCTGCCTGAGGATGCACAAGCTGCAGTGGCACTGACCTGCTGTGTCCTGGGTAAGCTTGGGACCTGAATTTTCCTCCTTCAAGAGTAAGTCAAAAGTAGCATGTTTTTTGTTTAAATAAGGAGAGGAGAAAAAAAGAAATTTTCAGTTTAATGCAATGGACCTCAGACTAACTTTGTGTGGAAAATTGTGCCTTGCATTAAGGGCTGTAAACTTAAATTGTTTTTTCCAAGCACTGTATTTTTGCTTCCACTACTTTAAAAAAAAATCAAATTGCTGAACTTGGGGAGGTATTTGTATACCACTTGGATTTAGAGTTAGTAGTAGAAGTGTTAAATCAGCTGTAGCTCACTCTTCATCTGCAGACAAAACAGTATTGCCCTGGTTTGCTTAGTGAATTCCATTCGTGGCTTCATTCATACAGTGTTAAACAACGAAAGATTTATTTTTCTTGTACAAGACAGAAGTTCATTTTTTATTGTATATGAATAACATATTTATGAAAGATGGTGAGAATGTTTTGACATGTGGTAGATAGACCTCTATTAAATCCAGCAGATTTCAACTACAGAAAAATATGTAGAGATAAACCTTGTCCATTTCATGTGAACACTTTGAAACACTTAAATCTTTTAAGAGTTACTGTTGCATACTTTTGAGCTCAGTTTCCATGCAAATTCAACTGGAACAAGTTAAAAAAAAACAAACAACAACTAGTAAAGAAGAAAGGGAAATAATGCTTAGTGTCAGATGTTAAACTAAAATTGAAAACTCACAAGCAATACAATTTATGTGGATACTTTAACCATGTAACTACTCTTTTAAAGTCTGAAGTGTAGTTTTAGAAGCAAATTAATGTTCATGGTATCAATTGATCAATAAGAACTGGCATTTCTCTAGGAAAACCGCTGGAAAGCACAAAAGCAGACCAAATACAAACTGGTTCTGCAAATCATAGGAAGGAAATTAATTCTGTTAGTCTTTTAAAAATGAATAATATATATATTGTTGAAGGGAATGGTATCAAGTATTGGTTGGTAATTTTTTAGTAGGTGTTTGGTATAAAAAGTCTAGTCAAAAGGTGAAGAATGGATCAGGCGTGATACCTGAAATTAGGATTATGTTTTATGGCTTATCGTCACTGAAAATGTGTTCTCCATAATTTGCTTTTAGATAATCGTGTGCGTTCAGAGGTCATACGGTAAGGATTTACTTCTTGAAAGGATTTAGCCAGTTTACAATAGGCAGCTTATATGGTGATACAAAGCCCAGGTGGAAGAGGAGGTTTAGGCACAGCAGAAAGCCTGATTGGTAGAAAACTACATTCCCTGCAAACATTTAACTCTCTGCTTGAACAAAGATGCATATAATGTGTGCGGGACCGTGCCACGTAGGCATGTAGAGAAAAGCTCCAAGTGTTGATTTCCTTATGTTTACTGGGGGGTTGTGGGGTGGGTGCTATCTGAAAGGCTCACAAAAGGACGTTATTTGGAAATTTTGCCTTGGTTTCAATTAACTTTCCTGCAGTCATCAGTCCCCACTGTCAAGTTTTGCAGGACAGGACGCAGAGCTTCAGCTCGCTGGGCTGTGCCCTAGTGATCGTGGAGCAGGTGCTGAAGTGTTGGTGAAGAGCCAGGAGTGTGGCCCTGGCTGTGAGTGCTGCTGAGAGCTGCAGAACTGTGGTGGTTGTGTGTTACTGGGTGTTACACCCACAGCTCACACACACACTGACGTGCAGCCAACATGTGTGTTACTGAATGTAAGACCTGAAAGCTGAGTGACTCCGAGCCAGGTCAGCAAAGCCCAGGGTTTGAGAACTGTGGGGCAACACAGGTGGCTTTAGAAGAACAGAATGGAATCTGCAACCATTGTCTAGTCCAGACAGCTCATCTCTCTTAAAATACTTGCTGTGTTGATTTTTGTGTGAATTTTTGTACCACAGCCATGTGCCCGATAACACTGTGAATGAACATCTTCTACCTGGTAGGTTACGTATTTAAAATTTGTGATTTACATTGCCTAGGAATATGGCACAGTTTCTGGAGTTAAAAACGTTGGTTTTTTCTTCCACTTGTTAATGTACAGCTTGTGATTTAAGTGTCCCTCTTTCACTTGCAACCCACACTGAAATGCTTCTTCCCTCCTCATCTTCCTGGCTCCCCTGTTGCATCTGTAAAAGAAAGAAAAGGCCTTGCAGGGGAAGGCATGTTTCAATGGAACCTTAGTTCTGTGGTCTATAGCCTTCATCTGTTCTGTGATTGTAGAGATCTGGGGACAAGGAATTCTTGGGAGAGTAAAGCTTCTGTTTTGTTTTTCTAAGCCTGGGAAAAAAATTATATTTTTGAGTTTTTTCCAGTCGAATAACTCGGAAGGATTAACTTTGCACTCTAATAAATAAAACAACCAAGCAGATTTTGTCCAAATGTTTCTTCACCAGACATAAATCCTAATCCTGGACTAAAATCTCACAGGCTTGTAGTAAAATTGTTCCAGACTAAAACTTGGCAAAGTAAAAAATCTCTGAAAGCAGGGTTCACAATGGAAATGCTGATGCAAGCATAACTGGAGCATTGCAAACGCGACGCCATAAGAACAGCTTTGCATATTGCTCATGAATAGCTCAGAGGTAAAAGGATTAACACTTCTTAATACTGCTTTGAATTTGCTAGACTTTTTGCTTGCTGGACTCAACACAGATATTCTGTAGTGTACGTAGGCTTCATATATTCGCCTTTTATTCTGATCCCTTTATTCCCCCCTAGCTGAGAGTCCTTTATTGCTGCAAACAGAAGCCTTTGTTACCTCGAATTTCCCGCATCACCTATCAGGATCTGTCAGGAGACAGAAATTAATACCAGAAATAACAATTTGAGCTCGGTGTGTAGCTATTTAATTTGCAGACTAAAGGAACTTCTGCACATTCCGTATTCGGAGAGGAGGAATGAGACTATTGGTGAAGAAGAGGAAAGTCTGGATCTCTTCTAAAATAGTGCATATGCTCCAGTGAGGTTTTAGTACTGTGGGTAAAAAGCCCCATTTAAAAAAAAAAAAATCCTGAAAATGAAATGCCTTTTATTTTGATGGTGTCACTGAATCTGTGCCTGCAGACATTTAGGTTTCTTTTTGGTTATAGCTAAAGCATTTTTAAGTGAGCATGTGTTTGTGTACACTCTGTAAATGTTGATAGGTTTACAGGCTTCTCTCTTGGAAGATTTTCATCATATAAAACTCGCTGCTGCTGCCGCTTGAGCCCTTTCGTTTGGAAATGGTTACCTGTTCCTGTGAAAATGAGAGCTGAGGAAATCTTGTTGATGGTCAGCTAAACCAGTTTGGGGTTGTGTGTGTGTATGTGAGTGTGTATGTGTATATACACATATGCATAGATATATAAATATCCTATTGCTGTTGCCATAGTCACACTCTTGCTGGGCTTTATACCAGCAAGTGTGCAGGGAGGTGTCAGCAAAACATGATGTATTTTAAATATAATCTGAAACACCATCCAGCAGCAAATCAGATGTTTATTAAAGGTCCCTTTCTCCCACCAAGCTTTCACTTAATTTGCTTTCTCACAAAAGGGAACAAACTTGAAATACTTCAGTGTTTAAGGAAATAATATTTTATAAAAATGGTAATATGCATGATTAAAGATAAAATACAAGGGCTCTGGCTGGTGATTATTTACAACAGGCATGGCCTCAGACAGCAATGGTAAGAAAAGTGAGTATATAGTAACTGTTAATCCACTTGACAACTGATAGCAATAGAAATTATGTTGGCAAGAAAATAGAGAGAGGTCTTGTACAAACAAGACATTATTATTTTCTTTGATTTCTTTTTTCTTTGATTTTTTTTTTTATAACTAAGATAAGTGTGTATATAGATCAAAGTAATTTGAAATACCAAAAAAACCCCTGTAGTCACAGTTGCTGTAATTCATATTGTTGATACACCTTGCTGTTTCAAAACTTGTCTTGGTCGTTTATTACTGGTGGGTATCAGAGGTTTTGATATTGTTAATGCATTTAAGCTTGCGATGGTGCATGCTGTGTGTGGTGCTGGATATGTAAAAGCAAAGAACATCATGGTAGTCTCTAATTTCTCTAGCTTTGAAAATTACCAAATAAAAGAATAAGCAAGAAATGTACATAGTTAAAATTCACAATGGAAAGGAAGATCCTTTGGGAGGATTTGAGTTGGTCTGGATAATTATGAAAGTTGCTGGTTAATATTTTTAATATAACTTCTGAAGCAGCTTTTATCAAAAGATCTAGGTGCATATTACAGACTAGTTTAGACTCATAACATCCTTGTGGTGAGCTGGGCAAGTATTTTCAAGAAACTGATGTCCAGAGATGCTTGCCATGTTTGCCTGTGCTAATTTGGAAAGCTGGGTCTTGTTTATGCTTGAAGTGAATGCAGATTAAGGTAGGGTGTAAGCACAGTAGTCATTTCTGATTAATTAAATGTGCAGAAATTCTTTCTCTGAAACAAGAGTGTCTTGTTTCTGGTTAGCATATCCTCTTTGAAATGGCACTCATTACAGAAAACTGCCCACTCGTGGCTTTAATAAAGAGCTGTTGTGTGAGCAGGAAGGTCCTGATTACTGAAGCTGGGGAAGGAGAACGTGGGGGTTTTTTCTCTTGGTCCTTTGGCCTGTCTGCTGGACCAGTCAGTCCAACAAGTGGTCAGATGGTCTTGGGATCAGTGGCCACAAGTCACTGGAATGGAGGCTTACCAGTTCTTCCCAGCGTTTGTCAGGCAACGTATCCCAAGGCTGGGAGGTGTGGTGCCCCACTGGTGCTGCTCTGTTGTTGTAGGAGCAAACCCTTAACAAAATCTAAAGGACTCCCATTTTCATGGGATGACATCAAGTGTTGCAAGGGAGAAGAGCCTGTACTTTGTGGTTGCTGTAGTGAAACCCTCCTGCAACTCTGCTCTGCACACGTTCTCTGAAAACTGAGGAGGCTTCTCAGCTGTGCGTTGGTCCCTCAGTACTGTGGTAGGCTAGTGAGGTCTCCTAAAATTTATTTAGGAAGTTATTTTCTTTGTCTTTCTCACTCATCTTAAAGTAGCCAATGTCTTGTTTCTAGGTGAAACTTCATAGCCCTGAAACAGCCCCTTCTGATGTCTTAAAACATGCGCAGTTGTTGCTTCTGCATGAAGATGTTGCTCAAGTCCTTGTCTATCCAGGTGTCCACCCAGATATTTAGATACAACAGCAATACAGGCTGTTATATGAGACTTGCACCTATTGATGGAAAGCCCCACTTCTTATATATGGAAACAGAGAATGTGGTCGTTTAAATAACTTGATGTTGGATTTTCAACTGAGCCGAGAATGGTGGTTTCATTCTTACTTATTAACCTAATACAATTTGCTGGTGTGGATACATCAATTTTGTATGTTGTTTTTTTTTCCTTATGTGGAAAAGATTTGATTTAAAATGTGGGGTGGGCATGGTTCATCTGCACAGAATTGGTTGGCTTGAATGCGTGTATATATAGGTCCTTTCCTAAGTGTGTCTTCAGCTGCTTTGTGGAGCGGGAGAACCTCCTCTGTGGTTGATGAGGTGTGTTAAATGTCTGTTGAAAAAAACACCAAATTACAAACAAAAATAGCCCAACCCCAAGCTTCTGCCTTTTCTTTCAGTAGTTTTCTCTTGCCTTCAGTTTTGCTGGCAAGCGTCTTAATTTGAGTGTCGTGTCAATCTGAACTGACATTGATACACAAATTAAAGAAGCAGCTCTCACAGTGGTGTCCTGGGGTGGTCTGAAGGGGGGTAACACACACAGCTGTTGTTGGGATGCAACCTGAGACCATCACTGTAGCAGCAGAAAGGAAATGAAAATAAGACAGGAAGAGCAACATACTATTTGAATGTCCAAAGAAGGGCAGATAAAACAGCTGGAGATCAGTACATTATAAATTAGCACCTCCTGGTTTCCTGGACCCTATGAGTGACAGCTCGAATCTGTCTCTGATGAAAGAGCTGTAAAACTTGGGGAACTCAGGGGAAGAAAAGCAAGATGAGTGGTTCCACAGGATTCCACCACTCTTCTGGTCAAGTGTCTGATGTTTCCTAGAGCAAAGTAAGGATGTAAACAGCAGCAAGGCCCTGCTGGCTTGCTGCCCCTCACTGCTGCAGGTTTAGCACTTTAGGATTACCGTGTGCCAGCATGGTGCTTCTGCCAGGCAAAAGCAGCCCCTCTGCCCATCTTGTGATCAAGACGAGAGCAGTGTGGTATGTCAGGTACCATGGGTTGGACACGTTGGTCATAAATTTTGGTGATGTCAACTGCTGTAGCAATTGACCTGAAATGTGTTACTTAAGTCTCTATCTGTCTATATAATAGGGGGAATAAAACTGATGTATTGTATTTTAATGTTAAAAATTTTAAGGAAACATTCTGTAAGTGTAAAGCAGTTCATAATTCATTGGGGATAAGTGAATGTCTTGCTTCTGTGTTCTGAAGTAGGCATTACTTGTTCATACTGTGGTCTGTTTTGCTTGCAGTCTTTAGTGCTTGTTTGATCACTTAAGCAGCTCATGACAGCACCCCTCACAATGCAGGGAAAAAGGCCAGTTTGAGGAGCCCTTGTGTAATGTAAAAGATTACAAGTAGAAGATACTACATGGCTCTTTGTCCATGCAAAATCCTGCAGAAATATTTCCAGTGA
Organism: Pipra filicauda; assembly: GCF_003945595.2. Classification (NCBI taxonomy): domain Eukaryota; kingdom Metazoa; phylum Chordata; class Aves; order Passeriformes; family Pipridae; genus Pipra; species Pipra filicauda. The sequence continues at coordinate 3,043,121 of NW_024104498.1, forward strand.
TATCTGTGCACCAGGATCGGTGGCAGCTTATGTGCGAGTGGAAATGGCTTTTGCTTCATGGATGGTCTGCTTGGAAGGGGCCGTGTCTCCTGGGCAGTGCTTGGTGCCATACTGGTGTCTCTGGTAAATCTGGGAGGTTTAGTGCCTCAAGTGCAGAATGGGAATTACGTTTTGAAAGCTTTCAATGTTGTTTTTCATGTGATTCTCAAACGCAGCTGATGATTTTATATGAGTTGCCGGAAACTTTTTTTTTTTATTTAAGAAATAAGCTACCTCTGCTCCCTGGGCAAGTTAGGGTTCCCGGGCTTCCATTACAGTTTTAAGGCTGAAGCTGGGTTAAGACTTGTCTGTGTTGACCAGGGTGGGTTCTGGTGTAGCTCCTCTGGTAACTGTCCTTCATTTGGGATAATTAGTGGGCTTGCAAAGTGGAGCCGGTAAAACCAACTCTCACCGTGGAATAATATGTCCACTGGAGGAGTAGTCCCAGTTTTTCCCACCACTCTTCTTGCAGCAAAAGCCTGTCCAGTGAGCTTACAGGTTGCTGAGGTGGGGAGGTACAGTGTTTTTCCTGCAGTCTTCATTGCTGTGGGCTACTTTCTCAAATTGAATTTTCTTTTCACTGCCACGCATTGCTTAACAGTATCTACAGGATGTTTTACTAATTGCATGTTTTCACTGTGGTAGTTAGTGTAATTGAAAGCAAAAGTTTCTATCATAATAGAGTACAACTTCTCTAATATTTTTTTCATGCTGACATTACATTTTAAGGAGTGCAGTGAAGCCAGTTTGATACCTGGGAGAAGCTGGAAGTCCAAGTGGTTTGGCAACTCATACTGTAACTTTGTATTCACAGAAAGCCTCGGGTATGCAGGAGACTAATGTAAAGAACTAATTTTGGAGAGTTGAGATCCTAGAGGGGCTCTGGTAACATTGCTTTTCACAGTGCAGGTTCTCCAGTTTTATTTGGTCAATAGAAGATAATCAGAGGAACTCAAGACCATTAAAGCATAAAATGTCATGGACTCAGGGGTCTTCTGACACAAAAGTGAAGAAGCCTATCCAGAACAATAGAGAAGGGCAATCTGGTTTGGAAAGGTTAAAATCATGATATCCTGGAGGTTTTTTCCACATTAAATGAGTGTCTTTGTTTCAACAGGTACGTTATTGGCACTGGTTTAGAAAACAGTAAGGTCAGAGCTGTAGTGAACTTCAGAGGATGATTTTTGCTATCTTCATCTGCCAAGTTTTAGTGAAAGAAAGCACAGTCCCTCCTTGTCTTTCATTCTGTGTTTTACTCTTTCAGAGGAAAGCCTTGCTCAACCAACAGGGTACATCACATGCTGGAAGGTGAGGTCTGAGAAGATATCTTGAGTGTGGGTATAGTGTGGTGACCGATAACAGAGAATCAGATAATGACTGCTGAACTGAATAACAAGCAGGCTTAGCTGATTTTTGCTTTTGAATGTGTTCAAGAAGTTGAAGAGGAAGAAGATCGATCCTATTCCTCTCCATTGCTCTTTGGATCCCTCTTTGTTCTGTAGTACCTCTAGAGACTCCTTGAGACCATGAGTCACTCTGTGTTGGGGTGATAAGTAACTCCAGGGTAAGAATTATTCTGTGTTAGACTGAAGTTAAGGGAAAGTGCTTTAGTATTTCTGTCTACAGTTGCCTGGCTGATTCGTGCTGGTCTTGCCCTTGCAGATTCACATACCTGCTGTTGGGTTCATGCTTTGTGTAATCTTCATTCTTACTTCCCACTTCATGACTTACCATCACAGATTGGATTTTCATATGCCCTTAGTTCCCTCAGACTGTCTTGTCAGGCACGTATTTGGTATTTGACAGCAGCAGGGCTTGAAAAGGTCCGTGTGATGCTGCTGTTGAGAATTCGGCATCCTTACCCTGAGGATGTCAGGATGCCAAGGAGGTGGCCACCCCATGGCAACCTGTTTGCCCAAACATGCATCTGTTGCCTCTGTGGGAAGATAGATGTCCCCTGTAAGCCCTTAACATAAATGTTTGTGCGTGTGTGAAAGGTGCAAGGCACGCATGGGTGGTAAGTGCTTTGATAAGCCTGGGCAGAGCCATTGCTGCTGTACTTGCCTCATGGTGGCTTTGCTTCTCTTAAAAGGACCTCACTGTGCTAATCTTCTTGCATCGTAGCACCTGTCACCTAGCAGGTAGGTGTTAAATACTGCATTCAGAGGGGATTATCACCAGCTCTTCTGCTCTGGCTGTAGAAGAGGAGGACAAGTGAAATTTCAGCTGTTCCATAGGGGAGGAGTAAAAGGGAGTAAAGGGGAATCCAGTAACAGGGTTGTAAAGGTCAGGAGGAGCACTTTAGGAATCCTTTGGGATGTATCAGTAATCCTTACATTTGGGATTTCATATTTGAGATGGATTTTGATGTGGATCTCACAAGCTGGAGATGTGCAGTTCGATGTTACATCGCTTGAATGGATGCAGGCTGTTCATTGCTATCTAAAAAGCCCTGTGCTGACGTATGACAGTGTTGTTAGATCAACGTGAATTGTTCTGATGGGCCGTGGGAGTTGTGGACTTGGTTGTTTTAAGGTGTGTACCTGTAGACTGGACCATTGGATGACATGGTTGGAATTCTGCTCTTGTGTGATTGTTACTTGGTCGCTGTTGTTTCTCTGTGTACAATGGTGTCTTGAGTTCTTTGAGAAGCTCATTTTGTGGAGCACAATAAAGCAAGAACTTGAATGTTAACAGAAGTCTGGAGCACTAACAGAAGTCTGGAGTGTTGTATGTGTGTGTAAACTGCTGCTACTGTAATATATTTCAAAGCCATGCTAAAAAAAAATAGAAAACAACAAACAGCAGGAAACATGGGTTGCTATCATGGATTTAACCAACCTGAGACAATTCTCCAGCAAGCTTTGCCTGATCTAAGGCTGTTTATACAAACTGAATATTTTGTAACTGTCATCTTGTGAGTTACAGGCAGTACAAATTAAAAGTTACTTTTCGGCATTGCTCCAACACACAGCTCTGCTGGTGGCTTGCTGGAGAGCAGCTCCAGTGGAAGGGCTGACTCGCCCAGAGCATCTTCTCTCCAACAGTATGGCCTGTGTTTATCCCTGAGAGCGGTCCTGGCTTCTGAAGTACTGCACCAGTAGACATGTGTTGCCCATGCAGTGATGAGGAAAACAAGGGTAATACATGCTGCAGGGTGTTTCCTATGCATCTGCCCAGTTTTATTTTTACATGGTATATTTATACACATGTGCTATCTTCCCAGTTTAGCTCTAATGCCCTCTAATTCTGGGTATGCAGTTACAAAGAAAGCAAAAATCCATGTAGAGGGAAGAACAAGGACCTTTAAGGCTTTGTAGTGTATAAGAAATTCCCAAATCTTCTAGTATTTTGCATATTTAAATGAATTAGAGCTCCCTATGAAAGTGTTCCTGCTTGTAAGTAGAAAATAAAACTTTGACTTGAGAACTGTAGCAAGATTCAAGGGAGACTCAAGCTGTCTGATTGTAGGCTTTAAATATCCAGAATGATTCATCCTGCTTTTTTGTTGTCCAAACCTGTAGTTAAAAATTACCATATACTTTAAATAAATTGAAGAAGGGTTACCACAGAAATGTGAGAATAAACTTGAATGACAAAACATCGAATTATTTTCAATTTCTCCTTTATAAGACTGCTCTTGCAGTCAAAGAATAATTATTAGTGACCTGCAGTGCTATCCAGAAGGAGTTTGTAATTTTCAGCTGAGTTGACACTGAGGATTTAGCAGCTGCCTATGAAAGAAAAGTGGGCGACTTAAGCAAATTGTGAAAATTGGCAGAATGTGGCTTGGATGGCTACTTATTAGATGAAGACTGGAGCACACAAGACAGTCTAAACAGACTGCTGATAAATTAGGATGTCCCTACGAAGTAGACTGCAAAGAGAAATGACAGTATAACGAGTCTAAGCACTCATGTCTCAGTTTTTAACCAGTGATTAGTGATGAGCTTAGCCTTTTTATATCATCTTCCTCAGCATGTGACTTTTGCTCTCCTTCTGCCTTTGCTTGCTGAAAGTAGAGAACACCTGGGAGAAACAATAACCTTTCATGTCTGACAGGAAAGAATCGAGTCTGTAGAACCTGAAAATAATCTGGACACACCTCTGCATCACCCGGTACGAAGCTGTGGCATTCACTCTGGTATTAAAAGCCCAAGCACCTTTGGTCATTATGGACAAATGCCAGTTTCTGTGCAGCTGAGACAAGCACTTTCCTCTCCTTGAACTGTCTGGAAGGGTGATGTTCAGAACCACCTCTCTTCCTTGTCCCATCCCATCCTGATTACAGACAATATGGGAACTCACAGGTATTGTAGGAAATGTTCTGTTAGAGAACTACTTTTACAGTCTGACCTCTTCTCTCCTGATTTCTCAGAAGCTTGAGAAGAGGAAAAGAGATGAGAAGAGCTGCATGCTTAGTTGTGTTTTCATCTATGAAGGAAGGCGTAGCTGCCAAGGAGGGATTGTGCAGGGCTGTTTGTAGGGTGTAAGGGGATGAGAAAACTGTGTTCCAGCATGGCACTTGTATCTGCAGTGAGCACAGGCTGGACCCTTCATGGACTCATTTTTAGCCTCTCGTGTAAAAGTAATTTCCCTATTGCCACTTCATGACTTAAAAAAGAGTTCAGCTTGGTCATCAGTTGTGGCTCTTAGGTAGGACAACTAACTTGTTTTCACCTACCACCCTGATGCCTCAGTGATGATCTTTCAGCCACAGGTTTAAGTGGTTTGGTAGGTCTCAGCGCTCCATGGGGAAGCAGCAGCTTCTCTCTGCTTCTCCAAGTAGGAAGGGGATGTCAGAGAGCTCTCCGTCTCATGTTTGGTGTCTTGGCTTTTTTCTATCTCCCTTCTAGACTACTAAAGTCTGTGTTTTGCAGTACATCATATGAAATCCATATACATTAGTTTCACTGTGCTATTAAGCAAAAACTATTTTGAGACCTCTTCTGTGTTTTTGGGTATGGAGTGAGGGAACTGTGGAAGGCTAGTGCTGTGGTTTATCAGGCAGTGCTGCTGTGTTTGTACACTGTATTCAGTGTGAGCAGATGTCTGGGGAATTGCTTTGACCTTGCTTCTGGGTAGCTTATAAATAGGGAGTAGGAATAAATTATTTCTTCAATTGTCATTGTAAGTGAGATATTAAAACAGGGAGTCTGCAGTTTCTGAGAAATCCAGTGATGGGTGGACAATAAAAAGAAAACCAATGAGGGGAGAAGAGATCAGGAGCTCAGAATGTTACTTGGGTAAGGGTTTTTGATTGGAGCAGCAAAACGTCTGAACCTGGCATATTTTTAATGAAGAAAGATCTGTTTATGATGACAGGATGACTAGAGAAGAAAAATCCTTAGATCTCTGTGGAGTGATCCATGAGTCAGAAATTGCTGGCACTTGGAGAAGCGCTCCTTGCTCAGCTCCTACTCTGTCTTGTGTTTTCTCTCTCTAAATGACCATGTGGTGGATTGAGAGACAAATTCGAGGAGTCCTCGGTCCAGTTCTCAAACAGGACACCTGTCGATGTTACGTTTCAGCTGTCCTGGTGGACATTTACTCGTCTCCTGCTCTCTGAGTTTGCAGACTCAGCCAAGACACAAAGAATTGAATAACCCCTGAAGAATGAACTCCTTTGTTGCCCACCGAGGCATAGCTGTGGCATTGTTTTCACCACGGGCAGGACAGTGAGTGATAGCGTCGCAGCTGCTTCACTGAGCTCTGTGCTGGAGGAGACTTCGGTCTCCTTGGACTTTTCTTTCCAAAATCATTCACGTGTGGAAAAAGATGAAATACATTTGTAAGCAAGACTTCATTACTTTTTTGTAAATGTGAGAAAACTGACTTTTACTGTGGAAAAGAAATAAATGCTCAGAGTTCGCTCTGTAGAAATTTGGAAGTATGTGGCAAGCAGTCAGCACTAACTTTTTGCAAAATAAATTTTCAAAATGTGGATGGAGCTTTCTTCTCTCACCCTGTGTTCTGTGTCTGGTGTTACTAGTTCAGGCAGAACTTTATCTCTGTTCATCAAGGAGACTGCCCTTGCCTAGGCAGCATTTAGAACTGCTCCATCCTCAAAGCCCAGCAAGGAGTAGGCTGCTCATTGCATTGCCTCAAAGCATTTACCTCACAGCATTCCACTTTTATGTTTGGTTTAGTAGCACCAGCTACCTTCAAATATGTTTTTGCATTGCTCTCAATTCAGTCTGCCAAGAACTCTTGTCCAGTAGAGTTTAAGCTACCTTTTAAGTGTAATTTAGACATAATTATCTCACCAAGATTGTATCTATTGACAGCAAGACTGCATTCATCAAGAACTCCTTTTGAAATATTTTCTCAAGTGGATTCTTCTCTGTTTTGCAAGACCCAGTTTTATATGATGAAGGCAATAAGTGTTCAGTGTCTTTGCACGGTGTGGTCAGCAGCGATCAAAAAAGAAAACATTTATGTGAATTACTATGAGATGAAAAGAAAACGAAAGCATAATTGCATTTTTGTCGTAGTCTGTGGTGAGTCTTATGCCCCTGAGTGATGGTCAGTTTTTAGTCCTCCATCTAGGAAAGAAAATGTCAGAGAAATGCAGCAGAGGTGACCAGCAGTCTTCCCAGATCTTCAGCAGAAGAACCTGGAGGCGAGGGAGGGAGTTCCTGTTAAAGTTGACCAAGTCTAGTACACAGCAGAAGGGCAAAGAGTGGGGACACTTCTTTTCTCTCTTCCTCCCATGAGGACAGAAGATCACCATCAGATTTAAGATTAAATACTTCATCCTGTGTGTAGCTTAAGCTATGAAATGTGTGTTTTTTTAACATGAAGCATTTGACATCCATTACTGTTGTCATACCATGCCATCACCAGATTGTATTTGGAAGAGGAATTAGTAATTTGCAGAGCATCATTTAATCATCTTTGTCAAGTAACGGATTTATTATTGATTTCAGGCTCCTAGTTAGCTTGGAGAATTGTATCTTTATGCCTTTGCCTTTCTTCTTCCCCAGAGGACATAGTGCCATTCTGCAGATTTTGTAAACCATCTATGTTAGAAGAATATCAGGGTTGAAAACTCAAACATTGAGTTCAAGCACAGAGAATTTAAGCACAAGTGTCATCTGTTTTATTTACTGACTGTAGCATGATTTTGTGAAAGAAATTGTACCTAGAAGTGCATTTAGATCAGGAAACATATCCAGAAGAAGCTGGACTATTCTGATTTTATAATGTGCTCTTGTTTGCTTGTTTGTTTGTGGGTTGGTTTTTTTTGGCTTTGAAATTTTCCTGTTTTGAATAGCTTTTGCATGTAATATAAGGAATAATGCCATGTAGTTCTTGATTTCCAGAGAAAGTAAGTATGGAGGAAAAGCAATAGTGCCACTACAAGTAAGTATACTAAATCCTACACAGGTTGTCACAAGGATTGAATCACAGCAGTTCACAGTTCCTGGTGAACAAAGAGTAACTAATAGCATTAGTAGAATTCTATCATTTATCCATGGACTTTAAGGTGGGATGGTGTTGTTGGATGCCTTTTCTGATTTTTCTCTCTATTGCAAACAAATATATTTGTCTACTCCAAGATGTTAAATGATTTTGTTTAGACACAGTTTCCTAAAAGATGTCTAGTTCAAGGTGAAAGTGTAGAGAGGAGGAAAATCCTGTTCTGTTGGTTAAGCTACTGCTGAGAGCATTAGAAAGGCAAACCTTGTATTTTCTGTTTTCAGCTGGACTAGCTTCAGCATCCGGATTTTCTGCCTGAAGTTTTCTCCCGTGTATGGTCCACTTGAACCTCTTACTGCTTGGGTGTTGTAACAAATCACCTTTGCTGACTTTTTGATAAACAAAAACATTGCTCTTCCTGGCGTTTTCCAATTTCTACAGCTACATTTTAAGGTCTTTTAGCAAGTTAGTAATTCAAATAACATTTTCTCCTAGCATTTTGTAATGTTAACTTCCCACTAAGAATATCAGGTGGTAGTAAATCATGTTCCACGTGGGCCAATGTGGTTCTCAGCTGTTTGCTGAGCAGCTCAGGGGTATTGAGATTCATCGATCGTGAATTTTGCTTTTAGGGTTTTTAGTGGCTCTTACCCAATGGTAATGGGAAGAGAGGCATCTTCATTCCTGGTGTCCACTGGGGTTTCTGAGAGGTAGAAGAAATGGAGAAAGGACCTACTAGATCACAGGGCAGTTCAGGTTGTTATTTAGGTGAAGGTGGATGTATCAGTGGGAGAAATGGAGTAATGGGCACGTGGGATCTGGCAAGGTGGGATTGCCAGCCTCCAGCAAGGACCGAGGCAGTGCATACTCTCTGTTTTGTGTAGCCAGAGGCTTCTTGAAGCCTGGGCAGATGTGTTGGGTCAGTGTTCTGGTGAGTATTAGGGAGGTCACTTTAAAGAGGCAAAAACTTAAAAGTAAAAAAATCTCAACGTGGACCTCAGTTATATGTCAGTGTGCAGACCACAGAGACAGATTTATTAAAGCAGGAGAGTCACTCATTAGCCATTCTGATTCTTTGGGAAGTTTAACATTACAGTGTAGCTGTTACTTACTAAGGAATAACTTGCACTTAACAATAACATGGCATGGAAAGCAGAACCCAATCTGGTCACAGCATTGACATAAGAAATTGGAATTCTGAAGAATTCAACTGGGCTTTGCCATATAAGCTGGCCTAAAGTGGACAAAATCCACTTGCATTATTTTATCTCTACTTGAGGCATTTTACTATAATTGTGTAATTTAGGTAGGCTGCATCAAGTCAATAACTTTTACATGTAGCAGACTGTTTTTATTCCAGAAGAAAAGGGTGTTTCTATAGATATAAATAGTCTTTATTATGAAATTGCAAAATTACTACCATAGAGAATTTCATTCAGAACGTACATTTAGTTTCCAGAGACAGGATTTAATATTTTGGGGTGGTGTTTTTTTTTTTTTTCAGGAAATACTTAACAATTATAGAAGTTGTTTCACAGCATCCTTTTAAACATTCGCACCTCAAAGCTTTTTATCTTGAGAAGGCATTTATTTGCTCAGGAGCGCTGTGAAATTTTCTAGTTGTGCTCTGAATCCTGTGGTTGTGGTTTAACTCCAGCCAGCAGCTCAGCCCCCCAGAACTGCTCGCTCACTGCATCACAGAGGGGGGGAGAATGGGAAGAGTCAAAGTGGGAAAACTCATAGCTTGAGATAAAGACAGTTTAACATGTGGAGCAAAAGCTGCGCGTGCAAACGGAAGAAAACAAGGAATTCGTTCACCTCTTCCCACAGGCAGGCAGGTGTTCAACTGTCCCCAGGACAGCAGGGCTCTGTCGGGCAGAACTGTGACTTGGGAAGACAACGCCATCACTCCAAACCCTTTTCTTCTTTCCCCAGCTTTGTATGCTGAGCATGGCATCATGTGGCATGGAATATCCCAGTGGTTGGTTGGGGTCAACTGTCCTGGCTGTGTCCCCTCCCAACTGCTTGGGCACCTCCAGCCCACTTGCTGGTGGGATTGATGTGATGTTAGAGCAGAAAAGGCCTTGATGCTCAGTAAGCCCTGCTGAGCAATAACAAACATCCCTGAATTATCAAGACTGAACAAATCCGAAACATAGCCTCATACTAGCTACTGTGAGGAAAATTAAGTCTATCCAAGCCAAAACCAGCACACCTGTTCTATCAATAACTCAGTTTTCTTAGCAGGGCACCAGAAGTGATGGGAGAATCAACAGACATTGGTGCTTAATTTTCTTCTTGAAACCACAGAGAAACTGTAATTTCTGTAATGAAGTGGCATCCATTTTGTTAGGGAAAACATCAAGCTTTTGAAATGGCATTTTATTATCTTGTATAATCTTAGTTTAAATGAAAATTGCATATGAGAGTGCCAAGCATACACAGACGTGCCTCTGCAACTTCTAGAACATGCTTTCTCTAGAGACCACAGAAAATTACAAGTATGCCATGCTGCCTCAAAGTCTGCCTAAGGGGAGTTTTGCCCTCCAATAAATAAGAGCCTACAGATCATAAATCAGCATTTTATCGTCAGCCACCAGGTGACTCTCAAATGTCAAGAACAGGTGCATGATAACTCCCCAATTTCTGTTGATGCCAGTAGCTGCCATCATGTTGTATGAAACAGAATTTTGCAAGAGGCAAATGTCACCTTTCCTAACTATTTCAAGTGTGTGCTTTGTGCCTTTTTAACTGAGACGCTGCAAATCCATATCTAAAATTTGAACAAAAATCTTTGCTGAACCCAATTTGAAGTGTTTGGAAGAGGAGGATAAGCTGGAGAAGTCTTGGTGTTACGGGAGGAGATTCCCAGCTTGGACTGATGCCTAATGACTGTGAATGCTTCAGTGAAGAGCATGAAGAAATTATCTGTTCTGCAGTGTAACCTTGATAGAAGGGGTTATTGAACTCATTTCTCATGTTCATTTGTATCAGCATTTGGAATCTCCTTAAACAAGTCTGGGTAACACCTTGGTAGTGATTTGTATTGTAGAAAGAATTGTTGTGAAAACAGTTTCAGAAACTGGAACTCCAGCTGCTGTATTTATTGCTGAGGTGAGAATTTTTTTTGTCTTTATTTAAAACAAAACAAAACAACTCCCCCTCTGCTTCCACCTTCTTTCTCTTTTTCATTTCTGCCACTCACAGCATCATGTCACTAAATCATGAAGTGACACAGAGAAGAGTTAATTGTGCATTGCTGGCTATCTGATTAAATCCACTCTTCTGCATTTAGACTTTAGTGGATTTATGAAGATGAAGTAAAGGGGAAGAAATGACATGACCACTGAGGGAAAAATGAGTATTAATGTCTTTTCAACAACAGTCTGATGAAATGTTATTTGTTTAAGCTACCTAGCTGTTTCAATTACTCATGAAACAGCATGGGTTGGATGTAATGCTGCTTGGTAGTGCTTGCTAAATGCTTCATAAGTGCTTTAAGATGACCCAGTTTTGGGATTGATATAAGGAACCTGTAATTCTTGAATACAAAAGAAACACTCTAAAAGGCCTCACCAAAGCTGCTGAATTAGGCTGCATTCTCCGGGAAATTTGGCACTGGTGCTTTAAAATGCCAAATGCTTATTTACTTGTAAAAGTGAAAAACTTACACGAGTATCTCATTAATGAAATAAATAAGGGGAGCAGATCAATAGGTGAATATTTAAGAGGCTTTTTAGATGATTATGCTGCAAAAACTATGCAGGAGGAAGAAATAGCAGGCTTTTGACAGCTAAATGAAGCATCAGTCATGCAGGTAAGCTTGTCATCGAGATTCCTACCCACACGTGAGGAAAGAATCGGGACAAAATTGTTAAAGACTTTTCCAGTCTTCACTCAGAGCCTTTTTCCTAAATCATCAAATCTGACTTTGCTTAAATTTAACAAAATAGAGCAAATTAAAGAAATAAAAGTAATACTGGAAAGCTTCAGAGCGAACAGAATATGCTTTGGAAAGCCTGAGCCTTTGACATGAAGGTTAGATCAGATAGAGTGCTCTGCAAATTCAGTTGCTAGCTGTGAGGGGCTTTATTGCTCTTTCTGCATCTTAAGACTTAAACTTTATATGCAGTTTCTGTGGAAGTAGCGAGGAGGGATTTTTCAAAAGTGTAAAAATTTGCTGGAACTTTGCCTTTACTGTGCCAAATCCCAGTTGCCATACATATTGCACATTTGGAGTACGTGAATAGTCTCATCCACTGAATCTTGCTTGATGAATATTTAATAATGCTGAAGTGGTTGACTTTTACAGATCCACACCTTTTCTAGGAGTATGTTGTTTTGTAATGCAGCTCCCATCAGCTGAAGTGGATAAAAGTTCACTGGTGAAGATCATGAGTGCTAGCTAGCATACTGAAACTATTTACTTCTTGGACAGAGATGCAATAAAAAGAACTCAGCACTTTCTCTGTCTATATTTAGCCTACATCCCCCACCTCTGTGGAACAGGTTTTACTTACATTACCTTGAACCTCATAGCTCATTTAGTCCAGCACAGTGCACAATGAGGTCAGCCTTCTGATGTGTGAGGGTTTCATTTTATGGTCACACTTGAGCAGACAACAAATCATGGGTGAACTTTGGTTCCTTCAGGTTCTCATTAGCATCATCGTTCCTAGCAGTGTTGCACCTCGCAGCTGGAGCAGAGACTCCTGTCATGTTTTGTAACCTCCTGCAGCTTCTTGGTGTGGGCTCCCAGTGCAGCTGGTTCCTTCCATGTGGGCAGACAGTAGGGAAGGTGAAGAGGTGATAGATGGGTATTTCTGCAGGGGTGGCAGTCCTGCAACGTGCTGTGATCCATAGAGGCTTTCACACAAAACTCCCCAGCATCTGGGAAATGTCCATCAGAACCATCTGTCCTGGCTGAAGCCAGGGAGACGAGCTGGATAGGTGAAGGTAAAATAAAAGACTTAGTGGCTGGAGACACAGACTACTACCTCTCCTTTCCCTTAGGTAGATCCCTGGAGATTTCACTGTTGTTAAGCCCAGAACATAATGTCTAACATCTGTTTTATGCTTTATGGTAGGATCCCCTCATGGTACAGACTGACTGGTCCTTCCTACTTAAATAGAAAAGGTTTCCTTATCTCTACAAGTGTCTCTGCAGTGAATCTTCTGAAACTTCTGCTTCCACTTCTCTAATATTTTAATGTCCATTGTGTTGCTGATGTTTGTCTGTGTTCTTGTGTGAAACTCGTGTCTGCTGGAGGACAGCCTTCACTTCGTGGATTGCAGACTTTCTTTCCTCAATGGTTTGAAGATTGTTTTCACGGAAGTAATTCAAATATTTAATTTCTCAGTTTGTGGATGGATCCATTTATTGCAACTGTTGGGATTCTCATTAGTGGAAATTAACACAAGCTGTGACATAAGCTTGGCTTGACTTTTCCACCACAGACCACAGTCATATGAGCTGAAATAACTCATTACTGAAATCATCTTTAGTTAAGAGAAGCTTTCTGTCAAGTGGATTTGCAGAGAGTGGAGCACGATTACAGCCTGGGGAGTGCTGTAACACAGAGCACTTACTCCAGTGGAGCAGGACGTATGGTGAGCTGTCAGCTGAGCCTGCATCTCCAGCTTGATGGCCCTGATTGCCCATCTCCCGTGTGCACTGGAAGATAGGGCAATGCTGTGGGTGGAAAGAGGTTGGTGGTGTCACCTGGAAGGGAGCTGATGTAAGAGTACATTCTTCTAATGCTGTGGATTTCTTGTACTTATTCTTACAAAATGCGTTAAAAATCTCAAAAGGGCTTTAAAAAGGGACAGTGTGATATTGAGGTCTAGAGAACCTGTCTTGCCTGAGCTTCTGTACTTGCTGCTGGTGCCCTAATTCCGAGAGGGTTCAGGGAACTCAATTACCACCAGTGTGCAAGTACCTGCACAAGTGGGGAATTTCTGGTGGAGAGCTGTTTAATTTAGCAGCGGATTGAATGATAAGGTCAATTGGAGCAGAAAGAAAAATAAGTTGGGGGCCATAAATACCCTTTTCCAAGGAAGAGGTATTTGCAATCAGGATGACTGAGCAAGGGTGATTGAATATAATCACTCTCTTCTGTCTACTGCTGAAGATGGTGCTTGTCCCAGTTCTTTAAGACCTGGGAATAAACTTGTGAAAACTGTTTCTTTCTTTCTTATGATTTTTATAAATGGCAGAAGGCTGGGAAGGTAGGTGTAATAGTACTGTGTATTGATTTTTCATTTAATCAGTCCTGAAGGTAACTTTTCTGTAGCATTGTGTACTGTTTGTAGATGAGTCTACTCACAAAATGATGGCTAATGTTGTAACATGGCTAGAAGAAGTTGCTGTGAACCCTTAAATCTAGTGACGTGGTGTATCTGTGAGTTCAGCTATTTGGATTTTGTTGTAAACCTCTTAGATATGATACAGTGGAATCCTCTTAAACACAAATTCCATGTAGCAAGTGACAGAACATAATGAAAGCATAAACTGTTACACAAATAAAACTGTCAAACGCATAATGCTGCAGCTATAAACAGCTGTGGATTTCGGCATGTTCCATGGAATTTAGTGAGCTGGGTTAGGATGCACATTTTTGGGTCAGTTCTAAATTTCACAGAAGAGCTTGAAGCAGTATTGATACTTGCTAAAATAAAATGTCTTTGCTTGTGAAGGAAACCTTTTTTGTCAAAATCTTAGAGTATCTACACTGCTGAAAAATTATTAGTTATCTTTATATAATGAGTTGCAAAAACACTGTATGGACATAAGGTGATGCAAATAGTAGGTAGGAGATACAACATGTCTTTGTTACAGTGCAGGAGGCTTTCTCAGCCAATGTGCAACAGGGATACTAAAGAATGCTTGAGTTAAAAGTGAATTAAGTGTTTATGCGTTAGGCATTTTAAAATGTGTAAGGAAGTACGTCAGCACTGTCTGCAGTCATTCAAAGTGTTTTCCCATCTGTCCTCCTGAGGAGTCTGTGTTGTTGCTGCTGTGTTTGGTGACCAGCTGGGCTGTGGAAGGAGCGAGCCCATCATAGGTCTGCCCTGGGAGAAGCAAAGGAGGTCCTGAATGCCTCTGTACTCTCTGCCGCTCGTCCTTAGAAAAAGAGAGCAGTGTTTCACCAAAACCCTCCCACAGCTGCAGATCTGGGCATCTGGGGACGAGTTTTTGGCAAGATCCCACCGCTGACATAGCTAAGTGATGTCTTCCTGCTCTGCTGATGTTTTCCGACTTTGTGCCTGGCACAGATGTTTTGGAAAGGATCTTATTCATCATCATTAAACTTGCCCTGCACAGGGATGAATGATGGAGGCTTAAGCAAAAGAAGAAAGACAACCTGTCCTCTGTTAAACAAGCAAACCAACCATACACCATCCACTCAGGTGGTGCTGGCAGCAGCTCTGGGATGTGCGTTCCAGAGCCGCCGGAGGGGAGTGCGTGGCCTCTGCTGGTTGATCCAGTAGACACAGCAGCTCAGGACTGGTGTTTGCCGTGGTGTGAATGGTTGTGTTGACACAATTTGAGCATTCTCCTCTTCACTTTGCCTGTCTGAGGTCAAACTCTTCCATAGTGCAGCTGTGTAAAATACCTGAGTCCTGCCTATGTGGCCCGTAACTGCAGGTACTCCTTGTGTCTGCAGGCAGATACACAGCACATGCCTGCCAGCGCTGCTGTAGCTTGGTGAGCCCTTCTTGACTCAACCTGTGCTGTAAAACAAAGCTACTAAAACACCTGAGACACATGACATTTCCAGGTGGGATGCTCACTATGTTATAGTTGGATATTTGTCCTTTGGAGGCTATAAATACAGATTTTCCTGCACTGCGGTGCTTGCGGCCCAGAGCAGTGTTTTATTAAGAGGAAGACTGTAGCTTGCCTTAGTGGACCTAAAACAGATTAAATGGCTTTTAAGCAGCCTGCATTATTTTAACATGGTGATTTTTATTTTTTTCCTTCCCCAGGAGAATTGTTCCTGTGTAAAAGTGAAGTAATGTGGATGACTTTTGAAGGCGTGCGGCTCATGTTTTGCATAACGCTGAGTTTTCAGGTGACCTGCTTTGTGACCCAGTATCCCGTTCCTTTGGCAGAATTGTAAATGTTCCCAGTACAGATTTGCAATGCGGGGCACGCTCCTCTTTGCTGCTGGAAGAGTGTTTGCTGCCACCAGAACAGGACAGGTGCCCATCACCCTTGCTGCACTGTCACTGGCAGGAGCTGAACTGCTCGGCTTCCATCAAAGCAGCTGAGGCAAGAAGAGGGCTGAGAGGAAGGGGGAGGTTTTACGGTGGTGGAAAAGCCTGGTCGTTGGCTTAGTTCTGCTTAGTCACTGATTCACTGCAGACCCATGATCTAAAGAGAAGCTTTCAACAAATCTCCCAGAATACTGTCAAGGGGGAAGTAATTGCTGGTGCTGCGGTGGTGGTCCTTTTGGAGAAGGAGCTTTTAGGAAACATGGCTCTTCCCATTATCTGTAATTTATGGAGAAGGCTTGTACTGCTCAGCAGATGGGCAGGGATCTCTTCTGAAGTGGAATCATCCTTGAGCCGTGTCAGTTCCAATTACGAAAATCAATCACTAGGACTTCATCAAGCCAAACTTTGTATTTTAGAGTTTATAACAGTTACTATCAGCAGTCATGAAGAGAGATCTGTTTGTTTTTTGTAGAATATATTAAGTGTAACATTGATTTTGACTTGAAAGTGTCCAAAATCGGAATTCAAGGCAAATAAAATTGACATGAAGGGATGTGTTTCGCTTGCATTCATAAAGATGGTACTTCAGGGATTTACATGAAATAGAAAACCTTCTGCAGGTTGCATTAAATGTAATAAATCGTGCCTGAAAACGCCCCCAGTTTGACTGTAAAGGCCTTATCTCACCCATGTAAAATATTTATGTGTAAATGCATATTTTATATTTTTCCTTTACCATCCTTAGGTTGCTTTATACTTTCATAAATGGCATCTCTGGTGTTTACTTGTCGTGGAGGCAGCAAAAAGCCTCATTCGTTTTATTTGATGCGATTACTTTGACTTTTCTCTTGGTTTATTTTGAGTATAAGGAGAAGCAAAAGGCTGGTTGGAGTAAAGAGTCCTAGGGTGATAAAGGCAAAAGTGAAGAGCTGGACATTTTCATGAAGATCTTTGTTTAATTGTGACTTAGCCCTGAAACATACGAATCCACAGTTTTTCCTGTTGTTTTACATGCCACTGTTCTTTTTCTACCACTTCTACTCTATTTTGAATTGTATTTACTGTTAACCTAAGGGGGATATAACCCCTACCGTATCTGATTTTTAAGTAATTTGTCTCTGATTTTGTGGTTAAAAGGCCTAGAAAGTTCTTGAGATTTACAGTTGGGGAAAATATTGTGATGCTATCTTAGCATTTGGTAGTGGTGTGGTTGCTGTAGGAATAGTTGTGTCCTATTTTAATGTCCAAGTTTCTAGAAGTTCAGTTTTGAGTGTTTTCAATAAAATCTTCAAGAATGATTCAAGTCTGGGAGACATTTCAGTGAGTGATTTAAAGCTCAAACTGTTCACTGAAGAGAAGGTGAAAAGGTGACATTGCTGTTGCTTAGAAATACTTAAGTAAGAGAAAGATATCAATTTAGAAGAAAAGGAAAGAAGAAAGCTACAGGAAAAGCCAAATTGATAGTTGAAGCAAGACAATTTGCAGAGAGAACATAGAAAAGGTGTTTACAGGAAGTAATTAGCGGTTGATGCAATTTTTTAAGGGACTTAGTAGATCAAAGATGCGGTGACTTTAGCAGGTTTTCACCTAAAAATTTGTAGTTACCAATTTTATCACAGCATGCTTTTGGACTTTCTGAAGTTGAAAGGTTTATGAAAGGATTCCCCTCCTTTTCCCCTGTGTCCTTCCAGTGGTGCTTCAGCTCTTCACTGTCCCACCTCATTGCTTTTGATCTGTTGGTTTTTGATGATACAGCCAAGGTAACATAAAGGCCGTTGATGCTGGGAGAGGTCTTGTTCTCGCTGCCAGCCACTGCTTCTCTTGTGTGGTACCAGTATCAGCATGTGCTTAGTGTAGTGGTGGTGAGTCACTCCCAGTGCCTAATTAGCAGCAAAAATTAGAGGAGCTTTTAGCTCTTTGCACCAGCTAGATGAGAGCGCTGACACCGCTGGGATAACAGAGGGACCAGTGCCGTTGGAAGTGAGAAATGGGACAGTGCATTTTGGTGTCAGTGATGCATTGGGTTATTTCAGTTGTTTGTGCACCTGTGTTTCCAGAGACCCGGAGCACCCTGCCAAACCAGACATAGGTCTCCAGTTGAAGAAGCGATCCAGACAGTTCTGCTTCCCAGCCAGTGGATTAATCCTGTGTTTTCAGCAGATGCTGTGAAATGGATAAATTTAAGACTGTTGTTATGCACTTTGCTTTCCAAATATCCCAGTGAAACATTTGCAGAGTTAGTCATCTAGGCAGAGGGTGGACAACTCCTACTATTCCTTACAGGCATATGATGTGGGAGATGCACGATTACACCCTTGTGGTATCTTTTTCTTAACTGGTTTTTTTTTCAGGCAGGGCGTTGCTGAAGAGCAGAGGGATTTGAGGTTTTTTCTGCTGTCAGACCTTGTCTGTATTTTTATCAGCTCTCTCTCAGAGAAGCTATGAATTTCATAACTCTAAATCCATGAACTTTGGGGATCCTACTGGTCACTTATTGATATGGTGTCCTTTTGGTATGAAGGACTAATTTTTCAGGCTATTGCAAGAAGAGAACTCCTAAAGCACAAAAAAAAAAATTTGCAGTGTGGCTATTCTAAATTAAATGTCAGGGTATTGTGGTGACCTGGTTAAGCTACTATTTCCCTGGATGCTGGGACTGACTGATCATACAGTGTAAGGAAGAATAAGGAGTTGAGCAAGGGAGAAGAGAGCTGTTGCTCTAGGTCTGGCTGTGCTCCCTGGGCTTGCTGAGACATTCAGACTCCGCTCTTGGTGCTTTCACTTCTAGGTGAGCCTGGCACTGCCAGGTGCTCCAGCCTGCTGGTGGGATTCACCTTGTGGAGCTCAGGGTATGCTGATGCTTTGGACCCAGCCTGTCTTCCCATGAAGCTGATACACGTGGAATAGTTCCCAAAAGAGACGAAAACATCTGACTTGTGTATTTCTGCATTTTATTGGAAAACACAAATTGTTGAAGTTCGAGATCACAGCTGGGGGGGTGTCCATTGGTCCATGACTTCTGTGGGTGTGGGTAATGGTGTAATGTGTACCTGCAGCCTTCTTCTGCCAGGAGATCACTTTCTTTTTAAGGCTGCAGTCCCTGACCCTGTGTGAGTGAGTGCAAGGGGCTTTCAGTTGCTCAGGAATAATTTTGTGTTGTGAAAAGCTGATGGAAGAGAAGAGGTTAATGAAGCTTCTCAGCACTCTTCAAAACAAAAGCTCTCTTTTCAGCCCTGGGTTTAGTTTTTAATTAGTTTGGATTACAGTTTGATTTAAAGCAGGTAAAGGGAGGATGAGTTCATGTGATCTAGAGGTTTGAGCATTATGCTGCTATTTGTACTTTTTTGGTTAATAATGTATCCTGTGCTAGAAGGATGACTGGTGGTTTAACAGAATTCCTTCCTGTAAAACATTTTTAAAGAAAAACTAGCCTGTTTTTGCAAACTTCATTCCGGATTAGAGTTGCTAGATAGCAGTGCAGAATAGTGTTTTATTGTGAAATTCACTTCTGTTTAGGAAAAAATAAATTCTGTGAAATACCTAATTCAGTGGCTTTACATTTTTTTCCTTCTTCCTCTAAGCTATAGAGGCAGCATAATTTTATATACTTCATATTGAAAATTCATTCAAATGCAGTCTGGATTTATTTATTTTATACTGTCTCATCAGCAAAATATACTTTTTTACTTGAATGTATTTTATAGATATATAAAAAAGCAGGCTAAAAAGAATGTTCCAGAGGAATTGTTTTATTGGTTAGCACAATATATATGCTTTTAATGCAATTTAGATTGTATCTAGTGAAAATTGAGCTCGAAATTCTGAAGCTTGTGCTTGTTCTTGTGAATAATGCACGCTTTAAGTCAACACTTTGCATCATTATTTTGAGCAATGGTTTAGCCTTGATATATTTCAAAGCACATGTATTAGATAATGTGCTGTATACATACGTGGTTATTTATGGATATAAACTTTCTGATTAGATATTAATGTTAAAATATCAAAATGTTTGCTGAAGATGTCTTCCTTGTTCTGCCCTTTAGTCAAAACACGGTGTTAATACTGGATGTAAGAAATGATATGCAGGTACTAAAATTTGCCAGTTTTTGGTTAATCAAGTTTAGCGCTCTGTTTATAACTCAAAGCTTTTTTCCTTCAAAATGTATACTAAATGACATGTAAAATAAATTTAAGAGGATATGTTTTCTAGCAAGCAGTTTATTGTAGTTTGACTGTTGAGAAGGCCCCATTTTTTGGGTATTTAGAGGAAGCTAGTCCCGAAAATGTCTTAGTGGAACAAATTACCTGATTGAAGACAATGCATTTGATACTCTTTGTTTCAGAAGGGGAGCTATTTGTGCAGTCAGAAGGACTAAGCTAGTGGCAGTGTCTGGAAGCATGTCCTTTGTCTAAATGAAAAACCCACCCTGAGAAAGGATTTATATTTCGATATTTTGGGAGAGAGCTGACACCTGTTCTTCTGTCTTTACTGTTACACCTTTAGCTGAGTGTTTCCTTCTCTGTCCTTCCTTGATACACAAGAATGATGAGCTGTTTTGTGGAAAAGGACTTCCCACAGTTTGAAGAAAGGGATAAAAAAGCCCTGTTGCCAGCTTCTTTTGCTAGCCATTATCTGTCTCAGTGGCATGGAGCTTGTGTGTAAATGCAAATTTAGTAGTTATTGTTTCTTGAGTTACACTTGGTTGTTAGTCATTGCTGAGATTCGTAATGGTGACATTTTGATAAAGCTACAGTGTGCAGATGTGTTCATCTCCTTCCATATGAAGAAACTTCTTTTAAGCACATGTAAAGGACCTTTCTTAATTCCAAATACCATTCTGTAAAAGATTGCTGTGAAGCTGGTTATTTTGTTTTTGTAATGTAATTCCACTCACAGCCTTAATTTCATTTCTTTCTTTATTTAATAGATCTGGGTTGCTGGCTAATTATACCTGTAGTGCCCCAGTGCTGTAAATCTTCTATGCTGAAATTAAGACGAGAGTTTGTAGTGTTTATCTAGAGGATCTTCACTGGTCCCAGCAGGATGGTGTATTTCCTCTGCTGAATATCATCAAGAGCTGGGATTTACTCAGGATCGTTCTCTGGCAGCTGCTATGCAACAAACTCCCCCTTTGCAGTGGTATTTTGGATTTTGTCCATCAGCACTTTGCAGATAGCTGCCTGGGGAAAGCAGATACCTGGATGGCTAACTTACGGTCCACTGCAAATACTGGACTTGCTGATTTGGAGGTAGAAGCCTTCGATAGTGTATGCAATGTAATTGGAACCTTCCCTTATAATTTCTTGTAATGATTGCTTGCATATGTTGGCTAAGCCTGCAACATCTGACTTTCATAACCCTTCATCCATGGTAAAGCTGTGCAGATACATCATCCCTCGAGGGATAGTGAGGTGTAAAAGGGCAGGGGCTGATGTACAAGCTGACTGACCCATACTTTCCTCTTCTGCAGTGGCACTGTGATCTATGGTGTAGAGCAAAGACATCTTTAACTTTCTGAAGCAGGGAGGACTTGCCGTAATGATGTGGCACATACTTTATAAAGCCTTTTATCCAGAGAGTATGCAAGTGTTTTAAGAGCCACGGATGTTACTTTGTATGTCCGAACTATTCTCTGCAGGTGAAACCAAGGCAATGCCGGTCATGGCCTGAAGTCTTCTGAGGTTGTCCAAGCAGAACTTTGTTTCTCTAGGTAATGTTCTAGGTGGTTTCTACAAAGAATTTGATGTGAGAAGGAGATAAATAAAGTTATAAACTTGCCAGGTGCTAAAATAAAAGTGATGATCCGAGGGAAGTGTTTTGTTAATCTAGTATTTGGGGACTAATTATTCCTGTGTTCTTTATGTTTTAGCTATTTGCTAGGTATACTGTGAGCTGAGCAAAGTGGGGCCAATCTATTCACATCAAATATTTGTCTGCACTCTTCCTGTACCTTTATTTTGCGTGTATGTAGGTGTTGACTGATAGTAAGGAAAACAGTGGGTAAACAGTTCAGTCAAAAAAGCTTATTTATAAAATCTTAACATATATCTAAGAAGGAACCCCTGCCATTGAGCAGAGTAATGAAGTTTAACACAGGCACTATTTTGGATTAATAGTTGCTGATGGTAGAAAGAGCCATTTCTGCCAAAGTGCTAATGCTGCTGAAGGATGTGAGAAATGCTGCTGTATCCACAATGCAAAATAATGTATTTTCCTTTGTTGTTGACTGGAGCTTGGTGCATGAGGAAGCTGGGGGAATTATCCCCAGCCAGCAGCATCTCCAGCCTACCTCTGCCTTGCCCAGTGAATCCTGCTGTCCTGTTGTCACCTGTATAGTTATGAAGATGTATGAGACCACAACCTCCATGTAATACAGCTCTGGGCAGTGGTGGATTTTCGCTTGAGTTGCTTTGCACACCAACGCCAACATGTCAGATGCAGTTTACACTGTTTGAATGAACAGCAGCCCTCTAGCAGGAACTTTTAAAAACATTACTCAATAAAATTCAATGCAGAGTT
This sequence comes from Pipra filicauda, assembly GCF_003945595.2. Taxonomy (NCBI): domain Eukaryota; kingdom Metazoa; phylum Chordata; class Aves; order Passeriformes; family Pipridae; genus Pipra; species Pipra filicauda. Next base: position 3,065,322 of record NW_024104498.1, read on the forward strand.
GAGATAGTGAAGATAATCCTCCATTTGCTTGTAGAACAGGTGTACATTATATAAGACAGGATGTCACTGGGGATGGTTTTTGAGACTTGTGGTTGGGAGGGAAAGAATTTCGCATGGTAGAGCGTGCGCTGGATTTCCTTGTCTTGGGCTAGATTTTAGTTGAAATTCCTGTGCGCTTTGTGGGGAGGGATCTGCTCTGGTCTCTGAGACTGTGCTGCCAGTTTGACAGCTCAAATAGAGATTCCTCATGCTCACACACCTTTTGACTTCTGTAAGCTTTGAAGAAATGCAGTTTGTAGAAGTGTAATTTCTCCTCAGTTCTCCTCGAGCTGACCCAGCCCCCTGGTTAATTTGCTGCTTGCTGTAACGTTAAGCCTCGTAAAACTCAGAATGCTGAGCTCTAAACCTGCATTTGCTATGAGCCCTAGAAGTCAAGTCAATAACTGGAAGATCTGTAGTTCCTTATCCCAGAGGAAATGCTGTGCTGGTACTACACGCCTGGGGCTGTCAAGAGTAGTGCAGCTGGGTATCCCTGTTTTGTCCTGGTGTTTGGATCTCCTCATGTGACACCTCAGGAGAGGGTGACTCTGGAGTAGCCTTTCCCTGCAGGGAGAGGGCAGCAGGAGGAAAAGTGGTCTCTGAAAGAGAGCTCTACCCTTCTCCATAATAGTGAGATAAAACATATGAATGTCAATGAAGCATCCTTCTGCAGAGTCAACTCTCCCCTTACATCCATGAGCCTTACTGGGTACCAATTCCCTACCCTCTGTCTGATGTTTTCTCCATAATTACAGGGAATAACGATGTTGTATTTTTCCTTAAGGCAAGTGTTTGACAGAAATCTTGGCCAACACTTTTGGCGTTGTTTTTTTGGCGTTGGCAGGGAGCATCTGGGTGCAGAGGGGAGGAGTGTCGAGGCTGTGTTTGGGGGCAGCTTGGAGCCGCACAGGGCTCGCTCAGGAAATTCATTAGGGGTTTAGTAACACAGAGATACCGGAAAATGAAAAACTTGCCAGTGCCAGAGAGGGAGAGCTGCCCTCCGCCTGCACAGGGCTCTAATGGCTTCAGTTTTGGACATAACCAATTCTTATTCCCACAGAGATGTTTTCTTGCATCAGTTCATATGTGCAGAGGTGTGCATAGCAGAGCCTTCCTGTGAAGAGTGGCACACAGCAAGGTCTGAGGTTAATGGATGATACGGATTTATGCATAATTTTGGTTACACTGGCCAGTTTCTGAGTTCAAACCTCTTACCATTAGAGAATCTCTCTTCCATTTAGCCTAAAAACATGTACTGTGTGGCCAGACAGTGGGACAGTAGGTGACCATGCATCAGCTCATAGACCATCAGTCAAAAAAGACAGTGCTTACATCATTAGATGTGAGATCATTGCAGAACAAAATTGATAGAGAAAATTAATTATGCAGCTTTTATATTAATCCAAATATCTCTGACTGGGATGATGAGTCTTCTAGCACACTTACAAAATTTTGATATATGATATCTTACCTCACTGGAGAAGAGTGTCTCTTGGAGTCTTTTAAAAATTCTGTTGCCTTGACCACTGAGGTCTGGGCTGTCCATGAAGCTGCATTTTGGGAGGTTTGTGTTTCTGTCACTGTTAGCAACACTAATGAATAACTTACTATGAGGTTGTCTGTTTACTGCGTGGTTGCATGATTTCTGGGAGCTTTTGATTTAAACTTACTGTGGAAAAGTGAAGAAATGCCAAAGTATTTACCAGAAAAATTATGCGTATTTGTGATGTAAAGTTACTCCCGTTTGAACTTTCCACAAGCTTATAATGATGGTAAGAAGCACTGGAGCCCGTAGACAAGTTTTTTGTGGTGACTGGGAGAACCTGAGCTTCAGCCTGCTCATGCTGTGCAGCTTCAGCATTTCCAGGCTGGCTGGCAAATGTGGTGGAGGTAATGTAGCGAGATGGAAGGCTGCAACAGAATCTGTGTCTTGGTATTCTCAAGTTTAGTTTCCATGTGTTGAACTGTTTTACTTTTCTCTATGTAATTGAGCACTGTAGAGATGTGAAAACCCATGAAGTGCCCTGTGGTGGAAACTGTGTTTAACAGTCTTCTGTAGTATGGGAGAGACTTGAGCATGGCTGAGAATTTTTTGCAGCAGAGTAGATCACAGGAGCTGTTAAGTGCACGAAGGAATGACACCTTCAGCAAGTGCCTGTAATGTGTACACAGTGTGCATGCAGGCAGAGGGGGGGGGGGAGAAAAATTCCCAATTTTACAATTGGCTTGTTTCTGCAATGTTTTAAGAGGATATAGATGTTGTGGTGTGTGAAAAATAATGTATGGTTTATTAATTTTGAAATTTTAAGTCTACTCTGAGAGACAGGCACATCTAATCTAAATGTGTTTGTAACAGCCAGAAGTGCAAAGGCACATTTTCCTTAGGTGTGGAACATCACAGATTTATTTCATTGTTTACTCTGGTGTTGATAGATGCTGCAAAGGCTTTAGACATGGAGTTGAAATAGTACCTCTTGTTCTGGGTCTCTGGGGTGGCTGGGATCAGCCCTAATTTGATTAGAGTCACCATTCTTTTTAAAGTGGCGACACCTGAAATCTGTAATTTACATACTCACACAGCTTTCACAGCGTTCAGAGACTCCAGGCAATGCTGTCCATCGTTTCCCTGTGTTTTAAAGCCTCTGGCAATAGCCATTAGGTAAAATGCATCACTAAAAGGCGTAACTGTGGGGAATGGATTATACCAAACACTTTACTGCGCTGGTACTCTGGAGAACTGTTGAGAGATACGAAAAACATGGACATTTAGCTGGTGTTAGAATATGTGTCTGAACACTGTGCCGATGGAACGAGCTTTTTAAGGAGAAAAGTTGCTGCTGTTATTTCAGGTGAATGCAAAACTCAAGTGCCTTAGGGGATAGCTGTGACAGAATGATGTTTTTGAGCAGGCTGACACTGATGGTGGAGCTCTGTTTTGAGAGAGGATGTCCTCAGTGTCACACTGGGGGAGGCAGCTGAGCCGTGCATGGGGCTGTGGAGTCACCAGTACTTGTTCGTTCTGGCAGTTGTTTAGCTACAGAAGAAGGAAAAAAAGTAAAACCCACGTGGTGTGGAAGGTCGTAGCTTTGCTTTGCTGCTTGGAGATATTTCAGGGTAGCAGCACTGCGGCTGTGCCCACTCCTGGCAGGTTGCTGAGGAGAACTGGGCAAGCCAGGGAGAAATCTTGTTCCCTCCAGATACGGGGACTGCAGTAGTGTGGACTTTTTTTCTCCTGAAAAATTGCAATTGTCCAGTCTTTAGCCAGCAAAGAGAGAAAAGCTTTTTAAGTCATTACATCACAGAATCACAGAATATTCTGCAAGGAGATGAAAAAAAGGGTGAAAACTCACTTCTCTTCGTGATCTTGGACTGGGACAAGAGTAGTTCCCTGCATCAGATACTAACCTGCACATTCAAAAAGTGTATATAAAACACAGTTTTAAAAGAAACCCAAAACTTGAGTTCAGCCCTAATGTCTCCTGCAAAGGATTCCTGGCTTTTTATATAGTTTTTGGAACAGCTTCACTTACACTCAAAAATACTTCTTTTTTTTTCCCTTTTCTTAATTGCATGGAGCATGCTGTGCTGTGAGCTTTGAGAGTACCCACCCTTCTTGGCCATCAATTGTCAGAAGGGGAAAAAAAACAAACCAAAGCAACATCAGGTGTGGGAGACACCCATAAGTGCGTGTTGGGAGCAGTGCAAGGCAGAGGAGCTGCCTTGTGTGGGTGGTGTGGGTGGTGCAAGGTGGGCCAGCACAGCTCCGGATCTTGGGCAGCACCAACCTCTGCCATGGGAATTGAGACAGGGACATGTTCAGCCTCTGTTGCCCCTGTCAGAATCCACCCTTCACTCCCGAGTAGGAGGCTGTAATAATGAAGACAGGGGAAAGGTGCTCGGAGTGAAAGTGACCTTGTGAACCTTCTCTGCTGACTCATTTACATTAGCTCTGATGCTCCCTGAAGCCTCTGTGGCTCTTAGTAGAGGCATCTGATGGTAAGGTCTTAACCTTTGTTTCCATTATTTGGATATTATATATTATTATATACTCTTGTATAATGAAATATTCCAGGTCATCTTGCATTTCAAGTCTTTTTCCTTCCTTTTTCTCTTGGGTTACACTCGCTGCTCTGCACTTCCAATAGCAACCATTGCTGTATCTTGGCACAGCCATTGGGAAAGTGTTGATGGTGGAGTTAATAGGAAAAATATTCTAATGTTCTAGACTAAGTCAAGTAAATTGAGGCTTTGTGCTTTGTACCAACCCGCAGCATACTGTTACATCTCCGAATTTCTTAATTTGCTTGTGATGTATGTATTTTTTCTCATTATGTTAGTTTTTGTGAAAAGAAGTACTGTGTTATTGAAAAACAAAGTAAATTAAGTAAGCTGGGTAGAAAATGGTAATCACAAAATGTGTTGGCTGTGTGCACTATAAGTACCCAGACCTCGGATGGTGAAGAAATGGATGGCTTGCTCTTCTTACTGATTTTTAAACTTCCATTGGAAGAGTAAAATTGGGGCCTGCTGTCCTTCTCCTTAAACCCTGCTTTCTTTAAATAAAACTCAAATCAAGACATGATTTCGTTTCCTATTCTGGTGGAGGCTCGTGCAGGCTATTTCGGATGAGTTTGCCAGGATCTATTTTTGGGACGGATGTCCGCTGGACCCGTAGCAGGAGTCGAGACCTTGACAGATCGCGGAGCTGCTTGGAAGAGGTGGTGCTTGCAGGCAGCCGCTGTTCCTCTGCCAGCCTTCGCAGCCGATCAATTCATTATTCTGCTGAGTGCCTAAAGAGAATACCCTTGTGGCTGTTCAACGTGGCTCCAAAACAAAAACATATTTTACTCATTTAATAATTGAAAATACATTATTATGTAAGGCTTTGTTGGTACTTCATGGTGCTAGAAGAGTTGTTGTTACTGGGCTTTAACCCCATATTTAACAGCCTGCAGGCTGATGGAAGATGTTGCTTAAACCCAAGCAATTTAATGACACTGACCAACTTCTTTATTTCTTTTTTTTTCTTTTCTTTTTTTTTTTTTTTTAAGAATCAATTATGAATCTTGGTCTAAATACGTTCTGTGCTCCCTCTGCTGGCTCAGCATCATGGATTAGCACTTTGCCTGCTCTCCCCATGGGGAGCAGTGATGGACGTGTGCCCACAAAGTAAGAACACTGGAGCACAAGCCTCATTAAAATTAAAGCAGGAGAGACCTCAGTGTGTCAGAAAGGAAAAGGTGGTTTGGGCCAGGAAACCCATTTTGAATTCAGTGGTCGCATAAGGTTTTATTAACAGAGATAGAGCTATAATTTGGAAATAGTATGTCAATAAAAAAGGTGCCATCTTTTAAAGGTAGTTAGCTTTTCCAAAAAATAAAATGGGAAGCGGGTAGTATTGACAGGAAAATAACATTTTAGTAGTAAGCTTTGGGAAGCTGAAGTTTGTATCAGGGTAGAATCATGCTCTTTACATACAATTAAAAGAGCAGGGGAAATTAAATGCATTTTAGGTGTGATTTGATGCCTACAGTTTCTTTTTCCTTAGAAACCAATGATTATGTGTTAAATTTATCTTGGCATATGAAAAAGATGTAATGACTTGCACTAACAAGATAAAGGAGAAGGCAGCACTTAATTTCCTAGGTAATACACAAAATAAAAATGATTTGCATGCCTTCAAATGATTATGCACAACCTTGTTAAATGCCGTGCAATACAAACAAAGAGCAAATGAGTTATCCAGATAGGACACCTTTTTGTGACTGCAGAATGCCCACGGAGGGGCAGGAGGCACAGGACTCGTTCTCCACCAGTGCTCAGGTTTTTGATAAGCATTGCTGGCAGGGCAATACATTGAGAAACGCAGCGGTGTCAGGAACGTAAAACGGCAATGAAACGTCTGTGTGATATTTCATGGTTACATGATGGCGCTTTGGTTAAGGATGTGCTTGTTCTCTGAATTTAAATTGAGTTGCTCTCCTCTATATATGTTCAGTCCCCCATTGCTGGGTAAGGTGTAACCCACTGGTGATGCTGACAGCCCTGCTCCTCCTGTTTTCTTCGAGGGACTCTCCTAGTACCATGTCATTTACTGCTGCTGTTTTACAGGCAAATCCACTATTTGAGATCCCAGAGGGCATTTGGTGTCTTTGCAGGCTACTGTAATGAGTAATGGCCCTAGCAGCAATAGCTGGTAGTGCGGCGTGTACGGGCTGGTGCGGCGCTGTAATGAGGCGTGGAGGGGAGCTTTGTACCCGGCTCACTCTGTCTGAGTTGTCAGTCACTGCTACATCATGGTTGAAACGGTTTATTGAGTATGACTGCCAAATTTTACGCAGGTGCCAGATTAATTCTGATGTATTGTACTTGTAGCGGTGACTCTGGACAGTTTGCAGTGTCTCTGCTGGAAGACTGTCAATGGGAATGTATAAGCAGTTGGCTTAACATATCAGTGGTGCTGTAAATAATTTCCCCTGCTATTTTCAAAACATCTCAAAAAGGAAATATGTTAAATAGAAACAGGGACGGGTTCCTACTGCGAGCTAGATTCTCTCCAGTTTTGATTGCCTTTTAGATGGGCAAGGGCTGTTCAGAATGTCGCTGTTGTTCCTGTGCCTCTGGAATGACAAGTCCACTCTACATTGGGTGAGATGGATATTCAGATCTCCTGCTGCTTCTCTTGCCAGGATCTTTGTTCCTTCCTCCTTCCCTGCCCCCACTTCCCGTTGGCTGAAGTGAAGAAAAGCCTTTATGCCCACTGTCTCTGGCCTTCCCAGGGGAGAGGTCCTGGTTTCTCTCCTAAGAGCTGTATCTTGCTTTTGGCAACAGGTACCTCACAATCAAACTTAGTGACTAGTTCAGACCTCTGGATCTCAAATAATTCACGTGATTTCTTCTGCTGTTGCTGTTGTCTCACTTGACACCCATGCACAGCTGTCTTCATTAATTATTCAGCTTTTGGTATACTTCTAAAATAGAGTATTATTCTTTGCCTGAGTAATTTGGAGTGTGGGGGAACCCCAACCCTAATTTTCTAGTGAGTCTTAGCCACATTCAAAGGCTGTTTTTTAATACAGAATTGAAAACCAGCTTCTGCTTACACAGTGTGATATTTAAAGCAATCTCTACTGACCATACAAATCACATTAGTTATTTTGCTAGCTTGCTACTTGCCTACTTTGCCATAATTTTGTAGCAAGGCTTATTGATGAGTCTTGCTTTTCAATAGCAGCCTTCCAAGAATTAAGCTTCGAAACTGATCCAGCTCTGCTTTCTCATTTTTTAATCACATTCCACTCAATAGTGGAAGCTTGTTTTATCTCATACCTTCCTGCTGTCCCTGGTGAGGTTGCCTTATCATAAATTCATTAATTTCCTCATGATGTTCCACTGAAATTACTGACTGGTTTGTTTTTTCTTCTCTGTTTTGGTAAAACTTCCAAAGATTTCTAATGAATTGAGGAAGCATTTTGCAGAAACTGTGCTCATTGTATTTCTAGTCTGACTTTTTTACAGGCCTTTGTAACTTGGCAGTAAGTGGTTGTATTAGGATATACGTGGTGGGAGCAGTCTGGGGACAGGATAACCTTACAGGTTTCTTCTGCCTTTAACTTTGGAGATTTTTTTGATCTAGCTCTGCAAAGAAAATTCAAGTAAAGTCACCAAAAAATATCAGTTTCTGGAAGCAGTAATTTTTCATTTTTTATTACTATAGCTTTATGGTTTGCTCTTAGGCAAAAATAAGTGAAAGAATAGAGTGCTGATCATGTAATTCTCATGCATTCTGTCTTTGGGACAATGCAGCTACAAATCTCACTATTATTTGTGGGCTTTTTGCAGCTGAAATGTATGGAGTGGGTAATATTCCTGTCTGTTTGTGAAGCACCATTTTTTTACTGTGGGCTCCAGTCTCAGCTGGAGATTTTGGTGGTGTTTCTATGCTAGTAATCTTGACACTGTGGACCAAGCATTCAGCCTTCCTCTTTGAAAGTGTTTTGGGTGAAACCAAGAGTGGTGTTTGGGGTTAATCAACCGAAGATATTTACACAGTATTTGTAGGGAATGCCACCTCTCTGGGTGTAGCAGATGGAATGCGAATTTCTTTTCATATTTGCTGGGGATGTGTCCGGATATATCCAATAGTGATTGTTTTCAGTTGAATTACCACAATTATTTTGGAGCATCAATAGCAGTTACTATATGCAGTTAAAAGATTGCAAAGCTTGCAAGCCCCTTAGGAGGGGCTTCATGTCAAGGCAAGTTCTATACAGGGATCATGCATGAAACATTGTGAATGACTGTTTTGTGGAACAGCTCGATGGAGAGTCCCTGAGAAGAGAATCACATCTTGGTGCAGTTGGTTTGCAGTGGAAGTAGAGTAAAGCCACTGTGACAGCAGCTGTCTTGTACTTGATTTTTAGCAATAAACCCCCCCATCACTGTCATAGGCAACCTCTGTAATGAGAGTGACATGAAAATTTTGAAGATGAGAATTCCTTCGCTCTTTTCCTTTGTAAAAGAAAGAGCTAAGAGTTTAAAATGGCCACAGGATGCGCAGTGACTGTTGAATGACAGCGTGTAAAAAGGCTTAGACTTATGCCACCAATAAAAAAAGGTATCTTTTGAAGGGAAAATCCAATATTGTCAAACCAGAGGTGGTTACTAAAAGTAAAAAGATGCCTCTCGGAAAGAGGAAGCCATCATTAAACAAGGAAACTAGAAAAGGGCCTGAATTCTGGAAAGCTGAATGTAAGGATGAAATAGGAAAGTCTGCTTCCAAGGTTAGCTTATTAACAATTGTAAGGAAAAACCACTATTAAAACCTTTTCCAGCGTTTGAGAAAGATAGGAAGGAAAATGTGGAAACTAAAGTATTTCTTTGCATGTGAGAAAATTGTAGAGTGAGTTGTACACATTGGAGCCTTTTTCTTGCAGAAGACTTTTCTGAGGAACTGTCTCAAATTGAAGTGTCAGTGGAATAGGATTTATAATTAATTGGTGAAAGGAACTGTAACAAATCATCAGGACCAGATGGTATTAAATCAAGATTTCTAAAAGCATTTGAATGTGAACTTGATGAGCTGCTGACTCTGGTGTGTAACCTATTACTTAAGTCGGCCTTGATGCCGAAGAATAGAAGATTACAAATGTGATGCCAGGCCTTTTTTTTCATTTTTTTGTAATTTCTTTTTCCTTCAGAGCTTGATGAGTGCAACAGGAAGATGTAGACAGTAAATGCAGAGGGCATATTGTTGGAAACTGTAATAAAGCATAGACTTAATGAGAACGTGGGGAAGAGTCAATATTAGCTCTCAGAGAGGAAAGTTGTTTGAAGGAGCCTGCGAGTATGTGGGTGTAGGCGAGCGAGCTGGCATGGCAGGCATAGCTTTCCAGGAAGGTTACCAGAAGGTCCCTTGCTGAAAGCATTTAACGTTTCAGAACTCCCAGTTAGAGCCTCTGGTTGACCAGTTGCAGGTGAGCTGTAGGCTCTGTGCAGTTAAGAGGAATGTGGACAAAAGAGGGTAAGAAAAAAACATTATTTATGATTTCTAGTAGTTTCACGACTCCTGTACTGCCAATGGGGTTCTCAGGGGTTTGAATGTGCTGGCAGGGGTACTTTAAAACTCATCTCAGAGCAGTCAGACGTTCAAGCAGGGAGAACTAAAGGAAGGTGGTTAGTGCCTATTAAATTCCGTAACACGGAAAATCCCAAACTGACAGTTGTTAGAACTGATACAGAGGGATTTTTTGATACTGCTGCTGTTTTTACAGTTCACTTGCTGCGGGCCACTAGGAGAGCAGGGGGCTTAGCTGGTCTTTCAGATCTGGTGTGGCCACCAGATGCTTTTGGCTGGCTTACACTGGCAGTAACTCAGTTAATACAGCAGTGTTACGAGAGGGCACAGGGGGCTGTGCTTCTGTGGCACACAGATGTATAAATACCTATTTTCTTCTCAGGGGTGGAAAAGAGAACATATGGGTTCCCCTCTGGGTATTGTAGTCTTAACTTCACGTTCCTACAGCGTTTGAGGTTATTTGAATAAAAATATTTAAAGGAAAGAATAGAAGCCTTTCAGAACATGTGAGTTGTGCATTATGACAAGATAATGAACATCCAGCTTGTTGAAGTTATTCCTTTTTTTCTACCACCTTCGTCAGGTTGAAACTAAAATGTTCAGAGGCTGCAGAGAGGAGAAGAAACAATGATGATGTGCTCAAGATCAAGAATTCACATTCCCAAGGTTACCTATTTTCTTGATGTGAGGAAGGGAAAATGGGTTTGAGCCACTTGTCCAAAACCTGTTCTGATGTTCTGGCAATAGCTGTCTATTTAATGCTGTGTTTTAGACATCTGATGTCCTGGCTTCTCTCCCTTGCTTCTCATTATGGTTGAAATGTTGCTTTTGACACTCACTGCGTTGGGCACATAGCAGTTCCTTCAGATGTGTGTGCTGTTCACGTTGCACAGCAGGGGCGTTATGCATGTCGTTATTCCTATACTGGTGTGTGGAAGAGGGACTGCAAATGCTGGAGTGTTTATTACCATTCAGCAGCACTTTCACTTGAGGTTTGTGATGGAATTTGCCAGCTCCTGTAGGACCACTCTTACTTAGTGTTTCTGGCAGCGTATATTTGCTTTTGTTACGAGAAAAACTGCAGGAAAGCAGTAGTGTGTTTACAAAATGAAAAGTGTTTCATCATGGTGTCTGCAGCTTATAAAAGGCTTTGGGGACTGAATGTGTACAAGTCTGTATATGAAGCAACATTACCTTGAATGGTTGGTATTGACACAGGTTGTGGTGATTTTTCTCCCATTTTCTGGCTCCTGACCCCACCTTTCCTGTTCTTTGTAGGGCTGGCTCAGCCTGGGGTGGCTTATGGGTTTAAGAAAAGCTCAGGAAAATGTGTTGTACAATAAATAGCAATTAATGTAGATTAATAATTTTTTTTGTTTATATGAAGTGTAAGGACTCCTGACTTTGTGCTGGAAATGCATCATTTTTTGTGCAAAAGATAATGATATGCATCTCTTCCTCATCTCAGGTTGAGATACAGAAGACTTAATAGCTCATTTTAAAGGGCTTGCTTTTCCTTTTCATCAGTGGAACTTCAAGTTGGGCTGTTTCTGAAAAGGAGGAGAGCTTGCACTACTTAAGGAAAAGAGAAGTGGAAATAATTTTTTTACATATCATACATTTGTACAGAGTATGTGGACTGACATACTGTAGAATTAATGAGATATTTACATAGTTATCATTTCTGGAATTTGCTGCAAGAAAGATTTAATTGTTTTTTTCCCCTCCCACTCAAGAGAAGCCAACACGGTAAAAATATAACCATTGCCAATAAAAACAGATATGCAGCATAGGTTAATCTTAACCAACCCCTATTTCTTTAGATTGTAGGATTGCTTGTTTGAGGCGTCAGGAACCTGTTCTTCTCATTGTGCCCCAGTCTGATATTTTGCTGCTCACTTACATGCCTTTTCCTTTCCATGTAGTGCCTTGATGAGGACAGTGACTTTGGCCACTGCAGCAGGACTTGTACACATGCAGGAGGCCATCCTCTCTCCCCTGCTTAAGTGTGACTGTACTGACTAAAATTTAGTCCTCTGCAAATCTTCTAAATCCATTTTAATTCCTGTTAGGAGTTGTGGAAGCTTGTAGGGGCTAAATAGCTCTTGTTTTACTAGGGGGAATGATGTTAGGTTTATTGTCTTATTGTCAGCAGCAAAAAACTGAAAAGCAATGAATTGTCGGAAATCCACATGTGCTAAATACGCCGTCCAGGCTGCCCTGGTGTTCCCAGCTGTTGGTGTGTGAGTTTTCTTGTGCAAGGGAGGTATTTGGTTGCATTTTCTGGGAGTCGTTAGAGCGCTCTGAGTGAGGCAATGTGACTGTAATGGTTACTTCTCAAATCAGTTATCTGTTGGAGCACTTGCCTCTGGCATTAGGTTGATCTAAGAGAAGTCTCTCCATTGGATTTGAAAATTTGTTTCTAAATTAAAAACAAAATAATTTAGCTGTGAAGTAAAATGCGTCATTCCTTGTGCCCTCATCTTCATGTTACTGAAGTGCCTGTAGTGGAGCTCAGATTGAAAAATCTCAGATGTTAAGATCTATGTCAGGAGCTAGATTTTTAACTGAAAAAAACCATTCTGGGATAATTTATGAGGGAGTTAAGAAATACTTCTGACCTTTCGGGTTTGTGGAAGGCACTGGCTGACACCAAAGGGTTTTGGGGGTTTTTTTTGGGTCCTGTAAAGCAAAGCAAATCCCCTCTTGTTCATATCACCCTGCCCTGTCTCTTCTTGTCATGAACCTTCTTTTGAAATGAAACTGGTGCCTGAGGAGTGTTTAGATGCAGAGAACTATATATTCACTTATCTGCTCTCTGGTTCCTTCACTGGTTGTCCTTCTTGGTTTACCAGCACCATTTTTCTTTCACCAAGGAATATGCTGAAGAACTTGGTTTTAAAGGGAAAAGCAATGCCAATGCCGCTCAAGATTTTTCTCTATATTTTTTCTCCTGCTATGAATACACATCACATCTTGTCCACTGCTTCTGTGGGCAATTGCATCAGAGTCCTCCTTGTGATTGTATCAAGCACCACTTCAAATGAAAATATTTTTTTGTGCGGTTGTTGCTCACTGAACAGACAAAGCATTCACATTAAATTTAAAAAGATATAGTATTAAAAGAATACAAAAAAAAGGTCCATATTTTAACCTACATTTGGTCAAGGATACTTTGTCTGAAAAGTCTTGTTCTGAAGTAATGTTTTGTGAATGTGAGTGACCAGGGCTGTACTGAGCCTCACATAATGTGAGCTGCAAAAATGCTTCTCTGAGACTTTTCTCTGAGCTGTGTCTGTTACCTGTCCTCCATCTAATACACCAGATTTTTCCTTTCTTAATGGCTTTCTACCTGATTGTCCCAGAAATTCTTCTTGTTTTCTTCTTGAGTGCACAGTTTTGTCTGTAGCACTAAGTACTTGGGTCTATATTTGTTACTTGTCCTTAAAATTACCCTGTTCTTAGTGCACGACAGATGTTATTCTCTACACTGATATTTAACAAACTTGATTAGTGCTTTCCTTCTGTCTTCAAGTCACTTTTATTTATATATATATGTATATATATGTATGCGTGTATATATATATACACATGTACATACACATTTATAATTAAAATATGTGTCTCAGGATGAACCCTTGGGGAAAAAAAATCTATGAGTAACCACTGTAACCTCTTTTTTCTTGTTCGTAGTTGACCTTTTGACTTTAACCCTCTTCCTTATTTGTCTTAGGATTCTTTTATTGCTTTTTATTTTCTCCCACAAAATTGGTTATTTCCTACATAACACTGCAGAATTGTTTTCTGATAGCCAGATAAATGAGACCTACCGCATTATGTTTAGGAAATACTGTGTTTTATTTGCAAAACATACTGGGAAAATGTGGCATGAATTATTGCTGGTTAACCCAAGTTGTGTCTTACCCTGGTGGTTTTTTTTTTGGTTTTTTTTTCAGGTCTCTAATTATCTGTCTTAGGAAATGTTTTAAAACATTTCATTACTCCTGAGATCAAATCAGCCAACATTTAGATAACAAAATTAGTTTTCCCATTTTTTTTTAAACAGACATTTGCGTTTGCTGTTCTGTAATCGTCTGGTACTAGTCTAGCTTGATATATTTGCTATCAGACCTGCAGTAATCACACCCCGTGTGAGCATTTGAAAGGCCTTTTCTGAGTCCCAGAGCTGCTGTGCATTGAGGATTATAGAGCAGGGCTTTGGTTGCAGGAGTTCCCTGAGTGCCTTCAGCATCCTGCTTTCATCCCCCTCTTCTCACCACTGTTGCCCTCACTGAAGGCTGATGCAACCTATCCAGGTGGTTTTGGATAATTCATCCATGCATTCAGCAACCCCATTTTCCTCCAGTTTGGTCATAGGCCTTGAGAATGAACCATTTTTAGTCCATCTCCTTAATGCAAAAGGAACTGAAACTTTGGCGATTGCCCTTTTGTTCTTAGGCTGCTTATTCTTTGCCCAGCAGTGCTTTTTTCGGGTTTTTTTGAGCTTGTTGCTTGTGGAACAGCTCTATTTGCAGCAAGGTGTGGATCCCTTCTTTCAGCAAGTTTTTCACTGGTGATTAGGATCAACATTCCAGAGAGCTTTTACAGCTTTGTACTAGAGAAATGCCAAGTTTTCTCTTAACAGAAAAGTAATAAGTAAATTTGCCTTGCAAGCATCTACATGTGCGTACATGAGTACCTGTACAAAATCGTGCATGTTTGCAGGAGCATAAAATAAAAACACTTTTATCTAGATGTGCTACAAGTAAATAAAAATTACTTACAGATGGAGGACATTTATAGCCAACCTAGCATTGATTAGTGTAGCCTGGCTGCTTTTTCTAACCTGAGTTACCTTTCTCATGGTTGTGCAGATGCTAAACTGGCAGGAGGACATTGACTTCTTCAGAATATGAACTGTAGGTTTAATTAGTTGGCAGCAGTGAGCTTACATGACAGAGGAGCAGTTCTCAGGATGTTTCTTGGTAAGTTAATGTACGGCCCATTGAACCTTTGAAGCATGGCTCTACAGAAAACCTCCAGTGAGAAAGCATTCCTAATTGCCAGCAGCACTGGTTAACAGGTTGTCTAAGCAATTTAATGGCCCAGCTTCAGAATAGCTTTAATATATTCTTGTCACCCTGTGTGAATAAGTTGATATACTGATGAAGATAAAGCTGCCTCATTATTCAAATATTGATAGTAGTAGGTCTTTTTCTGTTATCCTTCTTTCTATTTTTATATCCTTTTTTTACTGCTATGCATATTCATGTTCATGGCCACTCAGTGGGAATAAAGGACCTGAAGAAGGTCTTTTTCCTTGTCCAAGGAAGTAAATATTTGGTAACTCGAGATAAGCAAGAGATAACAGATTATTTTCATAAAGAATGAAGGCTCCATAATTTAGGATTATTGTGAAACAACGCATACCTTGCCAGCAGACTTTTGAGACAGTGTAATCAGTAGTATTTGGCTGGGTTCCATGTTACATATATTTTGCTCAGAAACCCAGGTTCAGTGTATTACAGATGATGTTTTTTGGAGGATGAGCATTCAGCAATAAAAAAAAATGCCAGAACAGAGATTGCAATCAGTGCATGGTCTTTACAGCTGCAGGTCTTGATGGTTATGTAGTGAATTGTGGTGGGGTTTTTTTTGTTTGGTTGGGTTTTTTTTGTCTCTCCACCTGTGATGTTACAGTGTCAAGGTTGGTTGTCACTGGTGGTGGTTTTCTTTTGGTGGTAACTTTACTCATCTTGGAGATACAGGTTCAACACTGCAGTTGTCAGTCCTGGACAAGCTTTCAGCTTCGATTTGTGGGTTTTGGTTCCCTCCATCCCCTGTTGTGACATGAGGCAAATACCATTACTAGTCCTTACACATAAGCTGTTTTATGCTGCAAGAACCAATCAGTCACAGTCAAGTGTGGCTCTTGGGAAGATTAATGTGGTCATGGAAAACGACTCAAACTTGCATTTCGTTTTGTTTGTTTGCTTATTTGTTGCATGCTTTGAGTGTTACAAGTTATATTGCTGAATGTACTACTGCACTGGATATATGAAATTCAGGTTTTTTTACATAATTTTTGTTGAGGTGGTGTCCAGAATGGAAGTCCTCTTCTCACTGGGTTCTCTTCGTACAGAAGAATATCTAACTGGGCTTACAAAATGGTTGGTGGGGATAAGAAATGAACCTCGCAAATTAAAATCTACAAATTTAATTTGAAGGCTTAAATCTGCAAAGGAGGAATAAGATGAGCGGGCGAGGGTGTTCATAGTAATCTGAGGTTCCTTAGGTTGCTTTTGTGAAGAGGCAAACGGCCTTTAGTTAAGGCAGGTAGAAACCTTGGGGAATGTAATTCTTGTTGAAAATGCAGTGAAAATGAGTGGTTATAATTCCCCTTCCTAGACTAGTTGTACCTTACCTGCCTTTAATAAAGGACCTTTGTATTTTGGCAATATGGGAATAGCTGATCAAACCAAGAGTTGAAGGAGTTGTACGAGTTCTTGCTGCTTGATCACTTGCAACAATTCCTTTCAATTGTTTAGAAAATGATAAGAATATAGATGGCTTGTTATTCCTCTGCCGCAAATTGTTAATGTTTAAGATTATAAATTATATTACATAATGCTAGTTAGGGTTCAGGTTTCAAAGCACTGTAGCTGCTTCTCAGAACTACTTAAGTATTTGCTCCTCAAAGGGGCTCCTGTGGAGGCTACTCCTATTTATCTTTATTTGCTCCCTGCCTAGAGGGATTTTTCAGTAGTTAGAGAACTAACTAACTGTACCTTTAAGTTGAGGACTTCCCACTCTTCTCTTCCCTTGACTGCTCGTTGTATTTCTTTGTTGCATCTTGTCTATATTAGATCATAACGTTTCCAAGACAGGAACTGTATGGTGGAAAATCCAGGATCATGGGTTATGATCTTGGTTTAGGACCTTCAGGCAATATTAAAATACAAATAACTATGCTTGAAAGATGTTTAACGTCATCTAAACTGTTACAGGGCAGCAGTTTACATTCTGTTTGAGCTTAGCAATATACAGGCAAGTTCAAACAAGTTGGAAGCTGACTGTCCTGACTTACAGTTCTTGCTCTGTAATTTACCTGCTTCTCGAGCCTTTACCAAGCTCTGTTATCAGCAGATGAAGCACAAACAGGTATGCTAATGCAACATTTATTTCAGGATTTTAGTTACAGGAAAGCTAGAGAATTACAGTATTTCCAGCAGCAGTTTCTTCATGTAGTACAGCTCTTCTCAGTGTAATTTTTTTGGTTTTTTAATATGCAGAATATGCAGTAATACACATTCAGATGCTGTAAAAGCAGTAGATCTTTATCTGAAAAGCTAATTTCTTCATCAGGGTAAGCACCTAAAAATTGGACCACAACATTCCTTTTTATGCACATGTTAAAGCATAGTAAACAGTGGCACTATAGCATTCTGTTTCTCAAATGATCAGATAATGTAATTTTTAATAACTTGTCAACTAGCAGTAACAGACAGCTGTCTGCAATTTGTGTAGGATCCTCGAAAGTCTTCAAAGTGGAAAAATGTACAATAAAATGTGTGCAACATGCGATGCATTATTTAACATCGTAAAGTGTTGTCATGCTGTGAATTTACAGCTGTCCATAAGCCACGTTAATAGGACTGTAAGTTACCTTTGCAGTGAATTTTCCTGGTGTGGGAGCCTCTCCGTGCCTGTGCCTCTTCCCTGCGAGCGGTGGGGGTGCCAGGCTGAGCCTGCTGGCCAGCACCTGTGGAAAATCAAGGCACATCAGGATTTTTTGCAGTTTAATTCATTTCTGTGTCCACTGATGCCGTGGTGATTATGAGGACAATGAAAAAAAAATCTAAACAGAATTGAACAACCTCCGCTGGTGCAGCCGGTTGCCCTTACTCAAAAGTCCATTTTCTGTTGGTCGAAAGGTTGTCTTATCGGGAATTAAATTTTTCAGCTGAGGAAGCCATCTGACTGGAAATGGAAGAGAAACAGGGGGTTAAGGTTAACTGAACTGTTGGGAAAAAAAAAAGTTATAAAAGCATTCTGTTGGCTTTCCTCTGGGGGGGAGGTGGGTCATCACTTGACTTGCGCAGGGAAGCGTTTGGTGCACTGAACATTGCTGCGTTTGACAGATTTTTATGTAGGGGTAGGGTTGCCATAAACAGGAGACTGATTAAGGGGCATCTAAAGCAGAGCTTTTATGTCATATTTAATTTAAAGTTCTGTGAAATGGACAGTGCTGCTACAACACAATCTGTTCTTGCAGGACTAAGTGTGTCTTTATGGTGAGCCTGGTTGGTTTGGAGATCAGTTGCTGAGTTTAAGTAGTGGGGGAGCAGGCAGGGGTGTGATCAAATAAACCTGATAGAGCAGCAGTGAGTTCTGCAGGTGGTTCCTGGCTGTGGGGGAGCTTCATTCATACCCAGTGGCAGGGATGGTGGGGGTGTTTTGGTGTGAGGATATGGGAGGTGTTGAGGTCTCCTTTGCCCACTGGCTGTTTATCAGAGGAGAAAACTGAGCTGTGGGGTTTTTTTGTTCGTTTGGTTGGTTGGTTTTTTCTGGTTTTGTTTTTTTTGTTTGTTTGTGGGTTTGTTTGGTTTTTTTGCCTTTGTTTGTTTTTGTTTTGTTTTCTTTAGCATGATTTGAAACTTTGAGAACAAAGGGAGCTTTTGGGGGATTTTGTGATATCTAAGGGCAAGACAGTCCTCTGGCCATGATGTGCACCACTGCCCATCCTGTCCCTGCAGCACTCCCAGGACCCACCAGGAGCCTGGGAGCCAAATTACTGAGGTTTAAGGGAGTGAGGAATTGCAACCCCCTTGGAAGCTTTTCAGATGATCAGGTTGTTTCTCTGACACTTTTTAGACATCTGTCCCAGGATTAATTTTCCAAATGACTGTATAAACCACCTTCAGGCCTTATTTCTATAGGATGGAATTGCATAATGAAAGGTAACTTGACAGAATGTCACACCATGTTTATATATAATTTAATAAATATGATTCACTCAGGGTATGAATAAAGTTATAAAATTGGCCAGGGTAGATAGCTGAATAGTTCAGCATGAATTTCTGTGTTGTCACAACTAAAAGGAAGCAAATTTTGGGAAACTGGATTGTCAGGGCTTGATTTCGTTTTGAATGCCAGAGAAATCCTATATGTTATTGAAAAAGAAAGAAGTAATGGGGCCCTGGGAGATCTTAAATGTGAATATTAGCAGCGTGTTTCTGGGTGTAATCCTCCCAAAATGTGAGCTGAGTCTTGGTGTTACACTGTAATTGCCCCTTTGTTGGCTGTCTGGGAGAGATCACAGAGTTGAGATTATTACTCTGGCCTCGCACAGAGCCTAGTTTGGGCTCTTTCATTGCTATGTTTGCTTTTTAATAAGTAATTCACTCTGGGAAATTATTTCTCCAGATCCCTGGAATTGGTGAGGGGAAGTCTAGAATGAGGTGAAATATATAAAGATGTAAAATTGAGGCTGAAACCTAATATACAGAAAGGCTCTCTGTTATCATAGGAGAAATGGAGTTAAAGCAAATATGACTTTAAAGTTTTCTGAAGGACTGGGGGGGGCGGGTAGGGGAGGAGGAATATTCTGTGAGTTTGAGGAGCACCACTTGGGTAACTGTGTTTGAGAAGAAGAGTACTGCTTGTCCCTCAGTCTTCTTCAGACTTTGAAGACAATTTCTAAGTAGTCTGCAGTCTCTGATGAAGTAGACTACTTTCAGGTTATTTCCAAAAAGTACAGGGCAGTTTGCATGATGTGAAATTGGTTTTTTGCTACTCCTTTTGTTAAACTTTGCTTGTATTCATTAACTAGATCCATATATGGATAGCCACCCTAAAATTCTACCTTGCAATTTATTTTGAACTTGTACTTGCATTTTCAATAAAATAGTGAGTTTGGTGAAGAACTTCTCATCACTGTAAGCTTATTAAAATAAAAAAATTCTTCATCAGATACCACTATGCTTTTTTGGTAACTATTAATATTATGAAATAACATTCCAAAGCAGTAGCACGTGTTTTGAGCGTTGTCTGCCTTTGTCTCCTCTGAATTTGCATGCCATTAGAGTAGTGGGCTTGGAAGACCACAGAGATCCTGTTTTCTTCCTTGCATGTGCAGTTCCTGCATGTCTGTGCAGGATTTTAGGAAACCTCTTCTGATGGTATCTGTAGTGCTGTTGGAGTCTGCTGCCCTTATGCAGTGCAAGGAGTTTACCTTGAGAGCAGGCTTTTTTGTGGAAGAAATTGGTTGCAGTGAAAAGGCATAAATGGTGAGAAGATACTTTTCTGGCTTGAGGAAGCCTTTTAAGCCTTTCTGTTTACCTTCTGTGTTTTGAACTGTGCTGTTCTGATAGTGGGAGTAGATGGCAGTGGGTGAAGAGAAGGCAGAGCTTGGCATTACCTGCTTTCAGGTGAACATGGAGAGTGGAGAAACTGCCCCCCCCCCCGTGTTTAAGTTGATGTCACCACAGGTTTGAGTGTACCTTTACAAAAAGTAAAACCCCCAGGAAGGAGGTAAATGCAGTAAGACTGATACATAGGTCTGTCAGCAGGAATTGGTGGAGAGAGAATTGGTGCTTTGCCAACCCGCCGGTTGAGTGAGGACCTGCCTGGTGTGCAGTCTTGCTTGGGTTTTGATGGAGGGCAGGTCTTTTGTCAAAATATGTCGATGTCCATCTTTGTAGGATAAATACAGATGCTTTTAATTGCTTAAAGGGAAGTAAAGGTGGAACAGAGGGTCAGTCTGTCCCAGACCTTGTCCATCACCCGTCTCATTTGGGGTCTGGGAGTGTCCCCTTGTACGGGCACAGGGAGGAAAGTGCTACCCCGTGTGTTCGGTATTCGCTCTCATCAGCACTTCTTTGTGCAAACACAATACAAATATTAAATTACTCTTTGTTTTATTTTGTTTGTTAAACGTTTGCCTTCACAATGCAGACAAATTGCTGCTGGCGCAGCTATTGTATTTGGTGGGGTTACTCTGGGGATGTATCTGACAGATCTCTATTGCAAAACATGGAGGAAAATTGTGAGTGGTCTCCTCTTTCAAAAAATGCAAAAGCTTTTCCTTAGGTTTTGTTGTATTTAATTAAAATAAATACACCCAGAGGCTTGAACAATTGCTGGATGTTTAAAAAATAGAAATAGAAAGATTAAACAATTGAAAAAACATTGTAATGCACAAACTTATTATACAAAATGTATAAAATTATGTTAATAGGATGATAAAAATTCAGGGGGAAAATTGGCTTAAATATTTAAAAGTGTATCTTTAGGTCCATTGCCCTTTGGATCCCATGGCCTCAGGAAAAAAATTGGTTAAATATTTAAAAGTGTATCTTTAGATCCATTGCCCTTTAGATTCTGTGCCTTCTTTTAGCATTGCTTAATCTTCATATTTGTATTTTAAAATATTTAGCTAATTATATTTTAATATCGCCTTGTTGAAAATTGAGTTGTATTACATGGGTCCTAATTTTTTCTGTGTATGCATCTGACAGAAGTGAGAAGAAAGGAAAATCCAAAACTCGTTTCTGGATTATTTCATTGCTTAAGCTCTCTGCAGGCAGAAGCATCCTACCCCTCTCTGCAGAGTTGTGATCTTCATGTGCATTGGCCAGCAGCACAGGTGATGCTGGCCCCCTCCCCTGCTGGTGATGCAGGCTGCAGTGGTCCTTCTTGAGTGATTTTGTATATTTTCTGCTGTAGAAAAATAAGTGAATTTGGTTTCTGTGGTCCTCAGTTGTCTTCTGGAAATAGATAGGCGAGTGCTGCTGAGATGGAAACAAGTGATGCTGGCGAGATGGTCCACAAGCTCCATTGCCAGACTTGCAGAGGACTCACCCAACTCTCTTGCTTCTGGAGAGAAGGTGATGGGCGTTTAGGGGCTTTGAATGAAATATTGGAGGCTTTCTCAGTATAAAAATTGTCAGCAGAGATCAGAACATTTCACCCTTTGGTGTCAGACAGTGGCAACGCATTGGGATCTAAGTGGCACATTTACATATTTCAGCAAAATACGATGCCTCTCCTGCCTTCACATTCACTTTTTAGTTTCATTGGCAGACAGATTGCCTTTTATGTCCTTTCTCTGCACGTTGTGCCAGAAGGTTCCTTCACAGAAAATAAATTTATAGTCGCTAGCTGATAAAGGTCTTTCCGCAGCGATCTTGTGGAAGCGTTCTCGGAGCCATCCTTCCCGTGGTGGTGGCATCGCTCAGCCATCTCTCACCCAGGTGACAGTCTACCCGCAGTATCTTCCGTTGTATCTTTCCACTGTGATTTTTCAGACCGCATCAGGGGGAAACTGAAATTTGTAAATGAAGAATTCTGGGATAACTTGGTCCAAACTGTTTCGCTGACTTGAGCTAGGCGGTCTCATAAAAAACGCCCTTTTTTTTTTTTCCAGGTTCGTGCTGCCAGCTTTATTTGATTACGGGCAGCCTTTGTGTATGTGCTCAAACGTGTGTGTGTGCCATGTACATATTTACTCTTCCAAACTGACATTCAAGCAAAGAACAAAATCACTTGTGTTCAGGACGTGCTATTGTGGTTTGATGCCAGCGAGTGCTCGAGCTGTTCCGTGGTTAGCAGTGCCATTGTGTACCGAAGCGATCCCACATTTTGATAACATTACTTTTAGGTTTTGCAGACCCGTAATCAGTTTTCCGTATGCAGGCTATTCGAGTTTTTTCAAAGTCGGTCAAATCTGCCGTTTTACATGCTCCCTTCTATTCATGAATAGAGGTAGGCAAATGAAAAATAGCCTAGCAATCAGAAATCGTTCTTCACAAAAGGCTAGTAGTGAAAGTGGAGATGTGAAAACACTTTTAAATAGCAGAGGTAGTCTTTGGCATGATAAAAAAAAAAGCGCCAACTTTTTTTTTTTGTCTAGCATTCAGTTAATTGAAAAAAAAAATTTGGATATAATGAAACATAAAAGTGCTTTTGTCTCCCCTGTTGCAGCATTCTGAACAGAATAATAAAAAAACCAACAACAACCAACTGATTTGCCGTAATTGCTGGATTCCACCTATTTATATTTTGCAAGAACAGAATCTTTTCTAATACGGAAGCAAGAATTTCGGCTACGCATTTGTTGTGTTAATGTGGTTAGAAAAAAGTACTTTGAGATTTTGTTGAAGCTTATCCAGTAACAAGATGTATTGTGATGACCTGCATATCTTAATAGCAAATTTTTCATCTCATTAATAAGGAGGAAATGTAAAGAATATTATCAAAATAGTCTGTCTGACATGCAGAAAATGTTAAACTTTATCACATTGCAACAAAAACTCATTTATGGCCACACAAAAAAAATGATTATGTCTTGTGTTTGCCTGCTATAAATTTGATTTATTCCTCTAGTAATTACAGTCGCTGATTTGGTAAAAGTTGAAAACATTTTTTTCCCCAAGCATAAGAAGACTTCTGCATTACCATTGCTACTGCACTGCAATACTTTGAACTTGCTTAGCAGACATGACAAAAGGTTTTAATTAAAATACTAGTGAGATTAAAAAAAAATAATTTGTCTGCATTAACTCCGTACGTTTCTCATAATTCTTTAATTCTTGTAATAAAGGAAAAATACCATGGCAGTGATAAGAGGTTGTCCTTCCCTCCTTTCTCTACCTCATCAGTAAAACATTGTGTCAGAGCTCCGGGATGTTTTGCTTAATCCCACTGCGGGCTCTGAAGTATCACTGAGATGTTGCTTGTGGATGAGTAGGAGATACTTAGGAGGCTTCATTCACCAGCAGGAGCACAATCCCAGCATGATTAGGGATATGCTCAAATCTGTTCAAGCATCCCAGGCTCTCCAGCTCCCAAATAATTGTAAAATAACTCACTCTTGAGCTTTACCCCATCAGAGTATTCTGAAATGAAAGGCTATCAGCTACAAAACCAATTGCATAGCCCAAGGACCTTCAGGAATCTTTCTGCCAAATATATGGTGATTTTGGTATGGCACTAAAAATAGCAAACATTGTCAGAGTTCATGAAATCTTTCCACTCTTTTTTTTTTTTTTTTTTCTGCTTTGCAATAAAAATCTCGTTCTGTGAAACATGATTTAAATAATGATGTAAATCAAGCAGAAACTTTGAAGTAAATTGGTTACTTTGATCTGACTTTGTTACATTTCTCAAAGGAGAGGTTAATTATCAGGAGTTTGGTAATTATTAGATTGCCTTGACTTGCTGCGAAGTACAGCTTTTAGGCTAAGGTAACACCTTTTGTCAATCTTATAAGCATATGTTAAAATTGTGTGACTGTGCCAAATAAGCATTCAGGTATTTCATATTTTTGGTAGTGAAATAGTTGTTTAACATATATTGAGTGCTGAATATATAGTAATATTGATGTCAAAATTTGAATTCAGTTAAAATGCATGAAACAATATAAAATTGCTAACTAAGTTTTTCTTAAATTTACTGGGTACATAAATAAAAAGCAAACTTAGTGCATTTTGCTTTTTGAATGGGTAAGGGAGGGCTTTCAAGGTTTAAAACAGTTATAGTATTAATTCTGGACAGTGACTGGAAAATGTTTTTGGCACTGGATGATTTTGTAAATGGTAGATCTCATCCTCTTGCACTTAGTGTTTATTTCAAGATCTTCATGGTATGTTATTTCTTAATTGATTTCTTCTTTTGAGCAAATCAAGTCTTTGAAATGAACTAACTGGATAAACTGAAATGAGGAAAAAAGCTATTTCTACATCAGTCAAAAGGTCAATCGCTATTTAGAGTTGGTTTAGTGCATTACTTTCAGTTGTTTAGTCTGGTGATTTCCCTTTCTTGTAGACATGGGAAGCAAATATAGGGTTTTTGAAGGTATATTAAATTTGAATACTTTTGATATATAAATTAATTTTAATGTTATATGTATTTACAAGTATATAAAATTAGAAACATAAGTCTAATTTTTATTAAGTACTTTAGGACATTATTTAAATAAACATTCAAAGTAAACATTTATTTTGCTTCTCAAGGAAAAACCCTTGATGTGGAAGGAGACGTGAATTTATCTGAGGGATTCTTTTATTGGATGTCACTTATACAAGAATGTTACGTGGTCACAAGAAATTATGATTTCTTGTATTTGTGATTACAAGAAATAAGAATTCTGACTATCCAAAACTGTCCATTTTTACTGTAGTATTCGGTACTGTTAACATCCTTCTAAATATGTAGTGCTGATATAGCCATTATAAGTAATGTGGGAGTCTGTGTTGTAGTGTGTTTGTTGCATTGGTGTCACATACAGTTTTCTGTGAGTTTCAAAAGACACAAATATTTCAGTGCATGATGGTATAAAGGTCGAATTGTAGAGCAAAATGGGTATGTGATGCATTTATTTTACTATTATCAAGATATTCATTTTTTTTGGTGCTTTATTCACATATATAAAATTGAAATACAGGCATTTCTGAGACAGGATTTTGGCTTATTTTACGAAGTGAAAATTAGAGCGTTTGTATTGTAAATATCTTTTTAGAGTGGACTTTGTTTTAATACTTTCTGTTATAGAAGATCACTCACTGGGGATTATAACTCATGATAATTCTGGGAGTGGGAAAAGTTGTTTATTTAAAAATATGCTCGTGTAGATTTTGTGAGTGTATCCCTCATCTGAATGGATGCTCCATAGTAATGAATGTGTGATATAGGAAATGTGTTAATCTACGTTCACTTTAGACACTTGTATTTTAATGTTAAGCTGCAGCTCGCCTTTAGTCAGTTGGCAGGGATTGGATGTTCCAGTGTGAATGACCTGCAGTTCCAGCTCTTGTCTGGGACAGCAGCATTGCTGCTGCTGAAAGGAATACATGTTTGGTTCATGCAGACTGATGCCACTTCATTTCTAATTTTTCATGCCCCTTTTAAAGGAGAAGGAAAGAAAAAACGTAGTATGTCTCATAAAGGTGTTAAGAAAGCTTGATTATACTTAAAGTGAGGGTTTGCTTGTTGTAGCTGTTTACTGGTTTGGATGTTGCTGCTAATTCTCCAGCGTTAATACATTCTTAAGGGTCTTTGGGCTTTATATCAATAGCCTTGTAGAGAGACAGATAAACATCAGCTCTTCAGTGCAGTAGAGGACACATTTCTGGCAACACTAATGTGAACTTGATCTAATAGTTCCTCTGAAATTTTCCTTCATGCTGTTTATTGCCTTTCTTGGTTGTATGCCGGAGCAAGATGTTATTGCTAGCTGCTTGAAGATTATCCTGTTGTGACAGTCTGAGTCAATTGTGATGGATTAAAACCAATCAAACCATTCCACTGTATTGCATTAATTTTGGAATGATTCTTATAATTCTTTTTTCCATTACCATCTGAATTTACTTCATGTGGAGTAAGCCATAAGGCAACCAAAGAAGGCTAAGAGCCACTAATCCTCAAAAGAACAACCCTAGCTCTGATTTCATGCTGTCTGGCCTATCAGTGTCACTCTTAAAAGTTTGTAGTAATGTAGTTGTTTGGATGTCTTACTGTCTCAAATTCATTTCTGCACCCCAGTGCTAGAGCTGTTCTGCTCTGCTGGTGTTGGCAAGTTACCCGTGTGGTTTTCTCTTGTTCTAAAAGCCTTCAAATTTCTCTAGATTGATTCCCTTAAAGTCAGTTCTCTGCAGGAATGTGCTTGATGTGGAGTTAAAACCTTGCAAAAGACAAGGTGGGGAACCACTGAGCAGTGCCTGGAGAGTGCTCCTTTCTAGCTCATCCTGGGCAAAATGGCAGTGGCAAAGTTCTGCTCCTTTTCTCTTTTCCAAGCTAGTTGAGTATCAGCACAGGTTTTTCTTGGACAGCCCTGTTACTGTGGCTTATACAATGTGGAGAGCTGGGGTTTTGAGATCTTGTATATAGAACAAAATATTTCTTCTGGTTTACCCTTGGCAGACTCCAAGGTTGGGGTGGCTGTTTGGGGAGTGGATGATTTGGATGAAAAGAGAACCATCATTCAGGCATCCCGTCCAGTACTAGATATTCTGTAGGCAAGAAAAGACACATTAGGCTGATGTGTAGTAGTTAATTTCTTAAAAAGAGTAACACTAATCCTAATTACTAATAATTAGCTACTCTTAATTCTTGAAACATGTGTCTTTATCCCTTTGATTACTCAGTAGCTAATAATAATTTGTATGCCAGTCATCCTTGCTTCCTCATTCTGTAAAGCTCTGTTAAGTTCTTCAAGGCTCCATTCATATTATACATTTGTTTCAAAGCTCAGTACTCTAAGAAGGGGGAGAGGAGGCGCTACACGGGAACCCATATCAGAAAGGAGGTTCCTACTTTTCCTCCTGATTATTTTAGCACTGTGATAAAGAGGGCAAGTGGATGAGTCTTTGGAGGAGTGAGAGAAGGTGTGAAATGAGATTTCTAGTGAAAAGGAGTCTGTTCCAGGCAAATTGTTCATCTTGTTCCAACACAGAGCCCTGTTATGCTTTGTGTCCTCTCTTTTGCGAGAACAGTCAAGGAGCAGTGTTGAGTCATATAATAACTTTAATGCTTCTTGGAAACTAGGTGAACGTGGCCTATGTGTGCTTGACTGCTGAAAGTCCAGTCTGGTCTCTTCAGCAAAGTTTGACACCAGCTATTCTTGTTGAGTCACGGAGAGTGTTGCTGTAGTGTTATATGTACAGGAATAACACGAGTAAGGGAGAAAATACACGGATGTTGCATCAGCTGCATGAAGAGCTTCGGCTACTTCTTGTTTTATCAGGCTCGTGCCTTTATTGGCGTACCACTCTGGCTGTGTGAGTGCTGCTGAAAGAGGAAAGCCTTTAATCTGGTACATCTCTGAACAAAATGACGTAGCTGCTGCCCTTTTGGTACTAGCGAGATCTGTGGGCTGAATATTGATGTGCACCTCTACCCCGTGATGTGGATCCGCGATTGTTCCCGCTCCTTTGATGCTATTGGAAATGGGGGCGAGATGTACAGCTGTGCTGGAATAACATGGTAGCATGTCAGTTGGATATATCTGACAAAAATTTAGCCCCCCTTCCCTCTAACCGTGTAGACAAGATAAGTCTTTGATTTCAGCACTGGTTTTGCTGATCAATATAGACAGTGCTGTAGGAATTACCTTGTTATAGTAAACATGTAGCAAGTAAACCACAGGCAGGACCTTATGGGCACCTGAAGCAAAATTCCTGGTCAAACCTGAATCTTTCCCCCTTGCCTCCGGATCCTCGAAGAAGATAGAGCATATAAGCAATGTTCCTAGATTTTATACAGGTGGGAGTAGTGGAGGTGTCATTTCTCCCTGGAAATCCTTGTAACTTATTCATCAAAATTAGTCATGCCTGGCACTTGCAGGTAAGAGAGATTGTTCAGAATGTCTTAAGAAATGTTTTGCCTTACATTGAGAGGTTTGTTTGCTTTGTGCCCAGAACTCACATTTCACTCTCGCCTGCTCCCAGAACCTACTGTCAAAATAATAGATAATCTTTTACAAAACACTACCAAGAAACCAAATGTTTATCAGCTCCTTTTTTTTCCCAGAAGAAAGCTGGGAAAGGTTAGGCAAAGACGTGCATGTATTTTAGTAGTCCAGCTTTGGCTCGAGAAGTCTTGGCTGTTGATGGTCTTTTGGCTGGTGCCAAGTGCTCATCTGCCCTCCATCTCAAAGGGAGCTGCAACTGGAAAGGTCACCAGCACATCAGAATGCAGACACTTAATGCATCTTTCTGGTTATATTGGGTCTTAATCACTTAAGCCAAGCACGAAATGGCACCTCCTCCAGCTCTAGAAATACTCATGTGAATCAGTACAGTGAAGGGCCTGGCAAGTGTTTGCCTGGTGGTGCCAGAAGAAAGGACATGTTTCTGCAGTGGGGTTGTGTGCTTTCTAACTTCCTTAGCCTGTAAGGATACTGTGGTGGGTGGCTTGGAAACTCCAAGCCTGTTAGTTGGCATTCTTGCTGTAGTAGGCAGGAGCAGGGTTTCTTCTCAGCCACATGCCTAGGATTTTTTGAGGGCGGCCTTTTGAGCACTTCAGAAGCACGTGGGATTCCTTTATACAATCATGGCTTGGTTCTCCAAGGTCTAACTAGCCCTTCATTTGAATCATGCATTTTGTTATCTTTTGTGTTTTGTAGACGTTGAAGACTGAAGCGATTGCTGAGCTGAGAGCTCCCTTGTGACACAGAATTGCATTTTTCATAGAGATAAACTGGCACTTGAAATCATAAAAGATGAATTTTATTTTTATTTTAATTGTTCTGTCTTTGTGCCCAGCTCTGTTTTACGCTTTGGAGGAGGAGCCATGATATTCTTTAGATATCCACAGAGTTCTTGAATAAATTAATGTACTTTTTGGAAAACAAACTCACTTTGTAGTTTAGTATCAAAGCAGAAGAAGCCTCAGCACTAACTGTCTGCATAGCTACGACCAGTGTAGCTCAGACATGTGCAACTCAAATGCTGCTTCATCTTAAATAAGTTTTCTCACTGATTTGCAGAATATCAACTTTGTTCTCTATTATACAATATACAATTTCTGCAAGCTAGATGTTCACCAAAGGTAACATTAGACACTGAGCAAATAATTGTTTCCTGTCACACTGCATTAGTAACTGGGAAGAAAGTGTTTCCTAATTTGTATTTGTGCAGAACTAAATATAGCTCTAGTGAAGCTTAACTTCAGCTCCAGCCATCCGAGTCCCTAAGAAATTCAGTACTGTGTTTGTCACTCACTGGGAAAATGGCTTTAGATATTCTTGTGTGCTCCTTGCCCTCCCACTTGCTGGTTTTATAATCTTAGGAACTTCAGTGTGAGACTAACTAAACTCTCAGAAAATCCTGATAGTCCTGGGTTATTGCTGCATGCAGGAGCTATGGCAGAGATTATTTTTTTTTGGGGGGGAGTTTAAGGATATCAAGCCCTTGTATCCCCTGTTCCATATTTAGCCAGGATAAAGTTAAATTGTGCCTTAGTTATGTTTTCCAGCAAAAACTGCTCCAATTTTTCACCTTAAATCTGTGATTTCTGTTCTCCTCCAGTTGTTCTGTATAGTTAATGGCTCAATGCATAAAACCTGTTAAGAAGGATTAAGGCTGGACTGTACCAGTGAAATCATGCTGGTTGGTAAGAAAAATCTGATGCTGCAGAAAGGTGTATTGAATAGATTGTGTCTCCTTCCTGGGAAGCATACAAGGTGATGTCTGTGCCTTGGTATCGAGTCTGTCAGCTGTGGGATAACAACCTTCGTGCTGCATTTGCACTGAAAAGGCAGCACTGCTTCCTGAGATGATGGAAGTGCCAAATGCTGGGTTTTGGAGCTTGAGTCTTTCTACTGGCAGCTGTGAGGAGGACGCTTCAGGTTCACCTCCTCCAGTGGGACTAGGTGTGAGCCCACGCTCAAAGTAGTCCCATTCCTTTTATTGTATGAGTTTGGATTCATCACGATAAGCTCGTACTCCCTGGTTGTCTCTGCTTGACACTGAGCAGGATGTGTGTGTTTCAGAGGTCTGAGGGATCTTCCATCCAGGGTTTGTAGAGACCAAGACAGTACTTCATCATTCATTTCATCTTCAACCTTAGGTGTGCTACCAACTTGTGCATTTTACTAGTGCTTTGCCTAGTTTCACCAATGCTCTGCCCAACTTTCTCATGTTAAGGGTGATGCACATGATTAGGAAGAGGAGAGAACACATTTGCTGTTGCTGGTGGGGAGGAGGAATCTTGTATTGGCTGTGTGCCTGCATCTGTACCTCTTACCTACAGAGAGACCCTTTGAGGAAGTGATCTAAAGAAATCCAGAGAAAATTGCCGAGATTTGTAACAGCTTTCCTCCAGGCAGACTGAGATTTATTTGTACTGTAGGATGTGACAGGCAATTCCTGGTGCCTCAGCTCTGTCTGAAGTGTGAGTGATTGCTGGAAACACGAGTGATTGCATTAGCAGCTTTCCTTCCTCCAATGGGGAGAAATTTTGAGTTTGAACTCTCACCTTTTGAGATCTTTGAAGTTTGGATCTTTAAAAAGTGTTCTCCACTCCAAAGACCTAGTGGTGCAGTTGTCATCCTTCCCATCTAAGGAGGAGTGGACTAGCCTCCCTTCAGAGACCATTAAAGCTGTTCATTTCATCCTCCGGAGGGGTCAGCAGAGAAAGACATAAGTAAGTAATTATTCCCTGCCTCTCCTCCCAGTAGCTGAGTGAGCTGTGGAAGTTGAAACATCATTAAATCTCTGAGCAGCACGGAGGGTCTGCAAGCCTCGGCAGCCAGGGAGCCCATGGCACTCAGCAGAGGGGAGGGCTGAGTAACAGGTGGTATTTGGAGGCTAATTAATATTTGTGAATAACAATGCGCCATTAGCAAGAAAACAAATCAGCCTGCTTGTGAATATTTATGATGATGACTTTTCAGCACTGCTCGGATTGCGCACTCCTTTTCCAGCTGCCGCACCTCCTCTTGTGTCACAACATTTCACACCACGGATGAAAACATTCTTTGCCCTGTGGATCCGTGCTGCGGGGTGGCAGCTGGCTGAGCAGCTCTCTGGAGTATGTGCTTCTGGGAGAATATTCTCACCAGTTTGGTATTAGTGGACCACTTAGGTCCCAGACATTTAAAGTGTTCTTTGCGAATTAGTTTGAGATTTCATCCCATCAGGAGCCAAGCCATGCTCAGAGATAGAGCTATGTTTGAAGAGAAAGCAGGTGTTAAAGGTTGTTCTGCCTCTTAATGTTGTGTGCGAGTGTTTTACAGTAGATCAAACTTGCCTAATGTAATCTTCATAATGCTTTCATTTAAAAAGCTCCCTGTGGTTTGTATTTGTGGAAGCTGAAAGAGCAGAATCTACTTTGTAGGTTGGTGAGGCGGGGTGTACGATTGAACATGTGTTCACACTGTCATTTGGGAAAGATAATAGGTTTTTAACCTCTGTCAGTGTTAGACTGAGGTATTTATGGAGCTCTATTAAAACCGTGCCTAGGCAGCTAACCTTGCAATACAGGATTTTCACAATTTGCCATTTTCTTGTGATAAGTAGTGGCTTTTCTTGGCCCTTCGAAGTGCCTCTTGCTGCGTCAAACAGTGTGTGAGCTTACTAAGAGGTGAGGAATTCCTTGCTGTTGTCAATGCTGCATGAAAGGCTCATGGCTACTGGTATCGTCTGATCAGTAAATACTGTCTCACGGATTGAAAAAGCAGCCTTGAAGACTTCCAGAAAATACTCTTCTGGGCTTGGCACATGGAAATTGGGAAAACCCAGGTGGTGCTCATGCTTTCAGCAGCAGAGGTGCCCAGGTGCAGCTGGAGGTGCTGGGCTCTTGCTCAGGGTGCTGCAGGGGACGTGCAGCACAGCACTTACTCCCGGCAGCCTGGCTTTGAGTTTAACTTATGGGAGGGGGGGGAAGTTGTGTGCTAAAATCCTGTTGGTATGGTCTCTCTTGTTGGTATAGTCACTCGAGGCTTCTAACAGCCTAAATTAACGCGATGGAGACTGCAGTGTGCTTCAGGGAGGAGGTTATCTCCAGTGAACTGCCATCACCGCTTTCGTCATTGCTGATTATTTTGTTCTGTTAATGTTTAATCCTCAGCAGCAAATACCTCTCCCCCTATAAGCAGAACATCTGTTTTATAAAGTTGGCTATGACATCCAAAACTGAATCAGTGTAAAATTTTAAATATGTGTCAGACAAACACATGCAAAGAAATTCAGAGCTGAAGTGATCACTTTAGCATGCATGGGTCCTCTTGTGGCAGGGATTTCCAAGTCTTAAACTGCATGTTAAACAGTGCTTGGTATGACTGAGAGTATTTTCTAACCTCATCTTAAAATTCTTTGCTCTTTGTCTTAATATTTCCAATGTAGAAGAGGTGGTTTGTTGGTTGTTTTTTTTTTTTTTGGTGACTGTTTCCCCTTCCTTTTCTTATCAGTAGAGTCACTGTGGTGTAGCTGAGAATAGTTGACTTGAACTGCCCCTACTATACAAA
This sequence comes from Pipra filicauda, assembly GCF_003945595.2. Classification (NCBI taxonomy): domain Eukaryota; kingdom Metazoa; phylum Chordata; class Aves; order Passeriformes; family Pipridae; genus Pipra; species Pipra filicauda. The sequence goes on from NW_024104498.1 coordinate 3,097,904, forward strand.
TGCAAAATCTACTTATGCTTTTGGGAGAAAGGAGTTTATAGTGAAATACATGAGTGTGTACCATGGATGACCTCAACTATGTCAGTGAGAACTACAGGAAATTCTATAGGGTTTTTAAAGAATAAATTAAAAAAATGCATAAAAACCAATATAACAATCAGCAGCAGAGACTGATATGTTTAAAGGAGATTATTAATTTCAAGTGTTGGCTTAGAGAAATTTCAAGCATTTTTATGCATGTAATAAAGGGTTGTCTTTTAAGTAGCTTAAGTATCCTTCTCTGTATGCAGCATGTCCTGGGGTTTAACAAACCACTTGCTGCTGGATGGATTCCATTCAGATGCTATTGCCATTCTTACAGCAGATTGATGAAGAGAGTGGAAAGAGCCAGTACTGAAATATGGTCATCCTGTTAGTTGTGGGGGAAGGGAGAAGCCAAATATGTGTAATCTCTCTTCTTTAGTATGCTAATCTGGGTCGTGAGCATCAAAGTGGATGTGTGCATGCCTGAAAGAGGGCTTTCCTCAAATTTCCGGAAGCCTGGCAGGAGGTGCCAGGGTGCTTGTCTGAAATTCGCACCTGAGGGATGGAAATCAACAGTGTGGGACAAGCTGAAGGTGGGAATTGGAGACCTTATACTGAGGGAAAGGTGCAGGGGTAGAAAACTGGGAGCCTGTGTGAAAGGGGGGAAAAGGTGGGACATGTTCTAGACGAAGAAGCTTGAAGGGACAGAAGAAAGAGGAACAACTTAGTCAAAATTCTGGAAAATATAGAAAACATACTGAGGAACATTGTGCATAGATATTGGCGGGGTAAGACCTCCAGGTTTATAACAGGAACACGCTCAGAATGATTGCAGTGAAGGCTGCCAGTGTGTACCAGAAGTAAATATAGTAGTGTAAGCACTGCTACAGAGTCATTGAAGTCAACGCTGCATAACATAAATTGCATAATATATTTGTTTGTGAAGGTTATTAGAGTACAGTTTTAAATGGATCTGAGTCCTTGGAAAGGTGAGTGTATTCTGGTTCCCTGGGCTGAGGTTTCCAATACATCCCAGTCTGATCTGGGGCAGGTTGCCAGCAGAAGGGGGGGAGTGCTGCTCCCCTCCTACCAGCTCCAGTGCTTGTCTGAGCAGCTCCTGAGCTGGTTCCACACACTGTACCAGGAGGAGGGGAACTGCCCTCAAAAATGGGAAAAAAGTGAGGGGATTTTTGTTGTGCTGCTCAACTGTGTTGGTGAGGGGATGAGAGAGGGGTGTGTATGAGGGGGATAGGTGGAGGTACCTCTGAGCACAGGGGGCAGTGGGCAGGCAGGCTGTCCCAGCCCCGTGTCCCACCTCTGAGCTGGGGCAAACCCTCTCCCTCTCCCACCGAGGATATGATGGTCAGTGCATGACGCAGCGACTGTCAGACACCCGGATTTCAGGGCATTGTCACACTCTCTGTAAGAGTGCTGAAACTGTTTGCAAAATGAGTACTTCGTAAATGATAAAGGCTAAATTATGCATTCTGTGCATTTGCATAATTTTGAATCACTTATCCTTCTGAGGGATGTAGTTATTTGGCTCACGTTAAAGAACACTTAGTGGTGTAATTGAGCTCAAGCCATCAGTTGCTAAGCTGAGTTGACACTGAAGATAGGAGGTATGTTTTGGGGGAGACTGTGCATGTTCCCTGTGATATCCCTGGCACCACAGAGCAGAGCACTGCGGGTCAGACGGATAGGAGGCACAGTCAGAGCTGTGAAGGGTCAGGATATATTTCAGAAAGAGCTTGAGACCCAGAACAGTCAAAGTGGGACTTATTTCCATGGTGATGGCATGCAGAGTCGTAACCTTAGGAGGCATTAGGAGAGAAACTTTTGCTCTGAGCTGGGTTGGAAGGAGGGGGTTACCAGTTGGAAGTGCTGGAGAAACACACCTTTGTGAAGTCACAAGGTGCCAGCAAGCCACAAGGATAGGGCTGGGCAGAAGATGCTGAAGTGGGGTGACAGAGGAGGCAGGTAATATTGAGGATGGGGAGTCACCTGAGAGCAAACTCCAAGAACTTGCTTGGTTTGGGTGGGCAGATGAGCCCTGACAGGGAGGTGGTGTAATTCATTTTTTATTGTCAGGGAAATAAACTTCGGAGATAGGGAAAAGCTATTTAAGCTGCTGGATCAATGTTGGCATGAAAACAAATGGATAAAATCTGTTCAGGAATAAATGTTAGGCTGAAAGAAGTTTTTTAACTATTGGAGGAGCTCAGCTGTGCAGTAGGCACTGGATATGGAGGCTGAGGAAGAGCACTGTCAGTATGTGGGGGTCTATTGCTGTGATTGGGGTTCTTGGATGTGATACTTGTCATGGAGGGCCTGTAGAGGAAACAGCTTTCCCACTTGCACCTGGTGGTGGATTATCGTGTTGAGTCCGAGGAGGAAAAGGGAAATTGTCCCTTGCTGTCATGGCTTTGAAAGTGTTGTAATGGGAATATGTGCTTAACTGAACTGCTTCTCCCCCAGGATGGAGAACTCATGTCATTAAGTGAAGTTTAAACCTCTGTGTTTTGCATTTAACCTGTGAATATCTCTGCTGTTATGGTCACTTATGACACTTATCCTTATGTTGTTGTTTTTTTTTTTTCCCCCTAGGTATTTTTATGGCCTCTGTCACAGTGGTGTCTCAGCGTCTCCCAGGCATTTATGGATTTATTCTGAGAACGTTCCTGTGAGGTAGGGAAACATTATCACCTTCGTTTTATGGACTGGGAACTGAAGCAGAGGGAGACAAAGGTTGCAGGAGTCTGTAGCACAGCCAGCAGTCAAAGGCTAATTGCCAACAACTTCTTTATTGTACTAATACCAAACCCAGCTACCTGTCTTTGGCTTTTTTTCTTTCTTTCCTCCTCCCCCCCTTCCCCCAGTTCGAGTTTTAGTAGCAACAATCTGCAAGGAGCTGAGAGGACCTGTGGAAAATATGATTAGGGTTACTGGTGTCCTTTTTTTAACATTGTTACTTATGAGTTGAAATGCCTTTCTAAAAATATCAGCAGATCTGTTTATGTTAAATGATTAACATGTTTAGACTTCCACAGATAAGCTGCCATGCCTTTTGAGTCAGTAACTCCTTTATCCTACCTGTCTAGGCTTGTGGCTCTTGAATTCTTACCCTGCCTAAGCTAATGCCATCCCAATCACCTAAAGCAATGCCAAGAATTTCATCATCCATGCAAAGATCTGATTCATGTCAAGACAGGTGTAAAGTTTCTCAAGCATAGTTATGTATAATTACTGTTTAACTTAATTTTTCAAAGATCTTTCCAAACCAGCGAAAATGTTCGGCTTTGAGCTCCCAGATTCTCCCAGAAATTGGATTTCAGTGCCTGATTAGTGATTCTGATCCCTTTCAAAAGTATTGCAAAGTTCCTGACACATGCGCGCACTGAATTATAATTTGCATCATAAAATCTAATATAATGAGTAACAGCTTGAAAAATGTCTCTCTTTTCCCCTTCAAATAAGGAATTTTTAAGTTAGGTCTCCCTTGAGCCCTTTTTTCACTTCAAGTTGGTATTTAAAGTGTGACTTTTACTACTTACAGAATTTTCTTAGACGTAGAGCAATGTTATAAGTTAGGAATACACCAGCAGGCTCTGACAAATATTCTTATTGTATACTAAAATCATCAGCGTTGTTAAAGTTATAACATTGCAAAGAAATATTTAATGCCACCTTTCTAATTTCACAATCTGTAAAATAAAACACACACATTAGATTACATTTATGCTCTTTATTAATGTATATTACATGTCCTTGTGTCCCCAAGAATGAAGCCCTAATGACTCATGAACTGTCTCAAAGTGTACTAAATAAGATTAAAGAGCAGGCCAATGACCTTAACAGTCAATTAGGCTATGCATTACTCAGCCCAGTATTTGTGGAGCGTAGAAGAGAAGCAAAAACCCATTAGCTAAGATGCTGATGCCTGAAACAAACATCATTTCTCTAAAACCAGGAACGGTTCCTGTCGTTTAAGTGGAGACTGAAGCACGTACTGTAGGTATGTCTTGTGTGTTTGAAAGTATTGCTGATGTGCTCCTGAGGATTGGAGAAAGCCTGCTACTGGGATTTTGGGCTCAAAGCCTTGTGGGATAGATCCTGCCGTCCCATGGTGCTGGGTTGGGCAGTGGCAGGTGCAGTAGGAGGTGGTGCTCAGGTTTCGGGATGTGCCACCCGAGAGGTTACTCAGAGACAACAGGAAGGGAGGGCTGCTTTCAGAAACCTCGTGTTTCACTGAAGCAGCAGGCCAGGGAAGGAGGTGCTGGTGTGGCATATGGCATGCTTGGTTTTCCTCACAGGTGAGCCTGGGGTTGGCAGGATTGCATTTGGGGGCAGGCAGGAGTGTGAGCAGGAAGGCTCTGGGCTGCTGTGCCCACTGAAGAAGAGAGCTGGAATACTGCATCCCCTTTTCCCACAGCTCAGGATTTGGGAGATGAACAGGTCCTGAGTACATAGTGGTACAGATGGGTCAGATCCCCTGTTCCCCACCAGTTCCCGCACTCGCTGCAGGCTCACCTGTTCCATGAAGTTGTCAGCAGGAAGCCAGGCTGGCACTGGACAGCAGGGCTGAGTGCATCCCAGTGACGGGCTGACTCAGTGAGGTGCAAACCTGGACAGTATCTGAATTACAGCAGCATCCCTGTCATCTTTGGGGTGACATTTCTGAACTAATCATCTGCACTTTGTTTTATATTGCGTTCAGAAGCGTATTAGAGCAGTGTCAGGCTGGAGACAGCCACCCCCCTTGGATGGTGACAGAACTGAACCAAGAGCAGTGACATTGCACAGGAGCTGAGGCGGCAGCTTGGTCATGCTGCTCCTCAGCAAAACAGTGGTCCTTGAGGGCTTCTCGGTTTTATAGCGCTTCCCTTCTGGTGTGTGCAGTTATGAATGCTTTCAGCTGACCCTGAGAAGGTCTTCTGTCATTCTTAAAGTAAACTCAGGTTTTAGGAAATAAAAGATGACAGACTCAGTCCATAAAAACCGTGGCTGAAAGTACAGTTTGAGTGACATGCGATAACATCTTTTAAAGTAAATCAACTTTTTTGAACATAAATTGGGCAGAATCTCCCTGATCTAGGTCATAGTTTATCTGTAGGGTTTTCTTTTAAGATAATTTCCTTAATAAAGTCTGTCTGATCTGGGGGGAGGGGACAGGGGAGCTTGGGAACAAGGTGTACTTCTGCTCTTCAGATGAATGAGAGAAGAAAGAAAAGGAAGCCTTTTCAATCATGTCAGGCTAAATCTAAAGCATCAAGGAATGATGTTACAGGAGAACCCCTGAAGATAAATTGTAACCTAGATTAGCAGAACACAGATTAAGTTTTCAGGAGTTTTGAGACAGCAGAGTATCCTGAAGCAATCTTTTGTCATTTGTTTAAATTAGAATTGTTGTATAGTTGCATTTTGAGGTCAATAAATGAGGTTAATAAATTTATTAAAGGGAATACTGCTTGAAAATATTAAAAGAAAAAATTGGGATTTTTCATTTGAACTGGCAATTGCTAGGGAAGTACTGTCTATTTACATGATCATGGTTTGGGGGATTTTTATACAAGCAGTGTTACCACTGGAATCGCAGTTAAAACTGAGACTTCTACATGATTAGGGTTTTTTTCATTCTGACTTGTCAATGTGTCACACTGTCCTCTTAAATACTTTAAACATTTTTATTCTTTAATTTTTATACATTGTGGAAAATGTGTTGCGATACCATGTTCTACCTTAAGGGGTGTTTTCTGTAATAGAGGTTATGTATTTCTACAAAACGTTGGCACAAAGCTCGTGTGTTTCAAAGTGGTTTGATTGTGTGTTAATGCCACGTTGGCTTGAACATACTAATACTTAAAGCAAAGCAGTAAGTCACCCTTTACTTTTCACTGTAATCCAGTGAGCAGTATTTTCTGGCTGTACTTAAATGATGGGCTCAAAAGGGCATTGACAGAATATGTTGGCGTAGCTCGGCCTTATTTATATATGGCTAAATATATTTTTCTGACTTAAGAGTCATTGCAGGTCCTTTCATCTCACAAATAAGTGGGTTGTTTCAATATATTGGAGCCCGAAGGGCATGACTGCTGGTCATTTACCTGGCTTCACATAGTGTGTGTTGGAGAATGTATGTGGAGAGGGAAAGGTGGGGTTTAAAGCTCCAAATTCGCACTTGTAAAACTCCCTTCTGCTTTGAAGGTGTTTGCTTTAGCTGTCTACTGAAATATATATTTTCAAAAGTTTATTTATGAAAAAGAGGATCAGCAGATGCTGGAGATGTTACAAGATTTAACCATATTTGTAAAATTGAACGTAAGCTTTTAGCCCTCTGGTCTTTTTCATTTCCTTTTCTGTTATATGATCAGTATGTTGGTAGGTGGCTTTTGTGCTGTCACTTTACCTGTTTAATTAATTTAGTCGTCTGAGGGTTATGCAATAAAGGTAGAATCACCATAACTGGCAACATAACCTTGTCATCCCACGGAGTCAGCACTTGCTCATGCTCTGGCGCAACGGCTTTGAATAGCTGCCACCCCATGTGTGTGTTTCCTAAACTCGAGACAAGTGCTGAACTCATTAAAAATACATGCTGTATAAGTTAATGTGCATAAGGAGTTTTGGTACTGAGATCTCCTTTGAGGCTACATTTAACTCTAATTAACTTGGTTTCGTTCTATCTGCTATCAGCATAGGCTTGGCTGAAACCAGCCAGTATTGGTTAGACTCTGGGTTTGAAGTAGAGCCCAGCAGGGTGACGGATTAAAAAGCAGGCAGTTGTGACTGTGCTGGGGTTCCCGGTGCCCGTGCCAGCTCCCGGGGCTGTGCCCATCACAGGCACCAGCTGTGCTGTTCCTGGGGCAGAGTGCCACACCGAGCGGATACACATCCCATCGGGATGCACATCCCATCGTACTCGAGGGCAAATCTCTGCATTTCTAAAGAGGCCTGAAATAATGAGGTTTGCTGAGCTGTGACTGAACAATTGCATGACACCAAACTCCTCTGACTAAAATAGAGTCTGAATTGTTCCACTAGTGGAGTAAGGAACAGCAGCAGAGGCTACCAGTATTTCACTGTTCTGACTGTTCTCTCTGTTCGTACCTTGGTTTTATTCATCATTAACTCAGGGATGAGATCCAAGGCTTCTCCTAATTATGATCTGTTTTTCAGGAGAGGCAGGCAGCAAGACAGGGATTACTGGTGGTAACTAATGGCATTTGTAGTAAAGACAAGTACCAGCAATACGTGGATTGGAAATATTGAGTGGGTTTTTTGGCCTGACAGTGCTGGAAATCAAGCTTTATATTACGTCCAGTAAAGTAGGTTTCACTGAAAGCTGATAATAGTATTTTGTAAAGGAGAGTTTTCAGTGTATCACTCTGGAAGAAAATACTCACAAATCCATGTTCAAGAGGAGGCTGCTGTATTTTGTGAAACTGGAAGAATGCATGGATTTGTTGCATTTTCATCACAGCTAGCAAAAGAAAACTATTTTCCCCATTCTTTTGACTAGTACTAGGGCTTTAGTCTTGCAGAAGATTTTCTAGGTGGAAACATTAGGTAAAATGGATTCTGGATTTATACATTGAGGGGGGTGGGAACCACCACCCAGCAGTTTTTGAGTGTTCATCATTTCCTGAAAATTGGACCTTTTTAAGTATTTCAGGTTAGGTACACTAGCAATTGAGGCATTCAGATCACTAACTGCTTTTGAGAATGACAGCCAGAATCTCCATTAACGTTGCATCTTCTGCCTAGGGGATCACAGAACAGAACTTGATGGGTCTTTGAGGATGGAAATGAAGCAGTTTAAGAAGCTACTGTGCTTCAGCTGAGATGTGGTAACGGCACACAACCGTGTCTGGTTTGTTTTGCTGAAAAACAAAATAGAAATCACAGAGGATGATCTAAGGCTGTCTGTTTTGCTTTGCATAGAAGCAGACTAGCAATGCTAGTATCTTGCCATGTCTCAGCTACGAGGATGGTAATTTCCAGTTGATGAAAGGTAAATTATAGCTAGAACAGGTGGATGCCTAAAAATTGTAATGTACTTTGAGATACTTGTCAGTGTTCAGGGAGGAGTGGGACTTGCTGTGCTGGTTTGGACCAGTGGTCAGTCTAATTTGGTATCCTACCCTTGGCAATGATCAGTGCTAGATAACAGGTAATCTACAGGAAATTGTGCATTTGATTATCAAACACTTTATCTGCTGGGGAAGTGTTGGCTTTTTTTTTTCTTTTTTTTAATTTTTAAAACCAAACCAGGCCAGTTTAGTCAACAAAAGAGTCCCTTCTAAAATGCAGTTAAAATTATTCTTTAAATCTTCCTTCGCAGACAAAGAGTTTATTGTATTTCTTACTGTTTTCCCTTCAGACATTTCGGCTGAGGATTGGTCTAAGCCATATACAGTCTTCAACCAGGCTTAGACCAGTCTTTCTAAATGTTCTTCTGCATCTCCAAAAAGCCAGTCATGGTACGTGAATAGTCTAGAGTTGTTTTTTTTTGCTAACATTACAGCTGAAAGGTAAAATACTAAATGGATATCATGTAGCTATTGTATTGCTTGAGCGTGTCTTCACGTTAATTAAAATTAATTTAAACAAGGTGATAGGAGTAAAGTGCAGAGTAGAAAAAAGGATAGATCAGAAAAAGGAGATAAGATAGGTGTATTCAAATAGGCAGAGCCTGATGAAATTTGCCCTAGAGTACATCAGCACTAGCCAAGCAACCTTTGAACCATTTACAATTATCTTTTAGAAATTGGGAAGGGCAGGAGAGGTCCTGGAGGACTGAAAAGGGCAAAGGCATTACCTCCGTTTGAAAAAGGGAGATCCAGGGAGTTATAGATTAGTCAGTCTAACTGCAATGCTTAGGGAATTGGAACAAAATTTTTAATCAGTTTCCAGGAATCTGGAGGATTAGAAGATGATAAGGATGAAGGGGGGCAGCAGTACCTCTGATGATGTGCCTTGACTTCAGTAACTTTGGACATAACCTCATGTGGCATTTCTGTGGAATACAAAAATATATGTATTTAATTATATGGTAAATATAATTAAACAGTTTAAGGACTGTGTCTGAAGAGTAGTTACCTGTAACTTACTTTGAAAATGGGGAAGAAGGGAGATGGCATGAGGAATTGACTGAATACACCCATGTTTGTCTTGGGCTGAGCTTTATTTGCTGTTCTCTTTACCGGTGTGGACAAGGGAATACTAACTAAATCTGCAGGTAAGCCCAAAACTGAGAGGGGCTCAAGCACTGTGAAGCATAGTTCAGAATTAAATGGCTACAGTGGATTGAAAAGGCATGTGGAAATCTGCAGTGTGCCGCTTACTGAGCTGAAATGGGGAAACACAAAGTGGTGAGGACGTGGCGGGGCTGCACAGCCGTGGCAGAGCACTTTGGGACGAGCTCTGGGTCACCACCTGTGCACCAGCTGACAGTGGCAGAGAGGACGAGCTCCATCTGGAGTGTCCGCAGAGGACGGTAATTAAAGGTAATGGTTCTGTTGCTGTCAGTGCTGCTGAGGCCCCAGACATGGCACTGTGTCCAGCTGCAAGGATTGGACACTGGGGAGCGTGGGTCGGCTTGGGGGCATCCCTGGATGTGGCTGAGGATGTTGTTGGAGCTGGATCCAACCAGCCTGTGGATGAGGAGATGAGTGGTCAGTTGCTGTCTCAACCAGGGGATGGACAAGAGATTCTCCTAGTTTATGGGAAAGCTGTAACTTGAATCCCACAGGAGAAAGGCATAGGCAAGTCAAAGAAGGTGCCAAAACCTGGGGTGAATCAGGCTGAGGACTGGAGCAGGAGGTGTCTGGGGGAGGGAGGTCCTGAGCACAGTCACCCGTCCCCGGAAGGTGGATGAGGTGGTGGCAGTGTCCAACTACTCTGTGGGGAGTACAGGGAAGGGAAAAGGGGGAAAGTGCCCAGGATGCAGCAAGGAAAATTCTAAAAGCTCAACTTCAGCATGGAAGAGCACTGAAGAGCCTAGAGAGCTTGTGGTGCTTCCATTTTAGGAAGTACTCAAAAGTCAACTTGGCAAGGCTCTGAACAGCGTGGTCTGACTTCAGAGTAAGCCCTGAGGTCCCTTCCCACATGCTTTATTCAGAGTTTTAATAAGCTATTTCCATCCTCCTTATCTGTAGAGGATGAAATTTTTGAATTACAGGTGTCCCAGGTGTGAGTGGCAGTGCTCCTCCAGGTAATGTTAATTAATGGTTCAGAAGGACCAGGAATTACTGGGATTGCTTCCCTTTGAGTAGTGTCTCTTAATAACATAAAAGCATTTGTTTTCTCAATCAGGCTTCAAGAGGAAGCAGCGTAATCAAATGTTTAAATTTCTTCAGTGCTTTAGCATTTGCTTTGTTAGAAGCACCAGCATGTTTTCTAGGACACAGGTGTTTAAATTCATAGCCTTTAAGAAACCTTTGCATCAAGCACGTGGATTGGATTGGGTGCTTGAAGGAGATTGTTGCCTTGTAATATAATAAACATGTACCTAATCAGAGAAGCTGATTATTTCCCATCACAATAAATAGAAAGCATGTGATCAGTGACATCAGCATCTATTTTTTCTTAGTGTTTTGCAGAAGTAATAGCTATGAGCTTGTAATAGTGATATGTAATCTCTAACATGCAGTGGTTAAATATTAATATACATTGGCTGTGTTTAAAGGTCAAGAACGGGTCTTAGGTAATGAAATGTTAACTCTCTCAAGCTCCATCAAGTTTTGTAAGGTGACTTCTTAGAAGGGGACAGTGTTGTTGTCGGAGGGGTGGTCTGGTGCATGAACCTTAGAAAGAATTCAATGCACTTATTAGAACATTGAGAAATTGACACTAAGGTTTCTGTCGAGGTCTGATTTAATCAGTTAAAAACACAGCCAGGCTGCTTGACAGGTGACCCAGGAAACGTTCCCAAAGGGTATTGGTCTGTCTTGCTCATCTGTCCCATTTCCTTAATCATGCTGATGGGGTTTTTTGTTTTGTTTCGATTTTGAAGCGGTGCCATAAAAGCTGACAAGGCCACCTTGTTCAGAGCCACAGTAATCAAGGGGTTACTACCCGTGGTAGCTGTGACAGTCTGTAGGGTCACATAGTTACCAAGCTGCCCCATCCTCCCTCTTGGGACAGTCTCTATTGGCACTTGCACTGTGGCACAGAGACTTCAGGCCATATGTGTAATCTCAGTTAATTGTGTTAGGTATTTGTTCTCCTCGTTTAATGTTTGTCAGAGTCTTGTAAATGAAGTTGTTACAGTGTGAAATTTTATGGTGTCCGAGTTGGAAATGATCCCGCTTATCTTGTTGACTTTCTACCAAGCTGTTCCTTGTGGTGGTTCCACTTTGCAGTCCAGCGTGCTGGAGTGGCGAGCGGGGCTTTCTCCTGAGTTTTACTTGGGAGTCATTAACTCCAGATGGCAAATATGATTTTATGCTCTTGTAAAAGGTGTTTTGTTCAAAAGGAGTTCTGTTACACATGCAGTGGGGTTGAGGTTTTTGGAAGTCTCGACTTATCTGTTTATCTCAGAAACACCAGTTATCGGCTTTGCTGGGGTAGAGACCCTGACTGGTGAGACAGTGAAGAAGGGCTGATACAACGTATGCCACAGATATTATGATGAAAACGTCATATTGTTTTCTGGATAGCAGAGTGACTGATTGGCTGTAGACACTCCTGACACTGCCCGACACTAAGGGTTATTTTATCTGAAAACAGTGCTGTTACAGATGAGAGAGCTCCTGAAAAACATCACTCACTTTTACTAGCAACATCCATCACTTCCTAATTATGGGTGCTTTCGGGTGGATAAACAAGTTCTTTCCATTACTCCTCCGGAGCCTTTCATGTCCCTCCGGCAGCAGCACAGGGTTAAAGTTGGCCCTTTATCCAGAGGCAGAGGGACCTGCGGATTAAATTAGTGCACACTGAGGTCTGTATGTGTTAGATGGGTATCCTGCTGTTACAGGAATGGCAATGGCCAGTAACTGTAGGGAATGAGTAATTTTTTGTAGCTTAACCACCTACTTTGAGGCACAGAGGATCTGTTAAACTTACTTGTTCGGAAGTTGGGAGTTTTCACTGTCCTTTCAAAAGCTGAATTAGATCAGAGCAAGTCATGAGTCCAGTGAAGAGAGAAACCCATGATCCCTGTTCAGGAACAGGAGAGTCTCTGCATCTCAGTTTTCCAACACATGCTCATTTTGGTGGCAAGAGCAAGGCTCCCCTTTGATTGTCCAGGAGCTGTCACCCCTCTGGATGTCGCTGGAGCTGCCTTGGCCATGGTACCTTCATCCCCAGCCCCGCTGGCTGCAAATTCCTGCTGCCCCCAAGCATGGGATGGAGCAGGGTCTTCCTGTACCTCCTGGACTGGCTGACAGCACCTGTCATTGCTGCCTGTTGCTCCACTGCCAGGACAGAGACCCAAGTGGGATTTTTCCAGAATGCTGAATTGCCCTGACCTCTTCCCACTGAATTTCTTGGTCCTGGTGCCATACTTTAGACTTCTTCAGAAATGCATATACATTTTTTTGAAGACCATATACATTTTCAGTGCAGTCCTTAAGCACTACCTAGAAATCCGGTGTTGATTCCAAGCCCTCTGCTGCTTCCTGGCATCGGAGCAGACGCTGGCAGCTGTATCCATTAGACAACGGCCTAATTGATCAGGAATTGTTGTATCCACGGGAGCCCTTGGCACGGCTGGGTGCCTTACACTCCGGTGAGCTTCAGCTCACCTTCTGTGTGGGGCTTGGATCTTCAGTTCGGCTCTTAAGAAATTTATTTTCCTTTGCCACACTAAATAATTCTCTTCTTGTAGTCTTACAACAAGAGCAAGGCAGGAGATGTACTTTGTGTGCTTCTGTTTACGTTCGGATAAAAATAACAGTTGGTTGAAGTATTGTTTGTTTTTATGTATAGATGGGCCGTGTGCTCCACCCGTTGAGTGTGCCACTGCTTACCTTTCTTTGTATTTACTTTGTGTGGCCTGTGGATCAGACCACAGCTATGGAGAAGCTGAGGATACCACGGTGATATGGTCAGCATAGGTGCGCCTGTGTGCGCGGTGTGGACAGGGAGGGATAAATGAGCATTTTCAAAACTGTGGTTTAATTCCAGTGACTCTGCAGATGGCAAAGTATTTACAGTTGCTGAAATGATCTGTGCTGCCCTGTGCTGCCTTTTCTCTTTGAAGAGTAGCTGCCTTGCAGCCCTTCCCTGGCTGCCGGTAATAGCAGTAATTAAGGCACACCTGGTAATGACAACAGACGTGCTGTGCCTTCTGCTGCCGAGGACACTGATGTCCTGAGGTCGGGAGTGCCCACTGCTGTTTAATACAAGTCCTCAATTTAAATATAGGCTCAAGGTTAAAATCACAGTTCATAGATAAGGTGGGAGTGGATGGCTCAGTTCCCCGAGTATATCCCTGGCTTCCTCCTGGGAACTGTAAGTAGGACAGGTAAAGTCCTGTTGAAGTGAGTTGGTATTTTATTGTTGCCCTTTTGTCCTTAAGTTTGTATTGCCTACAGTAGGGCTTTTTTGCACTAAGACCTGAAGGTATCATCTGTTTTTTCAGATATACAGAGGGAGTACAAATTAAATGAAAGTGATTTAAACAAAAAAAAAAAATTAGGTTTGGCGATGCTGTGGTCCCCAGACTTGCCAAAGCTTCAGTGACCAAACACCCCAAGTGCCGGTTTTGGATGAGTGTTGCCCCTGGGTTGTAGCTTCAGAGTTCTGGAAAGAGCTCTGGACATCTAATACATTGAGTAAAACCTCCAAAGTTACCGAAATTCTGGAGAAAAAAGTGAATCGTGCTGATGGCTAAGTTTATCTTTTCCTGAAAGTACGGTTCAAAGTTGAATTTACTACAGGGCAAGGGGGCTGTGGGAAACAAAAAACCCACCCCAAAACCTGAAATACTCTGTGCCCACTTTGTTGAAGTCTGAAAGATTGAAATGCATTGTTATCCATCAATTCCCCAAAGACTAATTTGTGGGAAGGGTGGTTCCAGAACCGAGGCTTTTTCAGGGAAAGTGCAGGAGAGCCCATCTGTCAATATTGTTCTTACCGCTTTTCCAGTGCTTTTATAAATTGATAGTCTGGGAGTTGTCTCTGTTGCAGGTAAAGCCGGTTCCGAGCCCTTGTGTGCTGATATTTTATAGAAGTGAGATATGAATGCTCTGGGGGAAAATGGCATTGTGAGATAAAGGGCTCTGATACATGCATATAACTTGAATGTCATCTTATTAAAAAAAAAAGACATAAAGCAGATGCTAATTGTAAAACTGTACTACATGTACACTTTTTTCTTATTAAAGTTATTTAATCTAATTCAGCCTATATGAGCATGTATGAGTGCTGTGTTTATCCATCCTAAAAATGTTTCCTTGAGACGGGTTTGTGATTATGCAAATACATAGTTTTAATAGAAGAGAGTTTAGATTTAGTAGTCTCATTAGAGAGAATATTTTTTTCTAAGATGAAGAATCTGAAGTAACAGTTGATTTTCTCATTTGTTTTGAAGGAGAGCATTGCAGGTACACATTTTCTTCAAGCATTAGATAAGCAGTCTGACTGGAATAGCAGTTTTAATCTGGTTTAATGATGTTTTTTCAATATGAAAGGGGCCAAGAGATGCAGAAGTCTAAAGGTCTACTGGTAACAGTCGAAGTGATGGGAGTTGTTTACAGAACATACAGTGACTGGATGTCTGCCGTGTGCTAAGAGCATATATGGGACCTTTGTTCTTGGTTTAAAGTATAATTAAGAAATGCGTGCCTATGTGTATTTAAAAACAATAAACCCATTCTGTTTGCAGACATTCAGGGGTGGCAGACACAGATGAAATGTTTCAGCCAGTGCTGGTGTTAACTGTTTTGTTATTACTGATGTCAAGATGCCTTTCTCCAGTGCAGCTATGACTAGGTCAAATCAAACCTTTAATTAAGCGTTACTCATATGAGTGAGGTAATGGCCTGTTGTCTTATCTATGTAGGTAAAACTCTCATCTTTTTCAGGTCACTACAGAGTGAAAACTGAGAAATCATGGCCTGGCCTGCCTTTTGCTTACAGTGCATGCCAAGACTCTTGCAGACTTGTTATGGAGATAGTTAATAGGCTTTGCTTTGTCTTGCTCTGCTGGTAAAGCAGTGTGCTTTCAACATGTATCCAGCTGTAAAAACCTCAGAAAAGCAAAACTGGGGGCAATTCGCTTCTGAAATCCTTCAAGGTTGACTTTTAATTTTTTGTGTTGTTCCTTAACGCCTGAAGTTTGTGGGGTGGTCAGAGTTAATGCTGGTCACTTCGTGACAGACCATCTTTCTTAACTCTGTGGCTCCGAAATGTTACAGCAGGGGCTTTTTGCTGCTCCAGCGTTCGATGTGCTGTGTCTGCTGTGCTTCTGCAGCCCGCTTCTTATGGCTGGGAAACAGGAAATGTCTGACGTGTGGCAGTGGCAGGTTTGGTAGGAGCAGCTGGAGCCTGCTAGGAGGTTTTGGACGTGCAAACCTTGTGTGCTAGATGCCTTTCACAAAGCTGTGCCATCAGCCTGGGATCCATAGGAAAGCAGTGAAAACTGCCAGCAGGGCCCTGGTGTTGGCAGGTCCTCGCTGCCCCTGGTGGGCATCCAGGACCATCTCCCCATCCTGCCCTGCTGGCCTTGTCTCTCTCCGTGCCCAGCTTGCTGACCTCTGCCTGGAGAGATGTCTTGCCCTGGCAGTGCTATCTCCCTTCATCCCTCCTTGCTCCCTAGCAGAGCATATGAATGGGTTTGGTGGAGAAGGGTGCTCACTGCTGCTCAGGCACTGCGGTGGTCCACGTGTGCTGGTGCTTAGGTGGGGTGGGCACACAGAAGAAGTGCTGGTGAAATATTCCCCATCCTCAGCCCTGGGCTTGCCAGCTCTGCAACAGCTGAACCTAGTGACCTGTGGTCTAGTTGGGACAGGATTTCTGTGTCACAATTGAATTAACATAAATATTTCTAACAGTGAGTGTATGTGCATAAATATATATTTATTTGACAGCTGCAGTGCTTGAACCACAGACTGCAAAGGGAGTAAAGTAACACCTTTTAAAGAAAGGAGGCAAGCAGAGGAAATGTCTTAATTTAGCCTCTTTTAGCTGGATTGTGAAACCTGATAAACAGCTGCCTTAGAGGAAAAGGGCTTCAGTAAGTAGAGGGAAAAGAGTTGAAAACAAATACTCCTTCTCAGTCCTCTTATAGCGGAATATTAGCTGGAAGGAAATCTAAGCTCTTTATAAGAGGTTAAGCAATAAAATTATGAGAAGTGGGTATTTTTTCACCATGCATACAGCCACGGTTTGCTGACAACATGAGAAAGGTCTCTGGTGTGTAAATGTCTGGTTTTTACTCGTGATCAGGGAACTCGAAATCTACTGTCGGTGCTGTCCACTAACCACAGTGCAAACCTCCTTTTCTAAGGGTTGGTAACAAAAAGAAAACTGACAGCTTCAAGAGAATTTACTAAAGAGGAAATACTTTCTTTTTAATTGTTTGGTTTTTTTTTTGGTTCATTTAGAGACAAGAAAATCTAGCCAGGGACCTTCCTCCTTCTCCCTTGTTACTGCCTAAGATTAATGCCCAGACCCTTTAAAGGCCATTAGTACGAGGAACAGAAGTTAAAAGAAAACAAAAGTCTTGTTTTCAGTCGCTCTCCCGGTTATTCATTCTGGATTCAGTGCATGAACGACTTGTGGTTTGCTGAGGGTCTGAGTCGCAGGATCAAGGCTACAATGGAGGTATTGTGATCACCTTTCTCTCCCCACCACCCTGCGCAGTCGAGTTGAAATCCTGCTTTTTGGCATCCAAGCTGTTGCTTTGGTGACCAATTATGACTCTAGAAGTATACATTGTGGTCTTGCTCAATAGCTGAAAGAGTGTAAGGGAAAAGATAAATGTGTTCAAACACAGCTCTGTTTTGCAAGCCTTCAAGGTGATTCAGAATAGAGTTGTTGGCATATTTGATTTAACGTGGTGTATCACTGTAGCATTAGGAATTGAAATGTCAGTGTTACAAATCCAGAAAACATAATTAAAGGTGATTTAATACTCAGAATGCTGTGCCCTTTACATACACATTGTAATTACCTCTAATTTTTGGTAGCATGGAGTTCTTGGTTTCTCTAAGCAGCCCTGTTTCTCTGTAATTATTTAATTTTAGAAATAGTTACGTGTTAATCACTCAAACCTTTATTTTCTAGCAACCTAAGATGCAGTCTGTAATTTTGGGTTTAGTGGATGCTTGTTGTCCTCCTTTATGATACTGATGGTTCTCAAAGTTTTCATGTGATCCCAACAAGGTTGTATAAAGTATTTTTGGTATGAAGAGTGAGCTTTATGACAGTGACATGGCAGGGGTGAAAGAGTGAGAAAAATGGTAAATTCCATAAACAGTTGCATATAGCAGGTAAAGGAAAAAGACAGCCAAATTAGTTTGCAAATGCAAGAAAAACCTGTAATTTCAGGGAAAATAATCACATGTGATAGGCAGAATTTTCTTTCTTTGAACACTTTCAGCAGTAGTGTTTGCAGGATTCCTTCAGTGCTTCCCACGGCACTTAATCTCTCTTGCTTTGCTGTGTGTGGTTGGTGAGGTCCTTGGGTTGGAGATGTCTTTGTGTTCAGACACCCCTGTCCGTGCCACTTGCACTCACAAGTGACAAGTGAAATGATTTAATGACTGTCTGTCCCATAACGTGCTGACACCACAAGTCACTAATGCTCCTCTCGGGGTAGTGAGTGCGGCCATTGTCTGTGCTGGGTAAATTGCTTTGTTTGTCCTCCCCAAAGATTAGCGTTTATATTCCCTTGATAAAAGACAAAGCATTCCAAGCGCGCATTCAAAATGAAAACTCTTGCAGATCTGGCAGGCAGTACAATATCACTAATAGCAGCAGATACTTAAGTACCCTATTTTCATAATCCCACAGGTAGTTGTTAAGAGCATTTTCTCCTAGTGGGAGAGAATATCTATCCTTCTGTTGAGCTTCTTGTCAGATATCACTGTATTTATGACCTTAATGGAGTTTCTAGCAATCGTGTGAAGATATAGTAGGCCCTGTGTATATCCATAATTCAAGATTTTATTTTATACCTAGTAGCACCTCACGTTGGTGTAGATGAGATATTTGGGTCGCATCTGTACTGGTAACACAGACCGTTCCCATGTCCTCATAAATGTTCGTTCCTTGGTGGTGGATCCAAATTTAGACTAGCTTTGTAGCTGTGTTTTGCTCTTTTAAATGAGATGATTCTCTTGGGCTAGATGGCATCTGCTACTGAAGTGGTACCTAGGGCAGCATTAGTAAATCAGCCTTTTCAAAGCATTTTCCCAAAATCTGGTGTGTGGAAGAGTATAGATTGACAAACTGGTAACTTCTCACTGGGGTTTATGGAAATTACGAAGTCAATTACATAGTGCAGGGAAGCTGTACAGTGCAGCTTGTTTTCTTTTCCTTGTATGGTTTTTAAATACATTGCGACAGTTCTGAACTGGGAATAGAATTTCTAGAGGAGACACTTCGGTGCCGCTGTGAGCGCAGATCACATGATGCTGGAGAACCAGATTGTACAAAGAGGATTTCAGAAGCTGATAATAAAAGACTGTAGTCATTGGTGATATGGGAATAACCAGTATGTTGCAAGTCAGATTACAATCTTGTTATTTCAAAACAAAAGTTACCTTGGATACCTATTCTTGTTTTGATCAATAAGCCAATCTTGTGAAATGTCAAAGTTTTGGGCCAGGAAGGACCAAGGCTTTAAAATAAAGCATCTGCTGTTGAAATCTGAGCCTCTGATCCTTCTGTTTAATCACTTGGTAAAGGAAGAGAGAAACAATATTATCCAAGTTACTTAGTTTAAAAAAATCTTTTTTTTTTTTTTTTTTTTTTATATTGACCAGTAATTTGTAGGCTCTGAGAAGTGGAATGGAAGCCCTAATTATGATGACTTGTATTCTATTAAAGCTTTATAAAAATGAGTATTTTGGTAGATTGCAGCCTTATTCCCTTGAACACTTGTTCTTCAGGAAGCATCATCTAAGGACTGGGTGTGAAGTATGTGCCCCCTCATATTATTCTTGTCAGAGTTTGCTGATAAACAGTTTGCTCTGAACTGTTTCCCAGAATAAATGGGAAAATGTTTAAAGAAGTTTCAAGAATATAATCCATATAATGCTCTTCTCCATGGTTGTCCCCAGTTGTTAGGGAATTATAGGTCCTGTCTCGCCTCCGCACTGATTCCTGGGTCAAAGGACAGGGCAGAGACACAGTCTCTGGTCTGGCTGAGAAAGGAGACAAATCCTTGAAGGTATGTTTTCAAAGAGGGGCTATCCTCATTAATAGATCTTTATCAGGTGTAGCTGTGCTGCTTGAATGAACTTGGTCCAGGTGAGCTGTAAATTCTGAAATCTGCAGTCTCCTTAGTCAGTCAATCTCTCATAAAAGGTGAAGGAAGCACATGGTAGTGACTCTGATCCAAAAGAGGAATAGAAAGTGGTTTGCTGAAACACAACACTTACCAGAAGATTCTCCCTCTGAAAAGCTGGCAAAGGCTTTAACCTCCTGGAAATGTTGATGATGAGGGAGGAGAGCTGTTTTGGCTGTGGAAGAGTGGTGGTGCTTTCCTTAAAGGTTTTTTTCTGCAGAGGGACGTGGGTTTTAAGATTTTTTTTTTTTTCTGATGTTATTGAAATGTAACTGTAGACCCTGGGTGGGAGATTGTTTTGCAGAAGAAAATAAATCAAAATACTGCCTTGAAATCTTTTTTTTTTTTTTTGTAAAGATTTTACATTGTACAGTAATTGGGCTGCTGTGTGTAGCTAGAACCTTTCTTGCAGAGACGATCTGGGCTTCACCAGTCTCTGCCCATTTCCTCCTGCTTGGTCCAAACCTGTTTTGTCACTAGCAGCAGGGCAATAAATCAGGAGTCTGCCTCAGGTTAAAGAGAATTGTGTTCTTTTCCCCCCCTCTTGTTTATTTTTGACTTGGACTGGTTCCCTGATCCAATCCGCTGCACAAAACCATTGACGCAGCTGGGGAGGCGACTGGACTTGGGCACCGTGACTGCTTAACCCATGAGTGTTGCTGAAAGATGTGCTTAGCAAATTAATGCCTTGATTACAAGAGATGAATATATACTGCTACACTAGAGACTGTTATGAAAACTTAGAGTATGGGCCCTGCATAGCAGTTATCCCTGTTGATGTGCAAGAGTCCTCTGCTTCTTTTAAAAGAACCTCTTATGGTTTTTGTAAGTATTGAAGTAAAAATTAAACTATATGAAAGCACACAATTACACTTTGAAAGGTATCAATACTAATACTGACCTATTTTACTTAAGAGTTTTGGAACTATGAAGTCAGATCTCAAAAAAAAAAATCCTTTTTTTCCCCCTTCATAGATATTGGGCAGTTGGCTTTCAGTTGTGTTCTCAGTGACTTGCCAGTGATATTATTACTTAAAGCTTTTATGGATGAACTCTACAATTTTGTTCAAAATATTTGAAGTGTTAAAGAGAATAACCTCAAAACAGATGGATATATATGCTCTACAGGGAAGGCTTGTGATTGATAAAATTTTCAACTTAAAGAGATCTTGCAGTTACCTTTTCCAGAAAGTGCACTTACTGGTGGCTGGATTTACATTTTACTGTCAGTGTAATCCAAGGAGACAACTGGTTATTACAGGAACAGTGCCTTGGTATTTGGAGGTGGGCAGTGAAGAGTCTGTTGTTGTCCATTAAATTTCTTGGAGGACATCAACTTAATCTCTTCTCGAGGACTGGAAAATAATGGGAGGTAGTTAGACTTTTAAACTTTTTTAGTTTGAAGAATACTTTCCATTATCAAAATTGGAGTGATGAATAATGCTGAAATCATGTTTGTTCATATTAAATGGCAGCTGGCTGATTGTGCCCTCTCTTGAAGAGGAAGTAGGGACATGCTTCTTTAACTTCAAGAGTAGATCTGTGCTGAATCTCAAATGACTAGACTCATACATTTGAAAAGGACCTGGATATAGTAACAGCAATCATTTTATTCTGCAGTTTTCCTATCAGAAATAAATTAGTCTCGTTGCTACATTTTTATTAAAAATTTCAAGAAAGAAAAGACACCTTTTCTGCATCAACTCCCCACTCCCTTGGCACAGTCATGCTGCGCTTGATGCTCCTGATGGTGAGATTTATCATTAAATGGTGATTTTTAAGTTGTTTATATGAGAGAGATCATGCTGTACTCTCTAATATTACTTTGGTTTTTACCTCCCATCCAAAGATCTGAACTTGCACTGCAAAGTACAGGTCCTGACTCTTGTTTACGGGTGGCAGAGCTCCAGAATGGAGAAGTGGAGCAGCGTGTTCAGTATTAAAGAACGTCTTAATGAAAGAGTAACAAAAAAAACTTTTTTAAATTTTGTCTCGGTTGGGGTTGGAGGGTTGAGGCAGTGCCTGGCACAAAGACGTGATGTCTTACTTGGGAGAAGCCTGTGGAGCAAAGGTATCACCACCATTACCCATCATTTTCACACTATTGCTCCATCCCCCTGAAAAAGAGATTGGGCATTGGTGTTTGCAGGTCTTCCTTCACTTTCCCTTTCATTAGATGCAGGGGAAGACTCTTAATTATTTTAGGCCTACGTTATTATATGAGTATACAATCCCATCAGCCAAGAGCTAGTAGGGGCATCAGTCTCAAATTCTATATGTGGTGTGGGAGCACTGGTGTGCGTTTTGAGGGGGGGCACAAGGGGGACGGGCCATCGCTCCCTGCCTTTGGAGCTGGGGCTCTGCTGTGCTCTCAGTGCCAGCACAGCCTGTGGGAGTGGGATCTGCTTGCCCCTTGGCTCGTGAGGGACAATGGGGTGCAGTTTCTTTGGTTCAGTTAGACACTGAACTCTAATGGCCAGGCAGTGCTGATGTTGAAAGAGCAGATTTTGGGGTAAGATAAAGGTACGCAATTATTTATTTTTTTTGTTACACAAAAGTAGCAGTTTCATGTGAGACACGTGGGAGGGATGGGGGAGAATCAACATTTGCCAAACAGAAAGGGATAAAATCTGGTGGAATAACACAAGCTTTCTGTGAAGCTAAGAGGAAGGCCATGAATAAAAAATGAAACCCCCAAAACCTGAAGAAATTTTCAGAGAGGAGAAGGGATGCTGCAGCATCTTTTTATATCTAAAGTCAGTTCACGCAGATCAAGAAGTGTGCTTCTAGAGGCCATCTGAGTGTCTCTGAATAATGTGTCTCTGAATATTTTGATGATTATATTGCTCTTTTGTGTGCGTATGTGTGCACATAGCAAGAATTTTCCGAAAGCACTCGGTCACTGAGGCATGCAGGCTGTGCAGCAGCTCGGCAGTACGTGCTTTGGTAAGTCAGTGGGCAAGCACTGTACTGGCATTTGAAAGTTTTTTCTTCTCTCCAAATGCTGGGTGTAAAAAAAAAAAAACAAAACTGGCTATGAGGCCCAAGCAGTGTAAAGGTGTCTGTGAAGCATTACGTAAACAATCTTTGCTTATAGCTTAGTTGGTTCATTTTTTTGGTGCATGTCAGAATATGTTTTATTTCTGTAAGGCTGTGTGGCATCATTTACTTAGCAGGGAGTTTGTAAGATGGCAAAATAGTGTATGAGGTTGTCCGAGGGGTAAGCGTTTTGCTGAGAGAAAGCAGAACAAAACCAGCTTAAAGGGTGGTTGGGGTTTTTTTTGTGTTTCACTGGAGGAACTGTTAAAAGTCTAAATTACAGTTTTCCTGATGGCTCTTTGAACAAGGGTGTTGCTGAGAAATGTGTGTGTGTGTCAGCAGAGTATTCATAAGAGAGCGGCTGCAGGAGCTCTGAGGGCTATTTAATTCTTCTCCTCTTCCATTAGCCCATGAAGCAAAACGAGTGGGAGGTCTGTGAAGCCAGATCAGTGTTGATAAGGGAAACCACAGTTCCCAATGCAAGTATTTAGAAACTCTCTTTAATATTGCAGTGAAAAGCAGAGCAAGGAGGTGTGACTGGGTGTGGGAGCCGGCAGTACTTGGGCTGGAAGCAAAGCACATGTCTCTCAGAGTCTTGTGACAGGGCAGAGAAGAAGTAGTGCATCCCTTCTGTGTCCTGATGTCAATACCAGGCACCAGTCCAGATTCCTCCCATACTGAAACCAGATTTGCTTTAAACAAATGGGATTTGGGCTCAGGATAGCGGTAGTTGCATGAAATGTCATGTACCCAGGGTTGTAAGAGGCTGGGCTAATAAATCCAGTCTGGTCGTCTGACTTGGGGTGCTGTAAATCTGAACTGGAGGGCTTTGCAACGAGCACAGTTGTGTTTGGCCATGTGGATCGCGGCATCCCCACCCTGGGCTTCCCCGTCATAAAACAGGCAACTCAGGAACCCGAGTTTCTCGTCTGTGCGTATCTGAGATGGAGTGATTGGGATGTGGATGTTTCTGGCCTTGGTGAGTTTTGGGGAGAACAGTCTGGTTTTTCTGAAGAGGCAGCCACACGGTTCAGGGAAGATCGAGCCGGTGCGTGACGCGTGGTTTGTTTCCCTCTCGGAGGTACCTTTGCTTCTGTTTAGTATTCTGCGTGCTGTGCTGAGACCTGGGTCTTGTTTAATCAGTTTGGTTCTGATTGCTTCCTTGTATCCATGGGTCTCATCTTGAATTCAGTGTTTTGCATTACAAATCTGCTCTCCAGAGATGGACAGGATATATAGCTCCATCTGCCACATTCCAGTTTAGCCCTTTTTTGTGGAACTCTGTTAACAGGTGACATGCACAGTCCAACGAGATTCCAGCTAATTGTTGGTGTGTAATTAGGAAGATGAGTGCTGACTAGATCCTCTTCTGCAAGATGGAGGAACTGCTGCAGGCTGCAGAGATGGGGAGTATTGGCAGGGCCTCCGGGTGCAGCTCCCGTGCTCGCTCTGTCCCAGAGCCTGCCTTGGCTTTGAAGGGTGAGATGAGTCACGGGAGCTGGATTATTCTCCTTGCATGCCAGCTTCTAAATGCCAGAGGAGACACAGGGAGGTAGATGTCTCACAGGAGTATCATTTGTTCTCTTTTGTTTTGTGACATTTGGATGACAGCATTTTTGAAATGGTCATTTGTGCTGTTACTGTTGAGAAAGAGGTTAGTCTAAAATCAGTATGTGGAAGTGCTAATAAATACAGTGTTTATGCACCATCAGTGGATAGATGACTGTTTTGATTTCTTATCTCGTTCTGCTAGGGCAAAACCTTTGTTGGAACAGGATTATCAGAGAGAACCTGTATATTTTTAGGCTTTTCCAAAGGTGGAAAAACTCAAATTCAGATGGTTTAGAGTTTTTTTTCCAATGGGGTGGTATAAATTGTTGTACTAGAACTAAAGATTTTGTGGAATTTTAAGAATAAAATTAGTCCAAAAAATGTTTGCAGGATAATGTTGTTTTTATAGAAACCTGGTAACTGGAGTAAGCACCTACATTTTCAAGACAGCAATATTTGCTCTTCAGAGTTTCATAGTGGATTTTTTTGTTTGGGTTTTTTTTTTTTAAATCTGTTCTCACTAAATATTGTTAGGGAGGCAGAGTGCTATCACTGATTTTATCCCTGGGGAGTGCAGGGTGCAGGAGTGAAGGCACTTGACAAGGCTGTGGGAGTCCTTGCACTTGGAGGCAAGGTTGGAACTCTGGAGCAGCCTGGCTGCTGGGAACACGGTCCCTCTGCTTCGCTGCACCTGATGGAAAAGCGAAGCACTGAGGTGGTGTTGGAGCTGTTCAAAAGAAGATTGCGCTGTGTTCACTGTAAAATACATTCATGGTATAATTTTAATAGAAATATGCGTGTACAGATGTAAAACATGCACAAATAATGTGTGAATATGTGCGTGCATCATGTTTAAAAGCTCTTACCAGGTCTATGTTGGAGTCAAGTAAAAGAAGTGAGATCTGCTTGTTATGTAAAATCTGGGGAGTCACAGCTGCTGAGGCCGTGGCTGCAATCTCAATGAGGAGGAAGATTGACAAGATCTCTTACATTGGCCAGTCCCTGCTTTTTGAAAACCTTTTCTGAGTTTTTACAGCCCTGTGCTGCTGTCTCATAGCATGGACAAAATCTGGTCATCCAGTCTGAGAAAACCCCAGGGAAGGAGCTTGTGAATTGTATTTTGAATGCAATGAGCGGGATTGTATCATCTACCTTTAAGTTTGCATTTTCTTTTGTATACTTGATGACTTGGACCGTTGAAACCAAAAGATTCCCTTGAAACAATATAGTGAGAGATGAAAGTTTTGAACAAGGGTTCTGGCAGGTAGTTCTGAAACACAAGTGTAGCTTAAAGCTGTTCTAAAACAACTGTAATGACAGTAATATCATATATTGCTGTCAGAGAAAAACACAATTTCTTCCTCTGTGGGGAGAGGGAAATAGCTGGTTAACAGCTTCAAACTTACCTTCCGAGATTTAGGTTTTTAGATGAAGTGCTAAGAAAAAATGTGAGGCTTTCCTATCAAGGGTATATTGTTAGCTGTATTTGTTAGTTGCTTCACTGCCAGGGTTAATGATGTGACTGGAGGCCAAGTAAATGTAATGTGTTTCATAGGTAATGGCATTAAAAATGAAGCCTGAAAAGGCTGGCTGGCAGCCAGTCTGGGGCCCCCCGTTTCTCACCGTGTGGCTTGGAGATAAGCTGTGAAGAGGAGCATCTGTGAGAGCTGGGAGGAGAGGCAAAAACGTTTAAAGTTGTACCTTACTCTTTAGTTTCCAAACGACACCAGGAGTGTGCTGGTGCCTGTTTAATAGTTTATTAGGACATGTACTGCCTGTAAAGTCCTTTCAGCACAGGAATCTGCGGTCTGTCAGGTTTGCACTTACCATTCACCTCCCATGGCTCATGGAAGCTGATTTCTAACTTGACACTGTATTTCTGCTGATCTTGAGTTGTGCATTACACTTTTCAGCAGAAATATAAATTTATCGTAGAATTGGATATGAATTCTTACCTAGGAACCTGGTGCAGAACATAGGTGGGGTGAATTTTGTTAGTATTCATATTCATAGATGTTCATTTTAGAGATTGCAAAGGATGAGAACAACACTATAGTGGATTTATGGTGTTTCATGAAAAAGATGCCTGCCTCTCCATTTTTAAAAAGCATGATGTTAAAAGAGTGCGGCTTTTAAATTATCACTTAGGCTGTATTGCCATCCCCCTCATTTCTGAGGTGATGCTTTGTGTTTTTAATGTCTGTTTTTGTTTTGATTCATTTGAGTTTCACAGCTATGGCCTTAAGTAATCGTTCTGAATAAAGCAAATCTGTTTTGGTTACATCAACAGGGCATTTAATGTCCACACAACTGCTAATCATTCTTCAATTTGTGCAATTAGAATAAAGCTCGGGCCATAAGTGGTAGAAATATGAGCAGGTCTGAAGCTTCTCTGCTCTTGTCTGCTCTCAGTTTATGTGCTACACAGGTGATTCTAGTCTGCTCCTGAGCCAGGACGTATTTACTTCAGCTTAATTAAGCACCAGCCCTCCCAGTGCTTCGCCTCCTAGTGCAGTCAGTGATCTTGATTCATTGGTTGGTCTGGAAGAAGATAACAACCATGGTATAAGGGATGGGGTGTTTTTTCTTGCCGGTATGTGCTCATCACTGCTAAGTGCTTCCATTGATTACAGCAGCACGAACACAGCTGAAAACAACACGGTTGGTGGTTTCTAGGAATGCTTGTGCTGCTACCGTTTTACCAAGCCCTTGCCTTGTTGCTTGAGGACTTTATTTTGAAACAAAAGTAGAAATGTCAGGCAAACATGTGCAAATGCTTGTTGTGATTGCTCTTTGGAGGGGCTACCTGCTGACTCCCCAGGGTGATTTTGCAGCTGTATGTACTGAGCATCCCTAGCAGGCAGGCTCTGGTTGCTCTTGGGGTGTGCTGGAACCAGCCTGCAGAAAGCAGAACAGGTACAGGCACAGCTGGGTGGGTGGGTTGCTGGGGTGTAAACTGTGCTGCAGTAGTTGTGTGTGTGTCATGCCATGTTTTCCTGAACTTTTAAATAACAGGTGAAAAGCTTCAGCTAATGCTCCTTTAATAATTAATCGGTGTGAACAGACACATCTTTAAGCCATTTTCATTTTATATGGTATGATAGACTTTTGATTAATTACCGCAGCTTGTAGAGTTTTAATAGATTAGTGTCTTACTAAAGGGAAGGAAAGGCTCTACTTTCCCTGTCATTGACCAAACGCTAATGGATCAGGTAGAGGATGCAGTCAGCTGTAGTGCACGAACCCTCACAGGCACACAGCTCCCCTGCCATGCCACATGCAAAATGTCAGCCTCTCTTGAGTTCATCTGTTTACCTTGTTACGTGTTTGGACTGGACACACCACTGCAGGCGCTGCTGGAATAGAAATTAATTCTTGCAAAGGGGCAGTAAACTGACTTAGAAGAGTTAGGCCCCGTCTTTCCTAATCAACTTGGCTACCTCATGTTGTGCCTAATTGAGATTACAAATTGCATCCTCTCAGCTGTCTTGGTATACACTTGAGCGCTGGGAAATGTGTGAGGAAAGACAGCAAAGGGAGGGGAAATGCAGATGTAGTCGGTGATGTATGGGACCTCTGGGACTAGACCTCCTGCCAGTCAGATTGCCCGTGTCAGCTTTCTGAGTAGGCTGGTCGCCTGGATTAGGGCAGGGCATGCTCTCAACAAGGTCTTAAATGTTGTCGCAAGACCTCCTTGATGCTGCAGCTGTTTAAATAAGAACTGTGTATTTTTATTGAATTTAGTACGAAAATGAATGATACAGTGGTCTCTAGGGCACACTTCTAATGTAATTTTGTGTATAAAAATGGCTTTTCTCTTCCCCGTGTTTTTGTGAATGGACAGAGTATAGACACAGCCCTTTTCCAAATAGTGTTGATCTGGGAGTGTTTGCAGTTTGATCTCATAACTCCATCCATCTCCCTTAGATACTATTTGTCTGCGATAACTTGGCACTGCTTGGCAACCTTTCATCTCCAGCACACATGTGGCTGTCCCCGAGATGCAGCCGTTCCGCCGAAAATACGGCAGAGTTCAGAAGCAAGGTTGGCAGTGCTTATTAATGGGTTCTTGGGTTGTTTTGTAAATGGTGTCCCCCTCGGGCAGGGTGAGAGAGCCCGGCCAGTAGTACAGGGCTGTTAAAGGCTTTTGGGCCAGGAGCAATAGAGAGGTGCTCTGAGCAGGGGTTTATCAAGCACCTGACAAAGATTTCCTGGTAGCACCGTCCTGGAGCTGGTCTGGTTCTGGCCACTGTTGTTTCTCACCATTCTTCAGCTGAGTGAGCTGAGATTAAAGGGTTTGTTATCTGATGCTTTCTTCAGAAGTTAATAAATGTAAAGGACGTTTTGGGTTCTCTCTGGCCCCTAGATTTGATTGCTGAGCGTGGAATGGTTCGGAAGACTTTGCGTAGTTCAGGACTCAAAGCCACTTGAATAAACTCAGGGTTTAATAAACAAAAGATGGATGAGATGGTTCACTGTTTTTCCCTGCACATTTGCCTAAGGCTTTCAGCTGTCCAGAAAAATGACAAACTACATCAAACAGAACCAGTTATTGGTGGCTGGGTGTTTTTTTAATATTTCATTTCAAGAAACTTGCTGCTAAGGTGTTTTCCCTAGCTTATGATACACTCTGTTGGCAAAAAAAAGGGTCTAAAAATCCTGTTTGAA
This sequence comes from Pipra filicauda, assembly GCF_003945595.2. Taxonomy (NCBI): domain Eukaryota; kingdom Metazoa; phylum Chordata; class Aves; order Passeriformes; family Pipridae; genus Pipra; species Pipra filicauda. The sequence continues at coordinate 3,126,648 of NW_024104498.1, forward strand.
AAGAGTTTTTAAAGTCTGTGATGATAATAATGAATTTACAGAATTTCTCTCGACAGAAATCTTTCTATATTAATACCAATTGGAAATCTTTTAAAGGTGGCACTTAGTAATATTTTAGCACTGTCGCCTGTAGTAGGATTTTGACCTTTTCATTGCCCCTGTGAGCCCAGGTTATTAATCAGGGAAATTGCACATGAGACATGAGGAATGTCTGAGATAATTTATGAAATTCTGCAGGTCCTGTCTTGTGGACAAAAACATCTAAAACTTGGACTTCTTTAACTTGTAGAGGAGTCAAATTACAATAGTTGTACATGGTGTGTGCTTTAACTCTCAGCTTGCTAACAGCTCAGGGATTGCTGTACGCTCTGAAAGCTTGGGAGGATATGGGTATGTGCTGTTACAAACTTGGAGGGGTTAAGAAGGCTTGTAGTTAATCCAAAATATAAAAATGCTGCAGCAGCAGAATTGCTTCAAGCTCTTTTAAAAGTCCTTTCAAGTTAAGATGACATTGCTTTTGGTTTAATATAATGAATTCAGTAAAGCAAGAAGGCACTAGCTGTTCTGCTTGTTCTCACTCTCTGGTGAGGAAAAGGGGGCTTATAGGATTCTCGTTTGGCTAAATAAAGTCTAACTTGCATGTAGTGTGATAAATTCAAGTAGAATGCTTTCAAAGATAAAGAGCCAAGTGTCTGCAGCTTTTGTGCCTCCAGTAATTTGCAAGCAACTCTCTTGGACAGTTGATGGAAAAGGGTTTGGGGATAGTGGGCTTTCCCAGGGTAGTTGGTCTGTTTGAAAAAAATAATCAGCTTTGCCTGGTTCATACGACGGTCTGTCAGTAGTTATTCAGTCTTGGTCTTAACAAAGGCTGCTGCCTCCAAGTCTGCTGTGCCTGTAGGTTCCTGGTCTTCCCTGGTGCATCTTTGCTTCAGGCAGTGGTTTGATGAACTTTTCCTTTCCTGTTCACACAGGGAAGAAATGAAGTCCTGCTGGCTCCTCTTGTAGTGCTGGTGCTGCTGGGCGGCGAAGGCTCTCGAGGAGGCCACAGGATGAGCGCTTGCAGGTTGGATAATGAACTTTGCCAGGCTCTTGGAAGGGTTCCCTCCTCCCAGCTGTGTTACAGAGTCGGGATTGATCTTGCAGTGGTTCATCCAGTGTAACACCCAGCAGGACTTGGAACACGGTGCTGCTCCAACGGATCCCCTCCTGGGGAAGGTTGCCAGGACAGGCACGTGTGGCAGATGTTGGTTAAATGTCTGGTGGTCAGTGCTGAACTCATAAGTAAAAGACACTGCAGTGTATCCAGAAGCTTTGCCATATAATCAGAGGACGTGGTTTTCCATGTTTGCTGGCTGAGAAAGGTGCAGAAGGAGGGTTGTGTCTGTGACATCCTGACTATTCATTTCAGCCCTTGGGAGCTCTCCCCTTGCCTTTGCTCAGGAAGGAGTTCCGTTTGCCAGGAATGGTCACTTTGGTTCAACCAGCAGTATGAGTCTTAACTAGTTTCTGATGAACACTGTCAAGGAAGATACATACTTTTATTTTGCATTTTTAATTATTCCATCAGACGACAGATCAACCTGATTTCCCTAGGAGATGCCAGGTCACAGGCATACTTATTTGGAGAAAGGCAGGTTGACTTGACTGCAGAGATTTCTGAAGCTTGTAAATCTTGGCTGAAGGGCAAGCCCAGAATCCTTTCTCACAGAGGTCTAAACCCCCGTGACCCGTCTGGTGCAAGGCTTTAGTGCTTCTGCGGGTGAGACAGAAGCACAACAGAGCAGTGGGGAATCTGCAGTGCCTTAAGCAGCCTTTTACTGCTGGTGTCCTCGGTGTGGTGCAGAAGGTTAATCTGTCAGGAATTATGTCTGTGAGTTTGGAGGACAGAACGTTTCATTCTGAGCAGCACTGCTTCATGAGGAATAGCTATTCAAATTCCTTCACGTATTCTTTTTAAAAGGGCTGTAAACAAATTGTTTCTCATAAACCACCCACATGCATAAAGCACATTTCCTGTTGCCAGCTTCTCCTGGAGTTGGAGGTTACTGATTTAGCCCTGACAGTGCCTTGGGTGCTTTGTTCTTTTGCTTAAAAAGCTGATCATTGATACTTTTCCAAATGTTTCCATGTCTTAATTGTTAGTTCAAAATACCTAATGCATTGCTCCTCCAGATAGAGAGGATACTATCTACATGAGGAAAGTTCCCGTTCTGTTGCCTCCTCTCCTGCAGTCAGGAATGGCCTGTGTTCTTCACGGAAGAGGTTTGAGATTCATTTTCCCTAGAAGACAGGGGAAAAGTGGTAAAAGGAAAGCCAGAAGACAGATATAAGGAGTCTGTCTGAAAGCCCTTTTCAGAAACCACCTCTACCCTCCGAGAGGAGAAAATTACCTTGTACGTTGCATATGATTTAGGATGAATTTTTTTCCTCACATTTCAACTCTCAAAGAACCTCTAAAGGATAAAATACAAAAATAAAATTTAAACCCAACCTGTCAGCAAAGGGTAATGCATTCTGAAACAAAGCCTCTGGGCTTTGAACCTTTACTGGTTGACCCCTAAAATGCTGCTTGTGGGCTACTTCCCTGCTATAGCTACTTCTTGAACATTTGGTGAATGCTTACCAGGTAGAAGGATTTGACTCACTAGCCACAGAGTGAAGAAGCAAGATTCTTCCAAGAAAGTTCTGAGACAGCATCCAGGTCAGTGGGAAATGTCCTGGAATTTCTGACATGAAATCTGTGACTCTGTCTGCAATGTCTGCCTTCTTCCTGCTAGGAAGTGTTGGATGGTTCTGTAAGATGAACTTGTTTTTTCAAGCAATAGGTGAATTGCCTTTACTGCAGGGTGTGTTATGGCTTTTCTGTGAAGAAGAGAGACTTCTTCATTGCTCTGTCCTCAACACATCCCGTTTTGGGATCTTTGTTACGTGATGGGTGAGAGCACTTGCTTCTGCTGGAGCTGCTCCTGCCTTCCCCATCAGTGGCACAGTGTTGGCATGTGTCACTTCAGATGAGCTTACACTGCTATTGTGCGTGCTGTGACAGGAGCAGAGCTGCCCATTTTCTGACAAGGCTCCAGTGGTACAGCAAGTCCTGTACTTGATGGGTGGTGTGCCCTGCGCTTTCTAAAATTTAACGCTCTGATGCAAAAATTGGGGAATGAGTGCATTGCAAGCATAGACTGGCCTCCCTTTTACAGGATACACACTAGCAGCTCCTTTTGCAGGACTGTCCTGACCTTGTTTATTTTGGACTTAGGCACCGTAAAATAGCTTGTTAATTGCTGCTCATTTAGAATTATAATTAGGTGTTACCAGATGAGTTCTGTAATACACAATTAAAATCTTATAAAAAATTTTGTGGCTTTTAATACTTCATTTATTGGTTAAAATTTAATTCAGAGTACACTGATTGCAAGCTCTCTGTGTATGTGCATAATTATTAAAACCCACAAGGGTAAAACAAAGCAGGTTTGAATGATGCAGAATCTATGCACCGCCTGGAGGTCAAGCAACCAGGGACACAAGCTCTGGCATTGGATAACTTTGTCCTGCTTTTCTGTAGCCTGAGCAAAACATAGCACTGGCATGAATGTGGTGGTGTGGCTCTACCTGCTTCAATAAAACCACACCCCTGCTCATACCTGGCTCAGGTCCACTTTAACTGATGGGCTGGGCACATGTCTGGAAGTGATGGACATAGAGCTGCAGTCTTTGAGCATACGAGCTTTCAGAGGGAACGTCATCAAAGCCACTTTGATGCATTAGTCTGCAGGTAAGGAAAAGCTTGGGCATCTGGTGGCATTGCATATCCAAAAGTAAATGCTTAAAACTTGGAGCATGTTCTCATACATTGCTAAGAGCTTCAGAGTCGTCATTTGTTGGCAGCTAAAGAGTTGTTGCTGTGCCGCTGTTAATTTAATATGTTTGGATTTGATGAACAAGGCGTTGCATTTTGTGTTGTGAGCCCCACACCAGCCATGTGGAGGGACAGGGGCTGTTCCTTTTCTTGGAGTTGTACTTTACCAGGTCCTCCTTAATCTTTCCTTTGTTTCTCATCAAGCTAGGTAGTGTCTTTCCCCTTTAAGATCTGTTCTGTTTTTCTGCTGGAAGCTTTTTCTCCTTCAGGATTTTACATTCTGGCAACTAACAAAATTAAAATAGCTTTCCTCCTAAGTACTGTAAAATGTACATTGAATTTGATTTCGACGGCGCCAAGTATGCATTTCAGCACACTAATGTACAAATACATTGAAAAAACAGCTAGCAGTAATTTTCTTTCCTTAGGTTTTACTGAATGCTATCCCTAGAAGCTGCACATTATGTATTATCCTCTTTATGTTTTAGTCAAGGTCATGTAAAGGTGGAGGCCTGGAAAGGAAAAAGTGGATAATTTCAACAGTGTAGCTAAGAAGTTGCTGCAGACGGCATATGGGATGTCTTATTTTTCAAAGATCTTTCCATCTGCTATTGGCAGAAGTCTCCATTAGGAAAGGGCAGTTTTGTGTGAGGTACATAATTTATTTCTTTTTTGGGTTGATCTTTTATGAGGATTCGGGTTTATCTTGACTCAGACCATTAGCATGGGACCATTCTCCTGGCAAAGAGAACGCACAGAAGTTGTCAGATCTGAGATACAGAGGAAATGCTCTCAAAGTTTGAGGAAGAGGAGTTCTTTAAGACTGAATTATAAAAATCCAAAGCAAGCTACCATCTTGTGGAAGCAGAAGTGTTATGGTGGTGGATTTTGTTTGTTTTCCTTTGGATACCTTACTTAAGGTTTAATTGCAACACTTGAATGTTCTGGAGCCATATGATGTAATGGAGGAGAAGTACACTGAAAGGTGAAGAATATCCTGTATCTGTTGGTACCATGTGAGTGCTGTGCTGAATGTGAGAACTGATCTTTCTTGCTGCCTCTCGGGTGTAGAAATAGGAAAGCCATTGGAAGTAGCAACATAGTGGATATCACTGAATACCCTTGGCTAGCAAAGCGTGCCTTCTCTGGTGGTCAGAAAATGTTTGGACATAAAAAGCGAAAACACATAAAATCTATTATAAATTTAGCATGGATATGGTGGTGGATGAGGAGGGTCCATGGGAGGTATGAGATCACCCAGGGTGCAAGGAGCAAGCGAGCATTTTGTAGGGGTGGTGATGTACCCAACTTACCTGAGGGGTAATGCCGTTTACTTTTGCTTTTTGTTTTAGACCTCTTTCTGCCTTTTGGGAGAGGCAATTGTTACAGGTTCATTAAGATGTGCAGAATACTTTTAGCCTCCCACCTTTTCTCATCTTTTTAATCTGAAGCAGGTGAGGTTGCGCATCCTGGATGAGGTGGCAGGCAGCCACCACGGATCCACAGCCGCATGGAGCCTTCCGATCTGCTGCCCCTGAGCGCTCAGTACTTGCATGTGGTCCCCACATGCCAGTTTGCTTGTAGAATGTGTGCGTGAAAACGTGAGCGTGGAAGCAGATGTTGGCCTGTGTTGAGGAGTCCTGGCATTTGCTTTGTGGCTTGAAAGATGGAAGTGGCTGGTCTGTCCAAAAAATGTTGGATTCGCTGCAGCCTTGATGCAGCTGTTATCTCAGTCCCTCTGGACAGGAAGTAGCTAGGAAACTACTGCTTTGATCTGGCAAACAAAGGAGACTTGTAAAATATATTAATTGATTTTCTTCCATCAAACAGTTTTGAACACACAGCCTCAGATCTGAGTGAGACAAAATCTGATGTGTCGGTGTTGTGTGTGTCTTACTTTACAGAATGTGATGCAAGAACCCCAAATTTAGTTTTTAACCTGAAGTGCTACTGAAGGAGAGAAATAAAGGATTTGGAATTGAAATTTTTGGATTCAGACAAAGTTAAGACTGACCTTCCACCATTAATTCAGGATTTCTCAATTTGCAGACATTTGTTCTTTTCATCTTCAATAAGCATTATGTTACACCTAGGGCTTGCTTTTTATTTGCATCCCTTTAATAGGGCCTAGGTACTCTGTCATATATGCTGCTTCAGACGTTGTTTTCTTTTGCCAAAGCAAAGCTAGGGGGCCTTATTAGGAGGAAAAAAAAAAGGAATAATCATAAATTTAGCATCTTATTACAATAAGCTTGATTGCATCTTGGTTTCTTTATAGGTTACAGAAAGAGTTTTCATTTTTCATACAGAAGGCAATTGCATGAAACTTGTGCTTTCATAGTTCCTGCTTATTAGTTGCAGAGGGAATTTCTGGGTGCTGTCTTCCATGGTAACAGCCAAATGCCTCCAGAGCCAGTGGGACTGCAGGATGCTGGGGGCGTTCTGCATAGAGAAAATTCAGTTTAATAAATGTAATAAGTCCATTTACCCTACTGGGCTATGTTAACTACCTGCATATAAACTGAGCATACATTATGTTTGGGCAAAGGTTATAAAAGCAGTTTGCAGGCAGGGCTAGCTCCAGAGCACACCGAAACAGCAGCTATTCTTATTTTAGCCCTCAGTAATACACACAGTAATGGGGTTCAAGCAGTATCTGTGGTGGAGACAGTAATAACAACTATGATATAATTAACTTCAAAACCCTTTAGGAGAGAATAATTCCAAAATCTAGCGTTGAAAATGTTCACAGTTTCACGAGACGAGAATTACAGAAAGTTTAATTGGATATATAAACCCTCCAGTAGGGCATAAGTTGTCTGCTAAATGATGGCGTTAGGAAGAAGCCAGCCCCATGGCTGCCTGCTGCTGTCTCCTCCTGCACGGGCTGGTGCTGGCTGATGGGAGCTGGCTGGGGCCGGGATCCCGTCTGATGCAGCGATGCTGCTCCTCAGCTGGTGGTGCCCACGTCTAGGAAGGACGGGACAGCCAAGATGCGTTTGAGAACTTGGCGTTCCGTGGGTGCTTGGTTGACCTGTGGAGAAGGATTATCGTCTCTGCTGGCGGGATCAAAGAAGTGAGTCCTTTTTTCACTCGATTGCCGCGTGTGAGAGCGGCTGCGAGAGACGGTGGGTGGAGGTTTTGTCACCAGTGTGTGCGTGCTTTCCAGAGCCAGACTTAAAATAGCTCCAGGCACAAGTAGTTGCTCGGGATTATTCAATCACTGGTGTATTTGACGATTCTGAGTCACCAAGGTTAAAGGTGTTTGTGGGATCCTCAAGCGCATCTTCATGAGTGGCCACGACTGCGTGGATGTAGCGCGTGAATACGTCGTTGGGCTCCGAGGGGCCAAGAAGACCAACATGTTGAGAATGATGGTAAACTTTAGAAAGGGTAACTTAGAAGAAAGTGAATAACTTACTCAAAGCATCCCTAAAATTAGAATGGGAGAAAGTAAGAGTAGAAAAGAAAGAAGGGGGTGAAAGGGGGGAGTGAACCAGTTTCTTGATGTGGTTTGAAATCAGTAGTGGGGTATAAGAAAGCAAGCTGGGAAAAGCAGTTAAATTAGCAAGGCTGGGGGTAATTCATGCTGGGTAGGTGGCAGGCTTGAGAAGCTGTTTGAGATGAAAATTTGGAAACCCAACTCCCAGCTGTCACTGGTAGAGTATATGAAGTAATAATGAGTATAAAAGGAAAATTGAAAGATCCAAGGTGGGCTTTGAAGAACTAATGACTATACATCTAAGATAAATAATACAGGCAAATCAGAGCCATTGTCTTGTGTGAAAATTTGTCCTAGTGAGTTGATGTGAGGTTAAGGATGGCAGTTAAGGAAGAGGAGCCTTAAAAAAGTGCAAAGTGCTTTGCATCAGTTTTTAACCACTAAAAATGTTGTGGAAGACTTGGTACTGGTATTGTGCCTAGTCATTCTAAACATAAAAGCTAAGCAAATTTCAGAAATTGGGGTCTTGGCAAAAGCAGATTTGGAATAAGCTGTTAATCTGAAAGGCATTAAATGAGCAGACCCCAATAGTATGCTGTGTTACATAAAACATAACTGAACTTCCAGCAAAAGTAAGGGATTTTTAGTTAAAAAGAACTTTTCTTTTTTTTTTTTTTTTTTTTTTTTTAGGAGAAAGTTCTTTATATACCTTGTATTCTGGTTGAAGCAAAAATTACTGAGAAAATAACAGAATACCTGAAAGATCATGTTCTCCTAGGGTCCAGCTTTGATGGATTCTGCAGAGAAAAACTGTTCTAGTAGTTACTCAAAATGCCCAAGCCAGGGAATGCGATTACAATTTGTTCAGATTCCAGGAGGTCTCTGAAAAATTTCGACACCAAGGCCTCTAAGGAAGTTGGATGGACATATGGATAGAGAAAAGCATTCTTACAAAGAAGAAACTGATTTAATTTTGAATTAGAATTGATTTAGGATTTCATTTGGTTTCAGTAGACACCATGCAAATCCTCGAAGCGATGGAGGAACAGATTATCCCTCATCTGGTCAATCATTTGCATGTTCTTGCTGTTTTGGTTAAAATTAGTTCTGGTGCTCAGTGAGTCTTATATCTGCTACACTTTGTGTGTTCTGTCAGTCTGAGAGATGCCGAACCAGCGTGTTTGGCATTGCTGGAGCCAGATGCAGGAATATCAGTGCCACAGCTGTACAGTCAATAGCAGTCAGCTGTGGTATGTTGTAAGCAGCAAGCCCAGAAGGACCGTGTTCTCAACTCTCCATCTCCTTAGTTTAAAACCTCCTGTCTGCATCCCGGATGTGCAGAACTTGATGCCCCAGCGTTGGGTTTAGAGGAGAGGGCTTAATACCTTGTGATTTTAGTCTTTCCAGTGTGTTCTGTTGTGCTGAATTCAGTCAAGCCTGTTAGGGCACCATCATTTGTATTAAGAATATATTGTCACTTGTGTAGTAATTTGTAGAAAAAGCACAGGAATTCTTGCTTTGTGGAGGTGTCTGACTCATGAGCATGTTCCTCCACATTAGCAGAGTTTGCTGATAGTTAAGGAATAGCTGAATTTAGTTTTATTTTTTGTAGGATTTTCTGCTGCCCTGGATCTGTAATCCGTGCATCTGGGTGCACTGCTGGGCCTGTTCTACAAATGTAAAAGGCCTCTGTTGAAAGGGATATATGCAATAGTTTACTTCTTTTAAGGAGACTTTACAACAGGTGTTAGGAGCCTATACATTTGGGTAGCACGATCCACAGCAGTCTGTGCTTAAGGCTCACTGTGAGTGATGGCTGGGCACACGAGGCTCAAGGCTGATCTATATTTTAAGTGGATGTTTTAACTTATCACCATAGTTATTTAACGGGGCCCTTCATAATCCTTGTTCCAGTGGAAAAATTCCTCTTTCTTACCTAGTATTGTCTGCAGGCAATGACACCTTCAGAAATTAAGGTCTTCAGAAGCAAATGTAGCCACTAAGGCTGACAGGAATATCCAGCTTGTGCTTGTGTCCTACTTAAAAATGGGTCTTTCCCTCTTTTCCTCTCCTTGGATCAAGTTGGGATTGCATGTTCAGGATCAGAAAGACTGGGCCTGTAACTGGGCCAGCTTGTTGCTTAAATGCTTCACACTTTTTAATGCATTGTCAAAAGAAGGAGAGTCTTTTTAAAATACATCTGAATTGTTTTTACTGCTACATTATATTACTCCATACCAATCTGTCTCTGTTAGTTCATCGGTTTGTTTTGGGTTTTTTCCCAGATTATGGGAGTTGTTATATATTGAGTTGTTATTATATTGAGTTGTTTATTTTTGTGTGGATTTTTTTTTTCCACTCCATTTTTAATTTCTGTGTAAACAGGTGATGAAACATTTTCCTGCTGGAAAAAATGCTTCTGTGGTATTATTTTTTTTTTCTGGACAGTTTACTGAGAATATTCAACATACACACTTTCTTTTGCTCTGTCTCATTCCATTACTTGGAGTTATATGCCGGTGGCTAATTATACTCCTCCACTGCTTTCTTGGTGTTTGTATCCTTCATGTACTTATAGATGGTTATCAAATCCCCATCTTGCTCAGCCAGTCTGTCTAGTGCTTGTGACTTGACAGAGATTTTTATCCTTCCTGGTTCTTGAATTGCTTTGCTAGTTCCTTCTCTCCAGATGGTTTGAGAGTCTTCTAACTGAGAGCATCAGACTGATGCTCTCGTCCTGCTCCCACCTGGGTCCTGGAAGTGGTACCTTTGCTCATGTGGCAGTTGCTTTAACTTTTGGCCTTTTTACTGTATTGCAAGTTCATATGAAGTTCCTCCCTAAATCTATCCCGGTGTTGCCATCTTCATATATCTCCCCACTGAATCTCTAATACATTCCCCGCATGTGGGAGTTTGGAGTGAAATGAGACTCATTTTGTCTTTTTTGGCCATATTGCTATACTCCCCAAGTCTCTTTATATTATATTTCTCCCAGAAAAACACAAAGAAATCTATGCTAAAGGAATACTAATGTAGTGAAGTGAAACATTCAAAAGTCATTAGCTTGTGTGTAACTGTGCTTCTACAACTTTTAATGTGTGCAATATGATGATCTTGAATTATATGGTGTGTCATGGTTTTCCTCTTCCTCCTTCAGAGCACAGATGAGGCATTATGTACAGAGTGAAGCAGCTGAGCTGTAGCCAGTTATTGTTCTCACTTTTAACTGAATAAATAGCTGCCTTGTTGCTCTGTGTGGCACGTGGCCCCTCCTTGCTCAGTCAGTTCTTGATTGCCATTGTTGGTGTGGCACCCAAAAGTTGATTGGGTGGTGTTGTGTTGATTAGGTCCCTGTGGAGCACTGATTTCCCTTCAGGGTACTTGTGTAAAATACAAGGTTGTGGGTAGGTGTCCAGAAGGAAAATTTGGTTTTGTTGTGTGTTGCCCATGCAGTAGCACTGGGAAAAGCTGATGCAGTTTTACCTCCATCTTTATGGTCATCTGGGTGTTGTCCAGTTGGTGTCTTCTGACCTGCATCCTTGGGCTCACCTTGCAAATGTTCAAGAAGTTTCCACCTTGAGAAACAAACACAGTTGTTTGAGGTTCCTGTTGAAAAGACACTGTTACATCTCTGGGTCAGATAAGGACATTGCTTATGCACTGGGCTTTCCTTCCTGCCCTGTAAGTTTCTAGAGATTCTCTTAACCGTGTTTCACAGCAAAGGCAGTGTCAGTAGTCACTCACACAACGAAACCTGGCAGTTCTGTGGATGTACAGGGGTTCCTGGAGGGAACTTTTTGTGCTGACTTCTAGATTCTTTGGGTTGCAAGGTAGCGTAACCTTAAAAGAGATTTTAGTGCAGTATTTTTGTCCCTGGTTCGGAACGGGCAGTCTTGCTTTGGGAATGCTCTTCTTCACCATGCTGTTCTTGGCTGGTGACCCACGTGACACTTGCTTCAGTTTGTCTTCCAAAAGAGTTCATAGAGGACATAAGCTGTTCAGTGCTGGTTTGAAATTCCTCTTGACTCTTTAAAGTTGACTGCTTTTTCTAATCTCTTTGCCGTCTCCTGTGAGACATACTCATTGCCAGAATTTCTTAGTACCATATGAGCTGTTGGTATTCTTGGCTCTGTTTTAAATGAGTCCAGCCTTTTCTGCCTGTCTGAAAGAATCAAACCGTGTATGTTTCAAAAAATATCCTCAAGACCGCCTCTTTTCCATCCACTTGCCCCATGGCAAAACTGGATATATTCAAATGAAGTTTGCTTTTTTGTTGCTGTTGTGCTTTCCTGCTTTCTAGTTTTCTGCCAAACTAGCACTTGGTAGCTCTAACACTGAGTTTGGAGCAGAGGCAGGAGTTTAGCTTGCTAAACTCAAAGCTGTTTTTACAAAGCTATCTGGAGTGCTTAGCCTCAGCCTAATTTTGGGTTATGTAGTCTAGAGTTAGAATATTGCCAGGACCAGATGCAGGAGGAATGAGAATGCATGTGTGTTTTTGAAAAACCTTCTTCAACAGTGTCTGGGCTCCCAAAGACAATATTAGTTATGAGATGCTGGCCAAGGCAGTGAGATTAAAAGAGGCCTTCAGATGAAGGGACTGAGGTCATCTGGTGCACAGGAGATAATGCCAGATGCAAGAGAGAGCAGCCTGAAGAGGCACGAGATTGCTGGGGACAAGACATGCTAAGAATCTTAATATTATTTGATCATTTTCTGTTGGACTTGATTTTGCCAAAGCAATACTGATTTTGTATTTGTTTAACTTGTTACCAAAATCTACCAACCTTATTTGTTTTTTAGTTACCTTCTATCTTAGGCTGCCTTTAGTATTGGTTCAAGGTGACTGTTTAAAACTGTCAGAGTAACACTGGCCTTCTAAGGGTTAAATGAGCTTCAGCTAATGCCCTGTCGCCTTGCTTTGAGTATTGGGTTGTCTTGTTGGGAAAGAGCATCTCCCTTCTAGAAAAAAAATGGGAAAACTGAACAGCTAGGAGAAGCTTTTTAATATTTTCAATTTCAAAAGAGAATGACAGCTACTGAGATTAATAAAATTTTAAAACATTCCAATTTAAAGTGCTTTAAATATTGAATGCAGACAACTTTTCCGTAGGCAGAGCAACCAGGAAAAGAGGAGGTGGCGGATTTTGATCCTATTAAAGGCCAAAGGTGCTCTGTTAATTTTGGAGGGACAGACAGCAGTCTTGCATAAGAAAAATGGGCATTTCTACCAGATGGTAAACTATTATATAGCACTAAACAGTTGAAAAAGATCAAGTCTGTGAAGCATCTGGTGGTGTATCTGACAATTCATCAGTTTTGCATGATGCATGCTGTATGTATCTCATGGGCTGGAGAGGAAAGTTATAAATCTGTCAGTCTTGAAACTGGAGAGAAGCTTGATGACATTTGCTGAAAGAAGAGAGAAATCAAGAGACAGACCTATTCTTTAGCTGAGTTTTTTTGTGTTCCTGAGAGTTATTCCTGAATGAGGGCTGTGGAGGTGCCATTGACATGACTCTGAGCAATCTGCACTCAAGATACACCATTAGATGAGGCACTTTTGTTGTTAATGGAAGTGAATGAAAGAGGAAAAGCTCTCTGAAAGCTATTCATCCCCAGTGTGGTCTGACAAATACCTAAGATGTTTTCAGCACCACCTGTAAAACTTGTTCTCTGTCCTAATCTGAGAGAGTTTGACACGCATCATTAGTTTTGACACAGTAATTTCAACCCTTGGTGTTTCCCACCCCCTCCCCAAGAAGGGTAGACTTAAGATTCTGGCTGCTGTTGAGCCAGGTGTAATGCTGCTCAAAGGGTGCTTCAGAGGATTCACTTCTCTGGGCAGCAAAAATAACCCCTTTACATGCAGAATTTAGAAACATAATCATCACTCTTAACGCAGGCATTTCTTCCCATTCCTGCGTGGGCTGTATCTGGAGAGCTGGCTAACACGGGGCAAACGGCTTGGGGACTGAACTGAGCTTCCTGTTGGAATACAGCTTATGCAGCTGTAAAAAATACAACTGCCTGTGTCTGTCTCTGCTATGTAAGACACGTTAATGGTGCTTTTAGTAATCCTTTGGTGAGAGATGAGCGAGGATATGGAAGTTGGAGGGCAACACAGGTAACGGAGTGTGCAGCTGGTACAAAGAACATCTTTTGCAGTATTCAGAATCTTGCTGCTGAAGTTAGTTCGATTTATGCTTTCTCATTGAGACAATAAAAGAAGGATGAGATGATCAGTATTCTCTCTGCATCTAGGTTAGAGCTAGGTTGTTTTGTAAAGTATTTTCAGATGTCTTGGCTGCAGAAGATGTTGCATAAATAAAGATTTCTCTGTGTTGTGCGATATTATAACGTGTGAAAAGATTTACTGTGCAAATACAGTAACGGAATGGAGAAGAATCATAATCTGCTGTTTGTTAGTATGATGCGATGTCAATATTTGCCAAGGTAGATTCTCTTGGGATTTCTTGTGGATTTCTCTAGGCATGATCGTTCCTGGCATTCTTTGAGTACTATGTTTTTGTCAGAAGTGAATGTGTTTGTAACTTGTGATACTTCCATCAAAAGCTCAGTGGTTTTCAAAAAAAACACCCCAACAGCCCACAAAAAACCCAGGATGTTTTCTCTGTCAAAAACCTAGCAAAATTCAAAAATACCTTTGGTAGAGCAGTCTTGAAGATGTTTTTGAAATGTCTGCCAGCATGAGTAAGAGTGGTGCGTCGGGCCACACACAGCCTGTGCACTTGCAGATACTTTGCTTCAAGGATATTCACAGGGTCCACTCAGGCTGGCATCTGCCAGCATGAGATTTTTTTTCACTAATAATGCTGTGTTGCTAACTTCTGGTAACTTGCAGCTTAGGGGAGAATCTCATCAACCTTTTAATGACTGTTGGGCTTGCGCTGAGATGGCCAGAAAGGAAAGTGTGAGCCCCTGTCACTGCTCAGTGTAGTCACACTGAGGGCATGGGGCTTGCTAACTCCTTTTAAGTCTGTCTTAACAGGCAGACCTTGGACTTTAGGTGAAAGTACAATGAGTATATTCTTATGAAAAGATAAAGAAGGCAGGTATACAGAAACTGTATTCTTTTTAAATACTCACCTTTTTTTGGTTGGTTTTCAAGGAATTTTCTGTATTTCAGTATTCGGGCAGATGCCCAAATTAAGGCAATTTGCAAGGTAATTTGCTTTGTTTTGGAGAAGGAATTATTATCAATCATCATCAAGACAGCCATCCTTTCCATTTTTGTGAGTTTGAAGCTGAGGCGTTTGCTTTGGGTAAAACTTCTCTTTATAGACACTTCCTAATAACATTCTGCTGTGACTCTGGTAGCCCTGTGAGCTGACAGCTGCTTCAGTTCATCTTCTGTTTCTTCTACTTGAACCCGTTGAGACTTGTCTGGTGTACACCAGCCCAGCTGGATGGCCCAAGCTATGCTTCACATGTAATTTGACCACAAACCACCCTACATATGTAATCAACCATGTGTGTCTTGGGCAGCTGGACAAAGAAGAGTTACATGAGCGTATGACTGTTCCTTGTATTTAATGTGCAACTTCAGAACTATTTGTTTTGAATAATAGCAACCAAAGGATGCATTAATAGGCCATAAAACAGACTGTACATGAAGATAAACTTGGAGATGGGTGTGCATTTATGCCTCGTGACCCTTGAAATCAGCTTATTGGCTTCAGGGACATCAGTGTGGTGCTCTGTTGCTCATGCAGCAAAGATAGTTAAATTTCACTTTAGAAGTATCTGTAATGATGTCTTTACAGTGTAGTTTGGTATATTGGCAGTTAATCTATGTGTCATGTTTGATCATTTTCCGTTTCTTCCTCTCTTGGTTTGCAGGAGTGAGTCTGTGTCTGTAACGCTGGATGTACTGACCGCTTGCCTCACACTGAAGAGGACTCGCTCTACTTTGGAATATGGTGCCTAACTTCTGCATCCCAGTACTCACTGTGCCAGCAGCCATCCTCTGCTGCTTGATGCTGCCTTCAGCAGGAGCGGACAGTAAGTAACATTTGGGTTTGGACAGCTTGAGCACCTAGCAAAATTTCTTTTAAGAAATATTAAACCTTTTTGGGTTGTACTGGAAACACTGAGAGCTAAGGGACAACTTCCCCCACCCCCTACCCCAGTCTCTTCTTTCCCAATGTGCGCATTGCGGATAAACAGGATGTGTGTGAAGGGGCACAAGTAGAACTAAAAAAGACTGGCAAAATTTATTCAAGCGCAGGAAGAATTTCTGTAGTAGCTGCAAGATCAAAACCTGACAGTTTGATTTCTAACACGTAGAGATGAGTAAAGAAAATTGGGGGCGGAGGAAGAAAGAAGTATTGGGGTCACAGTAATCCCTGTTACTTTTTCCTTGTTCTTTTGCCAGCTCTCGTAATTTGTGTAGCGCTGAGACATCTCTCCTGAGTCAGCAGGCAATGGAGAGCTGTTGGGGAAGAGGGTGCAAGATTTTACCTTCTGGTGTAGCTCTCCTACACCTATATTTCAGCAGAATTGGAGTAGAGTGTTTCCTTGTGGTCGTGCTTTAAGCTGTCGTGTCTGTGCCTGTTGTCCTTGTAGTTTTACAGGGCTGCTGTGACTGGGTTTGAGCAGCCCCATCCAGGTCAAGGAGAAAAATGTGCACAAAATGCTGTTGTGGACAGACAAGAGGCGAGAAACATGGCTAATGTTAGCCTACTGAAAATACCTTTTAGTTGGAATGCCTCATGGAATGAGTTATACAGAGAGCAGGAAACCTTGTGGCTTTTTTGCGTATTACTGGTTTTCATAAATCGTGTGTATTTGTTAGGCTATCCCCAAGTGTTTATGCATCTCCCCTCCCCTTTCTTTTGTAACCTGTAACCAGTTTTAAAGTGTCCAGACATCTGCATATTTGTCACAGGCTCTGGCTGTGGTGAATATTCCATGCCTTTGAAAGCACCCAGGGCTCCTGGGATGCTTGAGCTGGAGCAGAGGTGACCATGATGCAGCTTCTGAGCTACTGGCAGTCATCTGCTTCTCACTGCACCTTTAGTCACCAGGCTCATAGTTAGATGTAATTTTGTGGAAGTTGAAGGAGATCTTGATTCATGTTGGTAGTAGCCTGGCTGAATGGAGAAAACAGATTGGGGGGGGATCCTAAATGTTCTTGACTGATGGGAAGGAGTAAACTTAGAGAAGCTGGAGAGAAGAGTGAAGGAGGGATGTGAAGAAACATACCAATTCACTGTTTTTGTTGCCATTAGGGATGACTTGCACAGGCAGCAGATTAGTGTGTCGTCTGTGTGAGTCTGAGCTGCCCAGTTAAACTGGGAGCAGCAGCTGTCTCCTTCCTCAGCTTTCTGTGCTGTCTGCTGGAGCTGCTGGAAGGTGCTTATTCAGATCATTTTCTCTACACACTGTAGCCCATTTTGGGACCTGGCACAGAGAAATACATGTTTAATGTTCTGAGAAGTATAAAAATTCCCTGAGGTTCATTATCTTTATCCTGGCTCCTGCAAAGGAGAGAAGCGTCACTCCATCAGGAATGAGGAAGCTGGTGGAGCTTGAGATGTCCTAGGACAGTTCTTGGCTTGAGAATAACTTGCAGTAGGTGTGGTTTGCTAATTTTGTGGAACGCTTCCACATGCTTAAATTTAACAAAATTGGCTCTGTTTCGCAGACCCAGATCCAAATATTGGTGTCTCAGTTGTGGAATGCTTCTGTGTTGGGAAGCAAGTGTATCTGTATGTGTGCCTTTTTCTCTGGCGCAGATCTACTCTGAATTACTTTTTCCTAATCTGGAAGGCAGGTCTGGAGGGCAGTGACCTTTTAACCACCACAGCCACCACGGATTAACCGAGGGTTTCCTAGGATGGAAAGCATTGCTCTGTGTATTTTAGCAGTTTAGAGCTTTTCTGTTATCTTACTCACTGAATCTTGCCATTGACTCTGAGGGGCTGGGACCTGTGTGAAAGGACCTGCTCTGTGCCTCTGCAGGGGGCAAAATATCACCCCAAACCCTGCACTTTTCATGTCCTTCCATCAGTGATGTAGACAAGAAGATACAGTGGTGAATCTGGCATGGGGGGGGGGCAGTCCTGGCTGAGGACAGCAGTGAAGGACAAAGGGAAGGTATGACAGTATATGCACACTGGAGCTTCCTGTTGAAGCTAGAGAGGGATGCTGTGAAAGGAGCACCCAGTATGCACATTCCTCAGTTTTTTGGTCCCCATAGCATCCTGTTGGCCTCAATCAGAGTGTTTATTTGCACAGGTTATGGCTGTTGCCAAGATGTCACTGTGATTCTTCCTTTTCCCCATTGCAGCACTGCTTGGAGACAGTGGAGGGATGGGCAGCCTCTGTATCTGCAAAGCATTCCTGCATTTCCCCAATTAAAAGCAACAGGGTAATGAGAGCAGGGTTATCCCTGGAATTTCTGGAGTCAGTCCCCAAAATTGCTTCCTACAGGAGCAGGGAAGGAGTGCAGGGGGTGGGCTGTGCTGCATTCCTGGCAGCAGCATGTCTCGTGTCTCAACGGCTGAGTGCTCACGGAGCACCCACAACTGGGTCTTCCCTACCTTCCCCACCTGTGCTTTGGAGCTTCTGTTGTTATAACACATTTCAGTGTTGCTGCCATAGCTTCCTGACAATTAGGCAGCTGGCAGATAGCTGGATGTTAACACCTGAGATAAAACGGATTGAATATGTATCACCTAGCGGAGTTAGCGCCCGGCTGCGCCACGATACCTCTCCTGGAACTGAGTTTACGGGAGCTGTGAATAATGTCAGCCATGAGCCATTGGAGGGGCATCCAAAGGTTAAACTGTGTGGCAGTGTCAGAAAAAGAGAGGCTCGCTGGGTGCCCCCCTGGCAGCAGGACCACAGTGGTGGTTTCCTGGCCGCTCTGGTGGGGTGCTGGGAGGAGAAGGTGAGTGGGAAGGGGCACATGTGCGTGAACGGTGGATACAGAAGTGCTAATTTGGCAGAAAGCTCTTCCAAATCCTCCCCGGCTTCTACAGACTGCAGTAAGAAATTATTAAATTTTCTCTGTGATCTGACTGTGTTTCTGTCAGGGTGACCCTAATTCCATTAGAGCAGCTCCGAGCTGATTCAGGATGGCTGTTTTACCCATTCTCCCTCAGCTTGCCTGTGTGGGTTTTTTTATACACTCTGTGCTTCCCTGCCTGTCAGCTTTTGATTGTGCATGGGAAAAATGGCTTTGCAGATTTCATTTAATGTTCAGTGTAATTGTCAAATAAAAGATGCTTTTTTCAGCTTTTGAAAATGTCATTTACTCTAATAAAATTAAAAAAAAAAATCCTCTCTCAAAACAAAAATACAGAGAAAACAGGAAAAAATCCATACTGTCATCAGAAATCATCAGCAATGTGTTATGTTATTGGCTTGGTTTTTTAAAAATTACGCTTCATTTTTGAAGTCCTGGGCAGAGGTTCCATTAGCCAGAGGAGGAGACTAAGTGACCCATCCAAGGCCTTTTCTAACCACAGTATATCTTGGTTTGTCTTGTACAGAATTTCAAAGGGTTTAAGGAATAAAACCACTTCAAAAGTGACCTTGTAGAAGGAAAGAACTAAGGCAAAATTAGGCTAACTACCTGTGAATTGATATGTGGTAAACAAACAATTTGCACCTTTTGATTTCTAAGGGTAGAGCAAGCTTGGCTTATATTGAGGGGATGGATGAAACTTGCATCAGTGAGCTGGTAGTGGTGAAGGCAAGGCTCTGGCTCCCACCACCTCTGGTCAGAAAGAACTGCAAGTCTGAAGTGTCTTAGGGTTCCCTGCCCCCTGTAAGAAGGGGTTGCTTTATATCCGAAAGATGGGCATCCTGTACTTGTGGTGGTGGGATGATAACTGGATTGAGGAGGCACACTAAAAAAGAAAACAGGAAGGTAAGATGCTGATACTTGTGAAGGTTGGGGAAAAAAGAAGTGTACTCCTTCCTAGATGTGTGACTTCAGGTGAGCTCTCTTTGCCAGGGATTTTGCCTTGCACTTGAGATGCTGTCCAGAGGTTTTGGATGGAAGAGTGCTGAAGGAAATATCTGTTATGGCACTTGGTTCTTTTCGTCTCCCAGCTCTGCTGTCTGCTCTTACTGTTTTGTGTTCCTGGGGCCCAGGAGTAGCGTGGCAGGTTTTGACTCCCTGATTCAGCTCCACTGCCTTTGCTTCTTAACCTGAATGATGCCTCAACAACAGCTCAACCCCAAATACAGCTGCTCCAGGCCACCCTGCAGGACAGACTTGCTGTTGTGCAAGCCTGGAAAATGGCCACTTTGGGGAGCTGGACAGCAGGATCCCATCCCAAAAGCTGGACCTGAGGCTTCTCCACTGCCCTCTTGCATCAGTTTCTGCTTCCAGGTTTCCTGTTTGCTTGCCTGTCCCCAAACCCTGCATGTAGTGATTATGTGTAATTGATGTGATCGGATCCAGGTATTGCAGCACAGGTAAATACTAATTTTCTGCAATTCCACCTTGACTAGCTTGACATATTCCATCAGTGAAAAGAACGTGGAAAATATTGTTTACGAAAACCTCTTGACCTGAGGCATTGGGGTGGCATCATTAAGGGACAGGTTGAAATATTAACCACAGTTATTGGGCAGTGTTTATTTCTGGTGTCCTTACTCATCATAAAAATAAATATATATATAGGTAGAAATGGATTCCACACTTTTCTGTAAAATACCTAAATGCTGCCTGCTGGTAACTGAATGTTGCAGGCATCAAGGTAGGAGGGATGCTCTGAAGACAAACACCATGTGTAGAGTAGACAACAGATCTTTCTCTGCATTTATGGCCCCTTTAGCTCCAGCACTTGCAGGAGTCACATGAATTTGTTTCGTTTGCTACACACAACAGATCACAGCATGATCATTTGTCTTTTTTATGTATTGTTAAAGCCGACATCATTCATCAGTCAACATCAGCTGTCAGGTCAAAGGTCTGCCTAGCCCCAAATCCCTCATCCAGTGGTGGTCAGTACAAAGACCTACAGAGGATGTGAGAGCAGCATAAATACATAGTGATCTCTTCCTGGTGTCCTGGGGGAGTGGTGGCTCCTGGGCCCACAGGGGTGCTGTAGTAACTTCAGGCATTTGCTCTCAGGCAGCTCTGAGTGGTCAGTCTGCAGGGATGCCCTGGGACCAGTGGTTTGCATGGCTCCAGCTTTTGCCTCCACTCCTTTTGCCTCCACTCCATGGCTGCATGTTTAAACCCCTTACTGCTTCTCTGCAGGACTGAGCATTCTCACTTGCCATTCACACCATTTGGACTCAGCTGCACAGCCAGAGTTACTCTCTTGCCTTCACAAGGGAGTTCCTGTGTTTAAGTGTCCATGTAAATTATCCAGCACAGTGACAAATGGTGAGGGGCTGGTGTATTTAATACTCGATCTTTGAAACAGAGTGTGCCTATTGCCTTGGTGATACAGAAGACCAGTAAAACTGCTTCCAATTTTATCTTCAGTGTAGATTCATAGATTTTAAGGCCAGAAATCAGATCAGTGCAGTCTTCTACTCTGACCTGCATAGCACAGGCTGTATAATTTCAGCTAGTAATTTCTGCATCTGCTTTTAAGAGCTGTGAACGAGCTAGCACGTAACCTCCTTTTGGGAGGCTATCAAATCATGATTTGAAGACTAAATGGTAGAGAATTTACCCATGTCCCGTGTGATCTGTAAAAATGGCAAGTAGTCATTACTTCTTCAAATCTGTATTTGTTTCAAACTGCGTTTATGCATTTTTTGGGTTCAGACACTGGATGTTGGAACATCTGTCAGCTAGGCTGAAGACTTCTGCTGTTTAATGAAATCTCCTGGAGAAGCAAGTTAGAGTGGAGAAGTTAGAGAAGCTGAAAGTTTGTCCTTTCTATTGTAGAAAAACGGGCTGGTCTTGGTTTTTCTGACCAGATAAAATTCTTATAGTTCTTCACTAATCTTCCAGACTTTTCAATATGTTTTTTGATGTCAAGGACCTTTGAATCCCTTTCTGGGCCTCTGATCCCCAGGACACAAACTTGTATTTCATTACTGTGACTTGGCTTTTTGCTCAAGAATATCTGCCCTTAAGTACATTAGAGGGCATTTTGCTGGATCCCAGCTCATCCAGACATCTGAGTAATTCTGCACAGGTCCCGTGCTGTTAATAGCTGACTACCCATCTTGGTAAAGCTTATTACCCTTTTCTTTCCAAATACAATTGCAAGCTAGTTGCATTTATTCACAGATGTTAATCAGTTGTGGCTATTTGCAGGGTCTGCTGTGTGTATTTTAAGGAGATATTTAAAATATCTTATAGTAGTGATGGTAGCATTCTTTGCAGATGGAAAGGAGTGCCAGGAAACCAATTAAATAGTACAGTTTGTTGTGCTGCTGCTTGCTACTGGTAGTACTGACGTCAGAAAGGGGAAAAGTATGAGATCTGCTGGAGCTTTCAGTGTTTTAGCTGAGCAGTTGTAAAAAGCAATGAAGTGGTAATAGGGATGCTTTTTTTTCCCTCTCATTATCTGTTCATTATATTGGTGCTTCAGAATGATACTGTAATATAAGATGATCAAGCTCATTTTTGTGAACAACCAAGAGTATGAAATTTGTTTGCTCAGAATGTTAGTCAGTCTTTTTTTCATGGGGAACATACCTGGTTTGAAAAGGAGTGGGGGAAAAAAGCATCTGTTCATGGGTGCTTTTCCTCTGTTTAGTTGTCTATCTTTATGGATCAGAAGCTGAAAAGCAGTGGTGCACTCTTAATTGAATGGTGTGTTTAGTCCCTTGTGAGAATCACTGCTTTGTCTGTGCCAGAGACAAATCTCAGTTATTTTGTTGGTGTGAAAACACTGTAGGGTTTTATTTGAAGTTTTAAGTCACAGAAATGTCTTTTGCCTTGCACACTTTACTGACACATGATCACTGAATTAAAGCACGTTTTGTAGTGGATGATGGCTTTACATTTGTGTGTGAATTGTAACCTGCAATGCTAGAACTTGCTTTGAATCTCAGTTACGTTTGGGCTTTCTCTGATGAATCATAACATTAAGCCTTCACAAGGCTAAGGGGTACTCACATGGTACTAAAAAGAAATAATTACAGGATATATTCCATTTCACATAGTACTGGCTGGAATGAACTTGCAGTCCTGCTGTGCTTTTCAGATGGCCCTTCATTGCATGTATTACTTGTTTTCCCCCTGTTCCCCCAACCCCTGTAATTAATAATACAATTTCGAGGAATGTATTTTGTAAAATTAGGTTGAGACGTAGATAGTACCTGATCGAAACTTAAACTAAATGGAAATGCCACCATTTTCCAACAGAGATTCATTACACCAAGGGTGACTGTTGCGAGTTGGTACTTTAAAGTCAGCATGTAAAGAAGAAGTGTGGACTTGGTTTGTCTCTGCTACATGAGGTTATTCAACTTGAGCTTATACCGAGTTCTCTGGAAGTAGCCAGGGTCTCATGGAAAGAACCAAAATCAGTCCACTGTTGGCACTGATTAATACTGCAGACTTCAAATGAATCACACAGAGAATTCTTGCTTGCTTTTGCTGCTTTTCATGCAGGGTTGTTTTTTTTTTTTATTATAAACTCTTTCTACATGTGATGACTTCATTGGTTCACCTCAAAGATGAGGGGAAGAAGCCCTTGCAAGTTAGTTGTCACGCTGGGAGAAAACAATGACTCTTGAGCCTCTGCACTTTGTTACAAGGGTGCAGAACACCTACGGTTTTCTTTGTATTAATTTTTAGCCAAGTGCACTTCAGCCATTGTGTTACTTCTGTTAAAGGTTGTTTTGAAAAGGGGTTTTAAAGAGACCAGGAAATACTCAGCAGCTTTACACACGTAAGGTTTTTGCCCTGAAAAGCTCCATTTGCAATAACCTTTCTGAGCCCTCAGCATTAGCACAGCTGTGCCTGGCAGGTGGGTCTGTCCCTTTTCACCCACTTGTCAAAACCAGCTGGGGGCTTGTGTGGGTGTGTTGCCAAACTCTCACTTTCACTGTGGTGTTGTCCATAAGGCAGAGGTGGCACTTCCTTGATTTTCAAGCTTGAAACTGAAGTTCTCTCTTTTGAGAGTAAATGCAAGAGTTGGTTTCAGAAAGGATTTCAGTCTCTGTTTAAAAAAAAAACCTACAACTTTGAAGTGAGGTGGCTATAGGTGTATCATACTTATTCTGTGTTTAATTTACAAGAGGGAAGATGCTTTGTAAGAACTGAATGATGAGTGGTGAGAATCTTGGTAAATGCTGAAAATGGTTGAAATACTGATATGATGAAGATGACTATGTATTTTAATCCCATTTAGCATCGAATAGAAACTTTCAGGAGTTTCAGGATGCAAGAAAACCCTTAGAGGAGCAAAATTTTCTCGTGAGCAAATCCTTTCATATTCCTGTTTAAAGGACTGGGATGCCTTGTCCTGGCACAGTGTTCTTATTCTTGCCATGCTGAGTACAAAGAGTTTAGTGTGGCTCTCAGGAGGATGATGATGGTAGTTCAAGACCTGGAAAGGCTCCCTTTACTTCTGTTTGATATAACAGGCAGTGGTCCTGGCTGTTGACTTGTCATTTATACATGCTGTATATACACTTCCAATATCCTTTTTTATGCTCCATTACATACAGTTTATCAGGGGTTACACAGAGTTCCTTAGTTATAACCTGTTGTTTTCAGCTTTTTATGAGTTTGTTGTATGGCTGAAATGTGCCCTGCTTGGCCTTCAGCCAGAGTTCAAGTTGAGGGGCTGTATTTTATGAGTTGGATGTTTGTGGTTTTGGTTCTTTCTGCAAAAGTTGTCTTTGAATGCTCTTAAAAACAAAGAGAGTGGAAAAATACTTCTGTATCCTTAAAGCTGACTGTGGTGTTATTTATAGATCTCTAGTCTAAAATGTCTGTGAAAATGACTGACCACCAAAGTGCATCTATAGTAATGTCAAGAGAAAACGGAACCTGATTTGTGGAAGGAGTGACCCATAGAAAAATAGGCTGCTGAATAATATAAAGGGAATTTCATGCTAAATCTTTTAAGTAGAGGATGCTGTCTGAGCTGGTGTGTAACTAAATTAGCTGTATATTCATCCTGTGAACGTAGCAGAGCTGCTCTTGTCTCAGCCTTCCAAAGACCCGGAGGTGCACAGCAGAGGCCTCCAGGTCCTCCAGTGCCCAGCCTGGAGTGTGGGCAGAGAGAATTAATTCACATTGACACCACAGAGTTTCTCTTCTGTTGCATTTGTCTATGTCTTGAGGCAGTTGTGCAAACAGAAAGGTTTTTTTTGTTGTTGTTGAGGTTGCTCTGTGGTTGTCCTGTAGGCCACAGGGGCTTGGTCTTGTCTTTCTTGACAATGCCTGTTGAACTTTGATTCTGCATTAGTAAATGCATGGAACATTTAACATATTTAACTGCCTAAGTTTGGGGGTTTTTTTCCTCAAATGCTAAAATACACCACTGTTCATATGACTGCAGAGTTCTGTGCCCTATTTTAAGAGCAGAGTATGATTTGGGGGCTTTTTTACACATTAGTACAAAATCCCTCCATTGTTCACTCAGCATCTGTGCAGTGCTCCACATCTTTTTCCATTAGATACTTAGCCTTCTGTTGCAGATAAAGCTTTTTTTTCTGAGGCAGATTCAGTTAAAAAATTCTGATATTGTCTGTAATCTGTAGTATGTTGTGTGAGACGTTTCCTACGTAATTTTGAGGAATTTATGGAACTCCACTTAACATATAAAGAGTTATATGTGGTTTATATGTAGCATACCATGTGGTGTTTTCCAAGTTCATGTCAAATTACAGATGAGACTATGAATAATTTTGTGTTACAGTAATTGGTGGACTGTGTCAAACTCTAGGTCCATTTATCCCAAAATTGCCCCAACGTAAGCCTCCAATGATGGGCAACAAATGTTCCATGTTTTAAGGAGATGCAAAAAGAAACAGCTCGTATTCTTGCCTTTTCTCTCCCCACCCAAATTAGTTCCTATTTCCTATGTGAAATTAGAAGTCGTTCTCAGAAGCTGGACTTCTATTTTTACTTCTGTAAAGCTTCATTAATTGCAACAACTCTAAATATTGTTATATCCACGTGGACAAAGAAATAATGCCCAGTGTAGGTTTGTCAAGGTCAGATCAATCTAATTTCCTTTAATGACAGGATAACAGGCTTTGTGAATGGAGAAGCAGAAGATGTCATTTATCTTTAGTAAAGCTTTCAGTGCTCCCTCATGAGACTTTTTCCTGTGAAACATCTGCTCGTAGGGTGGGTATTTGGCAGTTTGGTAGCATTCAGCATTTGCAGTAATGATCTCTCTGATAGAATAGAGAACATGCTTATTAAATTTGCAGGCAACAACAAGCTGGGAAGAGCAGCAAGCATGTTGGAGGACACCATTAGAATTCAAAATGATCTTTACAAATTGGCGAAACTGTCTGAGAGGATGCATGTCAATGAGGAAAAATGTGGATAGATGTTTGAAAATAGGAGCAATCAGCTACATAAATACAGAATGAGACAACTGCCTAGACAGCTGGTATACAGAAAAGGTCTTGCAGTGCTAATGGATCAGAAACCATACAGGAATCAACAAAGCCATGCTGTTATAAGAGGCACAGGCATTACAGTGATATGCAGCAATGAGGAGTACCATCTTGAAGACACATTAGATAGTCTTTCTACTCTGCTCACATTGGTAAGGCCTCCAGTGAAACATTTCATCTTGAGCATCCCACTGCCAGAATAGAAGGATTAATTGAGGAGAACCTGGTCTCCCCCATCCTGTTCTAGGAGGAGAAGTGATGTCCTCAAACTGCAGCTGAGAAGTTCGGGTCAGGCACTAAGCAATGCTCGCTGACATGCAGGATTGTTGGGCATGGAATTGAATTTCCAGAGGAATTTCTGGAATGTTAAATGCAAGCAGAAAGTGTTGCCTCATATAGGTTTTGAATAGACAATGTGATTTCTTAAATGAATGTTTCTTTGTCTTCATTTATGAATCAGGAAAGGTACAGGCTCCCAGCCTGTCTTGTCTGGGTCACCTGATACTCTGATATTTTTATCCTGTCCTTTTTCATCCTCCTCTCAAGTGACAATCACTCTCTTCCCTCTGCCTATGTAACTTTGTGTGAAAGTGTTTTCCAGGTCCTTAGTCCTCCACAGTGCCCTTCTCTGACTTTCTAGCTGTGCTAGGGGAAAGTATGCCATTAATAAAATGAGACCTCAAAATATGCAATAGATGTAGTTTCATCATGAACCCTCATAGATTTGCTGTCTTTTTGCCTGTGTCTGTGCACTGACTGAAGATCTTTCAGCTGCCTGTTAAAATGTGTGGTTCATCTTCTGAAGCCGTACAATTAACTTGGCTCTGCAATGGTAGCAGGCAGTGCTGGGTTTGTTATTTTCTCTCTGTACATATTATGTATTTGCCTGTAGGCAGTTGTCTGCCCATGCTATATATCTGTGCAGAGGCCTGTGTCTGAACTTCCACAATTGCAGGGGCTCTGCTCCCCCAGGCAGGGGGCTCTGCTGCGTGTCCCGTAGTTGCTGCCAAGATGTGCAAAAACCCATCTCTGTCATGGCACCAAATGTCTCTGTTGTCCTGCAGTGATTGTCAGGTATTTCTAAGGTGGTAGTGCCAGCCTCTGTAGCACGGCACACACAGCAGGTTGGAAGCTCTGCACGTGGACCACTCCAGGAGAGCGATGCTCCCTGCTGTCCTCAGCAGCACTGACCACTCTTGTGGGGTGCATTGAAACATCTTCTGGCTGCACAAAACGCTTCGGGAGACAGTTGCAAAGGGTGCTGTAGGTCTTGCAAGACCTTCTGACTAAAATATGTCTAAATGCTTATTTACGTGTGTGAAAGGGAAAATGTATTAAAAATGTGTGTTTGTATAGAACGCTTCTAATGTCAGTGGTAGTGGAAGGGAAGATGTGTAAGGTTTTTTTCCTTCTCTTTCCAGTAGTTATTCTTGCTATCAATAGCTATGCATCAATCCATGGACTTCTGTCTGGTGAGTGGAGTCCCAGGGCTGTATGAGATGGGAGTGTCTCATGCTTCATGTTAAAAGATTATGGTTAAGTCATTGTATGTTCATTGTGGATAAGAAGCAGCTATTTACCCACCTAGACTTCTCCTTTCCTGGGTTTCATAAAAGAGCCATGTACTTCTTGGAAAACTTTCTCAAAAACAGATCAGAGGAGATTTGTCTTTTTAATGAATTTATTTAAATCAAGATGCAGGCCATTACGTGAGTTCCTGAATTCTGAAAACTCTAGCCACTGTGTTGGGGCAGTTTTTTGCCATCAGACTTTGACTTCAAACTGCAATTATTTTTCACAAGATGAAGAATGAGGTCTGTTGCCTGTTATGAATAATAGAGTATGGTAATATCACAGCTATATATGCAAACTCTGCAGACTGGCAGCACAGCTGCTAAACGTTACGTTTTTAAAATATGTACAATCTGTTGTCAACAGAATTAAAACCAGGAACATTATATGGTTTGTTTCTGCATGAGAGTGTTTTGTGGGGAAATTTTAATGATGAATTGTTCTACATTTTGGTCTTTAAAAAAAATAAATTTCTGAGTCTTTGCACCCTTCTAGTGAATTGGGGAGATTCTCAAATTAAGACGTGGAATTGTAATGGCCAGCCTGACATTTCCTGGGCCTGACTGGATACCTGATATTGATTAGTTTTCTAGCATACCTGCTCTGCCAAGCTGGAGAGGCTCACACGCTCCACAGCTGAGCTTGAAGTGGTTGCACTGTAAACCTCATTTCAATTAAAAGGTGAATCCTGTTCCGGTAGTGGAAAGTTGTTCTATTGTTCCCCTCCCCTGATATGGATGCAAGTGAAAGTGTTGAAGGGAAGTGTTATCGCTGTTGTTTTTGTAGTTTGTTGTTATCTTCCATCTTCATATACAAAAAAGTGAGAAATGCAGCATGCCCAGCTGTCTGAGAGCAAATGTGAATCGGCAAGATAAACCTTCAGAGGCTGTAATGGGCCTGACTACAGATGATCCTTCAGCACTTCATTGCTATCCTGTAGCCTGCATCTTGGTTTGAACCACAAGCAGCAGGAGGAATAAGGTGGAAATACAGCAAAGAACCCATAGTAGTCCATCATTTTGATGCTGAGAAGGGATTGATGTGCACTCGGGACATCTTCTGCTCTCCTACTCCTGACTATGGAGTAGGAAAATAAGAGAGAACAACCCAGAAATGTGAGAAATGAGTAAATGCGAAGAATACAGTACATTTAAGTTTACTGTTCCTCACCAGGAAAATGCTAGAACAGTCTTTGGAGTCCTGCTGTTTCAGAGAAGATGCAGAGAAGCACTCTCCCAAAATGCCATCACTGGGGTGAGGGAGCCTGGCGCTGCTGAGCAGCTCCTCAGGTGTTTCTGTGCTCCATTCCTCTCACCTGCAAAAAAAAAATGCCGGCATTAGCAGATCTCTAATTGTGTCTGTGCTGGCAGAGGGTCCCAGGACTGATTTATAGCACTTGTTCAGCTTTCAGCGAGCAGCAAATGCGTTGCTTAATTATTCATGGCAGATGTATTATTGCAGGAAATTAAGACATCGAGGAAACAAGTAAAAACTATTACTGAATAGAGCTATAAACAAGGTAAGGTGGAAAGAGATGCTGGGAACAGCGCTGAGATGCTGAAAAACCTTTGTGCTCAGGAACGTTTCACACCTTCTGAAAATAATTGGTTAAATTCCCAGATATGTTAAGTCATCGTTTGTAGTACATAATTAAATATTCTATTAGCTAACAAGCTGGTTTTAATTTGTTACATTTGTCATCTAAATCACGCATTTGTGAATGTGTGAAGCCTTCCTATGGCTTCTTTCAGCATGTCTACTTATGTAACAACACAGTTCGGTTTGCGTCTGACTTCCCTCGAAAGATTTGGCGTGTTACTCGTGCGGGACAGTTTAGGTCAACCTTTGGCTTTCTGTACACCAAAGGGTTTGAGTTCCATGTCCCTGAGCTACTGCTGTGCCTGGAGCAGTGGTGTATGATGCTGCTGCAGAGTGAGACCCAAGGCTTAGCTGCTGGCACTAGATTTCCATTGTTTCAAACCACTCTGCAGGCAGGAACACATCCACCCAGCTCTCTTTCAGGTGGTGCTGTAGCTTTATTCAAAGATCTCTTTGTGTGTGTTGGTGACCTCTGCCGTGAACCTGTCCTCTAACCTGTGTCTAATGCCCCACACTCATACAGAGGCCAGAGCTGTTGGCTTTGAAGAGCACCAGCACTTTCTTGCTCATCAGGTGGCATAGGAGGAGCCTGATGTTTGACTGCTCTTCTGTAGCTGGAGAGACAGTTTCTCATTTATTGTTGCTCCAAGTTCCCATTGGCTTTAAGCCTTGCACATTTCATGACAATTTTTCGAACATGTATTAACTGACCAAACCTTACTGAGAAGGAAGTGGTTTAAAGAAAACCCTTTCAACTTCTCCTTCTGGAATAGAATCATTAGCTTTATTAAAAAAATTATAGGGAACATCTCTAAGTTTGTGTGTAACCTCAGGCTTCCAAGAGTTCCCATTTCATTACTGTTCATAAGCTCATTATTTTGGTACATCTGCAGTAATTTTGAAGCCCTTTACTTTATAATTTCAATTATGTAGTTTGAAATGTAATGATATTAGAAGTCCTGTTATGGAGGACTTGGAGCAATTTTAAGGCGAGCAAATGGGTGATTCAGCACTGTATCACAGAGAGCGTGTCTACAGACAGGGTTACTCTGAGAACAGTCTTTTCTGTGGTACAGGTATTCAGAGCAGCAAAAATTCAGTAATTTCATTATACATAGTCTTTCAAATTCAGCGACAAAATAGCCTCATGTGGTTCATTCCTGTGATGGGAGGGGAGGTATTTGAGTCCATTTGCAAACTTCAGCTATTTGGAGATTGTGCAAATATGGGTGGTGGAAGGAAAATACTCTGTAACTTGTCCTGTAAGGTTAATTTTCCCGACTCTTGCAAGCATGGTTTATGTACAGCACGTATATGAATGTAACGTGATACAAATGGGGCAAAAAAAAGAGGTCGTGCAAGAATCACACTGAATCATCAACACTGAGGAACACATTCCTAATTGTGTTTTCTGAAAGCTTGTGCTGTACACGTGCATCTCAGGATCGCCCAAACAGAGCTTTGCTTGCAGACCTAATCAATTGGTTCTCGAGCTGTTTAGCTTTTTAATTACTCTTGTCAAAGTGAAAATTATGTGAAAGGACTTGACTGTGCAATTAGCTGCTGAACATTTTCTCCAGCAATAGTGAGAAAACAATACCAAGTCCCAGAATAGCAGTAGATACAACCATAGGAACAAATCTGCTTCAGCAAAGAAAGAGATATTCTAGTAACTAATCTGAATGAAAGATAATTTATTTTTTAAATATGCATATATTCACAGATGCGAGGAGAAAAGGCTATTTGTGTGAGAAAAGCCTGTCCCCAGCTGAATGGCAGGCAGGTTGGTTATCACTTGCTGATTTCCCTCTGATTTGAGGGCCCTGCTCTTCACAGGCAGAGGCTGCAGCTCTGCCCACAGTCAGGGCTGAGCATGTAAGAAGAGGTGCCGTCTCTTTGACCTCCAGGCTGCTGAGGGCTAAGTTTTAGGAAAAAAGGGTTCACCTTTCCTGTGCTGCAGCTGGGGGAGAGCTCACAGTGCGTTTCTTCTGTGGACTGCGATAGCCTGGTTAGTGTTCACTCAGTGATCTATAGATCATCCGCTCAGACAAATTATATCTCTCAACAGCTTCACAGTAAACTAATCTGGGCATTTAAAAAATAAATAAATGAGGCAGTGTCTATAAAGAGCTCCCATCTAGTGAAGTGGAGCAGTTGGGGCCTGATTAATGAATCCCATTTTCCAGCCTGCGTGTGTGTTCACCGCTCCCCTCCGCCGAGCTCTGTCATCCAGGACAGCCCTTGTTGAAACGCTCCGTGCGCTGCTGGCATCTCTGGCTGGGACCACGGTGGGGCCAGGACTTTCACCACTGTGGTCACTTCTTGGCCAGGGTGCAGAAGACAGAGCTCCTGCAGGATGTCTGTACCTTGAAATGCATTGCAGGAGCAGCACGACCCTCTCCTGGCTCTGCCACGTCCAGGACCGAAGTGCAGTGGGGTGTGTTTGGGGAAGTATCTGGTGCCCTTCAGAAGCGTAGCACATTGTCTTTCACCAAGATAAAACAGTGTTTTTTACAAACGAGGTTGACAACACAGGTTGAATTTACTGGCTGTTAGGTGGCTGAGCTGGTGGAAGGGGTTTGTGTCACTGTTTGTGCCAACTGACCGGGCTAACACACTTCTCCCGAGGACAGCGGCTGAACAAATCCTGGTGCTCGCCCTCCTGTGTTTGGAAATGCTTAATAGATTTGGAGGCTCAGAATTTTAATGCAGCTCTTTTCTGCATTGAGAGAGGCCTTTGAAGTCACTTGAATGCTTTACTAAGCGTACACGCCAGATTTTAGTTTATTTGTAGCAGGGTGCTTGATGATTTCTGATCTTCATTAGGCTGTGTACCGGAAGGTCAGTCTGCACACATACGCACATGCCTAAAATAATTTATTCTTGCTGCCTTTTAGCACCTGCTGCACATGTACATGTTACTAGAAAAAAGAAATTACTTCTTTTTCATAGCAAATAACAAATTTCTCCCAAGATGCAGCATTTTTTACAAGGACTCAAGTTTCCAGGGCCATACATGGGCAGGATTTTTTCTTTTCCCAGGAGATGGTGAGGCCAGATCCAGCAGTACTGGGACCATCCATTCCTTGTGGAGTTCTGAAAGCAGATGAAAGGGCTCAGAAACCAGAGGGATACTTTTATTGTGTCTGAAGTAGCACATCAACTTCTGGGTTTGGATTATAGCTAGAAGCAGCAAGATATGAGTAGTAGAATACATAGCCTGGGTATGTGTGTAAGCTGGCTGCAGTGAAATAAAGGAAACCAACACATTTCAAGCCTAATTGTGTTTTTTTGGGCAATTGGAGAATTGGACAGTATGCAATAGCAGCTCCTTTTTGTGTGTGATACCTGTTTAATTCAGTGCTTGAGACAGAATGGCTTTGGCAGTGAATGGTCTGTCTGCAGGGAAGGACACAGGTGGTGTGAATTGCCAGTTTTTTAGCTGAAGAAGCTGGAAGGAGTGTAGTGAGTGGAACCTGGGACTCTGGGAAGGAAAAGTCTCATGGTTAAAGCAGTTTTTGGTGTCTCAGAGGTTTGAATTCCAGAAGGCGTGGACATGCCCCTAATCGTGAAGGGGAGTAAATTTTAAAAGTAAAATGCAATCTAAATGGAGAAGATGGTGCCATTCCGGTTACACCGTGAGAGAATTTGCTACTGGGACAAAACCTCATAACTTTTCAGATTACAGAAAGTTCCAGATTGTGTCTAGTGCTTGCCATTGTGTGAATGTTAATGCTGAGGCATGTACTGCATGTCCCTTGGAAGCACAGTGAAGAGATGCTTTCTGTTCTGAGACTTGGTAAGAAATTATGGAGAGATTGAGTCTGGGCTGTGAGCACGAAGTTTTAAGCTGCAAAAAGGGTGAACAGGAGGGAAAAGCTGCATCTGCCTGGGGAAATTTAAATACTTTTCTCAACATGTTTGCAGATAGATCACCTTACAGGTATGTGAGAAAGGTTTGCATTTTTGAGCCCCAAGAGGTGCTTGAGAGGTGCTCCCTCTCCTCCCCCTTTGCTTCTTGTCATTTAACATTTTCGAAGCTCTTTGGGTAGTTATATTTTTGTCCCTGTAATAATTATTAAATTATAAATTATTTTTATAAGCAAACCCTCTTGACTGTGGATAAGCAATCTTCGTAAATTATTTGGTGGGATACTTTTGAAGTTTCTTCATTGCTTATGACAAGATGTTTCTGCTGCTGTCACTGTTGATGATTCATACCTCAAGTGAAGTGCTTAGCGCTTCAGAAAACATGTAACACAGTCAGTCCTACTCAAAGTCTTTCCATCTTAAAAAAAAAAGGGGGGGGGGGGGGAAAAAGGGGGGGAAAGAGAGCTGTGGTGGGCTGTTCTGAAATGATGCGTGAGGCTGGTCTGCAGGACTGGCTCCAAAATGTGGAGAGGGAGGCAAGGGCCCTTCACTGATACTGAATCAGAGGACAAACTGAGATAACACCTGTTCTTAAATCCTTTATTTTCTCCAAAGCACATGTATGAGCAGTCAGGGGAGTTGGTGACTCTGCTAATGCTTGTGTGTGTGCGTGGGAAGAGGGTGCTCACTGCAATCCTGTGTGTTTTGGGGCATTCTGGTTGACCAGCTGGGCTCGCAGCACTGGATTGCATGTTTTTGCCTCAGCCATGGGGGATCTGGGTGGCTGATCAGAAGGAAGTGGAAAATGAAGAGGCCTTAGACTGGTTAGAGGGGAAAAAAAAAAGTAAGATGGATTACTGAAGTACTGGCACCATTTGGTTGTGGCTGTGTGCTCAGAGTCTGTTGGAGCAAAAAGGGATCCCTATTAAAATTATACAGATACAAACCTTTTAAGGGCTGGAGGAGGAGGTAGCTGACTGCCTAAATTCCTGCTGTTTTACCATTACTGATGTTTTCCCTGTGAGAAGCTTCAATGAGGAAGCCTGACAGATGGCAACAAAGGGAAGCGGTGCAAACAAGGGCACTCCTGCAATATAAATGTTGAGCTTTAACTGTTTCACTGAAGTGTCTGAAACACATGTAAGAATTTGGGCAGGACTACACAGGCGTGTTACAGCAGTTAGGTGAAATTTCAGGAAAAAAAGCAGTGGCGGTTGTTTTTTCCCCAGCCAAGCTGAATTCCAGGGATGCCTCTGGGAGCAGCTGCGTGCCCTGAATGCTGATGGGCAGCTGGTGCCGGTCCTGCGCCCCCACCAACTTCCTCCACGTTTCAAGAAAACTCTCCTGATCTTGTTTCAGCCATCACATTATAGGAGTGCATTTGCAGCTGTACGAGTGCAGTGAAAAGGAGGGAATACTATAAATGAGCCAGAAGAGTTTGGGGGGGGGGGGGTGGGATCTGGCTGGTTTGGACAGGTGGTATTTGGGGGCTCTGTACTGACAACCAGTCAGGATTAAAGGACAAATTCACTTGTTTCAAATAGCTATTCCAGGTTTTGGTAGGGTTTTAGCTTTCTGAATTCTCTTGTTCTCATAGAAGGGTGGAGGAGTCTGGGGAATTGAAGCATGTGTTGCTGGAACTGGACGAGGTAAACTAAGTGGAGGAAATTTTAGATAAATTGAGGTGATCATGATGTAGGCTGTTTATAGACTTGTGTCTTTGAAATCGACAGCATCATTGTAGCTGCTGCGTGTTTGGGAGCACTTAAGGTTTGAGTGGACTATAAAAACGTGTGCAGATGTTCTTCCTTCTCAACTCCCAGCATTCAGGATATTCAAACCACTGCAGTGGCTTTCTTTAGAAGTTGTTTTATGGGGATCTCCACAATATCTTAAAACCAAAACAAGACTTTCTTGCCATTATTTAACCTTCACTAGGGGCACATGTAAAAAAACCACTCCAGTGTGTGTTTCTGCAGGTATAAATTACACCATTTACACTACAATGAGAAAGCCTTTTGAGTCAAAAGGAAAAGGTGGTGGAGTGGAAAGGTGAGCTGCTGTACCTCCACCTCAATACCTGATCTCTGAATGCTGGGTTTCTTACCCCGGCTTTGTGCTACTGCTGTGGCAGGCATGAGTTCGAGGTGAATTTGTGCTAGTTTAGACTGCTTTTTTTTGTTTGGGAGTCACTGATGTACTAATGAATGAGACCCTCATAGGACCTTCTGTATTGCCTGTTGCACGTTCATCTGAAATGCTGACAGAGAAACTAATACTCTTTTTTAATATTAAAGAACAACAACAGCTTATTTAACACTGAAGAAGAAAGGTTTCAGCAGCAGTGTACTTCAGTGAAATAACGAAGATATTTCTGTGAGCTGCTCTACATCAAAGCTTTATGGAGCAGGATTTCTCTGCCACGATGTGACCTCTGCAGTGTTTCAGAGTGCTGGTGCTTTGCCCATCAGCCAGCTCCATGTTTTTGCTTTGACTAGTGGTGTTCCTGCTTAAACCACAGAAAAGGACTTTTATCTAAGCGCTTTCTGGGAAAACTTTTTCTTCAACTGTGTGGACTTTGGGAATCAAATGCCACAAATGTTTTTTTTCAGTTGCCATATGAGCATACTTGGCAGACATAGAAGAAACTTGAGTAAAAGGGAGTTTCTCAGGGAAGAAACTCTCCTTTTTGGTGGTTTCTGCAAAACTGAGTGCATGTGTTTTCAGTGTCATTCATTTTTGTCTTCTGGATTTGGTGCATATGATTTGGTGCATTTTGATGTATTGCTGGTGTTTTAGCACTGTTACTCATCAAGGAGCTCTGTCTCATTTGAACATGCGAGCTTTATTTCTGCACATTGTGTAATGGAAAGTGAGAGTCATTTATTGTCTCTGTTAATGGGATATGTGATCTGGATCAAAGTTCTCTTGAAACTCATAACAGCCAGCCCGTTATCAGTTGATGCTGACCAATATCAGTCATTTTCCCTATAGGAAATGAAAATGTTCCATCATTAGGCCAGGGTTACTTTCACATTTCTCCCTCATCTCCATATTTCAGTCATGTGCTGCTTTGCACTGGAGACAGTTTGCGTGCCACGTAGCTCGGGTCTCAGTCTGCAAATCTGTTTTTTCCCTGTGGATTTTTACACGTTGGTAACTTTCCAAAGAGCCTGGTTCAGCCCATCAGCCTCAGAAGCTGTTCCATTTTGGTTGGGATTCCCCTTGCAGAGGACTGTATGGAGGGGTATCCTTCTCCACGTGTCCTTGGGTGTTTCTTCCCTTGTTGCCCTTTCCCAGGCAGGGCTCAAGGCAGTGCCCATGGTATATTTACAGCTCTTTGTATCAAACACAAATAAAACCATCGGTAGCCCGTGCATTTTCTTCCTTGAAGAAAGTGAATCAAAACCGGGAATGGCAGTTCAAGTGGTCCTGCCTTGTACAGAAGCATTGTCTTGGAAAAGCCAAGAAGAGCCTCTAAAAGCAGATGTAGCTCGAGTGACACTGCTCCATCTGGGTGTGCAGGCAGGTTTGGATTCTGCTTCCCATTCTGCTCTTGGCTTGCTGGGGAGGAGGAAGGACTTGGCAAGGATGCTCAGTGTGGCACAGACTTTATTTGTCCTTCCAGACATGGAAATTAAAATGCCTCAGTGTTTATGGAGGAAGGTGGTTAACACGGCTAGTTACAGTTAGTCTCCTTATGCTGATTTCCTTGGGTTTTTTGTGTATTTTCAGTAATGGCTAATGAATTTAAGAAACAGATGAGTAATTTTTGCTTTAATTAAGACTAATCTTGTGATTTGAAGTAATATGCTGGGTTTTGCTGTGGGTTTTTTGTGTTTTAAAAGCTGATATGGAGAAAAAGCAGCTCAATAGACAATTTAATGAGGGATAAAAATTATCAGGTCATGCATTCTCTCCTTGTATTGTTCAGCCATAACATAATATATATCCTGTCATTATTCCCACCCCATCCATTAGCCATCACAGTTCAGAAATAAACAAATTACCTGCTCCCTTCTCCATTAAATGTAATTTTATAAACTGCATTATAACAAAGCTAACTGAGCTATAAGTAAGGGAAAAAGACCTTAGTTTTCAATGTAAATGGCATAAATCTGATTGTGCAGAGAGGATGTGTGGGAAGGTATTGTTGCTGTAAGGATATTACATGAATAAATTTTTTTAAAAATTAAAGAACTGTTTTAAAATTCAGTAGTTGCAATCAAGAAGTAAAATTCTTTTTGGGGAAAATGGAAGTGCTTCTCCTCCTAGAGGTGCATACTGAAAATCAAGAGTCAAAAATCAGAGTTTGCAACCAGAATGATACAAATGGTTATACATCAAACCTTTTGATGGTGAGAGTGGTGGTCAGTTGGAGAAAGGAACCAAAAGAGGCTTGCGAGTCTTCATTTGTGGAGATATTCAAAGATCAGCAGAACAAGCTCCTGAGCTGCCTTCTTTAAACTTTAAACGCTGCTTTAAAGTTAGTATTTCTCTGAGC
Organism: Pipra filicauda; assembly: GCF_003945595.2. Classification (NCBI taxonomy): domain Eukaryota; kingdom Metazoa; phylum Chordata; class Aves; order Passeriformes; family Pipridae; genus Pipra; species Pipra filicauda. Next base: position 3,164,031 of record NW_024104498.1, read on the forward strand.
AAGAGGTCAGAGTAGCTGACATGTACGTGTCCCTTCCAACTTAAATTATTCACTCCTTTGTGCAACAGACTAAGACAGTTCATTTAAGAAATTTGGGACACAACTTTGTCGTTCCTTCTGTATGGCAGCTACTCAGAGCACTTTGCAGCAGGGTGAGAGGTGATGTATTTCCATGATACCTTGTGTGCAGCTTCTGGGGACACGTGTGTGAAAACAGCAGGTGAGTTGGAAATGCAGAAATGTATCTACAAAAGTAGTACCTTAAATTTTGCCTTGATTTAGATGTCCTCTTCCTTTTTGACTGGGAAATGGGGGAGACGTTTCTCTTCTTTCTGGCTCTTTGACTGTATTTCCTTTTTATGAGGATGGAAAAAGCTGGGGCATAACATTATTCAGTGCAGCATGGGGTATGCTGTAAATGAGCATTGATCTCTCCTTTCTGGGCTTTGCATTATTTATAGATCAGCCTCTGCATAATTGCATTTGAATACTAGTAACTAGTCATGTTTGCCATAAAAATAGAAAATGCCTATTTTAGACAATATCTTTAGAACTGTTTTATCTTTTCCCTTTGGGTGTCCCTGTCATTCTGAACTTTGCTAGACTCCAACTCCTGGTAACCCCTTGGGCATCCTTTTCTTTGGTGATCCTGTGCTTTCTCCTGGCAGCTGCAGCCAGGTTTTGTGGCAATACCATTGGGCTGATGTTTCCTCCGATGGTGGGGAAGTCATCTGGCCTCAGTTTATTTCTGGTCTCATTTGGGTGACCCTGAAATAAAGGTTTTCCTTTTTCATGTTGGGCGAAGGGAGACGAGCTGATTCTCTCAGCATAGAGTGTGCGTGAGAATTCAATCTTGGAGAACCTTGGGGTGAATTTGGAAAGAAGTCATCTGAATTGATAATCAAAAGTTCAAGTGAGAGCTGTGGGGAAGGTTGAGGTTGCTGCAGAGTGTTTGCTAATTAGGAAAGGAGGGCAGTGCTTTTCCAGAGAGTCACTAAAGAGCTTCAGACCTGCTTCTGTATATTCCATAATGCCTGTTGTTCTGACGGGACGCTTCAGAGAGTGCGTGTGCTTCCGCGGCCGTGTGCCGAGCTGGCGTGCCACTCGTGTCCTCCTGACTGATCAGTTTTGTTTCTGTAATTGGCAGGCAGTGATGAATGCAGTCCTTGAGCAAGTTGCTCTTGTTTTTCCTGTGTTTAAAAACGTCAAGTGGACATGTTAAATAATGCCCTCGCCTTCCCTGCTGCACTTGTGAAAGTAGCAGCCAGTGTATGGTGAGTGAGTCGGGAGGCTTTTTGTCTTCTTTCAGTGGCCCGTTCCGTGTTAGGAAGGCACGATAGTTTCTCTGCTAATTCTCTGCTAAATATTTTGTTTATATAAAACCACAGTTTTTCCTTTTAAATCCCAGCTCCACCCCCAGCCCAAGCTGTGTGTTTTTTTGTGCTGGGAAGGGGCTGGCTGCAGAATCTGTCAGCATCAGCCTGGAGCTCAGGTGGGTGTAGCAATTAGATGTGGGACCTGATTATCATTTCAGGAGCAGAAGACAATCAACATTACACCTAATTACAAGTGTGCTTGTTTAATCTCTTAACGTTTCTTGTTTGACCTGTGTCATGCCTGATCCTTCGAGCCCCTGTAAATGGTGTCAGGGATTGCTGCCTCCTGCTCACTATGCGTTGCTTGCCGGAGTGTCTTGGCTGTATGTGTCTGAGTCGGTCCTCTCTTTTTCAGATTGAGGTTAAATCCATTTAAGGTAAACAGATTAACACATTTCCCCATGTCTAACGTGAGAGCAGCGAGTCTGTCATTTCCCTAAAAGCATTGCATGCGACAGGTCCCAGATGCTGAGCTTTTCTGGGCAGCTGCGTTATTTGCTTGACTGGATGGGTTTTACAGCTGGTGTCCGGCTGTTCTTTGTTATGTTTATCTGCAGTCTCTGGGGCTAATCAGATTAGCAGATAGCATAATCTTGCTAAATATCTGATTCCCTTCTGAGCCCTGGGGTGTCAGCTTTGCTGGTCCCTGTGGTTTCTGGTGGGGGGGCTGTGCCTTGGGACGTGGCAGAGGTCACTCGGAGGCAGCAGCTGCGTCTCCTTGGTCCTGCACTGGAGTCCAGCATGGGCTTGTTCTGGCTGTTTTGTTACGGCTTTGTGCAATCGGTGTGTATGTGAAGGTACAGTCAGCTGAAAGGAATTGGCTTGGATGATTGGCCTGAGGATCTGTCCTTGCTCCATATTTTTAAGTTTTCTACTGCAGGTTCTTCAACGCAAGTTACTGTTGCTTGGTTGTGAGGCAGAGGCTGTTGGGTTCCCAGGAACACCTCAGATGGCTTGGGCTGTTTGACCCGCCTCTGGGACTCCTTCAGCCTGGAGAGCCCTGGTGTGGGCTGCCAGCATTACTGGACATGGCTGTAAAGATGTTGCAGAAAGTAGGACTAGGACAAGACTGCTGGTGGGTTGTGGTGGATCTCAGTTCTAAAGAGTGTTTGATGGGGAGAAGGAAACCTGTGGAGACAGGAAATAAAAGAAATACAAAATCCACTCTGTGATTGCAGAAACTGGGGGGTTGGCATGTTTATGACTTGTCTGTAATTTGCCACGTGCTGAAACTGAACACAGCGTAGCTCAGCCTGAAACAAATTATTTTAGTGGCTGTAAGAAGAATCAGTATGGCAGCATTATATTTGTAAAGCAAATCCAGCACATGCAGTGAGTATATATAGAATATTATTCCTTCTGTATAAAATATCTTTGATTTTTCTTTTTTGAAGAAGTGTGTCATGCTATGAAATATATAGCCTAGAGCTCTACACAGGTTGAAACTCTTTGTGTGTGTGTTTTTTTTTTTAAAGTTTCAGCTACCAGAGTCCAAAGTTGCAAAAGCCCTGTTTGTACTGGTAAATGGTTTTTAATTGGGAAAATTTGCTGAATGTGGACTGTACTACCTACTTCTGCCCTCTGTGTAACCAAGACACATTTGTTGCTCCTCTGAGTGAGCCATCAAAGCTTCCTGGTAGGGCATTGCTGCCTGCCTCCTGCTCCCAGAGCAGCAGGAGCAGGTGAAGCCATCTCTATTCCATGTACTTGATGTCCCTTAACAGAGCCCTCATTTGCTGCAGGCTTGTCTGAAGTGGGAGAAAGCTCACAAAAATGTTGATAATTCATGATAATGCTCAGGTAAAATGCATGTGGATTGCTGACTTCAGGAGTGTTGCCATTAACCAGACTCTACCTGCTGCCTTTTCCCCTTGAAATGACACCAGCTTTGGTGGTGGTGGTGGACATAATTTAAATAGTCTACGGGCTTTCATGGGATCTTAGGGTTTGTTAGTTTTATTCAGCTGTATAGAGGTCCTGCTCAGGAACCTAAGCTGACTCTCTGTAGCCCTTTCCTAAAGCCTTTGTGCTTTCCAAAGAGGAAAGTGCCAGTGTCACGCTCTAGTTCTGTGAGTCCTGAGTACAGACTCATGCTGGTTCTCTTGGAGCAGGAGCAGCATCTTGCCTGTCTGTGCTGACACTCCAGTGTCTGTCACAGGTGCAAGGATCCTTTTTTTTCCCCCCTTGTAGCCTTAGGAGAGTCTTTATGGGGCTTAGACAGAGAACACTTAAACCTCAACATTTTTTGTTATAACAACTGTAACAGCAAAAAGTAATGGAAGGTTCTGGGTAGGAAAGTATGGAATTTATGGACTTCCTAATGCTGTCAGGGGTTTTCAGTCATGCTGCCTCCGGGACTGAAGCTTTTTTTTCCCATATCGATGAACTCCTTCATTGCACAACAGCAGGAGGAGAAAAATCAGCAAGCCCAGTGAGATCTCCTGAAGGAGGACACAATTTCATACTCGGGATCTCTTCACATAAGGCACAAGCTCCACTTCATGATGCACATATCCTATACATATTTATTTAAACACTGCAGCTAGTCCAGCCTGCAGCTTCTGTAGGAACCCCACTGTTGTGGCTTGCTGGTGTTTATTCCTTTATCCCTCCTCAGTGCCAAGACTGATCTCCACACCACAGATCTCTGACCTAAGTGGTTGCCCTTTAAATTGAACTGCATTTCTGAGCATCTGTAATTTTGGGGGCAGGTGGTTGTCATTTATTAAAAGGGTTTCTGATACTGTTAATATATTCCTGAACTGGCAGGATGCGCTGAGGCCTTTCCTTACAACAGTGTTTAATGAGCTGGAGAGAAAGTTCAGCATTTCAGAGGCACCAGAGTGGAGAGGAGGGACTTGCCCTGCCCTGATCAGCAGGACTCAGTTCCCACTTCAGAGATCAGGCTTGATCTGTTCCAGGCTCCTCTGAATAAAATCTTGCCTGTGCTTGTTGAAACTTATTTAATTGACAAGACTATTGTGTGGGGAAACAAGTGCAGCAGTGCAATAACTTGCTGGTTGTACACTGTAAGTCACTAAGTGGTTTTACTGGGCTTGTGTCCTGTCTGACTCCGGTGGGGTTTTCCATGCTTTGCTCAGGGAATGGCAGGCAGAGCTTTGGATCAGGCACCAGAGGGGGAGGTAGCATTTTAAAGCAGTATTACTTTTTTTCTCTGTTTATCTGTCAGCTGTCATCAATATATGAGGATGCAGTTTCTGCTGCTTTGGCAGGAACTTTGCTTTGACAAATGACAATGTGGCTGCTTTTGTTCCTGTCCAAGAGGTGTAAAAGTGATGGATGTCCCAGCGTGTGGTTCCCACCATGGCTGGACACAGGAGTAAAGGCAGTGGAACAGGTGCAGATTTTCTGCAGCTCTGGGATGTGATACAGGAATGAGTCTCCCTCTGTCTTCCCTCCCTCCCTGGATTTCACTGTAAGAGCCTCAGTTACTGATTGGTTCTTAGACTGGGAAACAGACTTTTTTGGGAGTTTTTTTCATTAACAGTTTCTGTCACAGAGGTATCAGTCTGCAGGAAAGTGCATCAGGGGAGGAATTATTGCCCTTCATTTCCATAAAACCCATAGTGAGTTAGAAACAGTTGGAATCTAGATAGCTCTAAAAAATACTAAGTTTTAGGTTCTTATTTTATGAAAGGATCCCTTTTGGGTGGATCTTAGTGCTTATATTGAGACATATTTAAGCTCTGCAGTTCATAAGAATTAACCTTTTCCGAGAAGGGGTCACCCAAAAGCTGAACCGTGTTAAAATCAGGAATACAAATCCTCCGTTTTTTTCTTTCAGTGTCACAGAGGTGAGAATAATTTAAAAAAAAATAAAAAAAAAAAGAAGAAAAATATTGTTTGCTTCCTGGGCATTTTAGGTCCAGAATTGCTTAAAAACAACCATACTGCCATCCCAAAATTGTTAGCTAATGGGGAGTGCTGTGATTCCATCATCTGTAACATTAAAATATTGCTGACTTGCATGATGGAAAGCCCCACACTGCATTTGTGGGTGGCCTTGTAAAGGTGCAGCCACAGCCTGAGAGAAGGGGTCTGGAGAGGGACCAAGAACGTGCTTTCCTGACCTACTGCAGACGCTCAGAGAGCCTTTTCCATTTCCTGCCTCTTGGATTATTTGGCACAACCGTAGGGTTTATTTAATTCCTGCACTTGGATCTCAGCTCAGAACTTTATCACCAGATCTTGCTGAGCCAAAATTTGCATTACACCCACCTTAGAGCCTCTGTATTACAATGGAGAGCTAGTTCCTATAAAGCAGCCTCTTTTGACCTAGCAGAGAAAAGCCTAACAGGAATCAGAGGCTGGAGGAGCTGGCTAAAACATGTCCTGTGTCAGAATGGAGGTCAGACTGGATGATAGAGTGGACCATTCAGTCCTAAAAATCTATGAATATTAATATGCATCTATTATAGTATAGAGTACAGTGAGGTCATTGATTAATGCCATTTCTGCCCTAAGCCGTTGTCCTGTAAGGGGATTCTCCAAGTCTCCTGCTTCTGATGCTGCTCTAGGGCACCTCACTGACTAGAGGTTAATTATCTGTTGTGGGGCTATTAAAACAAAAGACTTAACTGTTTCAAATTTATCACTTTTACATTCAGCTGAATTACTGTTTCTCTTGCAAGTATGAAATGGGATCACCCGGCTCAGTCTTTTCTCTCAGACAGTTCTCTGGAGTTTTGTCAACCCCGTTGTCGAAGGGCAGGTCACAGTTGATGTAGGTATTAGATTATTTTGCCTTAGAAATTCTCTTGCCTTTTTACAATAATGTAGTTTTGTATTCTTCCATATCCATGCTCTTTCTAATGTCTAGTTTCCTTTCACGACTGCGCCTGCACGGAGCAGCTCACTGAAAGCCTCTACTTAGGTACTTGTGTCCAGTGCCTTTCTGAGTGGTTACAGTTAATTTAGAATCCAGAGAAGTGTACTGTTGGTTTAAATTATTCCCTACAAAATGCGTTGCCTTAAATTAGACAACGCTGACTTTCATCTGCTTTTGCTGACCATTTATGCAGGTTTGTTACATGGATAAATAAAACCAACCCTACCGTGTTACCATTCTGATTTAGTTCCATCTTGGAGAACTGTCTATCCTTGTGCTCATCTGGTTTTCCTAATTGAGTAATAAGTTCTGGTCTTGGGTCAGAACTTCGCGACTCTACAGTGTTGGTGTTTTTGCTGTGCTGAAAATTAAATGGATCGAGTTGTCCCGGGAATTTCACCGAGTAGCAAACAGGCCCTGAGTTGGCCTTATGAAAATATCACTCAGAGAAAATGGCTACTCTAACAACATCACAAAAAACAGATGCTGCTGTGCCTTTTTCAGAGGACTCAGAGCTGTGAGAGGGGAACCCTGAGGCATGAGTGGGAGGGAGTCGTGTCCTGGCAGCTGTGGACAACAAGCCTTTCCTGCTTACTGCGGTGGGAAGCTGCCGGTGGTTCATCCAGGTCGAAGCACCCAAGTTTGGTACGAACCCAAATTGATCCAGAGACTCAGATTGTGCCATAGCAGCCTGGAAAACAAGCAATAATGTGGGCAGCATTAGTTCCTATGGATGGTATTCATCATGTGTCGATGTCCCGATTTCATCCTGCCTTTCTCTGCTCAGACGGGATTGCTCTAAGCTGTTCACAACAGATGTTTGTCTAGCATGTTCTTAAAAACTTCTGGTGAGAGAAGAGCCCACCATTTCCTCAGCAAGCTGCTCCAGTGTTTAACTGTCAGTATATTTATATCTTGAGAGTATGGTATAGGAGTTTACCCCAAACATTCAAACCTTAACTCCCTTTCAGCAACTTGGTGACTATGAATTGTTGTCCATTTGCGTGACTTGAAAAAAAAAAAAAAGGAAAAAAAGTTCCTTTTCATCTTACCATTTCTTTCCAGATCCTTGAAGGCTGTTCTCATGTTCTCACCCTCCCTGCTGCCACTGCTCCTTCTTTTCTTCCTAAGCAAGATAAACTTCATCATTGTTGTCACCTTGTTTTCCTCCATTCTCATCCAGCCTTTCCTGACTGCTGAGACTCTCTGTGACAGCCTCCCCTCCGGTAGTTTCACCCATGGTTCATGTGAGCTGTCTCCCACGTAGCTGGAGTTGTTGGGTGTTTTTTGTTCTGCTCATATGCTTTCTCAGAGTAGCCAAGGTTGCCAACACTAAGCAGTACTTATGACAGTTCCTAGTAGTATTTCTGAAAACTCTGTATGCTTGCAGTCTGTGACACAGTTCACTGTTGGGGACACTGAATTCCATTAGAAACACAGGGGAAAATGCAGGAAGATAACCACTGATTTGATAGGAGATAATTCAGAGGATTATACAACTAATGCACCTTGGTTGTTGCACCTTGAGCTGTTGTTCACGTTTATGCACATACAGGCGATAGCCCATAGCTGGAGTTGCTACTGCACACCTCCTCCCTGCTCTCCAGAGGTGCAGGAGGGTCAGTGGGCCCAGCCTGGCTGCTCCTCATCCCTCCCACCTGCAGACTCTCCTGCCTTGCTGCTCCATGCTCTCCAGCTAATGGATGCTAGTTGCTGTATTTAGCCACATACTGTGGGCAGGCTTTCTCTCTCTCGTGGCTGACCTTAAAACTAGATGGAATAACTTGTCATGGTAGATGCTTCCTCAGTGCAGGGGTTGAATTGCTGTGGCTGAAGGAGTGTTGCCAGGAACAGGCTTCCTCATTTCCCTCCCTTTCCAGTGAAGCTATTGTGCTTCTTCTGCAGTTAATATTTTTCTTTTGAGAGGGCCTATTTCTTGACAGTTCCCCATTCCTTCTCCAGGAGGATGCAGCAGGTGAGAAGGACCCTTTTTAATGCCATGTCCAAGGTGTTTAAGTACTAGAATAAAAGGATTTGCCCAGGCTGAACACATTTGTCAGCTGCCTCTCCAGCCAGCTGGTTCTCAGTCTGAGCTCCCAGACTGAGCTTCAAAGTCGCTAAGCCTTAGCTGCTCTGCTAGTCTCAGTAACATTTCTCTCCACCTGAAAGATTTAATAACACCTTCACTTGCACCACACAAAGCAGATTGTCTTAAGGATCCCGACAAGCAAGGCATGTATGTCCTCCTCCAGCATGTAGGTTATTACCTGGAGATTGCAGATGGGCACTTCTGCTGTCTCTGCAAAACCCCTTCCATCTTCCAAGGAGCAAGGAGCTAGCCATTATGAGAGGACAGCAGATATCGATGTCTGTGCACCCTGATGGATGGTTAATCAAAGAGGACCCACAAATGATAGACTTACCTCATTTTGCTTCTTGTTACCATTGGAGGATCCCAGAACTGCCAGGAAAAAAAATCAGAGCTGTGAGCACATGTGATGGGCACACATTGACAGTTTCTCTTGTCAGTGCTCAGACTCGAGTCCTTGTCAGTCTAGTCGTTATCTGCTGACTTGTACACAAACCTCCGTAAGGTTTCATTATACTGTGCTCTGTGTTACACAAAGTGCTAAACTTTCCCCTTATGCCATGCAAAAGTGGCTTTATCAGGTTGATAAGGAGTAATAGCTCAGCTTCTCCCGGGAGGAGTTGAGAGCCCTGACCATTTAATGCAGTTTCCTTGAAGGTGGGGAGAAAAAAAAAAATGGAACGATGCTTTGGTTTTGTTCGTGCTGTTTCAATACCCACACCAGTGCCTCCTCCTCCAGATACTTCTCTAAAATCTCCCCCATACTGGGGTTAGTGGGCCAGCAACACCAATACTTGTCAAACTGGCAAGAACATCACATGGCTTATCTGTAAAGAGTGAGAAAATAGTAATTGCTTGTCATTGCTTACCTGCTTTGTTAGCTGATACTGAGAGATCTGATGGTAAAAAATGTGATGTTGATAGTTTACTCCTTGGTGTCCATGAATTAGCTCTTGAACCTGCATGTAAGTGGGAATTAGGAATGTCTGTAAGAGCTGGATACAATGGGAAATGAAAGGGCACTTGAGAAATCAAGAAGAAAGATCTGTTTATATAAAATACGTATATGATATATCTCCCATTGAATTTAGCTTTTGTGATGGTGCCAGAGTCTAAATAGTTTAGTTTCTCATGGACAAAGTTAAAGTCATTCTGAGGTTAGAGGAAAAGGGCTGTCTGCTGTGATTGCTGCTGGCAGCAGAACCTGCTCTTTCCCTACTTTCATGGTCACATTCAGTGGGCTGGAGCGTTGCTAAAGGCAGTTTCCTGAAAACTGAGACTTGGCAACAGTGGCCTCCATGTGCTGCTCCTCTTTTTACTCACCACATGGCTATTGTTAGTCTAGGAACAGTCAAAAATAAATAGAAATATAGCAATACAAACAGTTAATGGAATTGCCAGTCTGTGATACTGGTCTCCTGCTCTCATTTTGCCATGTCAGAACTGATAAAGTTTGTTGCAGTCATCACTCTCTTTTGATTAACTGATACAGCCTTCTTTTGAGCATTTTATATCTCAGATGTCAAGCTCTCTTTTTGCAGTGACAAAGGGCTGGTTTAGTATATCCAAAAAAAGACAAAATCTGTTGTTTGTGGCTCTAAAATGCTCAGTTACTTGATTACTTAGTGGAAGTTGCAACTGGGATTCATTTTGTGTGTAGACTTAACATAATAACTGAATGTAAGTGTTGAAACAGAAGTGGGAAGTGTCTCTCAAAGTGTTTTAATGTTGGTAGTTTGTGTGTGGCAGTCCTGTGTAGCGGGAGCTCCACTGAACTGCTTTTCTTTTGGAGTGCTGGCATACAGCAATTCTGAAATTATAATGATACCCCCACATTTTGTGGTGCACTTTGTAAGCGTCGGTAAGTACAGCAGAAAAACTGTTTGTCTGGCAACCAGCAGAGCAGGGAAAGTAAATGGTGGAAACCTGATTAAAAAAGAAATAGAAGATGTGTTGTCTAGCCAAAGGTGTGAGGAATATCATGAGCGCCAGGTACCTGTGAATAACACCGTTCAGGGGTGCCTGGGAATAACAGTGCTCAGGGGCTTGCCATTCCCTGTGCTAGGGTTGCAAGATGTGAAAACATTTGAAATAATTGTAAGTGAAGTTAATTTGGAAGGGCTGTGGCTGCTAGTCAAGTAATATTTCTGTGTAAGGGAGATAAATTTGCAGGTTGATATCCTGCACAGTTCATACGGTCTTGGAGGTATTGAAAGAAGTCATCTTTCATTAGCAATGAATTTCATACTTTATGCTTACAGCAGAGAGCTTGTAGATGATTCTGAACACAGTGAAACATAGGAGAGGGAGACTGACCCCTAAATGCAGCCCCTTCCTGCTGAAGGCAGCTAGCAAAGAATTCCATCTTCTGATGAGGAAAGGAGTGCAGCGTCATGGACTGGCGTACAGGCACACAATACATTGGTCCTGAGCTGCTGAGGGAGCTCTGGAGATGTACCAGGAGAGGTGGGAGGAGCTGGGTTCAGCCTTAGGAGATGGATGAAAGTGTGGCCTCTGTGCTGTCTTGAACTGCCCTATAGGAGGGGGTGGAGCAGAGAGTGTAGAGCAGGAGTAGTCAGGCTCTTCTGGCAGGTTTGTGGTGATACAGTGAGAGCCAACAGAGACAAAAGCTCCAACATGGGAAACAGTGATAAGCTATAATAGTTTTTTTTTTATTTCCCTACCACAAAGATGGCCAAAGGTCATACAAGAGCCCCAGGGGGATGTTTTGGATTGTCCACCCTTGAAAATACTCAAAGCTTGACTGAATGGGGCCCCAGGAAACCTGATCCAGCTTCAGAGTTGGACCCAACTTCGAAGTTGGCACTGCTTTAAGTGGGTGTTTGGAAAGGATGACCTCCAAAAGTCCATTCCAACCTAAATTATTCTGTGAATCATAAGCTGTTGACATGCTCAGAACTGTGGTGGGGTGTGTATGTGTGCACAGAATGTATACGATGAAACAAATTCTATGTCCATTTTGTTTGATTTCTTTTGTTATTTAATCCACTGCATTTGATTGCACTCCAATTTTTCTTTTATCTTTGAGACATATGGATGGAATGGAGCTCAGTGTTTGTTGAAGCCAGTCCCTGCTGCTGCAACATGCATCCAACCATGTCCTGGAATCCAATTAATAAGTCTATTGATGTGGTGATTATCCATGTTTGAAAATAGTGGGTTTGTTTATTTAAACGTGGGCTCTGATGGATGCATACAGTCATAGTGCCTGCCATCTTTAGTCATCCAGTTGCTCAATAGCTGTCATAACAGATAAGTTTAGCAGAGATGAGATGGAGAGATACAGGAGATTGTGTTGAAGTTTGCTATTAATAATTGAAATAAAGGATCAGGTGGTGTTAGTAGCTTTTCCTCTTGGAGGGCAGAGCAGCACTGGAGGAGGCTTCTGAACAAGGTGGTCGATTCTCCCTCCCGGGAGCTTCTCGAGGTTCAGCCTGACATCACCACCACTCAAAATGATCTTGTGTTGGTGAGGGTTCCACTTCAAGCAGAAGGTTGGACTGGAGACCTCTTGAGGTCCCTTCCCAGCTACAGTTTTATGATTCAAGGGAGTCTTTTCCATAAAAAGTTGAAGAGAATTGTTTCTGTTTTCTTCCCTTCCTCACCTGTATCGTTGCAGAATTGGTTCCAGGCTCTGTGAAGACAGTTACATCTGATCCAGCTTTTATTTGTGCTGCATGTATTTCCACCTTTTGCAGGTGTACCATTCAAGACATCCCAAAACACTTTCCTCAAATATCTAGGACAAAAATATTTTAGCAAGCTGTCACTTGCTTAGGTCAAATGAGATGCAATCAAGTTTGTTTCAACGTTTGCTTTGTTTTTCTGCCTGGCCTATAGGACTGGAAATCAGGGTTCAGGGTGTCACTTTTGGCAAGCACAGCACATTCTGTCTGGATGGCCCTTTTAAAACTCCTAATGCAGAGTTTTCCTTGTTTCTTTCATAAATGGAATGGTCTTCTCAATGTTAAAGAAAAAAACACAACAAAACAAAAAGGGTTTGCAGTACTCTGACTCATTTAGCTACAGTAAATCATGCCAAAATGGCAACAAACCTGGATTTTAAGAAAACTTCAGAATTTTGAAAAAGGAATTACAGAGCAGATGTCCCAAACAGTTGAGATCTGTTTCCTCAATAAAATGATGAGCAAAGAATTGGAAGAGAGAAGGAGCCTAAAAAGAACATACATTTCTCCTTAATCCTGCCTATCAACTGCTTAAATTCAGGTTTCTCCTTCTTGTGCAACTGCAAACTCGCACTTGGACAGCAGTGAAGCAGCAATGAAGTTGTTTCTGTCCTCCTTCCTTTCTGTAGCACGTTTGACAATGTGTGACAGTCCCGCATTCAATTTAAGCTGTTTTAATTTTAGCAGACTGCGTTCTGACTGATCTGTTAAAGCATCATTATTCCAGGAAGGAAAAAAAAGACCCCGAATCTCTGCATCCAAGAAGGAGATAAGAATCACAAAGGCACCTCTGGGGGTTTTCTGGAGTGCTTAGGTCTGTGTTAGAGAACTGCTCTCCTTCTGCCCTGGGTTCCCCCTTCCAGAAGGGATTCTCCATGAAGTGTGAGCTTGGTTGCAAGCCAGCCCATCAGTGCCTAATGGCATTACGTGCAGTGTGGATATACTCAGAAACCACTGTGCATGAATTACATACATGGATGCCTGCTAATACAGTAAGAACAGCACTAATATTGCTCTATGTAATTTATTTCGTGAAGTTCAGTTATTCGTAGGTGAAGCGCCAAATTAGCAAAACAAAAGTGGCTGGTAAGGTTAATAATGATCACAGCAGTCTGAAAGATAAGTCCCTGTCTGCTGCAGTGTCACTGTTGAATTTATAATACTTTGAATGGGGTTTTCTAATACTTTGAATTTAAAACACCGGCCTCCAAAGTGATTTGGTGCAACTCAATGAAAACACTTAATAGCCTTTAAGACACCTGGAATAGGAAGCTGTCTTTCCTTAGGGTGGTGGACAGGTGTGTCACTTCTCTCTGGGATGTGGCAGTGTGATGGCTTTACAATGCCAAGACAGTCGGAAGTTTTAAATTAATGTGTGATTAATTTCCATACTGTCATCATCCTTTCTCAAACCTTTAATTCATATGCCAGCTTTATCACCGGTAATAGTGGTAAAATGCTTGGCTGAAGGAAATGTGCATCTCAGATTATGACTGGTGCTGTTGGGTGATTTCAGCACTTTGCAAATCGTGTTGTCAGCCTTGGTTTTACAGTCTAGGCACGGAGAATGTGGGCAGCTGCTGTTGTGCTGGTGGGCTTGTTCTCCCAGATTACAGTTCATCTGCTTTTCTACCTTTATCTCACATTTAATTACCTGAGGTTATATTATAACAACAGCTGAATTGCATGTTTTGTATGAGTCGACAGCATAGTTCCAAATTTGCACAGTAAACACGCCTTTGAGGCTGCTGGAGAGTCATAAATAAACTTCTTTTTCATTCCATAACCATGGTTAGAGTGGAGATCTGGACACGCACTTGCATATGAAAGTGCGAGGGTGGGTTTCTAAGCAGCCTTGTTAACAAACACTTCCTGCATGTGATCAACAGATCTGCAGGTTTTCTTGAAACTTGGAAATGGTGTATCATGAGGGCATTGTAGATGTGATCTTGTAAATTAAACGAAGACTGAGCAGTTTCTTGGTTCAGTTTAAATTATATAGGAGAATTAACAAAAGCCACACTCAGACGCATAACTTAAAAAAATTTAAAAAAAAAAAAAGGGAGGGGATGAGGGAAAAAAGGATGCTGGTGAGAGGATGAATGATAATCTCAAGATGCCCAAACCCAAATGCCTGCTTTTTCTTGGTTTTCAATAGGCTGATGGTGGTAAAGGATTTATGGATTCTACTAGCAGATAGTATGAAGCAAATTCAAAAAATTCTACAAGAATCAACACACAATATCACTTTTTCTTTTTGTTTGTTTGTTTGTTTTAAGATCTTCAGTCTGTGGAGTCTTATAGGGGTTATGTAAGACACAAAACATTTTACTGTTATTAAGAAGAGGATAAACATGGATCTGAGGTACATTTTGGGGGAAAGAGAGAAAAGGCATAGAGATGGAATGGAACCCTTTTCAGCTAAAGGATCATATTTAGCACACAAACAAGTGGGTATAAGTGACAACAAATGACTTTTAAAAACCACAATCTGTTTTCCAACAGTGCTTCCGTGACCATAACTTTGGAACGTTTTTCCAGCGAGAAGTGTGGCTGAAACTCAGACCTATTTTAACCTGTTGCAAGATCCCTTTACAGAAGGGTTTGTGCAGTGCAACCCTGGTGAGGCTGTGGGACCCGGCCCTACTTCAGAGAGCCCCTTCCAGCCCTCTGTGCCCATACATTTTGGCTGTCCCGTGTCACTCTTGCTCTGCCAAGCTCCAGTGCTCAGTTTGTTGCTGCTTAGTTTTTGTACTTCACATTCCTCTTTGATAACGGTGACAGGCAACAACCAGTTTGATACCCTGTTGGTGTAACTAATTCCAGCTCAGCAAATGGGAAACCCCCCTTTGATAAACATTTATTCTTGGAGAACACAAGCAGAGTTGGCAGGCACCTACCTTCAAGTCAGTCCTTAAAACGCAACATGAAAGTCAAAGATTGGTGATAGGCAGGTGATTATTTCTGCATGGGTAATTCTCAAGCAAGATCCATTTGCCTATATACAGGTGTGCTACCCTCACTGTTAATAGGCCTGAGTAACTAAAAACATTCACCTGAGGCAGGCATAATTGGACAGGCTCTTTTGTTTCATCCTATTCTCTCTAGGCTGTGTTACAGTTTGCACTGACCTGCAGTAGGTAAGGAAGGCTGATGTTCTTTCAAGCCTCAGATTCACATGCAGATTTGTGTTTCACCCTGGTGTATGTCCTTCACAAAATATACTGGGATGTCATATCCCCAAGGTGGAAACAGTGCCTTCTTTCTCATGCATGTAAAACCTGAGAGGTGCAGTTAACGTTCTCTGAGGTAGCTTGTCATCTGCTTTGCTGGTCTGGATTTTAGTTCAGCAAATTGAGTGTCAAGCCAGGAACCCTGGGACTCAGTCAACAAGGCAGGGAATGGGTGAGGGAGACTTAGAGACAGCACTCTAGAAGACAGGGGTTTTTTTCTAAGTATTTCCTCTGTAGTCTCCACGAAGAGCTTAAAAGCAAGCTGAACCTTGCAAGTTTGACATCTATGTGTACGTCCCTTAAACTTGCAGTATGGGATAATTTTGTCTGGCAGCGATGATGAAAGTAAGTGGTGCAGGCAAACAGTGGTATGTGAAATCTCTGTAAGCAGCATACTTGTTTTCTGCTCTTGTGGCAGGTGCAGCCTTCCATGTATTTGTACCTGGCCTGAAAGCCCATGTCAGGAGTGACAGTTTCTTTGGGCTTAGTCATATGCTGTAATTCCCTGCCACCAATTCGTTGGATTTTGGTCTGCTAATGTCCCACCAGGTACTGTAGGAGTTGATGTCACAGTAAGGTCTGTGATCTGCAGCAGAAATTCATGGTGAAAAAGGGACATGTACTCCTAAACCAGTGTGGATTATACTTCTGGTGTTTTTAGCTAGGGAAGTTTTTTTCTGGGTAGCAGGCAGCATTATGGCTTTGTGAGGATAAAGTACACTGTCTCAAATACCGCCTCCTTCATGGAATATATGTACTGCCTTGCCAAGATACCTACTGCAGCGGTGATGTTAACTGGTTTTCCCTTTTCCCAGAGACACAGATACTGTCAGAGGTGCTGAAAAAGAGATAATTCATGATACAGAAGGTTTTTCTCCTTTAGACAGATCAATCCCTTCAAAAGCACATGCTGTTGTGCAGCCTGTGGTGTAACTGTGGTGCTGGGTTCCCCAGCAGCCCCCGCTGGGGTGGCTCCCCAGTCCCACAGATCCTGTGCACAGCCTTTCCTCTTCAGCACAGGCTCCAACCTGTACACACATCCCAGCCCAGCTCTGGAAATTCAAACTCACCACCTTGTGGTCCAGGTACATTATCTGCTGGGCTTCAGGATAAACCTGGTGGCCCCAGCAACTTTGCACAGCACGGCAAATGGTAACTTCTCCATGTGGACCTTGGCTTTCTGCATTTCTTGCAACTCTGTGCATAATCGGGTGAAATCAAGTGAAAGTTTGGTGCAGGCAAAAGGCCAGAAAAAAATCTGAACCCTGCCTGGTAGCTGGAGATTTAAGGACTTCAGTGTAGAAACAGAGGCTGACCCAATTGTCTACACAGAGAAAAGTTATTAAAGTGAAAAGAGCTTTTCATTTTATCAGCTAGATTCATAACACAGCAAGGAGTGGATACTAGAAAAATTAAATCAAGAATGCAGCAAGCATGAAGGTGATTAATTTTGATGCTTTTCTAGAAGTTAGCCCTTTCTGAACCAGAAAGCCCTGGGCGGTGGAGGAGGGGACCGGGCCCCTCCTGGGATGAAGCGCCTGCCCTGCTCTGTGCACGGGACAGGACTGGGTTTCGGTGTCTGTAAAACTCTTAAATCTCTGGCGTGTGTCACTTGTTGTCTTTACTGTGGGGTTTGGACGTCCATCATGTTTGTGTGGAGTGAGATGTTTTCCACATATGTGCAGAGCCATTTTGGGAGAGCTCAGGGGTGACTCATGGGCAGGAGACAGTGGCTCCTGGAGTTCCCCCGGCTCCTCCACTGATTGCACCTCAGTCAGCGTGTGGTTCTTGTCCTTCTGATGAGGAGGGTCAGGGTTGCTCAGCAGCCCCCTGCCAGCACAGTCCAGCTGCCAGGTGGAGGGGGTAGCCCTGCTCAAAGGGCTTTTGAGCTGTGTGGGACTCCGTGCCTTCGTTTGGCCACTGCAAAAATACATCCTTACAGGGTGAAAAGTGCTCAGTGGTGCCTCCCAGAAGTGCTGAACCTCTTCATCCCAAAGAGTCTGACTTGGAGGAAGTCTTTTAGTGGGGAAATAGTCCTGCTTTTGGGGGAATGTCAAGAAAGACACCTCACACACACGCCCCAGTTGAGAGTATTTTGCTTGGGTACCTGGCTCACTGCTCTGGTAAACGTTTCAGTGTAGAAGTTATATTTCTTGCTTTTCTGCAGACTGTACTACAGCTGCTGCATGATAAAACAGTTGACACAAATAGAAAAAAAAAAAATCCCTGGTGTTACAGAAGTACCGGTGTGTACTTGGTATCGTTAAGCAGAAAGTCTTCCTCTTGACCAGGTAGATGAAGCAGAAATTTAATTCATTACTAGGAGGAGGACAGAGCAACATACAGCGGCATTAAAATGAAATGCAGGTCCCCTCCTTAGAGCCTGGGATGCCTTTGCTCCAGTAACAAATATCCTGAAGAGGTCACTTACTCTGGCTCCCAGTTCTGTTAAAATCATTGTATTATGCGCTCTGTTTACAAAATAAGGTTTACACTTTTAATTCTTAAAAGCAGAAGAAAAACCTGAATTTGGCAAAGCCTTTTGAACTGCTGAATCAAGAACTAGCTGCTTGCAAAGAGGGATTAAAACCTTT
Source organism: Pipra filicauda (assembly GCF_003945595.2). Lineage (NCBI taxonomy): Eukaryota > Metazoa > Chordata > Aves > Passeriformes > Pipridae > Pipra > Pipra filicauda. Next base: position 3,181,879 of record NW_024104498.1, read on the forward strand.
TAATCCTTTTGTGTAAAAAAATTTGGTGTTTAATGTGGTAGGCATGCTGGCAAAATTAATTTTCATGTTTTTTCAAGCACAAGATTTCAGTTCTGTCTTTGTTTCCTGGTCCTGCATATCTTAGCTGGTTCTTTACACTGTGCAACACACTTTATTAACTTTGAAGTTTTGAAGAAATTTGCAAATAACAAAACGCAGATTTGGAAGGAAAAGTAAGTTGCTAGGAGCTGGCACAGCTGTTCAGTGCTGCTTCAGGCGGCGTGGTGATGACTGATATTGGAGCCCAGTAGATGGGGTTTTTATTCTCTTGTCCCTTGTGCATATTGTGTGCAAGAGAGAAGGCGGCCTTAATTCAGGAACTGAATTTTGTGTATGATTAAGTGAATGTTCTATATGGATACATTTGAAAGCCCTTAAGTGAATGTTGTGTAAATGGTGATAATTGGAGGCCGTCTCCCTGCAATCCTTTCTCAAGCTAAATAAGGTCTAAGGCCAAAGGCCCAAATGCTTAATTGTATTAAACACAGAGGCTGAAAAATTTATTAACTCAGAAAGTGTGTATTACCAAGTTAATTGGAAGTGCCTTTAAGCTATTACCAGGTGGAAATTTGACTTCAGGTTTCAATTTTAAATTAAAGCAGAAAAACCATTCTGTGAGGCTGCTGGAAGCTCTGCAGTTAGAGCAGCTCTCCTCTGCTCTCCTTTGTTTTTCTACTCTGTGTAATGCTTACTATAAATGCTGGGAATTGAAAGCTGAACTCATATGTAAGGCTCTGGCTTTTCCCCAAAATACGTAACAGGCTGCACATACAAGCTGCCAGTCCTCTAGGGGAACGTAAAAGCAGAGGATGGGAAATGAAGATGACCTCAGGTTCTAGAAGGGTGTTTTCTGGGCTATTCTTCTGCTTTGTTTTTAATCAGTATTCTTCAGTTGTATGCAGGACTGCTTTATGCTTCTTGAAATATTTTTCTTTTTCTAGTTACATGTTATTTCAGTTATTGGAAGCAAATGCAAGAATGGTGTCATAGTAGAGGGGTTGATTTATTTCCCCCCCTCTTCCCTGACACACAAAAAACTTTAAAAACCCCATGGACAAGACTCAGTCACAGCAGAGGGATTAGCCAGAGTTAGGGATTTTCTTACTAAGATGTAAAGCAGCTCACACTGATAGCCAGCCAGGCACTTTGAGAAAGACATTGCAATTACAACAGGCTGGAAAAATAACGGAGAAAATTTGCCACCCTGCGTGCAAAATCTGTAGGCCCCCTGCAGATGTGATATGAAGAGAAACCACCTCCCCGTTGCGTTTAGGTTTAAGTTGTCTGCATAAAACTCCACAAATTAATCAGCACCCAGAACGTTCAGCACTGCTGAGTGACTTGCACGGCATCCTCGTGTGACGGCTGCCTGAGACAATTCTGGTTCAGTATCATGTCAGTTAATTTTAGGTGTTTAAATTTTGTCAACAATTTCCATGATTCATAAGGAGACAGAATTAGAAATTTACTCAAGTGCAATACTATGATGACAGGCTGTTGCTGTAGCTTATTAATATCCAGTAATCATGGCCTTAACACTTGAGTGAGTTAATGGCTTTTAACCTGTATTGCTGTGGAATAAGCAGGTTTATCCAAACATCAGCATTTAACAGTGAATGCCCAGTTTTTACTGGTGAAGGATTGGTTTATTTATACCTGCCCAGATATGAACTAAAGTACACACAACACGTGAGGTTTTAATATGTTTCTTCAAGAAGAAATTTTAAAATATTCGAATTTGGCTTAAATTAGCAAGTATAAATCTGAGTTGGCAAAAGGCAAAAAGGTGGCTCGAAAATGCCACTCTGGGTGGGATGGTTCCCTCTGTGTGTCTGCAGAGACACCTCAGCCCTGTCAAAGGCATTGCCTTTAGACTGGGCTTGTGGTAAGGAAAGAGAAATGGTAAGGAGCACCTGTTGCCAAGACAGTGAAGAGGCAGGAATTGAAGATGGTAAGAGTTTCTGAGCTTAAGCCGTTACAAATACTGATAAAATTATACGTTTGACCTAACATGTACCCTTGCATTCTCCTCAGTTATGCTTACTACAGATAAACAAAGCACAGTGGGTCTTGCATGCTGAAATGAATGCCTTGAATCTTAGTTCACAACATTTCCTGCTAGTGTTTAGGGGAAAGCACAACCTCTGCTGGATGACTGCTTTTGTTATTTTTGTAGTGTAATTGTTCTGTTGAACATTACAGAGGTCACTGAACATGTTAAAAGATCTGCTTCTTGGAATTTTGGATATTAATCATTTGCTTTATTCGATTTCATTTTGTACAAACTCAAAAGTTATCTGTGAGTAACTTCATGGAAGTCAGGATGTGAAGGTGAGGAGACATGCAGCTTGCTCTGAGGTAATGTTTGTGGATTTTATTACCATGGACACCCACACTTGAAGCTGGAAAACTCAACCACTAAAATTGGATTGAAATAGCAGAATCACTTGTCCTAGCTGTTGGGAATCTCTTAAGCACTAAAACTTAATAAAATGATAAAACAAAAGAGGAGCATATGCAGGTAGCATTAGGTAACCTGTAATTCAGAGTGATCTGAGGAATATGTTGAATTCAGAATGCCATTTTCTGTGATTGGGATCCAGCTAAGTCATTTAAAGTGGATGTGAGAAATGCTTATGATCCATTCCCTGGATAAAATGAAAATTGTGTACATATCTGAGCATGCAACACCCCATTATATACATTTGGATTTATTTAATAAGTACCTTGCACCAAGCAATAGAGGACAAAAATTTCATTTACAAAGTGCTGTCATCTTAGTGAAGTAAAACCAAAATAGGAGAAATAAGGAATGAATTAGCATTGTGCGCTCACCAAGACCCACAGATGCTTTAGTAAGCTGTTGTTAAAGGCTCAAATAGGCACTTCCTCTGTGTAAATTATCCAAGAATAAAAAGTGCAAGTCTGAAAAATTGTGTTTTGACAAACAGTATTCATAATAATCACAAAGGGACAGGAACTACACTCAAACAATGGGGGGTATACTGAAAGGAAAGCATAAGGATACGAAACATAAGGATAGCTGGAGAGCCCACTGACTTGCCTCCTGCCCTGCAGCAGATGCTTAGGAGAAGAATCATAGATCAGCTTTCACCAGAGTATCCTTCCAGCAGACATCCATCCATGCACAGATATCAATCATCCAAGATCATAAAGGAAACGGAGAAAGAGAAATACCCTTGCTGTGTATAAAAGCTTGGGCCACCTCTGTCTTCTAGACCACTTTATTTCCACTTCAAAGTCAGCCGCGAACATGAGAAAGTCTCTGTCGTTGTTGGTTTCTTCCCAGTGCTATAGCTGAGCCACATCATCATGTTTTGTGTATTTGTCCTGACAGCAGCCATGTGAGAACAGCAGGTGAGTTTTACAGTGGAAGGTGAGGCACAGTTGTGCCTTTGCATATGTGACAGGGAAGGTTAAAGGCAGGGATTTAAACCTGAATTTCACAATTTCCAGGCTCAAAAACTGTTTTCACTACAATCTGTTCGTGCTTGTGCCAGTAATTTCTTCTAATTCATTTAGCCCAGGCACCTAAATAAGGTTACCCATTTATGCCTATTGTATGTGCTTATCTAGTTCATCTTATATCGCAGCTGTAATTTTTTCTTCACAAAGGAGACTACTTTCAATCTTAATTTAGCTCAAGTCATAAAAGCTTTTGGATAAAAATACAAGCTCCCCTCTCCTACAACACTAGTCTTATTTTTGGCTGCCCTTCTATTTAGAGTAGTGAGGACTTGTAGCGTGAGGACAAAGATATTTGTTTTTAAAATCTCTCACAGCAGGTGAGTGTTCATAGAACACTTAATTGCAGATGTGTTTAATACTTCATTTTTCTCAAACCTGTGTGCAACCCTTTGGAAAAATAGCATCCACAAGAACAGGAGGTGCAGTATGTTGCCAGTTTTTGAATTAAAATTTTTGGATGATATTAAAATATTTGATGTGGGTGCTAAAGACTGAAAAAGCATCAAGATTCAACTTAATTTTCCCATTTATTTTAAGAAAATGATGGGTCTTTGAAATAAAACAAGTTAATGTTTGGGTATATGAAGTATATTTATGTTGGCATCTATTATGTTTCAGCCACTTGAAATTTTTGGCTCTTACAAAATTACAAGGAAACTTCTTTTATGTGACTTGTGTGTGCTTAACATGTAGCCAAGTGCAAGGATTCGTGCTTAATATCCAGGACCCAGCATCATTTTTCAAAGATCTGGCTGATGAAGTCAGGTAATGTAGATCATATGTTGCTTCTCAGAGGCCATGGTTCACATAAAAGACACTTTGCCAAGATTGGGGGGGGGGGCTACATGTCTGTGCTCAGCCTTGAAGGAAAACTGGCAAAAGCTACTTTTCTCCCCGGGAAAGTCCACTGGGTTCACCGAGAACCTGCACAGCCTAAAAACAACACATGTGATGAAGTGACTTTGAACTGCTCTGGTAAAGAAAGGAAAACCTGAAAAAGAGAACTGAAATGTTACTGTTCTGCTGTGGATGTTTGGTAGGGGCAAATTTTAAAATGGGCGCCGAGACGGTTTTCTGATTTATAAGAATTGTTTCGTAAGCAAACTGTCTAGAATAGCGGAGAGCAACAGTGGTTTTTGTATGTAAAATACAGGTGAGAGAGGCATCTTCATGGCTGGCCGTGCCCTTGCTCTGAGCTGCCCAGCAGAAGGGCTGTCAGGGGCTCTCCAGGAGGCCTGAGGTTCTGTCTTTGAGGGCTTCGGGTTCCCCTCCCAAACCCCTCACACTTGCTTTTGCTGGGCAGGGCAGGCATCAGCCATCATGGTTAGTGCTTCCCTAACTGTCTCTGGGCTTTCTGTGCCCAGGTTCTCACAGACCTTTTAAAATATAATTTAAAGGAGCGTTTCTTTTGAAAGCATCACACGCCCAGCTCAGGACTCTGCATGAGTTTTCTGCTGTTTTCCAGCACGCTGAAGTAGTCTCGTGTGTGGCTAAATCTCTGCTAGCATCTCTTCCACGCCACGAGGCCCTACTTGTGATTCACTTTATAGGATTATCTGGGAATCTGTGCTTGCTCGGCAAGTGGCTTTTTCAACACTACCAACTGTGAAAGGAAAGTCCTTTTCTTCTGAAGGTTTTTTTTTTAATTTCTCAATGGAGACCATGTCTGAGCAAGTTGTTATTTTTACGCCCCCAGCCAAACAAGACGAAGCCAGTGTCTTACAATAAAAAGAAAATACTCTTATTTTTTACCGTCTTCCTCCTCAGAACTGTGCTGTTCCCATAAGCTCTCTGGAATTATTTAGTTTTGAGCAAAGACTGAACAGGGAAAATTCCAGCCAAGAAGTTGAAAGTTTTCTCAGTCTCCTGCCTGAAGCTTATCAGTGAATAGAAACGATGAGAGAGTGGCTTCCCCTCCTGGTGTAGTAGGAACTTGGTTGTGAAGTGAGGAGCAAGAATTAGTTTAGAGCGTGAGGACTGAATGTGCTCCAGGGATCTGTCACTGAGCAGAGAGGCTAGGGAGAGAAAGGCTGGAGTAGTTTGGACTTGTGGGAACTATGCCAGTCTGGAGTTGTTACTCCACGCAGTGGAGTCAGTGAAGGTGGGTGTGATGGGCACCCAGCCATCCAGCACCTCTCCCTGCTGTCATCCAAGGCTTGCTCGGGAGGTTCTCTCTCAGGCTGATATTTCACAGATTTGTCTCCGAAATATAATCACTCTTTTTTTCTCTCTCTTTTTTTTCTTTCTTTTTTTTTTTTTTTTTTTTTTTTAAACTTTCAACAGAAAATCCTCAGCTTTGGTCCATAGGTCATCAGGGAAATGATGACAGGACAGAATTTCACTGCAAAAGACACTTCAGTTCCTTGTATTTATTTGTAGCAACAAACAGTTGGTACATCCATAACCCTCTGTGGAAACTCTGGTTACTTTGAATTTAAGGAGAGGGAAAAGACAACACATAGGTTACTTCTGTATTTTCAGTACATCCTAATTTTTCCTGATTGTTTTTCTAGGGCTACCCTAAGAGTGCAAACATGCAAAACAAGCCAAAAAGGACAGCTTGTACCATGACCTGACCCTATCCTTGGTGTTGCCCCTTAGAGGTAACCAGTGTTATATCCCAAGGCAGCTTCCTCCAGGCAGTAGTTACAGAGTTGTCGGTTGGAGGGGAGATGTGGAGGTTGTCTAGTCCACTTAACATGCATTTTTTACAGACACCACGGGTTTAGTGGATGGTCTGTCACACTTCTGTTAGCTCTCACTGAGATAAGTTTTGGGATTTGCTGTAACAGTTACCAATCAGTATAAAGATATGTATGCCCATGCCTGACTCTATTGTCCTGGGGCCAGGACTCAGGATTATAGGTTTGCTTAATTAGTACCTTCCTTCCATTTCAAAACTTCAGGGCATACAAATGTTTAAAATGGCTTTGTAGAAATACCCTTTCCCAGACTGAGAATTTGTTTTATATATATATGTATGCTTCTGTGACCAGTCTCGAAGGATTTAGATGGTTTCCAGAAACCGGTGTTGCTCAATTAAATGTGCAGGGGAAAAAGATTCATTGCAACAATGTAAATTCAAGGCAGCAGGTTTTTTAGGTTTTACTGCAGGTGAACATCCAGTTTCCTTTTGTTCTGGTTTTTAATAGTATTGATTTTTTTTTTTTTTTAATGTACAAAAGTAAAGTAAGTCCTCAGTGTACGAGCTGAGGAGTAAATATACAGGCAGAGGTCTAATTGCATTGTATTCTTCAAGGACAAAAGTTTTTGGATTCTGCTGTATTTGCCATTTGAAAAAATTACACTAAACTACACTAAGATCAAAGTAAATAACAGAAAATCAAAAAACCAAATCAGCTGCAATACAAGACATCAGCTCAGCACACTGCATAGCTAAACAGTCAATCACACTGCCATCACTAGCAGCCTGAATGGTAAATTAACATTTCACTGGAACAGATGAGAGGCGAATAAACACAGATATATGTAAATACAAACTAAGTAGAAATAGATATGATTATAGATGAGTAAATATGTGAAATCAGCATCAGTTAAGCAAGCACACTTAATAATTGCTTGCTGTCCATGTCAGGACAATGTGCCAAAGCCTTCAGACAGCAGCCATCATGTCTTAAAAGGCATTTTCTGGATTTTGAGTGCAGTCCTGGAGCTCCCTTCACCAAGGATGGCAAAATTCAGTACACTTTTGTGAGGAATTTCTGTGGTGAGGCCAGATCTGGGATATTGCTCCACAGCTGCTAAGGGAGAGGTATCATCTTCCAGTGCTCCCAAAGCTCTGCCTAATCCTTCCCTGAGCCACTGCGCTCCCTGCCCTGCTTGGAAAAGAAGAAAAAGGCATCTTTCTGCCACGTTAGGGGCCCAAATGTACTCCACAGAGGCTTTGGTGACCCTGGAGCTCCTTGTAGGGGTTTGGGTGCCAGTGTCTGGAGGCAGGGAGGGGAGTAAGGAGCAGAGCGTGGCCCCTGCCCTCTTCAGTAGCTGCTTCTGTCTGACTGGCTCAGCTGTAACTGGCAACTGCACCCATTGCATTGAAATCTCTCATACATTAGGAAAATGTGTTTAAAGGCTTTCTTTCTTTGGGATTGCTGGATTTGTATCCTTCCTAGATCAGGGAAACTTGGCCCTCGGTTTGTCAAGAGTTTAAAGCCCCTGGGCTGACAGATATCATCCCACTCTCCCTCAAGGACACGCTCGTGGATGTGTCCAGAATGTGAAGGTGTGGAGCCACCAGCAGCTCTGCTGAGGTCACTGGTGTGTTGTCTTGGAGTTGAACAGGTTTCTTCGAGAATGCTCCTTCCCACATACCAGTAGCTGTCTCTGACCTGTTTATAGGTCAGGTTGATCTTTGAAGTGGTTGATCAGAACTGTATTTGAATGTGGCCATAGTGTGACATGGAATGACATCATAGGTGGACTCCATTAACTCCCTCTCTGGAGTTAAATGTTTTAGCTCTTCACAGGGATACAGGATCATCAAATGCTTCTCAGTCGGACAAAGCAGTATTTCAGAAAGGTCCTTGGATCACTTAGTGCAAAATTTTCTCATATAGTGAGTGCAGAAATAAAATACAACCATTCAACCCGGATGCATAGTTTTAGCCATCTGAATCTGTCATGTAAATCCAGAAGACACAACTGTATTTTCATGCATTTTTTTATCGATTATTAAAATGTTACATAATACTGTTTTTTTTTTTCATTTTTGCTTAGTCTTTCAGGTTTGAATGTCACTTTGGTTTCTTTGCTGACTTTCACTTCTAGTGATTAGTTTCTTAGCAAGCGTAGGCCAGCTCTGCAGGTTTCCAGATACTTAGGCTGTAGGATTTTTATGTCAGTCCACATTTAAAATTAAACTAAAGTTTGTCATTTGTATACTTAAAAACTGTATCTGTTAATTTTTATGAACGTCATAACAGCTTTCAGTAAAACTAATGTCAAGGTATGGTACATTTCATAGGTTTGGTGTGTCAGCTGTTCTGTAATTTCCAGTGCTATGACCATGATATAAACCTGCAAAATCCATTTATTAAAAAAATAAACCGTAAAAATGGTTCCAAATTGTCATATACCTGAAGGAATGCCCAGGGGGCTGGGGGGAGACTTCTATTGCCCTCATTTATAGGCAAGCCAGATGGACTTTATTCATTTCAGGAAAAAAAGGTACTCCAGCAGAAACTCTGCTTGTCACGTTGCAGCCTGCACTGAATTTGTGTGGCCAAGGCCATTCAACCTGGATTTGCAGTAGGAGCACCAATTATCTTACAGTTTAGATTAACATGACACATTCCTTGCTTATCTGATGTTATGTCCTCATGGGGGTGATTTGGTTATTTTTCCAGGCAAGCCAACGTTTATGAAAGCTCCTGAAGATCAGATTGGGATTTCTGGAGGAGTGGCCTCTTTTGTGTGTCAGGCAACAGGAGAGCCCAAACCTCGTATCACATGGATGAAGAAGGGGAAGAAAGTCAGTTCTCAGCGGTTTGAGGTAATTACAATTAAAAAAAAAAAAAATAAAAATCCCAAAACCAAAATTTCGGTAATCAGTCTAATCCTTGCGGGTCTTAATTACATAATAATCACTTCAGCTTAGGTATCTCTCTGTCACTACAATACAGAACCCTAGAGCTTTAGAGTAAGGTACGTTTCCTTCCCTGCAGCAATGCAATCTGTAGAGCAGGTGGTGTCCTTTGAGCATGATGCTGGAAGCACACACATAGGACATCCTTCTTCAGAGGGGAGACTGGGGCTCACACAGAATTGGATGGCAGATAAGAGCTGGATCTAGAAGTAATTTTCAGTTTTCGTTGTGAAAATGTATAAGGCACCTCTTTGACCTGCTGTTCCCAGTGGAATTCAAAAGTGGGATGCCAAAACGCTGCTGGATGGCTTTCTAAGCAGTGGCCATCCCTCCCACAAATGTGCTTGAAAGGGGCACACTGAAGTCATCCTGAAGGGTGAATTGACTTCCCTGTGAACTAAAGCATGAGAGAAAGGAAGGGAGAAGAGCAAGTATCAGAAATGTCTTTGAAAAAGGGTCCAATTTGGTTCCTATTTTAAATGGCAAATACATCTTCACTGACTTTCTCCACCTTTTTCTCCGCTTCCCTTTCTTGGTGTTGGGCTCTTTTCTCTAAAACTGCCCTTGGAAATGTGACCCTTCTGCAATTCTGTGGCCTTTCCTCTAATCCCCTGTCTTTGATGTTTTTGCTTTTCTGACTGGAGCACAAGATGACTTTGCTGCCCAGAATGGATTGATTCAAGTCACCAGTTTTAATCATGATTTCGTATGTGAGCAGAAAACCTTGATTAAAGTAATCAATTTTAATCTTGTTTTACATTGTTATTTCTCCCTGGTAACGGTTAAGTTTTGTTGTATAGTAAATATTTAAACATTCTAATTTGTAAGTAGCTATAACCTTTATAGTGAATTTGGTGCTTACTGTGGCTGACCAGAGGGCTGTGCCATACTATATGCATTTATATGAGCAATTTCATACCTTTGTTCACATCAGTTTTGATACATAATTGGGGCATTTTTATTATGTCAGGAGATAGCGAATAATATCTTTGTTTTGCTAGATAATTATGAATTTTACCTCATTATTGAGCTAGTCTTAATTGGGGAAAAATTGGAATTTAGTTTAAATGAAAAACCCCCCTGAAATCCAAGTACACACGCTAAGTTGTGACACAGAAGATGTATCCATCGTTAGCAAATGAACAGCATTTTGGCCTTAATGTCTGTCTGGTCCTTAGTAGTTGTAGCTCCATTCCTATCCCACAGTGTTTGTTCAAAGGATAGTAAGGGCAAAAGAGCTTTTCTGCTGTTTCATCTCTTAGCTTTTTAGTCCTTAGCTTTTTAGTCCTTATCACTGAAGTGAATTAATCTCTGTAGCTGAATTTGTCTTGTTTCAAAATTTCGCAGTAGCCCTATCCTTTGTAAAGGTTTAGGATTTTGTCACAGTTTCATATTTAATTTTAAAATGAGTATTTAAAAAAAAAATAATTCCTTAAGATGTATTATGGTGCTAATCATATCTCTCTGTCTTTCTTTACTTGACCCCATATTAGGAATTTCTGCAAGCTGTTTCTGTTACTTGAAACAGAAGGACTATTCCTTCTGGTGTGAGGAATAACAGATTTTTTGGTGGTCTTGGTTACCTTTTGATTTCTTCCTATTTCTCCTGTCACTGCAGAGTCTTGTGGTGCACACTGTTTTTCTCCTTCCTGTTCTCATTCATTTGATCTTTATGCTGTGGGAAGAACTCGAACAGGCTTTTGAAAAGAGGGTAAAAGTTTTGCACGGGGGTAATGCAGGTCCTGGGCTGACCTGCGTGTCTGGAACGAGGTGTTGCTTGGTTTCCTCCATCTTCCCCTCCATTCCCAAGGGACAGGAGGAAAGGTTGTACCTTTCCCTCATGCTGTCACCAACTTCTGCCGTGCTTAGCAATAGGAGAAGGGTGAGTTTGGCAGTAACAATGGCCTGAGGCCATGCCTTCACTGCCTTGCTGTTAAGGAATAACATACTGATCCAGCTGCAAACTAAAACATATCTCTTTATTTCATGTATAAGTCAGAGTAATTCATGTAACAGCTTAGCAGGATGGATGGAAAGGCAATGATTTATTAAGGACTTAATTTATTATGCTGGGGAAGAAAGTGTAATTACATCACTGTTGATTATGCTGGAGTTGCAAAGTACCTGATGCTGAAGGACATTAAAACCCCTCACTGTCTGCTGGAGTTAGCATGCGCTGTAGGTACTCAAGGTTTTATTCAAGTTTGGTTACAGTTTTCCTGGCAATCCCACAGGAGTATATCACTCTGCTCTTCCATCAAGGTGAAAGTTGGCACTAAATTATGATCAGTGTGATTAGTAAAACCATTAGTGCAAATATGGCTCAGATGTTTTAAATCATCAGATCCACATCTTTATTACCAGGCTGATAATTTGTCAACCTTAATTGATCCATAAAGGACCTCATTGGATCTTCATTTGTTCTGGCCTCCTCAGAGGGCAGATATGTTCTTGACGCTGAAATTTTTGTGTTTCTGGACTTGAAACACTTGACTAATCGCACGGTAATTTTAATACTTACAGGGCTTGTTTTGGTTTGGTTTTTGTTTTTCAGCCTCTGCGTTGTTTTTGACTTCCAATGTTTGTTGCATAAGATACCAGTAAAGAAGTGCTTTCTTTTAATTTCCAAAGGTTATCGAGTTCGATGACGGATCGGGATCGGTTTTGCGGATACAGCCCCTGCGTGTTCATCGAGATGAAGCCATCTACGAGTGCACAGCCACCAACAGCGTCGGGGAGATAAACACCAGCGCCAAATTAACAGTGTTAGAAGGTAAGGGGGAAATCCTTGCGTGCCTTAGGTGGCAGGAGACATGGTTTTGGCAGCTACATGTTGATGTGGTGTTTCTAAATGGCACGGTGATATTCTAGCTTTGGTTTGGGAAAGCTGTGTTCTTCCTGCATCGTTTGCTATAATTTCTCCTAGTGATAAGAACCTCATTTTTGAGACAGTCATGAAAGGATTGCAGATTGTGAACTTTGTTTAAAGTGTTTTCGTTCTCTGATTGAGGTGTGTCATTTCTGACTCGGAGGGCTATCTATAGAGACATTTGTATACTTCCCTCATCAGTTTGCTGTGATAGAATGCCCATTTTTAGGGTATCTAAGTATTGTATTTGACAATCAGAAACTTAATCTATGTTTCTGCACCTTCTGGACTAAATCGGCACATTTCTTGAATAGATTTTCAGATACTCTGCAGGTTTTGAATTTGATGTGAAATTGAGCTGAGAGGGGTTTTTTTTTCCAGTGTACTCACAACTTGTAATTCTCCTTTTACAGAATAGATTTTCATCCTTGTCTGCTATATGAGCAAGTTTTATTTTGCTTGCTATGTTGTTTCTGCTAAATGAAATGTTTTGTGGTGGAACAGTTTATTAGATATAAAAGAGCTAGTGATCAGTTGATTTTTTTTTTGTGTGTATTTAAATGTCAGAATCATTGTCTGCTCCTAAGGAAATGTGGGTTTTTTTCGGCACATCAGTGTGTGCTATCATTTGTTTATATATAGGATTTTGTAAATGTACTGAGGTGTTACAAATCTGGGGCATTTGGCTGAAGGGATTTTTTCCCCCTTGCATTTACTAAGACAAGCAGGAAAAGGCTTAGGCAAATTGCTTAATGTTCGTGCATTGATGTAAAAACTTCTAAGGAATGAAAAACCTGGACTGTTCATTGTTTTAGGATTTTTGAACCAGAGGAGACTGGTTATACCAGTGGTGAGTGTGCCAGCCATACATGACAAGTTGCCTATTGTTCCTTGTTCTCCCACCCCCATTTATAGCACAGGGGTAATCATATTTTCCTCTCTGCTCTGTGACAAAGAATACATTAAACAGCTGTAATGTGCTGAGGCACCGTGGTGATGGGAATCACAGAAATCATTCAATACTTGATGTGATTCTGTATCTTGTTTCTGGAGGTGGGGCATCTTAAAGATCAGCTTGCTCTTCAGTAATAGTATTATTAAGAATAGGATAACAGGTGCTATAGACTTGAAAATTATTGGGAGACAAAAATCAGGTCCTTTTTGTTACCTCTTGCCTTTGCAGTCGTGTATGTGAATGCAGAAAGCTCTGTGGAGCTCTTTCAGCAGTTTACGTGCAGATCTGCATTTAAATGCGTCTTGCAACTGGATTTTTGTGATACTAGATACTTGAATACCCAACTGTTCCAAGTACATTCCTGTTTCCTTTGGTTGCAGTTGCCTTTATGTATCTTGGATATGTATGCACATGCACACATACGCTAATAATTTATTTGCTCTGTGTTAAATGTTCAAAGACCCACAGGGACATGCATTGCATAAAGGAGCACAACAGTATTTCTTAGCTCCATAGTGCTCCTGCTGATTTCCTGATGAGGTGAAACTCGCAGACCACCACATAAATAGGGAATGTTAGGAAACACCAGACACAGGAAAAGGCACGTGGGCACACAATTTAAGAGCCACAAGAGCAAAAGTCACCAGCAGTCAGGCACACAGAGCCTGCTTTTCTGATTGGCAAATTCCTTTAATTGGGAGTAATGCTGGTTGAACGTGATCCCATAAGGTCAAAAACGGTCTGCAAGCTGAGGGGCTGTGTTTTCCACTCTTAACTGAAGAGTATCGACCCCTTGCTGGACACTCTTGTAATAGGCAAAATTAAGAAACATTTGCTGTCTAACAGTTTGTATGTGCTCATGCATATAGAGTTGTGAGATTGATGGAGAGGATGAAGCGCTACAGGTGCCTTTTATGTTGGCTTAACTGACAAAGAAGATGAGTTCTGTTATGATGTATCTTCATTTAAGAAAAAGTGCATTATATTTCTCTTTTCTGAGACTTTCTGTGGGCAGTCATGTTATCTTATTCTGTGTTGTCTGCCATAGATTATGCTGTTTCTGCATTTTGTGAATATGGGGATTTTTTATTATTATTAATATTCCTTTGCTTGCATGTTGGCAAAATGGACATTGCAACTTGGTGCCCTGGTTGTGGTTATGTTTAGTCTCAATGGCTTCCAAAAAACAGTGGTAAGTGCCCAAACTCTCTTTCTAACATGAATTTTGTAGAGGTGTTTGAACATGATGCATGTCATGTGGAACCCTTGATACTCTCAAGACTGTCAGCTAGGATTGGATTTTTCCTCCGCTTCTGGGGTTAAAATAATTTCTGTAATTGGTCTCAGGTGGCAGTTTGAATGATACAGACATTCTGCACTTCCTTTCAAGAATTTGACTAATGCAGTGGTCCCTGGTGCATGACAAAGCTCTATCATAGACGTCCTCGTGGTTACATGCTGCTAAATACACAGCATGTATCGATTTTTACATTAAAAATCCTTTATAAGTTTTAATGCTTCTTCACAATTTGCTCTTGAGAACATAGGCCTTAACATTAAATCCAGAAGTCACAGTCAGGGTTTAGCAGGCTGTTATTAGATGTCTTTGTGGCTAACTAATCTGGAGCTTTATTTTATTTAGATTTCAGCGATGTTTCACAGATCAGAGGCACATAATCCTTTCTAATTGCCAACTTATTCCATGCTGAATATTAAGAGAGAAGCATGAGTCCAGTTTCCTGGAGGAATCAGGAATTCTCACATAAGTGAATCTCTTTTAACAGTTCAGTCCCCTCCTACCCCTTTCGTTCTTTGCTTCTTTGTCTCTTATTTTTCCCTTCTAACCGCAGATTCTGTTGTGACCAAACTACGTATACTTAATAGAACTGGAAATTATTTCTCCTGTTGATAGTAGAAGAAATAGACGTGCGTATACCTTCTCTTCTCATTTCTCCTGGGTAGCTGATAAGCTGAATTATGTATGAGTCATATTGAACATTTCTATCTTTTTTTCCAATTACGACCTGAAGCAGCACAGAAGTATGTTCCTGCCTGGCAGAGGAGGAAAGCATTGCAGGGCGGGGAGGGCTAGAATCAATAAGCTGACACACATTCTCAAGAAAAGCCTTGGGGACAGTTAGTGGCACTAACAAATTAATAAATATATTATTCAGTGGTAATGTTGAGAATTACAGAGCTTTTTAAGTAGGTAGGTTATATGAAATGTGAGTAGGAAGGATGCAAGAACGTAGCAGCAGGCTGATTGCAGGAGTGTCTGTGTGGTGTTCTTCCACAGGACTCCTTCCATGTTCAGCACTGCAGCTGTGTTGGGAAAGATGATGGTAACACTGTTTGTCTCTAGTTGCCTGTACACCAAAGAATGCCTTCTGTCTCTGGTTTCCAGCAGTCTCCACCCAACAGGAAGATAAAGAAAAGCAGTGGAAAAAAAGAGTCTTCAAAGGGCAGGCAGAAGTATATAGATTTTTTTTTGGGGGGGGGGAAAGAAAGGAGGCTCAAATACAAAGTACGAGTCCCTTCTCCCAGGGCTTTCCAACTTGGACATTCAGTTTTGATTTCAAGAACTGGTCCTTTAATGCTTTACAAGAAGTCTTTTTTCACTCCCCTGTAATCCAGAGCATACAGTCATATCCAAGTGATACTGAATATATTCAGTTTCATTTCCCTTTGTTTTTAAGTAGGTTAAATGAAAATGAAAATACCATCTCCAATTTCCATTCTAGATCTATGCAAATCCCCTATGCCTCTATCCCAGACTCCTAATCACGTGGTGTGTAGTTATCTGCCTGGAGAGTGCTGCCAGGCTCCACAGGAGAGCAGCTTCTGGTAAAGAGGACAGACAGAGGAGCCAGGAAAGGGTTGCTTGCACAGTGGGTTTCTCAAGGTAACCTGGGAAGTTAAATTCTCCTGGCTGGCTTTGTGCTGACAGAAGTTGGGGAAGTTTTGGAGTGTTACCCTGAAGGTAACCCTGGGCCACAGCCCCTTCAGAGGTGTACCTGCTGTGGCACAGACAGATCCGTGGCCACAGATGCTTCCAGATGTACCTGCTCTGGCACGGGCTTGTCCATGGGGGTGTCCTGTCCCTGCCTGGACTCATCCCCAGGCCACAGCTCCTCCAGTGCAGCAGCACAGGAACAGCAGTGATGCCTTGGCCATCTGCCAGCCCAGGTACATCACCAGGGCTGTTACCAAATGTTCCCAGGCATGGCAGAGTGAGAGGATAACCAGCGCAGCAAGAAGTGAAAGCAAAAAGTAACCTCTAATGAGCACCAGACTCTAATATACAGTAAGGCAAGCAAGCTCCATGGCAAGCACAGGAGCCTGCCAATTAATAGCTAAATAACAATAGCAGGTATAAATTCGATTTAGCACATTCCAGTCAAATCTGTCATTACCTTGAACCCTTTGAGCCCCACGTTGGGCACCAAAAAGGACTGTCCTAGTTTGACTCCAGCCAGCAGCTGCTTGTGCCCTCCCCCTTTGGTGGGGTGGGGGAGAGAATCGGAAGGGTAAAAGTGAGAAAATTTGTGTATTGAGAGACAGATGAAACAAATGCCACACATGCCAGCCAAACTAAACAGGGAATTCCTTCACCACTTCCCACAGGCAAGCACCTCCAGGAAAACAGGACCCCATCACACGTAACAGTTGCTTTAGAAGATGAATGCCATCACTCCGAATGTGTGTGGTCCCTCCTTCCTTCTCCTCCGCCAGGTTGACGTGCTGAGCTTGGTGTTGTATGTCAGGGGATATCCCTTTGGTCACCCGTCCTGGCTGTGTCCCCTCCCGACTCCTTGTGCACCCCCAGCCCACTCGCTGTGGGGTGATGTGAGAAGCAGAAAAGGCCTTGACGCTGTGCAAGCCCTGCTCACCCTGAAACATCCCCGTGTTATTGACACTGTGCTCAGCACAAATCCAGAACATAGCCCCATACAAGCTACTATGAAGAAAATGAAGTCCATCCCAGCCAAAACCAGCACACCTAGAAAGTTCCTGAGTGCAGCAGCTGTCCCGGGGTGGGAAGCATTTCTACCTTATCGTAATTTGCTGCTTACTGAACCATGTCATGAGCTTAATTTCTTTCACCATCTGCCAGTTGAATTCCAGTTCCTGGGGTTACCCTGTTTGAAATGCTGTAAATGGTAAACATTTGACTGTTACAAATGATTTCTGCAGAGAGCTAGATCTCAGAAGGCCTGAACCAATATGCCCTTTTTGTAAACATTCATCTAAAAGTGATTTTTGTCATTGGAATAGTAAACAGAAGTTAGCTATGTTTAATCCTTGTTAATGTTTGGTTAGTTACAAAAAGGATCAGTTGGATCACTGTACTTTGGCTCATGTTTGTTTTCCTTGCTTTTGCATCATTTTGCCAAGAAGAATTTCTAGCTATGTGTTATAAAACTGAAACAATTATAGAATGGAAATTGAATCTATTTGCATGTGCTCCTTCTGATTGTGTAAATAAATTAAGGCTCCCTGTACCCTGCTGCTCCTGAGATTGGTACTGTTCTCTTCATGTCTCTGGTCAAGAGAGGACAGGTCTTTTCTCTGCATGTTTCATGTTAATTAAGTGTTCCAATTTCCTTTAGTCTCTTCTGGGAAGAAAGACTGCTGTGGTCCTACTGCAGAGGTCCTACTCCTGTTCTTAGGTTTCTACTCAAGCAATCAAAATCCTTTCTGGAGGAGGCAGGCAGTTAATGGACCTCTGTAACCATTGCACTGCCAAGAGCTCCAGCACAGTGAGTCTCCTCGTGCTTCACTGCTTAGGGAAATGCCATAACATAGAGCACCTATCATCTTAATCCAGGTGTGAAATTCCTAGTTCTTTTCATTATATTTATTTGCTTTCAAAGATTGACTTCAATAAGAACATTAGTCTTGCTCTTATTTTTTATAACACATGACAATATTTTCTTGGCTGTGAGTGTAAGACAGAGAAGTAATTTTCTCAGGTGAAGAAAAGTTTTAAACTGTTGTTGGTCTCTCCTTCAAACAGGAGAGTCAGCAGATCTTTAGAATGTATCAGGCCCAAATGCCATAATTTCCATTTCTTATCTCTGTTTAAATGATTAACTAATGGAACATAACCATGTAATGTATCCATGATATCAAGTTTCCTCAGAAGACTGCTATGCACTAAGGTTAACATCTAGGTTCATTCCACAAGTTTATGAAGCAAGAAATAAAACCTTTGAAAAGTTTTATATGAAATATCACAGAGTTAATGCCAAGCTGAACCCTTTGGTGCTGTGCACTCCCATAAAACCTTGTGTCTGAAAAGCTACTGACCTCTTAATCTTGAGCACGTTCTTCTTTTACAGTAAATGGCTGTTTCTGCATATTACCTCCCAAATGAGGTCCTGTGAAATTACATCTGTAACGGGGTGGGATGTTGTCACATTCTTGTCAGCAAAGTATCAATGATATTGCGGTGCCCAAAAGCAGCACCCATGATTCAGGAAGGACTGCTCAGATAGAAACAAGTGAACTTTAAGTGTCAAAACAAACAAGAAGGAAGTATATTCTACAGAACTCTGCAAAAGCTCAAACACAGGTTTCGTATTGCCAAGTAGCCTGAAGTTCTAAGTGTGCAGTTGTAATATTAAGTGTGCAGTTATAGCCTGTTAAAAGACTTCTCAGAGCTCCTTGCCTCACGCAATTGATTTATTCCAAGTTTATTTAACAGTTTATAAGTGCTGACTTTGGTACTGGAAATCACGTTCAGCTAAGAATTTTTTTGCCAGTAGCAGTTGTCTCCATTCTGTTTGCTCCATTTCTGAAATCCCTCCTGAAGATATTCAGAAACGAGGATGTTCGTTCAGAGCCTTGTGGCGACCTACTGTTATCTTCTCTCTGTTACAAAAATTAATAATTGAGTCCTGGGCATTATCTTCTCTCTTTTCTTGGGCTCAGGGTGTAGAGACAGGTTGCTTCTCACTCTGTGTTACCTTACAGCTTCCTGGGAGATTGTCTTGGAAAGTGTGTCAGGCTGTTCTACTGCTGCTCCGCTGTCAAAACGTTCAGCCTGTTCCAATAGGTAAATGAGGCACAAGCAGATTAGTTTAACTCTCTGGCAGGGATGTGCTCATGCAGGCAGGTTCCTGTCTGGCTGGGGAGGTGTCCCCGTGGGTTACCATATCCCAGCTGAGACTAAGAATGGCCAGATGACTGCTTCTGCATCTGTATTCCAGTTTGAAATCAGACGGGTTAGATTAAATTGTCTGTGGTTTAAAACTAATCTGTTTTGACTCGGTTGGAACAGATCATCGGTCCCAGCTGGGAGGCAGCAACCACCAGTGCTGCCTTTCACGTCACTGCAGAAAGGCTGGCAATTCCCATGTGCCCCGATCCCCGTGGCCACAGCCACGTCTAGACAGCTTAGACAGGACTGGGATTTTGATGGTGTGGGTAGGCAGTAAAGCAGGGTGGAAACCTTGGCTCAGGCTTAGGCTAAAAAGAGCATTAGTCTAAAAACAGCAGGAGATGGGAGCAACAAAGTGAAGGCTGCAAGAGGAGATGTGTGTCCCATAAACTTTTTGTGTTAGGTGTTATCAAGGAAGAAAAGGCAAAAATAGCATAGGTATAATGTAAAAGATTGTAAATCTCAAAGTAGATATGTTTGTTAGGAAAATGAGTGTTTAGGTCCTAGTTTACCAGAAAGTGGCCAAGTAAGCCTCGCCTTGCAGAACAATGAGTTTCATAGGTGATCTGCCAGTCTTTCTTTTTGACTCTCCCGGTCTCAATGGTCCTATTTTGTACCTGTTCCTGTTTGATTTCAGGGACTTTTTTTGAAAATGCCTAACTAGAGATGTGCACACAAGGAGCCTTATAAGGGCCTTTTCAAAAGCACTGATGAATTCTCTGGATTTTGGAGATAAATTGTCAGATGTATGCTAGGATCATAGTTGCTTTTTTCATTCAGTTGATCACTGTCTAGAATAGCTTCTCTGCATTTCTCTAATGCACACCCACGTTTGTCTCCTCTCCTCTTGTTTCCAAGCAGTATGTGCCAGGCTTACAGCAAAAATTCTAATTATTTCTTATGTTTGTTCATATTATTCCTGTCACTTAAGGTTATTTGGCTCTTCTTACTTGATTTTTTCGACTCTCGTGTTTATTTACAGCATCTCCACAGCACTGTCAATTTAAGACCCACCTTGTGTGCAAAGGCTGTTAATGCATCTCCTAATTTCAAAACTGATGCTCAAGGAACTCCTTGGTAGGGACCATTATTGCACTACTAATAAAGAAATAGCAAACAAGAGAGTGGAGTTGATTAGGTGTCAGTGAGCCCTGATTTGGCTCTAAAAATGTTTATTTGGAAATAACTAGTCTTAGGCTGGACCTGGTGAGTCTCAGATAATAAAATTACTGGCAACCAGAAGAAAATATTTTTTTTTTTTTATGAATTGTGCATGCATGGTTCTAGAAGTCTTTCAGAGAAGGAGAAAAACAGACATGAAAATCCATAATTGTAAATTACTTGTTTTCTTATTGTAAAAGTCACTTTAATGGGAATTTATTTAATTCATTTGGGACAGGCAAACAAGAACTTAGTTCCTTCAGATAGTTTGCGTAACTGTAACTGTAAACCTTGTCAGAATAACCCCCCTGCATTTCTTGTCAGATTGAACTGGTCTGCTGATGACCATCAGAAACTAAAATAATAGGTCTTTATCATCAGATGTTTCAAAAGACCTTCCTTACTGCTGGATCTCTTTCAAGATGCCTTGTTCTGAGAGCGTCTGTAGCAACCTGTTATTGACAGATGTGCTCTCTGTAGCTTGTATGTCAGTCCTGCTGCTGTCTCCCGCTGACTAATAAAGTTAGTTGCTGGTATGTATTTGTAGAGTCTTTGAAGTCTGTTAGATTGTGGAATAGCCTCTGAAAGAGTTAGTAGCTCATTGTTTAACTATTGGAAATTAATGGGAAACGCTGCTTGATAATGCCATATGGATTACCTGCTTTGCTTCCAAGGGTAAAGTGAAGGGCAAGAGCAAGGTGTCCTGGAAAGCCTTTCTGAGTCCTCAACTATTTTGGCAAAACTACCTTCCATATCTGCTCATAACCCAGAGACTGCCCACAGCTTAGTGACCTGTTGTCTTTTACTGGCATCCCATGGCTTACACAGGCACTTAAGGCAAAGCACCACAGTCATCTTCTGTACCTTCTTGTGCAGAAGTGAGAGAATATATACCCTTGATAGAACCAGAGAGTAAGTTCTTACATGAAAAATAGAGCATGGAGAGAACAGAATGTGATGACTGTGGGGAATGCAGTGCTTACAGTAGAAAGCGTAACTCTCTGCATGCAAGGAAATTCCTGTATGGTCATCTTATGCCTTATCTATGCCTTATCTTCTTCCTCTCACTAAACCCCAATTAAATAATTCTTGGAGAAATCAATATTTTAAAATGAAAGTCAGAAAAACATGAAACTGGAATGTCAAGGTATGCTGATAAATCTGTAGTGACAACAGCTGCTCAGAAGAGAGCATGTCCATGTAGGGTGTAATGTGCTTCATGACTGTACCTGTGGAAGAGAACACTTCACAAGTATTTTAACTTCCTCTCCTGCACAAAAAGGAAAATCACATAACTGCTGCAGACCTTTTGGTCTGAGATGTACAAAAGAGAGCAGGTTTTGTACCTGTAATACTGATTACTCTGACAGCTGGTTTCTGTGTGTCTTGCTTATTCACAAGTCCCACATCAAGTTGTCCTTATGGATCCCTTGTGGGTCTTGTGTTTTTATACATTCTGGAGTCAGGAAGGCTCTACAGTTGTGATGCTTATTAAAATGCAGTGCCCAGATAATGAGCAAAAGGAATAATTAGCCCTAATTTTTGATGCAAGGAAGTAATTATTGCGAATGTTCATTGTTAATTTGTAACTTGAGCTGTTAGTGACTAAAATATGTTTGGTATAAAGATGACCTAAAATACATGCATTCCACATGCTGTCTTAGAAGCCCAGTCTTGTAGTAGTAAAACACCACCTTTCCCATAGAGTTTTCTAACAGCTGTTTATTCTTGTGGTTATTTCAGTTGGATAATAAAGTAGTGACTCTTTCTGGCACTCCCACCTGCTCAGATTCTTTCTGCCCAGAGCTCCGGAATAGCTCTTTCAAATCCTTTATCCTAAGGAAAACCAGCGGGTGTGAGGCATAATAAGATCTGTCTTTTCAAGATTATCTAGTGCCTTGATGAGGCAGGTTGGATAGTGCCATGGGAAAACACTGCAATGTATTCATCTGTCGTGCTAATCCTGGGCTCTGTTCCTTCAATCCTTTTATCACAAGGGTCCAGCCTGGATGAAACCTTTCCAACTTCTTGGTGTTTGAGTTGAGTGGAGAAGTCTAAATAGCAACCAGAGCTATAACTTTATCCAGCTATTGTGTGCGAGTGTTCGCTGTTGTGTTGCTGTTCCAAGGTGGAACTGGGGGACATTTCCTTGCCATAAGAACACTTGTCAGCACAGGATGCAAAATGCTTTAAGTAAAACTAGCTTCACAAAGTGCTACATGCAACAGAACTGGCATTATGACCTTTTAGCTACTTTGAGACAACTGGCAAGGTGCTGGAAAACATTAACCTGTTAGGGACCGTAAAAACACCAAGCCTTGTTTTTTTGGTGCTACAGCTCCAAAATGGTGTTTTGTTTGCAAGCAAGGCAAAACTGGAATTTATTTTTCTATATTTCTTTGATTTAGACAATGCCACAGTTGGTCCCAGTGAGGAGAAAGTCCTTGGAGAGAGAACAGAAATGATAAACATATTGATGAAAAATGCATAAGCTGCACACGGGGTGGTTTTAACAAAAGCTGCTGCAGGGGAAGGTAATAAATTGGGGAATGCACAGTCCAAGGTGACAGACATCTGGTCTAAAGAAGGGCAGACAAAAAAGGTCAGGACGAGGAACAGAATCAGCCTTCTAGAGAGCCTGCATCTCCTTCACTTTTGGTCCCAGCAGGGAAGAGCAGTGCATGCCAGCAGTGCTACAATTCATGGAAGTGCTGTCCAGATGGAGGCAATTCCGAACATGTGACAAACAAGCCAGGCTAAGCAGAGAGCTTGTTGTCCCTTGGAGCCTGTCTGGAAGGGAGACAAGAACCCAGCTGAACCCCTGGCAAGTATTAAAACACTGAAAGCCTACATATGGTAGAGATCAAAATGGTCCACCTGGAAGAGTGAAGAGGTCAGCAGGGAGAGCCTTCGCTTGCATGGGCTTTGCTCTGTTAGAAGGGGGGGGTGTTGTCTCCTGTCTCCTGCTAGGAGGTTAATTTGGGCAGAATTTTTCTGTAAGAATATCACTGATGTGAAACCTATAGCTGGGTGTTGTGCATGTCATCAGCAAACCCAGCATTGAAGTTGTTGAATGGGTTGAGGCCAGGGGGGAACTCTCAGCGTGTGTTCTTTGCAAATAAATGATTTGGTTGCTTGATTTGGATGCGAGTTTGACCCTTCAAAAAGTAGCATTGCAGAGAACCTTAGCTGACGCTTTGCCTGCAGGAATAATCTGGCCTGGTGGAAAAAACCAGCAGTTGTTTTGCCCGGAGGTGGTGGGCTCAGTCAGAGTCCACCTGATTGGCATGAAGAGCACGTCCTAACATTGTAACTTCTGCCTGCCATGTGCTCACAGTCCTGAGGAAGAAATTGCTGATCAGATGAGTAGTATCCAGACTCGAATTTAGCGGACAGGAATGAAACCTTAATCTTTTGCGGTAGGACTTTTAAAAGGGAGGGAATAAATAAAAGGGTTCTGAACGATTCATTCTTTTACTAATTAGACACTAAAAATTATAGAACTACTAAAAAAAAAAATAAACCTGTAGCTCTTGCCTCAGGCATGAATTTACCAGCTTTAGTTTGTTGCTCAGTTCGGTTCATTGATCTTGTCACAATTGATGATTCATTAAGTTGTGACTACTGTAGAAATTACAATGCACAGATGTAGCTGAACTGCACATCTGTGTGTTCCCAATGTGTTAATGATTTAAAAATGCACTTTCTCTCTGGCCATCCGCTGTGCTTCAAGTGCCAGCTGACATTTTGTATTACTGAGCCATTTGTTGTGGTTGGCAGAGGGAAAGTCTTTTGGTTCTCCTTGTACTTTTTTTGTACTTTTATCCATATTTCAGAGAGCTGGATTTGATTTTTCTGAGCAACCTTGGCCTTGCAGAATGCGAGTTGTGATGTGTGTCTCTTTCTGCAGGCTGCCACCTTTTTCAGTGTCACCTGCTTTCTCCTGGTGTTTGCTTACAGCAGATGGGGTTATTTCCTGCACGGAGTCACGAGGAACGTGGCAAGGATTTGCTGTTTTCCTGACTTGCTCGTGATTCTGAATTTTAATTTTTGAAGTTTGACTGGTGTGGCATTGTGACTTGATTCCCAGCTTAATGTTTACAACTCAGTTTATGTAGTTTCTCATCCTAGCAGGTCCTAGAAGAACTAAAAAATTTTTGTGTGTTGACTTAAAGGCTGATTGGCACCAGCAATTCAAGAATGTGTGACAACACCGTAAAACATCTTAATTGTTAAACCTACTCCTAGCCTCTTTCCCTGATGCAAGCCACTACTCAGACTGGTTCTTATTAGAGTCTTTCATTTGATCAAAGCAGAAATCTGAGGAGTTGTCTGTCTGATGGAGTGTGGCTTCATTGATGAGGCAAGCTATACCCACTATTAAATCATAGTAATGTTATGCCCATATTATGTAGGTAATGGGTTTTCTTGTGGTTACATTCTGTCTCTAATACCACTTTCTAGAGGAGACAAACCCATAAGAGACTCCTCTTGCTTCAAGCCTTTTCAGGGAGTACCCAGGGAGAACAGACTGCATCTGTTCAAGCACATACCAGCCAACACACTGTGTATCCACTTCCAGTGTGACTGTAGGCTCTGTGGTTAGAGAGTCCATGTCTAGCATCTCTTGCTTGCTTCCTCTTTGGTTGAGCCATACAGATACTTCTGAAAGGTAGATTAAAGGATATCTTTATGAAATTATGTACTGCATCATGCCAAAAAAAAGTGCAAGCCAGCCGTGGGTCCAGCAGTAACTGGTCAGTTTATTCCAATAATTAATATATCATTCCAGTATTGAAACTGTATAATCTCAACTTCAGTGTAAGCCATTTGGCTCTTTCTGACTGTAAACCCTCTTTTCTGACGTGTGTCTCTGAGATCCCTTTTTCCATGTAAGCTTCTGTAAATTCTCTTCAACAGGCCAAACATTTGAGCTCGTAAGCCCCTGTTTTATGGCCTATTTTCTAGCTCCTGGCTTGCTTTTTAGCTCTTATTGAAATTCTCTGTGCTGTTTTTGTGCTTTTATAGAAATACGTGCATTGTAATTCACACTGTATTTTGCTGCCATAAGGAACAGCTTCAGTGATTGAAACTGAAGGTCAGTCTATCCCACTTTTTTTTTCCCAGGAGCCAGTTGCTGAATGCCCAAGAAGTGCGTAAGGACCACGGTTATAATGACAGTTCCTCCAAGTGCATGCTTCTCTAGCCTCTACTTGATGGCATTTTTGAGCTAGAGGTAGTGGGTTTAGTCAGACTAATGAAAGAAGATTCTAGTTGTGCTTTAACTTCCAGTGTGCATATAGTAACACATATAGCAAGATGTTCCCCAGCCTCACTGAGAAAAAAACACCTGTTAACTGCTAATATCATTTATACTTTGCAGCCTTTGTAGGAGAAGGGACAGTGAGTTGCTATTATTAGAAGGGATTCTGGATTCAGTAGCTCTTTATTGCATCCATCCTTGTGTCTTCATACTAAAAAGTGCTGATCTATTTAGTTGTGATTTAACACATGTAGTTTGCAACAGCAAAATCATACAACCTCATCCAGTAGAAACAGGGCTGGGCAGAACTGTGGAGTTGCTTTACCTTATCTAGCACAGTACGGGATGAATATTGTGAGCCCTTTTTTTCAAATCCCTTGTGTTCAGATTACTCTGTACTCTTCTTTTATTCACATGTAACATGTTGGATGTTGCCTCTTTAATTTTGTGCAGTTTGTAGCAGTAGCCTGTCTCTGTTATTTATAATCCAAGATGTTCCATGTTTGGGAGGCACAGCAGCTGGATGTGCTTTGTAGCTTCCCTCAGTAGCTACAGTGAGGGGAAAAGCACTAAGGCATTTTGTGCAGCTGTGGAAGGCTGCACCCAAGTCTTCCTTACACTGATTTAAGCAGCAGAAGCATGCATGTTCCTCATCTCCAGACCTGACTAAGGGCTTTTGCCCAGCAAAGGGAAATCTCAAAAGCTGTCAAGCACCAAGGCAGTTTTCCATTCCCTACCTTGCTAAAATTCAGCCTTGGATCAGTGGATTTGCCCTTGATTCAGGCTCCCCAGTTCAATATTTGGAGCTACTTGATGCAAATGAAGGATAGTAAACAGCAATCGCCCATCAAGACTTGACTGAAGCCAGCTTCCGATTTTTATTTAAAAAATTTAATCCTAATACAACTGAGATGTTATTTGTGAGTTGTACAAGTCATAAACAATGCTGGAGTAAATAGAATGAAGCTGAGCCAGACAGAACTGGTCTTTTTGATTTTCTCTTCCTCCTTTATATCCAGAAATGCAAGAGACCTCAGGTGTGTCCTTTGTTCCATCTAGTCCTGTGCTGCTGTATGGTCCCTGCATCTGACCAATGGCAAATACATAAAAAATGTTCTTACAAAAAAAAAAATAAAAATCTGTGCCTTTAACAAAACTGTCTGAAACATAAGTTAAGTCACAAAACTTGACAGCTCATCTTCTCCACCTCCCTAACAACTGTGTCACTAATATTCATTGAAGCATAGAATTGAAATGCCTTATCATTTAACCTGTTCTTTTATGGTATACATTTTTTAAAAAAATTGCAGCACTGCTGGCCTTAAGATCAGTGCTGCTATTCTAAGCCTGGCAAGTACTGGTTTTCTGTGGCTGAAAAACGAGTCTGCAGAATCTGAATATAACCTGGTGATTCATTACTTTATGCACTTTTCAGTTTGAGATATGATGTGCTGGATTTCATGGAACTGGACCTCACTGCCAAATAACAGTGTTTGAACTTGTTCTCCCTGTGGCATTAATTGCTAATTGACAGTTACTATGGAGGAGCAGATAGAGGGTGGTACAGGCACAAGATTCACCAGCAGAAATTGCCCAGATTCCAGGGTTAGGCAGTTAACAATGACTCTGTAGTGCTACTGTTACTGTGACCCTTTCAGCATTTTTGAAGTTATTTTGGCATTTCTCATAGAAGGCCATTCTGTCTTCAAGACACTCTTGACAGATACTCATCGAATACTGGGATCTTCAGAATTGAAGCTTTGCAGTTAAGTACAAGTTTCAGTATAGTTTTGGCTAAGGCACAGGAAGTTTTGCTGCTGTTTCTCCCAATCACCAGTGTGTTTCCCAGCTATTTTTTCAGTCCCAGGTAGGAAAGGGAAGTGAACATTGTTTTCTAATTGAAGTGCTACTGCCCTTCCACTAAGAACCATTTAAGAGAGTAGGCATGCAGAAGTCCAAAGTTTGTTTAGAATCAAAGTACAGCTCTTTAGGTTGATGGTGCTTATCTTCAGTCCAGCAATCAGCTGTCTTGGATGATAACCTTCCACTTCCACAGCAGAATTAATAGCAGCCTTTGTTTATTCCCGTACCATAATGTTTTTATAAAAGAAGTCTGTGTATGATCTGCTGATGCTTTTCAGGGAAACTGAAGCATACTGAGTGCCATTTTTCAGGACATGTTTGTGCGTTACCATGTCAGCTGCTCTGTGCACCAGTGCAGGGTAGACATTCCACTTGCTGCTCTCTCAATAGAGCTATTGATTTTCATAAAGATATTTTGCAAGTGCTTTACCAGTCTGCCTGTATTTTAAAAATGTGCAGGATTTCCTCTATGAGCTCTGAGTATTTTCCAAAACAAATAGGTTGGAAATTACATTTGGAAGATGCTAAATACTGAACACACAGGTGCAATGAATGTTTTTGTTCTCTTCCCTTTAGCCAGAGCTTAATTTCTTAGTGCAGGTATTTCCACCAGTCATAGCAGTGCTCCTTGCTCTAGCATGTAGAGGTGATTGGATGGTGCTACTTGTGTAGCTGTGTCCGAGGTGACTCTTCCTCATTTGGGGTTAACTCAGTAGTTGTTTAGCACCAGAAACAATCTGCTGCTCCAGTTCTCAGACTATGATAAATGGAAAAGTCCTGAATAAAAAAGTGAGTCTTGCACCATCTTATTTGTGGTGAAAATTGAGTTTGTTTCCTGGATGGCAGCAGGGGAGGAAGGCTCAGTTCACAGGGGCAGCACAGCAACCTCATGTACCATCATTGACTGTGTCATTAGAGTGATGAAGGCTCTGATTGTGGAACCTCATAGAAGTGCTCCTGAAACAGCACAGCCCTGCAGGCACAGTGTACCACAGTGAGCTCTGTGCTGGGATCTGTAAGTCCAGGTAGGAGGCAGGACAGTAGGTGGGTGCAGGCAAACCTATATGTATGGCCTGAGATAACACAGAGACAATATGATCACCTGGAGTATCACTGGTTACAGCATAATTGTTGCTTGAATTCTGAAGAGATCCAAGTGGGAAAGAAGGATTTAGAGTCCTGTATCTTGGTGAATATGCTGCGGAAGGGCCTCTGTCTTAGCCTGGGGCACTGCATGGGAAAAAATGTGAAGGAGCTTGTGTGAAAACATGAAGTGTGGGTGATGAAGCATTGCGGGTGCCTGGTGAGAGTCAGCATCTCGGTGGAATGTCGTATATCAGGGAGAAGCATGAGTCTTTCAAACAGAAAAATAGTGGAATCTTGTTGTCTTAGAGAGCTCAGGATAATAGCTGGGTAGTCCTCACTGTATGGCCAAGCTTCAGCAATTTAATATTGGGTGGCTTCACAGCTCTGCCTGACAAGGATATACTTTTACTCTGTTGTGCATTAGTATAACCCAAAAAGCATTTCCAAGGAGCTTCTGAAACCTTTTTAAGATAGCTGTTTTTGAGGCTCCACAACATTCAGAATGCTAAGTGCTGAAAAAGACTTAAAGGATTGAGAAATTTTATCTGTCAATATTCACTTTTTAAATAAAATAAAATAGTTACTACTGGAAGGAAAGGAAAGGGAAAGGGGAGGAAAGGAGCACATTCTTAGGGAAATGACTGGCAGAGATTCACTAGTTAAAAACAAGGAAGGTCCTGAAGTGTAATGGATTGAATCACTTATGACCAGTTTTATGGTAGAGTAATCTGACATTTACTTTCGATGGTAAATACAGAAAATGATAGTGAAATGCTGAAAATGCGATGTCATAAAAGTTACAGCCTCCTCATCAGGTTTATTATGCTTTGGGAGAGACAAGGTCTTGGTTGCTTCCTGGAATAGTTAAGATGTTTGAAATTTAGACAGTGAAATGTAAACTAGTCCTTTGCTACCTGCAGGTTTGAAATGGTCAAATCTCAGCACAATTATGCAGCCGACCGGTTCTGCTCGAGTGCCCATTGCCCGCAATTGGCTGCGCATCAGCTGGTCGTGAGCTGCAGGTTTCCACGGAAACTGCATGTACCACTACCTGTGAATAATTGAGAATGGCAGCTGTAATGAGAGAATTTGGGGCAAATTGTGTAAATATTCGTAACTAGATTACAGTGGTAAAATATTTTCGCTCTAGATGAAGATTTAACTTCCAGGGCTTAAGGAGATTAAACTGAAGAGGCCCGGGAAGGAATCCGTCCTTGTGGAAAATGGGGATGAGTGCTTTAAAAGCCTCGGCAAATTCCCAGAATTTTAGAGTAGGGTTAGGAAAGTTTTCTTTCCCTGTGCTGCCTTAGGGGTCTGATATCTTTTGTATTTTTGTTCTTGGGAGCAGGTAAAAGCTCTGAGTTTGTAGCAGCTGTGTTGGCTGGGAAGTGACTGCTCAGACCCCACTGCTTTGGGGCAGGTGCCTTGTTCATGACCTACTTGTAAAGACATGTGAGGATACACCAGAGGTTTGGAGTAAGATAGCCAGGTAGCATCTGCCAGCTCTCCCCTGTTTTTCCTCTTCAACTTATGTATTTTTTTTAATCTATATTAGTTAGATGCAGCAGCTTAATATTCAGAGCACTCTTGTGCTCTGCAGTGTGATCTGCATAAACCGAAGGAGAGATGCTACAAGCTAGCTCCTTCTATAAAGACAGCTTTTTGTGTAATAGAGAGGAGAAGCCAGCTGGATGTAACAGGATTCACTGTGATTGCTGCTCAGATACTGTAGACATGTATTTATGTTGGGTTGAAGTGACCTGAAGAATTTCCATTGCGCGTCTCTGGGCATACTGTCTCTTGCACTGAGCTTGCAGAAGAAATGTGTGCAGTCATGCCAGGAGATAGGTGTGTTTTGTGTTAGCCTAAAGCTAAAAAGAAATGGTGACTGTTCTGTGTGCTGCAGCTAATGAAAAGGTTTGGGCAAAGACATCATAGTTAATTTTACAAAAAAATTAACTTGTCTTTGAAACTTATTTTGTTTTATTTTCTGCCAGCAACAGTTTCTCACAGCTGGTAAAGCAGTAGAGTATGTCTATTTTTGTGAGAGCCCAGAGTAAGCCAGGGGGTTGGCATTACCTGGAAGAATATCTTCTTCGTCTGGGAAGCTTAAAAGTTGGTGCTGGACTCCCAATTGTTCATTGCCTCTCAAACCACAGAAAGACCTGGGAAGTAGCTGCTTGTGCAGTTTAGAAGAGAGAATGTTAATTGGTGTAACTGAGCTTTCCTCCTCGGAAGCAGCGAACTCTGAGAACTCCCAAATCCTGAATGGTGCTCGGCTAATTGGATGGTTAAATTTAGCAAATCCTCAACTGTGCCTCACTGAATAAAAGAGAGGTACCATTTATTATTTAAATGTCTGTTGTGACATGAGGCAGTAGCTCAGGGTGGGCTACCTTGCAAACCAGGCAATCCAGTAAAGTTATTATTGACTTGAGAGATGGAGCTTGTCATGAATTGCATCTGTGCTGATGCTGTCAGTTAATTTTGAGCCAGATAGCTGTAACCAGCTTTCATTCCACTAGCAAATACCTGGGGATATATGGGCTATGTACTAGCAGTGCTTGGCTGAAGAGGAATTAGTTTTGTCTTACAGTCAGTGATCCACAGCATCCAGCAGCCTTAATAATTAAAACCAGGACATGTCTCAAGACTCTGATCTGAGTATGTAAAAAGGAGGTGCCTTATACTTTGTATTTTGTTTTTAAGAAAAAAAACCCTCACCAAATAAATGCTCTGCTGATGACTGAAAAATTTAATAATAAAGAAGGTTAAACGGGAGGAAATACTCCTGCTCAGGTTTCCCTCTGCTCGTGGTGCCAGAGCCTTGTCAGAGTGAAATATGTAACACTGGCTGAATGGCTGAGCAGCTTCCATCTGCTTCAGGATCTCTCAAAGATAATCAAGAATGATGAAAATTGTTTCTTCATTTTTGACCTCTAACCAACCTGTTAGCCTTATGTCTATAAAACAAGAGATGTCTCCAGACTGGACATAAATTGTAATGCCAGTGTAGATCACAACTCCTCTATCAATATTTGAACTGGAAAGATCTTATATCAGTATAACAGCAGTTTATTGTATTCATGAGCAGAACTTTGTACCCTTAAGACTCGTTAATTTGACAGAAACCTAATAGCATCTTGCAAATCTTCCTGCCATTTCTTGCAGGAAGTGAGGTCCTTCAGGATACGCTGTCCCAAGTCTAGGGGAGCCATTTGCAACATTCATTGCCTGCCCATGCCATCTTTCTGCAAAGCAGGAGATTTAGTCTTTTTTACCACAAAGATTGGTTTCATGTACGCAGCAGTACTGTGGCACTGGCCCATCCTCACTCGTCTCTGTGCCTGCCAAATGACCTCTCCCAACAATCTCTGTCTCTTCTGTATAATAGCAGGCATTTTACAGCCATTGGGAGTTTTCTGTAAGTCCTTTGGCTTTTGTTTTTCACGCTGTTCATTCAGCTTGTGTGCTGTCTCCTTGCTTGCACCTCGCTGCCATGGAAATTCCTGCATTCATCAGTTGGTCCTTATTCCTGAGCGCCCTGTCCCCTTTTTTTCCCTTTGTGCTTTACTGATAGCACAGTGCTGATGCGTAGCTGACCATATAAAATGATACATTGTCTCACACCTCTCCTTTCCCCAAGTTCTGATTTTAATTTCCCTGCATGATTTATGTGCTTTGGGCACCCTGAGGAGGAGGAATGCTTCATGTTTAACTCCATAAAAACTGTTGGTAAGAGGTCTAACATCACGGGCTGTCACTCCGGAGTAGCATGTCTGTGCAGAAATGCTTGCTCAGAGCAAAACAAGGCTTGTGCTAACTCTTTACCTTTCCCCCAAGGATGAGTGTCATAGGTTTCTGGAGATTTTTATCATCTCTCAGAAGTTTTGTTACCTTGTGCAAATGCTGCATTCCCACGGCTGGTTAGCACAGCCAAGGCAGCCTGTCTGTCCTCAGCTACCAAGCCCCTCGTGTGGTCTGAGCACAGTGAGCAGCAGCATGGTTGTTGTCCTGCCTCTCCCCCTCGCTGTCAGACCTTCCTGACTGTCATTCCGGTGTCATTTTGGCTGCCTCATACTCCATCTCGTTTGCTTACATCCCTTAAACTCCCACTGCAGTAACTCTCAAAGGGTAATAAAAAAGGCGATTGAGTCTAAATATTGTTGGGAAAATGTTAAAAGACTGGCAACCTACTGGTAGAGGCTATTGGCTTAAGAAGGATTTAGAGGGCCTTAAATAGCAGAGGTCATTGGCTGTGGAAGAGGAAAAGAACCCATGGAATATGTTTGCAGTAGATGGAGAAATCCCTGGAAAACTGAGTATTTCAGCACAGAAGTCATTGAACTTACACCTGAGCCTGAAAAAGCTGAACTGGAATACCCATTGTCCTTTCTGTGTTTCTTCACAGCCGACACATTCATCTGGGCCTTGTTTTTAGTGTGGAATGAGAGTGCATTGCTGTAGGTGCAGAGTCTGTCCTTTGCAGAGAGCCAGGCAGTCAGGACTGAGCCTCTCTGCTCCAAAACTTCCGAGTTGGCTTTTACAGAATATTAAAGACAACTTGAGACAACTGGCCATATCTTTGGAATTCATCCACTGCCACCCTGTGAACCTTCAGGGGAGACTCCTGGGAGAGATTATTTAAAATGCAATTTAAGCTAACATGTTAATGTAAAGGAAGATAAACACCTTTCCCGTCTGTAATATTAAAAAGAAGGCTGAAATCTTTGAGGCACTGCAGAGTGCACAGGCTGGTATTGGGACTCTGGTGCTTCTTGCTTCTTATTTTGTACGGGACAGGGATTCATTATCCTGAGCTCTCTTAGCGTTTGGGTTTCAGAAGGAGCACCTGTCCTGAAGATGCCTTTGGTATGGCTTGGTGATCTCATTGTTGGAACACTTTTTCTGAGAAACACGGGAAGTGAGTGGTTCGTTTGAAGGGCTTGTTTGCTTGGTGGTCTCTCTTTGGTAATTATTTGTGCTGACAACACAGCCCTTGGCTGGAGCAGCCTGTGTGCTGTGGGCTTGCTTGTAGACTGCAGTGCCGCTGGACTCCTACCAGAGCGATGTTTGTTCACCTGTAGCAACAAAGTGAAATTGTGTTTATAATCCTTGCCACATCCCTGCAGAACTGTCTCATCCGTGTACCTTTGGGGCTTATGTGAAGAGACGCCGTTGCTCCCTTCCCAGCACCAAGCAGCAAGGGAGAGGTTTCCCTTGCCTGACTGAATTTTCTCTCCCTCCTTTGCACTGTATCCCACGGGAGCGTCTTTCATAACACTCCTGGTAGCTTCTGCTCCCTTGAAAAAGAGCAGATCTTGTGGGGCACTGACTGTGTTGTTCTGGGCCTTACTCTAGTGCCCTACAAGTCATTTGGACTGGTGGAGATAGAGACCATGCTCATCCCTGCTAAGGGAAATGATGAGCATTTCCCTGCCGTGTCCCGAGGATATGTGCTAGTCCAGCCCATAGGAGCTCATGTTCTTTGATCTGCTGCAACACATCTGCTCGAAAGGATTAGCAGAAAACTCCCTTCTCAGCAGCTTACAGTTGTCGTATATTGACACCTGTATTTTGGTATTTGCAAGCTAAGCCTGTGCACTTATACAAATAAGCAAGCTCAGTTCTACATGGGTAAAATTGTGGGATGAGCCTGTTTTAATTAGAGCTGGTGAGACTCCTCAACACTCCTGCTGTTTGCTGTCATAAATATCTTGCACATGTTTGCAGCACAGTGAAAAAGACAGAGTTATAGGGCAGGTGCTTCTTTTAAAGCAACAAATCAACTCCCAGATAATTGAAAAAGCCAGCTTTTTTTCAGCACAGGTTGAGGATACAGAAGGAAATATCGTTGCCAAATATCTGGTCTGCAAATCTCATGAGAGGAGAGCGGGGAATACCTACAGTAATGGGTCTCCTAGGATGTTTGTCTCTGGAGTTCAGACTGTTCCCTAGGGGTTGCTTGGTAAGCAGCTTTTCTGGTTTTAAAGCAAACAGGGCTCAGTGCCCGGATTTTTCTTTCAGGATCAGCCTAAATTTTTCCTATGGCCGAATACGGGTACTTAACATTTTTCGGATTCGTTGATTCATAAATCAAACTGGGAAGCTCTTGCAGTACTAAATAAAGACTATTTATAATAAAGAATATGCATCACAGTATCGCAGTCTGCAAAGCAGTGATGACATACTGTACCAGCTCTCCACCTGGATTCAGTCTCTCCTGTCAGGGCCTGCAGCAGGAGCCAGTGACACTTGCCAGTCAGAACAGTTTTTTACCTCCACTATAACCTTTTTATTTCTTGCTGTTTCACTTGGTCTATATGAAAGCGCCATTGGCCACCTCTTGCTTCAGCTTTCTTCCTAAATAAACATCCTACTTTACCTTAATTTTATTAGGTAGTAGGTTTCTTCATTCTTATTTTCTATGCTTGTCACTTTTATTAAACCCCTTGATTGTATGTTCTTCAATGTGAATGGAATCCTCATGCAAATATTCCTTGTTGATATTAGTGAGGTATTCCTGTGTTCCTTCCTAAACTGACTTAGCTTTGCTTTCCTGAAATCCAGTACTGCTGCTCTGCTGCATTTGAAGATTATAAAAGTCAGAAAGCTGTGATCTCTCATGCAGGCTTCCTCTGGTTTAATTCCTGTTTGAACTTGAAAAGATGTTTTAGAGAAGCATCCCATCTTAACTTGACAATCATCAGTAATGTGCAGTCCTCTGCAGTTCATGGGATATTGTTTCAGTTGTTAATGAACCTGTTAAAAGTTTGGCCTTTCAGCCTTTTATCTACTAAAGTTCTCTAGACTCTAATCAAATTTCTCTTTCTGTGCTGGCATTTACTCACTTTGATCTGGTTACCTTTCAGTCTTCTCTTTGATAAGGTGAACAGATTGAGGCCCTGGAACCACTCTCTCTGTAAAATGGTTTGTTTCTCCATATTTAAACCATTCCTACAGCTCCGGATTCAATGTCAGTAATATCTTTCTAGGAGTACCAAACATGGAGGAGGCAGTGTGGTGTGCCCCCTCCTTGCCAGTGTTTTGGTGCAGCCCAGAGCTGTCTCCTGTGGTTTTCTTCCTTAACAGACCAGGTTACAGCATTATGTGCTGTGTTAAGGATGTAGCTCCCTTTCACAGAGAGCCTGTTCAGACACAAGGTCTGTAGGAAGAGATAACATTTTTATTAGACTAGATAACACAGATGGAAAAAATGAATGAGAAGCCCTTCGTCAAATAAGATCCTCCTCCACCCCTGCAAACTTAGCTTTCCTTGCATCTTTTGAGCTGCCTGGTTATATCAAATCTGTTGCCAAATACTTTGACCTTTGTTTCCAGTCTTTGTGCTATCCTATCGCTGTAGGATTCTTCTGGCCTCACCTTTAGGCTGGCAATGAGACTCATTATGTCAGGAGTCTGCCTTATTTAAGGAATCACGGTATTTCTGCTGCAGGATTGTAGTTCTTCCTGCCTTGAAAAGTCTATAGTTGACATTCACTCCAAGCACTGCAAAAGTAGACTCAAGGTCTCCTTTTAAAATAGGAACTAAACATGCACAGCACAACACACAAAAAGGCTCTTATCTCTTAGTTGGTTTTTCATTACCTCCTGTGGCTCTAATCTGATTGCTTTGCATATATTAATGAAGAAGGAAATAAAATATTTGTAATAATAGATGCATGGCATTCTGGGATTGATTATTTATTTTCCAAAAAGGTATGCTCCAGTATTTATGGATTTAGGCAGCTTTGGGATGCTGGTGGTGGTTCCTTAGCTGTTCTGGGGGCCATCATGATGCAGTGAAATGATGTAATGAACTCTATTCCCTGCTGGCTGTTTGGTTTTTTTCTAGGAGTGCCAATATTTGGGCTGTGACTTTGTTTTGTGGTTTTGTTCAGTACTTTGTAGACCTACAGAAGAGACACCCCCTTGCATAGGTATTTCAGACCCATTCCTCACAGAAACTGCTTTTGCAATGGAGGGCTGGAGTGAAGGGCTGCAGACCAGACACCTCCACCACACGCTGGAGACTTGCCTCTGACTTTGATACTGAAATGTAAATGCTTGAAAAATCTTGATATCGCTTCCATAGTTAGGGAAAACAGAAGGGGAAAGCATGAGGTGTTCCAGCAGACACAATGAGAAAAGGATCCAGGCCTTCCATTTCTGGTCTCCTTCACGAGCACCGAATTTTTTCAAGTAGGATTTACTTTTATGGAAGAACAGATGCTTGCACTGAAAATGTGACTGGTTTTCACGTTATCCAGGGCTGTCAGTGGGTGTTGAATATTTATATGCTGTAGGGAAAAGGTGATGAACTAGTTTGCTTCATACTAGCTTTTTCTGCAGGAATGAAAAAGCCAAGAATTCTCAGATGAAGCTTCCTGTTAGTTGTTTTCAGTGCGTGAATAGCAAGGATCATGTGGAAGAGTGTGTGGGTGATGAGAGAAAACTCCCCTGGGTTATGTAGCGAGAAGTTGGGGCAATTCTTACCTCTCAGCATGTGCTTGGTTTGACAGTGAAAATAAATAAGAGGGACCTAAGAAAGAGAGTTCTTCTGTTTCTGAAAGGAAGCCTATGGAAGTGTTTTATATTGTATTGTCGTTACAGTCTATAGAACCTGACATCCTCTGATTTTAATCTCTACAGAGCTGTAAATGCCACAACATATTCAGAAGGCGTGATGATCACTGGGTCACTGATTGCCTATGGAGATGTGCCTGTTTCAGCCACCTTGCTGCTGCCCCGGAAAATCAAAACGTAGCTACCTCACACTTGAAATGTTGTTGAGTCCTCTGTCCCTTTTCTCTCCCAGTGGTGATAAGTGTAGAGATACTGAAGTGAAAACATCCACGACTTCTTTCTGTAATAGGTGAGAGCCTGAGCAGATGGAATATTTTTACCAGGGGCCAGGTCAGGACAGTCTTTTCACAGTAGGTGTGTACTTGAACAGGTCTCTGTTGGCATGTTTTTATTTCCCCTTGGAGGCAGTTTCTCTGTGATGAGTGAGGTTGTTGCGATCCTTCCCTCCTCTAGAGGAGGAATGTGAGAACGTGCATGCAGGTGTGTAGTCTCTCTCTAGAAGCTGCCTCTTTGCCGTGGTGGTGCTGCTCACCCCTCACCTTCTGATTGCTGTCCTTGTTTCCTTGAAGACTTACCCATAAGCAGTTTGCTGGTTCACAGGAAAAAGCGTGGTACCTCATGGTGTTGGATGATGAAAGGATACCTTTAAACTCGTCCCCAGTGGTGCAGAAAAGAAACTGGTGATGAGAAGAAGCCGGTAATGGCAGGTGAAGTTCCTTCTGGAAACAAAACATAAAACTATATGATGTGCTTGCATCTCTGCCAGTGCTGTCCCTGGCTGTTGTGGGGATGGGGGGCTGAGCCCAGTGCTGGAGCTGAGCAGGGTGAAGCTGAGCAGAGCAACGCAGGGCTTGTCATGCTGGTTAGGTGTGATTGTGTGCTGAGACACACACAGCTCGAGCTGCCTGTGTGTTACCAAGGAGTGGGATGGTCTGGGCTGAGAGAGACCCTCGGGAGGGTGCAGCTGAGGGGTTTCTCTGCAGCAAGGCAGGAGGTGGATGAGGTCAGGTAGTGTATGTACCGAAGGTTAACACTGAGAGCGTGTGGGTATTTCAGAAATATGCTTAAAACACTTAATGAGGGCAGAAGTAAAATTGGTCTGCCTGTGTTTATTAACTTTTTTCTTTTGTAAGCTTGAATTGCTCTGAACTAGGTATTCTGGAAAGGACTGAGTTCCCACCAGCCAATCGACATTAACTATGTATTAACACAGCTTTATCATGAATCAGCCTGGTGTTTTAAGCAAAAGGATGGTCCCAGGAATTATCACTGGTTCCTTGGCACAAGACTGACGGGGCTCAGTGAATTCTCTAGGTTTTGCCCAGCATTGCTCTGTGGGTTAGGGAGGATTTGGGAGGGAACAGATTTATCTCTTGGTAAAAATGATGGTTGTTGCATGTTTCACTCTCATATTCTCTGCTGCAATGAAAGGGAGATTATAGCTGTGCTTTCAAATGTCTGAAAGTTGTTGACAGGAACAGTGAGAAATCTCAGATGCTATCTGTATTTCCGGATCTCCGTTGTTTTATTCAGTTCTAGCTGCAATAAATTTCAATGAGGAGAGGAAAAAAAAAAAAAGGCATGTCTGTTCCCTCTATTGTATTTTCAGTGCCTTTTGGGCAGCTCACTCCTCTTCTTGGTCTGTTAAGCCATTAGCATTATTTTCAGTGCTCAGTTTTTGGCTGGTGGGGGTAGGAAGAGTTGCCCAGAATTCCCAGTGCTGTGTGCCTTTAGTGGGCCCAGCCTGGGCTTGTGTGCAGATGTGTTTCACACTTTCCATAGTGGGAATGGAAGTTGGGTTTGTTCCCCTCTATTTCTGTGGGAGGAAGGAAGAGGGACTCAGCCCATGGTATGGGGCATGGAGGTCTGTCTTTCCCTGAATTATAGGGGTTCTGGGGTACCCAGCACCCCAGGGGAGATGAGACATACTTTCATCCTCAGATCCCTGGAGCTAGAGATGGGATGGCCACGAGGGATCCTCATTCAAGTGGGAGTGGTGCACACACAGATGTGGGAGAGAGGCAAGAGGTACCATGCTGAACTCCACTGCCTTGTTTGTGCTCAAATTCTCTCTTGACCAGCATGCCATGGAGTAGATGGAGATGTGCATCATGGAGGTGTTCTCATTGTGGACTTGCATGTCCCCCCACCCAGGTGGGAAAAGACCCAGGAGAATACCACCTCTGGCACATGGCTGTGCAGTACAATCCCTTTGGCACCAAGAATGTGTGACCAAGTGCTGCCCAGCTCTGACAGCCCCAAGCTGCTTTAGCTGTGCTGTACCCAGAGCCAGCCTGATTTCCCTGATTTGTTCTGAACAAATATCCCATGAGCGAAGCAGTATTGGCTTCTTTGTAGGCATTTGCCTGAAGGAGCAGTAGGTTCATGGAGTAGATGGGAGTAGCGGGTGCTGTTTGAGGTGTAATAAAGAGGTGCAATTGCATTCCCTGGTCTTTGACAATCTCTCGGCACTTTTATGAAACCTCAACAAAAAGCACTTTAGGAACTCCTGCCTTGGGAATCCTTTGCCTGAAAGGCACCAGATTTGGATTCTAAATCTTAATCTTCATTTCATGAGGCACCTGCTCGTTTTTAGACTGTGTGTGACTATTTTAGAGCACTTGTAGCTTACTTTTAAGCCAAGATCCTTCTAGGAAAGATTTTTAACTTTGGCAGAAGCTGTACACAGTTGTAATATTTTTCCTTTGGGAAAGCTGGCACTGATCATTTATGTTCTGAGAAAAGACTGGTTTTCATTTTACAAAAGAAAGAGAATTAAACCCCAGGTTAGGAAGAATAAGAATAAAGAATTCCCCTGCTTTTATTTGTAGAGGCCACATACTTCCTTACACAGCCCCAGTGGCATGGAAACCCCATGGTGACCCTGTCATTGTGCAGCACAGAATGGAGATTAATCTGGAGAGCAATAGCTAATGAAATGAGTAGTTTTAGCTTTTTTTGTTGTGTTAGCAGTGAGGGTATTAAGGGCTCTAAGTGAGAGAAATACACTTGCTACTGTTTCGGGGGGGGTTATCTGAAGAGTGAGTTTAAAACATCATTATACAGAAGTCTACAGCCTCTTCTGTTTGTGTTTATATTTTTGGTCAAAGACCAGGAGGTAGGAAATACTCGTTAGCAGAAGGAACTGCAGGTGTTTAAGGCTCTGGTATTAACTCCAGCCATTAAAATGGCAAAGGACAGAAGAGGTTTTTTTTTCCCCAGTGCATTTTACTTCCTGCATCCTTTTGCCTGCTTTTGTGTTCCTTAATCTCTTTGTACCTGGGCTTCCTACCTGTAAATGGGAATGAAGATTCCTGCTAAATGTTCTCTGGTTTGCCAGAGAGACAATAAGAACAGACAAGTTAGGGCTGGTTATTACTGGCTAGCAGCAAGGTGGAGGCCATAGTTTGCAAAGAAAAATAATTGGCTACTGTATTAGCTCTGTGCTTAAATTGGCCTCATAGAGCTTTCTAAGACAGAGTTAAAAAATTTTTGACATCTCTGATACTGACACACAACAAGAGCTCACGCTTCTGGAGCAGGCACTTCATGGACCTGAAGCAAAGTTTCCTGTGCTGCTTTAAGCCAGGGTTGGTGGCTGCATAGCAAAGTAGCCCTGCTCTATCCAGGGAGTAGCTGCCTGTGCAAACAGACAGCACTCACCAGAGATCTTGGAGACTGGGCAGGCTGTGCCTGGATTTCCGGCACAGTGAGGTGCTTTCTGGACAAGATCCCAAGCTGCCAAGCTCTCTGATGTACGTGCCAGAAAAATCTGTGTAGAGCTGTCTAACATATTGGTAACTTTTTTGTTTTTTAAAGCCTATCCTTTTGAAATCTAAATGTTATAAGAGTGAGTGTTGTGTTATTCCTGTGCTGGCATCTCCTGGGATGACTTTCACATCATATGGAAGCAATGCTTTGAAACTGGTCTCTTTACTACTTGTCTCGTAATCTTTCTGTTCTACCTCAAGCATCTCACACCAACCTCCTCTTTGTGCTCCACTTCCTTTGTGATGCCATGGTTTTGCATCCTGAAGATTCTCCAAACGACCTAAATACATAAGTGAGAAAGGTTTTCCAGAAATCAGGATTGCTTAAGGTGTCTTTCACAAGCAGAAGCTGCAGTAGGGTAAAAGGACCAAAGCTGAGACTCTTCCCAGCCTTGTGTGTGCCTGCTTTTCTCTGCTCTGGGCTTGAGAAAGTGACTTTCCATTTGCTTATAGATACACCAGCACTTCTGTTGCTGAGCTCTGATCATCAGACAAAGCAGGCACTTGGCACAACTCTCTCTCCTTGTTTTGGTCACTCAGTTGGCCTTTGTTTCAGGGCCCATTGTGCTCTGTGGGTGAGGTGCAGATGATGCTGCTTGCTCTAGATATTGTCCCTCTTACAGTCCTCTCAGTACCATCCAAGCCTGGCAGTACTATGAGTTGTGATGCCCAGTCCCAACACTCCCATCCTGCAGGTGCTTTTGGCAAGACCAGCACCTGCTTTTCCTTAAAACAGGGCTGGGAGCAGTGAATGCGAGACCTACAGGAAATTGTTCCTGGACTGGAAACAAAAGCAAAGGAAAAGCCTGCCACAACCAGACAGAGAAGCTATTTGAATTAAAGGCACCTGCTGTCTCCCACTGAGCACTGAATACTAGCACACAGTGTCATTTGCAGGGCAGACCAGTACTGACTTCTGTTACCCTGGGATTTTGGCTTCTGTAGCTTTCTCCCTCCTGCCTTGAAGAGCCAGTTTGGAAGTTTAGAGCCCCGAGGTGAGTAGGAGATGTTCTGGGAAGGAGCAACCGAGGGTATCACATGTGAGAAACAGAAATCCCACCTTTTCTAGGCCTCCCTGATTTTTTGTGTCATTGGGTAGATGAGCCCAGGTGTGCTTTCTGCTCTCCACATCCCTTCAGGGCTTTTATTCTAAGAGTCTGGTGCATTCTTCATGTCAGTAGCTTGTGGGAAAAACATGACAGCCATGATAAAAAAGAACTGGAGGAAGGAACTGGGATTTATATTACCTTAAAAATAATAATACCCTTTTTTGTTTTTCATGTTGTCCTGCTTATCTAGGATATTGGCTCGCTCCCTCACAGTGCCTCTGAACAAAGTGAGTTGTGCATATGGCTCTGTACAACTCATCCTGAAGAGGCCTGTGGCAGTAATGCCTGTTGGACTGTTTGCATGGGGGTGCCCGTCACTTTTCCTGTCTGCTTCTAACATGTGGACAAGAGACTGAAATGCAAAATGTGGTTGCAGTGGCCACACTTTTGCACCAGCGTGCACATTCACATGGAGGGGGCATCTGTACACACTCACCCTGCAGGTGGAGAACTCAAGTTTATGCCCACTAGTTTGAACTTGGAAAGATGTCATAGGTGGAGTGTGTGGCTTGAACAAAAATGAGCTCTTATTAATTGGAGTGCTTAGAAAATTTAAACATTTATGGAGAAATGCTTCTGTGGCCTTCATTTTATAGAGCCCCCTCTGCAGCTAAGAACTTATTACTGTAGGATTATAAAAGCATTATGTGCACAGTACTCATGCTTCACATTGTTTAACTTTTCCTTTGGTCCAAAGGGACCAGACAGTGAAAATGTGATGCAAACTCCGCTGGGAGAGTCAAGATAAAGCTTTGCAGTAGAAGGTTAACCAGATTGTTGGTGCCTCTGTGGAATGCTCTAAGAGGCCTCTGCTCTGACAGGACAGCCTGTGCACGGCAGCTTAGTTTATCTGGATCCCATAAGAGGAGTTTTGCTGCCGTGCAGGTCCTTTCCTGGGAGGGAGGTGTCAGGTCTGCTTTCCTTATTACTGGCTTGTTGTCGTAAGACCGGGACTGGGGGACTGGGGGAAACAGGTTAGAAGGGACCTTTGGAGGTCACTGAGCCCATCCCCCTGCTCAGGCCAGGGCCAGCTTCAGTCAGTCTGTGACAAGAACTGCTGCAAGCTGGGTGGTGCATGCAGCCTCCCAGAGCACAGACATCTGCCAGGAAGGGGGTGATGCAAATTCCTCTCTGCATGTGTAATGAATCTTCTGCCTTTCTGTAATTAAGTGCTCATGCCTGCTCTTCCATGCAGACTCTAAAGACATCTAGAGAGGTGACAGGCTTAAGGAGACAAACACTAAAGAAAGGAAGCCTGAGAGTGTAAGAATGGATTTAAAAAAAAAAATAAATTAGGAAAAGTTAGCATTTAGGCAGTCTTTATAGGCACTAGGTGTAAGGCAGCTCCTTACATTTCCAGGGCTGCAGGTGAAGAGTGCTTATGCAGGTGCTGACTGCCTGGAGCATTTTGGTTTTCCCTCCCAAGGAAGGCATGCCTGCAAACCACAAGGACAGACCTTCTGGCAAAGCTGGAAGGCTTGAGCCACCTGACACTGCTCACTGAAAAAAACCTGCAGGGTCCTTGTATAAGAGTATAAGAAAAAGAATAACCCCCACTCATCCTCTGTTTCAAATCACTTTTTGAATTTAGTAGATCAGAATCTTTCAGAAACTCTGACCCTTGCCATGGTTGTAATTGATGCTAATTAGAAGTTTTTCCCTAATATTCCTTGTGGGTATGTCCCCAGATGCACTACCTGAAGCCTGGGCTTTAACTACTGAACACTGTTTCTTGGTATCTTTTTCTCATGCCTCCCACTCTGAGGAAGCTGCAAGTGATCATACCCTGATTTCAGAGAGATGGAGCCAGTCCACCCCAGCAGTTTAGTCGGAACAGTTGCTGTTGGTGCCTGCACTGTCTTCACCAGAGCAGCTTTCACTCAAAGAGGAGATTTCAGCTGGCAGGCAACAGTTGGTTCCCTTTTGAGTTCAAATATAAACAAATAGTACTTAATTTCTTAAATGCTTCTGCTAGTTGGTGATGCTGTAAGAAGTAGCTTGGGGGGGAGGTAAGTCAGGACTGATTACCTTGATGCATACAGGGCTGTAGATTAAGTATTTCCATTTGAGTCTTTCCCCGTTCAGTGTGTTGCTCCTCGGGACTGCTGGAGTAATGACACTTCAACTTTGAGGTGATGGGCAAAATGCATTTTTCTTATACTTCAGATTTGTTTAGGGGTAGGATAGTAGAGAGGGGACTTTTTCCAAATTAACAAAGCAGAGCATGGGAAAGATGATGCTGTCCACCTACAGTCCCTTGTCTATGCACACCTCTCTTCCTTACAGGCAGTCTGGGGGCTGCAAGAAATGTGACTGCAAAATTCAGTGTACTACTTTGGGAATACACATGAATATGATGCAAAGGAAGGAAAGGAGAATTCAAAGACAAATATTCTGTAGGATGATAAATCAGAAGGCTGCATATTGTAATTAGGAGTAGCACTTCTAGATTTTTCATGGGGTGTTAATTTCTTCATAATCTGAAATAATTGAGTCAAGTGGTATTTTTATTTTTTTCCTCCTTCCCTAGGGAGAATAGAAGGGGACTGGCTAGTTTGGTCCCACCCATACTTCATTCTTCTGCAATCTATTTATAGCCTCTGCAGAGGGCAAGGAAGGAGGGAGACCTTGGAGAAACGGGGAGGCTTAGCCTTGTTTGTTTTACATTTGAAACCCTGGCTTTTAACCCCTTCCTTGCTAAGCTGCCCCATGAATATCAGAAATCTTTTACCTTTGGCAAATAAATGAGCACATCTTTTGCCGTCAGCTCCAAAAATAAAATATGTATGTTGTTAACTCCGCATTATTACAGAGTAACTGCCCTTCAGTATTTATGAAACATCTGTTGTTGTGTGTTGGC
Source organism: Pipra filicauda (assembly GCF_003945595.2). Lineage (NCBI taxonomy): Eukaryota > Metazoa > Chordata > Aves > Passeriformes > Pipridae > Pipra > Pipra filicauda. The sequence continues at coordinate 3,226,694 of NW_024104498.1, forward strand.
CTCGTCTCAGTGCTGTGACAGTGTGTGTGTGTGTGTAGCACACACATATGAAGCTCCCATCCTCTCCAGAGGTGCTCCCTGGGCTCCGCTGGGGCAGCGGGTGAAAGGAAGAGCAAGCCTGGCTGATACTTCCAGATTCACTGTGCTGAAGAGATAAATGGAATTGCCAGAGGGTTACTAATACCCTTTTAAAAGAAGAAATACTCTCTCTCCCAAAAGGATGTGGAAAAAATTAGAGCAATTACATTTGTATCATGAACCTCTGTACCAAAGGGAGCAGGGAAGGGGAATGGGGAATGCAGTGGAAGGAACAAGACACGGAGTTCCCATTCTGTGCTCCACACTAAATAGCTGGGCTTAAAACAGGGACAGGAAAAAAAAATTATCAGTATTTTTCTCAAATATGTTTTCTCACAAATGTGGGCATGAGCAGGGGGTGGCTTTCTAGTATCAGTAGGATGCAGGATATGTTACAGCTGCATATTCTGACACAATACAGCGCTGCTCCTGTGCAGCATTCCTTGTGTGCACAAAGAGAGCAGGCTCTCTCTAGCACCCTGCGTTGCTAGAGCAGCACTTCCCAAAGTGGGAATGAAAGTAAAGGTGGCTTTTTTTCTAGGTTAATGCCAATGGATTTTTCCTTATTAAGCTGAGTTCTCTCTGCTGCAGCCTCTGCCACAGCGTAACTGGAGATGCCCTGCTTGCCAATGTCTGGGAAGTCAGTCTATTTTCCATCTGTAAGTAATGTTTTAGTGTTTAATGCAATTTATCTTCACTCACATCCCAAAAGATGTCAACACTAAAACATTTGCTGCAGACATCATAAACTCGAGACATTGGCAGGCACTGCTGAACAGAGCAGAAACAGTGGCAGCGAATACATATTTTTGAACCATCTGGTATGCAAGTGCTATTGGATCAAAAATTGACACGGTGCAAAAAACTCACCACCGTTTGTCAGGTGACCTTTGGGCAGTCGACAGAGAAGTCAGTACTGCATGTAAATGCACTGGAAACAGTACGGGCTGTCTCAGTTCATACTTCTGGGCCCTGTTCCCTGGCTTGCCAGGTTTCAGAAACTAATAGGCTTATTTAGTAACGTTTAGGAGCAGCTCAGATAAACCAGTGCCTTGAGGGCTTTGCGCACCACTCAGCTCTCTGCATACGCACTTCCTTCCCTCTGTGGCCTGCAGGGAAGCAGAGTTTCGAGAGCCGTGGGTGGGAAAGATCCCTCTCCTTTTTTCTCCCCTTGTGTGTTTTGATGTTTTGCTTTCTATCCAGGTTTCCCTTTGTCAGGAGCAGCTTGCACAGGTAGTAAACACACGTGAACGCGTGCACACAAACACAGGCGCCGCTGTGTGTTTTGTCTTTGTGGTATGTGTCTGTAGTGGGAAGAGGACTCATGGGGCTCTTCATGTTTTGATGGAGAAGCCCCTTGGAAACAAGTAGTCCAATTATTGCCAATCTTTGGCTAAGGGTACTGTATACTTCAGCAGTGACATCTCTGCAGACAGCTGTTCCCAAAATAAATATTACCAAGTCTCTAAATTTTTTCCACTTTCCTTCCCAGAGGATTTCTATCTCATTTCTGACCATGCACCAGATGAATGTGTGTTTACTGCTGCCTATAAGCAGCAGCCAGCATGAGAAATGGTAAAATTTCTCAGCTAGCCCCTAAAAGCATGATTGAAAGTAGGGGCCCTACCAGCTAAAAGTCTGAAAGGCTGAGTGTGTGCAGTCTCCCTCAGTTATAGGTGTCTCAGAATGACCCCAGAGAAAAGTGGCCCATAGCTCCTTCCATGAAGAAGCCAGCTACAATGAAAGCGTGGCCACCCCCACACAGAGCAACCACAGTTCTGCCTTTAATGGTTAAATCAGACTTTAAAATACACTGTGTAACAAAGATTACTTGGAATTCAAAACCATGGTAAAAACAATCAAAGGAAAATGAAGGTACCATCTTTCTGGAGTAGTGACAGGTTGTCCTGTGGCATCTCCCTGTCTCACAATTCATATAAAACAACAGGCTTTTGAGGCAAACACCTGATTACTACACAAGTGTTTGAAGAAATCTGTAGCACCCCCACGCTTTCTTTTGCTGCAGCTTTACTTTCTCTTTCCCCTTTGAAGAAAGAGGTAATTTCCAGATTAATGCTGTCTCTTTACAAACAGATTTAACTAGGTTGCTCTATATCTCTTTGTCTTGGAGGCTGAATAATACACAGGTGATAGCAATAGGAGTCATTTGCTTCATTAAAAGTAGCTGATACTACGTTTTCATTGGGCTAAAATGAAGCGACTCAGTATGGATTAAGCACCTGGGTTTTACAGTCTCTGCCCCGTAGGTTTATGTGTACAGGAAGGACAGCCACATCTCCTGGAAGGTGAAGTTGCCCTAAATTTACTGTCATCATTTGGAAAGCTCTGCCGTGGACAGATATTCCTTGCTGAAAGAGAGCATTACTCAGTTGCAGCCTAGGAGGAGGGATGGGGTGCCCAGGAGTCATCGGGATTATGAGTGGGATATGTTTAAATGAAACTTCTTCCAGAACCCTTTGCATTGAGAAGACGGGGAGATAAGCCAATAAACCAAGGAGTGGACTTCCCTCCTGCACACATGCACTAGCAACTTCTGGATTTGCATAAGTCTCTGGACAGAGGTGCCTGTGAATTGTACATTCTGGGGCTACTGAATCAAATGGGGAGGTGGCATAGTGTGTGCTGAAGCCTTTTTAGGTATTGTTTTCCTTATTCCCATAAGAAAGATACTGATATCGCAGAGATCTCTAGTTCAGGCTTTAAATAAACTAGAACCGAAGTACAAACCTATTTTTAGGTGACTTTAAAATATCTTGACATGTTTACCAAGCTGGCTTTGAACCAGCTACAGTGTGTAAACACTTAATACAATATATTGCCGAGGCAGAGAATTTCTGTTTTCTTACAGTGTGGGTTAGTAAGTGCTTTTCTTCACCACACAAGCACCGAAAAGGAAGGAAGATACAAATGTAAGCAACAGTGACACTTGACACGGTGTCAGTCTCCAAGCATCCTTTTGATACATGCTAGCGCCGCAATACCTTCTCCAAAGTCACATTTTGTATTCAAGCACACATCAAAAAAAAATAAAACAAAGCTACGATGCACAGCCTTCAGTCTGGCTTTCTAATGCTATATTGCTTAATAATTTAAGGACAGTGATAGCCTAAAAATTGCAGTCGTAGCAGCTTCACATAACCTACATTAGAGAGAGGGGGAATATCATATTTATTACGTACTCAAGATGTCTGACTTTATCAGGAAAAAATCTTCTTTGTGTTTGGTACTATATCACTTAGAAGGGCTCAGCTATATGTTCTGTATTACTAACAAATCCATCTATAATCATTTTAAGAGGCTGTTGTTCATGGTCTCTGCTTCCCCCAGTGCTACTCGTGGGGCCTCACTAGAATAAACAGCAGCTCTTCTGGGACAGCACAGAGAGGGAGAGTGGAGCCAATTCGATTATTGCAAACAGTAGAGTTGTGCTATCGTGGTGTCCTGCTCCTGATAGCTTTCCTGTTCCCCATGAAGGTGCCTGTCCTCAGTGGGTCCCTCTGCCTAGCAACTGTGGCACCAGGAGCAATGCAGCTCTACTGCCACCAGCCCTGCTCTGCTGGTTGGGTGGTGCATTTTGCAGACAAAGGTGGTGTTTTCTGGTGTCATGCTTATAGAAACGGTGTGTTTCCAGTTGTGAGGTGGGTTTTTCTCTTTAGGAAAGCGTGACATCAGTGCAGGACTAAAAGGTCATAGGAATCGCTTTTTAGCAAGGTAATTTCTGAGTTCAGGGGACATTGAATTCAAATTATAATATATCCTAATGTTATGTTCATACACTGTTAAGGTTTTATCAGTACTAAACCAGAAAAATGTATTCATCCCTTGAGAATGCAGATGCTTCATGGGGCCTGCTATTGACTGTAGCAGAGAAGGAATTTGATTTCTGGGCTAAGAAGATCTGTAGAGAGCACTGATCCTTGGGAGATTACAGTATTTCCATAAATATGGCAGGGAATATTGTGGTACTGGCAATGACACACACACACAAAATCTGTGCTCTTCCTCTCATACTGGTTTCTTCTTGCAGGCTTTGTGACTTTAGCTAGGTTTTGTTTTTCGACTGACAGTCATCCTACAATCTTCAGCTCAGCTGGAGTTACCTACTTGGATTCATCTTGATTTTCTCAAAGGATTGCCAGTGTCCTGGATTTTGGCATTACTGTTAAATGTTCGCCACCTATCTCTCTGAGCTCTGGATTATGCTGCCGGCTGGCTGAGTTGGAAGAGTCTGTTCCTCTTTTGTACTTGTGATGATTAGCTGTTAATTCAGGTGCACCTTGCAGCCTCCAGATGCCTTCTTTGAAAGGGCCTCTGTTTTTTTCGTGAAGGATTGAATTGCCTCTGCTCTGAAGTGTTATCTCCACTGTTCTGTGCTGCAGCAGGGGGGTTAGCAGCCTTTATTTCCACCAGGCTGGTGTGAGAGTTGGCTGTCACAGTGCAGTTACAATACAGTTGCCAGCCCCAGTAAATCAGCACCGCCAGTGCTTGCTGGGCTGACGTCTGATCCAGTGTATAACTCTTCTCACCGGTGGAAAACTCATTCCTGAAATGTGGCGATGGTCAGCTGAATTTGCAGGACCAGAGATCAGCTAAATGTCACAGTGCCACGATAGCTCACATTCCTCCGTAATGTGGCAGCGGTGACAGGGTTATTAATAGGTGTAGGTACCTGTTCCTGGATGCTTTATGGGAGCACAGTGGGCATAAATGGCAGTGAAGGGATTTGTTTGTGGGTTGAGTGACTTCGCAGGATAACAAATGTTATCGGCTGCCACGCTGTCAAGGACACAATTAATTCTGGTTGCTCGGTACAGTTAATTTGGTATGCATCTCAAATGTTTTCAATGAGCTTTGCATGCAGATCCACTGGACCGTAAGAAAAGTTTCTTTTTAGCCCTCAAATCTGCCTCATCTATTTTAAAGTGATTCTAAAGGGACCTGACAGTGTCCCTTTATGTGAAACAGAGCTGCTGGTTGAAGTCAGAGGCACTCTGCTCTGTGCTCTCCCTCTCTCTCCCTGGGGGCACTTGGGCTGATTGCCTTTTTGTAAGACTCCAAACTGCAGTATCAGGCTCCTAATCAGCTCCCAGAGCCCTCTGGGTGCAAGACCATCACCCACGAGTGGCTATCTGTAGCCTTTGGGAGTTGCAGTTAAAGGGTGGTGCTGGCCCTTATTAAAGGAAAAGAAAACATGGTTTACCATGTTCGAATCTCTTGTGTATTTCTAGGGCATCAAATTTAAAATTGAAGTGCCTAACAGAAGAATTCAGCTTTGTATGTGTTGGAAAAGTATGCTGATTTATTTATTACTATTCTCATTTAATTCATAATAAGGAAATAGCAACACACAGAGTAACAGATTTTTAATTACCATTCTTCCTAGCCGCCCTCTCTGTCTTCTGTTTTCCACTTAGGATGGTGAAAGTCAAGTTTGTTGTTAAAACAGCAAAGTTGGTAGTAATGGGAGCAAAGAAAGAATGAACTCTTTGTTTAGGAACTCAAGTGGGGAGAGGGGAAAAACTCCTTGTGAAAAAAAAAAGGAAGGGAGAGAAACTTAAGTGCTGCTATTAAGCCATATTATTGGGACTCTGGGTTTGTTCTTAATGGAGGGAAATTAGCAATGCAAATATTTCTAGTCACCAATTACCCATGATATAAATAGGTCGGAAATTTGCACTGTTAATACCAGCCGTGTTGAAACCTTTTCTCAGCAGTTCATCAGCAGAGAGATTTTGGGGTTTTTTGTCTGATTTGTATTCCTGTGGCTTGTTAAAGGCTTGAAGAGGGGGAGGAGAACAGGAGTGGGAGAAAAACAGGTTTAATGGACTGTAAGGAGTAAAACTCTCTTCTGTTACTTCTACTGTAAACAAAACAATCAGCTGAAGCCTGGCTTTGTTTAAAAAAGGGAAAAAATGTAAATAGCAGTGGTTCTCCTGTGCTGTTGCTCTTCCATACTTTATGTGCCTTCCTTAGAGGGTTTTATCCTTTAAATACAAACAAGAAGGCTTTACAGACACATAACTGCCAGAACAACTCTCCCCAGACAGTATTTCTGCAGAGAATATAATTAATCCAGACTGTGGTGAGAGATGTGGGGAGGCTGAGGTGTCATGCTGGTGGGCGCCATGCATGCATCAGTCACCGAAACTCAGCCTTGGTAGGTCTTCAGAGCTTTTCAAGGCACCCAAATAGTTTAGAAACTACTTTTACCCAACAGATTTTGCTGAATGAAATATCTTATTCGGGGACCAGATGTTTCTGTTGAAAACTGAACACACACACAGACACATGGAGATGCGCCTGCTCTCCTGTCTGCTGTTTAATTTTTAATTATATGAACTGAGCAATTGTGGGTTGCATGTTTTGTTCCAGTCTGCTCTTTCATGTTGCATCCCCACTAAGAAACAGCAGCTTTTCTGGTGCAGAAAATTGTGAGCTAACCCAACACAGTAGTACTGACAGAAAATAGCTTTTTGTGAATTTGGCATTGGTATTATGGCACCCAGTAGCTCAGGCTATGGGAATAGCTCTGCCATCCTACAACATACTTGCTACCTCTCCCAGAGGAGGGGTACTCAGCCCTGGGTAGTTCTTCGGAGTACCACACATTTAGAATTTAGGAAATAAATGAAGGAGAAGGTAAAGGAATTTTTAGCCTTGTGTTCACTGCCTTCTTCTGGAGGCTATAAACCACTGGTTTACCCATGGGAGGAGGTAAGCCCTAAGCTTCTGCTGGGACCTCTGCTGTACTAGCAACCACTCTCAAAAGTTTTATGATGTGCCACACCTGCCCAATGAACTGGGAGAATGGGATTGAAGACTGGCTGCACAGGTAGCTTGTGTGCTTTTTTCCTCTTGAAGATTCTTAGCATGTTGAGAGAATAGTGCATGTGCTGTACCTGCATTGCTGTGAGGTGGGTGTCACTGTGTTCTACCACTAATGCACTGGGAATGTTCTTGTCCCTGAGGTCCATGAAGAGACACTCTCCAAACTCAGGCTTAAAGGCAGAAAACCTCATTTTTCCTCTGTTTCATTCCAGCTACTAGACCTTTCTGTTGAACCCAGGCACACAAAGCACTGTAACTGTGTTATGGATCATTCAGTGAGCAATTCCTTGGCTTGTGAAGGAAGTGTTCCAGGTGAAGGATTGGCTTCACTGATACTTTTAGGTTGCCAGACTACAGTCAGATACTTGTGTTGCTCTGTATCAGTTAAGATATCTCTGCAGGGAGAGGTGGTGCTATTCCCTCAGCACTTTTTGCCACATTGGCTTGTGTGGAATTCTCAGGGATGCTCACAGAAGTTTATCTGTGAGGCTGGCGTTGGAAAGTCAATGAGCATTGCACTGCACGATCCTGTTTGCATGTTGCACACAGTAGGAAGTGCTTGCAAGGACTTTTCACTAGTGTTTGGATGTGCTGCCAGGCCTGGCCAGGTTGTGATCCCTGCCTGCAGCTGGTCTGGTCCCATGCAAGACAAATTGATGAGTGAGGGTGTGTGAGTCTGTGCACGTTGTGAGTCTGCACATTTGTCTGAAGCAGGGCAAAGCAAAGTGGTCCTTTTTGCTGATTATAATAACTTTGTAGTTAATAAAATGTTCTGCAGCAATGATTAACCACACTCAGGGAGGAGGTAACTGAAGGCTTGGGGCCTATGCCTCTGGTCAGTAGCTGTGTCATCTGTGTGTTATGGATCATAGAGTTTTATACAGGAACAGTTTTAGCTTGATCTTAATATGCTATTTCGTCAAAACTCACCCTTTGAAGGAACAGCACACAGGGTGAGGGGAGAATGGTTGTTCACAAAGGCTTCTGCTCCTCAGCCTTTCCCAAGAAGAGTGGTAGCATCTGCTCCTCTCCCTCGGCTGCTCACTGCAGGATCGCGCTGCTCTCATTACTCTCTGCTCTCAGCTGCCATGTCAGATCACGCCATCGGTCCATCTACTCCAGGGCTGTGCCTGCTCATGTTTGAGAGCTCACCCACACCTGCACTCAGCTCACTAACTAGCACCAAACACATGCAAGGAAGATGAATTTCTCCTGTCTGTCCCATCCTATCTCCTGGCATCTGCTTGTGCCTCAAAGCACTTACCCTTCAGTAGGATTTGAGCATGAGGAGCTGTGCTACCACAGTGCTTCTGCTGATTCCAGTATTGTCCTGTCATCATCTTCTATGAATTCATCATGTGGTCTGTGTGCACCTGCTTCCTGGACAACTTGGGAACCCACGTACCTTGAGAACATTTTATTTTAGTGATTTAGAAAGGAGCATTATCATCTCATGTCAAAAATACGTTATGAAGGCAGCTTGTCTCCACATGCTTAACCCGATGAGGAATAGCAGCTCTCAAGGGATAGCAGTTCCTATTTAAAAGCTAAAAAATGATAATTTTCTTTCAAATATCCTCAGAGATTTACATGTCATTAGCCCATGCTCTCAAAGCTGGCAGACCCCAAAACACTGAAAACTGAACTAGAGCACTAATCCCTTCCTGAAAACAAAAATGACAGAGATCCTCCCTCACACTCAGAGGTTAGCAAAAAGCACTAGATTGTTGGGGAAAGCTAAGTAATTGCATCCCCACTGTGCTCCCAGGAAGGACAGCTTTCCCCTTGTGTGCTATGCACTATGGAGCCCTGTGTGCAGTTCAAGGGATAACCTGGTTTAAAACAGTTAATAATTGGATCTTGGATGCTTAAAGGAAAATTATCTCTCAAGAGTGTCGCAGGAGAAGTGACAGCAGGAGTTGGGAAGTGTATCCTGCTTGGGATGAAACAAGCCTGTGATGGCACTGCTGGGCTTGAGTTGTGTTGGCTTTGGGGTAACTCATGGCAAGCAATAAGAACGTGAAGAAAGGAACCAAAGGTTAGCACAGAAGTAAACTTGTTAAGTTCTACAACTCTCGGCGCTTCAGCCCTTGATTTGGTGTTTGTTTGGGCTTTTCCCATCTGCTTGTGTGTCGGAATGCAGATGTCAGGCAGGTAAGTGAGGAACAGTGGCAGAGTAGCTTGCTGATGGTATGATCAAACCATTCAAGTCATGCGCTTCTGCAGAGGAGAAAGTGGTACTGCTATGATAGTTCACTTTGGGGAGCTGAGGAAGTCTGGATAGCCCCCGGGCCAGGAGAGCTTAGTGAAGGCACTGCCAAGCGATGCTCTTGGCACACTTTGTTGGCATGGCAGCATGACAAACTTCTGGAAAGGGCAGAAGTGAAGAAGAGACAAATTGCCAAGCCTATGTGTATTGGGAAAAGTCTGTGTGTGTGTGTGTGTGTGTGAGTTCACACACAGAATATTGATAACATCTCCTTCCAGCATGCTGAGCCAGTTGTCACTGTGTGCCTGTCCCTGAATTTCATACATTGCTGTCTTTACCTTAGCAAACTTGAACTTCTTACCCTTCCCTTCAAGGCTTTCATGCTTGCATCTTGATGCTTTTGTCTATCTGTAATTGCCTACTCCTGCCTTTGTTGTCTTTTTTTCACCCACAGTTTCACCTTTTCCGTATCACTCACGTAATGGCAAGGCTGGACTAGCCAGGCTTGAGTACCCCTAATGCTCTGGTGGGAAAGGTCCAGTGTAGTACAAAGTAGTGATGGAGAAAAAGCCTGCAACATATTCAGTCAGTGTTTCAGTTGCTGTTCATAAGGGTACAAGAGGACCTGAGTTTGTGCTGTGTGCAAATGTTGATAGGTGTTGGTTTCTTAAAATAAAGGATGATGGAAGTCACATACAAAGGCTGTGCATTTTTAAATCATAAGGCCTAAAAATTGGAGGGTCCTGTTTAATAAAAGTTAAAATACCAGAGAAGCCCTAGATAGACGTGTCATATTTGTGTTAAATAAGTTATTTATTTTTTTCTTTTTATTTTGTGACAGAATTTTGTCTGTAACGACCTAGGGTATTACTAAGCTGATTCCAGTTAGTGTGGATTTGTGGAAAGTGCTTCCATTTTTTGACACTGCAAGTTTAATTTATGAAGATAACTGTGCAGTAGTGACATACTAACTTTTGTAAGTCATTTGACTTAATGCATCTGATTGGAATTTGTGGTGCTGAAAGGTTCTGTGTCACATTTGATCAGTTAACATAACTCAGAAGCAGTTCTTGTTGGACAGTCATCAAACAGGGATGTTTCTAGTGGGACTTGGCAGGGACTGGCAATGCCTCAATCAGAGAGAGAGATGGCAAATAAATCTTCTAATATTTGTGGATGACAAATGTAAGCAGATGATTGGTGCAGAGGGTAGAGTTTTTATACAGCTTTATAACTAAGGGCTTTTCCAGAGCCATGCACAAGGTTGCACAGTCTTTGGGCAGAGTAATCCAGCTTTCCATCATACAGAAGCAGCCCTTTTTGATGCAGTACATGCAGTTGGGGTTTCCTTGTGACTTGCTCAGCCTTTCAGCTGGCAAAATGGACTGTGGTGTGTCCTTGGACCTAGAGAGAAGTTAAAGTTAAGGAAAATCCCTCACTTTGGTATTTGGAAGAGCAAAATAGCATCTAGTTTGCAGTGGTTTAAGAGGAATATTAAATTGGAGGTGAGAGAGGTGCAAATGTAATCTAAGGCTGAGAAAAATATGATGTAATGGTAGACTGGAGGAGATCAATTTGCTTTCCTTATTAATATGAAGATGGTGGGGAATTTGATTATGGTTTCTAAATCATTTCATGGGGAGAAGAAAGGTTTTTTAAGGGTTTCTTAATCAAGTGAAAAAACGTATTAGAGAGACTTAATAGCTGGAAACTTTAAATCGTAGCGAATTGAAATGGAAGCAAGGCATAGGTTTCTAGCAGACAAGGGGGGCAAGGTGGAACAATCCAGCACTGGAAGTGACAAATTCTCCATCTTTATGTGACTTTATTGATGCCTGGGTGATATTCTTGGAGATCTTTGAAAGCATATATTTTCTGTATGAATAGGAAGACTGTGCTACTTTACAGTCAGTGATGAAACAAGGCATCAGACTGATGATCTCATGTTCCCTCGAGACCTTAAAATCTCTTTTGTATCTGAGTACACAGCTTCTCTTTGTATTCCTTGGCTGGTATATTGAATAAACTGGGAGAGAAAAGCCCTGAATCTGGCACTGTTTCCAATTCAAGGAGGTTCAGCAAGGCCAGCATGCGGAAATATAGAGGTGACAGCCTTAGGCAGAGCTTTGCAGGGAAGTCTGGAGATCCTAAATGTGTGAGGGTGGGAAAAGCAGAAGATGGTGGAGTGGTTCCTGTGGGAAGGAGTTGGAGCAGAGCTCATGCAGTATAAGCTGAGCAGCCAGTAAGGAAGATTATTAGTTGCTGGTTTCTTGGGTGGATTTAGAAGGTAAAAGAGCAAAAGGGGAGCTGCTGTACTCATCTGGAAACAAACAGTGTAGTAAATGCGAAAGTGAGGGCAAAAGTGAAAGAAAAATGGGGGTATTTTAATGTAATACCAGGCAGGAAATGCATAGCAGCCTGGAAGGCCAAGGAAAAGGGCAGAACAACAGGGACAACACTAATACTGGCAACTGCCAAGGAAAGTGAGAGGAGAAAAAGGAGAACTGGAGGAGATGGGCTGCTCAGTGCTCATCATGGTGAAGCTGAGTGACAGCAAGGCAAAATGTTATAAGGAAAGGCTTTGAAGGGAGTCTGGCCATGTGATGCAGGGAGAAGCTTGAGATTTCTCCAGACCCTTTGCACCTTTCCTGCTATGTTTTTGGTCTCTTCTGAAGGGGGTGCCTGGGAATGCTGTTGCAGAAGATGGATAAATACGGTACAGTATAATGTCCCTAGTGGAGGCTGTCAGTCAATAGGGATCTTCCACTGTTGTAATATGTTTACACCACAGTTATCAGAAACTAAATTGCCAGGGATGAGGAGAATACTCTGCCAGTAGCAGTCTTGGCTGCTACTTAGCTGAGTGACAGATACAAATCCTGAACCCAAAAAAGGAAAAGCGATCTGAGCAAACAGCAGTAATCTGTCTGTAGATTCATTTTACAGCTAATCAAAGTTGGATATTACAAGCTTGTAGCATCTGGCAGTCCATAAATGATACGATGAAACCTTTAACTCTTTGACTTTCTCACAATGCTGCTGTGATTTAAACAACTCTTCTTGTGTTAAACTCTGGAGGAGTGAAAGGGAGGACAGAAAAGAGAAAATTGTTCAGTTGTGGGGCCTCACATCTAGAAGAGACTGTGTCCTTTCATCCACACAGGACTTAACAGAGTGTAACTCTTAATCTTTTGCAAGACCTGTATGTTCTACAAACAGTAAAAACTACAGTTTTTGCCCATGAAGCTCAAAGAGGCAGGAGACATCTTGGAAGCAGATTTACATCTTTAGGAATTCAGTAGGTATCGAGTAATTGTTAAAGACCTTCAATTATGTGAAGTATAGTAAGAAGGGCTGCTTTGCCGCTTTAAAAAAAGTCCTTGACCAAAAGGGTTGCCTCTTAATATCATCCCTAACAGCCAGAAAGCTATCCTATAAACACCCAAGGAGTCAAGTTCAGATGGATTCTCTGTTCCTTCTGAGGGAGTTCTGCTGAACGAGTTGTTGTAGGTGCACACCACTGGGAACTGTGTCATTTCTCTGTTTCTTAATGCAGAAGTCTGAATAGAAAGGAGTGGAACCTCTGAGAAGTAGTGACCTAAAATTAGGAACATTATTTTAAGGCTAAACAATGTTTTGCTTGGAACAGTAGTTTGAGGCTGTTGGTACACATTATGCCTATACAGATTTGAAACTAACCTGATAGCAGGAGAGATTCGGGGGATATACCGTGCTTGTTCTTATCCATTTTTTATTAATTCTCTTTGTGTGTATCCCTGTTTCTCCTTGATGGATGCAGAACTTTTCAACAAGGGTTTCCTTGGTGGTGTTTGTAACTGCTCTACCCTTCTTATTCCTAAGGTCTTATCAAATGAAGTTCTCTGAAATTCTGATGCTGTTTTAATGTGGCTCTTAATCTCAACTTTGCCTTGTCCATATGTAATCATCAGTCATTATTATAGCTTGTTAAGCACTGGTAATGTGCTTGGCCTTGTACATCGCAAAAAAGGAGAATGACTGCTGGCAAGATGAACTAATAGGCTGGGGACGTGCTGGGAAACGTCAGAGGAGGGAGAAATGTGGAGGTCTTTAGTTTTATATATGATTGTTACTATTGACTCCCTTTTTCTGAGCACTCTGAGTTAGATTTGAGGACCTGCCTTTTCTCATCTGTCCATCCAATTTGTTTTCATTCAGTTCTGTATTTTAAATTATGGCAAACTAAGGTGGAAGATGTTTTCGTGCTGCATTTCTGCAGCATTTTCTAATTCATCCCTGATTTTGTGTATGTATGGCAGAGAATTTGGAAGCTGTTCACTGAGGTTTTCCAGCTGTCCACCTGTGGAGCATCTCTGCGTAGCTGCTAGCAGAGCAGACCGCATCTCAGGGGAGGACAAGGACTTGGGTTTGTATTCAGAGTGATTGGCAGGAAACCTCATTCTTAGAAATACGGTAGGAATGTCACACCAGAACACTTGGGAAGACGGAGATATATTTAGAACTCCCCTTCATTCAACTGTTGTCTAAGGGAGTTTCTGCCTATTACCTGAAGTTAAGGAGTGTATTCATTATCTAGTGCATAATGGGCTTGATTGCAGGCTTTAAAGTAGGCAATGGTGTTTATAAATCAACAAAAGCTGGTCAACATTAAAGCTGAAGTTTCAGTAATAATGTGTAATCAGCTCTTAGGAACAGTTTTAACAGCAGTCCTCCATCAGCTTCCCCTAAAACAAGGCACATTATCTGCTGGTAATAATGACAAATGTCTTTAGAGATGTTATGAATCGAACCTCAGTACTTTCAGTAATATTTATTGGAGACTCCGTGACCTGTTCAGCGTCCCCTTACGCACTGCTTATCGTCCACTGCTCTTTGTATCTGAGATCTGCTTTGAATTTTTACAGAATACTCACTTCAGCTGTAGTTTTGAAAGGGAACATGACATCCAGTCCCCTGGAGTCCTCTGAATGAGCATTTTATCAGTGAATCAGCCTTGAAATGTTACAATGCTGTTTTAGCATTTGTCAGCGTCTGCATAAAACATGCACAAAGCCAAACCATAAAGAACTCAACACTTAAACAAAGAACAGTAAGCATCTGAATTGCCCTGAGAGCTTGAGAGCTTACTTGAGCTCCAAAGATTACCATGGGCATTTGTTTCAGTGGTTTTTCCTGGCTCTTGGTGTAGCTTGCACCTTTACTTCTAGGCAGAAAGCCAGTGCCCTTGTGTTAGAATAGCCCAGCAACATGTTAATGGGGCACCACAGCTTTTTCTGGTCACACAAGAGTACACTGAATTGGTAAAACTGCTGAATACAAGGCTGAACTATCTTAGCTAACAGTAGTTTTTCCAATAGAGCGCTTGACTCTGATCCTGTTGAGTTGATGTCCTTTCCTGGCCTCTCTTAGAAGTAGAGGTTAGAGTAGCTATCGTCTTGTTTTGCTTGAAATAAAGAGATTTACTCCCACCTCCATTTCATCTAGCTCTAAGCTTGCTTCCAGCTGGAACAAAGCACCCCTTAAGTTTGGGCAGTGATATCTTGAGCTACTGGAAAGGGGCCAGTCCAAAGCACTTGATGTCAAGGAGATTTAATGTAAAGTTTCTCCTCAGAAGAATGTGAACTTGGTGCCAAAGGCCTTGATTAAGACCATTTCTAAGCCTGTTGGACATTGTCAGATGCCTTTCCTGATGATTTAATTAGCTTTGTAGGAAGGTTTAGTGTCAGCTCAGAAAACAAATTGGGGAGAGAGGTTATTGCTGGCTGTCAACAGTACTGTAAGTGTTATGTGAGAATTCAGCCTTAAAAGCATTTTTCTCAAGTATTAACCACAGTTCTCATAAATCATGGAGTAACAGCTTCAAAATTATCCTATACAGTCCATGCTGAAGAGATCCTAATTACCTGAAAGCTTATATGAAATAGTGACTTGATGTTTGCCCCAACTGGAGGGACCGTGTGACCAGTGCATGCAGGGGCATGGCAGAGCAGGTCATGGAGGATTTCTCACAAGGATGAAATAATAGGAAAGAGAGAGAAGCTTGTTGACATTCAGAAATGCAGCTGCCAAATACCATCTCTGCTCAGCAGAAGGCGGGGTGGTCTCTGCTTGTGCGTCCTTTTGTAAGAGGAGCCCTCGGTGGAGCTGTGCCTGCAGCAGGCAGGGGGCTGCTCTGGCATTTTGGCCCCGCTCTCAGCATGCCAGCTTTATCAGCACAAAGGGGAAATCAGTGCACAGTCCTGCCTTGGTATGGGACAAAACCCCACCTGCCTTGCACTCTGTCGCTGGGGGAGGTGTGACACCAGTCTGGACGTCCCGCTGGTCACAGAGGTCGGATGCGCTGTGGGATCCCACGCTGCTCTGCACGGGCTGGGATGAAATAAAATGGGAAGCCCCGTCAGGAGGAGGGCATTGGATAACACACTAGCTGTGGCTTGTGCTGCCTGCTGTGCCAGTGTCAGAGAGGCTCCTTTAGTGATCCCACGTGCCATTTCTTAGAGGAGATCATGGGATTGTTGGCTCATACTTGTAGGGCTCAGTAGATGCTGGGGGCAAGGGCAGCTTTATCATTACTTCAAGTCCTGACATGGTAGTTTTTCAGCTGGTTTCTAAATGGAAAACTTGAATTTCAGAGGCACAGGAGGAGTCTCTCACTCCCGTCTGACTGCAGCCAGCAGCATGAGGGCTCTCACTGCCAGCTGCTTGCTTTGTTTTTGGGGTCCCATGTGCTGCTGTCCACCTTGGGCAGGGAAACTCACCTTTTCTAATGAGTGCATCTTCCAGAAGTGGAAGTACCACAGGATGCTTCTTGAGTGGTAGAGAGCAGAGCACAAAATGAGGTACCCTGCTGTATGGGTGAGGGGACACCAAACCAAAGCATGGGTGTAGGTCAGAAAGCTGAAATCACAGTCTGTCACCTCGCTGCATCCACTGCTGCCTGCACGAGGTAGTTGTGGGCACCACTGCAGCATGAGCAGTGCACACCTGTCATGGGGTAGGATTATAAGCCATTCTCAGGGAGTGTTGTTCTGTAGATCCCCTCAAATCTTTAAGGCTTACATATCTCTTCTATGATTCTTTCTAGGCAAGGCAGACTTTTTTTTTTATAAAGAGAAGATTAAAATCTGTGTTGCCATTTCGAAAACGTAGATGATGATGATTTCTTCGTCATCTGAAATGTGCTGGTTTCAAGTATAACAGCTTGGCTTGGAGGAGGCAGCAGAGAGGATCCCACCTGCAGCATGTCTGCACACTTGCACGCAGTCTTTACCAAACGCTGACTCCATCTGTCATGACAGAGTAAAAATAATTCCACAACACTGTATGCTCTGCAGTCTTACTAATATAGAGTCATGCTTAGTAATAAATCAAATGCTTAGGTGTCATGTTTCATCCCATGCAATTAAACTTCATGAAACCTCTGAAAAATGTATTTTAACATCAGTAGCAGTTCACTGTGAGAACCTCTAATGTGTGTTTGTCATGGTCGATTCAAAAATTCATGTGATGCACCGAGTGTGACAGTGATTAGAGGATTGTCATTTCAGTATTCATGCATTCGTGATTATATAACAAGGTTCCAGGTTAGCTGTATGAAAAATATGAATCCAGGCTATTCTGTATGTGAAGTAAATATACCATTAAGCCCATGTCAGGTCAGTTGGGGTCAGCATGCACTCACTTCATTTTTTCTGTGGAATAGTTTATCATGACATTTATTGGGCTGCGGTGCCTAAACCCTTATTTAGGCTTCCTGAGTAAAGTCTTTGTGAAGCAGTGCTCATGCAGGCAAGGTAACTCCTGTTCAGAGTGTTATTTAACCCTATCTCCTTCTTTGGAATGCTGGCTGTTCAAAAAAAAACTCCTGGTGTAATTTGTGCCAATCTCCTACCCCCACCAAATTCTAGAGGGCTTTTTCTGCACCCCTCACTGCCTTACAGAGGGTCCTTGTGATTTCTGACATTTTCTGTGATGGAGCACTAATTTGAGGTCATGAGGGAAAACAAAAATAAAATTTGCATGCAATTCCGGGTTGTTTTCATAGCTGGTGAATAAGCTCTGACATTAGGATGTAGTTATGATTCACTCAAGTAAAAGGTCATCAGCAGATCAAAATGAGAGCTAAATACCTTGACAAAAATATCTACCACGGGTATTTTTTTTTTACTTCTTCTGTGAGCTTTACTTCAGGAAGGCATTATAATATTCTCTAACATGTAATGTTTCTACAATGAACTAGAGCTCTCTTTCCAGGGCTGTGAAAACTGGCTTGCTGCTTAAATGTTCTGTAGTAGGGAGAACCCCAACAGTGTGGTTTTTCTTAACAAAATAGAAGCAGAATGAAAGCACTTGAAGGACTTTCCTAATTATTATTTTTGTATAGCCATATAAAAAAAATAATTTAACGTTGTACAGTAAAATACGGTGTAGCCTGTGGAGTTACTACTTCTGGTATTCTGTAAATAAAATATTTTGACACAGTTGTGATGTGGAGTATCGAAGCTGTCTGCCTCACATGGGCACTGTGTAATTACCCATCTTAATCGCAATTATGTAATCTAGTATGTTGTTACAAGATTAGGGTATCTATTTATGTAGCTGAGTCCCTGAAACGTTCAAAGCTCCGAAAATTACTGTGGGGAAAACAAGGAAACGTAAACATTTGAAAATTCCATTTAGGAAAGGCCATTTGGGTTAGAAGACGTGCTGCCAAAATCAAGGGTATTTGCAGCAAGAGGGGAGGCAGCACATGTAGGCACAAGGCAGCACCACGGCGGTGCTGGCCATGCTCCTGCAGGTCAGTCAGGGCCCTGTCTCTCAGGGAGCTGTACAATCATCCTGGCCGTGCCTTTGGGGCCATCCAAAAGCTGTCCTGCTCACGGGGCTCCAGTGGTTCACAGCTCTGCCCCAGAGCTGGGCATCTCAGGGGGGCAGGAAGCCTCAGCTGAGTCTTTGCCACCATCAAGGAGTGGCTTGGGCTGGCTGCAGCTTGAAGGATCGGAGATGGCTCCTTCCTCTCTAATTGTCAGCCTCATCAAGGGAAACTCTTTGCTCCAGCTCAAAACTTGGTGCTATTTTCAAATTAAAGTTCATTGTTGAAGGCTCAAGTGTGAGTTTTCTTCTGTGATGGTTTTTCAGTTAGAAGTGCAGTGACTTATTCTCTTGCTGCTTCTCTTTGCCAGGTAGGGAGTGAATAGATTACTCAGGGTTCAGCCTTTCTCCTGAGAACAGAAGGTTCTCTTTCTCTTTCTCTCCCTCTGTTCAAAGGGAGACTGGTCATTGTGCGCCTCGACCCAGCCCATCATGTCGGGCCATTTCACTGAGTACAGAGGAGACACTTGGAGAAAATTCGGCAAGTAAAAGGTTTTTGTGCTTTAGGGAGAAAGCCCTATAGCAGACTGGGAGAAAAAGCAAAAGAATTATTCACAGGGCTTATAACTCTAAAGGTCTCAGAAGAATAGAAGTCTTAGACTGGAGGCTTTCATCGTGACTGTGGATTTGAAAACAAGACCAGGTTTTTGACCTAGCTGAAACAATTGTCACAGGAAAGATACCCTTGCAGAAGTGGTTAATGCAAGCAGAGGGGATGATTAAATGAGTTAGACCTTGTAAAAGGATCCGTTTATCAAGGCTGTGTACCGGGGGAGCTGCCGTCCTCGGGAGGCTGGCAGAGGGATTTGCAGAGCCTTCCTTTGTAGGTCATGGCTTCCAATTTGTCTTAACTTGCTACTGATTAAAAGTTAGCAGCGGATCTCCCTGTCTTAGCTGTCTGAAGTGAACTTTTCACCTCAGTATTGCTCCAGCGTGTGCAGCCTTTTGCAGTGTAATAGTTGCCATTACGGTGTTCCCCCTTCCCAGCAGACTCAGCAGATAGCTAGAGACTCAAAACTCTGTTTGTCTGTTCTGAGGCTGAAGTTGAGTCCCCAGAGACCGAGGGTATTCATGGCTCCACAGGAAATCTTTCAGGTGACTTGACAAAATTAGTTTCTTTCACAGGGCTCCAGGTCTGTCTGTCAAAGCGTTCTGTAGTACACCCCCTTTGTAAAACCACTGAGCTCAGTTGAAGAATGGTGCCGTGGGAGAAGCATGAAGGTTAGTGGTGAGAGTTTCCTGAGGTGCAGAGACAGTGCACAGGTCAGACTGTATCACATACCCTCTCTGTGTATTTTCTACCATATTTTTATATCTGGTCTCCAGCACCAGTCACTTGTGAAATGCCCTGACAAAGAGCATATTCCCCACAGATGGGGAGGGAGGGCTAACAACTTCTGCCAACAACATCAATACTTCATCACCAGTACCAGAGCCCACGCATCCAGAGCAAAAAGGGGTCCCTTGGAAACATCAACACGAGAGTAGAGACAAGAATATTGGCAATAGCAGATCCCTTGGCTGGAGCTCTTTTGTTCTTTCATGGTCTCTATACCTTTTTTCTTTTTTTATGTACACGATATTTCACCTCTAAACCAAATACAAGTATTCATTAATACCAGTCAAGACTTGCTGTGGAGTTTTTAAATGAGACTCTTCTGCTGAGTCAGGTAGATGACACATCCACCTTCTCGTGTTGCATTGCCTAAAATAGAGATATTTTTAAAAGCAGAATTAGAGTGCATCTCGTCTCCCTTCATTCTGCATACTTACACGGGATGCCAAAAAGCTACTTGTCAGGCCACAAAGTGATTTCTTTGCAGATTCAAACATCTCCTGTTTTAATAATGTATCTTATATGAGTGACTTATTTCAGGTGTTGAAAGGATAGATAACAATGGTTTAGGGGAAGACTTTCCCAAAGGCTCCAATAGCAGTTTGGTACTTATCTCCCCAGTAGATTTTAATGGGAATTAAGCACCTACAAGTCATTTTTTTGCCTTAGAAAATCTTCCCTGCAGGCTATAGAAGAAGATTGGTAGCATTAAAAATGATGACATTTATCCAAGAAATGGCAAAAGGGAGCACAATAACCCCGCACTTCACAGGTGCTTTTCATCAAAAAAGAAGCCCCACATCTTCACAAATCCAAGATACAAATGTTGCTGAATCCTGACGTTTGACCAGTTCCGTGAACTCTTTAAGACCTTGTATCAATGCTACGTGCCAGCTAAAGACACAAAGTGAAGGATGTGCACTGCCTCGTTTCTCACTGCAGTATATTTTGACAGTAGAAGTCAGAGCTGTGATCAGAGCAAGCAGGGTGAAAATACGGTATATTCTGAAGCGTCTTAAGATCTTAAGGACAATATAAGTGATGTGTAGGTTACCAGGATAGAAGATCTGATGCCTCCTCCTCCTCCTCTCATCAGTCTCTAGGTGGGTTAGTGGTTAATTATAACCTGCCACTTGGGTTTTCCCCGTGTGACTAGCAATGATTTCCCTATTCCTAGATTAATTAACATGTTAAATAAGATCCGTCCCTAACACCAGTCTCGGGGGTAGCATGTTATCATTTATCTTTACCCTTTAGTTATGGACATTTAGTAAGTTTTCAGACATCTCCACCAGGATTTAATCCCAATCAGCTTCAGTTTTGGGGATGGCTTTAATCATGCACTATAGCATGCTTTTCTTCTGTAATCCAACCAGAAGGAAAAGCTTGGGTTTACTCCTTCTCACCTGCTGTTTTTATATCCCAAATGAGTCCTGGGTTCCTGCTAGCTCTTCAGCATAGATTTGTCCCTCACATTTGTTGTTACAGTTCTGGCATTACAAGGCAGCGATTTCCAGATCACTCTTTCTACCTCTTCTTGCAGTAGATACTTTTGCTTTCTGGATTCTCAGATGACTTAGCTCTCTACAGATGTTAAAATAATTGCAATTACTGTAGTAAATTTGTTAGCTAATTCCCATAACACGTTGGCACTAAAAGTAAAAGCTGAGTTTTCTTTCCTATACCTTTTTTTTTTTTTTTAAAGTGCCGAGCAGCTCAAGCACTTGAATCCAAAATGATGCTCCATTCTCCCTTATTTACCAGACCTACTTTTCTGTTATTTAGTTCTTCTATCTCCTCATTTCCCAGAACTTTCATGGCAACATTAAGTCATTCTGGATTTTCCACTTTTTGTGCTGCTCTATATCTTGTTTTGATCCCGTGTTGTTTCTGTCATGCTTTGGGGGTTTTTTTAACTGCTTGTTTTGTAGTGAAGCCACAGTGCCCTCCCTGTTCCCACAGACCAGGCTGGCTGAGTTGGTGGGAGAGTCTGTCTGCAGAGAACAGATGTATAACAAATTTAGCTATTAATAAAAGACTGTATGACAGTTACTATTTCTGTACCACTTCCTTTTGGGGGAGCTGCATGTCAAAATCTGCACATTAACAGAACTCTCTTTTTAATTTCATTTTTTTTGTGAGTCAGTGGCAATAGCATTTACTCTTTTATTTGGCCATCACAGGGGAATGGTAATAGATTTTCTTTGAAACCATTTTCCCTCATCATTTCCCATTACAGCAGTATACTTTTTCTTATAGGGATCTGCTCATAGGCTTCTGCTAAAATAGTTTCTTGTGCAGCAAAAGTGGTGTAGAAGAGCTTCCTTTGCCTTGAAACTGACAGAAGATTTTTTCATACTAATTTTTTAAGTCTAATTTTAATTTTAACAAATATAAAGAAAAACCTGGGAGGAGGCAGAGGAAGGTGGTTTATTTCCTGTGATCCCAAATGGACTTTCCTCCATCGTCTCACATGCCAGTATTTTGGATGCTATAAAATGTTTTGAGTTGAAATGCAGGGGGAATATGAACACACATTTAGGCTGGTTTCCCCTGAGAACTGTAGCAATCATGTACTGGTTGTTTTGAAAATGGAGGATTGCAGTAAAAACTAATTCCACCCTGTGATGCCTTAGCAGTGCTTTGAGATTCCTCTTGTGTAACAAATGATGGGCTGGTGAGATTTAAGAGCAGAAAGATGCAAGCCCCTAGGAATACAAATAAAAGTATTTCTGACCTCACCCTAATAATTGTATCAAAAATATGTCCTGGAATGGATAACTAAAGGAAAAGAGCAGCTGACAGAAGTCAGCTGGAAAGCACAAGGATTAGCCGGTGACATTCTGATCTGTACAATTAGGTGGATGCTATTAACATTTAAATAGTTTAAAAATCAGCTCGCTGAAATACAGAATTGTGTGCTTGAACTGTAAAAATGCTGTCATTCTACCTGACTCAGTGATAATTGCCTAGTAAGTGCTAAACGTAGTGAAATTGCAGCAAAGACTCAGAAACGCAGGCTAGGAAACAGTGATGGGAATGAAAGCAGCATTCATCTTAAAACAAATTCAAAATAGCACTGAGTTGAAAGAAAGAAGGAAAAAAAAACCAAACAAACAACAAAAATAAAAAGCTTTTAAAATGCCAAGTTTGATGTAACCAAAAAAAGAAAATAAACGGTGGTGCTTTTCAGCTGAAGAAATCAGGGATAAAATCTTCACTGTGAGTATAACTGTTTTCTCACTGTCACACACACATTGTGCCCATGTGTCTGCTCATATGCATGCTGGACCCAAAAGGTCTTTTCCCCTCCCTCCCCCCTTGTCCTCATCCACAGTCTGTACAGATAGTTGAGTTTGCCTTTGTGAAAGCAGATTTGCTGGATAAATCACAGTTCTCTTTGGCAACAAGTTGCTGCTGTTGTTAGCACACCTGAAAACTCACTTTGCTCTGCATCTTTGCTCCTCAAGTTTGGTTTGGTCTGGCTTGCTGAGGCTGATCTGCCTCACTGGGATGATCCCTTGGGGTTGGGCTGCCCTCTCTGTGCATTTAGACCACAGCCCTGCAGAGCTCGTCCTCTCTGGTGGCTTTGCCTGCCGGGCTGAGCCTCCTACCAGCACTGAAAGGTTTATTTGCTCCAGGGACCAGCTGTGGGAGAACCAGACACGAGAGGTGGAGTTAATCCAAAGGGTTTCACAGGAATGCAAGAGATGGGACCCAACAGTGGCCTTTCCCAGTTAACTCCTAGCCCAGTGACAGGGCACGCTGCCTGTGGTGCTCAGGTGTGGTGCAGCTCAGAGGGTCAGGCAGGACACAGCAGAGGCATATGCTGCCTGTTCAGGCTGACCAGGGAATTGCTTTAGGGATCCTAACAGGGTAAATAGCAGCACTTTTTTTTGTTTCTTAATAAGAAAGGAAGCATGTATGTGCAGCTGTAACTATCTCTGTTTCAGAGCTATAAGTCTCTGTCAGCTTCAGTGCCCGGTGCATTCCTCATACAGCTAATGCAGCAGCACCTGGGAGAAAGTCACCCACAGGCTCAGCCAAAATAAGCTGAATCAAGAACCGCCTTGCTGTCAGCCCTGGTAGCTGCCTCAGTGTGTGAACACCTTTGTAGGAAGCTGCTTCAGAGAAACTGTCATGTCAGTGTGCTTGGAGATGTGTCTGGATTTGGAGTGCATCTCCCTAAATCCATTGGCTCTATTTAAAGCATTTTTCTTAAACATACATGCCATCTCTTTGGAAAAGCTTGCTCTTTTGCTGTCATATTTCTCAGAGCTCATCTTACTTGGAAGGGTGAGGGATGATCGTTATTTCCAGCTTTCACTCCAGATAGGGAAGAAGAAAGGTTTTGACTCCAGAATGAGAAGTTTGCTGGTGGTGATCTCTCTGCTACCACTACTGCAGGCTCGATGTAGAACAGGGAGCAAAACTGGGATGTTAGTTCAGCAATAAAGCATTTCAAAATTTTGCATATAGTTCTATTAATGATGTATGAGCAAGAATAGATGGCAGCTTTCTCTCCTAGAGCTACATTTATTTTGCAAAACAATAGAATGAGAAGATGTTTAACTTCATTTTTGTTAATATAATGAGCAGACATGACTGATTACACACAGGGAACAGAACAGTTATGTTAAAAAAATGATGCAGTCATTTTCCTGCCTATAGCCAGATTTCAGAACCACAAAGGATTATTTGTAGATCACTGAGAAGTGTTAAATGAGTTCATTGAATATTCTGTTAATATGCAGAGATGCAAAAACAAAAGATGCAAAGGTAAGAATTTCTTTGCCTCTGTACTTTTTCATCAGAGAATACCAAAAACAAATAACAAATTTTTAAAAAGCCTAACCACCTCTTAGAGATTTGAGTACGGGAGGAATTAGAACCGTTCCAGAGGGGGAGAAGAAAATTTAGGTAAAATAAGAGAGTTTTCTTTTTCTTGCTTATATAGCAGTAGGCATTGACTACTCCTAGCAGGCTGCCAGGACTGGGGAGGTCAGCTCCAACACAGAGAGACTTCCTGTGAGAGTCCCCTCAGCAGCAGGTCCTCAGGCCAGGAAATCCTTGATCCACAGTCAGTGGGTGTATTTCTGCTGTGGATGGTGCATCATCTCTCTTATGGTGCCATTGCAGAAGCGAGGTGTGCTTTAGTACACTGCCTAGCACAGATGGGAAGACCCTGTGATCCTCACACACGTGTTCTGTATTTCTGCATATCTGGAAAGGCTGAACTGTACTGCTGGTTTTGTCAAGAGATTTTGTAGTGATTAATATTTGACCAGCTCTTAAAAGGTACCGGAAGCTTGTTGTAGTATCTTCCCTATTCAGCTCCTGCCGCACACATCTGAATTTATTTTCTTCCTGATTGGCTTTAAAGGTGTGTAATCATGCGAGACTTAGACTGTTGACAGCACAATTTTAATTCTTAGCAGCCGCCCAGCAGACAGTCGGTGCAGGAACAGCGTGCAGGTTCCCTCTGTCCCCTCGTTTTAATAGATGCACTGCTATCTCACTTTCATTAGTGGTCTCACCTCCGAACGCAGCACTGAAATGTTATCAGCTTCTCTCTTGGTCTTTCATATTCTTGCCATGCTCGGGTGCGACTGGAAGCTGCTGTATCCTCGGAAAGCTGAGGATACACCTACCCCACACGGTGCAGCTCAGCATACAAGTGCTGGCTCTCCGAAAGGATCTTGCTTTGATAGCAGGGAGATAAGCATGGGCTAATTTACCTTGCCTGTGAGTTCCCTCGGTTCAGCAGCGGTGTACCTGAGCTATCTGCCATCACTGTAGGCCAGGGGTTCAGCTCTGATAGGCTTGGGGTGTGCTGCTCCACTACAAGCAGGAGATGTTGTGCAGGGGCAGATTTTGCATCACTGGCATTTGTATCTGTAGCAGGAACAGCCTGACTCTTTCTCCTGACAGCAAACAGTCCCTGTGTCACAGCTCAGCAGCTTAAGAGCAAGGACAGGAGTGCAGTGCTAAGGCTGCTGTTGTAACTGAACTGGAGCTGCCAGGTACCCTGAAGCTTCTTTTTGCTGCTTGTATTAACTACTATTTCTTTATTTTCTTCAATTATTTCTCAACTGCAAAATACCAACGTCTTTTATTTTTTTTCTTTTATTTCCTTTTATAGCACTTTAAGTGCCTCTAGCTCTTTGACTTTTGCCATATATCTATCATCAGGAAGGTTGTTTTAGATGTGACTACATTTAGCCCAATGCATAAAGAGAAGTATTACTGCTGATCTCATTTTGAAATGTTACTAAGAGGGAAAGTGAAATTACTGCAGGTTGTTTTGAAGCAGGAGCAGGGTTTGTAGTCAGAAGCAATGTTGCAGTGTTATAGGGGAGAAGTGAACTGATGACAAAACCAAGAGTGAGTAGAGAAGGAGGCCTTTGCTGCTTTGAGCTGCACCCTGTGCCATCTACCTGTGCTGCCCAGCCTCTCCAGTGACGGGAATCCCTGTGTTCTTAAAGCATCCTGGGCGGGCTGAGCTTTATTGTGAAGGATCATCTTTGAGATATGTTGATTATCAATATTTAAAAGGGCTCAATTAGAAGTTCAGGCATATTACAGAGTGCAGCTAATAAGAGCCATGGTGTGAAATACAATAGCACTCTGGTGACACTGTTACAGCATCACAGTTAATGACCAAAATATTAAAGAACTTATTGAAGTTCAATCATCAATCAAGGTAAATTGATTCTTCTGGCAAAGAATGCAAATGTGTTCCTTTGATACTGCGTGAATACCAACTACCCAGGCTCGGCTCACACTCATTTCTGTGGTTATCAATTTATAAACAGCTGGCTGACCCATGGTGAAAGGAAGAGGGGAATAGCAATAATTAATGTTCCATTTGCTAATTACTGGCTGAAGTTGTCACCATAATCCTGATCACTAGATTTTTGCTCAGTTTGCTCCTCTTTGCATGTTGTCTCCATCACTGTCTGTTGAACCTGGGGCTAATTTCAACAGAAGAAGTTGGAGAGGGGATGAACGGTTTAAGTCTTTCTGCAATCAGCGTTTTCTTCAGACACTAAATGTGTGTGAAAGTGAGACTGAGAGTCTGTCTTGGTCAAAGTTGCCATTATAATCAAGATATCACTGGAGCAGAGACTTGTTCCCCTGCTGTCAGGAGGTCATCAGTGCCTCTTCAGATCCTGCTCTGGTTCTCTTTCACCTTTCTCATCCAGTTTGCTCTGTTGGGCCCTACACTCAAAGATCTCACAGAACTTCTCCCCTCTAGTAGTTTGTTCCTTTTACTTTCGTAATTCTTTGGCTGTGCCAGTACCATCAGCCTTTGCTTTGTTCACTGGTGAAAATCTTGCTTGCAGCTGTGCTGCCCTGGGCACAGAGCTTGCCTGCCATCCCTGGACCCTGCATACCTGGGATACTCTTCCCATCTCCCACTGAAACCTATAAACACAAGTACAAAGCCTGCTATTTTAGTGTGATCCCTCCTTCTCCTAAAAATGCTGTGTTACTGTCACGTGGGTATGTTTTTGGGGTGCATTATGTTCCATGGGGAGTAAAATTTCAGGACAAGATGAAAATCCTCAGAGGCTGCAGCTGGTTTCCATGCCTGTGCTTGGATGTCCCCTCTCCCCAGCACTGTGCAGTACACCTCAGGCTGTGCAGCCTCACAGCTGCACTTGGCATCCCATGAGGGCTCCTTGCACGGGTGCTTTGTTGTTTTCCAGAGTGGGCAACAGGCAGACTGTCCTCTCACCTGAGCCACCACAGGAGCAGCAGAGATCTAATGGACAGTAATGATAAACACTGATCTCCTCTCATGCTGCTTATACAAATGTCATATTATGCTCTTTTAATGTAAAGCAAGAACAAGCCATTCCTCACATCAAGGACAAGGAGTTGGCACCATGACCATGGCCAGCAACTCCTGAAATCTTGCCAGGACTGATAATATAAAAACTAAAATTGCTGTAGTAAGAATTACGTTTGTTATATTTCATAAAAAATACCCTCATTTAACATTTTCTATGAAAGACCAAACTGTCAGAAATAAACCTAGCTTTATAATTGATTTTTCCTGCGTGGACTGCTCTCCATCCCAGCCTTTGAGTGAGCCTCATTTATATGTGAAGTGCATGTTGAGTACGAGTAGGAGCTGTAGAAGAGAGAGACAGAAGAGCTAAGTTGTTGCTGGGAAGGAAGGAAGTACAAATGAGAGAGAGAGAGGTCAGACATTCTGCCTAGGAATACAGATTTTTTTTTTTGAGAGATGGTTATTGTCTTTTGTTCCACTGCCCAAAGTTACCCTAAGGACAAATGCAGTAACACATGTTTTCACATGCCCATAGTTTTTTCTACTGTCTACAACGAGGAATGCAGGCCCTAACTACAATAAGGGGTACATAAAAGGCCACGAGAAGTAATCTACAAATGGAAAAATATTCCATGCAACAAAAGACTTGAAGCTCTGTGTGCTGCACTTAGCAGAAAGAGGAGCAAGAGGTGAAATATTTGTGGAGTATGAGTGCCTAAAGTGAGAGAAGGTGCTAGCTGCAAAGAATGGCTGTTTAATCCATCAGACAGAGCCAGAACAAGAATCAATAACTGGAAGCTGAAACCAGAGAAATTCAAGCAAAAATAAGGCTCAGATCTCCAACAGTGGGGCTGATTTGCCACTGGAAGCATCGGCTTCTCTCTCTCTCTCTCTCGATGTTATCTAACTCTGGACACCTTTCAGCAAGACCTTTCAGCCCAGCTGAAAGGAAATAGAGCACAAGGCGAGTGTGAAGGGCTGCTGCATGGAATTTGTCACGGCAGGTCAGGCAAGGTGACCAAATACTCTTACTGGCCTTATAATTTTTACCTGGAAATATAGCAGGTAATTTTTGGATTAGCTCAGATTTGTGATTCTCCTTAGATCTTTCCCTTGAAAGCAGCAGAGAACTGATTTTCACACAGGTTGTTTTGAAGTGGGAATGAAATCAAATGAAATTTTTGCTTGGTAGTAAGTAACATCCTCCCTGGGGTGGCATGGAGAAGAATCCAGAAAGCAATCGTACAGATTAGCAGCAAACCTTGCTCTCCGTCTTTGCAGGCACACGGCTGCAGTCACAAGGTTAACTGTGTCCTTCCATCTTGCAATTCCCCCTCTGCATCAGGTGGCAACTTAAATTCCTCTACAGGAAAGTGCAGGTCCCTTCTCTGGGGTCTCAAAGATGGTGGCTGTGCTAAAACTGCACTGCTGGATCAGCATGCCGTGAGTCCTAGGAGGACATCCAGAGTGGATGTTTCTCTTTCAGGTGAGAGCGAGCCATGGAACTGGCTCAGCCCTGGTCCTGGGAGGTTGCTGTAAGACAGTGTGTGCAGTGCTGGTTTGGGATTTTCCAGTAAAGTCAGAGTAAAGGGGAGGGTTGAGTTCTGAGACCATATTGTGCTAGTGATTGACCACTAACAGCAAACCCCAATTCTCGTCCTGTTGATGTGGAAACAACTAAAAACAGCTCTTTCAGGAAATTAGAGTGGGGATAGATAGGATACATGCATGCAGGGCTCACTTGTCATCACTTTCCCAGAAAAGGAATCTTTCTGGAGGTTACTGGAGAGAAACTGGCAGCCGTGGGAGCAGGAAATGGTGTGGCTGCAATGCTGCAGCTGGTAGAAAATGCTGTCAAGTTTCCTCAACTGTCAGTTAGGAGGAAAAGAAAATGTAGCACAGAGCTGCCAGCACATCTGGCGTAAAGTAAAAGTTTAACTAAGGTGTCTGTCCTCCAGTTTGGCTGGTTACACACTACCCTAGAACAAACTGTGGAAAAGCTGACAGGTAACAGATGGTGAAGGCAGCGTAACTTTGTCCACTGGCTCCTCCCAGTCCTGCTCCATTAGCAGAAGCACCTCTGCCCACCTGAGTTAGGTGGCCTGTAGGAGCACTGCTGTGGGCTAAGCTAGGCCCATGCCAGCAGGGTTGTTCTCAGGTTATTTGACACTGGCTGCCTTGTTTGCCATTGTCAGTAACCACAGCTGTCAGGTATGGATTTTGGTATGTCCCTTTTGCCTCTGGTAATGGCTCATAACTACCATGTCACTGTTCTGTTTTTAGGCAAGAACACAAAGCTCACCCTTTCTCCTGCAGTCATTACTCATTATCAGGTTATTTTCATTAAATTATTGTATGTCTCCTATTACTTGTAACTACAGCTAGAAAACACAGAAAGATGTTAGAGTCATTTTCACGCTTGGTGGAACCAAGACCAAGATCCCAGTGGTCCAATGATCTGAATTTGCCACAGTGTTTAGGGTCAGTTGTCTATGGTCAGGGAGGAGCAATATTTGCTGCACTGAGCAGGAAACAGCTAGTTAAGAATAAATGGAGCACTCAGAGATGAGAAGCAGAAATACTCGTCCTTTTATCATCACCATCTGCTTTTTTCCCATGGAGGCATGTGGCGTACTTCACTTCAGCCTAATGCCAGCTCTGCCCACAGGGGTTTAGATGAAACAAATGAAATTCCTTTCTTCCTTATACTGTCCTTGTAAAATTGCCTGACCCTCAGTCTTTGCCCTCTTTCCCTAAGGTCGAAACCAAAACAAAATAAAAAACAAAAAACAACTAGTGGTGAGGACCCTATTACTTTCTGCCTCTGTCTACATTTCCATAATGACTTAATGCTTTCTGGTATTCAGATGTGATGAGCATAGTTTTGGGGGGGATTGAGACGGTTGCATTTGTATTGAGTCCTCCCTCACTGCTGGCATCACCATCAGCTTATCTGTGCACAGTCATTGGGATGGTGTAGCTGCTGAGTTACCTCAGCTTAGTGTCTAGACTCTTTCTCTCTAGAACGATGATTAAAGACTTAGCCAAACCAATCCAGTCAGTTGTGCTCCCATCCAGTCTAATCCCACTGGGGAGAGTGTGGGAAGCAAACTGGCAGCTGTGGCCATTTCCACCTGAGCTGAAGAGCATCTTTAAGACTCTTCTGGACTTTAAGCTTGTGGAAGCTCTTGGCCCACCCTGAACGTCCTTATGCGTTCTTCTTAAAATTACTGCCTTGCCTAGACCTTCTACATCTTTTCTTCTCTCCCTCCTGCTCCCATGTGAAATGATACAGTGCACTGGCACATTTCCTCATTAGCACAAATTTCTTTGGTGGCTGAATTGTGTGCGGTGTTAAAATCTGGACTGTGGTTGTCAAAGCTAGGATGCTTAGAGAAGAATGGCTTTTTACAGAGCCATATGCAGCTCAGGCAAAATTTGGAAAAGAAAATCTGTCTGTAGAGGCAGCGTGACCCTTTTTTTTTTTTTTTTAACGTGAGAGAGCCACATAACACTTGAAAATATGTACTGTAACCACAGCCCCAGCTTCTTTATGAGCATGCATAGTGGGCATTAGTTTTCCCTGGGCATTTGAGGATATGCTGCATGGGGAGAAGGCAGCAGCTTTGTTGTAGACACCCAGCAGTGATGGGAGGAAGCTGCACTAGGCAGTAGCACGTTCTAAAATCCAGTTCATACAGAGCTGTGCATTGCTCAGGACTGGCAGTCCTGCCCACTCTCTTTGGACCTGCAGGGTTTAATAAGCTGCCTTGGCACAGCAGCTTTCACATTCCTGCACTATGAACTGTGCAAGCTTTCTCCATGTCCCCACTGCAGTTTATAAGCTCTGTCTGCCAGGGATGCTCTGGAGCACCTTCAGCTTCATAAATAGGGTTGTCAGGAATATTTTTAAACACAGCTGACCAGTCTCTTAAGAAGTACTCAAATACAGATTGCTAAATGGTGAATTCAGCTAGAATGCTTTGAGATACTTTTCTTGGAAAGCTGTGAGAGTTTACAACCTTCTCTCTGCTATCTCCAAGATACAGATTTATTTGACTTCAGAATCCCTGCAAAATTCCTCCTTAGTCAGTACCCGCTCCTAGGCGGTTCTTCCACTTGAAAATAGTTAATTAGTCATAAATATGCAGTGACTGGCCAGTCTCCCTAGGTAGATACATACCAATGAAATACGATTTGTAGAATTTGGGATTGCTGTAGGTGCTACGGAACGTTCAAAATTAATATCCTCAAGTGAGTATCCCATGGGAGGTTATGGTAATGCTGATGTCCTCTTAAAACTCAGGATTGTTGAAAACACACATGAAATAATGGGTAATAAGAATTCATATAATCATCTCTGAAAAGTTAAACATGAATCAGCAAGAATTGATTGCTTTATAAGACAGAAGTTTAATGATCCAAAGAGCAGCAGTAGTGGTACCATTTTGTTCCTCAGTATGTAGCCCTGCAGAAAGAATTACCATGATGCCATATAACAAAAATGTTAGAAAATCTAGTACAACTGTTAAAACTGATAGGTTTTTGATGATTATGAAATGAATTGTACCAGGTTTCTACTAATGCAGAAAATGCCTCTATGGTACAATAAGTGGAACTGTGTGATCTGTGAAGCCTTAGGATTGCAGTTTCATAGAAAGAGGTGCGTGCCATGCCTCCTACTACATTATGTATTCCCCCTGGAGTACTTCCTTCTTGCAGAGTTTCAGGTATGGCAAAGATGAGCTGTTACATTAGCAAAAATCATTGCCTGCAATCGTGTATCATTCCAAGAGCTAAGTCTTTGTAATTAGCAAAGGGAGCAAAGCACTTGCCGTGTTGCTGTGGTACAGAACTGGTATTAGGCAAATGGAAGCTGGGCAGTGTGGTTTTTGGATTGTGTGTATTATAGGACAGCTGCAAGTAGTGTCACAATTAAATGTGTCTGTTACCACATGATATCCCTCCTCTTCAAAGTGCTTTGTACTGTGCTCTTGGGGGTGTTGCTTTTGCTGGCTTGGGGATGTGTACAGGCAACCATTCTCATACAAGCAGTAGTTGCAGCTGCCAATCCTGTGCAAAGACAGACAGCTAGGGCAGATCCCTGCACTCTTCATTTGGTTTTAGTACTTGTGCACGTCCCCAGCGTGGCCAAGAAGGGGCACTCACTTGCAGCAGTCTGGGCTTAGTCTTTGGTCAGCAGCAGCCATCTCATCACAGGGCTGTGAGGTTTCCTGTGGGGTTGGACACTAACTTACTGCAAGGCCCCCAGCCACCGTCTGGGAGCTGCACAGAAGAGCTCGTTTAGGTGAGGTGTCTGTCAAAGAGGCATTCAAAGGCCCATCTCCCTTTCTCCCTACAGGGTGATTTAATTCAGAGGCTGCCGCCTGCGGAGAGGGGTATCATTCAGAGTGAAATTACAGACAACTGACACGATCCCTGTCCTCGTAAATCCCCAATAATTGTGACAAATGTCTGGAGCACCGCAGGCTTGCCGTGCTCTGCCAGCTGCCCTGCCAGCCCGGCAGTGTGACCTCATCCCAGGGCTGCTGGGACCCGAGCTGGGCTTTTAACTGTCCTCTGGCAGGCACACACAGGATCGGATCTGGTTAAAGCAGCCAAAATGGCAGCAGTTGTTTCCTGCTGCCTGGTTTGTTCATATTGATTACAGACCCTGGTGGAAACCCACAGCTGAAATAGCAGAGTTTGCTGCCAGTTTTGCTGTGTCAGCAGAGTCCTGAGATTTCAGTAGCGTGAGATCAGAAGGGAGATTATGTCATCTGTCCCGATGTCCTCACCTCTCAGACAGTCAGCAGATAGTCCTGTGGTACACCCAGGCCTCTCATTGCACAGGAACCCATCCCAGGAGAACAGGAGGCTCAGGGGAGCTCCTGATGCTGAGGCCCCCATGATGCAAGGGGGGTGTTTGCAAGGGGCTCGTGCCATCCCTGTGCACTAAACTAGGCTGTTCCTGGTGGGGAAAAGGCCCTTCCTCTCCCATGGGCCTCATCTGGTTTCTCTCCTTGGAGATCCATTAGTGTGTCTGATCCCTCAGCTTTCTACAGGTTTCATGGGATTATTCCTGGTGCCAGCCCCAACCATTGCTCTCTCCAGCCCCATGGTTATAGCTGTGGCTGCTCTCTGCTGCTTCAAGGAAAGCTGGGAAGGAAGCAAAACCACGCGCGCGCTGCAAATAAAATTCCTCCCTGAGCAAAGCAGGCAGTTGTTTGAAGCCCTGGGCTACAGGAATTGGTGAGAAGTTGTCTTGTTGCAGCTGTCACACGTGTGCTGAGGGCAACACAAACATCCATCCACTCCTGCCCCTGGCCCGCTCAGCGACGCAGGTGCTGCGTTCGGCACTTTGGCTGCACAAACCGGGCACTGCTCTCTGGCCCATGAGCCCAAAGTTCTTCTACGCACGTGCACTAGTGATGCAGCTTCTCCAGCAGACTGAAGGAGTCTTTTCATAATTTTTTTTAATCTCCCTTGAAAGATCCCAAGCAGCGGAGAGTCCCGTCATCCTTCCTGAGATGGGACAGTTTTGACATGGCTTCTCCAGGAAGAGGTGGTGCCCATCTCCAGTGTGGCACGTGGCAGTGTGACATGGAAGGCAGGAGCAGAGCCACACCAGCACCTGGACAGCCATGGAGTCGGCCCAACACCCTGTCAAGGGTCAGGGGCCATGGCTGTGTGGTGGAAGGAGTTGCAGCCTCTGTGATATATTTTTCTTTCATGCACTCATATTTTACTGATTGCAGCAGCTGGTAAAATACAGGCTAAAAGAACACGTGGGGTTTTGTCCCAGTGTACTGTTCCCTCCCCTTTTATGTTGCATTGAACTTGCTTACTCAGGAAATTCTTTTTTTTATTCCCGAATTAAGGATGTGAAATTTTTATCATTTTAAGATTTTTTTTTAAAAAATAATAAAACTATCCGTGGAGCTGCCACATTGAGATTGATTCATCTGGAAAGAGTGGTATTTAAAGCTAATCTTGCTTCAGTTCGTAAATTGCTTATTATGTGTGATGCTTAGGTCTTGAATCGCTTTTCTTGGCCAGGGTGCTCCAAGCTCTAGGGGAAGAAGAGCGTGAAAGGTGCAGCTGCATTTAAAACTGAAGTGCTCATTTCGAAATATCTCCCTGTAGCAATGGGAATTTTTCTCCCCTAAACAAGTGTTTGGTTTCAGGCTGGTTGGAGACACATCCTCGAGGAAATAAAAGCTAAAAAGGAAAAAAAGAAAGGACTGTCTGCAGATTCATTTTTCCATTACTTGGAAGTCATCTTGTATATAATTTAGATGGGTCTTAACGAGGCATAAAGTCACTTTCAGAAAATTGATGACTCTTCGTTCACTTCTCTGAAATGAGGGCCTGGAGCCTTCCCTTTGTTCCTTTGGTGGGATCATCAGATCTGATTGCAGAAACCCGATGAAGCTCTTAATCCAAGCACCAAGTAACCACAGCTCTGGCCTTCTCCTCTTTATTGATCTTGCGGCTGGGCCACATTTCTATTTCAGCCTAGTATATACTCCATGTTTCCTTATCTCCAGTGAAACTCATCCCTGGCCCTTCTGGATTTGTTAACTCTTTAGTCCCCTAATGTTGTCTAGAAGGGTTCAGAGAGCCTGTGGGTGTGCGGAGAGGACTTCCACCAGCTCTGACTCCTAATTTGCAGTTATGTGGGCAGAGCCTGCAGGACCCAGTGCACCCACGTTGTTGGGGTCTGTGCTAATCACAACATATTCAGAGCCTCCAGTTCCACCTCTTTTTATCTTTATTTGCCCCCGTTGCAAAACCAGGATGCTGGCACAGTCGTTGTGGGCACATCATGGTGAGTCCCAAGCATTTGCAGGATTTATGCCTGTGGTGGATTTGCCTGGGCAGCCTGAGAGGTAGGTGAGCCCAAAGGATAGTCAGGGGCCCGTGGGAGATGGTGCATGTTGTACATTCCCTGGTTCTTGATTTGTGAGTTCGAGCACACCGGAGAAGTCAGCAGGTGTGAATTTTTCATTGCTGCGTCCTCCCCGTGCCTCAGGGTGCCATGAGCTGCAGTTTGCCAACTTGCTGCTTCGTAGCAGGAAAGGTCAGGAACCTCATAAACAAGGTGAGAATCAGAGTGGGGCGGCACAGCCACCCGGGCTGCTGATTCCTCCTGACATTAGAGCGCTAATGAATGTTCTGTCATGGTCCCGTGAATATTGCAGGAAGCTTTCGCCTCCCGCCTCCCCTGCCTTGGAGTTACCAAGGTTACCTGACGTGACTTTCCTGGGAGAGAGGAGCAATAGCTGCAGGTCGGCGGCTCCCAGGAGCATCCCGCCTGCGCAGCAGCGTGGGGAGCGTGGCCAGTGCAGCCTTGCCATCCTCCTGCTCCCTTTGCCTGCTGCTGTTTCCCTCGCTCCCACCCCGCTCTGCCTAAGGAGTCACCGGTTTCATTTTATTTTAGGGTTTCTTGAGTAAGGATCATATTAATTTTGTTTTGCTTGCATAACCCAGACTGTTATCATCCGACTAATTACTCACATTTTCCTTCAGACAGCAAATGGGAGAGATAAAGCTGCAGCAGGTTTATGCGATTTCTGCTTATCAAATTACTGTAATTATTTGAAGAATGGCTTAAAATTGTATGGAGTAACGAATTTAATTACGAGTTTGCAGCGATGCCTTGTGCTGCATGTGGCTTGCAAATGGGCAAGTTTATGAGAAGCTCTTCCCAGAGCGGCAGCGGGCGGGATTGCAGCACGCTCCTGCAAAGAGAGCCTCCAGCGCCTCCGTCCCACGGCAAGGGGGGTGTGGCACGCTTTGCAGGTTGGCTTGACAAATGGTGCTCATCATTCAGCTGATCAGCTCGCTTAGTCCAATTCTAACACGAACCCAGGCAGCACAAAGTGCCGGCAGCCACCTGGTTGCGGTCGTGGCATGCTGCAGCTGGTTGGCTTTGCTGATCTCCTCAGCCCCGGGGCATGCGGGGGACCAGCTCACTTGCCCAGACCTCCACAGCTCCTCCTGTTCAGGAGATCAGCCCGAGGGTAGCTGTCAGGGAAGGCAGGTCAGGCCGTGCTGACAAACCTGTCCCACCAGAGCCACAGCCTGTTGCAACCTGCTCCGAACATTCAGGGTAGTGTTTGCCACCTCTCCGCTCTGCACTAGGAAGAGCAGATTTTTTTTCATCACAGCTGGGAGATGCACAGGGACCCTCCTGACCCCGGTGAGCTGTGGAGCACACACTCTCCTCCCAGCATGTCCCCTGCAAAGCAATTAATTTCTCCCTGCCTGCTTGTGCTTAGTTCCGGGTGCTGTAAAAACTTGTGTTCTGTGCTCCACCAAAGGGCTCCAGCCCTTCCTGAAGTCGGCAAATGGGAACATGGCAGCTCTCCATCCCCACAGCCGCAGGGCTGGTTGAACAGCTTGAGACACATCCACATCCCCTGCCTCTTTGCACAGATGTGGAAACTTTGTGTTTCCTGTCAGCTGAGGTAGTGACACAGTATATGAGATTTCAGTCCTTGGTTTGTTGACTAAAATACAGGCAGTAACGAGAGGGTTGTAGGAATAGTGAGCTCTACAGGCAGATGGTTGGGACTGGACAGTATTTTTTATGGTTTTTTTTCATTACATGCTGCTGGTATTTGATGTAGATGCTGTTAAGGAAGTGAGTAAATAGCTAGAAAGACTAGTCCAGAAAGGTGCAAAGCCAGATGAAATACTGTCCTTCAGAGCAGGATGGTTTCAGAAAGCAGGAATGAGAGACAGCATAGCAAATGTGGATCAGACTGACATTCCCAACAGAACTGGATTGTGGAGATAGACATAGGGCCAATAAAGTGAAGAGATTTGGACTAGATGCAGTTAGGCAGTGCAATCACAGAAAATTGGAACTGGTATACGGGAAGTGGGAAAACTGCAGGAACTTCAGATCTGTGCTGAGATGTTAGTTGATTCATAAAGGACTGTTGGCTCATCTGGTACAACCTGACTGTCACCTTGTTCTGTGTGGTATCCCTTACAACTGGATAGATAGTTCAGGCCTAACTACTTAAAATGTCAGATATGAAAGGCAAAACAATAGGTGGCCAACATCCATCCAATGTCTGAAACCTTTGCAATGATGAAATGGCTGAGATGATGCTAACAAATGGTTCGTGGTCTACAGCACAGGGATTACAGTGTTAATTTGGGGGGGTGAAATTAAAACAAAGGTGGCTACCTTAAGGGGTAGCCAAATTTCAAAAGTGCAAGCCTGCCCTAATTTAAGATTTAGGCAAATCTGGCTTGCATGCAAAGAGAAGAAGGCATTAGCAGTCAAAGCCCTCATCTTTCTTGACGCGTGAATAAGGGAGTTTCTGTGCAGGATGGAGTTGTACATGATATTATGTCTGTCTAAATGCAAGGTCAAAGCAGATTCTAAATGGCATTGACTTTTAAAAGAGCTTGTCACAAGGCAGACATGAATTCTGCATAATCTCTGCAGTTTTATGTAAGCGAGGAAGAAGCGAGGTGCGGTGAGAGCGCCAAGAAGAAATGTTGTTGTTGAAGCCATAAACCAGGTGCAATTTTTGGCAGTCTTTCCATAAACATGCTTAAGCCAGGAAGGGAGAAAAGCCCACTTTAATTTGGAAAACTCATAAAGATTTGTGCAACGAATGCTGTAATTGTTAGTGTGTTGATGGCGGTCGTAAATACAGCTGAGTGAGAGGAGATTGCAGGGCATGGCAGCTCACCCTGAGTCTGGCTGGCTGTGGCTCCAAGACTGACCTCCAGCCACAGCCAGCCCCTGTGGGTGTCTCCAAGGAGAGTGTTTTCTCCTTCCCACACTGACATGAACTGTTTCCACAGGGAAACAGGTGTCAGCATGTGGGACAACAGAAAGAGAATGCCTTAAGCACCAGAGCATGAGATTTCATTACCCTTAGTGTTTTTAGCCTTTATAGCTGCAAATGTTATTAAACATCATAAAATTGTCCAGGTTTCTTTAAGTTCAGCTGCAGCACTTTTCCCACTTTGTGCTTAGATGAAAAAAGAAGACAGCAAGGCTTGTCTATGAAAAAATGAGAAAATAAGAGTCATCTTAGAGTCTTAAAAGCAGTTTGAAAACGTGAAATAAAATTAGCAATAATATTTTGCACACAAAGCTGTCTTCAGGAAGGATCTGTTATCAGAGCAAATAACAGTGGCTAATGTTGTCTTCTCTCAGTCATTTTTAAAGGTCATTTCACGATCAAAATCTACTTGCTAATTTAATTTCTATTCTCAGTGTAAAATGTAAGATGATGCTGTTATTCTGTTTGCAGGTGGTTTGCTGGGGAGAATCAACCTTTGCGCTCAGTATGTGAAGGTCTGAGTCCTAAGCTTGTGCCTGTGGTGGTCCAGCTTAGGTAGGGCCCTAATTCCCAATCCAGGGTTTCTCAGGTGTTTAAATCCAAGGGCACTCTGATCTCTCTGAAAAAAAATTGTAGCCTATCCAGGGTAATGTTGCCTCATGGTACCAAATAAAAATTGTATTTTCAGTTGCTTCATTTATTTTTCTGATTTTGCTTGCTGCCTGCATGCGTGAGAAGGCAAACTTGTGTTTATTTGCCATTCTGTAGCAGACCAGGGTTGTTCATGAGCCACAAGTCAAGGGGGAGCTTGTTCTCCCTGCCTCACATTACCCTAGAGATTTCCTCTCCCCAGCTCTTTCTGTTCTGTTGGGATGCACCTTTCCACAAAGTGTGGAATCAGATATGTCGCTGAGCAGAGCTGAGCAGAAAGAGAGAAGGAAAAGAAACCTAGGGAGTGAAACACTTTGGAGAGTCGTATTAGCCTTAGGTCAAGCACTCAACAGGCAATATGAAACTTGGATTTTCAGCTCTCACATGGCTTTGGGACGTTCCCTTCCTACTTTGTCACAAGGAATGATTTCCTCTGTATGGGCTCCATAGAGATCTGCCTCAGGTCTGCTCTTGGGGAGGTGTGGTGCAAATCCCAACAGCTGACTGACTGTCTACCAGAGAGCCCCATCTGTGGTATGAAAGCCTCAGGAGCAGGCAGCTCAGATTGCAGAGGTCTGTGATTTCCCTGCCACTTCTGTCTCCAGGAGAAACCCATGAGATCTTCCTCCGGCTGCTGAGCCACGGGTCTGGTCACGAGGAACTGAGTGTCGTCTGGAGAAGACTGGGACTGTGTTGGTTTTCACAGATAGGATGAGGACCTGCTTTATTTTCCCTCAGGCAGGTCATGAGTGTAGTCTGGAAGAAAAGATGAAGTTTTCCCAAGGAGTCTGAGGCCCCTGTGATCATCTCCAACATCAAAGACTCCTTGTGCAGAGTGTCTTGTCCTGACATTTTGTGTCGGTTGTCAGCTCAGTGAAAGTGAGCAGCTGACATTCAACCAATTCCACTTCTGTCCTTGGCAAGGGTGTCCTCTTGTGTCCCAGGCAGTTTTGATGTTGGAGCCCTGTCAGCTCTGAGAATCATATTCTGTGTCTTCAGGGCCTCAGTAGAGTGTGCTCTGCTCAGGGTTTGCTGTTGATGCTCTGAAAAGGGACGCATGGTCTTGTTTACTTAGTGCATGAGGGATGCCTAAGACATGAGTGCCAGCACTTTTCCTCTGGATGAATCGTCCTAGCACCAGTGGCCTGCACACTGTATAGTGAGCTGGGGAAATAAGGATTCACAGTATTCTTATCTGCAAGGAGGTACCTGCCTCTTACATCCTCTAGGAAAGACTTAGAGCAGCCTCTGCTTAGCAGAAAGTTTTCTTTCCTGTTAGTGTTACATCTGGGAGAGCCGTGCCTCATCTCTTGCTTGTAATTACATCAGTAGAGTGTCTTGGGAGAAGGTTAAATAGTCTTTTGTATATCAAATAAAGCCAGTGAACTTCACTGAAATCATTTATTGAAAATAGTCCTGATTATCTGTATATACTGCTGTGTGGTATTTTAAAAGAACATCTTAAAGGGAAACGTGGAAATTGTTTAAGGCCTCTAAAGACTATAGTGCAGAGGCTATGCAGCAAATGCCTTTATAATCTAGGATCTGAAGTAGGCTTTGAATGCAATTGTGTTTTTCACTGTTGTAAAACATGAGAGATTTTGATACAGTAACTCGGATTTGATTCAGAACTTTCTTATTAACTGTTCTTCATGCACATCAAATTTTAGAGACTGAGCTAAAGGGCTCTGCACATCAAGGATGGAACTGACTCAAGGACAGAGCTATTAAGGTGTGTAATAATCAAGAGAGGAGAATTAATTGTCTTTAATTTGGCATAAATCCCAGGGACCGTAACTTAGGTTATTAGGGATTCAGGGCCTATTTCCAATTAGTTATACCCAAGCATGCTCAAATATCCAACTTCGGGAGTCTAATCCATGAGTGTGTTAGCACAGCGTTGGTTGACATGCTAATAAAGGACAGCACTGCCTGACCTCTCCATGTGTGGTCACTGCCAGACGGTGTTTGCCCAGCAGTAAATCAAACCGTGCTATTGCTTTATTGTTTCTGACACCTTGCAGTGAGCAGCTCGGTGCCTGTCAGCTGCTCGGGCAGTCTGTGCAGACAAAATCACCTGGGCCGTGCTGGAGCGGGTCAGAGAGGCTGCTGTGGCTTTTACATGCTTTTTTAGTCTTTGAGCTTCCTTCTAAGACATCTGCTCCAGCAAAGCCAGGGTGTCTGCCCTTCAGGTGTATGAAATGTAAATAGTGCAATTGTTATCTGTACCGGAAAATCTGGTTTAACCTGAGCTGGGTTATAGAAAGATGTGGCAGCGGTTTCCTGAGCTGGCAGCGGCAGCAAAAGCACATACTGCGACTGCGTGGCTCCGAGTGCAACACCTCCATGCTGAAAACGTGGGAAAGTATGAGGGACTGCTCAGCCATGACCAGCCAGCTCCCCCTGCACGTCCCTGCAGCGCGGGGCAGAGCTGCTGCATCCCATCCAGGGCAGGGCTGGCTACTGCATACACACCGGGGAATGGAAAACACAGCAACATCACCCTTACTGCAAAGCTCTCAGGGTAAACATCTGGGGGTTTCAAGGAAATGTGGGCCTGGAGAATCCTGTAGAACTTGGAAGCTCTTGTAAGCCAGGCTGTGTGTACCTTGCATCAAAGCACCAAAAGAGTGCTGGCAGAACAGTTGTAACCGTGTGTGTATGTGAGGGGCAGAGGGAAAGATGGTTCAGAGCAAGGGAGACAAACCAATTTATGCACTCAATTCCCCTGTAATCGTTTTCAGAGACCTGCAACCCCATGGAGCTTTAGCCCCTGTCTGTCAAATGCTGCCTGCCAGTCAGTCAGGAATGAAACAATACTTGGACAGGGCAAGAGCACAACCTCTCTTTATAGCTGTTCTCAATTCTGTTTATCCTCAACCTTGACTTTATTGCATGAGTAGATCCAGGAAAGTCCACGGTGGCTACCTCCTCCCCAGCCCCTTCTGTGATTTCCCATTTGGAAAAGAATAAGAATTAAGGAAACCTCAACAGCTACCGTGGAGAACGCTCCTTCCAGCCACTAGTTAGTGGAGCTAGTGCAGGGATCTTCCCAAAGAAAGCTAGACTTACATTTCAGGAAAAAAATAGTAGATTGTCCTTAAGACTTCAAGGCCAACAATCCTCCCATTTTCAAGACAGGGACAAACCTTTTTAAAGCTTTCCTTAATTTAATTTTCCAGCACAGTGAAACTGAAGCTTGCCAAATCCAGGTGTCTGTTTAGCTTTCTTGTTCTGTTTCTGGCAGACGTAATATTTTGGGGGGAAAGGTAGGGACCATCGTTAGAAAGAATACACCCTTCCACCTGGGAAGTAGGAGTCCTATGCCACTGAACTGTGCAGCCCTCCTCGTTTGCCAGGGAAAAGGGGTGGGGAAACCCACAATTTCTGTAGTAGTCATTTGATAAAATGAACCTTTGACTAACAGCAGATATGTCTGAAGTTAGGGAATGCATTTTTCCTGAAAAGCAAAGGAATTTCAGGTGATTTCCTGTATTTGGTTATATTAAGATGAGTACCACAGGAGCCAAGAGATGCCATTTTTTTTATCCACTTGGTCTTGATGTGGTTTCACTGCCAGCTTTCCATTTATCTGTTGCGTGCTCTTTAATTCATGAGGGCCTGCACTGGGGATTTGTTTAAAGCCTTGGCTGAAATTATCAGCCACTCCTTTTATTGCACATCTTTCTGAAAAGATGGGTGTTGTGGCAAAGCAGTAAATAGGATATTGAGCCTCTGCAACACTTGCTATCTGTAAAAAGAAAAGTATGTCCTCTGTTAAACTCTGAGCAATTACATCATCCCAGCATTAAAAACCATCACTTGTCTGGCAACAATATCTCACTTGTGTTTGCATGTAGGCACTGGCTTGCTGTGGGTCTTTGGCTGGGGGCCTTTCTACATTCTTCTGTCTCTGAAGGACTGTTAAGGTAACCAGAGTCTCCATCTAAAGTGATGTTGGAGCCAGTGCAATTAATGGGTCTTCTAGAAAGTGATGGCTTAACATAAGACATAAAACAAATAGTAAGAGGATATATCTGTCTCTGACTCTGGTCAAGTCTTGCTGTGTTTTCCCCTCTATAAAAAATCACTCGCCCACCAAGTAAATAAAGTTAGTTACTCACTATCTCAAGATGTTTTCTGTGATAGAGTGTTTTAAAACTTCTGAATGGAAAGCGGTGATTTGCCGTATCACTGATCTGTCTGGTGTTCAGATTAAATTAAAGCCATTCTTACAATTCTTGAGTGATTTTGGTTCCAGCAGACTCTGTATGCCTGATCTGGCTGCAGTAGGACAAGGGCACTGAAACTTCACATTTATTGTTTCATTTGAAAATAGAATTTCTCTGAAAAAAAGGTACATGTGAAACTTTCACAGACGCAGAGCTACCTGATGTCAATATGTGAATATTTTCTGAAGTTTTTTAAAGGTTATTTTCTTTCTGAATACTGTAAAGAAATAATGCCTTGGACTGTAACTTGTGTTTTACTGCATTGGCCTTTACTGGTCTGGTTCTATGTACTGGTTTTGGTAACTATTAAAAATATTTTTATATGATTTCTGAGCATTTGTTCAAAACGCAGTTTGCTACAATTAAGGAAATGGCAGACACAGCCGCATGCATGAGATTTAATTGATAGTGGCAGGAAAGGATTGTGCTGGAGAAAAAGGCATAGAGTGAGGGAAAAGACAGTATGGGGAGGTAGAAGAGCAGGCTGTTGAGCACCAGGACTGGTGCTTTTCAGCTGTTGCTGCAGAGGAGCCTTGTTTTTGTAAGAATTGTGTTCATCCTCCTTTCCCACACCCACACACCTTGATTACAGGCTTTGGGATTCAAACTCTCACGGCATCACAGAGCAGCTCCATCCCATAGCTTGGCAGTTTTGGAGGTTGACTCCAAAAGTTTCAGTTTACTCTTTGAGATGAGAGAACAAAACGGTGTTTCAGGGCGACGTTCTGTGGGGGCAGGGGGATTCCTTGTTTTCCTTTGGGAGCACTGGCTGGTTGGGAATGCCAGAAGTAGAACATTTTTGTCCTTTATCTAACGACTCTCCAGCTCCTCCCCAGTACGACTTTGAAGTTTCAATTTCCAGGCTTGGGCAGCTTTCCAGCCGCTCTGCCCCCAGCCGGTGGGGATTGTTGTGACCCAAGTGCAGGACCTGGCACTTGGCCTTGTTGATCCTCATACCACTGTCCTTGGCCCGGCAATCCAGCCTGTCCAGATCCCTCTGTAGAGCCTTCCTGCCCTCCAGCAGATTAACACTCCTGCCCACCTTGGTGTGGTCTGCAACCTGACTGAGGGTGTCCTCAATCTCCTCATTGTTAGCCAACTTCCAGTCACCTGGTACCTCAAGGGTTTTCCTTTGGGGATTTTGAGAAGGCTGAAAGATAGGAGAGAGGTGTTTCTCTCCTTAGAAAGTCAATAGTCATTGCTCATCCATTTTGTATTAATACCTTCCTTTTTCAGTAGTTTAAATGCAAGGAAAGGCAGTGCTTTTTCTTTTCCATATTGGAACAATTGCTGGGGTGGGGGGAGGGAAGGCTTTTTCATTAGAGTATTTTATTAAAACATGCAACCTTTTCGTGTCCCTCATCAAAGTTTTTGCTTGAAACTTGCTGGCCAGTGATGCTTTGACAGGCTGCAATGTTCCCCACAGAAGGAGAAGCTACTGGATTGACAGTGATGCAGACAGGCTGCAGAAGCTAAGCAGAAATCAGATTTTAGCACAATCTACCCCTTTCAGCAGGAGTTAAATGACCGAAAATCTTGCATTCTGGCCTGTGAAGTGGAAATGAACAGATTTAGTATTCCAGCTGAGTGGCAACAGGAATGCTTCACTTTAATCTGAAACTCGATGTTAGAAAGCGTGGGAGAGCTCTGCTGTCACATTAACTCCG
The DNA here is from genome assembly GCF_003945595.2 of Pipra filicauda. Lineage (NCBI taxonomy): Eukaryota > Metazoa > Chordata > Aves > Passeriformes > Pipridae > Pipra > Pipra filicauda. The sequence goes on from NW_024104498.1 coordinate 3,271,202, forward strand.
TTCTCATGCACTTTTTCCTGCACTGAGCTGCAACCAAACATACATGGATCAAAAGTCAAATGCTCCATTAATTTAACCACACGTTGGATTTAATGGCATATGGTAATGCATTATTGATTGCACATCTTAAAAATGAAAATCTCTATGCTAATAACACCTCACAACACCTCACAACACCTCACATCGGTGCAGGTAGTATGAAAAATGCAGTGGATTAATAAATGACTTGGAGTGCAAGTAAGAGCTGTTTCCATGCTTTTCCTTGAAAAGATTGAAGTTTTGGGTGTGTTTTAGTGGGAGCGTGTTTACATATTCTGTCACAAGGAAACGTGCAGTAGGAATAATTATGTCGTATTTCCTGTATAAAATATTAAAAAGCAGCAATGGTTTGAAAACAGTTCTAGAGGCAGTTATACTCAACAGCTGGTACCAACAAATGACACAGTCCTGCCTGAAAGCACAGCAGGGTCGTCTTTTGTTGTTCCTTTACTATGGAGTCTTAATAGCTGGCTGCAAAACCCTTCTGAATTCATATGGTTGAAGAACTTTTGTGAGTTCTTTCAATGCATACTTCCAGCTGATGACTCTTTTTTGTAATACTTTTTGAAAGAGCCTAGCCTTATTTATCAGCTGTTGGATATGACCCACAAAACTCTATTTTTACCTACTTGAAATTATGCTGTAATTTTGAGGGGGAAAATAAAAAAGTTTTTTTTTTTTTCCTCACCCAACAAGGATTAAAAAAGGGATGCTTGCTCAGGCAGGGGATCTTGCAAATATGATCTGTTTTATTTGTGTGTAAGCTCTTCCTCACCCACATTTTTGACATTTCTTGATGTAGTTTTTGCTGTGCCCTGAACCCTTAAATGACTTTCAGTGCCATGCACTCTAAGCCCGTTTTGGTACTTCACTAGCATGAGTGACTAGTTTCTCTGGTCTCTCAGGAAAATGTTTGTTTTCATGTGTTCTTGGCTTTGGGTTGTGTGTTGCTTTATGCTCTCGGAAGAGCAGTGGGCTTGGATTTGGAGCAGAAGGTCCGGGGTGTTCCTCACATCTTGAGGCTTTGTATCACACTTCCAGCCACTCTGTGAGGCTGTGTCATCAGCTTGGAGAGGCTTCCCCTGTGGCATAGGGCTTGTTTAGCCTGAGCAGATAAGCTTCTACTATAATCTTCCTTCTTGACTTTTTTAATTCTTTGAGATATATTCGGTCTCAGTCTTAGAAAAACTTGAGTTCAGGACCAAGGCTGCAAATGTGACTGTCAGTATGAGGAAGCCAGAATGGAGAGCCAGAAGAGGTGGTAGCCAGGGTGACAGAAGGATGTTGTGGTAGTAGGGATTTCATCAATGCCATCTCTGACTGTTGCAATCTAATCTGATAAAGGTGTAAATAATTGTTTTCTTCCAGGATGAGTTAAGGTCTCTTGGTTGGTAGCAGACTCCACAGTTAACACATACAGAGCAGAAGTTGTTATTACTTAGGAAGATCCCTAAACTAAGAACTGAAACAGTGGGTTGTGGGTTACATACCTTTAATTTGGTCAGATGTATGACTGAATACTTACTTGTGCTCTGAGTCAGCTTCAGTAGCTGTTAGTCACCCTTGTGTTGCCTCTGTCGAGCACGAGGTTATCTGTGAAGGAGAGGAATTGCCTGTTCCCCACCGAAGCTGTGGCTAGGCTCAGTCATCTCAGGAGATCCTGCAGTGCTTATGAAGACCCCGAATCAGAGGAGTGCAAGGCCATGGTAGTGGATGGAACTTTATCCCTAGAGGGTCTTTTCTCATGCCTTCCCTTGGGGTGTGCTTAAGGGACAGCCATGCTGGAGAGTGACAACTGTTGCCTCACCAGAGCCTGTAGAGCTGAGGCTTTGTATTGTGTCCCAGCCTGAATCTAGACTGGATTAGCTACCCTGTGAGAAGCTCACAGGTAGCTATGGCTGATATGTGACTATTGTCTTGTGTATCCTGGAAGGCTTTGGTAGTGGCAAGCTGCAGTGCTTCTCAAAGGGAAGGAGGAAGTATTTCCTAATGGAAATTTCCTAATTTCCCGCATCCGTGGCATCATCTTTTGTCCCAGTCAGTTCCTTGGGCCAGATCAAGAATCATCATGAGGCCCGTCAGAAAGTTGTTTGGGTGACAGCAACATCTCTAAGGACTGGGAGAAACAATTTGTTTCATCCCATTGGGATGCAGTGTCCCCTCGAACTTGGAGCACCAAGGTTGCCCCTGGGTGGGAGGGAGCACTGGGTGCCAGTGCATGGCAGATGCAGGGTGCTCAGCCCTGGGAGGTGACAGGTTGCTGCAGTGACAGTGTGTTACCTTGTCACCGTGCTTGCAGGAGCATGGAGAGAAGCAGCACAGGGACTTGGCAGGAGCACAGCCTGATTCCTCATCAGAGTGAGCTGGGAGGCGCTGCTTTGTCTTGCTTACTCCCAGGAACACTCACCTCTGCAAAGCCATCCTGCTCCCCTCTGAGGTACACAGGTGCTTGGGAATGACCAGCTACGCTACTGAGAAGGTGTCAGGGCTTGTAAATGGAGATAATTGCTGTCCAGCCATGAAAGGACAACGTTAGCAGCGCCCCTCTGACTCTTGAAGAGTAGCCCTGTCTCCATGGGGTGTTTTTGGACTCATAACCTCTAGAACAAGCAGGTCCCCTGAACTCCCACGCTGTGAGCCCCTGGAGCAGGAATCTGCCTGACAGTTTATCCTCTTCTGCCCATGTCTAGTCTCGTATTTTCTTGAATTTTCCTCACAGTACTTTCTTTGTTTTGAACTGACTCAGATTCTTGCTTTTGTGAACTGTTTTGCTGCTGCTGTGATCTTTCTGAGAGATAGCAAATACTTTGTTTACTGTAAGCTCTTGTGCAGTAATTCATGTGGTTACACTGTGACACAGAGAAGTCCTTCTGGAGCTCGTTTCCACACCCACCCATTCATCTGCACCCTTCTCCCCATTTTCAGTAGACGGCTTCAGCATGTCACGTTGGCATGATGTCATACAAAGCCAGCAGATTTGTCATTAAAAGCCCTGTCATCAATAGATGAATGTTTGTATTTTCTGCCTGCCTGAAACTGTTTTATACTTACTAAACCAGTAATTAAGAGTTTGCTGCCTTTGAAACAGGTTGGTTTCGCTGCCCCACCTTTTCCTGGGGCAATTGCAAGGCGGTGCCAGTGTCGACAGGGGTATTCATTAGCCTCCATGAGAGTTGGCTCCAGCAGGGAGCACACACCAGTGTGCTCCTCCCACCCAACACTGGGCAGCCTTTGGAGACCGTGAATTTGGATAATATTTGCGGTGCACCTCTTGGGGGACTTTTGTAAGAAGGAGGATGTGGAAAGAGAGCATCGCCTCAAAATGGCTGATGAAATAAATGCTCATTGTGCAGCTTCAGTTGAACCCGGACAGAACGATGTCAGGGTTTGCTTATCGTGTAAAGCGATGCCGTCCTTCTGGGCCGCCGGATTGCTCGACTGCTTTTGATTGTCTTGCAGTAATTGAATAGCCATGCTGGGTAACCTGTGCTGAAGGAATCAGAGCTGTTTATTCAGCAAACAGATGTCCTGCTTTGTAGTGTGCTTGCAACGTTACTGGCTTGCATTTTTCATTAGTTAATATTGCCGACTACCCAGGCTGTTGTCCTTGCACTGATAATTTTGCGTTTGCTAATGTGTTTCAGCACCTCAGAGGGAGATTTAGAAGCTTGTAAAATTTGCAGAGTAATTCCATTGATCCACCAAATATGAGTCTGGCAGTAGACAAGGGTTACCCCTGCAGCTTCCTGTGTTACAGTGCATCAGACCACTGCCTCTGAGCAGGATCTGTTCAGCCCTGGTGACGTGAACTGGGTGAGATTCCAGCCTGCCACACCGAGTGGCTGTGGAGCACGTGAAATAGCTTTTGGTTTGTGTATCCTGCTCCTGTGCAATGCTGACCACAGTCAAACACATTTATCAGAGATCTCTCTGCCCTCAATCCATTTCCTGACTTGTCCCTTGCACCACACACTCCTGAGTGATTTCAGATAGCTGGTAGAATTGAAAACAAAGGAGCTTTGTGTTTTAATCATCCCTCCAAGACCCTAAAATGGATGTTGGGCTAGAAGTTCCTCAGCTGATGTGGGCTGGCGGCAGCCAGTGGCCCAGATAAGCTGTTTCCAGCACTGTGTGGGGATAAGGCCAAACATCTCACTTGAAAGGAGTTGAGAACACCCCTTCCAGTGGGGCAGTGGGTTTGATAGATTGTAAGAGATTTAACCTCACAGCTGTAGCTGTAATGCATGGAAAAGCTACTTTTTGCTATTTCCAAATTACGTTTGGTATAATTTTTTTTCTCTCCCTCAGCAGTCTGAGCAATTGGACTTATGATAGTAAGCAGGCCTGGCTTTTATAGGAAGAAGAATGTGACAAATAACTCCCATAAATGTGTTTACAGTTTGCACTATCATTTTTAAAATACCATTTCCTGTGTTGACACAGAGGAAATTCACAGTGTTAGGGGGAAGGTTTACAGGTGCCGTGTCAGGATATGACCCCCAAAACACAATTGCTTGGCTGCAAGAGCAGTGAGTGCTGCACAGTGTGCTGGTAGGAACCTGATATGCAACTTTTCTGTTCTGTGAGAGATTACAAGTTTTGAGCAAAATCCTGGGGGTAAATCCTGCAGGATTCAGCTGTCAACAGCTGTGCTCACCACAGACTCCTCTGCAGGCCTTTTTTGTAAGCAGCTGTTATCCACACACCATTCCATGCTGGGGCTGATCCGTGCTTCTTGTAAGACGTAAATTGCAACTGCCTCCGTGTCCCTTATCATCACCTGATATTTGGAGAGCTGCAGAAAATAAGGACACACCAAGGGGTACGTGTCCCACGGCGGCATCCTCAAGAAAGGTAGTTTTCTGGGGAGCTGGAAATCAAGCCGTGTAATTGCAGCTGCTCTGAAGGAGGTCTCAGCTCCAGTTTGGCGCTGTGGGAAAGGTTTCTTACCTTAGCTTTTCCCTTAAAGATAGGAAAATGTGTGGCACAAAAGAGCTGTATGAGAGCAGGGGTTAGATTTCTGTCACCTCAGAAAGATTAGCAAAGGGAGCTGTCAAGTGAGCAGGAGATATCCTCTGCCCGTGCTGTCACACTAGATGCCAGAGGGACATTCCTGGCTCCTTGGTGACTGCTGCTAGCAAGACCTCAGCCTGACTGTGGATTTTCCAAGTTTCAGTTTGTAACTGCAAAAACCCATTCGTTTGTTTTTTCTCCCTTGCTGTTTCCCTCTCCTTTCCTCCTGCTTCTCTCCTCTTTTCCTGCTTTCCTCTGTCATTTCAGCCGTTGGTGCTATAGTCCATGAAGGGAATTAGAGCTTTCAGTGCCTGAAAAATTCCTGTTGTGCCTAGATTTTACTCGCTCTAAACTAGTGCCTGCCTTCTGAAAGTCCCTGAAACCAAGAAAGAAAAACTGGTTTGGATGGTATGCACTTGAAAGCAGATTCATAGCCTGTTTTAATGTGCATTGAAGGCACTACTGGCTCTCCTTGAATAAAGCCAAGTGCTGACAAACTCATTTTCTAGAATAAGAGTATCCAGGTATTGGCTGGAATAGGGATTTGGCTATTACTGACGAGCTCCATGTGCAGACAAGTTAGTACAGCTAACAAGGGCTGAAAGGAGACACGACTGAGCCTCATAATTAGACCTAGATTAGACTTTTGCCTGAGGGGAAGGCAAGGCAAGAACAGCTCTGAACTCCTAACGTCGCCTGTAGTGTTTGAACACAGAGACATCCCTGGCCCTCCCAGTGAAGTCAGCAGGGCCACGCCGGGCTGGAGCCGAGCCCCGTTATCTCTGCAGGAGTGTTGCTGGCAGGGCAGGCGTGGGCTTGTTCTGGGCTGTGCTCTGCGGTGTGACCAGCTCAGGTTTTCTCCAAAGCCACTCTTTTCCAGGAGGGTTTTGGGGGGCTGCCAGAGCCACACAGTACAGGGGAGATCTAAAGTAGCTGAGGTTCCCCATCTCGTGATGGCACAGGCACCTGAGGCCCTTGGACCATCTCTGGAGAAGGTGCTTGGCCTCCCCATGAGCTGACCTTGTGCCAGTGCACGTCCCCTGAACTACCCCAGAACTAACATGAGGTGAACTCTGGTGTCTGAGGTGTCATCAGAGACCGGCTGTCAGATTTCCCCTGGCATCTCATCTCACACTGATGCGAGCTTGGACTGCTGCTCTTAAACACCAGTGCTGCCTCCACATTTGACTGACAAGGGATCAAGCAAGTCCTTGCCACCTTTGTGCTGGGGTAGATGCAGGCATGCCAGTGCTGCTTGCTGGAGTTTTGGTGGTTTCAAGCTCCAGGCATGCATGAAAACTGTGCTGTACCAGTACCAGTGCTAGCCCAGGGAACCCCCTGTGTCTCCGACTCCAAAGGATGCATTATATCTCTATTACCGTTTGCCACAATAGTTTTGGGGCTTGTGTTCAGTTAAGAGGGAGAAGATCACATGAGCCTTGCATGCCTACGTGTGCTTGTCTGAGTCCAGCTCAGTGTGGGGTCTGGGTACTGAAGGTCATCAAGTGGTGGTAACCTTCTGTTCAGGTGTTGAGTGCACAGCATTCTCAGCTGGGCTCCCTAATCGTTTGGACCTGCAGGGGGTGGATGGTATGGGAGCAGCACTTTATGTAACCTCGGAGTCCAGAAAAGGCTTGAGCTAAGAGGTCTAGTTCAGCAGAGGTAGCTTTGCTGCTGGGTGTTTGTAATCAGCGTCTCTGTTGTACTCAGTGAAGCCAAGGTTAGATCGCGTAATTCCTGCTGGTCTGTGACTCATCACAAACTGCTAATTTTGATTGAACAGTCACTTCAGTGCAGCAGGCACTGTGTACCTGTGGATCAGACACTGTGAAGCACCCTCTGATCGATCTCATGTCTGTGGGCCAAGGATCACTGCAGGCAGGAAGAGATTTCTTGCACAAATGCTGGTGTCGGGTTTTAGCTGTGTGCTAAGCCTCCACACACAGACTTTGGACGGAGTTAACTGGGTGATACTTAGCTCAGTGTGCATTCTTTGTAAAATCTTGTACAAACCAGAAGAGATTGTCAATGGTAATCATGGTGATTAGATTAGATCACTTCAGGGTTTCAGCCTTGCCAGAGTAAACATCTGCTTTCAATACCCTGAATAGCAAGGTGCTGCACTTTAGGCAAACTTGGCCTCAGTCCAGGGGACTGTCATTGTTTACTGCTTTTCCTATGTGTCTTCCTTTGCTTTTCAGTCTATACCATGTTGTACTTCTGTGTGTACCCTTCTTTTGTTTCTTTTCAGCCATGTAGGAGTATTCATTGTGGTTGCTCAGTATTGAGTGCTTCTGTTGCTTGTTATTGAATGCTGGTGCTGGTGTCATTCCAGTTAAGCTCTATGTACCTTTTGTCTTTGAAAATCAATGGAGAGCAAATATTAAAAGAACTAGTTTTCGTGGTACCTTTCATTTAGAAAAAAAATAATTCCATTTATGTTTGCTCATGATGAGAGAGGTTTCTCAGGAGGCCAGTCTGGGACACAAAATACAGTTTGTGCTTTTAATAAACATCGGGAACCTTTTTTCCTGTAGAAAACCTTCAATGCTTCATAGTCCCTCTCATTTAAACAATATTCCCCAGCATTTTTTTGTTTTCAGATGTTGTCCTGTGCTACAGAGTCTTGATTTGCAACCGAGTCAAGGGTCTTGGAAATTCTCTTGAGATCTTAGGGAGAAATATGTAAGATTAGCCACCACAGGCTGTGGTTGTGCTGCAGGTGTGGCAGTACAGGTAGAAGGAAGCACCTGAGGTGGCCTATCTCTAGTACCTTCCTGTGAGGAGTGAGGGGTATGGTTCCAGATGTGCAGTGATAGCAAGAAAAATCAAATTGCAGCAAGTTCAGACTCCTCTGGGACTGGGGAAGAGGCTGAGGTCTTGTTTGTTTAAACACTGCAGTGAGCTGGGAACCTTGCAGAGTTGGATTTGACAAAGAAGAAGGTTTGCTTAAATTCCCTTAAAACGGGGAAATAAAGAAACATACTGAAAATAATTGAGTTTCTGGTGCTTTAAAAGCTTCTTAATGTTCTTCAAGTTCTTTTTTTCTGCGAAAGTATGTCCTTTTGATTGCAGTTCAGGCTTAGCAGAGTACAGTACATCTTGCCACAGAATGAATAAATGAGCTCAGTTCTGCAGCTGCTGTTGAATGACGATGTTGGAGCATGCCTTGGCTTATCAGTGAAGGCTGCCTAATGTATTCCACCCAGCCTACCTGAGCGTGCTCTGCAGCAGCAAACCCAATTAACTGTGTTTCCTACCTGCTGTATAGGAATGGTTTTAGCAGTTATGGGGGTGCTTCTTTTCAAGGTATTGCAGTAAGACATGCCAGAGCGTGCCCTGGCCATTTCTTGTGCACCAGTGTTGCTCTCTACAGCCCAGAAAATGCACCAGGAGCTTGCCACGGCACACTCTGGCCAGGCTGCTCATGAGCAGTGTGGCTCATTAGCTTTACATTCGTTAGTTTCTAAAAGCCTTCTGAATCAGATTTGGGGGCATGAGGAAGAGATTTACAGTCTATCCTACCAGTGTGACAGAATGTTCCTAGTCAAAAAAAAAAAAGGATAAAATGGGCCTCTCTGGACCTTTCTGAGGGGTTTTATTGTTTAGTTGTTGTGTTTCAAGATGCCTCGAACTGTTTGGCTTTGTGTTTGTCTGTTATCTTCAACTCGGTCCTCCCACAAAAAGGCAAATACCTGCTTTTACTGAGTTATTAACAACAATAGATGGAGCTTACGTATCAATGAAAATTATGGACCTCTCCCAAGGCAATTGATTTAAATGGAGTTAAATTTAGTGGAAGCTTCTATTGGTGTAATGAATGCTCATTATAGAGCCTAATGTGCTTTGAGGGCTTGATAACCTTCTCAGTAGGGAAGTCAGGCTGCTGTTTTCCAGCAGAGGCACAGATGCTGTGCCGTGGCACTGCTGTCACTGCAACTGCATCCCATCGCTACGCCCCAGTGTTTCTCTTTAACCTTGTGTGTGTGTTTTTTCCTCCTGCAGAAGACCACCTCCCAGCTGGCTTCCCAACCATTGACATGGGCCCGCAGCTGAAGGTGGTGGAGAAGGCCCGCACAGCCACGATGCTCTGTGCTGCCAGTGGGAACCCTGATCCCGAAATCTCCTGGTTTAAGGACTTTCTACCTGTCGACACCGCGACTAGCAATGGACGGATCAAGCAACTCCGCTCGGGTAAGGTGGCAAAGCAAGTAAGCCTTCCCAGCCTCCTCGCTCTTCCTCCCTTTTCTCTTTACGTGCTGCTGTTATTTTTTTTTTTCCCTTGAAATGCAATTCTAAACCCAAATGTCAGCGTGCTTTGAGCTTGTTTCTTTTGCAATGTGAAAACAGTTTTTGGAGCTGATCCTCTCTGGCGGGATATCGTGGCTTCTTAAAAGGAGACATTAGAGTGGACATACCTTTTGGAACATCACCTGGATTTCTTCTTCGGTAGACCGTGTTGACATTGCCCCAAATCCTTGGTAGGCTCAGACATTTCACTACCAACTCGGTGGGTCTCAGATATTTGTAATAGGAGCACAGTGCGAATCAGGATAATGAGATATTGGTTGAGATTTTACAGTCAGTGGTCATAGGCGACTTTACTCCTTACATAGACTCTGCAAGACAGTGCTCTGCTTTCTGTTGAGCTCATTAGCATCCTTGCTATGGGACACCACAAGAATAAAGAAAAATCCAAAAAGCAGCATTTCTGCAGATTTCAAAGGAAGGTGCACACAGTTTTGAAATATACCAATTCTTTTAAATTCTTTGGTTTGACAAGCCAAATGCTACCTTTTGAAATACAAACAGTTAGTTCTTGTGGGTGGCTAAAAATGCACTAATTTTAGCAAAGAACGGTTGTTCTTCTGCTGGACTGTTCAGTCTCCCAGGACTGTAAGGCCCATTAGAGAATTAAAGAAAATAAAACATTGCTTTATTCACTGATGAAGTGGAGCTCCCCAGCATGAATTAGAGTGGCTGCTTAACAACAATGCACAGCACCACTACACAGCAGCTTTAGTCTGGGGGGGGAAAAGCCCCCAGTACCCTACAGAAAGTACAGAAGGGAACAGAGCTGGAACAACTTTGGTCAAATAAGAGACAGACTGCCTTGCCTGGCCACGATGTATCTCTGGGCACTCAAGAGTCCTTTGTTATGAGTGCTGCTGCCAGGACAACACCATCTTCTTCCTAGCAAGGTGAATGTCTTGACACACCTCCCCATAGCTGGAGCCCTCTGCTTACATCTGATGATGCTTGGATGGTAAGAAGTAGGTTTGTACTTGGGGGAGTGGGTAATGAGACATCATTCTCATCAAAAATAGAACCCAGCCTGACACTCCTGATCCCACCTTGATGTACCAGTGAGTGCTAATTATACTAATGCATATATAGCTTATGAAATTTCCCAGTGACCTTTAGCTTATCTCCCCCACAACATGGTTTAATCTTGATCTGTTTGTGCTGAAAGAAAATATCACACTTGTTAATTATTCTGAGAAGCTTTAGGAAGAAGCAATAGGAAAGTGCACATGGGTGTGTTTCACTTCATAGCTGACTAAATCAGCATCAGAAATTACCATAAATGAGCAGCAAGGCAGCCTCTGATGCACTCACTACATGTTCTTCAGTCTCCTTTTCACAGGCACTTGGCTGCCTCTCTACCAGCTGCTTCGCAAGTTTAGTGAGATAGAAAGTTTAAAAACAAACTAGTAAACCCTGTCACAGGGTCCAGGGTTTGATTCCTATTCGCTGTTCTTGAGCAACATCTCAATTGAATATTTCACCTGGGATTCAAACTCTAGAGCTGGCTGCTTGCTGAAGACACAGTAATTACCAAGGGAGGTGTCAAGGGAACCTTTTAGAAATCAATGAGCAGCACACATCCTCAGACTCACAAAAGGATTGATTAGCTCTCTAATGTAGTAAGGGGAGGTTTCCGCAGTTCAGTGCAAGAGGCTTCCAAATATGAGTTTGAAGTTTTGTTTTCGGGGACCTGATGATACAATGCCAAGATTCACCAAGGCTTTACTCCGCCCTGGCATGAGCGAAGAGCACGAAGTTTACATCTTCTCCTGGGCCAGAGGTTCAACCCTTGCTTGCATTTGTGGCTTTTTCCCGTGTTTGTAGTGGACATAAAGCAGGGCCTGTGCTTTGAAGTACCTGAGACTCACTGACGTGACTGCAGTCACCCTCTGTGAGCACTGTGATGGGTTGGGTAGTTTCTGATTCATTCTGCAAGGTGCTAATTGAGCTCTCCAGCACTACACCGTAGTGGGGCAGAGTCTTTTTGTTTTTCAAAGAAAAGAGTGTTTAAATAGATACCTCATTAAATGGGAGAGTTTAATAGTTTGCAAAGTCTCTGCTCCATTAAGATCATATCTTACAGTCAGCCTGGCATATCTGCATGAATGTCAGTTTATACTATCTCAATCTAAATATACGCTCATTTAATTTCATTTAATTAAAACCCAATAAAAGCTAGACAGATGTAATATTGTTAAAATAGCTCCAGCACATTGTGAGCCCAGTATTGTGTATATAATAGAGTGTCTGACCTTCAATGAGTACATAATATATTAGTATTCAGATGTATGAAATAAAGGTCATGAAGGTCAAAGCAGCTTTAGAGTCCGATTTATAGAGGGGGTTGAGGGATGATTTTGTTTCTCAGGCTCCTGGTATGGAATAAATAGCTACAGGTAAAGAAGCAGCATGCTTGGGAGAGATGCTCTCTTCTGGCACTTGCAGTTATGTGGGCTGGCAGTGCTTTGGGGGCTGCAGGCAGGTCTTTGAACTTGTATGCAGTCAAATCATGTCCCTAAGGGCGCTCTGAACATCAGTTTTTAGAGTTCCGTTCATCTGTCAAGGTACTAGAATTTGTGGTTTAAGACATCCAAGCCATCATCTTAGGCTCTTTTAACCCCAGAGGATTGGTGTCTTTGTCAGGAGCAAATGCACAGTTTATAAATCCATCCCTCATTTACTAATTATATCTATATGTGCATGTATGCATTTTTTTATTGTACCTTCTGACAGTTAGCGTAACTCTTTAAATTCAGAGGGCTTTTTTTAACTCTTTCTCACCAATACATAGATCTTTCCTCCTGAGTAAAGCTGAATTCTTTTTTAAGTCCAGCTCTTGGGTAGTTTTGCCAGTAAATGTTGGGTTTATAGTTCTAGAGATGGGAGCACAAATAAATACAGGGTCTCATCTCCATTATCACAGATCAAGTCAAAAGCAAAGTCTCTGACTCATGTTGGTTGTAGCCAAATTCTCCCTTGTTCATCTTGCTGATGCTTCCCACCTCTTGTGGAGAGGTTGCTTTTCTGCAAGTGCAATGACTCAGGACAACTCCCTGTTCTCCCTGAGGGTGCATAGCTTCACTCCCTGCTTCTCAGTCCCTGACACAGGATCTAAGGCCAGCCCTGGGCTGGGAAACCTCCCAGCATGCTAACACATTCAAAACCTGTTTGGCTGAACTGATTTTATAACTGTTGAGACATTATAGTATTGCAGGTGATACACACATGAGTTCTGGCAGCAAGGGTCAGTGCTGCACCTCTAACCATGTTTTAAAATTAGATAATGATGTGGTGGAAACTCTCCCGATATAGATCAGATGTGCTGGTGCTTCACAGTTCCTCTGTGAAGATTCTTGGATCACAAGCTCCTGTGGACTTCAAAGCAACTCAGATGGAATTCATACTCTCAGAGCTCTTGAATGTGTTCAGTGAGTTTCACAGCTGAAGAACTGCTCTTCCACCTTGCTCTTCAGAAAACTTATGAACAAAATGTCAGATTAGAGTAACTATTCTGAATGTTAACATACAGATACCTTTGCCATGTAAAGAAACACCAACAATTCAGGAAGCATTGTCTTTCATTTAATAAAGAACTTGGTGTTACAAAAAGTATCATTCTCCTTTAATCACCATCAATTAACTGAGTTAAGGAACCGTGCCCTAGACCCTAGTGTGGATTTCAGGCAATTAACTGCAAGGAGGGTATTCTGCAGATGACTTCAGTCCCTCTCTGGAAAAGTGGAGGTGCCTGTAACAAAGAAGCAGTGAGAGCCAGTCATCTTGCTGCATTTCTGCTCCCAGAGTTACCAGCAAGTGTTTTCATTTTAGTCTTGATCCTATCAAGTAGAAGCACTACTTATTTGGAAACGGAACAAACACAGAACACATACACAGAACAAACGTGCAGAAAGAGGTGGTGCCTGTCCCTGTGAAGGGGCTGTGGCATCCATGTCCTTCTTCCCTGGTGATACTCAGCAGTCAGTACCCAGCAGAATGTGGTCATCTCCTGGCAAGGAACAGCCTTGAGTCCAGACACCAGATGGGCATCGACTTGGGACAAGGTTTGTAAGGACAGCCCAGAGGAGGGAGGTTTGGGTAGTATTAGCCAAAAGGATCAGGGAACCCACACAAGGATGGATGCTCTCTCAGAAAGGACTGACTAAGTGAGGGGTTGAAGCAATATTGTGGCCAACCAGCTGACAGCTGAAGTTTTGTGTCCTGGAAGAACCAATACTGCAGACCTGGATCTTGCTACATGAGGTGCACACAGCGGTCCTGGGATCCATTCAGACTCCCTGTGGCAATAGCCAGTGTTTCCTGTAGTGCTTTCACTTCTACATTAGGAAGTAGCTGAAAGCACTGTCAGAGTTCTCTGGGATTCAGTGTTGCACTGCCCCTGGTGCTCAGCTGCAGCCACTAAGAGCTTTGGTTTCTCTGTTGATGTTGGAGTGATTTTTTGGTGGTTTAGGTTCCTACAAGGAAGTGGTATGTTGGTAAGTCTGTGGTAAGTTTGTCATCAGAGTGAAGTCCCTTCTTCAACTTCTCCACACTGGGAAATACTGATGCAAATAACCTTGTGGGGTTTTCCTGTGTATCATCTTATGTTTTGCCTTGCTTTGGGTGCCTGACTGTGCTTCCAGTACACAGAGGATGTCAGGCTCAGTGCTCATTCCTGACTGAGGTGAATGTATGGGGTGTTACTCTGTGTCTGTTATCATGAAGGTGAAATAAACTTAATAATGAGTGTTTCAGACATTTCAAACAGAAGGAATTGGGTTTGAAGTTTGATCTTGGGGTGCCCTTTGCATAAAGCAGCCTGGTGGTCACAGGGCACAAGTTTGCCTCAGTAACCATTTGAGTGATGACACCTGCATCACTTATGGACTCTCTTATGTTGGCACTCTGTGGCCTCTATGCTGTGATTTTGTACCTCTGAGGGACACCCTGAAAGGTCAAAAGCCGGAGATGAATTGTCATGTGATGGGAAGGACATTCCTTCTGGATGAGGAAATTTGGGGTCCAACAGAAAAGCCTTGTACGCTCTCTGTAATGGTGTCCTCTGAGTGAAGAGGGAACGTCTTAACTTTGCGAAGGTGAGAGAGACACTGAACAAACACTGTGCTACTAAATACAGCAAGCGTCTGTGTTGCTCCCACAGGGGTTGGCTTACATTTGGAAGCCAGGAAGATTGGGATTCAACACATGAAAAAATGAGCTGGCCACACTTAACATTTTAGGAAATCTGCTTCAAGTGTGCAGTTGCTTCTAGAGCTCTGTGTAGACAATTGCATATTAGAGAAAGTGTTTGGCCTCTACAGGGAGTAGATTTAAAGATTTGCTGCAAATCTTTTCTGTTTTAGGACAGAGCAACAAACCCTAATTCAGCCAGATGAGAGATAAGGAAGTCCTGTTTTCTGCCCCTTGGGCTTGTGCTCAAAGTCATTGCACTGTTCCCAGGGGAAGTGACACACTGTGGGATGCTTTTCTTAACTCTGAAAATTGTGGAAGGGATGGGGCAGGGGACACACAATACCCCAGAGGGGGAAGGCCCTAGACCAAAGAGAACAAAAAGAATCACTTGGCAAACTTTCCAAATGGGCAAAGAGAAATAACCCTGTTTTCCATGGCTGTGCTATTTCATGCAAGTATCTCTGGGTATAACTGTTCTGTCAAGGGTAGCAGTAGTTACTAAGATAGATAAGTAAGCAGCAGATTTATTATTGCAAGAGTGAGATTACCCACAACTTCAGTCACTGAAAGATTTTTCCTGATGCTTCAGTCATCTGTGGATAGAAAACATCAGAAAATATAACAAGACATAAAGTTAAAATGGGGTAATGTCATCTTGGCAGAGAAAAATGCTAAAATGAGTAGTTTGAATTGCTGTTCCTACTTCAAAAAAAGACTCTGCCTAAAGGAAGGGTAGTTAGGAAAGAAAAAGAATAAGTATAAATATTGTAAATTACTTTTTAAGAGGCAAATTAAATGTGCTTAAAATATACCTTCTTTGTATTTACAGAAATTCTTTTCTGTCTCTCTTTCCCATTGGGTGATCATTGTTGTGGATAATGGAATGAGCTGTAAATCTGAGATACACGACACTCTTGTATGCATACTGGTATTTATTAATCAATACACTGAAAACATGATTTGACACACTGTGTCCTGTTTAACCCTGTTTTTCTGTCTGTTTAAACTCCTCAGTTTTCTTTGGTAAGTGCTTGGTATTCAGATCCTACAAATCTGCATAAAACCAACACATACCATGAACTGCCTACAGATTCAATCTGCATGAATCTCTCCCTTATACTAACAGCCTTCATATGTGCAAATTAAGACCAAGGGGACAAAAGTGGGGATTAGAAGGGTTCCCTGCAAATTTACCCAGCTGGAGCTTCTCCATCATGCTTTGGTATTGATTGTACCCTGAACTCCAGACAGTGACCAGTGGATCCTCCACTTGCTAAATACAGTGACTCATAAAATGAACCTTTATAGATTGTTGTAGCAGGATAATTTAATCTCACTCCCAGAGAAGCCCTCCTTATAAGATACTCTTCATTACAGCATGTAAAATTATCTTCAGTGCCTTATAAAGAGGGTAGGGATTCCTTTCTCCAGCTAACATCCAAATTAGGCAGGAACAGCAGAGGTCTGGCTAGCATGCCACTGTTACATTACCAGAAACTACTTCATTTCGAAATATTTCTGTATGGAAAGTTAATTCTGCGTGACACCAATTTCTTTGCCAGAGGGAACTTGATGCAAGGGTTATGGGAATGTGGAGAACGATTCAAAACTGATTTATTACACTCTCCCCTTAGTTTAATGTCTTTAAGTGAGCAGATTTTGTCCCGCTGGTCATTCTAACCTCAAAGCAAAATTGCACTTAGTGCCCGCAGCCATGCGCTTTCCACCCCTCCTGCCCAGCACAGTCACGGTCACACAGCCCCCCAGGACACACCCTCCTTGCTCTGTATGAGGAATGAAGGGCCACTGCACCATCTTCCCAAAGTGTCCTCCATCTCAGCTGCTTGAACAGTGGTGGGGGTGAATGCAAGTGGTGAGGCCAGCCAGCAACGCCAGCTGGGCAGCTCAGTTCGGCCCCTGATCGTGAGGGTGGGGCTTTAATGGCAGGATGCAGGGCTGGATGCTGCACTCCTGGAAGCGATGAGCTTTACTAACCTCCTGAGAGTGTCACTCTGACTTTTATTGCACATCAGTTTCTTTTTGTTTATTCCTGTCGCGCTAATACAAATTCTAGCTTTAAAAAAAAAAAAAAACAACTTTCTGCTTTTTAGTTATAATTTTCTTCCTTTCCTCTTTGTACTAATGCTTCTCTCTAATCTTATTTGCATTCAAATTACCTCACCAGGTGGTACACCGATCAGAGGTAAGAATGCTGAAATGTGCCTCCAGTTGTCACGTCACTCCATCTCCTGTCTGCCTTGTCCCTTCTCCTCCGGTGTTTCTCATCTCCAGCTTTTACTCTCAGCCCTAACTCTGCCAGCGCTCTCGCTCATCTGCACTCTCCCACTGGTGTGTTTATTTTGGTTGGGTTTTAGCGTGATTTCTTGTAGACTCATCCATCGCAATTTTGCACTGTTGAAAGGGGGTTATTCAACGGAAAGTTTGCAAAAGTTTGGAAAATGGTCCCAGGCCTCCACCACAGGAGAGTTGACGTCTCCTGCAGCTCCTGCAAGTCTCTGAACTTCCCATGCCGTTGCGGCCTCTGAGATCTTGTGTCTTGGGGGTTTTAGATGGATTGCTTTGGTGTAAGTGTATGGAGGTAACATTTTCACAAGAGAACAGTCAAATTCTTCTCTGCTGCTGCTGATGGGCATGAAACTCATCAGAAGGAGAAAAATTCTTGAAAGGTTGCGCAAATATGACTCTGGGATAAGGAGCACCTTTGTTTGTGTTCCTCGTGTTTGTTTTTCAAGTGTACCGACCCTCTAATGTGGTGGCAGAGTGGAGAACCACTGCCCCAGACCCCCCTTTCTGAGCTGGACGTGCCGATGTTGCTTTGCAGCACAAAGATCTGTTTTAAATAGATGAATCAGAAGGACAGCTGGCTGTTTAAGCCTTCATTAATTAAACCTGCTCCTGGTTTGACAGCCCAGCCCAGCCTGGTGCACAGTCAGTCCCGGCTACTTTTCACAGCCCGTATGCACCAGTAATGACTTCCCAATTGGAGTGTTGTTTTTTTCTAGCCTAAACACTCAAAGCTGTCTCTTTAGATTAACTTTAGCATGTTAATCAGTGTTATACGCTAAGGCCCCTCTGAATTCTCTTGTGATTTTGGTTACCCCTCTTGACTGATCTCTGGATTTCTCAACAGAATGACTACTACCTATAAATCAACACGACCTCGTTTGTTCAGTTTTCCTCCTTTTCCCTTTTCCTCCCCCTTTTCCCTGAATCACTGCTGGAAGTTAATAATCTGACTCTTGGAACTGGTTCTGTTGCTGGGGGTTAATGTTTTCAGCTCCTGTTAAGTGATTTTAGAGTAAATGTGAATTGCCGTTTGGTACGTATTTGCATTAAGTCGCCTCTGTAGCAAATCTGGGTCAGGGAAAAAGACTTGCAAACCTTATTTTTATATGAATGGGCTTATAAATCTGTCATTCCTCCCTTCGGAACGCTGGAGATTGACAGCTGTGATGTTACAAGCTCCTTAAAACTATTTCTTCATCTCCCGTTTCTGCTGCAAATCCTAAAACGAGATGACAGATGGAATGCTAACTAGCCGGGTGCTCCGAGCTCCGGCCGAGCGTGCAGCCATCCCAGGGCCTCCCCGCATGCCTGATGACATTAGTGACTCAGCACCAGAACCACATGGATGCTCCATACGCCCTGCTTGGGAACCGATCGCATCTCTGTGAAAAGAACCATCCATCTCATAAAACATAAGTTTCCCCGCACCCCCCCCCACCCCCTCCCCACCCCCGTTTGAGTCCTGATGAGGTATTTTGAGAATGTTCTTGACATTATTTAAAATATATGTGTCCTGTTTGAATGTCAAAGATGACATTTCTGTGAGAGCAAACAGAAGCCACGTGCTGCTCTCTGGCTTCTCCTAGAGGATTTCTGTCAGCCTGATGCCTTTTATTTAAAACGGAGGTCACTGAATTTCTAAAGATAACGACAGATTAGATGAAAGTGCTTTTATGATGGTGAGGTTGTGTCCATGTAGAAGTGACTGTTCTGCCATGTTCTATACCCAGCTGCACTCTTGTTCCTCATTAAGGTAAGTTTGATGCTTTGGAATCCATTAATTTGGTCTGAAAGGAAGGGTGAACTAATTACTCTTAATGAACCCTTTTGGTAATGATGTTGGGGGGGGAAGGGGTGGTTTTGGTTTGATTTGATTGCCTCTGTGTCTGTGTTGCTAGGGGTTGTGTGTCTGGAGTACTTGGGATGTAACCCAAGACATTTGTGCCAGTGATGGCAAACCCACTCACAGGGAGCAGT
The DNA here is from genome assembly GCF_003945595.2 of Pipra filicauda. Lineage (NCBI taxonomy): Eukaryota > Metazoa > Chordata > Aves > Passeriformes > Pipridae > Pipra > Pipra filicauda. The sequence goes on from NW_024104498.1 coordinate 3,290,036, forward strand.
GTGTGGTTAGCCAGAGGACAGCCTGAGAAGCTCTGCCATGTACCCCTCCAAACAGGAGGAGATTTTTTGTCTCTAAACATTTCGTTTGACCCTACCCCACATATTTGGTTCTTTTTGTCCAAGACATCTCTGGCTTCCCTGAAATAGGAGGAGCTCCCATCTGTAATTCAGATTTTCTATTTGTAGCTTCACTTTTTACCCCTCTGGGACTGCTCCAGATAGTAATTTAATCTCGAAATCCATGTTTGTTCATCAGAAAGACACAGAGCTGATAAATGCCTGTCAGATTAGGCAATAGCTGGCTTCTTAAGGTGACCCACAGATAGTATCAGCAAATCCATGTTTAAGCAAGTTCTGCCCCATTTGTATTTTCAAAGTAAAATATAAGATGTTAATTTCCACCATTTCTCTACAATTGAACTCACTCAACCTTTTGTGAAACCTGGCTGCATTTTCCTGCCCAGGGCTGTAAGAGAGAGCAGAGCACAGTTGTGTTTCTGGTGGGTGCTGGACTGAACAGGCACTAGATCGGATGCACATGAGGAGGTAAAGAAATATCATCATCTCAGGCATTATCCCTCTCCAGTCAGATTTATTTGTTACTTTTCTGTCACCACAGGAAATATCAGAGGTTCCTATACATAAGAGTATTTCTTCCCTGCAGACGTCAGCGTAGCAGAGGTCTGTCTGAATTAACTTTAGATCAGCTCACTTGGGTGTCAGAAGCTGTCTGGGAAGCCAGGTAAACACCCACACCGACTTCTGCATAGCTGCAGCTAAACCTTTTCCAGTCCCAGGCGAACTGGTTTAAATATAGCTCCAGTATTTCGACGCTATCCTGCGAGCTGGAGCGTAAAGCTATCCAAAGGGATTAGAGGAAGCTAAAAGAATTTTGCTGTCTCTTTTTGAGCATGTATTTGTACATTTGGTTGCACTTTGTGTGTGCTAGGTTTTTTTCTTCCTGTTTCTTGAGCTTTTCCAGTCAGGGTGGGGGAAAAAAAGAAAAAAAAGAAAAGGCAAAAGGAAAACAATTTAAAAATGAGAAGATCTGCTTGCAGGAGTAGTGTCAGAGGGTGTTTGGGTGGGGTAGTGCCTGGAAATGTTTGTAATGCCATGTTTCTTGCTGTCGGAATTCAGATTGACTCATGTCCCTTTAGAAGCACAGAGAGGTGTTACTGTGCATTTGACAGTGCTGTAGTCTTGCGTCTGACGCAGAATCCCCTGAGATTTCCTGTACCTGCTAGTGAGAGATCAGAGCATCTTGAAACTGCTGTCTTAAGAGGAGGCCTCATGCTGCTGAGCACGTTGTGTCTCTTTTACTCGCTCTCTGCCCGAGTCCGGCTCATGGCAGCAGTTGGGTGCTCTCAGCAGCTGCCTCTGGTGCACAGGAGAGTGATTTCTCAGCAGTGCTGCCATCCAGAACAGGCCCCTTGCATGCCAATCACCGGCCTCTCAGGCATAATAACCATAATGAACACTAACAATGAAAATATATTTGTAGTTACCTTGTTTTGCATATTTGGCAGTGCCAGTGGCTGGTGGAGGGTAGGTGCAGTCCTCTGTAACAGCTGGGAGATGCTGCTGTTATAAATTACCAAAAGTAATGAGTATGGGAAATGCCTATTTTCATTATTAGTGACCCTTGCATGGTTTTGGTGGTTTTTCATGGCAAGTATTGGTTATCTCAGGCAGCAGCCAGGGAGTCAGAGTCCAACTCTCTCATTGTAGGGGCTTCACAGTGTCTCTTTCTCCACCATATTCACACTTATGGGTCCTTGTTTGATCTGGGCTTGCCTCTGATCCTGCTCCACAGCTCCCTGGATTTTATTACAGGAATTCTCCTTCTCTAGGAGGGAATTTCTAGCAGAAGGGATTGGGACCCACATCTGAGCACCTGGCTGAAGACAGGGCTAAAAATAGTGCTGCAGTCAGTGAGTATTTATGTGAAGGAAGCTGGTGGGAGGAAGGGGTAAAGAGAAGGGTGGGTTTTAGGGGTAGCCATGTGCTCTAGTGTGCAGGATGGGCAAAATTTACCTCTTCACTGAGAGGAAAGGCCCTGGTCAGGTAACTGGGTTTGTTACATCTGTGTTACAAGTCCTTTCCTTGGATGAGTGCCGTGAGTGCAGCCTGGTTCCTCTAACTCTGGGGTACTTACAGGAGCATTTCATCCCATGTCTGGAATTTTATAACCAGGGCAAAAAGTCAGTCCCCATGTTGAGGGCCAGGAGGACTGAGGCTGTGAATGCCTCGATTGAGAACAAGAGCCTCTTCCACCACTGGGGATGGAGCTCTGAGCTGAATAGATAGGGAAGAGTGTCCCCCCAGGATCTGCTGTGTTTGGCTCCATGCAGTGCTCTCTGGGAGAAGAGAGCATAGGCACCTGATGGGCTACAGAGCAGGATTTCAGAGATCAATTTGTATGGTGGCACAGAGCCTTTTACATTCACTTTGTTACCTAGAGGAGAGAGTGACAAGCCCTCCATGGCACAACAGTACCCAGCACTGCCAACGAGCATCCCTTATCAGGATTTGCCTTTCCCGTGCTTTCTCTGTGCAGTGCACTTTTTAAATGCTGCTTTTAACCACTGTCACTGCAACTAATGATTCTGCCTGAGCACAAGTATATTTGAATAGATAAGTATCTTGGAAAGCTGCTAATGGGGCTGTGCTGTCTGTGCCAGAGTTAAAGAGCACAAGAAAAGCCAGGAGAGGAGGGGAGGGACTGGCAAGGAGATACCAGCACGGAGGAAAGAGGAATAAGGAATACAGTAGAAGGAATGCTTGTCAGTCAGCAGAGCTGGCTCTTGCCCTCAGCCCCAGAAAGCTGTGCCTCGTCACCGTCCTCCATGGCACTGGAGAGCAGCCAGGGGTTTTTCTAAGGAGCTGTCAGCTCTCTGATAAGCTGAGATGTGTTATCGGGAGCAGATCCGAGCCACAAGCAAGACTGACTGACATGGGAGCGTGGTGAGGAATAGCTGCCCCTCTTCTTCTGGAGCCCTGCTGTGGCTCAGGGGCTTAGGAGGCAGCAGAGTTCCAGCGGTGCTCCGCAGGGAAGGGTTTCACTCTGATGTGCAAGAAATGCTGCAGAGCCCCACAAGCCCCCAAACAAGCTGTTCACTGCTCCTCTATGTGCTTGTGTGCGTGTCCTGATGGTAGTGGGTGCATGTCCTCATGCATCCTCTGAAGCCATGCTATCTGATTGCACGTCAGGACTCGGCCCTGCAAACAGGAACAAGGCACCTGGCACAGGAGCACTAGAAGAGTCCATGTGAGAAATCTACGGGAACATCCTGTGTGGACAAGACCTTACTCAGCAACTTGTGCAACATAAATCCCAAAGTAATGAATAAAAGTAAATCAGCCTTCCTAGCCCTGGTTTGCAGAGGCGCAGAAGATTATGAGATGTTGACAGGGCTAGGAATAGAAATCAGGTCCTTTGCACTTGTCAAGGCAAGGAGTTCACTGCGCTTTTGAGAGTCTTTGGATGCAGCTTCCATGAATTTCAGGGAAAGGAGCTACTCAGAATTCAGTTCTTCCTTTCCTATGCCCCTTGTGTCCTGTCCAGCCTAGATGTGAACCTTCTGAGAGACAAAACTATTGAATTTCTCTGGGATCATTGAACTAATGCTGGGAGCATTTTATACGTAGGGAGTTTTTCCCCAAGTCTCAGATGCATTTCTGTCTCCAACTTTCTGATCCCGGAAACGTCTTAGCTTCTTAATTTTATTTGTAATTCTTTGTACTCTGAGACACCCTACACTTTCCTGGATCCATCACTTAGTTGTAAGTTGTCCTTCAAGAAGACCCCTGTGGTCCCGCTGACTGCCATCAGTTTACCATGATCCTTCCAGTTTCTGCTCGCTGTCAGCCATGCTGCAGGATCTGTGTGTTTGTCTAATGATGATTTATTGCAGTACCTGTTTTCTTTCTGGTTCACTTGAGAGGTTTGCGTTAACTTCCTTCTGCTCTGGGTTTTCTCTTGCTCCTGACACACCTTAGTTTGAATAGTTGTGCCAACCCAGACTAAACTAGAATCCCTTGCCCAATGTCCCTGAGCGCTTTGTAGGCAGTTGCTGACACATGTTACGTGTTCATAGTATGATTTTAGAAATTGGTCCATGCTGGCTGCAGAACTGACAGGCATTAACAGCATGTCATTTGAAACTCCCCTCTGCCCTCATTTTCTTCATCCTCTTATGTTTTTTCTTTCTGCTGTTGAGGTCCCTAGAGATAAAAAGTACTTTGACATTTAAGTGACATGAGGGTCACAAGTATAAAGGGTATAAATACCAGTGATATCTGTTAAATGGCTAGAAGGGGCATGTTAAAAGATATGTGTTTATGGCAGGATTAGCTAGAGATATTACTTTTTTCTAGGCAGACACACCTGCCTATCACCTGAAGATGGCTCTGCTCCCAGCCCAGCTAGTTGGGGTTTTTTGTTAATTTTGGGTATGTTTTGCATTAGGTAGCTTTTCCCAGCCAGACTTGATGCAAGCACTCGGAATGAGCTCTGCAGCACATGCATGCCCAAGGAGTAATGAGCAGAAATTACGAAGGGGGTAATATATGGTGAGTTCCAGGAAAATCTTCCTGACAGAGAGCGTAACAAGGCAGTGGCATCAATTCCTTGAGGAAGTGGTGAAAGACCTATCACTTGGCACATTTAAAATGGGATTGGACAGAACACAAGTACATTTACAAGAGGGAGCAATCCTGCCCTGCTCCCCAGGGATGCACGAGGTAACGTAATAGGTCTTCTCCATTTCTAGATTCTCTGCTTCTCTGTATCGTGTCAATGCGAGGAAGCTTTGTCCTGCTCCACTGCCTGTCATGCTGCTGTCTGCTTGAAGATGTTTTTCCCAGACAGCGTGTAGAAATTCACTGTCCTCCCTGAATTAAGCAGAAGAGCTCTGTAGGCTTTGGCCTGTGTGTGTCCAGAGAGCGCTGTGGCTAGGCAGGCTGGCAGGTCCTTTTGTTAGTAAGTGGAAATACTTTTGCAAACAAGCTTTCTCTGTCTAGCTGAAGCCTCATTTCCAGCACTAATGCAACAATAGGGAGGGCTCTGTACATCATTTTTATTATATGGCAGAACCCAGGGAAGTTCATTTTTCCCCATGACATATAGGCTTATGCTACAGTCTCAATTTATCCTTCTAAATAATGTAGGTGGCACTGGTTGATTCACATTAGTTTTTCTTCTGTACTGATGATATGAAAAACGGAGTTTGACCTCTGCAGCTTGAACCAGCAAGAAGGGAGAAGGCAATTTCCCTGGCCATTCTCACTGCGGCTCTCAGTGGTCATTTTGAACCGTGGCAGGCAGAAATGAGTTCAAATCCTTACAAGCAAAGGGGTTAATGTTTTTTAGTTCAGTATATGGTTTGTGAGCAGAGTTGCCCTCTTACAGGCAGTCCTAACCAGTAGAATCTGGGCACTTGGGGACACTTAAAAAATTATTCCCGCACTGCCTGGGGGAAGCAGGCTGAGCAGCAGCCGCTTCAGTGCCTGCCAGGGGCCGTGCACTCCTGCAGTGCCAGATTGCTGCCATATGCATCCTGCTGCTTACTTTCTCTGCATCTCCATCTTTTAATCTGAGTATGGAGCCTGGTTCAGGGAGTTTAGGTGTGAGCAGTTGTGCCAGGCAAGAAACTGGATGACAGGCCAGCCTCCCAGGCCGAGCAGTGCTGGACACCAGTGGAATAGGCTGAGCAGATGAGAGAAAACCACCTTAGACCATTGCTCGCTTCCACATCATGAGTCCTGTGCAGGTTGCCCATGTAAATTGCTACTGTGTGTGCTCTGACAGTTACTGCCATTATTTAGATGTGCCCCTCATGCATCTGACGCTTTGGGGATGGGATCAGATCATGACCTGAGGAATCTGCAGTCTGGGATAAACAGCTATTCCTGACCAAAGCTGGGGGAGCAGGCACTGCTGGGACAAAGGGAGGGTGGCTTTCACGAGAGTGCCATGCAGCAAATTGTGTGTATTGCATTGGTGTGTATCTTTGTTGTCTCAGGCTGAGTGTCTAATCTTTTTATATCATGTATAATGAAATCTGAAAGAAGAAAGAGATCACTAACATGGAGAAAGCTGACTAAAGACAGTGTTTTCTCAAAAAGGGATGTCTGTTGGAAGGAAGGGTGGTGAAGTGGGAGGGATGGGACTCCGCCAATTTCTGCAGGAAGGTCGCAATTTGTTGGCTGCTTGCTAAGCTTTGTGTGGATCAGATAAGAAACAAACAGCTACAGTTAGTGTGCTTTGTGCTTGGCTGTTTTGATTAAAGGCTTATTAAAGGTTCTTTTATTAGACAGGAGTCCCGTACAAAGCTGTAATTAATACGTGCGTATGTGTATGTTTTTTTTCCTTTATTGAAGCAATGAATATAAGTGCTTGGGGTGGTTGGAAATACAACAGTAACTGGTTCCCTGCACATTAGAAAAATAACAATGACCAATTCCACAAGTTTCTAATAGCAGACCTTTGGCTGCATGCTGGTATCCTGTGGGTCCAGGGAACATCATGAAATATTTATCCAGGAAGATACCTTAAAAGCGTGGGGCATGGCCTTCCTTTTCAGAGGCTGTCAGTTTGATTACCAGATTTGCCGTAACCTGAATTGTCTTTTTCATCTTGTTTGTGTACAGGAGCTCTGCAAATAGAGAACAGTGAGGAGTCAGACCAAGGCAAATACGAATGTGTTGCAACCAACAGCGCAGGAACCCGCTACTCTGCCCCAGCTAACCTTTATGTTCGAGGTAAGAGCAGCATCCACCCAAGGAGGTCACTCTCCTCCTTTCCAAAAGGCTCCATGGCTTTCAGTGAAGGAGTGTGTTCCCTGCCTTAGTATGTTCCCCAGTCACAGCTGGTGGATTGTGTGATGGGGCCTTTTTCTCAGAAACCAGCAAGTTACGGTCAATAGTGTCTTTGATCCACATTGTTTTTGACTGACATTTTTGGAAATCTGTTGTTGCTGTTTATGTGGTATTATGTAAAATGCTGAAATACGGGCAGAATTGGAATTCCTTTCTCTCTTGAACTCCTTAACTTTGTGTCACAGTTATTTTAATTGGGATCAAGTGGTGCTTAATCCTCTTAGTATAAACTAACCTTTGGTGGAGTACTGTAAAACTGGTCATGCTCTGCTGAGCCAGAGGTGCTCAGCTATAGCGAGACAATATTTAGGCCTCTGCTTTGGAATGTGTACCTTTAAAAACTGAATATCTCTTTGGAGTTGTCCTAATCCATCTTATATGCATCAATGACTGAGCCTCTGGGTATTAAGGGCTCACACTAGGAACCTGCTGGAAATTAGCCACAGTTCATATAAAGTGATTTTTCTAATGGTTATGCTATGTTGCCAATTTAAAACTGTTTTCAACATACCAAAATAACTAGGTTTTATATTAGGATGGTCTCCTGACAGTTTTGTTACTCTACATTGAAGGTGTTTGAATTAGCTTGGAGAGAAGCAAGGGCACTTTCTGTTAATTTTGGCAAGAAAAAAAATGTGCTGCTTCATAGAGAACTCTGTAGAACCAGAGCCGCTGGTCAGGAACCCTTGGGAAATGTAGTTACAGGTTTCCCAAGAGGAGAAAGAACATTCTTGTGCTGGTGCAACCCATTGCTTGTTAGGAAGTTAGTACCAGATTTTATTTCCATGTAGTAAATCAACAGTCTAATAATAAAACCTCATATTCATTTCTTCCTTCCTCTGATTTGAAGAAAGAAAATACAGTCTTAAAGCCGTATTGCTTTGGTTAGTATGGAAAGAGGACATGAGAAAAATAAAAGTCTTCTCATGGCTGTGTGTTTGCTTCTAGGAGTGGCTTCTGGCATTGTTTTTGTTGCTTATTATGGGGGACTGCTTTTCTATTTTGCAGCGTAATTTGGATTATAAGAGTCTTTGGAAGACTGAAGTATCCAATTAAGCATGTTCAGAAGATGAAGCTATATCTATGCAATGGAATCACTCATTTCACTCTCACAATGTACTTATGGATGATTTTGAACTCCCTGTATTCTTGCAATTTCATTTTTCAGGCAAGCTGTACTAAAACTCATCCCAGATTGACCCTTTGCACTCTGAGAGAAAGAATTCTAGTTACCAGGTTGGCTGTTGTCGCATAGGTTTTTGTGGATACCCAGCTGCATTGCTGTAGTATTTGGGATGCTTTTGCTTCCTGTAACATGCTTAGACTGTCAATGTTCTGCTTTCTGTAGAGATGTGGCTGAAAAAAGGCACAGAAGCTTCAAGAGGTAGAAAAGCATCTTCTTAACAACTTCACGATTTCTTACTAACGAACGCTCTTTGTTTAGCAAATGAATCCCATAGGACTGAGGAGTGCACTGAATTTTACACTTGGTTTGCTGCTCAGCAAAGTTTTCATCTGTCCTGTCTGGGCTAAGCACGGGCCATGGATGGTCTGCACATGCAAGAGGACCCCGACATTCACCAAAGAAAGCATGTTCTTAGGCATATGTTTGGCTGTTAACTGTAATTTTTTTTTTTGCACATAAATTTTTGGAACAAGCCTTTTTCTTGCACATAATCTTTACGATGTGAGTTTACAACCCGTGTGATCCTGCTAAAGTCCTGATGTATAGTTAAGATGCAATACCCTGTAAATTGTTATCAGATGATATTTCCTGTACTTTCCAGGTCTTAGATGGTATTTCTGCTTACAATTTCTGATAGCAAATGTTCTACCAAAGAAAAAGTCATATTATTACTACATTAGTTAAAGACTTCAAAAAGTTACTCAAACCAAGAACAATATTTCTTTAACGAGCAAGGAAAAAAATAAAATATCTTTCTTTCTTAGGTCTAGAATGCAGAATAGAAGAATCCCTGGGGGGGGGTTTCTTGTGATAGTCCTGCAGTGTTGTCATTAGACAGATCAGTGACTTGGAGTAGGATCTTCATAAAGTACCTGCATCTTTGCTAGAGAGGACATTAATTAATGCTAAATTACAGTGGAAATTAAGTATGTGGGCTGCACTGCCATTGCTTGGTGGTTTTATAATGATTGACCTCATTGCAGTGAATACCCAAGAAGCCACTTCCTCGGGAAGCATGGCTGAATGTGGAGCAGCAGCACTAATTTCCGCACTGGAGTTCTTGGGACTGCTTGTGCCTGCTCTACATTTATAACCTATTGTTTTTCTAATAGTTCAAATGTTTGCTTGTCTCTTGACTCCTGGGATTTATGGTTTTGATCATGTCTTCCCCTTTCCTAGCCTCCCAGGTAATCCTTTGTGAGGGGGCTGTGTTGGAAAGCACAGGCTCATTAGCATCTTTATACTTTTCACGCTAACAAAGGAAGAGACTGGGTGCTGAGAAGGAGTATCCAGGCACTGCTCAGGGCTTTCTATATCAGTGAAAAAACAGGAGGAGGAAGGAGCAGGCTACACCAGTGTCTTGTCTCTGTGAATCCTTTACAGCCAGCACTTCTGCACAGATGGACTTCATTAAAAGTTAAAACATTTCCACACCAGGGATTTGTAAAGGAAAATGGATGCATTTTCCTTGCAGCTATTATTTTCATCTTACTAAGTGTGCTGGAAAGCAACCCTCATAAGCCTTCTGCTTGTGGACTGATGGGTCTATCTGGCTGCTGCTGCCGAGCCGGGATGGGGCTGGGGCTCGGCACTGGGATCTGACTGCCTCCCACTGCCAGAGGGTTGCAGAAAACATCCAGACCATCAGAGGAGCAAGAACAGGGTGAAAGAAAGAGCAGGGAGCGTGCCAGGGCGAGGTGGCTATCTGGGGCATAGCAGGGATTTTGAAGGGGGCACAGTGGCATATTCCTGTCCTGCCCTTTGAGCACAAGCATGTTTGTCATGGCTGGTTTGGATGTTGTTGTTAACACCATGAGGAAACACTCATCCATTCGTGGTCCATGGTTACATCTACCACAGTATATTGTAGCAGTGATTAGATTTGGGACTTGATGGTGCTGAAGGGAGAAGGGAAGGGAATAGAAACATATGGAAGATGTGATTCCTCTAATCCAGAGAGCTTACTGTCTAATTTAGTAGCAAAAGATCCAAGAAGTTTACTCAAGGCATTCAAGAAATTGATTTAAGAGTAGAAGGCAGAATGGACCTAGTGTGGAAAAAAGAAAAAGGTGGTGTCATTTCATCATGCCCACTGGGACTACAGTATAATTGCACTGATTCACTTACACTGTTGGTTTTTAATGAACGCATTTCATTTTTCATTTGCCTACAGCTTCAGGGACATCTGCACAAAGAGGAGCATTTTCAGCAAAAAGTCTTGTCCTGTGAAATGCCTGTGAAGGTGGTGGCCTGTGTGGTGCACCCCTCAGCAGTGGCACTGTTATTTCACTCTTTCCCTGTATGAAGAGGTTTTTCCACCCTTCTGTTTCTCTACACATGACATTATTTTTTTCCTACTTCAGTGAAGCAGATGAGCAGGAAGGCTGTGTAGAAGAATATCCTTATTAATACACTGTGGAGTTCACTAGGTGTGTTCCCCAGTGCTACTTACAACAGTGAGCAATGCCTACAGAACAGTACTTACGGGAGCATTGCCTGCATTTCTCATCAAATGAGAAATCTGCTGCCCAGTTTTCACTTCTTAAGTGCTGCTTTTCAGGCCTTCAGGGCATGGCCCCGTGGGGCAAGCACAGTGAGCTCCCTGGCCCAAAATGCTACACATACTATACAGAAGCAGCCACACAGCTACTTTTAGAAAAAGACCATTTAAAACTGAATTGTCTGCTCTTTCACCAAATTGCAAACTAGTAAATCAGACTGCAGTAAATAGAAATGGTATTACTGCAAAAATCTGTGCTTTCTTCATCTGCTTTTTGAAAGGCCAGGCTAGTGTTTCACTTGGCAGCAGGGAACCTTGCTTGGAGTCCGAAGGTTTATTTGCCAAATTTCACCGAGGAGCCATCACCCAAAAAGAATTTTGGATAGTGGCTCTGTTCCTAGCAGCAATTCTCTGGCCTCTGCAGAGTTTTACCCTTGGGAACTTGGCACTAGCTTAGGCTCAGACATGGAGGGAGCTCACCGAAATGGCTACTTGTGGCTATATGATACTTACTGCAGCAGGGACCTTGTGTAAATAATAATAATTCCGAATGACTGACGTGGGCCTGGAGCAGCAAGACTTGACGCCTTGAAAAAGAACATTTTCTGCTTATATAATATTAAAACGGCTAAAATAGCAACAGCAGTCAAAGCTTGAGGCTATTGCCAGGAGAAGAGTAGAAGCTGAGGACAGTGGTTGAACAGTCAGGAACCGAAACTGGGGATGTCTGAAAAATTGCTGAACAACAAGGGAGTACAACCTCTTGTTTACAACCCAGCTACATGCACACTTCTGGCAATGTGCTCCGTTAAACCTGCCTGTCCTCAGGGTTGATGAGGGTGACAGTACTTGCCCAGAGAGGGACATTGCCAGTGCTTGAGGGCCTGGCAGCGATCACAGGCAAGCAGAGACTGGAGAGACTTGTGAGGGAGATGCCTGGATGACAGGAAACATGAACTGGCAGTTGAATCAGACTGGATGACCCAGACTGCTGCTTCGGACAGATGTCTGCCCTGGACCACTCGAAGAAGCAAAACCAGGCTGCAGCAGAGGCCACAGAGTGAAGCCCTCAGCAGCTGGTATGTGGCTGAGGAGGCTGCAGGTCTGAAGGGCCACGATCCCCCTGCTCTGTGCAGTCCTGACCTCAAGGTAACGCTGCAGCCCAGCAGCGCGACAGAGGGCAGTGACACTGATGAAGAAAGGGCACTCCTTTTTATGGGATTTCAGTACTTTTGACTTCATTTCCTCTGCCGTGGGGTGCTTCTCCATGCTGAAGCTGTGGCCATGCTGCTGCAGCCCAGGTCAGAGCAGCTGTGGTTTGGGCAGGGGCACCTCTGTTGGTTGTTAGCAGGCTCAGGGCGACACAGCCCGAGCTGTGCCGCACACGACACCAGCAGACAGACACTGCTCACTCAGAACCACGGCTCATGCTGCCCCGGCTGTGTCTGTCCTCATGCTGGAGCTGCCTGGCTTCAGAGCCAGAGAAGCACATGGAGGCTTCTGCCAAGTTTTCTCCTCCTCACATATTACTATGAATATTTTTGTCGTGTTTTTCTCCTGGCATGAAGTGTGTTGACCATCGGTGTTGCCCTGAGCATTCTGCTGTGCCATAATGATTTTAATGATCATGGTTTAATAAATAGTAGTTCTTTGTCTTTCAGCGAGCACATTCCATCTTAAGATTTCAATGTGCTTTACAGAACTCAACTAAATAAGCTTAACAGTTTTATTCCTTGCAAAGTCCTTTGATGGTTCAAAGTGCAGTGTGAGGCTCAAGTCTGATTATTTGTAAAATGACCTTTATGGAAAATAGAAGGAGAGTGACTGGTGGCTCAGTGCATGATAATGCAACACAGAAATGGACTTGAAAACCTCTTTCCCACATGACCTGCACAGACGTCTGTGGAACAATTAGGCCTGCATATCTGTGCCAACTAAATGTCCATTCCCTCCCCTTCCATATCCACTTGCACAAAGGGCTAAGAAATACATCTCTGGTGTTCTGAGATTTTCTGCTCTTAATTGAATTCATGCATGCATGTGTGTGCACTATGAATGGGAAAGGATGGTTGGGCGCCCTGAGCACCCTGTCTGTCTCTCTAGGATGGAATATACTCATCACTGTGGCATGAGAACATTGTTCATCGGATATAATGGGAGGTTGTCTTATTCTCATGTAATCTGGCGTAAAAAAGACAATCTGTCCTTTTGTTCCTCTATACCACTAAAAGCTGTAAAGGATAAAATTTGATTTATGTGGAGTCCTTGAGACACAAGATGTGCTTTTGGAGATAAGCAGGAACAGGTTCATCCCCCTCTGGGTTTTTGTTAACCTCTCTGTCTTTTTTATTCCAGAGTGTCTGGGTTGGCCTTTATAGTTATGCCTTGCATAGCACCAGAGGGTTTTTGCACAGGACAGATGCTAGCAGTTCCCAGCAGAATTGCAGAGCCAATTGGGATAATGAACTTTCTTGTTGCTTTCAGGAAAGTATTAGCTTCCCACTCTGAAAAGCTTTCATAATGTGTTCCTTTGTTTGAGCTAGTGATCTAAACTCTTAGACCTGTGCATTTGTGTCCTGGCCACAGCCTCCTGCCTTGTTTCAGGAAGCTAATTCCCAAGAATATTCAAAGGCAGAGCCTCCCATAAGTCCAAATTCATTCTTTCTGCAACAGGCTGCTATGGTTAGAGTGCTGCATAGACAAGCACATCTGTGGCAGGGTAAAAGCCAAATTCAATCGGCATGGGAATTTCTGCCTACAGAGCACGGGAGCCATCCGACACATCTCTGAGACAGCCTTGCTCTTTGCTGTTTCAACTTGGAACTCAAAAGGAGCCCCATTTTTACCTTCTGGAGCTTGCTAGCCTCACTTGACTTGCTTTGTCTTGCACTTAGACTTAGGCATGTTCAACTTAGCTGCCAGGCAGCTCGGGTTTGTTGGGAACAAGGTTGTGTGCCTAGTGAGCTGTCATATTCTGCACAGGGGATACTCTGAGTAACCCCAGTCTTAAATCCTCTGTCCCTACATGGTGGGGTGGCACATGTTATTTACTGTCACTGATCAGAGTCATTTGTTCTGTATAAAAGCAGAAAAACTGTTGATAAAACGTGCTTCCTAGTTTAGGAGTGACATGGATAAGGAATTGGAGATAAGGGAGCATGTGAATGGGATCTGTAAGGAGATGAAACTTTAAATTTGCCATTTATCAGGTTTATCTCAGATAAAGCAACAGCTGTTTAAGCCTTAACTAAAGAAAAAGCAGAACTTGGCTGCCCAGGTGTTCCCTCTCACCTTACAGCTGTTCCAAAATAGCCTGATACTGTTTTTTATTCCTTATAAGCCACTAATATAAAAAGAGATTAAGAGATAATCCAGCAATTAATGACAAATAGCAGGTCCTAAACTTGTTCCTGTTTGACAAACTAGAAAGTAATCTGTTTGAATTAGTGTGTTTCATATGTGTCTCCTCACTTTTCCACCTCTAATCTGAAATGTCAACATGTGGGGAAAGCCACTGCTGGAGCCTACTCCTATCCATGCCCACTGACGGGCATGCAATTCCTGCTGGATTCCCCCCCCCCAAAAAAAGCTCCTGGCTGTCCCCAGCTGCAGCAGCACCCCTCACCTTGTCCCCAGGCAGGCCAAGTGGCACCACAGCGAGTCCCCGTGGTATGTCTGGGGTCCATCAGTCCTCCCCAAGGGCAGGGGGTGGCTCTGCAGCTTCGGCAGCAAGGACAGGTGTTCCTGTAGCTGTTCCAGCATCATCCACCAGTATAGACCCTTCAGCTTCTTACCCTTCAGTCTCACAGTCCCGGTGGGTGCAGCAGGTTGGTCCGTGCTGGCAGCACTTGGAGTCTGTGTTGCCCTGTTGCGATGTTAGTGCTGCTTTCCAGAAATGCAGCCGTGCACGAGCGTGTCTGGTTTGCCAGAACCACTGTCCTTCCTGGGCAAGGGCAGGAAACAAATCCTCCCTGTTGGGAAGAGCTGAGCAGAAGGCAGGAGCCCCTCATTGTCTGCTGAGGCCATGCAGATGTGATATGCTCCATTAGATTAGGAAATAAAGTGTTAGCTTGGGAGCAGCAATAAAAAGGTTCCCTCCCATCACAGGGTCTCGCAGGATCAAATGAGCCTTATGTTAATGTTTTGTAGACCAAGAGGTAAATCCCCTGTGTGAAGCAGGCCAGAGGAAACCTGGACCTTAAGCTAGGACTGTTTGTTTTGAGGATGCCTGGATGGGGCTCCTTGCTGGATGTGACCCTCATTTATGGACCAGTTTAACTCTGAGTTGGCTGGTTCAGGTGCCCTGGTATCACTTCAGTTGAAGGAGCGTAAACAAGTGTTTTGCTGTTCTCCAGCAAGCTCTACTGCACTTTGTAGGCCACTGTGGTACCTGTTATTGGTGGCTTGTTGTCTTGCCTGTACCATGTCAGTGTTGGTTAAAATGCTGTCCTCTGGTCGCTGGACGTGGCTGACTGTACTGTTGCACTGTATAATGCCACATGCTGTTCTCTAATTTGCAGTGTTTCTGCTGGAAAGCAAAATCCTCCCCCCGCCTTCTCCTTCCCCCATCAAAAATGTGACTCATAAGCAGTCTTTAACTATCAAATCCATTTGTGTATTCTCTCGGTGAGGGTTCGATTACAGCTGATACACCACGGATCTGTAGCTGGAGTGAGGTCACTCCTGCTAGAGAAATAAGATCTTCTTTGTCTATGAGGAAAATGCAACTAACCTTCTACTGTCTCTCCCGCAGGAACAAAAACTGGGACCTGCTCAATTCTCTCTGGGTGTTTTGTCCTTCTGATTTCTTGTCCATCTCTCACTCACAGCACAGTACCAATAAGACTCTCCCAAAACTGAGCCCAGCTGAGACTGCGCATGTCTGTCACTTGCCTAATACCTTTCTGCTGCATTTAGCTCTTTGTTTGGAGAGGGGGAACAGCTCTTCATGGTAGAAGATTTTTCCATTCACCACTTGGAACATTTCTTTCATACTTTATAAAATTCAGATCTATGTATATGCTCTTCCCAGTGTGTGGTGAAATGGGTTTAAAGTGCCTTTGCCATCATCTCTGTAGCTGGAGTGGGTGTGTGGGAGCAGTCTGTGTGATGGCTGGAGTCTCTTGCTCTGCGTGTGCCTGAGTGTTTTGCACATGTAAACGTGTCTGTGCTTTCAGCATCTGGCCCAGAGCAGGGCGGTCCCTGAACCACCCTCATGTGAGTATGTGTGGGATGTGAGGTCCCCTCTGCCCTGCCTTGAGGAGTGGTGAGTGGGTCCGGGAGGCGGAGGGGCCGGCCCTGCTCCGGGCCAGAGCGGTGCGAGTGCGGCGCACTCTGTCCGTGGAATGGTGTGTGTGCACGGTGGGAAGCCGTGGCTGACCTCTGTAGTCTTGTCTTGTCGTTTCAGTGGTGTGCGGACAGATGAAGCTTGGCCTGTTTTTACTCTCTGTGTTTTTCCTTGTCTTTTTTTATTCCCTCCTCATCTTCATCGCACTCTGCCATCAAACAAAACAAACTTTCATCTCTCAGATCAGCGAGAAGGTTGGTCCTTTTCACTTCTTATCCATCTACAGTACGCCACGTCAGATGGGACTTTTCCAGTAGGGAGAGGAGAGCCATCCCCAAAAGGGGAGGGGGCCCTGCAGATTCTGGCTCCTTTCCAGGCGCAGCCACAGTGTGCCTGATGAAATCTGCTTACTGTTTGCTGTGACTCTGGTGATGGCATTGATACTTTGCTTGCATGCCTTTGTTGCTTGAGAATGCACAGAATATATTTTGCATGCGAAATAGGGCAGTTTTGTCAAAGGCAGGGTAGGAAGAAGTGCATGCTGCTGTATGTGGTGTCCTTCTCTAACCCTTTATCTATGCTAGGTGCAAGTGTAATACCTCTAAACTGCTGCTGCTTTCTGGCTGGAGATCAAGAGCAGTCTTTGGAAGCAGAGATCAGAATGACCTCCAGTCCCCTCACAAGCTGCTAGGGAGAGCAGGTTCCTCAATTCCTCCTGTAACTTTAAAAGTTTTAACTTTCTCTAGAGGCGAAAAGCTTACTTTTGATCTCAGCTGAAGGAGAACCCAGCATGCTGCCCTCACTTGCCACGAGGCAGCAGGGGCAGCTGGCTGAGATGCAAGTCCCTCGTGCTGAGGCAGCTTCCCTGCTCCTCGGCAGTCCCCGCTCTGGCGGTGACCCGTTCTCCATGCTCAGAGGTCTGCCTCTGATTTCTTCCCTGGGGCTGGGTCTTCCTCTTGCTGGCAGGAGAGAAGGCAGCTCTGGCAGAGGCCCCAGACATACCCCAAGGTGGCTCAGGGAGGCCCGTGGTGATGTGCACAGGAGCTCGTAGCCCCTCAGCAAAACCTGCTTTGTGCTTTGCCGTGCTGTGTCTTCCTGCCCTCAGAGAGCCAGAGATGAATAAAGGACAATAGTGAAAGGCGACTCCGGCTTTTAAATTAAATCTAGCTCCAGACCTAGCTTGAGGCACTCATGGTTTCATGCTGAGGAAAGCTGGTGTTTCTGGCAGAAGTCCTGAGTTAGTTTCTATTGATGACTCCTGCACCAAACAGGTTCCATGCGGGTCTGTCCCTCCACAGCACTGGAGGTGAGGGATGCTCACAGCAGCTCTCCAGGCCAGCACTGCTCCCAGGGAAGAGACCCTGGCTCCTCTGACACATGCTTTCAGGCACCTGGATGAGTTGATCTTATAATCGTCACTGGAACGAGTTTTAACAAGTTGTCATAGCAGTTGTTCCAGTACACTGAGTTCGATCCCGTTTCTCTCCCTGGAACGTGCTCTCATTTAGATTGTACTGAGGCACGGGACCTTTTGTTGTTTACCCTCTAAAAATAGATTTTGTAGAGGATAAAATTACCTGAGCCCAAGACAACGATGACAAATGAGAACAAGGAAGAAAAGAGAAGAAATTAAAGCCAAGGCCCAAAGCCTCCCTGATTTCAGTAAATTTGGAGCACTGCTGTGATGGCTGAGGCACCTCTGGAGAATAAACCTTTGACAGGGCACTTAAATGTTTTAGCCACATGGCTTAGCTGAGGGGAGGCAGCTGAGAATGGATATAAGCTAGCAGGAGTGGAGAATTTCTCATTCTTTGTGTCGACCCCTCCTTCCCACTCCACCAAAAATACCCACGTACACAAATATTTAATGTGAAGCCAGAAATTAGTTTCTAAATATTCCAGTGGGATTTGCCATGCTTATAATTTGTTTGGCGCTGATAATTACATCTTACATTTTTCCAGCTTTACTTAAAAGTGTGTACTGCTAACCCATGCATTTAATTATTGCTCTGTGACTGCTACAAGGTTATTTATTAACGAGTTATTTTATCTTGATACAGTGGATCTTTTCTCTCATTCACCTCCTTAATGTTGTGTTATTTTCATCAGAGAAATTTCAGAGAGGGGAATGCAAATTGCAGAGCTCCACAATCTTGCTCTCCCTTACTTTGCTATTAGTATGTCAGTATGCTGAATGCTGATGTGTCTCCAGTGCTGCACCACTGTAATGATATATCCTCTTTTATATGTGGTTGTCAGCGCAAATAATTAGACCTAAAAGTTATAGCTGAAATATAATCCAAAAATGGCAAGGCCCTGTTTTGGAAATTGTCTATAAAATGTCAGCACTCAAGGATGCATTGGGAGCATAAATAGTACAGCATTGTTTGAGCACAAGATTAGACTGTAAATGCATTTTTTCTGGTTGCCATTTTTCCTCTCCTGCTGTTGATTCTGTCAATAGATTGTGAGACTTCAGCAACTGCCTTTCCATTTGAAGTCCTTCCTTAAAATGATAGCACTAGGGAGAGATGAAAGGTGTCTGTGGATGAGTAAACCATGCAGACCGACGATCATGTTTGAGGTTAGCTCCCAAATTCACTCCTTCCCGACTTGGAGGAGGTGATTCCTGAGGAAGGCGGGAGTTCTGACAGGATAGGAGTGTGCCAAGGGCAAGAGCACACACCATGCACTAGGGATCCCTCAGCTTGCCTGGCTGGAGTAATGGAAGTGGACAGTCTCATACTCTCAAAGGTGTGCCCCAGCATCACACACTACTGCATTTCTCAGTTGGGGGGTTAGAGCAGAGCCCCCCAAACTTGCTTTGGCTGTGCTGGGACTAGGAGGAGCAGCAGCCCAGGCAGTCCTAGTTCTCCTTCAGACCAAACAGGACTTCAGGCTGCTCATCCCTCATGCAGAGGAGGAGCGAAGGGGAGAGGATGTCAGGACAGCAATGCAGGACCAGAGCATCTGGGATTGCCTCAGAGAGGAGCAGAGCACAGGCACAGCTGTCCATCACCACGGGGCAGTGCCCAGGGAGCCTGCCATGGGGTGCCAGGAAGGGGAAAGATGACGCCTGGAGTTGGGTGCCAGCTAGGCATGGTAGGAAGGAAACCAAAAAATGGGAGCAGGCAAGTAGAGGTGTCTGGATCTCTGCTAGCTAGAGGGAGGGGTGTGAGCGTTGTCATGTGCTCAGCTGTACTGTGGCCAGGACAGCCAGCAGGAAACAGCAATTTGGTTTCCCCTTCCCTAGCAGCACTGCACGGTTTTGAAAGCATGGGCAGTCCTCCTGGCACTGCTGTGTTTCCAGCAGGGCCTCGATGGATGCCAGCAGTGTCTCAGCACATGAGAGGGACTAACAGCACCAGCCTGAGAGCCCTGAGCTCAGAGCCTCGGGCTGTTGCTGACAGCAGCAGGGAGGGGGGGTCCCTGGTTCTCCGAGGGGGTAACGTCACCCTCAGAGGGAACCTGAGACGTTAGGAAACAGCCACTCCCATGCTGAAAGGAGCCAGGCAATCGATTGATGCTCTTTGCTCTCAAGGCAAGGAATGTGCATGTTAATGCATGCTGAATTTTTAACATTTCTCAACCTTTGTGGCTCTTGTGTTGCCTGCTCCCCTCCTTCCTCCCTGCAGTCCCCCCAGCGAGTGGAGAACCAGTCTCCACACTGTCTTTTCTCCCTGTCCTGTGAGATCCAGGGCAAGGGCTCAGGTTGCACTGCACTCACTGCTCACTGGTCCAGGGTTTCGTTTCACTTCCCGGGGAATGCTCTCAACGGGGAGGGGTGCTGAATAGTGGAGCAGCACAGAGCCCTTACAATGCCTATTCTTGGGATGAATGATAATGAATCTCATTTTTGACAGTCTGCTGGTTTAACTAAACCTCTGAATTATACTATTGTCCATTGAAATCATTTTAATATTCACAGCAATTTTCCTTGTGCTGTTCTTGCAAAACCTCGAAACCACCTTCTTCTGATCTTTATCCAAAAAGAAGATTAAAAAAAAAATGCAAATTCATGTCGAGAAAATTGTAATAAAGAGGGAAATTTCATTGCTGCAGTAAATGAAGAACAACAAAATTTTCTGGAGCACTTAAGGTAACATCATGAACTGTGCTAGCCCATGTGATTTTACTTGTAAATTGGACAGAAATCCTGAGAATGCTGCTTTTTGAGGAGTTATACTGATTTAAATTATTACCAGACTCTTAGGCTAGAAAAGCAAGCGACTTAAATCATTGGCTTGAGCCTGAGGAATGTGTTGATGGTGCTGTACAAGCTGCTGTGAGAGCTCTGCCAGCTCTCACTAATGCTAACTGACAGCACCTCCCCTTCTCCCTCCATACTGACTGGGACAAGAATCTGCCAATTATCCCCCAGGAGGATGGGAGGCCGGTGGAGTCCATCCCTTCCTTTGCACGTGCTCCTGCCAGGGCATCGTCCGGGCCAGATCTCTTACCAAAGGCAGTGCCCTGACCCCCTCCCGTGTAGAGAGCTGACCCCTACACATGGCATCCATTTTTAGCAGCTGCGGTGCCTTGGGCGCTGCTGCTCTCTGGTGCAGAGCAGTGAGCCCATCTCGGCAGCTCTGCCGGTGTGCTAACGAGGGGAGGACAGCTCAGCCATGCTGGGTCGCAGAAATGCACGGCAGAGGCCTCTTTGACCACTCCTCTGTTGCCAGGCTGGAGAGCTGAGGCCCCACACAACTCCCTGGCTGTGGTGTGCAGGAGGCACGGCCTGTGCCGAGGCTGGTGAGGCCTTTGTACACTCTTGTACTGTGATCCACAGGAGAGTTTTCCCTGCCATTCTCCTGTCCCTTCTCTAGGCACAGGAGTGCACTAACCACCTCTGCTGCTCCCCTGTGTGTGGCACAGGGCAGAGTGCCTTCCAAAGGGGCTCAGCCCTTCCCTTTGCCCTGCAGAGCGCTGCTGAGACAGCCCCCAGCGCCTCTGAAGTGCCTCTTCCCTGTGCTGTCCACAGGGGAGCATATGACAGTCGGCTGCTGGCATCCCTGGGGGGAGATGGCCACAGCACCCACTGCCTCTGCAGGACACATCAAGGGCAACACAGCACTGATGGGACTCAGACAGCCCCAGGAGCACCCTGAAAGCAGGGACACTGGGTGGGGTGCAGGGGAGTCTGTGGCGGGCTGTGCTGCCTCTGGTCTCACAGGGCTGGAAGTGAAAATCTGTTTTTGCATGCTGGGCTCTGACTTCTTTGCATGGCCTTGTGTCCTCCAGTGTCTTGTCTTCCCGTGTCCCTGTACATGAGTTCCTGTGCACCTTCCCTCTCCCTGTCCTGCCCTTCCACCACTGTCTCTCTGACTTTGTAGTGGCCTCCGGTGCCTGCCAGCCTGTTTGCCTTGTGCATGTGCATGAGTGTTCTGTGCACACCTATGGCTTTATCCTCAAGATTTGGTTTTTTTTGTTTTAATACAGCTTGGGTGGGTGGGTGGGTTTGGTCCTTTGATGGGGACGGAATTGGAACAGCTTCTGCCTGGAATAATTCAACGGCATTTTCATTCGAAAATGAAACCTAACTCTTAACAAATGGTACTGGGATGCTTTGGTTGGAAATACACACCATCATGTTAAACCATTGCCATGTCCATCAGGTTAAGTCTGTATTCTCATGACTGTGTAGCATTTGAGTACACTTTCAGTTCTGTCTCATTTGGGGGGCGCTGCCCCATCAGTCAGGTAACACCTCACTGGTGATTTCTCATGTAGGTATTGATTGGAGATTTAATAATTGATTAAAAGAAGCATACAGCAAGACTTTGGATTTAGACATTCAAAAAAAAAAAAAATGCAAAGGAAGTTATCCTTACCCTGCCTGGTAAGGAGCTAATGAGCCCTGTTTTGTCACTGAGACGATGTGTAGTACACACACAATGTTGACAGTATTGTCTAATTTATCACAAAGTCTTAGCTCTGTTGTACATGCAAGTGTGGGGGCTTCTGTGTTCAGTCTATTTCTGCAAGCCTGATGGTTTGGGGATGAATCATCAAAGAGAGCACTAGTGAAATTTGATTTGGGGAGAGTCAGCTTGGCAAGCAGAGCTGACACCTCTGCAGCTCAGGGGGATGTCAGCAGCTTTACTGTCCGCGGAGATGCCGTGGTGGCACAGCCAGGCCAGCAGAGCCACGGCTCCCCAGACCCCCCTCGCCCGGGGGGCCAGCTGTGCCTGTGGCATGTTGTGAGCTGGCACTGCTCAGGCTCCTGCCCGATTTCCACCTGCCCTCAGTGCCGTGGGGGTTTTGCTGCTCTGCCAGCCCGGTGCACTGATGGAAGAGCATAATTGGCAGGGAGAGGCTCCTCGGGAGCCAGTCAGTCGTGAACCCGGCCGCTGCCCCGGGGCCGCTGTTCGGGGGGAGGAGGCTGGAGGAGAGCGGGGCTGCTGGGCGAGACACGTTCAAGCAGTTTCCTTTTTTAACTACAGACTAAAATGAGCTTGCCCAGAGGAGACAAAGATTTACCGAGCACAGTTGTTTCTCTACCCTTGCTTAAATAGGCCCATAACACTAACCCTGAAGAAGGGGCCTCATTTCTCAGTGTCATTTTCCTGACGGGAATGCATATGGCAGGCAGCTTTAGAGGTTTATTGTAGCTGAGAGTTGCTTACAAATAAGTCTTGAATGAAATACCCAGCAAGGGATTGATATGAAGAGAAGCTGTGCAATGCAATAAGGACGAATACATCTCCCGAAGAGCTGCCACAAAGGTGGGAAGGGTTCTGCCAGCCCAGCTCTCTTCTGTCAAAATGTATATGATCTCACATCTGTCAGGATTAGTTCTCTCCTGCCCAGCAAGGTGATCTCTTCAGGCCCTGACAATGTCATGCAGCTCTGGTGACTATTTTTTCTGAGCCAAGGTAGAACCTGAGTTACATTTTGAAAGGAATTATATTTTATTTAGCAGCACACGTGTGCTAATTCAAAAAAGAAACCCTTTCTGCTGCCCCTGCCCAAACCCTATGAGGTTTAGGGGATGGGCTGCTTTACTCTAGAGCTAATAAATTGAACAGGTAATTCCGTTTTGCAGAGCTTCAGTGGGCCCTGCACAGAGAGAGTGTGTGACCGGCATTTTGCATGCTCTCTAATTAGAGGGATGTAATTTAAATGAAGGAATGTTTCATGTTAGTAATATGATTCCAAAAGGCCATGTTTGGAGGGAATGGATTGAGCCATCCCTTAATGAGTTCTTCTAATAAGATGCCAGTGGCAAAGGAAGGAGAGCAAAGCGTGTGCAATTTGGCAAAGTAGCGAACAGCTTTTGCACTTCATTTTATCTGCCCTGGGGGGTAGACAGGCAAGAAGGTTGAACCCCTCTCATGTACCCCCAGAGTGCAACTGAGTGCTCTCTGCTGGTTCTGTGACCCTACTAGCTGTGTCCTCCTTGTTTCAGTGCGGCGTGTTGCTCCTCGATTCTCTATCCCTCCGAGCAACCACGAGGTGATGCCTGGGGGGAGCGTGAACCTCACGTGTGTGGCAGTAGGTGCTCCCATGCCCTACGTGAAGTGGATGGCTGGTGTGGAGGAGCTGACCAAAGAAGATGAGATGCCTGTCGGTAGGAATGTCCTGGAGCTGACGAACATCATGCAGTCTGCCAACTACACCTGCGTGGCCATCTCCTCCCTTGGCATGATCGAAGCCACAGCCCAGATCAGTGTCAAAGGTAAGGAATTATTCCTTGTGGTGCACCTACTTTGGTTTCAACACTGTAGCCCTTTGCCAAAGTGTTTTTGGCTGCAGCCAACTGACTGCAGTCTTCTGTGACTTTTCTACCTTGCAACTTTACTACCTTCCACCCACAACTTTGGTTTTTGCTGCTCACAGTACGGGACTTGCTCTGCAGGTCATTTTCCCTCTCCCTGCAAGTGGCATGGCGGAAGACAAGCTTGTGTCAGGCTGGGTCCCTGTTAAGCCACAAGGGAACCTCTCTGAGTCTGTGTTTATCCCAGCAATGTCTGTCTTGTTCCATGCATCAGCAGGATCAGCTCAGCACAGCGGCAGACTGTGGGCTGTCCTGGGGCAGGGTCTGTGGATGTCTGCAGTCAGAGGGCTGTTTGCACAGAGACATCCTCTTGCACTAAGAGTAGGACAAGGTCAATCCCAGCAATGTGAAGTGTCCGTGGAGCTCAACAGAATGAGCATCCTCCCCCCCTGCAGGGAGGAGCTGTATGTGTTCATTTGAAAATTGTTGCATATTCATCTGTCAGCTTTTTTTCTTACTGCTGCGGCTCTTTCCCTTTCTCTTTCGTGTGTTGCTGTCCTTAAGGGATGCTTCCTTCCAACATTTCACTGGTAGCTTTGCCCCAGAGAGGATGCTGTTGCTGGTTACTGACCATAGGGCAGCCCACTCAGCTCCCTAACAGGAGTCTGAAGGTGTCCTGCATTTCCCATCTGGGGGCCTAGCAGGTCCACATTTATCCCTTTCCTCCTCTCCTTGCAGTTGATTTGTAGCACAGATTTCCAGAGATACGTCATCTTTTGAGTCTGTCTGTTCTTGCAGGCCCCCTCCTGCACTATGGCCAGCTTTAGCACAGAGTTCCTGCTGGAACAAATCACAGAATTGAGTGTTAGCCCTCTCTGACCTGGAGATAGCAGCAAATTCTCTTTGCTAGTCAGAGGATGTTTTTAACCTTAGCTGCACGCTGTTCCCTTTACTCACAACACCTGCTAGTCAGTACCTTTTCCAGCCTCTGTTTTTGTACAGAGCACAGGGATTGCCTTGGTTATAGTAGATACCCAGGAGAGTACAGAAGGAAGGGGTATGATGGAGAGGTGGTTTGGGTGTGAAGGGAAGGGGTGGGAACTGCACCATTGCACTGATGGTTCCCAGCATTTACCTCCTTGCACCTGAGATGACTCTGCCTCATTTGCTGATGCGATACCCACTGCTGCCCCAGGGCAGGGAGAAGTCTGCTCAGCTCCTTTAGCCCTTTACCTTCCTCCTTGTTTCCCTGTCCGCCTTTTCGGCACCCTCACTCCAGGTATCTCACTGGCTCTGTCCCAAACTCCTTCACCCAGTGGTGCTTCTCCTGTGCTTGCTGCCACACAGACCGCTCGCAGGGCAGATGGGAGAAGCAAGATGACACAAAACTGATTGCACTAAGCATGTTGAAAGTACTAGATCTGCCCCTTCCTCACATGGAAGCTGCACACCCAAAAACTGGTGAGAGTCAACCTTGTGGCTCTCCAAGGGAAAGGGTGGAGTAGTGTCATCTGTCCTTGAAAGCCTTAGGGAGGCTGGCTGATTCTTGGATGCTGTAGGAAATGTGTTGCTTCAGGCCACAATATTGTGCAGGATGGGTTTGCCCTCCTGAGTCCTCCACGGGTGGTGGTGTGGTGTCTGGTTGTGGGTTGTATGCCCTTCCCTCGTGCCAGTTCAGCCCTTGCTGATTTCCTCAGTAAACATGTGGCAGTAGGCTTGGAAAAGGCATCCTCTTTGGCCCTTGGAGCAGCCGTGCCCTCTGCTAGAGAGCCTCCCTTCCTCAGCTGAACCATGTGGAAACTAGAAACTTGAGGACTTTGCCAAAGAATGAAGTACTTGAGGATCTTAATTTGGGTTGAGCATTTTTCCTAGTTCCTTGTCAAGCACAGCTGCGTTAAAAGTCACTAATGACTTTAGAGTGGTTTGTAGGAGGTTTAAACTTACTGTAGACTTTAATTCTGTCATTGCCTTAAAGTATTTGTGTACTCTGCAAATCTCTCTCACATGCACTCATTCGCTTTCTTTGTTCTTTTGGTAAAATGGCAAATCTGGAAATGCTTGCAGTAGTTGTTGTTTTCATTAACACTTCAGAGATGTTGGTGTCACAGAGTTCTTGTATAACAGTTTATTGTCTGGTTGCAGTTTGACACACCATCCAGTGAAATAGTGGATATGAAAGTTGGTAATTTCTCTGGCTGTATCTCTCCTGCATGTACTATAATACTTACAAAGCATTCCCCCATCAACCCATCTAACTGCACTGTCCACGAACTCCCTATGGCCTAAGATACTGTCTCTCTAGAAGTGGGAGCATAATTCTAGATTACCTTTGGTGCTCTAATTGCTTTACTGTATTCCTGTGTAAATCAGCTGTACACCTGGCTTCTGGGGCCAGCCCAGTCCAGCCAGCACCTTCCCACTGCCAGCTGAACCCCCATGACAGAAACACTCCTGCATCCCTGTTGAATTACCTTTATTTAGCCTGCTGCTGGTAAGTGCGTCAAGCACATCTAATAACATGATTGCTCTGTTTATCCTTCCATTAAGAACCACTTCAAGCAATATATGGTAATATAAAAATGCATGTTCTAGAGTATGAAATGATTTCTGCCTTTTAAAGAAGAATGTTAATGGGAGGTGGCAGCTCCATTTTTATCCCCATGCACATTGCAGGATTTGAGCTGACTGAATTACTTAAATCACACCTCTCTGCCTTCCAATTGCAGCACTGCCAAAACCTCCAACAGAGCCATCAGTGACTGAAACAACAGCTACCAGTGTGACCCTCACCTGGGATTCAGGCAACTCCGACCCCATTACATATTATGTCATCCAGTACAAGCCCAAATCCTTGGAGGGTCAGTTCCAGGAGGTGGATGGTGTGGCAACAACCCGCTATAGCATAGGTGGGCTCAGCCCCTTCTCTGAGTATGAGTTCCGGGTCATCGCAGTCAATAACATTGGCAGGGGTCCCCCCAGTGAACTGGTCGAGGCCCGGACAGGAGAACAAGCTCCTTCAAGTCCGCCCCTCAAAGTCCAGGCACGGATGCTGAGTGCCAGCACCATGCTGGTCCAGTGGGAGCAGCCGGAGGAGCCGAACGGGCAGATCCGAGGGTACCGCGTGTACTACACCACCGACCCGCACCTGCCGCTGAGCATGTGGCAGAAGCACAACACGGACGACAGCCACCTCACCACCGTGGGCAGCCTCATCACGGGCACCACCTACAGCATCCGCGTCCTGGCCTTCACGTCGGTGGGCGACGGACCCCCCTCGGACATCATCCAGGTCAAAACACAGCAAGGGGGTACGTATGGAGGGAGGCTCCGTGTCCACCCCGGTGTGTGCACCTCAGCTGTGCAGCTGATCTGCACCAGGCATCACAACTGCACTTGGTGCTCAAATGATTGCGTGTCGGAGTGGCTGTGGGGCATCCCCACCCCACAGCCATCAGATTTAAGCTGTCAGGTTGTCCTTGGGCAGTTGGTATCGATCTCTGTACAAGTAACAGCCCGCTGTTTTGTCTGGGATGCAGTGGCTAAAAAGGTGACACAAGGTCCTGCATGTGGATGTCGGCACCTGTGTAACTGCTTGGCCCTTCTGGGTTCTGAATGCATGTGCGGAAGGAAGGATCTGGGATGCAGTCAGAGGCTGAAAGTGAGCACGATTCCCACCTGCCTGGCTCCCAGAGGTGCTTGCTTGTGGCCTGAGTTGTTCCAAGAACACAGTACAGGGGAGAGGGAAGAAGAGTGGTTCTCAAAGAAACCTTTTACAGGGTGAAACGCTGACTCTACAAAGTCATGCGACTCCTCTCCCCTCTCCTGGCCCTAACCACGTGTGTTTGTTCCCCAGTTCCCGCCCAGCCAGCTGACTTCCAGGCAGAAGCAGAGTCTGATACCCGCATCCTGTTGACGTGGCTGCCCGCCTCTCAGGAGCGCATCACCAAATATGAGCTGCTGTACTGGGAAGGGGAGGATGGCACCCAGGTGAGGATCCTGCCTGGCAGCACCTGGGGCTGGGCATCACAATTCATCAGCTTGGGAAGGGTGGCTGCTTGAGCAGTAACAGGACTGTTTCTTCATATTTCTTGTGCCTCAGTGGTGTGTGGTAGGAGCATGGCAATCTCTGGTTTCTGTGTAAGTGACCTCAACAGTACTTGTTGATGCCAGCAAAGTAGCTAGTGACTGGTTTGGGACTGGAAAGGTTCCAGAAAGCCATGAGAGCATCCCTGAGGCATGCTTACTGCTGGTGCCTGTAAAGAGTAGGACTTCTAGGCAAGTCTGAAATGGCTTCCAGTATGTGTCTCCAGCCCCAGGACTGGTTGCACGTAAGAAGCAGATTGAAGGTGGTCTAGAGAGAGCCCTTCCAAATTTACTGCAGGTCCCTAAAGGAAGTCCAGTTCTAAATGTATCAAAAGTAGTGCTGGCTTCAAGGCAGCACAGCAAGAATTGTACCACGACAGCGTCACAGTGTCCCGTGGTCCTCTCCTTCTGCTGTTATAGTGCCATGAGAGCTGCCAGAAGTAAGTGCCCTTAAGGGGAAGTGTCAGCAAAACAAATCCTTTACCAGCTCAGTTTAGGTGCATTAGAGATCCCAGCTAGAGATGCCTGGAAAGCCTAGGACAAGGGCTTTACTCTGTTTCACAGGCAGGACACTGTGGGGAGAAAACACACTGGTGTGTCCTGTGCCCCTTGCCTGAACTGTACAGCTAGACCCAGCATTCCCACAAAGTTGTCAGGCCAGTAAGTGCAGTCTGAACACCAGGCAGTGTAGCCTGGCTGTTGGAGAATTCTGCTTCTCAGCAGAGTCCTGGTGTGCCACCTAGGAAGCTCCATGCCTTGGAGTCTTGCAGGACTGCAAGCAGGCTTGGCAGCATGGCTGTGACTTTTTGTGGTGCCAGAACGGGTGATGGGACTGCCTGTTCCCTCGGCACTGGAAGCTGGGCACCAGCTTTTCTGTATTCTCCAACTACGCCAAATAATCTGTGTTTCCCCCCTTTTTTTTTTTCAGCAAAAGGTGGAGTTTGACCCAACCTCCTCGTATGCCGTGGAAGGTCTCAAACCAGACACATTGTATAAGTTCCGTCTGGGTGCCCGCTCAGAGCTGGGGGTAGGAGTTTACACCCCCACGGTGGAAGCCAGAACTGCCCAATCCAGTAAGTGTCTGCCATCCAACACTGCTGAAGACAAAGCAAAAGCAGTCCAGTTTCCATTGCCTGGGCACAGAGTATCTCAGTGCCTCTGCCCCTGTGGGTCTGCAGGGATGCTGGCGTGCAGTTTGCTAAAGGGTGTGATGGGGAAAGCCACCCGGGGTTTTGGATCAGGGCTCTTTGGCAGAGTGGGTGCACCCAAGTGGTAAGTTCTTCCTTCGTGTCCCTTTGATCATGCTGTCTTGCCCTAAGGGTAGATTCATAAAAACTGATGGAGGAGTGAAACAGGCTGGGAAATTGCTTTGGAGAGATTGATTTGAGTGGGTTTGTGCATCTCTATGAATTTACTCCCATGCATTCAAGCTGTCTGGACAGGCAGCATATGGGTGTTTGGCTCTAAATGTGACTGTCTCCAAACCATTGGATTTTCACCCCTTCGCTCCCCATTCCAGCTGCCTTGCTTACATAGGAGTGCACCCCTGGTCCATAGAATTGATGGCAAGGTGAGGAATCCTCTGAGGCCAGATGTGCCTGTGGCTGTCAGGCAGCTGGGGGAGTCAGTTTGGAAAAGTGGCTGTTTGCTGGGGCTCTGTGAACAAGTGAGGCTGCTGCTTCTGGGACTGCAGTGCTGGGGGAAACCAGAACAAGCTGCAGCTGAGTTAATAGAGAGGCTCGATAATGAGGTGACCCAGGCAATATCACTTTCATCCTGGCTCTGCCCCGTGTGATCACAGAGCGGGAGTTTGCATTGCTCTGATTGGCAGCTCAAAGTGCTGCGCATAAGCAGATTAGGGCTATCAAAGGGCCCTGCGATAAGCTCGTTTTCACTAACGATTTTTGGGCTTGCCATTATGCAAAGAGCATTAAAAGGAGGGGAAAAAAGACATTTCCGTTAGCACCGTCTGTCTGGGATTTAGTAGCTATGTGGGGTGAGCAGTTGGCACAGGCAGCCAGCCTTCCCTGCAGGGAGGGCAGCAGCGTGCGCAGCAGCCGGGAGCCTGAGATGGCCATTAGAAAGGGAGCTCAGGCAGGGAAGAGCAGCTCTGCTCACTTTTAGAATGACCTTCTCTTTGAGGAAAACTCAGCTTCATTAACATACCGGTCCCAGGCATTCCTCCACCTCGTTAAGTGAGCTAATGGTGTCTTAGAGCTGCACGATAGACAGGTATGAAAACAGAGAAAGGTTTCAGATCATGCAGTTATAAATATTTGAACGTTGAAAACTAACTCTGAATATGAGGAGTCATATATCTGTTTCAGATAGCTTTTGTATTGATAGGCAAAGGTTGAAGCAACTCTCCTGCCATGTAAATTAATTCCATCAGTGGATGCTCTTATCCTTGAAAACACTTAATCAGAGACAGCTCCATGCATAAATGAGTCCTTCAGAGGTTCACAACAGTCCAAGTAAGAGAAACGTTTGTTTCGTGGACTCATCAAGGCAGACATCTTCTTCCCATGACCTACTCCATGTGTTGTCTGCTCTCAGGGGATCTCACACCAGTTTGGTTTTAAGGTTGTCACTTCAGTGGCCAGTGGAGCTGTAGGTGACTGGTTCTGACATCTGTTTAATAAGAGAAATCTGCATAGCTTGGAAGAGATTTGGCTTTTAGCCACAGGAGTACCTTGGTTTGACCAGTGAAACCCTCCTCACATTGAAAGACCTAAGAGTTTTTAGACTGATCCAAGGAGTGACCTGGGTCTTGGTTTACAGGCCCCTACTTGAAAAGAGCTATTCAGTGAGGGTGACAAACCACTGGCTGAACAGTCCAAGGCAGAGTGGATCCTTGGGTACTGGGAGACTCAAAGTCAAGTAGATCTTTCAGAAAGCTCTGCTTTATCTCGGCAGAAGTGTGCACGGTGCACAACTTCCAGGCAGAAGTTCTTTGCTCTGCACTTAGCAACACCTTGTGTTAGATGGTTGGATTGGTCTCCTGTGGCCTTAGAACTTATTAATCTATAAAGGATATAGCTCCCAGCTTCACACTGGTCTCCTTCCTGCACATTTCCATCTGGTTGCCCTGAGAAAGTCTGCTAGGTCTTGGAGACTGATGTGTTCAGGTGGGACACAAACTGCAGGAGCAGTCAGACTCCTGCTTTCCCAAGATCCCGTCTGCAGGCTCTATTCCTGGCCCTGAGAAACCAGTCAAGGGTAAGGTAGGAGGCCCATCATCACTAATGAATCACTAATGGGGTGGAGAAGGATGTTGGTATTGCTTGTCTTGTGGCACCCCTGCTCCAGAGTGGTAGGGATGCTTGCCTGGGAAGGCCAGAGGGATGTAGTGCCCCTTTGCTCCATTCCAGCAGCACAGCTGAGACCTCATCTCCTGAGAAGACAGCTGTCATCTGGGCTGTCTTTCCCACTAAGCTGCTCGCTTGGTTGCTGGGCACCCTGCAAAAAGTACAAGTAGTGCTGTTTTGAGGGCCTCAGGAACACGGGGGAGTTTTCCTGGAGTTTGCAGTGCCTCGGGCAAGCGGGATGATGTGAGACAGAAGCATCAGCTCTCTGTGCCCATCAGGCCTCAGCATTAATGTGCTGTTCTCCCTTGAAACACGAAGGTGGGTCTTGAGGTTGCCTTTTCCCTAGCCTGAGGAGTAGGTGGGCTGGGTGGGTGCACAGGCCTCTGTGGGCCATCAGGGGAGGCTGGTGTGAGTAGCCTGGAGGCAGCAGAGGTTTGCACAGTGTGTGTGTGGGTACATCTGCATGTGTGGGTGCATGCTGGCCACCCAGTCTGCTCTTTGCTGGTCCCAGGAGGGATACTTTGACTCCCTGTGCATTTTAAGTTGATCCTGTTCATGTTACCAAGTTTTATTTTGCTTTCTTTAAATGTTATTCTGAGTTTTTTGCCTTGCATTATCATGTGTGTGACTTTTACCCAGTCAACAGCCAACGTTTGACTTGCCCACACTGCCAGCCAAAGCTGCCTTTGGAGAAGGAGCTCACTGCTGCATCCCAAGGGAAGCTGTGGAGGCCCAGTCAGAGCAAATCTCTGCTGTGATGGGCCTGTCTGCAGACAGTGGCAAAGGAAAGGCTTGCCAAGCTCCTTATGTCTCACTTGTCCTGTGGGATGGATGCCACCAGGCCCTGTGTCTACCTTATTTCCTCCATGAATTCTTTGTAGGTGTTGCTTTGTTGCTGTATCTTCCTACTCTCTTCCCTGCCACTTTTCTGCTGATTAACCAAATGAGTGTGAGGATTCACTTTTTACCCCTGCTCCCTTTCAGTATACCAGATGGCAGGGCTGATCCTGCTCTGCCTCCCCCACGTAGGCAACTGTTTGCTTCCACGCATTGCTTTGACTTCTCTTTCCTCCACTGTAGCTCCCATAGAAGCGGCCTGATTGCTCAGGCATCATCTCTTCCAGCTCTGTCACTACCTCCTCTCCTCCATCTTTCGTCTCTCCAGGCATCCCAGCCCATGCATCGGGGATGGGCCCTGCTCTCTGAGCACAGGAGTGGGCACTAAGAGTTACATGCCTGCAACTGCTTCTGCAAGCACGTGAGCCCTGTTCCCGGCAAGCAGAGGTTACCAGTGGCACTGGGAAGTCCTGCTGTCCTCAGCTTTCCCAGATCTTCTGCCACTGCCAACCTGTGCACAGCAAAGCCAAGGCACAAATTGTGGAGTCCTCTAATTACCTGAGGTCCTTGCTGCCATCTGGAGTGATGTAGGTTGTGTTCACCCTTGTGCAGGCGGTGAGCAGGCAGGCTTGTCCCTTTGCCCTGGGCAGGCTGGCTCTGATGCACTGATGGCTTGAAGGACTGCAGCATGGGGAAGGGCACCAGTCTTTTTTCAGTCATTTTCTAGATTTCTGGGTGCAGTGAAGAATGGAAGCTGCCTTTCACCTGCCATGGCAAAGCAGGATACCTTGTACTCGCTCAGCAGTGAGGCCAAATGAGAGGGGGCTGCTGCTGCTGTGAGAGGGCTCCCACACTGCAGGGGCCCTGTTGCAACCAGACAGCAGTTCTGCAAGGCTGGAGAAGGGAACGGACCAGGCTGGTGTCCTAGAGATGTTTTACTTTGTCCAGGTTGTCTCTCCCGATCCCTTTCTTCCCTCCCCCATATTTGTTTCGCTGCTCTTCCCCTGTGCGCTGTACAGAGAGACTGCTTTTCATCCCAATGAGAAGCATCCACTGCCTGGATCCCATTTTTCCCCCTGTGGCCAGTTAGCTGGGGCTTAGAAGTTAATGCAAACTGCAGGTGCTTTTTTGCCTGGGAGGAGACAAGACTTGCTTGCCTTCTGCTGTACAATTCCATAGTCTAGGAAGCTACTGAGGCAGGTAACCAGTTTGGCAGTCAGTCTCAGATTCCAGGGACACGTGCAAAGTAACACAACCACATTATTGCCTGTTCACACTTGTTTTAGGGTGCTACTTTCAGCTGATGGTCATGATTTCAAACCCCACCAGGACAAGCTGCAGCCAACCTCAGTCACCTGCTTTCCTTACCCTCTTTTGTTTTGTCCGTTTGTCTAGGAGAGAGTTTTCACAAGCCTTCCTGCAATCTGGTGTGTGATCTTCCCTTCTGCCACTCTTGCCTTCTGCAGCTTCCTACCTCTTCTGGTTTCCATCTGCTTCAGATCTTCACTGAAGGCATCTATCTTCTCCCTACCAGTCTCTCTCTCTCACACTCCACACACACATCCCTTCCCTTACTGCCATGTGTTGTGTTTGGTAAAGTGAGCGTCCAGAACTGCTTTGGAAAGACGTGTTCTCTGATGCAGAACAGCATTTCTGTCTCCATGCTGTTCATCTGGCCTTCAAATACAAATTGCCCCTTTGATAGTCTGTGTGGAAGGCAGGCAGTTGTCCACGTGTTTGTTCGGTGCTCCGTTGGCTGGGTAAAAGTTCCCTTTGCGTTTTGGTTTGTCCTTCCACTCATTTCCCTTCATCTCCCCACTTCATTTATTTATCCCCAGCCCCCTCCGCCCCACCCCAAGAAGTCGAGTGTGTAAGCACCAGCTCCACCACCATCCGGGTAAGTTGGGTGCCACCGCCTGCCCAGAGCCGCAATGGGGTCATCACCCAGTACTCCATTGCGTACCAGGCAGTGGAAGGAGATGACAACACCAAGCATGTGGTGGATGGCATTGGACGGGAGCATTCCAGCTGGGAGATCAAGGACCTGGAGAAATGGACCGAGTACAAGGTGTGGGTAAGGGCTCACACGGATGTGGGGCCAGGACCGGAGAGCGTCCCCGTGCTCGTGCGCACTGATGAGGATGGTAGGTGTTCCTGAACAGCTCCTTCAGCTTCTGCCATGGGTTAACCGGGACTCTCCTAGCAGAGTTGCTGGAAAAGGGGGAAAGGGAGCAGGGATATTGACCTGGGAGTGCCTTTGAAGCAGGACTGTCAAGAGGCTGTCAAGAGCA
Organism: Pipra filicauda; assembly: GCF_003945595.2. Classification (NCBI taxonomy): domain Eukaryota; kingdom Metazoa; phylum Chordata; class Aves; order Passeriformes; family Pipridae; genus Pipra; species Pipra filicauda. Next base: position 3,324,124 of record NW_024104498.1, read on the forward strand.
GTGCTCCAGGGAGTGGGTCTCCCCAGTTGCCCTGGAGTGGATTAGGTGAATTGCTCTGCTGGCCCTTGATCTGCCTCCAGGCTGTGTCAGGTGTCCCAGCATGGTCCCACAGGGTCCTGTTGGTGTCAGCATTGCTTCCTGCCCACGCAAGAAGGCATTGCTGTGCTTTGCTGTTGTGGTTTTATAGCGTGTGGTGGATTCCTTTTTACTGAAAGTAGCAGGAGTTCTCCCAGCCAAAGGCCTTCTCACACATCGTGAGATCGGGACTTAGAGTTTACTTGTTGACCTGAAATCCAGCAAACTAAAGAGGGAAAAAGAAATCCTTTTGAAACTTGTAGATACTGCAGGAAAGCTGCTTCCTGCCCCGGCTTCCAGGCAAGCCACAGCTTATATAAAGCTGCTCTTCCACTCAAGAGTCAGAATATCACACGTACAGAGCACTTTACTGGATACGACAGCTTTAAAGAGAAATTGCTTTGTATTAGCAGGGCTGTCAGTTATGTCATCACGATTTAAGCCAATTCCTTTGAAAGTGCCAGAGCTCAGGGTGACAGTAGGAGCTTCCATGGCTTCATGCTGACCCAAGAAAGCTGCAGATTTAATGGGAGAAGAAAGAGATGTGGCATCCAGGCAAAGAAAGCATGATCTCTGCATTGCCCAGTCAGTGTAGGAAATTGAAACCAGACGTGTTACAGTTTCCTTAAATGGGCTGCCACTGTCCCCCACGTCTCCATGGCTCTGGAAGTGGTGTCTGGGAATGCTCGCTGACTGCATTCCTGGGCTGGCGAACACATCTGTGTGTGTCCTGCTGCCTTTATTGTTTGCTTCAGTTCTCATTCAGCAGAGTTGTAGCCCAGGGGTAGCTGTTACCCCAGAAATGTCACAGCAAGCTCTCTCAGTTAGTTTTTGGGCACTGTGGTTGGACATTCCAGCTTAGCTGTCAGGAGTGATTTCATATCCCTCTGACATGCTGATGCTCAGTAGATACCCATGATGAAGGAATGAGAAATGCTAAACTGTGATCCAAAAACAAGTTGAACTTTCTCTGTTTGGATCTCAGATGCAGCACATACTTCCCATAGTGGGGTAGGATAAGAGTTCCTCGAAACACTGGTCTGCTCACATTCACATCTTTTTGTGTCCCTGCAACATCCCAGTATTATGTCCTGTTGAGGCCTCACTTGCCAGCAGAGCTTGACACACAGCTTCTGTCTGGTTCTCAGGGAGGATCTTGTTTTCCGCTTGGACTCCCAGCTGTGTGTGTGGGCAGGTGTCTTGCCAGGGCAGGAGAGCCCTAAGGCTTGTGCAAGGTCACTGCACTAAGTGAATTGTGTATTACAGCATAGGCTGCTCCAGGCAGAAGGGGGTAACCATTCAAGCACAGCCCCCTCCATTCCCATACCTTCAGCTGGCCTCATGGTGCTCAAATGCTCTGTTCCTCCTTTTCACTATTTCATTTAATTATCTACAATTAAGAAGGACATCTGGGAAAAATAATGAATTGCCCTGCAGCTTAAAAACTGTGCTTACCTGCTGGGTAGCTGTTTCTTCCCGCTTAGTTGGTTGAAATAGCAATACTCAGTACATCTGCTTGTCAGCCATCCATCCATAATTATCTGATACTGATTTCCTGCTGTGTTGAGAATTGGGGCATATGAGGTTCCAAACCCCTGGATTTTCCCAGGCCACTGGGAGACTGGAAAGGGTCCTACAGTAGAGATGCTAGGATGGAGCCCAGGTCCTTCACTTGGGTAACAGGCACTTGCATAGCAGTGGTATCCTCTGCAGGGGGTGCACACCTCCGCTCCCAGCTGCTCCAGCTGGAAGGAGCTTTCCAGGAGCAACTGAGAAGCTTATTTTTTAGAATTGACATTTTTGTCACAGTCAATGCAAGAGCAAAAAGTAATAAGGAGGTAATTTTTCCAAATACTGAATAGGGTATAAATACATTTTTAAACGGGCCTCACCTTGCAAGAAAATTGATATTTTCTGGGCAGTGTAATTTTTCATTTTATTATCAAAAAGCATTGAGCTAGTCGTGCATGAAATACAGTCCCCAGAGCTGTCACAATCCCCACAGGCCCCTTTATCTGGCTGAGTTCAGTGACTGCTGTCACTGAGCTCTGGGTTATTGTTTTAGGATGGTGCTTTTCCCCCTCATTAACCTCTTGTAGTCACAGGGGAAGAGCATGTGTGTGCTCTGGCTGGTGGCAGGTACCAGGGCTCCCTGCAGGACAGGCTCAGCGCCCAGCCACGCTACCTGGGGCTGTTGGACTGTGTTTAGATGTACACAGAGGGGTCTGAGAGGAGGTATTGCGTCAGGCAGGATGCAAAGAAGGCTTCAAAACCCCTGACTGTGCTCCAGGGCACCCTGAGCTGCAGGGGGTTACCATATTCTTTGTATTCTGCTGTATTCTTGTATTCTTTGCTCCCCTGCTGCTGGAGATGAGAGGGATAGATGGACCTTGGATCTGATCCAGCACAGTGACTTTTATTAGGGGTGCTCCTGCATATCACAGTCATGTTCTTTCCTACTGAGAGTAGCAAAAGTGCTTGGATGCTGGGAAAGGGCCAGGGATGTGGTCACACCGAAAGACTGCAGTATGATGTCCTGGGCAGGTACAGGAAACTTGTGCCAGTAGGGCTGTCCTGGCAGTGAGGTGGAGGAAAGGTGGAGCAAAGGAGTGCGAGAGAGTGACAGTGATTGTGTGGTACCTGCTAACTGTTGTCCCGTGTGTGTTACAGTGCCCAGTGCCCCGCCACGGAAGGTGGAGGTGGAGTCTGTGAATTCGACTGCCATCCGGGTGAGCTGGAAGCTGCCCATCTCCAACAAGCAGCACGGGCAGATCCGTGGCTACCAGGTGACCTACGTGAAGCTGGAAAACAACGAGCCCCGAGGGCAGCCAGTGATCAAGGATGTCATGCTGTCAGAAGCACAGGTACAGCGTGGGGACCACGGGCTGGTGGGCGTGGCACCTTCCCTCTCTGCAGAGGGCCAGGCTGGCTGGGTCCATGTATTTCTTGGCCTCCTCTTGCAGCTCCAGAGCATGAGACTCAGCCTGCCTGAGCAAGGCAAACAGTTTGTCCCTAAACTGTGAGTTACACATGGGTAAAAAAGGAAAGAACTGCTGTAGAAATGATTTATTGGACAGTGTTCCTCTCTTACCCCTTCTCTGACGTGTACTTCTCTGCCTGCCGTGTCCTGTGCAGACTCCAGCTGGAACAAACTGCACTTTGCCCCATCAGTTTTTAAGTGGTCAGAGTTTTAAATAAGCCTCGGGTCTGTTTCTTTCACGATGCTGACTATGTTCAGAGCAAAACTTCTGTCTCAGCAAAGTCCACCTGGCTGCTGCGTGCTTGTGGGGCGTGGGGGTGGCTCTACACTGGTGGGTGGGCACAACACACCAGGCAGGACAGCACTCCTGGCTCAGCAAAGCCTCCCTTCCCTTCCTGCTTTTGCCAGGCAGGGACTTGGTGTTGCATTGCCTCTTGAAACCAAACTGTAGGTGAAGCCAGCTGAGTCTGGGAAAGGCCTAGGGAGGGGAGAAAAAAAAAAGTGAGGTGCAGGCCCACATCACCTGTAAATGACTTCACCCTCTGCAACCCCCACACCACAATCTGTTCATACTTAGGGGATCTCCTGGATCCCTCACGGGCTGTGAGCTGCAGCCCTGTGCCCACACAGTGCTCCAGGCGTGGCTGTGCACTCTGCACACAGCCCAGCAACGTGTAGTTGCCTCTCTCCCAAGGTCCAGGGAAGTTTTTGGTGCCCTGTGTGTGATGAAATACAACTCTTCTTAGGAGCAAGGGTCCTTCATCCTGGATGACCCCTGCTGTTCGCAACAAAGATAATCGTATAAATGAAGAACAGGATCTGCTGCTGTTGAAAGCAACGAGTAATCGATTCAGAGCTGGCTTGCTTGAATGATGCCCAATATAAATACTGGAGAGCTGCAACGATTAATTGATCTGTCTCCTGAATGCAGCTGTGAATCATTTATGCATTTGTCAGTGGGGAGTGCAGTGCACAGAGGCAGCTCTACTCCCCATTCATATTCTGCAGGATAAAACTCAGTAATAATGTGGAAGGGGAAAACTTTGAAGAGTGAAAATGCTTTGAGGGTCCTTGCAGTGTTGTCTGGGGCACATCTCTGTTTATGTTTCAGATGTTGCTTTATATTAGTAGTTAGAAAAGCTGCTTACTGCCCTTTACTTATTCCAGGAGGATATAATCTTCTGTGTTGTTTGAACAATTGATGATGCGTTGTTCAGCTGGAGTTTGGAGTTAATGGGTTGGTCCCAAGCGTAGGTGGGCGAAGTTGGCAATGTTTTTCTTGTTGGTATTTTCAAATATTTTATGCTTGCCCAGCCAGTTCTGCTTTCACTCCTTACTCATACATTTCAGAGAGAGAAATCCCATGCTAATGTGTAGGAATGAGGATGCCAGAGCCAGGCACTTTCGAAGGAGTGCGGGATTTTGCATTAGTTGGAATGTGTGCATCAAGGAGGCAAGTTGCTGGAAGTTTCCTGGCTTGTCAGACCACTTACCAGTCTTCTGTATTTGGTGAATTTATGTGGGAAAGTTCTTCGCTTCTGTGATACTTTTTCCTGCTGTGTGTGGTGCTGAACTCATCCACTGTAGTTTTTGGATGGAAGCGAAGGCCAAAAGATAGTTGTAGAGAAGTGACTGCTCTGGAGGAGTCATGTTGCTCTTGGGATAAACTGATGATGACCCGCAGGGAAGAGGTTTCACTGACTTGGCAGAAGAGATCTTTATTTCCCAAAAGAGTGAGAAGCCAGGCATGACCTGTGCTTGTGATGAAATACATCTGCTCCAGATGCTGAAGAACCCTGTAAGAGCTGCCATCTCTCAGTACAGCAGTGCGTGTCTTTGCAAACAGCCAGATGAAACTTTAACGAGTAGTCCTGGGGGAGTTATTTTCTGTGAAAGGAAGCAAAAAGATTCACTGGGAAACCTGTCCCTGAAGGTCACAGGATGAAGATGGCCACAGTTCAGTACTCATAAAGCTTCATAAACATTTATACCAGTGCACAAGGAGAGAATTAAACTGATTGAAAATCTTGGGGTCAGAGAAGAAATTCTGTGGACATGCAGGCAGAGCCCCTCCTCCTGCCTAGCCAGGCTGTCTGCTGATTTTGAGTAGGTATGTACCACATAATCTGCTTCCTGCAGACAGTGCGAAGACACTGATATTAAAGCTGACTCATGATTTTTTCCTTATTGAAGATGAGAAATAGAGAGAGAGTAAACGAAGATGAAAGGAAAAAGGAAAGGGAATGGAGATGTTAGCTATGCAGATAATATGGATTCTGAGCTTTCAGAACCATTTGAGTGGAAAGGACTAAAACATCAGCAGAGAAGTGGGGGCCCTGGTGCTGGAGAGATCACATTTTATTTTACAGCCTCCTGCCTAGGGAGAGTAATCAGTTGTTAGGAAGGTCCTGTGATGGAGCTGAGGCCTCTCCCTCCCCTCTGCGGCTGCACCTGTGACCGATTACCTCTGTCGGGATTCTGTGTGCCTTCCACTCTAAGCTTTCACCTCCTCCTGACAGCTTGATGGACAAGAAAATGTGGCCATGCCCTGTGGAGGAGCACCCAGGGTGTGTTCGACTGCAGAACTGGGTCAGAAAGCTGCACCACCTCCTGCCCGGGCCCTGCCCGTCACGGCTCAGACAGGTCCCATGGTGGGTGATGGCAGAACATTCATCTCTGCGCCCTGGGTCTTGCTCATAACACATCTGAGCACTGAGAGAGCACCTTTGAAAGGAGCCCAGTGCAGGGTCTCAGCTGCACTCCACCACTCATGTAAGCCCTCACCAGCTCAGGGGAGCGAGGGAGAGCAGGGCCGTGGGACACAAGCATGAGGTTCTTCAGGGGAGAGCAGAGGCCCACCTGCTTGCCTTGGTCTCCAACCCCTGGGCAACTGCAGCGTGTTAGGAGGGGCAATGGGCTTTAACCCCTCCATCCCTTCCCAGGTACCAGTCCTATGTGCCCTGCAGAGCTCAGTGCTGAGCAGCACCGGGTGGCAATGCTGAGTATGGTGCACAGGGCACAGAGGAGGCAGCAGGGCCCTGGGACGACAGGCCTTGCTGTTGGGGCTCCCGTGGAAGCATGGCTTGTTTTCTCTTTAGAAAACTGGCAGCTAGACCCTGTGTGAACCTAGCTGTTGGCTAGTTGTGTCCTGCTCCCAGCCTGCTTGTCATCCCCTCAGACTGGAACATCTGAGGGGGACTTTGTCCCCACGCTCCCCATGTGGCCTCAACAACTGCTCCTGCCTTTGTACAGCATCTTTGCCAGGGAGTCTAATGCCTACATTGCCCTGGGGACACAGTGTGCCCATCAGCCTTGCTGCCTACAGCCATCCAGTATGCCCAGGGAACTTTGCAGGGCTGGCTGGGTAAAGCTGGCTACAAGGAGGTCAGGCTTTGTGGAGGAAAGACTCCTGCCACCTTCTCCTCCTACCCTTCAAAAAGAGTCATGGCAGGGGAGAGGTGTGTGCTGCCCACAAGAAGGGCTGCAGGCTCACGGGAAGATCGTGTGGTCTCTGCAGGCAGCACTTCTCCATCCAGCACGCAGGCTGAGTGCACGTCACACCAGCTTACTCCAGAAGAGCAGGAAGAAGAAATGGCAATCACTTGAAGCTGTTGGATTGAGATCAAAGGAGAAAAGAGAAGCAGAGACTTCTATTCTCCCTGGGCAGTGCCCACCCCAGGCATAACACAGAGGAATTTACAGCCTCCCTCTTTTGCTGGGTGATAGTCAAGGATCTTTATCTGAATGTAGTTGGAACAACTTCTCGTGCACATGTGCTTGTCTAGGTGAGAGTCTGGTATGGGGGGGAGATGTACTCTGCTTCCTAAGTGGAACAAAACTGAAAGGCATCATCCAAGGGGCTTTTCAGCCCTCCACATCCCATAGACTGAGCACCTGAGTCTATACCTGGAGTTTTACTGTTGTGCACAGTCACTGGAGCAGCGAGAAGGATGTGCAGGAAAACCAATATCCACTTCCATAGCTGGGGCTATTGAGCAGGGCTTGAATCTGTGTTTTGCAAGAGCCTTGGTCAGGGAAAACAGCCGTTCCCTGGTGAGACATGACTACTCTGTGTTGAAGTGTAAAATGAAACATTAAGGCATTGCAGCTGCCATAAATACACACCGTTAGCTTTAGCACTTCCCCAAGCCATCCTGCCTCATGCACACAGCCCTCTCTGAGTTCTTTTTATGGCTGCTCCTGGGCTTTTCAGATCAATTTGTCTTACTGACCAACCTTAAACAGTTAAGAAGCAATTGAGCTAGTTTAAGGAAGGAAATGTTTTGATCTGTAGATTATATTTTAATAATGAAACTGACTTTTTACCGAGGTATTTATGCAGGCCTGACTTTTCACTGTTACTCCTCCAGCACAGATCTCAAGGCATTTCTTGGCACTCTGATCTAATGCAAGATTAAAGTCCACTGAAACATTAGAGCAAGCAGAGTTTGAACATTAAACACTTGGTCTAAAATCCTAGTAGCTGATAAACTCCCTGCTATGGTGTGAGAGGCTCCTGAGCAGCCTCCTGAGCCCAACTCTGCTCTGCTGTTCATTCCAGTGGGGTGTCACCTTCTGCTCCTGTAGCTACGTGGAGGTGAGCTGGGGTGTTACTGCCATCCATATGGCCCCCATCACCGGGGACATGCTTTTGTAGGAGAAGTTAATTCTGGAGAAAGAGCTACCAGGCCTCATATCCTTCCACTGGCAGGATTTCTTCCAGGTTTTAGATCAGCAGGACCAGAGTATGTGGCTGTTGACCATGGTGTGGGCTGGCTGGCACAGGTGGGACATCAACAGCAGCGACTTGAGTTGAACTAAATGTGCAACAGTGGAAGTAGCACCAAGATGTGTGTGGAAAGAGAGCCTTTAGAGACCATAATACTTAGTAAAGGCCTCAGCTTTATAAGAAGTCTTTAGGGACAACTTGACTTCTTTGCTGAAATTTAATGTTGAGGTGATTTAGAGGAATAATTGTATTGCAGTCTCATGGCATCAAGTAAGTGAACTATAATAAAATCTTAGAGGAACATTTCTCCAATAGCTTCTTCTTTCTGAATTTAGAAAATAAAATAGCAAATATTTTGGAAGTATGCCATGTATTTTACTGCTGAGGAGAGTACTGTGCCTCTGTGATAGGTGGCAGCCTGTGAAAGTCACCTCAAATAGCCTGAGTTCAAAAGGCAACTTGTAGGTTTGATACCGTTTAGTACTTCTGTTGCACTTGCAGGTTCCCAAGCACTCTGGCAGTATTTGCTGGGCTTCCCAGGGTCCTGAGGAAGTCGGTATCTGAGCACTGTTTCACAGCTGGCAGCTCAGGCTCAGAAGCAAGGCTTGCCAGGACTCACACTGTGAGTCAGGGGCAATGATACCTATCTTCACTTTCATTTCTGTGCTTGAACCCATGGAATGGTGCTTCCTCCAGTCAGATTTAGTAACCTGAGATGTAACGCATCACTTTGGCAGACAGAGTTTACTGTGATCTCTGCAAACCTTCCTTTGGTGCATCAACCACAAAGAACAGCGCTGTGGGCACGCGTGGCAGCAGCCAAGCTCTGCTGTCTCGCCACCCCGGTGCAGCTTTGATGCCTCAGAACCCCAAATCCAGCCAGAAAAATTCCAAGCCCTAATTGAGCTGCTGTGGCCAGGAATCTATGTGAACTTCTGGTGGGAAATGGTTTGTGTAGAAGTTTTCCCTGCAGGGCCAAGTGAGTGTTTGCTGCTATGTAATTGGGAGTGAGAAGCTGTTTCCTCAGTACATGCACGAGTGTGAACCTCACTCCAAGCCACGCAGCACTGTTGGAGAGGAGCAGCTTAGCGTGGAGCTCTGTGTAAGATCTCAGCCTCTCCTTCACTGTTGACAAGAGACAGCACTTCTCACTTTCCTCAAGTCCCCAGAGCATTGTCTTGCAAGTGATACAGGAAAGAGGAGCTCTGGAAATGTTGCATTGGTGCTTCCCTGCAGAGTTCTCTCTGAGCTTTGTGTGTTCAAGTCTTTGGTTGTCAGCAAGAGATGGTGGCTGGAGGATCACTAGAACAGAAACTGGAGATCAGGCAACACAACTGTTGTGAGTGACCTGTGGAGCAGGAGTCAGCCCCAGAGCCTTGTTGGTACAACCTATCCCTTCTTGCTTCTGCTTGTGGAAGAGGCAGAAAAATGCAAGCAAAGCCAGAATGGGAAAGTACTGCAGGGTTAGGAAGTGATGACCTCTTCACTCATGTGAGAAGGAAGCTCTTTGCCCCTGTTTGTGTGAATGATCTCAGATCTACTGCGCAGGCTAGCGGCATGTCAAAAATTGCTCTGTGCCACTTCTCCCCTTGGCACAGCCTGTGCCAAGTGACCCTCTGTGTATAAGTGTTGTAATTCCCCCAGCCCAGTCCTGCTAACTCCTGCTGTTGTCGTCGTCATCCCCTTCCTACATGTTGTCCCTTAAAACTCTGTGTCTCCATTTTTCTCTCCTCCTTTCTTTCTCCCCCATCAGTGGAGAGCTGAGGACTCCGTCGACCATGTAAGTACCACTTGTGTGTGTTCCAGGTTGGAAAAGAGGGGTTTGGTAATTCGATTTGTGAGTTTTGTAGACACAGTGCTGTCAAAACATTCCTTTCACTCCCTTAATGAGGCTGGAGAGTTACACTGTGAAACCTTCCACAAGCAGCAAATCCAGAGAAAATTGCCATTTAGGTTGCTCCTAAATGCAGAAAAGCAATTGACATTTCCTATAATCTGTATATCCAGCTTGTTGCAATGCAGTTTCAGGCAGGCTCAGGTGATCGACTCAGGAAGCACATCCTACTTGGCCCACCAAGTTACATGGTAGAATTAGATATATAATCTTTAAAGCACATTGATCGTAGTCATGAGAAATAACCTACACCCTCAACTGTGACCTTTGGCTGAAACACAGATAGTAATAAGAAAACAATCACATTTAAACAGTTAAATTCAATTTTTCCAACATAATTTTGAAATATAAATTTGGAGGAACAAACTAGGAAATGACCTTTTTAGAGTCAGCAATTCAATTATGTGCCCTACTGTGAGCTTCCCCAGCACGATGCATTTTTCTCCTCCTGCTTTGTACAGAGGATCCTTGGCTTGGAGTGGCTTTGTCATGACAGCACTGTGTTTGCATTATGCAATCAGACCTTCTTTCATCCATCCCTCGTCTCTCTCCCCTCCTCCCAGCTCGCTTGCTTTGCTCCCGGTGGCATGCTTTTGCGTGAGAATTTCTCTTTGCATGGATTTTGGGAGGAGTGAATTCTCTTGGGATGATCAGAGTCTGCAGGTTTTATGAGAGTGCTTCCCCGCGGGTCCATTGGCACCGGTCGGACTGCGCGTCCGCTCACCCGCACACACCATCTGCTGCAGGGGCGGAGTTGGGGTTGGACTCTGGTTCACACGGTGATTTTGGCGGGGTTCTTGTTGGTGCTTGTTGATACTTCTCTGGGCTGGCTGGTTCCGCAGTGGTAACACGGTGATTCTGATGAGTAAGCCTGGGCAGGTAATCTGAACCAGCAGCACTGACTGGAAATCAGCAGGTTTAATAGCGTGGGTGGTTGTGTGAGTGAGTGATGGGAGACTGGCGACGCCCTGAGAGCAACCACAGGTGCCCCTTGTACCCCTCAAGCTGGCAAGGATCCCCGGGGCAGAGATCAGGCCCCAGGAGCAGCGTCTGAGAGTGCCCATGCTGCCTGTCCTCGGCAGCTCGAGCTTAACCCTCTCCATCTCTGGTCCTCTCCTTGTCTGAAGGGGTAAATAACCAACCCAGAGCCTCTGCCACCTTTTCAAGAGCTTCCCCAGCCCCTTCTCCAGCCCAGTTGTCTCTTATTCCCTGACCAAATGGGTTTGTAGTGCTGATGGCCCAGACAGTACCCACAGATGAACGCAGCTCAGGTGTACCTGCCCTGAGTTCCCAGAGCTGCTGGGAGCTGCTGAGTTAGCTCTGCTTGCTCATTTGCAGGCCTGGCCAGCCAGGCTTGGCACACCTCACATTTCCACAGGAGGCCGGGAGGGAGGAGTGATGTTCCCCTCTTTGATCTCAAATTGAAGTGCAGAGCCATGCCCTCCTCCTGCCCAGAGGAAGCCAGTTAGCAAGGATGCTAACACCCCACCGAGTCCGCCCCCTCCCAGACCTCCCACGATGCAGCTTTTCCCTCCAGGTCTTGCCAGTGTCTTGCACTGACCCATCCCAGCCCTGCAACACCATGCCTGGCAAGGAGGGTGAACACGGTGCTGTAGCACTGCAGGTGCTCCCTGCCCGGGGCCCCCGCCCCTGCACTGTCTCCCTGTGCTCCCCCACGGCTCTGCTGCAAGAGACAACTTAAAAAATCCCAGAATTAGCCCCCAAGAGATTCACACAGCCAGCTGAACTGGCTTTTGCTCTGGTTCACAGCTCCATAGTACTCTTACTTTCAGGCTTCAAGCAGGACCATATCTGGATCAGATCTCCCTCTTGGCAGGAGCCGTGGGAGAGCACAAGCTGTTGACACAAGTTGCTGGTGGGTCCCTGGAAAGGCCAAGTGTTAGAGACAGGGATTGAAATTAGGCAGGTGAAAGTTGGAGTGGCAGCAGTTGTTTGCTGGCTCTGTGTGACGTGTGTGTTTGAGCACGGTGCATGAGTGTGAGCCAGCAAGGGTGTCAGTGTGTTGCTGTTGGAGACACTGACCCCAGTGCCCTCCTTTTGCTCACTGCGGTAACAAGCGTTTGCTCTTCTCGTTTGCCTCTTCTCTGCTGTGTGGATGTGCTCCCAGGAGACAGTCATTGGAGGCCTGCTGCCAGAAACCACCTACTCCGTCACAGTTGCTGCCTACACCACCAAGGGAGATGGTGCCCGCAGCAAGCCGAAAGTCATCACCACCACAGGGGCAGGTGAGTGTGGGGAGCAGGTGTCACAGCCTCGTAGGGGTGGTGGTAAAACCTCCCAAGAGGTGCGTGGGGAGCACGGCCAAGGCACCTGTACAGGAGGAAGGAAGAGGGCTGGAGACGCTGCAGAGGTACCTACTCTTGTGATCTCCAGCCCACGCTTACAGGCTTTGCCACCGGATCACCTGAGCAAAGTGCAGCAAACAGATGGACAGATGCTGCCAGGGCTGGTGAGAGAGCAATGAAACTCATGGGTCTGAGCTCATCTGCATAGTCCAGAGACCTGGGAAGAGGAAGCCTGAAAGTCCAGGCCCTCCCTCAGCTTTTGGAATCCTGACCTGTCCTCACCTTGTTCCCATAGGCAAATGCTATGTCTTGCTTCCTTTGGTGACTGCAGTGCTGCCTGGATGGCCCCTGGCACAGAGGGCTCCTAAGAGGTGCTTCTCAGCTCCCCCCAGCCATTGCTGCTGCTGTCTCCCCAGGCTTACATAGCTGAGCCTGGCTGCTCCTAGAGCCATGGTAAAACCTGGAGTGCAACAAATCCTGCCATAGAAGTGCTGCAGACACAACTTCTAGGTCCTGGTGATCCCAGCCCAGCTCTGTTTTCTCAGTAGAGAGTCGTACCTGTGCCTAGTGCAACACAGGAGCCTCGGCCTGGAGCAGGGGCACCCAGGAGTCACCAGGTGCTTTCCTCCGGATGTGGTCAAGCTTGCCTTTGGCAGTGGCACCAACTAGTTGACACTGTCTTGTCCACTCACCTTTTCCACTCACTAGACCTGTCCTACAACTGATAATCGTGCTGCTTCCCCACATCAACTGCAGGAGCAGTATTTACCACTTGTTATTTACGGGAATGCGGCTTGTGCAAACTGAGAGCGTTTGTTCCTGGTGCTTTTAGACAGGGAACAGCTTGCCATCTCCTCTGCGCTGCATATGGGGAGTTCCAGAGGTAGTTTCCACTGTCACAATCTCAAATGCTGTCTCCCTTGTGCCTCGCCGTAATGTACGCTCTGTTCATCAAATTGCTACAGCTGTCCTATAAACAGGAAAAGCTTCCTAAACGTCCCAGTGTTGCCCTGTAAACCACAATGGGTCTCCCCGTGTTATGGTGCACATTTAAGGTTAATATTTGGAATCAGCTTTGAAAATAAGGTGTCCCTTAATACTAGCTGCTGTTAGACATTGTATTATGAGTGCAAGGAGGATGGCACTGGCACTGGGAATGTAGTTGTATGTCTTAAATATCTACAAAACCGCCCCCAGAGCTGCCTTCGTAGAGGCTCGGCTGCAGGCCTGACCTCAAAGGGGAGCATTGGTATCGCCCTCTGATGGCAAAATCGGGCCATAATTCTGTCAAATACGGTTTCCTCTTGTGCTCATCTGTGGGCTCATACATTTCAAAACCGTGCAAGGATATTTAACTAGGTTTGGCTACAGTCCCATTTTTGTTTTCATATCAGTGGCCCCATCCCTTTGATTCTGAGTATCTTCCCTATCAGTTGATTTGTTTACAAATCTGAGCTGATGTGAAGACACGTTCTTTTTTTTAAGTGAAGGAGATCAAGGTATTAAACCATCAATTTAAAGCTATCAGTTCCTAACCCGTGACGGCAACACCCCTTGACTTGTGCAGCATAAGCAAAAGTCCTGTGGAGCGCTTGTGTTCACCTCTCACATCGACACTGACATCACGAATCTGCTTCTCAGCTAAACCAAAAATGTATTCTGATGGCAAACAGCCCACCCAGCTCTGCTCGCTGCCTCTGCAGATGGTAAAACTGCAAGGTTTCAGGATGAAATTTGTCTGCCTCCAGACAGACCGGGGTGCTGGAATCAGGCTTCTGGGTGTCTGTGGTGGTACAGTGTGCCAGGTCAGCATGGCCTGATACTGTGCACTGGCTGGAGTGTCTGAAGACCACTGATTGGGAGGACGGGATTCAGATCTTCTCTGAGATAAATATGATGCTTTGAGGTCCCTTAAACCTTTCCTGTAAAAGGGAATGAATTTTGGGGCTGGATATAGCTGAATTTATTTCCTGTTTAAGTGGTAGCACATGGGAAAATGGTAGCCAAGAGCTGGCTGGCTCCAGCTTCCCTCGCCACTGGATTAGGGTCGGTCTGCCTCTATCCATGTGAATTGTTTGTCGTCCTCTTCACCCTCTTGTCTGAACTTTCCCACTTTCCTCAATCCTCATGGACTGAGCAGCACAGAAGCCATCCTTCCTTCCCCTCCTCCCAGGCTATAGATGGTCATTGTGTGTTTATGTTGCAGTCCCGGGGAAGCCCACCATGATGATTAGCACGACAGCCATGAACACAGCCCTCATCCAGTGGCACCCACCCAAGGAGATGGTAGGGGAGCTGCTGGGTTACCGGCTGCAGTACAGACGTCTGGATGAGGAAAAAATGAACACGATAGACTTCGGGAAGAGAGACCATCACTACACTGTGACCAACCTGCACAAGGGGGCCACGTACCTCTTCAGATTGTCTGCCAAGAACAGAGCTGGCCCAGGAGAGGAGTTTGAGAAGGAGATCACTACTGCTGAAGATGTGCCAAGCGGCTTCCCACAGAACCTGCGCGTGGTGGGTCTCACCACTTCCACCACAGAAGTTGCTTGGGATCCCCCGGTCTTGGCAGAAAGAAATGGCAAGATCGTGAACTACACGGTGGTATACAGAGACATAAATAGCCAGCAGGACCTGGTTAACCTCACCAGGGACACAAGTATCACTTTGACAAATTTGAAACCTGATACCACTTATGACATCAAAGTGAGGGCCCGAACCAGTAAGGGGGCTGGGCCACTCAGCCCCAGCATCCAGTCCCGGACCATGCCTGTGGAGCAAGGTAAGTGCCCCTCTAACAAGCCCTAAGCAAGCTCTGCCTCCAGGACAGGGACCTTTGCTTTGGTTCGTGAGGCCGCACTCCCCTCTGCTCTGACTGTTGTGATCAGGTACTGTGTGGCACCCCAGTCTAAAACTGGTTCAGTGAGGGAAGGCTCAATGAAGATTTCCTTAAAGTTGCCATTTGGGAGGAGAGGGGCATTGGTGGTACCTTAATTGCCTCCACAGGCACACTTTGATGTTTTATCTGTACATGAAAGGCTCTTCCTTGAACTGGAGCAAGTGGCTGAGTAGGATCATCTGTAGATCCAGTACCTGAATACCGCTGTTCTTTGATCCTGACAAAGGGCCAAGAGAGTGTGAGTGGAGGGGGGAGAGAGAAAGGCTGCAGTTCAGCCTACGACTTCCTTTCTGTAATGCTGGAAAGTATAGTCAAAAAGCAAAACTCTACTGGAGACTGTAAACTTGGTAAAAGGCTGCTGCTCTCTTCTCCTCATTTCTTACTTCTCTGCTGTAGCTGAACTCTTTGACCTCTGCTGCTGAGTTAGACAAAGAGAGCCCTGGATTTGAGCTGCTGCCTGGCTCCCTCCTGACTTGGCCTTACAGTGCTCAAGTATCTTGTTTTTCCTTTCAGTGTTTGCTAAGAACTTCCGCGTCAATGCCGTCATGAAAACGTCTGTGTTGCTGAGCTGGGAAGTGCCTGACTCCTATAAATCTGCAGTGCCTTTTAAGGTAAGGGTGGGATTCGGAGGACTGGGAGCTCCACCTGTGGCAGTGAGCAGGACAGTGGATAGCAGCAGCAGCTGGGGCCTACTGGTCAGACTGGCCGTTGTCACTCCATGACAGTGGTCACACAAGCCTGTCCTGATGCCTGACACCGGAGTTGAAGCATGAAAAGTTATAAATTTGATTTAATCGCAGGAGGTCAGGACAAAGTGGTCTGAAGACCAGCCAGTGAATCAAACTAAGAACGACTCCTGCAGTGTGTCCTGTCTCAAATACCCATATCACCTTCATGGGTTACTTCAGAGCATCAGGGCGGATGTATAATCTCAGGGTGTGAAGGGGAGAAGCATCATCACCCTTCCTGAAGGTGTTACAGATGTGAGCAGCACAAGATGTGTCAGTGCATAGGGAGCTCTGGAGGAATGGCTGCTGCTCTCTTTTGTCCCGTACAGTTCTGGATGTGGTGTCATCCAGCAGGCTGCAGACAACACTGATGACCTGATGTCTTCCTGCTCTTGTCTGTCCCCCAGTACGTGTCACTGATGCAGGTAAAAGACTAGAGTGTGGTGGAAATTTTTGCAGATCTCAGTGGAGTTTCTCTCGCTTAAGAAACATGTCAGATTGCTGAGGATAACCTTCCACCCAGTCTGAGCAGCAATCTGGTGCCTCTGCAAAGGTGGCCAGGGTGGAAGCAGCATGACTTCTTTTCCTCTTTGCACATGCCCCCAGCCATACTGTGCCTAAAGAGAAAATGCAAGGCGTGCAGGAGTTGTAGCGGATCCATGGCCAGGGGAGTGAGGGGAAATCTTGGACCGCATCCACATCAAAGCGGATGAGCACCTCCCCTTCCTTGTTACTAGCTCTCCTTGTTTAAATTGTGAAGCTGAATTACCGTGATCAATAACAGGCACTTGTTAACATGCTGAGTTTAGTTGAAGCAGACAAGGCTTTTGTGAGTACCTTGTGGTATTCAAAGCTTTCCCACATGTAGGGTTCATTAGGGTCAGTGTTCAGATATCTGGCCGCAAGGAGCTTCACAGAGCCCTGTTACTTTGCGCTCTGCTGAAGAACCAGAGTCCTTCACCTTGCCTTGTTCTTGTGGCCCAAAGCCCACGTCTCTGTGTGACAGCACAGTGCTAGAAAGGGACAGTGTGACCTTTGGAGCATTACTACCACACAAGGATGGTGGAGTGGTTGGAGGTAGCCAGGAGCCAAGGATGTAATGCTGGTGCCCTGTCTGTCTCCTCTCTCAGCTGCATAGCTGTGACTGCTTACACAGGGGTGACTCAGGGTCTGCCCCTGCTGTGGGTTAACCCTCAGATGACACAGGAGCAGATGGCATTAGCCACTTGCTAACTTAAGAGCAGTCATGCAAATGAGAGTGTTACAAGGATATTTCTGTAATAGTGCCTCCTTTCTATTAATATTCCCAGACTTGCAGACACACAGAAGTCAAGGCCAGGAGCTACCAGGGTCAGCTCTAACTCGTTGATTGTGCCACTTGAAAGAAATCCTTAACCTTCAGGATTTTGTATTTTTATAAACAAGGTTCACCTCTCTCCTCTAATTCAGGCACATGGGATGCTGAGGCCAGAGCCTAATACTGTAACTAGCATAGCAGATAAATCTCCATGGGAACAATTAGTATTATCTACACTTGATAAACAGTCTCATGCTAAATCTATGTCCCAAAGGGTGTCATATTCTACTTTAACAGATTTAATTAAAGTAGATATTGTTCTGACAATGAATAGTGAGGCAAAGGCAGGACTGGTGCTTTTTTTTTATTAGGGGATGAACTGAGACCTTAAGATTTTTCTTTGCTGCCAAATCAATAATGAAGGTTTGAGATCTCTTTGGGGAATTTTCACAGCTTCTTCTGGTCCAGGAGATAAATTCCCTGTAAAATGTTGCCCAGCAGTTGTGGTGGAGCAGGGGCACTATTCCTTTTTTATTCCACTGTGCTTGCAGAAAGCTGTTCTGGAGCTTTCACAAAAAGTGCAAGATAGATACAACCTTCTCCTTGGGGAAACTGCATTTTCCTGAGACACATTCTTCAACTTAAGAGCAGGACAGAGGATATATTGGTAAAGCCAGCACTGCAAGGTATTTTACAAACGGGGAGAAGGAGCAGCACCTTTTGAAAATCATAATGATACAGGTTTGGAAATAAGCCCTGAGAATGCTGGGCAGTGCTTTCTCACAGGGTGTCCCATGGAATGCATAGTTACTCCTCCTTGTAAATATGCCAACCGCGTCTATTTCTCCATCGAGTCATTGTCTCTTGCACACGATGTGTCTTTTCATCTTTTAGTTCAATACATTCTGTACTGCCTTGAAATCAAGCATGAGACCTTCAGCAGTGACATTTGGGCCCACCTACCTTTGCAAATCTTCTCTCATGGGTAGGAGCAGCGCGGATGACATTTTACAGCAATCCATGGGCTAGTCAGCACTGTTTGGCAGTTCAGAGCCCTTGGGCCAGGTTTGCTGCTGACTCCAATAGTTACCAGTGGGCCATGATGCAACCTCTAAATAGCATTCCTGCCTGAGCTTCCGGGCATCTTCCAGCTGCACATGAATGACTGTTTCTGAGCCCTCACATTATTTCAAGGTTTGTGCAGAGGCCTTGACTAATGGTGCATAACATCTGAGAAGACAATGTGTTGTGGCAGGTAAAGGAACGCAGAACTGCTGCAGCAACTGTGAAGAGGGGAGATGGCAGAGAATGCTTCGGGAAAGCATTGCAAATGGCAGTTTCACTGTCTTCAGATGCAAATTTCTGTGCATGGCAATAAAAATCGTTATTTGGTGTTAGCACTGAATCAAGGGCTGTGTCCTGGCCAGTTGCAGTGCAGAGCAAGCAGGGAAACTCTGAACTGAAATGCCTGACCATCTCTTCTGCCTCCTCTTGCTGTAGGAAAATGGCTCTGTCCGCAGCACATGCCTCGTGTGCAGGCAGTTGGTGGCTGTCTTCCCTAGAGCACACAGTGCACGCAGAATGAGTCGGTGATACCTTTATTAGAGAAGAATTTATAACGAGAAATCTCATCTGAGAGGCAACAGAACTCTGTGGGTTTTTCATCCTTTCGGCATAGGTCTTAATGTTGGAAGTTTGGTTTTGTTCAAATCTGTGTTGGAGCACATGAAAGAGAGGTCCCGCTGCTCCCCCAGGACACCCCCTGACTCTGGTATCTGGTATATCTGGACATGTACTATTGCAGTGTCATTGCAAGGGGTGGTGCTGGCCCACACAGCAAAGCTGCTAAGATTACTTGAAGTCTGGTAGTCCTGTCTTTGTTGTGCCTACTTCTGTGTCGGAGCCAGGGGAATCCTGCCAGCTGTGTATCTGATATTGTGGTGCTGCAAGAAGCATTTCTTCATTTTGATTTTTCACTCATTGTAGCACCCATCTGATGTACGTGTCTTTGGAGAAAGGTATTAAAGCCCAGGAGAAAATATCATAAGAGAAGTCACAGCAGAGAACAATTCCCTCTGGCTATCCTACCTTTTAAAGCCTTTCCTGCACATGGAGCAACCAGCAGGACATTTTTCCCTGCAAACCTCTGTTATTTTAGTACTTGGTACTTACTTTTGCAGTCCATTGCTGCAAACTGAAGCGTGTCAACAAACGACATTGGTTGCATCTCTTCTCCATAGCTGGCTCCTCACTGCTGCTGTGTTACCTGTTAGGAGTCTTTTCTCATCAGCAAAAAAGCTAGGGCTCTTTCTCCTGACCCCCATGCAAAGTGACATGATGAGCTGTGGGTATCACTGTTCAGGTAACACAAAAGCAGAGCTGCAAATTCCAGCCCTAGCTTGGTCCTTGTGCTCCACTGTCCTTCAGATCTCTTTCCAGGGCCTCTCTTCTCCTCCCAGCTCCAACACTAAATATTAGAGCAGCGCTAACCAGCTGCACTTGTCCCAGAAAGCTGGCAGCTTTCTGTAGATGTCTGCCACCTGCTGAAAAGGGGACTTGGAAGGAAAGTTTGGTACCGCCCTTGCTGCCTGTGTAAGCCTGAATGGGGGGCTCAGCTGGTGAAAAAATCTGTTTTTCTTCAAGTAATTCTTCTTCCACAGAACTGTCTTCTCTCTCTCAAGGCCTCTGTTGCTGTGTGGTCTCTGCTTGCAACAAGTAATAGCAGCCATGGTATAACATGCTCCAGCTCTGCCATTGCCAGTTTTTGGTATGCTGTGTCTCTGCACCACTGTCAGGAATCCAACTGGGTTTGTCTGTGCTGGACAGTCACCTGGTAGAAAGAAACGCTGTTTTCTCACAGCTGGGGCACAACCTGTGGCCTCTCCAGTTCTCTGCACCCCATTTGTCTCTGTCTACAAGAACTGCTTGAGTTTTTGCTTTGCAGAGGCAGTGCTCAGGGTTTTGGGGTTGCTCTGGCAGGATCAGGATCAAGGTTCCCTGGGCAGATGGGCTGTTTAGTGCAGCTAACTCAGCAGTGCCCGTGGCTGCTGTGCCTGGGGTGAGATGGGGGTCCTGCCTGTCTGCGACAAGGCGCTGAGAAAATGTCATTAGCTGAGAGGCCCAAGGGGGGAAGCTGTGCGTGGGGGGGCTGCCCCCGGCCACCAGCAGCTCTGCTCTGCCCTGCCCTGCCCAGCAGCCTCTCGCTCCTAGCACGGCAGGGAAGAGCAGCACCGACCTCCTGCCCATGGCTGTGTGGTGCCAGCATCTGTTGTCATGACGACGGGGTGTCGCACCTGCAGAGCCGCTGTTTCGGGTACCAGTTTGTGAGCCGGATTTGTCAGATCATTGGTGAGGCGTGTAAGCCCCCGGTCACCTTGCTGGGGGTGGGGATGATCTGCATTAACCATCCGATCAGGCATCAGCTGGTGGACATGGGAGTGACACCAATTCAGAGCAGACAGGATTTTACCCCACAAGCATATTGTGTGTTGTAGCCTCGTGAGACAAGAAACAAAACCCTGTCCATCCCCACGCGGGGGCCAAGCATGGCCATCTGGGTTCCTTCCCCAAATAGGTGCTGAAAAGCAGTGCTTGTGGCACCACCAGCCTCGCTGCTGGCACTGGCCACCCAGGCATTGCTGAGATGACCCCCTCTCTGCTCCATCACTGCGAGGTACAGGGAGCACAGCTCAACCCTCTGCTGGGGGTTGCTCTTCTTTAGCTAAAGATTTATGGCTGTTTACGAAGCACACAGTAGCCGACCCACCTGAGGTAGGGCCCAGAGGCAAATTGTCATCTTTAGCACTGCTATTTTGAGTGTGAGTTTGCAGCAGCAGCAGCTGTCAGCTGCATGAACGCGTCCTTTTCTCCTTTCAGATTCTCTACAATAGCCAGAGTGTGGAGGTGGACGGCCACTCAATGAAGAAACTCATAAGTGACCTCCAGCCTGACACGGACTATTCTTTTGTGCTAATGAACCGTGGGAGCAGTGCTGGGGGGCTCCAGCACCTCGTCTCAATCCGCACTGCTCCTGACGTCTTGCAGAGCAAACCCATCGCCACAAACAAGTACATACAGGAAGGAAAATTCACACTCACACTGCCCAAAGTGCAGACCACCGTGCCAGTTAGGTAAGTGCCGTGCCTTGGGTGGAGAAGGTTAGGGGTGGGGGCTAGAGGTAGGAAGGGAAAGGCAGGGCAGACCTCTGCCAACCTGTAGATTTTGTAACCTGGGACTGAATTTCCGAGCAGGCTCTGGTACAGAGCCAGGCATTTACCCATGACATGGGATCACGCTGTTGGCTCTTCCTGAGCAAATATTTACGTGTAATAAAATTAAGACAATTCTCTGATAGTTTGCCCTCACCCTGGTGGGTATACTCCAGATGCTACCAACAGAAACACGGTTGAGGATCAGGAGGGACTTTCTCTGACACTGTATAATATCCTTTAAATAAATAATGCCTAAAGCCTCAAGGAGATTAAAAAAGTGAGTTTGTGGAAGTCTTATTCGTTACTGTGGTATCCTTGTGCTGAAGCTCAATTCCCCCAGGGTTCTTGCTACAATCCGATTATATAAATGTCCTTCTCACAGCTCCTACACCACCCTCTGGAACACAGTCTGTAGATCTTCATTATCCTAATGAGTGCTAACGGGAGTATTCTCTTCTCTGGTGCAGCTGGAAAATGAGCTTTTTCCTTGCTGAGCCCTTTTGTTGCTTGCAGGGCAGGGAAAGGAGCAGGTCAGCCCTGAGAGGCACACGGCACACGTCATTTGGTGATGTGCCAGAGGCTTAGGATCCAGTCTTTATGCTTTCCTTCCTTCCCAGGTGGTACTACATCGTGGTTGTGCCAGCAGATCAGAGCACCAGCACCCCGACTGCTCGGTGGCGGACACCTGATGAGATGGAGCTGGACCAGGTAGGAATTGTAGCAGCTGCTGTGATGGAAGTGGTTCCCAGGTGGCCCAGCACACTTTCCCCAGGCCTCCTGGCAGCAGCATGGATGCGGTGACACAGTTGCAGGCTGCACATCAGAGGTGGGAGCTGTGGGATGGGTGTCCCCTTGGCCTTTCTTGGCTGGTGACAGCATGTGGGAAGGGGGCTGGAGTCAACCAAAGGAGGAGCCACCTCCCAAAATGTGCTCCCTTAGGAGACCACACTTGAGTGTCTCAGAGCTCTGATGAGGACAGATCCTGTCTCAGGTCAGACAGTCCTTGCAGCCTCTCTCAGCTGGAACGACCATGCTGATTTTGCAAACAAGGTAGGAGAGAAAGGTTTTGATTTCAGTTTATTAAGCTGTTTTCTCAGGAAGCTTTTCCCTCTCTGGGTAGGACCTAAGCCTGCAGTGTAGATAAAGAGTTCACTCTAGTATCTAACAAAACCTGCAGAGGCCCCTTCACGCTTGCTCGTTAAAAGCTTTCAGCGTTCACCAGCCCATTGCCCCAAGATGCAGCTTGTTCTGTGCAGGAGTGCTCCAACACCAGTAGCATGGAATGTGTGCAGGTGTCAGGAAGGGTTTTATGGGCTCTTTCTTCCCCACACACACCATCAGCCCCAAAGCAAAAAGGAAAAATTCCACGAAATCACACACAGAAAGATCCATTAAGAGAACAAAGTTGCAAGCTTGAAGAACTCAGAAATGGCAAACTGTGAGGAGCTGTAAGTCAGCCCTTATCTTTATTTGAATGATTACAGTCTTTTCTGAGAGGTCTGGGCTCACAATGTGTATTGGTGGATCTGTTCTGCACATGAAGCACAACTGTGTGGTGGAGAAGCATCATCCCCCAAGTCTCCTGCATCTTTTCATTGCAAGTTTACCAACATCACAGATGTCACAAGAAATAGAAGACCAAGATGAGAAAGGATGGTTTGGTTTTGAGCTTTAGGTGTTTGAAAGCTATCAAGACATCTTGTTCCTATCTGTCTCATCCAGCCTCAGGCAAATGATCTAAATTTTCATTAGAAGCCACTGTCTTGCATGTTGTGATTTTTTTGAGTGCTCAGTTTGAGATCCTGGAACCTCATTTGCAAAGCCTAAGCATCCCCAGCTGCAGAGAAAGTCAATAGCTGGATACAATCAGTGCTATAAAGATAATACTGAGTTTTCTTTAAAAACAAAACAAGCTGATGTCTTTTCAATTTGACATTCAGAATTGTTGGACATTTTTTACATTAATGTCTCTGCGTCTCTGTATGTGTAAAATTAGGATAATCACTTTCATCTCACCTCATATGGGTGTTTGGAAGATAAGATCGTTAATGTTTGTGAAGCACTTGTAATACTATAGTGATCAGCACCACAGAAAAGCCCATGAGGAAATTATTAATTTTGTCTTCAGAGCTGAATTTGAATAGTAAGCAATAAACAAGGCCTCAAGCTGCATAATGCAAAGAAGAAAACAAAATGTGGAATATCTGCCCTTTGATTAAGCACTGTCTGTCCTGTGTATTGAACAAAGCAGGGGACTTAGAGAAAAGATAGTCTGTGACCATGCAGTCAAGGCTGGAGCATAACACACGTACACAAGGCAGCTGAATTAATTTTGCACAGGCAGTATTAATTTTCTAATTTTTCAGAATCTGAACTTCGCAAGCCTAGCAGTCTTTTGATGCAGTCTTTTGCTGTGCGATACAAGTGTAAGTGGCAGAAGCCTCCAGCAACCTCAGTCACAACTGGAGCCCTGTGGCTTCATGCCCTTGCATGTAGAGCTGTGCTTTCTGCCCCAAAGAGCTCAGCTGTAATCTCAGCCAGATACAAGAGATGGGTGTGGGGAGCAAACTCCACACTCCAAAGACTATCCTTCTGCCTTTTCCCCCTGCAGTTACAGGGACACTTATGTAACTGAGATTTCTCCGTTCTTTTTTTTTTTCTTCTTTTCCTTTTTTTCTTTTTTTTTGGTGATATTGTAATGACAAGCCATAGCTTTCCGAAATTACTCTAACATGAGTATTAATAAGAGAGCAAGGATGGTCTGTCCGTGGCAAAGTGTAAGGGGCTTCTTACTTTCTTACCCAGCTTTTCCTTTTCAGAGAGAGTGAGCTCAGCTCAGCAGTGTGGCTCTGTGTGCACATCACTCTCCCCAGCCCTATGATGTTCCTCATCTGCCCTGACAGTATTGCACTGATACATTTCTGTGTGAAATGTATTTCATGCCTCCTTTTTCAGTTTGAATTAGAATTTCTCTTCCAAACCTGATATTAATTTTCATTCATTGCAAAAAAAAGACCTTTAAACATCTGAGAATCTTCTTAGCAGTGCAATTGAATTTCTGTGTGTTTATATCCTTTTCCATGAATTTGTGACTATGAAATTTGCCGGTTTTACTCTGAACATCCCGTGAAATCTGTTACCATTCTTTGTGATTTACACAAAGCTCTGCCGGCAGCACAGCAGCAGGTGAGATACCGAGGCACTGACAGAAGGGAAAGACACGGCAAATGTCACTTTTTCCCTATACATGAGCATCGGCTGTAATTCACATCCAGCATCCGTAGACAGTGTGATTTGCTGTCCAGACCAATATTTGGGCCACAGAATGTGGCCTGGTTCCCTCACAGCCCATTAACTCGAGGGGACAGTCACAGCCAGGCTGTTTCAGCCCTAACATTCACCATGTCAGCTTTCCAGGACTCAGGATTCTTCTCAAACTGTGGTCCTGCCAGAGGTGCTCACAGTGATGGTCTGCAGACAGATGCTCCAGCAATGCCTAAATGGATAACACGTGCCTCTGGTTTCTTAGTACCACCACATCCAAATCAAACCCAGTATCTTCTCCTCCCTTCCTCCCCTCCTGCTGAGTCCTTCAGCCAGTAAGATGACAGTGTGAGGCGGTGTCACGCTGGGCGAAGCAATAGTGATGCACCTTGTTTGTCCCCAGTTGCTGGAGGCCATAAACCAGGGGAGTCAGAGCAGGCGCCAGCGACGCCAGGCAGACAGACTCAAGCCCTACATTGCTGCTCAAGTGGATGTGCTGCCCGAGACCTTCACCCTGGGGGACGAGAAGAACTACAAAGGTTTCTACAACAAGCCTCTGTCTCAAGACCTGAGCTATCGCTGCTTCGTGCTGGCCTCGCTGGAGGATGGGGACACGGTAAGGACTTTCTGTGGGGCGTGGGCACAGCCTGTCCCAGCAGAGCTGAGGTGGGCTCAGTGCAGGCAGGGGGAGCAACTGCTGCGAGCTGAGGCTGCTGCGGGAGTTAACTTGATGGTGTAAAGGGCACGTGTGTTCTACATAACAGATGAGAGTGGAGGGCAGTGTGTCAACACACACATTCTGCACAAGCTCAGTTGTGGCTTGCTGGGCTGTGCTCAGAGCAGAGCCTGACACATGGTTGAGATGGGATGGGTCCTCATTCTGCTTTGGTCCAAGTAAGTGACTGTAGAAGACAGCCCGTGAAATCTTACCCTGCACAGCGGCTGCTGAGACTGCAGTGAACAGGATGTTCCCCCTGCAAACCTGCCCTCACAGGCCCTTCTCTGCCCAGAACCTCACCTCCAGATGACATCTGCCCTAGCAAACCTGCCTCCCATCACAGTGGGTCATCAGCAGGGCAAAGGTGCATGCTTGCCTTCTGTGTAGGCATTCCTGCTCCTGCATCTCCCCTTGCCAAAGGCTGGAAGCTGCTGCCAAGCACACGGGGCCTGGGCACGTGAGCGGGAAGGGAGTAGCTGATGCAATGAGCTGGGAGCAGCACAGCAAGACCTGTGCATCACTGTCCAGCTGTAAACACAGAGGGCAGGAGTGGTGGTGGCAGCAGTGTGTAAATAATGGAAATAATAGAGATGCACAGAATCCTTTGGTCAGCTTCCAAGCCGTGGCTTCCGTCCTCAGCCTCATTTGCTTGTAATGGCTCATTAAGGCTGGTCGAGTTCTTCATTAGTCATCCAGCTCACGTGTTCTCGTGGCAAGATGTGCACACTGGTGAGGGAAGGAAAGTCACAGATTAGCAACAGGGTAAGGCAGAGGCCTTGAGATGAGCTATCCTGATAATCCCTGTCAAGAAGAGATGACCTTAACTAGTTGATCCCAACTATAATCATTATCTCCTCACTAGCATAGATCTGCCACAGCCCTCCAATGAACCATCAGGCAGCAGTTATTATACTGCTCCTACATATCTCCTATATACCCTGCTCCTGCAGACCACCTTTCTACATCCTCTGCTGCATCACATCCGTTTTCATTTGGAGTATGAAGCATTCTGTCCAAGCTATGCACTGTCTCCCCCACCCAGCTCCTCTGAAATTGCTTGCTGTGTCTCTAGTGTCAGCAGGCGAGCATAACATTGCCATTCTTCAAAGGCAAAGGGAAGTGTGGTTGAAACACCATCTCTGGGAGCAGGGACGCCTGCACCTCTCAGTCTGCCTTTGGAAATGCCACTCAGGTAACAGTCCTTCTGATCTCTTCTGCTTCTGTCTTCTCTTGGAAGGAGACACCTCCTAAGTGTGTCTGCAAAAATATGAATTATGAATGTTTGCCCCTGGCACAAAGCTTTGGAGGTGGCCACACGTGTGACCTTGCTGCACAGGTCAAGATGCTCCTTCCCTCCCCTCCACCAATGCACCCTGACCTTTCTGGGCTGTCACAGGCAAAGCCTTTGTGTCTTCCTCGCAGAGGAGCCACTTGCCTGCCCACGCAAAGGGGAGCCTCAGGCCTGCTGCCCCATCCTCTCGACACCAGTACAGCATTTTCTTGTCCCTGCCATGCTCAGAGCTGTACCTGACTCCCTGCCCTGTTGTTTGAATTGGACAAGGGGGTGTGGGAACGTCCAAATGGGTTGCAGTGATCCTGTGCAGACTTCCTCTAGGAACAGGACTAAACCAGGAGCTGGCAGCTCATTTCACAGGCATTGAAAGAGGGCCTTGTAGTTTTACAGACAAAGTGGCAGCCACCCCCCATGGCTTCTCCCCCAAGACAGTGGCTTCTCTGCTGATAAGTCAGGAGAGCAGCTAGGATGCTGCACTAGTGTGGGCTGCCAGAAGGATGTCCCAGATAAGAGTATTTTCTGTACTCCACACGTTTGAAATCAGGCTGGCTGGGATCAAGGGCACCTGTGAGAGAAGATCAAGATGAGCATTTGTGGGGCACCAGCACACTTGATTTTTCCCTTTCTTCTCCTCACGTATGTGCAGATATGAATTGCAGGTTTAAACTTCGACCTTAAAGCAGGAGATTTATAGATCCACAGGAACCTCTTCAATGATGTAAACTTTCTATGGCAGGAGCAGAGTGTTTCTGGCTCCTTAATGCCAGGCAGCAGGTGCTCCTCAAAAGCCACAGGCACGGAACTGATACGGCTCTGGCCCTCTCTAATAGGTGGAAAGGATTTCTTTTTGCAGCATTTAACCCTTCTGACCCACCAGCACTGAGCTGTGAAGGTACAACACTGCTCCATAAGCCTTAGCAACAGCAGCAGAACAAGGTGCAGTGTCATTTTTCTGCGGGAAGGGTTTGGGTCTCTTGTTAATTCCATCTTGCAAGTGGGGCTAGAAAACTGTCCCTTCAGGTTATAAATCACTGGGCTGCCAGATTCCAGAAGTCTCTGGAAAGGAACCTGTAAGAATGAGCCTCTTTCTAAGGTCTGTTTATCAGCGACATCAGTTCTGTCATTTCATTCCTTTAAGAAAACTGCCTAGCCCAGCAGGGGTTTTCCTAATATAGCCTTGTCCTGGAGAGATGTGTTGATATCAGCACAGCAGGTATTATAAACCACTTAGGAATCATCAGCCAGCCCCATTGTGCAATTGGTTGGGGTTCAAAACCTTGTGATTTGGCTCTGAGAAAATCCAGGGATGGCAAGTGGCTCTTAGCTGGGCTGCTCCAGTTTGGCACCTCCAGGTTGGGTCTGCCAGCCACAAAGTTGATGGCACTGGGAACATTTCACACGTGGGGAGTTGCTGGCACTGAGAATGTTTCACACCAGGAAGAAACTGTTGAAACAGCATGACCTTCGCTGACGCCGAGAGAGAGAGTATCTCATGGTATGTTGCTGGGGTTTGAGAAGCACGACCATTCCTGCAAGCCAAAGGCAAGGGCAAACTCCTGCATTTCAGGGATGTAGCTGTTGCTTTAGCATAATGGATGCTTGCTTTTCTCTCCCTCTTCTGCCTGTGCTGTTCAGAAGAGATATGCAGCCAGCCCCTACTCGGATGAGATCGTGATGGAAGTGGCTTCAGCAAAGCAGCAAGATGAACCAGAGATGCTCTGGGTGATGGGACCTGTCCTGGCTGTGATATTAATCATCATCATTGTCATTGCTATACTCCTCTTCAAAAGGTGAGATCCAGTCCAGGACATAGCACTTACGGCATGAGGGCTAGAGGTGCTGGTGCCTTCAAGACCTTCCTTGTAACCTTCATATGGAGGGTGCTCTGATAGGCAGTCCTTGGTGGTCATGGGGAGGAGGAAGGTCTCTACCTGGCACAGCAGAAGGCTGCTTTATAAAGAGAGCAGAAGAGCTGGAAGGGCTGGGTATGCAGAAGATAGTTAGTATCAGCCCCAGGACACAGAGCTGCTGTGGATTCTGGAAACGTGAGCAGTGCAACAGAGGAGAGCAGCTTTGTCCCTAAAGCCAGTCTGACTGCTCTCTGGTCACACAGCTTGGATTGGCAGCCTTGGGAACTTCTCTAGTACTGGTTTTCTGTGGAAATTGCCTACTTGATCTCTGGCAGGTGCCCCCACTCCCGTGAATTTTGACTGAGGAACTTGATCTTGGTGGTGAGAACAGGACACGGATGTGACAGGCTAGAATCAGAGTGGAGCTCTCTTTTGGAGGCCTCTCAGTCCTGACTGCTGGATCAGAACCATCCACACACTGTGCTCCCTTTAGAGGCAAACACCTGCTTTTGCCTAGCAGAGCAAAGTTGTAACTGTAGTGTGAGATGACTGTTAGTCCTCCAGAGGAGCCACAGGTTGCATTTGCACGTGTTCACATAGCCTGTTCAGTTACAGTGGGTCATTCCCTCCCTACCAGCTCAGCTCTAAGGTTCTGCTCCTCCTGGGCTCTCTATTTACATATGTCTCTCTAGCTGGGGAGGGGAGATGATTTTGTTGTCTGATTAAATGGAGCTCTGCTGTGCATGTGCAGTCAGTGCCTTTCTGTGTCAGTGATCATCTCCTTTCTTCTGTTCCTGCTTTTCCCTGGATCTAGTAAGCAAGAAAGGTATGAATCTATTTTATCTTCTTGTTTTGCTAAAATATCAAGTCTATTTCCTTTTTTAAAAATCAAGCCCGAAGCTACTAAGGGGCTTCTTTGTTTTTGGGAGTATGGAGCATACCAGCACTAGATGTTTACAAAGACTTTGTTTCCTCAAAGGTATCAGCCTCCTAGCAGTTGTCAGCCTCTTACAGCTCTCAGGGAGAAGTTCCAATGTAAAGACTTCCCAGATTGTTTTTGCAATTAAATTAAAAATAACAAAAGATATGGCAACACCAGCAGTTAAAGGGGTTCCTTTGTTTTCTCGGTCACTTCAGACTGAGAGCTGTTCCATCAAGAATGCAGGTGTATTCTTGCAGTCTCTAATGAGGATGCTTCGAGGCAGTACCAGGGAACTGTAAGAAGATAGCAGGTTTGGTGGTCTTTAATGAGAGAAGATGGCTCCAGGAGGGATTTCTGTACCAGGGCCTCATGGAAGATATTCCCACCTTGGCTTAGCTTAGCACGATGAAGCACCAGCCTGCGGTGCCCAGACCTGACATTCATGTCCCAGCTGCATCCTAGCCCATGGAGCAGCAGCATATCCCCTTCCAGCACCACCTGCATGCTCAGGATAGTGCTGTGGGTTTGGCTGTCCAGCCTCTCTTTGGAGGCATTTTCCCCCAAAGATAACTGTATGTCATATTGACAATGGCAGATCTACAATGGGAATGAACGGAAGCTGAGCATCAGTGGATAGCTTGGGATCTGGAGAATGGTTTAGCAGTTGCCCTGACTAGGCTAATGAGAGACAAACTTTAATTACGTGCTGTGCCCATTCCCAAGAAAAGCTGGCCCACTTTGCTCAAGGGCTCAGGGACTGGTACCCAGTAGCACATTGCACATCCTGCTGTGCTCCTGATAGGAGAAACACTGATTTATTTGTTTGTCAAGTATTTCCCTTTCTTTCTGTCAATGCTCTCAGTCTTTCAGCTCTTTTGTCTCAGTCTAGGCAGCTGGAAGGCTTCTGAGATGTTGAGATGCCTCAGAGTAGTGTAAGACTCTTCTGTATGTTGGCTGTGTCAGGGTCAGCATGGACTCAGAAGAGAGTACTGCTGTCCTGCCCCTGCCCAACATCCCTCTCCACTGCTTGGGTATATCCACCATATTTTTAATCTACAGCAAGAAGTGGGACTTGAACATTCACTAGAAACCCTTCTTGCAGTATTAGATTTTCCTTAATATTCACTTGTCCACTTTTTGATTGGATCTGTCCCTGCTTTGCCTGTGAATTCCAGCAAGAGCCTGAGGTGGTGGCATCGCTCTAGGCATAAATATAGCATGAAGAGACAACATTGTATTTTATTGTTCCATTAATACACGCCTTGGGTGCCTTCAACCATTCAAGACATGTATTAATGGCCCAATAAAACACACCCTGAAGAGCCTTTACACTATTATATTATAGCATTCTGTATTTAAATATTTCTAATACTTGAAAAAAGTATATTTATTATATCCTTCCACTACAGGAAATAGTTCCTAGAAACAGTGAGAGGAAACAACATCTGCATTTTCTCTAATAAATATTATGCAGAATACCACATTTCAAAGTGCCTCACTAATCAAACATCTGACATTGCTTACATATGATCTTTCCTGTTTCATAGATGGGAAATTGGAGGCACGGACTTGCCCAGAGCCCCAGGGAGCCTGGGATGGAGCTGAGTATCTGGGACACAGGGACCCAGACTCCTTCCCAGGATGGTTCATGCCAGTCTCTGCCAGAGCTCACCTGCTTGTTTCTACCCTCTCTGTCCATAGGAAAAGGGCACATTCCCCCTCTTCCAAGGACGAGCACTCCATTGGCCTGAAGGACTCGCTCTTGGCCCACTCCTCTGACCCAGTTGAGATGAGGCGACTCAACTACCAGACTCCAGGTAAGGAGCAGCTCACACTCTTGCATCCTGCCTCCTCCAGTTCCCCTTTGCCACGTTGCCACGCCAGAGGTGGAGTTACAGTCCTTCCCACCCTCCAGCAGCTCCACAGTCACAGTGGCACAGAGGGAGCTTTAGACCAAGGATGTCCAGGTGTCTGCTGTGTGGGTTGCAAATCCTTCTCCCTGGCCCTGTCGCTGCAAGCCTGCAAGGCTGGGGAGCCTGGATGGGGCCAGCCTGTTGTGTGGTGTGTGTCAGACATTCCGTGAAGCTCACTGCAGTCGTCCTGAGCCGGGAGGAGCCTCCACGCAGTTGGGAGCGCCCATACCTGCAGTGGTCCTGGGTACTGCGCTGGCTTGGCCTGGGCTGGGGTTCAGTGCCGAGCACCACTGCTGCAGTGCTGGCCACATGGGCTGCATCTGGGGGAATCAGGAGGTACAGAGCCCTCCTACTGCTGAGGGTGTCCCAGCAGCTTCATCCTGGCATCTTTGGCGTGCTGACTCTCCTGCTCTGCTCGGCTGAGGGTGAAGAGAAGAGCTACGTGCAAACTACACTGCTCCCCAGCCAGTGCTGTGGCCCAGTGAAGGGCACTGCTGGTCAGGGTGGTCTCAGTGCAGAGGATGATAGTTCAGTAGAAGCCATTCTCTACCTGCTGCTTTCACTGGCCTGGGGTGCCTCGGGCTGTAGCTGGTTTGCCAGCCAGTGGAGGCAACTGTACTTCACACTGCAGAAAGGTCTTGTGCTGCTGCTTTGTGCCTGCACATCTCTGATGGCACCGAAAGCACAGTACCTGTCATTGTAGTGATCAGAGACAGGCTCGCCCTGACTTTGTTGAGAGCCTTTCAGAGAGTCCAAGTCCTAGATGAACTGAGGGAGCACCTGGGCTTTTGTGATGGAGGGAGCAGTTCAGCAGTAAATGAGGCACATACAGCTCTCTTCTAACTTGCAGCTCCTCCTGGTCTGTAACCTACTTTCTTTTTCCTCCTGCTGCTCATTCATCTAAGAGCTTTCATCTAACAGGAGAGTTTTGGAGGGACCATTTCCTGATGTAAAACTGCTGTGTCTGGCAGTGGGGGCAAGAGGAGCCTCTCCTGTTGCCACTCACAGCAGTCTGACTCACATCTGGGGTGAGCTTCACCAGCACATCATCTTCTATGCCCAGGCAGCTGTCAGAGGTCCCTAGTTAGTGCATCTCCCAGGCAGGACCGATGGCACATCTCAGGGATGGGAGGCAGCAGCAGCCTGGCAGTTGCCAGCAGAGCTGGCACGTTAATTGGCCGCAGCACAGGCCAGCGTGGTATTGCAGCACGGGAGGAAAGTGCTGTGGGGAGAAAGGAAGGCACCTGTGCCAGAGGAGGAGCATCTCAACAGGCAGATCACTGGGAGCAGCACTAAGGAGGGGGTCACACACAGTCAGCAACAGCGTGCAGCTTCCTGAGGAGGAGCACAGTCTTGAACAGGGCTACTCCAGGACGGTTATGCACGGGGACAGGCTTCTGTGACATGTCTCCACATGGGAACAAGAGCCATCTTTGCTGTGT
Source organism: Pipra filicauda (assembly GCF_003945595.2). Taxonomy (NCBI): domain Eukaryota; kingdom Metazoa; phylum Chordata; class Aves; order Passeriformes; family Pipridae; genus Pipra; species Pipra filicauda. The sequence continues at coordinate 3,356,649 of NW_024104498.1, forward strand.
GCTCGTGGTTTGCATTGCACAGGGGATTGTGACAGGTCAGGCTCATGTCTGCTCCTGTCTCCAGCAAGATTGGGGTGTTTGCAACAAGGACATCCCTTGCTAGAGGGCCAAGAGTTGCCATCAGAGAGAAGAGGGGTCTGGGAAATTTTATTTTCCCGTCTGTGCCTAAGGATAAGCCAAAGATGCTGGCTCATTTGGTGAGTTTGCAGAGCTCTCTGGAGAGGCAAAAACAAGCCACAGTGCCCAGTTCATTTGACAGCAGCAGGGGCCTGGGACACTGCCAGACAATGCTCCTCCACCATGACACAGCACTGTGTCCTCCTCCCCTTCTCCCCCCTGCATCACTTGTGAGTCTCTGAGGGGCAGAAGTGGGTGTTGTGCAGTTAGAAGTGACTGTTCCAGCTCCTGATGAGCTTGTCCTCATTAATGAGGTGCATGAAAACCACCAAGCCCAGTGGGTCCATGCTGTTGCCCCTGTCACCTGCCGGAGGTTGAGGCAGTGCTGTGCGGATGCACTGACAAGAGGTGCTGGCCACCAGCCCTGGTAGCTCCCTGCTGGAGCGTGCTGAGCAGGGAAAACTTGTTTAATGCATAATTAATTGGGCTACTGTTATTAAATATTAAGCTTTCTCGTTTTTGTGGTTCCTACTTCAGACAAGGGTTTTCCCCCCCGTTGGCTTGCCTGTACTAATGTACTGCTGTGCCAAGTCACTGAGAGGATCCAGGACCAGGCAGTGTCCCAATACACCATGAAATGAGGCTGAGTTGTGCTGCTGATGAGCTGCGAGCGAGCTCGAGGCTCAGGGACGCTGAGCAGAGGTTGCTGGAGCTGAGTGCAGTTGTGGCTTCCAGCCAGCACAGATGCCACCTGTACCTGCCATCCCCTGGCCCTTGCTGGCTCCCCCGGGGCACAGGGCTGTGGCCAGTGGTGTGCAGCTAGAAGTGTAGCTCTTGGTGTCACGTGAAGACCCGTGTGCTCACTCCCCTGCAAGTAGCTCCAGCTCCATGTGTTTGCCATCGGGGGATGGCACTGGCCAGAGCCAACAGCCCAGTGTGCAACAGCCAGCTGGAGAGCAGGCCCCTGGGCCAGGCAGTCGGTCCTGTGCAGGAGGGAGGCTCCCAGTGCTGTGGCAGATGGTGCTTTCCTTTGCATCTTCATCTCTTTGTCTTTCCGTTTCTGAACCTCTGCGATGATGACTAAAAGCTAATGGGATTTCTGTTCTTGCCCCATTTCTTTTCTTTGCAGGTGCCAGTGTCGCCTGTTGCCCGAATATCTCAAGTTAGTTTTAACTCCTGTTTTTATCTTATGACACCTTTTGCTTTTTCTTTCACTTTCTCTCTCGTCTCTGTAATTTTTGTTTCAATGTCATGAAGGTCACCCTCACCTACAGCAGACTGTAAAATGGCAGCGATTTCACTTTCTGACATGATGTGTTGGGGCCAGGCTCAGTACTGCTCACATGGCACTGCAGCAGCTCACCTCAGCACGGTGCAGAAGGGAAGGCCCGGAGTGCTGGGCTGCCAGGAGGCTTCTGCAGCAGCCCACTGCCTGCTCCCATGCCACCTGCCCCCTCAGAGTGGTGTGCCAGGCTCTGCTGTGGCATCAGGCCTGCAGCTGGCCCTGGGTGGGGACAGAAGAACCTTGGCCCTTCTGGAGGGGGTGACCAGCTAGGAACCCCAAATGGACAAATCTAAGGGTGCTCTTCAGCCCAGTGGTTGAACACACTCTCGTCCTACTTTGGGCAAACTGGTTTCCCTAAGCTGGCTGGGTTGCTGTGTCATAGAGTTAGTCAGAACACAAGCCAAGGGACCCTGATCATCTCTGAACTGCTGTGCAGTTGTTCTCCTTGGCAGTGTTGGCACCAGATTCCGAGGCACAGGGCAGAGGGACTTACTGCTCTAGAAGGTTGGATGGAGTAGTGCCGGCCTGTGGGTGTCACTGCCCCTTTAATGCTTGTCTTCTGAGCTTCAAGTTCATCCTCAAACAACCATGAAAGCGTAGCCTCCCTGCTGCTGGATGTACAAGGCATCTGTGTGCAAACAGGAATGGGGGAAGTATGTGGGATAAATACTCCCCCCAGGAGCAGAGCCAAGGGCTTTGCAGTCTGCGGCCCTGCAGGCACTGTGAGACCTCTGAGCCCTTCTAGCCTGGTGGAGAGCTTACTGTCCTCTTGCCAGAGCAATTGGGAGAGCATGTGGAAGTCCTGGCAAAGTGTACAAATCTCCTCCATCTTGCCCTGCAGTGGCAGTGACAGTTGTTCTAGGTTCACCATAATGGGATTCCAACCACCTCTTTCTCCCCATCTGCCCTTGCAGCTCTTTTGTTGCTGCAACACAGCCTTGGCCAGCAAAACTACAAGTCTGAAGAGACCCCATTGTATTTCTCAGTTGAGATGAGGGTCTGGCAGCCCTGCTGTGGTCTGTGCCATACTTTGTACATAACCACGTTGGGATAAGCACATACTGTGGTTATGTTCCAGTCTCTTTCTTCTTCCTTGGCCCCACACTGTTCTCGTCATTCAGTTGTTCAATAACAGCTCTGCAAAGGCTGCCCCTGAGCTACAGCCTCAGAGCTCTGTCACCACCAATCTTTGTGGGCCTGCTCAGCCACCTCGGGGATCCTGGTGGGTGAAGTGGCAAGCAGAAGACCGTATGCAGAAGGACCTCAGCACAAGGCAGAAGAGAGATATTACCTTCTCCATCTGTCCATGGGTTCTCAGGCCATCCATGGATAGCTCTGCACTGTCAAGTGATGGCAGGATGAGTGTGTGTTGGATCGTGTACAGATGTGTACAGATGTGTACAGATGTCAGGTGCTTTATGCAGAGGTCTGAGGTGTAACACTTCCATGTTATCACCTCCTGACTTGTCACCACTGTGTCAAATGCCTGTACCCAGCCTGGGGACTGCTCCATCACCTCAGTGGCCCATCACTGCCATCTGCGGTGGCATTCAGTCTCCTGAGAGATTGAAAAGCTCCTGGCTGTGCTCCAGCCTTTCTCCCTGAGTGTGAGTCAACAGCTTCAGCCTATTAATAATCATTGTTACCCATGTGGGGTTTCTGGGAAACCCACAGAGCAGCCGATGGAGTCACGAGCCTTGGGATTTGGATGAGATGTTTCACAACCACGTTCCTGCCAGTTCAGCATCTCAGCATCAGAGAAGGAGGTTGTGATGGTTGAGCCCTGAATCCCAGGGCTCTAGTAGGGCTCCTCCCAATCCCACATGCACACCACCATAGTGGTGTGGCATCTGTGGGATCCCCTCCTCTAGGCCTTTCCCCTGAGCAGGGCTTCGGCTGTGCCCAGGATGAGCCATCCTGCCTTAGACAGGGCAAGACTTCTGCCATGGCTTGAGCTGCATGCCAGCTCACAGCAGCCTCCTAAAGGCTGCTGGAGGGCACGTCACTGCACATGGTGACTTGCACGAGCCAGCCCAGAGGAGCTGAATTTTGGGCCCTGGAGCTGGCTCTGCCTCTGGAGCATCACTGAAAAACACTTGAGTTATACATCTGCAGGCAGAGCTGCTCCTCAGCTCTCAGAATGTTACACAGTGTCCAACAGGGGAGCAGCCATTGCTCCTCCACGGGGCCCTTCTCATCTTTCCTTAGCTCCCTGGGGACTGGGGCAGCATCTCCCTACCCAAAAAGCTGCGCACACGCACTGCAGAGGTTTCATTTGGAGCGGGTCTGGGTGAGTTTCTTTTGGGCTAATGCCATTGTTAGGGCTAAGCAAGAGGATCAGCCTCAGCCCTTGGCAGTGAGAGCACCAGAGGATCAGTGTGTTGAACTTCAACCCATGTGGGAGCCCAGGAAGGGCAGTGACAGCGTATCCTTGGGCTGTTCCTGCCAGGGGCTGTCCCGAGCCCCTGCCCGCTGCGTGGCCTGCTCTGTGTGCCCGGTGGCTGTACTGTCCTGGCTTGCTCACCCGGTCATGCACATTCTGCACATCACCTTTCTGTTCTGTTCACCGAACCGTGTGCTCTGACAGTGTGTGCCGCATGCCGTGTGGTCTCGTCGACCTCCCATCCATCCTGCCCAGCGCTTCACATAGTCACACGTGTCCGCCTCGCACCCACTCTTTGGGTTTGCTGTGCACGTGCCATTGTTGAGCCTTCCTTGGCCATGCAGAGCCATAACCTCTCCCTCCTCCCTCCTTGTCTCACTTGCAGGCATGCGTGACCACCCCCCCATCCCTGTGAGCGACCTCGCCGACAACATCGACCGGCTGAAGGCCAACGATGGGCTGAAGTTCTCCCAGGAGTACGAGGTGAGCGTGGGAGTGGGACGGGCTGCGGGGCAGAGTGATGCTGGCCAGGACCCCCAGCGGAGAGGGCTTGATGAAAGCTGAGCTGTGCTTCCCCTGCAGCAGCACCGCCTGGGCAGGCCCCTCGCCAGCCCTGGGAGCCTGCCAGCTCTCCCTGCCAGCTCTCCCTGCCAGCCCCAGAGCGGTGGGAACTCGCCTCGAGCAGTTGTAGCATGGCTGGTACAGGGAAAAGGCCTTGCAGCAGAATGCACAGCAGCCTGCCATGCTCCCACCATGGTTACAGCCTTAGAAGTGAATGGACAGCCTGCCTGCGCTGTCGCTGATTACTTTGTTCTGCTGTGTGAGGGCTGCCCTCCATCCAGGTTGGCTGAGGTATTTCAGTCCACAGCATCCTGTGCCCCTTCACGTCCATCTGCATTCAAAGCTTTGCTCTCTGCGCCATCCTCTGATGCCAGTGAATATGCATTTGAGTTTTCATTCCTGCTTCCCCTTCTAATCTCCCCCTGAACACTGTTGGACTGTGCTGGCATTACCCTGTGCCATTCAGCATCTCTGCCACCAGAAACTCTGCTAATGTCCCATTGCCCTGGAGTAGTCCCAGTTCCCCTCCCTGCACAGAGCTCTCTCTGCCCTACAGCCCTGAGCTGCAAATTCACCTACATCGCTGAATCATGCTCCTACCCTGGTCCATATCTCTGGTGGAGCCCCTGGGTAGGTACTGTATGCACCCACCACTGATGCTGCCTTTGCTCACACCCACAGGCACGCACTGGGCATTTGGTGAATCCCTCCATCCTGCACTGCACCTCTCCCAGCCCATCCCTGTCCTCCCCAGAGAACAACTTGCCAAGGGAGTGCACACATGGAGGGGAAGTGGCTGGCCTGCGTGAGGGCTGCCTTGCATTTCTAGGCGCTCTCCAGGCTGTGTGATTGGCTTGAAACTATGTAAAACTGTGAAAAGTTCCTCTGCCGCCATGAGAGCAGCAATGGCAGGATGATGTTTTTCTGTGCTTACGTGCAGGACCCTCTTGAGCTGCAGGAGACTTGTAAATAAACCCCCACTACTATTAAAGAGGGAATAAATTTAGGAAGTGTTCTTTGCATGTCTTATCACTTCTGTTTGAATTGTTATCTGCCTGTGCCTGTGGCCTCCCCTTCCTGCACCATACCTACACTGATCCATGAGATGAGATCAGAACATTTGCCCATGAGGTAGGATTATATATGCCAGGAAAGGGAAAGCAGATGTTGAGAAGGCAAGGGACCAATTCCAGCTAGTTCAAAGGGTGTGCTGTGTGTATCCGAGGAAGGCAGAGAGCTCTTTTTTGCTTTGGGATGCCCAGATGAAGGCTTTGGCATCCCTCTGCATTCAGCTGTCTGAACGAGAGAGATGAGCTACAGCATTGCATTGCAACTTGGGAGTTGTTTAAAGGAATAATGTGCTTGCCTTTCAGCTACCTGTGTGTTCATGTATGTCCTGCCAGTGGTGCCAAGGTGTGCAGTCATATCTCTCTGCCTTGGGCTTTTTGTTTCTGGTCCAGCTGAAATGTTAAGCAGGGCTGTCCACAGGCAGGCTGTGGCTCTGCTGCACGGTGTGGATTTGGCAGGATCCGTTGTCTGTGCACTCCCATCCTCACACTAGGCCTGTGCTCATTAGAGCCTGCAGTGTAATACTGAGCTGTGGGAACTGTTTTGGAAAAAATGAGCATTAAGTAAATTCTCTTAGCTGCTTTCATGAGCCTCTCTCTTCTCATTTCTCTTTCTTTAGAATATCATGGCTGGTTGAGAGCACCAATCAGTTGTACTTCTCATGCTGAAGCAGCTATTAAGTAGCTGATTGTTGCATGTAATTTTTTCCCCTGGATTCTACTGTGTTTGACTCCTCATCAGCTGGAAATTACTGAACATGACAGGCTCATACAGGTCCACTAGGATGGACCCCAAAGCAGAAGGGGTTGCCCCTTGTTGGCATGTGGGGATCGATACGATCATTTCCCATTTGAAATAAGAAGAATCCTGGACTGAGTTCGCAGAGAACAGCAGCTGCCTGTGCAGGATTGCTGCAGCAGTGGGTCTACTCTCATCCTGGTCCCTGTGTGCGTGGGCAGAGCAACAGCTCCCTTTGGGGCCTGCGATGGGAGGGCTGGAGGGCAGGATGGGCACAGCATGTGCTGCTGAGTAAGGGAATCTGCAGAGTGGATGCGGAAATAGCTGAGGTGGGAGGGGAACAGGCTGTGCAGCCCCGTGGGAGCCTGAGACAGGAACCACACTTCGGCACATACTGTGCATTTCCAGTAAGCGGTGATACAGTCCCTGGGACTGTGTGAGCCACAGACCTTACGTAGATCTGGGTGGTGACCCAGCACTTAGAGAGATGGAAGCCCTGACCCTGTTCCCCATGGCATGGTAGTGCTGCTGGACTGGGCATAGCACAGCTGAGCAGGGAGACCCAAGGGAGGAAGGCATTGCAGGTGAACCCCCAAGGCCCATTTGCTGTTTGACTGTGCTTCGGAATAGTTGAATTTTAAGTGTTTTTTGCAAAGTAGCCTGTCAGCCTAACATCTCCATGGGGTGCAGGGCTGTTTATAGATGGCTCATGTTCCAGGAGCGGTGGCACCACAGGCAGAGAGCAAATATTTAACAGCACTTTTAACCACTGAGGCCAGCTGGCCCAGAGCCATCAGTCTGGCACTTGCCTTAGTTGTGCAAGCAATAGCAGGGTAGCCTAGACACAGGTGACACAAAACAAGACCTGTCAGCACCTCCCCGCACGCCTGGGAAGGGAGCACGGAAGGGTGGCAGAGATTTCTCACAGCTATCTGACCTCCATTCCCACAGGTCAGAGAACAAATAATATTGCTCACACCGGTTTGCCACCCTGGGTGGCTGAGCAGCCCGTGTGACAAAGCCATCACAGAGCAAGCTGTGTGCTGGCTGCAGACAGAGCAGGCTCAGGAGCTGCGGGCCAGCCCTCTCCCCTGGTGCCCGGGAGCCATCCCAGCTGGACCTGCTGGTACCCCTGGTGCGACAGGAGAGGCTGAACTGCAGGTGCTGGGAGCTGAGCCGGCTGCAGACACAGTTAACTGCTGCCAGCTGCTCTGGTGTGGGGCAGAGCACAGCCCCTCCATGCTCCCCGGGCGTGCAGCAGCTGGGGAGCAGGGCACAAGGGTCTGGCAGCAGCTTCTGGCCTGGCTGCACCAGGATAGTATTTCATTTTTAGTGTACACTGGGAGCTACAATGAATTTACAGTGAGGGACTAATGGAATTAAGTAGGAGGGAGGCTGAGCCCCATGACTGTGGACCTGCGGGCGGTGGCAGGCGCTGTCGCTGTGTTGGAGCTCCTCCTGTGGGCACCTTCCCACGCTGCAGCCTGTGCACGGGGGGCAGGCTCCTGCCCTCGGATGGTGCAGGAATACCTGCACTGGAACAAACAGGTGTGCACACACACACACTGCATCACGCACTGCAGCTGTGGGATCCAGCAGGCTGAGTGCTGGTGTCCCCTTTGATGCTGTTAGCAAACACAGGACTGGCTGGCTCCAGCCAGCACTAGTTCCTGCTCCCTTGTGGCTGCTGCTGTTTCTGGGCTAGGTCCTGCATCACTTTTTCAGAGGAAAATTTTTTCCTTACATCCAAACTGCAGCTTTTGCCCCCCATGCCCAGTCCCTTTGGCATGTCCGTCCAGTCTAAGATCCCTGGGAGCAAAGCAGGCTGTAGGTGATGAGAACCTGACAGTGTGGCACTGCCCAGCACATTAGTTCTTGGTAATCTTTAGGTCATGTATGAGATTTGACTGTGCTCCTGCTTCCCGGTGTAGTGGGGAGGCTGCAGACCCTTCCTCGCAGTTTTCTAAGGAGACAAACACTGCTGGCCTGCCCAAACCCTGTGTTCACTTGCGTTTTCCTTAAAGCCACTGTGGACATTGCATCTCCCTTGCCTGTAGTCCTGGCAAGGCAGCTTAGATGGTGGGAGAGGTGCTTGGGTCCCTGGAGCCACTGAACCCAGGAGGTGCTGGACCTGGGGTCCAGATAGCACCCAGGGAGCCGCTCGTTGTGGGTTTAATGGGCTGGTCGGGAAGCTGCCTCACGCAGCACTCACGTTCCGGTAATAAGAATAATAAGGCTGAAGCGCTGCCAGCCATTGATTCAGAAGCACATTATGTCCTCATTTGAGACGCAGCAGAGATTGACAGTGGTCAATGCTTGTGCTAATGTGGTTGATTTCACAGGAGGCCGGGAAGCACTCACTGCCTGAGCACCTTCCCACCCCCGTGCCCTTGTGCAGCCACCTGAGCTGCTGAGCAGCGCGGGGTCACAGCTGCCCAGCTCCTTTGCTGCCACAGGCAGGGCCAGCCGTGCTGCCACAGGGGTCTGCCTGCCCGGGCTGCCCCAGGGGTCTGCCTGCCCAGGCTGCCCATGCCTGCCAGCAGTGTAGACAACAGCAGGGACTTGGCATATGGAGGGATTTTGGAGCTGCGCTGGGGAAGGGGAGCAACAAACCCAAGGTGGACTGTATCTGAGAGATAAACTGGCACCCAGGAATGTTTTCAAGGCATTTGCAGAGTGCTCTCGAGTCTGTCGAGGAAAGAGCCTTTTTCCAGTCCTGTTTCAATGGTCTGACTCTGTCTTTATGGCATTAGCAGCAGGAATCCCTGAACTACTTTGGAGAGATTGCTCTTTGCACTTCCATGCTGGGAAGGAGGAGTTTCACTAATTGGGCTTTTTCTTAATTTGCACTTGCTGTCTTACAGCATCTCCCCTGTCACTTTAAAGCAAAGTAAAACTAAAAGTCATGGGGCTTTTAAGTTTGTTCCTGGCTCATTTCCTTCCAATTTCCTAGCCCTTCTGCTTTCTAGGAAGAATGAGTTGGAAGTGTTACTCTGATCAAGTTTTGGGATGAAGCAGTCATTCCCATGAGCCCCAGAAAGGAACAAGAGCAGATTCCCAGAACCCAAGCAGTTGTGGAGCAAGGTGGGGAGACAAGGCAGTGCTGCCACAGTCTGGGGCTGCAGAGCATTGTACAGAGATGGGACAAGACTTGCCAACCACCACTCCATGTGAGGGTTCCAACTGCTCTCCAAGCAGCCCATCATGCCCCAGTTTATTTACTCATTTGTTTGCCTTAAAGGGGGGAACAGGTGTACATTAATTCATCATCAGAGTTTAAATTAAATCATTTTACTTCTAAATGAGTCAATAATTTGCAGGAGTATTTAATTAGAGCCTCTTTGCACTCAGGTGCTCTATTACTTCTGACTTTCTCACCTGTTTGCCCTCTTAAGAGGCTGATGATGATTAGACCATTTCTGCACATCCTCATTGCACATCAAAGCAATTAACCCTAATGGCAACCCCTTGATGCTCCTCCTTGGTTCTGGGGGCTCTTGGCAGCCTTGTGCCCCACCCCCCAGGAAATAACTCTTTCTTCTGCTGTGGCAGGACATGGACTTGCAGTGCAAAGCACACTGCCCCGCACAGCTCGGTCGCCCTGCAGCCGTGTGGCAGTGATGTGAGGTGTAGATTGCACACCAACAACTGCACTGAGCTCTGCCTGCCTCTGCTGAGGGGGGAGGACTCGCTCCAGCACCCACCTGTGCCCACTGAGAGTGTTCACAGGGTGCACGTAGGGCTGGTGCTTTCTTGGGTTGCTTCTCCATAGCAACAAGATGCTCACTGATGCCTTCAGGGCCAGTCTTAGCCCCACCGCCAGGTAGTCAGTTCTCTGCATGGGCTGTCTGTGCAGACTAAGGCCACCTTTTTGAAAAATAAATATTATTTATGTCTCTAATAGGCATTGGTGGGTCCATCTCTTCCTCCTCAGTTTGTCTTATTTGTGCTTCTCCTTCAGTGTGCTATGGATTGACCAGGCTGGTATCAAAACCCCTCTCATTTATCTCTACTCCAAACTGAAAAGTCCTTACACGTTATATTCCTCTTATTTTTTCATACCTTTGACCATTTCTGCACTGCCCTTCTGCAGTTCAGCCCCACCCTTAGGTGGGCAGCAGTCTTCCCTGCCACACAGCTGAGAGGAGAGCATCCAAAGAGCTGATCCAGTGAGCAGCCTATCCTGAAAAGAAAATACAGGTGCCTGGATGAATTGAAGTGCCCCAGAACGCCATGAGCTGTGCTGGGATGTCTCTGTACCTGGGCAGAGGAGTTTGCAGAGGCTGTGGCAGCCAGGCCAGTGGTTTTCCAGCCAGAAGCAGTGCTTGCAGCCTCCACTCTCACCATCCCTGCTGCCATGCCTCTGAGCGCAGCGGCTGCCTACTTATTACACTGATAATAGAAAATTACAGGTTTTCTGTAGGAAATGTCTATTTACATCCTACATTTCCCAAACTGCCTATTAGCATCGCTGTGATGTCACATCCTCCTGCGTGTTTTCGTCAGCGCTGGCCCCTGTGCCTGCAGGCAGCCAGCTGCTGCCACGGGGAGGGCTGGCAGCACAGGCCATGCTTGGGGACAGACAGACAGACAGACAGCTGCCACCTGGCACAGCACTGGCCCCTGGTGCCACAGATCCCTCAGGGCTGCTGCAGCAATGCAGGCAGTGCCTGTGCTCTGTGCCCAAGCCAGTATCCACACCCAGTGCTGGCTGCTTGGGAAGGGCCTGCTCCACAGCTGAGGAGCGTAGGGGACAGCAGTGGATGTCACCTTGTGCACAGCCGATGGTTGGTGGGACTGAGCAGAGGGACCATGAGGGCTGTCCACGTCGGCCCAGTCAGGGAGCTGTGCTTCTCGACTCAGCCTTTTGCTCACAGCTGATCCAGAGCTGACAGACAGGCATTTCACTGCCCAAGAAACCTCCTGACACGGCTCTCTGCCGAGCGATGAACACGGATGCCTGCAGAGAGCACAGCGTGCTGTGCTTCCCCTGGCCTCTTTACCCAGCGTTCATGTCTCTGGGCCAGCAAAGTTTTGGGAACCCTGAGTTGGAGCCTGATTTTAATGTTTTGGCAGTGTTGGTAATTTCAGGGGAAAGGGGTTCATGGGGTGACTGTCCTGCTGTAGCTGTTTGCCCCCAGCTTGCCCAGGGCTGCGAGTGCCGAGCAAGTCCCTACATTAGGCAGCTGTCCGGGTGCCTCACGAGTCTCTCAGACAACAAAGCCACCCCATCTCCAAGGGGTGCTTTAGGGATGGTCCTTGTTCACCTTGTTTTGTGCACAAAGACGAAAGGGCAGGCTTTGGGAAGAGGCTTGCCTGGCCTTGGAGGAGGCATGCACTGGTTGCACCAGCACATGGCTCATGGGAGAATCATCGGATGTGCGAGGCCAGGTGGGAATGGGGTGTGTGCTTTTCAGGCAGTTGCATAGTGTGCAGGCCTTTGGCCAAGATTTACAGCGATGTCTCTTCTCTGGGTTTATAGTTTCTTGTCACTCTGTTAACTCAAACAAGAGATATTTACATTGCATAAGTAGCTGGAGCAGTGGATAGTAACCTATCAATTTTCATGACTATTCCCTGGCAGAAGCTCATAGGCTGTCTTGCAGGGCACTAATACTGAAAGCTCCTGGGGCACAAGACACCCAGGGCTTGCTATATTTCATGAGACTGCAGTTCAACAGCTAATAAAACCGCTAGGTCAAGAACTGTGCAGTCAGGTCTCTCTGGAGTCCTGGCAGAAGACCAAATTTCTGCTGATGGGTAGCTCCAGAGGAAAGGATAGCACACAGCAGAGGAGATGAAGGCTCATCTGCAGCAGGCTGCCCGAGCGAGGGGCTGCTTTGCCTGCAGGTCATGGGACGCATGTCCCACTGGAAACTGGTTTTCAGTGTGGTCTGGCTTGACACTGCTGCTGTGGACACCCATGGAAGTTGTGTCTGGCCTGGGGAGAGCTGTGCAGGGCAATGCAGATTTCCTGACTGAAACGCATGTGTGCTGCAGTATCTCACTGCACTGTAACTACTCCTGACTCCTTCCTTCTCTTTCTCTCCGCAGTCCATTGATCCAGGGCAGCAGTTTACCTGGGAGAACTCCAACCTGGAAGTGAATAAACCCAAAAACCGCTATGCAAACGTGATTGCCTATGACCACTCACGTGTCATCCTGACCTCCATCGATGGTAAGAGTGACTCTGAAGTGAGTACCCCAGCAAGCAGCTGAACCTGACTGTAGCAGGGGACCATCTTTTTCCCCATTTTCGGTTGAGCGGGGGCAAACACCAAGTATCAGCATACTTCTCAATGGCCAGAAGAGAGAAAGGGCTCTGCAGAGCTTTCCTCAGAGCAGTGTGTCCTGTGTGGCTGCTGCTTGATACTGCTTGGCAGCAGAGATGTCTGTCCCAGCAGCCTTTCTACTTCTGTCCTTGCTGTGTGACTTCAGCTGCCTCCCTCAGTACCTGGTGAAACATGGCACTGTTAGCCCTGCCACCCTCTGTCCCGGCACAACTGTCAGGCCAGTATCTTCCTCTTGGACTTGTCAGTATATGTTCCTGAGAAAGTGCCCAGAGTGACACAGATGGAGGGGCGCCCCTTCCCCTGGGACATCAGGCTCCACACATCCCTGTATTCCATGGGAGATGCATCAGGCTCTGGTGTCCATAGCACTCACTCCCATGGCTCCGAGAACCAGCCCCACATCTCTGGAGTCTGGGCTAATACATGTTTTTAGTTCTCTAGCACACAGAGGAGCTGTTCTATAAACCAGCATCCAGCTCTGCACAGCAGATCTGAGTCCACTCATGGGGATGAGGAAGATGCAGCTAATTCAATGCTTGGGGAAGGAACTGGGGCCTGGCTTTGCACAGTCACTAGCATCTTTTTTCTAGGAATGGAAAAGGCTTTTCTAATGCTAATGCACTACTCAGCCTCTTCGGGAGGAGGAGGGGGGGCCAAACGGTCCCTCTCAGCAAGCCCTGTCAAGCAGCAGCAGCAGCAGCTATGGGATTCCCTGGCATGCCTGCTCACGGGCAAACCCTCTCAGACAGCTGTGGGGTGAACACGTGGGGGAATCCCTGTTTTCTAGCCTGACTCAGTTGCTGTAAGTAGTGTCTGTGCCTTCCTGGGAACCGTTCCCAAAGCACCCTGCCAGGTCCCTGCCGCCCATGCCAAGGGAGCCAAGTGCTACACTCCGGCTGCTGCCACTCCCCCAGAGCCACCAGCACTTGCTGCCTGCTGGAGACTTCAAGACCTGTAGAAAATTCCCCAGCACAAAAGGACGAGGGGTGACCCCCAGCTTTATTTCCTTCCCCTAATGAAATGCAGATGCTCTCTCCAGGGGAGACGAGGAGATTCATGCTGCTTTCTCTCCCTGTGGCCCGGGCAGCCCATGCTGAGCAGAGTTGGGAAGCAGCCCCAGGCTTCTGCTTTGCCACATTTATTTGAGTAACTATGTGTTTGCATTTTAAAGGCCTTTACAAAAAATTCCTTTCCTTAAAGTGGTGGAGGCAGAGTGGAGGCTGGAGCAGCCTCTGTCAGAAGGCAGCAGAGGGGGTCTCACACAGAAAGGTTTCAATGGTAGTGGGATCTCCTCCTCCTCTGGGATACCTGTTCCTGCAGGAAGGATGGGAGGATATCCCTGCCTGACATCCGTTTCTAACAGAAGCAAGCTAATGAAGCAGCCTCATTTTTAAAAGGTGCTGTAGGACCATAACAAATTGCTGGTGAATTTAAGACAATTATTTCAATGAGTTGCTTGGGGCCAACGAGCTCCTTAATATTCCTGCCTGTGATTTCCCTTTGTGTGCGGGTGGCAGCTGTCTCTCTGCTTTGGTGTTACCTCCTTGTTCCATTAATGTGGGAGTTACAAAGGATTCTTCTTTGTTCAGGCACCATCCCTGTCCTTTGCAGGATTCCTGGGAGAAAGATCCTGCCATCCCCAGCCTCTTCCCCTGCCTGCAGGGCCCTGCAGAGCGATAGGTACAGACAGGGGCGTGGGCTGCCCCCAGAGTAACAGTTGCCCTCTTTCTCCTGCACAGGAGTCCCCGGCAGTGATTACATCAACGCCAATTACATCGATGGGTATCGGAAGCAGAACGCCTACATTGCCACACAGGGACCCCTGCCAGAAACCCTCAGCGACTTCTGGAGGATGGTGTGGGAACAGAGAACAGCAACTATAGTCATGATGACCAGGCTGGAGGAGAAGTCCAGGGTACAGTGTGTGCTTCCTTTATTTCCTGGAGCTGTTGAGGGGCAGGAGAGAGAGGTAGGAACACCTTACAGCATAAGGGCATCCAGGGAGAGGCAGTTCCAGGGATGTGGCTCACTGGGGCTGGCAGCTCAGCAACAAGTGCCTTGTAAGTGTGTCCCTGTGGGGCAAAACCTCCTGTCTTTGTCCTGCTCGTTTACCCCTGTTTTGCCTGTGTGTCTGTGTGCACACCCGTCCTTTCCCTCCCCACATCATTCACGCCAAAAGGGGAAAGGAAAGCTCTGAAATGGGGAGTGTGGACAGTCCCAGAAGCTGAGAAGCTGCAATGGGTAGGTTGTACCAGCACCATCCTGCAGCCTGACAGGACCCTGGCATCTTTGGCAATGCAGGGGAATGGCTGACAGGGTCTCATTGCAATAACAAGACTAATTTGTGCCTTGTCCAATGACAATATGTATAAATGATTGGCTCATACAGCCAGGATTAGATATTCTGATGTAATAAATGCAAAGCTGCCTGCAAACCGCGGGGAAGGTGTGAGGTGGAGAAGGAGCAGGAGCCCTCACTGCGGATGATACTTAAGGTTTTCATGCCAGAGGTTCTTACTTAGCCCCTGAAGCAGGAATTTGTAAGCTGTGACCAAGTGCTCCCATGCCCGGATGCACCCTTTGGGCAAAGCCTGCCCAAGCAGGAGGCAGCTTCTGCCTCTTGTGATCAGTTTGTTCCTAAAAGTAAAATTTTAGTGGTGAGCATTTGTACTTGTAGAATATTTTAGTGTTGCCATGCCAACAGCAGGAGAAGGGGCTTGTGCACTCAAGCTGTGAAGCACTGGTTATTTTTAGCCCAATAAGCTCATTCTTGAGAAGCAGAAGCTGTCAAGTTTGGGTTTAGTTAAAACTTTTGCCTGCATGCTCTCCCTCCTTTTCAAAGCTTTAGCACTGAAATGCTCAGAGGGGTGTCCCAGCCCACGCTGGCTGGGAGGAAGCAGCTGGAACAACCGATCACTGTGGCAAAACAGATCTGCTTTCTCTGCGTGTACAAAAACAGGCATTGTTGATGGGTTTCCCTGGCTCTACAAATGCCCTACAGCCTGCAGGGAAGACCAGTGTTCCTTGGAGATGAGCTTCCTCCAGAGAGGCAACCCCAGCTTTGCACTGTGCTTCCCCCTGCACGGCCCTGCCTGTTCTGTCCGATGGCCACTGTCACCCGCCCAGCCCAAACGAAGGGAAATTAATCTGACCCTCCCTGCGGCTCAGGGCTTGGCACATGGGCTAAGCAAGATCAGAAGCTTCTGATCAACCACCCTCTGCAGCTGGAGGTTGTATGGGGACTTTTTTGTGCCTTCACATTTCAGTAATGGAGCATATATTTGAAGTACAAGGAAAAGCCCTTCTAGGTTACCAAGGAAATCCATGCCTGGAGTCCTAACTCACTTAACTTCTGGGCTGCTTAGTTATGGCAAAGCACTCCAAGGTGCGTGTTTCTTGAAGATAACGGGTTTCCTTTGACCCCACAGGCTCTTGTCTTTGCCCAAGATGCTTGTGCTGCTGAGCTGTGCGTTATCTCCCCCCAGCACGCTCCCTGTCATATCATCCTGCAGTTGCCTCTTGCAGTATTGGTTCTGTCCCAAACACAGTGTGTGTGGTCAGGCTTCTGGTGACAAGACAGGCACTGTGAATCCCTGTCATGGGCAGGAGGTGACCAGAGCCCTCACAGAATCTGCAGTCAGCCTGCATGGCTGGGCACACTGCCCAGGGGCTCTAGGCTGACCCAACCAGACCGAGACCCCTGCATTTGCTCCCTGGCACTGCCTGCCCATGTCCTGCTGCCTCTTTGGCACATCCCCAGCACTAATGAGAAGTGGGCAGTTTTCTCAGGCACTGCAGGAGGGGCAGAGTGCCAAGGGAAGCAGTGGAGAAGCCTGGCCACTCCTGAATCCAACCAGCCATCCACAACAAGGGCTTCCCTGGATGTATTTGCTGGACCCTGTAGGTGTCTCAGGGCATCCCCTCACAGCAGAGCCCTGGCAGGGAGGTGGAATGTGGACTTCTAGGAGATAATTTTCTCTAGGTTTTTTGGTTGTCTTTTTCAGCATCCTCCAAGACAAGATGGCTTTCAGCCACCTTGCTGCTCTGCTTTTCCTCATGCTCCTTTGATGGTGGCTAGACCTCTCTCGGGAGCACACCTTTTTGGGACCAAGGAAGATCCCATCCCAGTCATTGCCCGTTGCTCCAGACTTTCAGCATGAGTCACTGTTTTGCAGTTTGTTCCACTCCAGAGGCTTCAAACTTCATCTGATGTAACCCCTTGGGTCCCTGCAGCATTGCTGCCTGCCGATGCTCACGCTGCTGTGGGACAGCACTGCTCCAGGCAGTCACATGGCATCACAGCGTTACCCACGGGTGACCTTGCTTGAAAGTCCCCTTGCCCAGGGGCTTTGGTGCAGGCACAGGACTGTCTGTCCAGCTGCAGAGCCTGGGGTGGGTAGCAGGGCCTCATGGCGAGATGCCCGGCGCAGAGCAGGCTCTGCCACCTCTCCAGGCGAGCTCCCCAGGTCACCCTTGGCAGTGCTGTGATAAGCCGACCAGGACCAGCAGCAGCTTGGCAGCCCTGTGGGGGTGACACTGCTTTAAAGGGCTCCTGAGCTGCAGGGGGAAAAAAATCTTTAAAGAGCATCAGCTTTTATGGTCTGCAATTTCAGCTGGCTTGATGGTCCAAATCATCCTCCCTTTTTCATGTTTTCACAAAGCGAGAAGCACATAAAGGATAGAAATGGCTGGATTGTGCAATTTAGCTGCCTTCAAAGCTTTACAATCAGTTTCAGAATCATTTGGTGGCAGTTCAGAAACACACATTGTAGATTAGCTTTCCCGAAGCTGCGAGCGTGGCACGTCCCTGCCGGGCTGTGTTGCATGAGAGAGGTATTAAAGCAGGATTTCTCCTGCCCTGGGCTATCCCCAAGAGCCCGGCAGAGTGAGGTCTCCCGGAGCAGCAACATGGCTTGTTCTGTTCCAGCCCAGAGCACCAAGCAGCCATCCCTGGGGTGTGATCTCTGCTGTCCCCAGGCAGGGGTGTAAAGAGGCTGGTACTCGAGGGCTCTGGGGCAGAGGAGCCTGGCAGCCACATTGTGCTCCAGCCCTCTCACTGGCAGTGATGCCATCTGGAGCTTGCAAGTGGGGCCAGGAGCAGAGCACAGCTCTCAAGCTGAAGAGAGGTGCCCGGCTGCTCTTGGGCACAGGGCATCGAAGGGGAGGGATAGGAGCCACTCAGCAAAGCTGCAATGAATGGTTGTTCAGGACATTACTGAGCTCCTTAAGTTAATGAGAAACAAGCACTGCCAGAAGAAAACATCTCTTGTCTGCTTTAGTGCCTCAGTGTATCGGCTTCAGCATAAAATTTACAGAGCTTGAAAATGGGGCATAAACATTATGGGTAAATTTGGCAGAAAATGTGACTGACTCTTATCTGGTCATGAATAAATAATTTTCAATTACCAGCCCAGGCGCTGCTATTATCCCACACAGGGAACTCCTCTGAAGTTTGTTTTGTGCTCGAGTACACATGGCCCTGCAGCATGTGGGTGGCAGGAGGAGACTGCTCTCTCCCCGAGGTGTAGGCTCAAGCACAGGGACACGCTGTGCTGTTTTCCTGAAACATCCTCTGCAAACCACACCGAGGGTGACACACCAAGCAGCTGCCCCAGCGTTTACAGGATGCCACACTGCCCTCCCCTCCATCAGAGAGGGGTCACGTCATCCCCAAGCCAGGCTCAGGCAAGGCAAACTCAGGCCTCGGTGGAGACACAGCCTGCAGCTGCCACCTGCTCGTGAGGATGGGATCAGTTTAGCTGTGAAATAAGGTTTGTGACCTCACAGTTGTTCGTGCTGCAGCCAGTTGGTGTCCAATAACAGGCTGCACTGTGCCAAGTGGGGAAGAGGAATCTTCTGAGATTTTTGCAGGGCCTGCCACGCTGCCACAGGTCCAAGACAGCACAGCAGCCTGAATGGCTGGAGACCTTGGGCAGGAGGCAGCAGAGCTGCTCTGGGTGCACGGGCACCTGCTGTACCTCATTAGGCAGCCTTGCTCCAGGCACTTCTGCCAGGGCAGGACTTACTGAGAGAAGAACCCAAAACAGCAGGGACAGGTGCATCCCTCTGGCTGCAGGTGTGTCTGCATCCCGGAGCCAGAGTGCAGGATGAGGGCTCTGAGCTCTCACAAGCCCCACCCTGCTGAAAGTGCTTTCAATTAAAAGGCAGAACTTCATTGATTTCTAATTAAGCTTATTGTTTCCCTTCCCACACATTCCCCTGTAAACACGTTCTGCTAATAATTAAGTTTACTATTCCTTGACAAGCACAGATGATCTTCCATTCACTCCTCTCTCCTAGGGCGGGAAACCATTTTCGGTGCAGTGCACACGGGTGGGAATGAAGCCCTCCTCCTGTCAGCCAGGCACTGCGGCTCTGCGGGGTGGGGAGCCGGGTGTCAGATGAAACAGGGATGCTCAGGGTGCCAATTAAATAGGGAGCTTGGGGCTGCAGAGAACAAAACCGGAGGAGTAGTTTGCAAACGCTGAGCTGTGAAGAGGAGGAGGAGGAGGTCATCAGCAGGTGAACAGGGAGGGATGTGCAGGGAGATGAAGGGGGCAGAGGGATGGGGCCCTGGGGATGTGTTAGGGCTCTCTGCCAAGTGGGCTGCAGCAGGAGCTGTGACTGGTAGTTCAAAGCACTCTGGCTGCAGAGTTGGAAGGGGGTGATAAGGGTGCTGCAGGGCAGGAGATCTCTAGGGAGCAGCAATGTTTTCGTGATGGGACAGTGCTGCCTGCAGGAAGGGGCTGAAGGGATGGTTTGGCCACAGTCTGTGTCTTCTCACAGAGGGACAGGATATGTCTGCGTCTGAGCTGGCATCTGTGCCTTGTTTGCACAACTCTTTTGAAACACCTGGGAGATGTAGGTTTCCAGGGATGCACCACCTGCCAGCAGGGCAGGTTGGCATCTCTCTGTGATGCTCAGTGCACTTGAGCCTACAGCAGCACAAAGAGACTGGCAGGGTCAGCCCTGTGGTCTAGCCCAGTGTCCAGGCCCCCTGGGGTGGGCTGTGTCCCACCTTTCACTGGAGTGGTTTGCTGCCCAGAGGCCACACTGGCAGGGGCACCCTGGGGACTACAGGTGTTACAGAAAAAGGTAGTGCCTCTTGTTGTATTGGTGTGTACTGTGCTGGACTTACAGCTCTGTCCTGCCTCAGCTGTGGGTCAAGGATTCTGAGCTGGGATAGGAGGGAGCTGGTGGGGATACAGGCTGCCTCTCTCTCACCTCAGCTGCCCTTTGAGCAGAGCCTTGCCCACAGAAACCACTGCTTCCCCTTCCCTTCTGCACCTGCTCTCCTCCCACCAGCCCACAGCTGCCCACCTTCTCTTCATCCAGGCAGAGCTCAGGCAGAGGGGTGGTGCAGGCACAGCCCAAAGACCCTCATCTGCCCAAACAGGAGGCAGAGAAGAAAAATTACAGCAGGCACAAATCACTGCTGGGAATTGCCCCTCACTGTCTTCTTACCTGGTGCTACTGTTGCTGCTCTGTCTGGTGGCCTGGCCTCCTTTGCCACTTCCCACCAGTGGCTCCAGTGGAAAAAAAATCACTCTTTGAATGAATTTTGTGGAAAGGAGCCCAGGGGGTGCTACCTTTCTGCTGGGGATTGGGACACACTGGGAGAAGGAAATCTGGGTGTTTGGGGGCTCCCTGCACCATGACTCATTTCTGTCTTTACCCTTCACCCTGCCATTCCTCACCCCAGTGCCCCTGCCAGCAGCCAAGCACTGACCCTTTCTCCTTGCCTCCCTGCAGGTGAAGTGTGACCAGTACTGGCCAAGCCGGGGTACGGAAACCTATGGGATGATCCAGGTGACGCTGCTGGATACAGTCGAGCTGGCGACCTACACTGTCCGCACCTTCGCGCTGTACAAGGTATGGGGCTGGCTGGGCTGTTGCTGCTCCAGGTAGTGCAGAGACACTTCCTGATGCTTCAGGTTGCTCCATGGCCCACAGGCAGAGGCCACTGGCTATGCCTGGCTTGGCCAAGTGTGTGGCCACTCCATACATGGGCCGTTTCTCACAACTGCAGTAGGAGACTGGCTTGTGCATCTGACCACCACTGCATTTTGGACAGGATACCTGCTGCTCTTCTGTATGCATTCAGACCCTGTGATAGGCCCCAGAGCAGGGCTGTTCTTGCCTCTGGCCAGTGTACATGTAGCAGCTGTCCTCCCATTAGAGCGACAACATGGGAAGCAGTAAATTATTAGCACTCCTGTCCCTAATAATGCAAATGGAGAGGTTGTTTCTGAGTACAAACCCTTCTCTCCTGCCTGCTGCGTTCCTCATTAGCGTTTGTAAATCCCTGGGGGCAATGCCAGCAGCAGCATGTCAGCAGCAATGCAGACAGGCTTTGCAGTGGGCTGCCTCTGTGGGTGACTGAGTGTGGGCCAGGAGCCTGGCAGTGCTCATGGGGACACACTCACACCCCAAGAAGGCATCTCACCCCTAAGCAGTCACCCAGCCAGTCTTACCACATTGCTGCATAGATCACTCAGCCAATCCCAGACAGGAGCAGGGCAGACTGCAGACCCATCCCAGAGACACCTCTGATGCAGAGGAGTAGGGAGGGAACTGGCTGCTGTAGCCCTTCCATGCCTAGTGCCCGTTTTCCCTGAACATGCAGTGAGTATGCAGGTAGTGAACCTGTGCTATGCAGAAAGGAGTCTTTCACCTTCCCTGCAGCCTGCTCCACTCCTGCAGAGCTGCTCTGCTCTCTGTATCAGCTGGCTTTCCACAGAACATCTCTGTGTATAGAAGCCTTTGAAGAAACCTACATTTTGCCTCCAAATTTTCAGTGGTGAAAGCCCAATACATGCATCATCACACAGAGCTTTGCGTGTCCCATCAGTGGGTTCCTGGGACGAGACTGTTCTCATGCAAAACAACTCCTCTTTGTCTTCAACAGAATGGCTCCAGTGAGAAGCGAGAGCTGCGGCAGTTCCAGTTCATGGCTTGGCCCGATCATGGGGTACCAGAATACCCCACCCCAATCCTCGCTTTCCTGCGACGGGTCAAGGCCTGTAACCCACCAGATGCTGGGCCCATGGTTGTGCACTGCAGGTAGGATTGTGAGTTTGCAAAGCTGCACCTGGGCACATGCCTTGTGGCTGCAGGAGCTTTAACCCGTCTGAAAGCGGAGTCTCCTTTTCTTGTAGGAAAGGTTTCACGGTAGCATAACCTGCACTGGATGCTTGGGTTGGAAACAGAACAGTCCCAGCAGTGGTAATGCAGTGATGACAGTTCTGTTGCTACTGCTGTGTCAGGTTAAACAACACTGCTGCATGGACAGCCTCAGAAAACACATTTTCCTGCAAAACTGCTAGTGCCATTTAAAAATTAAATTATCTGTGCCCAGCATAAGTGGGTAGTACCTTCAGAGGCACATCACTGATAGACGTGCATGCGGTGACCTCTACAAACATTCATACGTGGTATTTACAGAACTCTGTCACAGGGTAGAGAGGCAGCTCTTTAAGCAAAATATCAGTCTACTAAGGCTCAGCATCTTACCCAACCAAGATTTATTTGTACCAGCCAAGAGGGGACTGTTACTGAACAAACCACTCCATCATTGCCGTTCCAGCATACGCCTTACCAGCAGTGTTTAATGCTCTTCTTTCATGCTCTGTTTCAGATGGGAGTGGGGTATAATTAACACACAAACAAGCTGTATTAAAGCCCTGTTAAGGATCTGACTTGCACCATAAATGAGGAAATGCCTAGCTCCCTATCTCTGCCTGTGTTTAAATATCACAACAGCATATCTGTTGTTTTCAGGGTGCTCTCGGGGTGGGTAGTTTGGGGTTCTCTACTGCTCATCCAGCAGTTATGGAGAGGCATTCAGTGTCTGAGAGAAGGGCTCAGCATAGACATGCATGATCTCACCTTTCTGCTTCCCCTCTCAGTCTGGCTGTCCTTGTTTAATGGGTTAGGAAACAGTGACCCTGGTTAGGGGACAAGCAGGCTTGAATTTACGGGCTTCACTGGCACTGGGGCCCAGCCTGCTCTTCAGGTCTTCTGACCTGTAACGCACACGTGTGCTGTCGCTCTCCTGCCTGTTAAACACATTTCTCCTTCTCTCATGGAGGTGCTGCCAGCCACCACAGGGACCAGCAGAGTGTGACACCATGTCCTTTCTGCTCCAGCAGTGAAAGGGGGCCAGCAGAAGGGAGAACTTACATTCTCCAGTGTCTCTCTCCCTCACTCTTCTCATCACCTCTTTTTTGGAGCTCCACTCACTAGAGAGCAGCCTTTACTCCCCTTTTGTGTGCTGTAGGTCTGGGTGATCTCTTAAGCAAAATCAGAGCTTGTGTGACATCTGTAGGAGACCGTGTCACCTCAGGCCACGTGCTCTGTTCCCACAGTGCCGGCGTGGGCCGAACCGGGTGCTTCATCGTCATCGATGCCATGCTGGAGCGGATGAAGCACGAGAAGACCGTGGACATCTACGGCCACGTGACGTGCATGCGCTCTCAGCGCAACTACATGGTGCAGACAGAGGACCAGTACATCTTCATCCACGAGGCCTTGCTGGAGGCTGCCACGTGTGGCAATACCGAGGTGCCTGCACGCAACCTCTTCGCTCACATCCAGAAGCTGACCCAGGTGCCAGCAGGCGAGAGCGTTACCTCCATGGAGCTGGAATTCAAGGTTGGTGGCAGAGCCCCGCCGCCCCACTTCTCCAGCCCCCCCCGTCTCTGCCCACAGAACCCCACGGGCCGCTCGTCCAGGGGTTGGGAGAGGAGAGCTATGGATCATTACAGGCGGTTATTCTTTTGTGTGTTTCTGAAGCAGGTAGGCAGTGATTTGAAATACATTTGAATTGTAAAGCTTGTGTCGGCCACGGTCCCCCCTGAATTGGCAGCTTCTGGGGAGGATATAAAAGGCAGATGGATGTGCAGTTCTCAGCAGCACGTTCTGCTCTGGGTTCACTGTGCGGCGGGAGCTGCATCTGAAATCAGATGCAGATCATGTTAGTGATAATTGATGTTACTGTGAACAACTTGTCTGGAAATGGCTCCAATTTAAATATGTGAGACATTTCTAGCCTCATTTCTTCAATGCTGAGATCTGTTATCTTTTAACCACCTCAGCACCAAGGCTCAGTGTCTAGAATTGATGAAATTGGTGAAAAGGCACACTGTTTTTAGGAAGCCAAGCCCACATTTTGCTGCCTGTATCTGTGAATGCCAACTGCAGATATTTATTACAGCCTTGGAGCTGGAAGTGAGCTCTGGTAAGCGCCCATATTCTCAGATGAGGTGCATTAGTCCAGGGAACTCATGCAGGAGAATATAGCTCATGCGGGGAGGCAGCAGACCATGCAGGCTGTGAAATGAACTGCAGCAGTACAGCTGCACCCTGGGGATTCCCTCCAAGTGACGAAGGAGCAGGAGAAGCAAAATATTGACTTTCTGCGTAAACTGGGAATAGTTTAACAGCTCTGTCCTGTAGTTATCAGAGCTGCTGGTGTCCTGGGCTTAGGACAGTAGAATATGCTGCGTGAGTGTCTCGTGGTGACACCTGCCATGAGAAACTCCCTCAGAGAGCCATGGCAGAATTTTGCTCAACTCAAGCAGGTCTGTTGTAAGAACAACAACATTTTGTTTTTCTTTCATTTCTCCCAGGGTATCTTTAGAACAGTAATGAAATTTGCCTCTCTCTGAACCCTGGCAGTGTCCACGGCATGAGAAACCCTGGGGAGCAGGATATGGGAGGACCTCACAATGCTGCATCTCTCCCCAGAGAGCAACCCTGTCCTTCTGCGGGGAGCCTCTGCCAAGGACCAGCTGCCACTCAGAAGGATGGCTCTGGAGATCCTGGAGGCAGTCTTTTAGGGAAGGAAAACAAGAAAAAGGGAGAAAAAAAAAGAGGGACTTCTGTATGAATGTCTCTGCCAGCAGATCTAAGTAACACATTTACCATGATTCCAGTTTACAGGACTCAAAGAGAACCATAAAATGTCTCACAGTAACCCAAAATAGATCTTCTTTACCTAAAACTGTCACAATTCTCACATTTTCTTGGGTTCTTCTGGGTGAGAAGTAAATAGCAAGACATTGTTGGAAGAGGGAAAGCTTTCCTTCCCTGACGCCACCAGGCGCGTGTCCCTGGCTCAGTGAGCTGCAAAGCTGCTAAGCTTCATGTCCTGCTGCTGTGTGGGTCAGAGAGCTGCTGTGGGTCTCCACTCCACTACGTGAGGCTTTGGGGCTGTGCCATAGGTCAGCACAGGTGGTTCCCCTGCTGTCAGCTACAGCCATGTGCCTAAAGCCAGCAGCAAGGCCAGGCCGTGCCTGGGTGTGCAGTGCCATAGGAGAGGGGCCGACACGGTGCTGAAAACCAGATGGGTGATTACTGTTAAACAGAGCATCCAGGTGCAGTCTTCTCATAACATGGTGACAAAGCCCTTTGTCTGGTCCAGAAGGACCTGGTCCCCAGCAGCTGTCCCTGAGGGAGCGTGGATGTGTGCCCAGAGGAACTCCTGCCTGCCCTGCTGGCAGGGCCCCAGTTTTACCCCCAGCCTGCTGCATCCCCAGCAGGGATCTGACATGTCTCCTCCTCTTTCAGCTGCTGGCCAACTCTAAAGCACATACCTCACGTTTCATCAGTGCCAACCTCCCGTGCAACAAATTCAAGAACCGCCTCGTGAACATCATGCCATACGAGCTGACCAGAGTCTGTCTGCAGCCCATCCGGGGTGTCGAGGGCTCTGATTACATCAATGCCAGCTTCATAGATGGGTACAGGTAAGGATCACCTTAGGTGACTGGGCCAGCCTGTCCTGCCTGCTTCAAAACCTGGGCAAGGCTGCCTTCTCCTCTTTCCCAAGGACTGGTCCTGACTGTCTAAGGTGGGCTGGGATCACATTGTTGAATTTTATCACTTTCCATCTTCTCAGACACTCCAGTGTGTACAGTTACAATATGTGAAGACTGATAGTGAGTGAGTGCTGCCAGGCTGGCTTGTGTTGCTGTACACAGATGCCCACATGGCTGGAGTGGCAGGCTGTGTTGGCTCCTGTGGAGGTTTTATGGGATATTCTGGTAGGCATCTCTTGGCATGTGTTTTATATCTGCAGCATCTAACGCAAACCTGCCTCCCCTCAGTAGCTGTAGCAACCAGAGGTAGAACTGTGCTTGCACTGAGTGGCTGATCCAAGCAGCAGCCCAAGGCTCGTTGTTCCATGTCTTGGTTTTGGGGAGAGTCTGTGGATCCTCAGGCAGGGCTGGTGCTGAGCACTGGGGATCCCATCACTGGGTTCCACTCTCCAGAACACCTTTTAGAAAGCACACATTAAGATCTAGTGGGGCAATGATATTAACATTTTCTGTATCTATCTGCTGCATCGCATTCTCAGATGCAAAGTGCCAGGAGAGAAAAATTAAGGCAAACAGTCCAGTGGCCACATCCCCTTCCCAGCCAATCCCTAGACAATAACTCATACTAAATCCCAATGATGCACATAGAAGGCTCGTTCCTGTCATCTCTTTGTGCACCATGACAGTAGGGTCACCCAGTGCAGGAGTAGGGGATACAACAATGGACGTGGCACATTTGATCTCCAGCTTGGCTCTGCCCAACTGCCTCTTTTGGGCTGGTGCCCTCCCAGCAGCAAAAGGCACTGCCAAAGGGAACAAATGTGGGTGCATCCAGGCCAGAGGCTCTGTGCCTTGTCCCTGCTCCAGCAGCTGAGCCCAGCCAGGGCTCCCAGGGAGAAGGGCTACATGGAGGCAAGAGTGGATGGGGAGCAACCCAGGGAGCATCCCAAAGCAGCAAAACCACAGCAAGCCAGGCTCCCTCAGGGTGGGACAGAGTAATGGGGAAGGATAAAGGGACTGGAGAAAAGCTGTCACAGAGCAGCCTCTGCTCCCTCCTGCCTGTGCGGCTCCGAGCCGTCTGGCACCGGTCATTAACGTGGCCGCCTGCACACCCACCCCTGCAGTCTAGGTCTGACAGACAGGCTGCATCCACTCTGTCCTGGCTCCAGAGCTGGTGGAGAGCAATGCTGGCTTTGCCCCTTGGTGATGCTACGGAGGGAGGTGGAGAACTGCGAGCACGGCAGGTGGTACCATTTCATGTGCTACCTACCCCATCCCCGAAGAGCTCTGTTATCTCTTCCTGTCCTTTCCTTTGAACTAGCAATCTTCTAGGTATTATCTACAGAAATCAGTTGGCCCAAGGTCCTGCAGATATCACTGATGCTGCATCTTTATTAGCTCTTTCGTTCTGCAACCCTGCTCCCTGTTTTTTGTGATGTCTTACGCATCCTCCTTGAAGCAGCCCCTGTCTGCATCCTGCTGCCTTGCAGCACGTTCATTAATTTTAGCACCATTAAAAATAGCACCAGCAGAGGGATGAAGGTAGAACAGAGGGATGAAGGCAGGACGGAGGATGCCGGCCCCGGTCCCGCGGGCTCCAGCGCCCCGCAGTGGTGGAGCCAGCCCGGGCTCTGCCGTGCCAGGCTGGGAGCTCGGTGAGCCAAGGAACCGGCACGACAGGGCTGTACAGAGCACCGAGGGAGCTTTCTTCAGGATGGAGTCCTATCTGGGGCAGGTCATATGGAAAGTTTGGAGAGATGCTCTGGTTTGCAGTAGAAAACCAAGAACAAATTCTGAAGCTTCAAAAAAGCAGGCAAAACAGTATTCGTGGTTTCCACACTGCCCTCGTTATTAGCTGGTGTGCATGATCTGGGTGACCCGATTCAGTTGCTCTGTGTCTTCCCATACAATGGGAGAGATGGGGGGTGCTGCAGAGAGTAAAAGTGCAGGGGTGCTGCTGGGATCATCCCCAAGCACAGCCTCTCCTTCCAGCCCAGGTGGGTGCTGGCAGCCTGCTCATGTGGGCCTGGGTGCTAAGAGGGCTCTCAGTGCAGCAGCAGAGATGGGAACAAGAGGCTGGGCTGGAGACACCATCACCCCAGCAAGGACTAAGAGACTTTCTGGATCCTTCACCTTGCGGTGCTCACTGCATCTGTGGGAAGCACTTAGAAGATCCTTGCTGGGCAGGCTCATTTCTCCCCCAACACCCATGTCTGGTCCTAGAGACCTGCCTCCCACAGCTGGATTGTCAGCCCTGCTCCCAGCTGCACAGCAGGGACCCTGCCCTCAGCACTTCTGGCCCACCAGCCCCCAGGAGCAGCTGGTCTGTGCACCCGGATCTGCTCTGAGCACCATTACGTTTGTGTTCTGCAGGCAGCAGAAGGCCTACATTGCCACGCAGGGACCGCTGGCCGAGACCACGGAGGATTTCTGGCGGATGCTCTGGGAGCACAACTCCACCATCGTGGTGATGTTGACAAAGCTGCGTGAGATGGGCCGGGTACGAATCCTCCTGGGGGGACAAGGGGGCTGTGGGGCTGCTGTCTGTGGGCATGACCTCTTGGCTCACCCCAGTCTGTTTCCAGCACCAGCCACTCTGGGCCAGCCTCCTGCTGGCATGTGCAGTGGCTCACCCTGTGGCCCCACAACCACATTTGCCCGCAGAGGGGAGGAGGGAGGAGCAGCAGCTTGTCCGTGCTAATGTCTTGCCCTGCTCCTCATCCACAGGAGAAGTGCCATCAGTACTGGCCTGCAGAGCGCTCTGCCCGGTACCAGTACTTCGTGGTGGACCCCATGGCAGAGTACAACATGCCACAGTACATCCTCCGGGAGTTCAAGGTGACAGATGCCAGGGTAAGTGCATCTGCTGGCTCCCCTGCCTCCCATGCCTCTGCCCTGCCCAGGCCAGCCAAGGGAGCGTGCAGCAGCTCCTGCAGGAACAGGAAAGTTAAGTGCTGCCTTGCACTGCAGGCAGAAAGGGCTGCTGCCTACCACCTGCTGCTCCTCTCACCACAGTTTGTGCCTTGACAGCTGTGGCAGCCCTGATGAGCAGCTCAGGGTCCCTGTCAGCACCAGATCCTGGCTTGCCTGTACTGCCCACTTGGGCAAGCTTTTAACACAGATCCCCCTGCACTTGAAGTCTCTGTGTGCAGAGACCGGGTGCAGGATACCTGTGTGACAGTAAACATGGTCCTGGGATGGAGTTGGGTCCCAGACAGGACCAGGACACTGACCAAACGGACCCTGCAGGGGCCAAAGCCTTGCTCAGCTTAGCTGCCCTGAGGTGAGAATGAGAGGATAGTGGCAGCCCCCAGAAATGCAGCAAAAGATCTGCCTGGGCTCGTCTGTGGCCTGTGCACCCTCTCACCTGGCCTGGGGGTCAGGGAGAGCAGGTCACCAGTGCTGAGGGGAGCGAGATCAGCCCCTCACCCATGGTTCACCTCTAACACCCCTCTCCCTGCAGGACGGCCAGTCACGGACCATCCGCCAGTTCCAGTTCACAGACTGGCCTGAGCAGGGAGTGCCAAAGACGGGAGAGGGCTTCATTGACTTCATTGGGCAGGTGCACAAGACCAAGGAGCAGTTTGGGCAGGATGGGCCCATTACAGTGCACTGCAGGTAAGTGGGGGCTGTGGCCTCTCCCCACCGAGCAGGTCCCTGTGCTCCATGAGCGGCTTGCACCACTCCTGGGAGCTCTGCAGAGCCTTCCTGGGGCTGGCAGGACTTCTAATGGCACCTCTTGCTCCCCGTGCAGCGCTGGGGTTGGGCGCACAGGTGTGTTCATCACACTCAGCATCGTGCTGGAGAGGATGCGCTACGAGGGGGTGGTGGACATGTTCCAGATGGTGAAGACCTTGCGGACGCAGCGGCCAGCCATGGTGCAGACAGAGGTGAGCATCCCCTCCTCTGCAGGGCAGTGGAGATCTGGGGGAGAAGGGAGGGGAGCTGATGTCTCTGCATGTTGAACCCTGCTGTGTGCTGTCCTTGCGTCCCCACTTCTCACGTTTCCCTCCTTGCTGCCTTGCAGGACCAGTACCAGCTGTGCTACAGAGCCGCGCTGGAGTATCTTGGCAGCTTCGACCACTATGCAACGTAACTAGTGCTTTCCTCCAGTCGTGGTGGGGATGTCTAGGAGTGGAGACGGGTTCCTCTGAGCCAGAGCCGCCCATTCCTCAGTCCTTCTGTACAGGTGGAGGTACTGCCCTGGCAGCAGACCTCCACGCCAACCAGTTTTGACCACGGCATTTAGGAACTTAGCCCCAGCGCCAAATGAGGGAATCCGACTCCAAAAGCATTTCCAGTCTCTGGCTGAATTTCTGCTCATGTGCATCTCTCACCCTCTCTCACGCCGACTGCATTTCACAGCGAGGCTTTAGGTGGGTGGAATGGGATCTTTTTTTTAAACATGTAAAATAGTTACTAGTGGTTTTTATAATCTCCTCTCTCTTTATTTTTTATTTTTTGCAAGTCTTAATGTTTTGCCCAGACAGAACTGGACCCGCCAAACCTTTGGGAGTTGGGTTGGTTTTTTTTTTCCATTTCCTTTTGCTTTTACATTTTTTACTGCCCTGTGTTTATTTCAGCCCAGTCACTGCTGGTTCTGCCCATTTTAGTGCAGCTTCCTTGGTAATTTGCAGCAGCTGGCTTGTGGTTCCTGCCCGGCTCCATTCCCCATAGGCTGCTTTTTAATCCTCTGTAGAATATGAAATTTCATGGAACTGGACCTAAGCTACCAATTATTTTTTTAGTCTCCTCCCCCCCATTATTTCCTTAGTAGGTTTGGGTTTGGGAGGGCATGTGGGGGCGCCGGAGAAGCGGTCCCCGTTGTCAGCTGGAAACCGTTCAGTCCTATTACAGTACGTGTTCAACCAATCCAGTGACCGTGTGTATTGGCAGATCCTGATATGACGTGAGTTGTCGTCGCCTTGTTTGTGAGAGACCCGAAATCCCGGGCTCCAGGCATTGGAACCTCTTTTTGTGTGTCTTGCTGGGAAGGGGGCAGGAGAAGCGAGAGGGTCCGACACTTCCCTGGGGAGGGGATGGAAAGAGCAAGACACGGCCCTTTGTGTTAATCCCACTGTTCTGTGCGTGCAAGCACCATCCTGTCACCTCTCACCAGTGGAGTGCATCAGAGCATTTACACAGGCAAAGAGCACAAGCCCAGGCGACCCAGAGCGGAGCTGGGCCGGCTCTCTTTGGAAGCAGGGTACTGCAAGGAAGGGGAGGGGAGTACACATGGCTTCAGAGGTTGGGTGTATCTATAATTTCTGCTATCCTGCAAATGTTAAGAGTCACTAGAATATTGTACTTTCCGCTACTTCAGGACGTTCTAATGAACCAATGTGGCAAGACTACTGGACTTAATTTAATGGTACTATATATTAATACTCCTTATTATATCACGCTTGCACTAAAGACGGGGAGTGAGCAGCCCTCTTTCGAGTGCATTGAGTTATGAATAAAGGTGGTGGAAGGGTATCTAATTGTATTATCACATGTATTCCGAATGTTAAGAATCCAAGCTACGTTGAAATCAGCAATCCAGGGTTGGTAATGTTGGAGGACACATTCATTTTTACCTTGTGGATGCATAGTGCTGTAGGGGTCACTGTTGTATACAGTCTGTTTTCTATTTGTTAATAAAAAAAAAAAATCTACAGCATCATTGCATAATTCTTGATGTTAATAAATTTGAATAATTGGGTTTCATACAAGCTGGCTTTCCTGTCTGTTTCTTCAGCAGTAAGCAGAGGCCATAGAGTTCTTTGGCAATGGGCATGCTCCTCAGCCTGCGGCAGGGAAGTCGTTTCCCGCAGGCACATCCCAGCCGCAAGTGCCCCACACTTTCTGCAAAGACCCTGTGCCTGAGGGAGCTTGGAAATCCTCCGTGACAACTCCCTTTATGCATGCATATGTTCACCTCCTGCCCATTTGCACCTGTATTGGGGTGCACTGACCGGCACCCGGCTGGACTTGCTTGTGGGTTTGCAGGATGGACAGTTTGTGGGGCCCTGACCCACATGGTTCTGCCCCTTGCATGGCCTTTTCCTTGCACACCTGTGCTGTTTGCACCAAAGATGGTGCTGTAAGACAGTGTTTGGCCCCTTCCCTTTGGAGTCTCAGACAGAGACCATATTTGCACTGACTAGTGGAGCTGGGTAGCTACTGCTGGCTTTTTTTTTTTCCTTTCCATGGTGAAAATTTTCCATTCCTTAGTCATTCCAGGTAGCCCCCAAAGCAGCCTCAGATAAGCAGCTTTGTAAAGGGCACAGTTTGGCAGGTGGGATAGCAGCTAAATGGCAGCTAGTCAGAGGTGAATTCCTGGGCACTGAGGTGCTTTTCTGCTCTTTGTATTTTCAGATTTTTATTCATTCCACTGATAGCTGTAGCAAGAGCTGTGTAGGCAGTGCCTAGGCTTGGCTTGCCTCCTAGTGATGCTAACTCATAGGATCATGGAGTGGTTTGGGTTAGAAGGGACCTTTAAAGATCACTACTCTGAATATAATGTTGCCCAAGCATCAGCCCTTTGAGATTTTGTTACTTTAAATTTTGTTTTTCAAGGGCAAAATAGTCATTAAGTATGGAAAAGAAGCAGCTGTACCACTGAACAAATCTGAGCGGACTCTGCGCAGTAGCTTGGCAACTCCTTCCCCCACAGTCCTGGCATTTCTTGTCCTAAGCAGCATTGCCATTTTCATTTGTAACATTTCCTAGTTGAGTGACTTCTTTTTTTTTTCTTTTTTTTTTTTTTCCTTTTTTGCTTGTTCTGACCTGGTTCATTTCTGAGAGCAAGAATAATTCTGATCCTTCCAATTAAAAGCTCATTGTCACCCTTTTGCCAGTTATAATAAGCAGTCTCAGTCCACAGTAACAATTACAGGTTATCGAGGTCCCCTACCTACGCATTTCTGCTCACAGGAACATTTTAGCACTGGTTATCATAAAAAGACGGGCTCCTGTCTCCTGTGGGCAGCAGATTGAGGGAAGTGATTCTGCCCTTCTAGTCTGCTCTCGTGAGACCCCCACCTGGAACACTGTGCCCAGCTGTGGGGGCCCCAACGTAAGACCCTGGAGCAGGAACAGAGGAGGTCATGAAGATGCTCAGAGGGCTGGAGCAGCTCTCCTGTGAAGACAGGCTGAGAGAGCTGGGGTTGTTCAGCCTGGAGAAGAGAAGGCTCCAAAGAGACTTTACAGCAACCTCCAGTGCCTGAAGGGGCTACAAGAGATTGGAGCAGAATTTTTCACAAGGGTCTGCAGTGACAGGAAATGGGAAGATGACCTTAAACTGAAAGAGGGCAGGGCTAGATTAGATATAAGGAAGAAATTCTTTATTGTGAGGGCGATGAGGCGTCGGAACAGGTTTCCCAGAGAAGTTGTGGATGCCCCATCCCTGGAAGTGTTCAAGGCCAGGTTGGATGCAACTTTGAGCAATCTGGTCAAGTGGAAGGCATCCTTGCCCATGGCAGGGGGTTGGAATGTGATGATGTTCAAGGTCCCTTCTAACCCAAACCATTCTGTGATTCTATGATATTAGAAAGTTAGCCTTTCTTGATTAAAGGATGGCCAGTGCAGCTGCCAAGCCACCAAGAAGGCCAGAAACACAGAGTTTGTCTCAAAATTGTTATCTGACATTTGTAGGAGGCTCTGTGTGGTGCCTGCTGTTGTTTTAATCCATTCTGTTGTTCTGGTTTGTATACCTGGCAATTCAGATGAGCAAATGAGAGGCAGCAGACCAGGGAAAACCTGTGTTGAAGTGGTGTTAGGACTTTCAGAGCTGCTACATGCTCTGAAGGAAATGCATATCAGGAGAAACACACAGTGAAATTAAGGTTTTATTTAGGCATGGAGGACCAAGTATGCTCTCTGAGGATGGCTACGAGCTCTTCAGGTGGGTTCTGCTTGCTTTTAAGGTTGCCTATTGGCACTTACACATTTAAAATGCATTTAGCACACCACGGTCTGTGGAGCTGTGAAAATCGCAGGCAGTCCCATCCACAGAGAGGTCAGTGTCCCTAGACAGGCTCTGCCAAGCACTCATCCTTGTCCACACTGGAAAGCATTTGCTGCTAAAGCTGTACTGTCAGGTCCCAATCCTTCACACAGTGGTGGTGGATTATTGGCAACATCCGTTCACCACAGCAGCACTTTTTCATATTTCTGGATGACCGGCCAAAAGTTCTGGCGTGGGTCAGGCCTGGCTCCAGCCCAGCCCAGCCCCAGCCTGAGTTCACTGCCAGACGTTTGCACAGTATCAAATTCTCCTCTGGCTTTGCTTACACACGGAAATTGTAGGTGTATAATTAGCCCAGTTCGTGCCTTCGGTTGGCACACGCCTATTGTGTGTCACCACTCGGCTCAGGGCAGCGCCCATCTGCACGGGATCTGCGCCCAGCGCTTCATACCCCGCGGGACCGGGCTCGGCTGCATCCGGCGGGACTCCCCAGGGCCGGGACCCGTGTGGGACCCTTGTGGGATCCTTGTGGGACCCGTGTGGGACCCGTGTGGGACCCTTGTGGGACGCCGCCGCTCCCCCCTGGCTGCGCACGGCCCGAGGCTGCCCCGGCCCGGCCTCCCGCTCCAGCGCCCCCTATCGCCTGCCTGCGGCTCGCCCGGCCGCCTCCCGCCCCTGCCTAGCAACCGCCCTGCGCCCGGCCTCCTGATTCGCTGGCCCGCCCCGGCCGGCCGTCGAATTCCTATTGGCTGTGAAGCCGGAGCGGGCAGCGATTGGCTGCGACGGCGGAGGAGAAGAGGGCGGGGCGGCAGGGCGGGGCCCGGGCGGAGCGGAACGGCCGCGGTGGCGTCGGCGGCCCGCAGGACTCATTGGGCGCGTGGTGCGGAGGGATACGGCGGCTGGGCGTCGGTGCGGAGAGGCGGCGAGGCGGCGGAGGAGCGGGACGCGCTGCCGACGTGAGCACGGCGGGCGGGGACTCGGTGCGGCCGCACCGGGCCGGGCCGGGAGGCGCGGGGGGAGCTGTGAGTCGGTGGCGTTCTCGCCGTGAGAGGGAGAGGGAGCCGGGGGGTCCTGACGGGCACGCGCGCTCCGCCAATGAGGAGGCAGGGCTGGTGCGGACCCCGCGGCCATTGGCCGGCGGGCGGAGGGGGCGGGGCGCGCGGCGTGTCCCGCCTCCCCCCCCCCCCCGACACCCCCCGCCTCCTTCGCGCAGGGCTGGCCCGGCATCATGGCCTCGGAGCTGGAGAGCCTCAACCCCGGGCAGCGCATCATGACCTTCCGCCCCACCATGGAGCAGTTCCGCGACTTCAGCCGCTACATCGCCTACGTGGAGTCGCAGGGCGCCCACCGCGCCGGGCTGGCCAAGGTGCGACCCTCCCTCTCCCCCCGGGCGGAGGCCGCGCCGCCGGCCCCGGGCCGCGCACCGGCCGCCTCCGCCCTTTGTTTACGCCGCGGCGCCGGTGGGGCGGGCGCGCCCCGGCCGGGGCTCGGCCCGAGTTCCCCGAGTTTGACGCTGTCCCCGGCCGCGGCCGCCGCTCCCGGGCCGTGTGTCCCCGCAGATCGTGCCGCCCAAGGAGTGGAAGCCGCGGCAGTGCTACGATGACATCGACGAACTCGTCATCCCCGCGCCCATCCAGCAGGTGGTGACAGGGCAGTCCGGGCTCTTCACGCAGTACAACATCCAGAAGAAAGCCATGACGGTCCGCGAGTTCCGCAGGATCGCCAACAGCGACAAGTACGTCCGGTCCCGGGCACATAGAGTCATGGAGTGCTTTGGGTTGGGAGGGACATTAGAGATCATCTGTTTCCCCACCTGTCACGGGCAGGGCCACCTTCCGCAAGACCGGGTTCCTCAGGGCCCCAGCCAGCCAGGCCTTGAACACTTCCAGGGGTGGGGCATCCACAAGTTCCCACAGGGGCCGGGTCCTCGGTACAGCCTGGTGCCGGTCAGTGGTGTGAACGTCATGCCCTGAGCTGAGGAGCTGCGCTCGTACAACGGGCCGTGTGGATGGGGACCTTTGTCACTTGTGCAGCAAGAGGATACGTAATGCCAGCAGAACTTCTTACTTGTGCTGTGCACTCCTGTGTGTCTGTCCCCAGTAGCTAGACCATCGAAATATTTTCTGAGTAGTGGAGAGAAGTGTTCTTGGCATGAAAAAGGATATGGAGAAAAGATCACTTTAAAAGGAGTTTTAGAAACAGCCTTTGCAATAACTACTTAGAAATAACATTGGAGTTGCCATCTGCAGTCAGTCCACCAAAGCTTGTTTTATCTTTCAAGAGCAGTACACATCAGATATTTTAAAATTTCTGTTTACTAGAATAATTTAATAGAAATTATTGTTTAATGTTATATATGTAGTTGTCTGGAATCTATGTGTATAGACACACGTGAAATAGGTTTTAAGAGCGTAAATTTGATCCCCTGGTCCAATATATAGTTTACAGGGAATGGGCATCAAGAGCAGGTGTTTCGCTGGTAAACTGAGCATGCTTGACCAGTTTACTAGCAGGTAAGTCTGTGGACCTTTGTTACTTTCACTGAAAGTGAAAGGCAGAAAACTTTGGTTTTGTTGGGTTTTTTTCCCTTTCAAGTTGTTCTTTGTATCACTTTTGTGTTTGAATTGTTGCTACTTAGTAGCTGTAGCATTGATACTTAGTAGCTGCAGCTAAAAAGTGAAATTGTTCTGGCCCCAGAAAAGTGCACAAAGCAAAAAGTGAAAGTAAACTGAGAAATGGGGAAGGTAATTTTCTTCCTGGTATTTTGTTCCCAAGTCTCGCAGGAACAGAGCTGTGGCAGCTCTCGTTGCTGCTTAGGCAGTTAAGGGGTCTAGCTGCTAACACACATTAGGTATTTTTATTGTAGCTTTCCGTTGTTTCCATGGTGGAAAATGTTGGTTTAGACTCGTCAAATACCAAACTGCAAAGTCTTTATTACCTTTGTTGTTCTTTCAGGTACTGCACACCCCGGTACACGGACTTTGAAGACCTTGAACGAAAATACTGGAAAAACCTTACATTCAATGCCCCCATCTACGGGGCCGACGTTAACGGCACGCTTTACGACAAGGTGAGCAAATTGCTTGGGTTTTCAGGTAACAGTTATCCTGGGATATTGCATTCCATGGATACTAATGTAGCATTTGACTCTTACCTTTTGGAAAGAGTTAATGATAGTTTTCACGTAGTTCCAGCTTCTGGAGTAGGCAAGAACACAATAAACCACGTGTTTATAACATACACTCCATTTAATCCAGGTAGTTAAAGAAAGCTGACAGAGGTAGTGTTCTAAGGGACCTTTGCTCACGCTTCAGTGTAACATAGTTTAGTTCAGGAAGGCAGAAACCACTGTTGCCCAAGTGTTGCTTTGTCCCAAAGGGCATATGAGAGTTGGAAGTGTTGATCAGTGGATACACGCTGCTTTAGTATTCACTGGTGCCTGTATTTGTGTGGGACAGCTCTGTAGCCATTATGTGGTAGGATGATAAACGTCAAAAAAGAGTTTGCATTCTGCTTGCTTGTCTCCTAAATTACCATGATTCACTATTTTAAAAGATGTTTGGAATGAAAAGTGGTTTTGTTCAAGAGGGTTCAGACATCAGCTCAAGTTCAATCAACATCAGCTATTGTTCTCTGCTCTGTTAAGTTTGTAGCTTCGTGATTATTTCTCCTTCCTAATCATTGTGTTTGCTGGTAACCTTTTCCCCTCCATAAAGGCTAGTAAGCAATCAGTATGTAAGCTACCCCATGCAGAACTTTTGGTTAAGGGGAACTAGCTCGTGGCTTGAGCTGTGTGATTCTGTGATGTGCTGTTTCACAAGTGCCTGTTAGCTTTTGCAACTGTCATCTCAGTTGTGTGGGTCTGTTCTCTGTAATCCTTGTTTGACACAAGGCTCATGTTTTACAGCATGTAGATGCGTGGAATATTGGCAGATTGAACACAATCCTGGATATTGTGGAGAATGAAAGTGGCATAACCATTGAAGGAGTGAATACTCCTTACCTATATTTTGGCATGTGGAAAACTTCCTTTGCTTGGCACACTGAGGACATGGACCTCTACAGTATTAACTACTTGCATTTTGGGGAACCCAAGTCATGGTAAGATTTTCTAGGGAAGCTTCTAAATGTAGAAAAGCAATACCAGAAAATATTGGAGTCAAAATCATGAAGTTGCGAGAGTTGACTGAAGTAATTACCATTTCTCCAGTCTTGCACTGCAGAGGTATGTGATAACAAGAACACTAGAAACCTGTAGGGAACTGCAAAGCAGTTCATGTCCTGGGTAGAATTTGTTTGGTTACCTTCTGTAGCAACTGTTTGCTGTCCTGATGTAGAGAGTTCTTCAGAATTCCAGTACAGCGTGGATGTTCTCTGCTACAGTAGGACCAAAGCTTGGAAAACTTGCTTATTATTTCCTGAGGCTCTAAAATGACCATGCAGAGGTATGGTCACATGGGCACTGGAGGAACAGGCAATTTTTAGTGAACTTTGAAATGTAGCTGTTTATCAGATCGAAAAAGCAGGCCTGTGGATCTCGCTGAGTGGTTCATCCAGCTTTCATGATTCTTAGGGGAGGCTCCTGAAATTTTCTGTAGCATGGGTTGCATTTCAAGAGTGAATCATGCCGTTCTGTTCACAAATTAATTTCTCAAGCAACTTCAGCAATTGTTTCCATGGCACTTTTGTTGGAAACTAATATTTTTGGCTGCCTTTTAATACAACTTTGAAGTAAAAAATAATAGCTAGCACCATGTGACCAGTGAACAACCCCATGCAGTGGGAGTAGCAGGGGAACATGAAACAGAATAGTTCAGTTTGTTGAACTATTTGTTCATTGCTTCTTTTACAGTAGTACTTGAAAGAAGTGAGCTTTGCTGGTGTCTTAGTTTGATTGATTTATTAAGGAGCTCCGTGAAGAATATAACACTGTATTCCAGAGCAAAAGGAAACTAAGTGGTTGGCTTTATTTACTGTAGTCAAACCAACTAGGAGTTTTGTGGTATAAAAACCGTGTACACACCATAAAAAGGTGTGTACAAAGAGAGGCATAGCCCTGAAGAGCACTCTGCCAGTTGTGCATGTGTTAAGGATGAGGCATCTGACTTAGTCTCATCTTGGTCTGAGCAGCTGAAAGAGATGATTCCATTTTCTCTCTTGCTCTGTGTTGCTCCTTGCAGTGAGTGTACCGGCGATTGCACAGCTGTGAACTGAGACAGTTCAGGAAGTGCTCTTCCCCTTCTCATTGCAGTTCATGTTTTGCTGCACTGATCTGTTAATTATGTACATCAGACGTTTTACTTCCTTAACTGCTTGAGCAAAAGTGGAAGAGATGGCCAGCTTTTTGGTCTTGATTTTTCTTGGGATAGAAAGGTAAAAGGCCTGGATGAAGATTTTCAGCTTTATATCATCAAACTTTGAAAAAGACAGTGTAGAGATAGGGGATTTATTTTTGTAAGTAATTCAGGCCTTGATGCCTGATTATGATTTCCAGTCAGACTCTGAGATTTTGTCATGTCACTTGAACTTAACAGACTTGTTCTTATCACTGCAGGTACTCGATCCCTCCAGAGCATGGGAAGCGACTGGAGAGACTTGCAAAAGGTAATCAGGCAATTTATGTCTTGCCTTTTTTTGAAAGGTGGGATGGACAGCTGCAACAAATTTCAGCTCTTTAAGAGCACAGCATGCCTATAATATCCACCAGAGCACAGGCTGGCATGACTGAACTGATAATCTGCCTTTTGGAATATATATTACATTACTTCTGAGTATTTGTTTATAGGATACACACAAGAGAAATGTCACCTTAGAAATAATGAATTTACAGTCTGTCTAACCTTTAATAAGAAAATCTTTAACTATTGATTATTAAAACTGGAAGTTTATGGCCAAGGGAAGATCCTTCTATGTAAGGTCTTTCTTATGCTCTTTCAAACTGGCAGCTGTTAAAAGATAAATCTGGAGGAGTTGCCAGTTTTCTTCAGAATGCAAGCTAGCACACTTCAAATAAGGTGGTCCACACTTGTAGGTCTAGGGAGAAACCCTATTTAGACAGTAACTTTTCCTAAAATCTGCTGAAAAATAAATTTGCTTTCACAGCACAATGGTAACATCTCTCCTTGCCTGCCTTTTAAACAGGATTTTTTCCAGGAAGTGCCCAAAGCTGTGAAGCATTTCTCCGTCACAAGATGACCCTCATCTCTCCATCAATTCTGAAGAAATACGGCATTCCAT
Source organism: Pipra filicauda (assembly GCF_003945595.2). Taxonomy (NCBI): domain Eukaryota; kingdom Metazoa; phylum Chordata; class Aves; order Passeriformes; family Pipridae; genus Pipra; species Pipra filicauda. The sequence continues at coordinate 3,396,103 of NW_024104498.1, forward strand.
TTGATAAGGTGTAGAAAAGTAATCATGGTTATACCAGCTTGGTCAAGAGGTTCCTGCAGTCCTGTCTCATTTCTAGCAGCAGCCAGTAGCAGATGCTTAGAGAGGAAAATTTAAACAGGAAGGGTATAAGGCAATTTTTTCCCACTGTACTTCCATTTATCTGGCAGTTGGGGCCTGAAAGAGTTTGAAACGAAAAAATCTATCAAGGACTACTGAAAAAAAAAGCTTGGTTTTCCATATTTTTTTTCTACCTTAGAACTGTACACTACATCCTGTGTTAGATTAACTTCACTGCTTAGCTATGCGTTCAGTGAAGTGAGATTGTCCTTTTTTTTCTTTCAGACTTGTCCCCTGCCAATTTTGTTGCAGTCCACTTCCTCAACAGAAAATAAGGCTTGTTCCCTGCTAATTTTTTAATTTCATTAATAACTTTATAGATTTCCTTACTTTCTGTGGTGATGGTCTGCCATTCCCCTTCTCCACACAGAAATATCGAAGATCTAATCTTTGAGTTCGTAAAATACTGTCACATCTTCATCGGTAACTGAAGGGTTTTGTTGTCATAAACCTTTAGACAGTGGGGTAATGTTGAAGAGCAGCAGTGGAAGACTGACTGAGAGTTGTACTCGAATATGAACAGCAAAAGAAAACAGCAGTAAATTTCAAATTCTGTGTGGATAAAATTTACTTGATCTTAGATACTGTTCAGCCAAGCCAGCAACTGATACAGATAAGTACCTTCAGTAGCTGGTCACAGAGTATTTTTTTATATGTATAACCATTTCTGTGCTATTTTGACCAGTTGTGTTGTGTTTTAGTAAAAAAACCCATATTGAGTGTGGCTTTTCCATAAACAGATATTTAACATAAGTAGGAAAATAGTGAAGGTAAGTATCAAGTCTGTCCATTGCAGCAGGTAACTCCAGCCACCATCTGTGAGAAGGGTTTTTGGGTATGCTGCAGAGGGGTATGGGACCTGCTTTTAATCATACTCACCAAGTAGATTGTGAATAACACTGTGGTGTCTCAATTGTCTTCTAGGTGACACAGGAGGCTGGGGAGTTCATGATCACCTTTCCTTATAGCTATCATGCTGGCTTTAATCACGGCTTTAACTGTGCTGAATCCACCAACTTTGCTACTCTTCGGTGGATCGAGTACGGGAAGCAGTCGGTGCTGGTGAGTGGTCTGTTGCCATCCTATTGCAAACGATTCTGCATGTGAAAGAAAGGATGCTCTGCTGCTCATTAAGCCCCCACTGTTTGTTCTAAGGGAGTGATTTCAGGGCTTTGTCCATTTAAGGTGTGATGTTTGCTCTCTCAGGTGGTAACAACATCCAACCAACCTCCTGCTTCGTGCCCTTATTTCAAGCGTGGATAGAATGAAACGTGTTTTGCAACTTTGTGCAGATCAACTGAGGCTTCAGAGAAAAGCAGGGGACTTGTCTTTCCAGAGATGAGTTTGTTTGATGGTCAGGGCTCATCACTACTTTTGTCTAATATTTTAACCATTACTTATTGACTGTTTAGCCTGGAAATATGATTTTGGTAACTTAAGTGACTTACCAAAATAAATATCTTGGCTGAACCTTTAGCCTGGATATCCCTGTAGAGGTGCCTTACAAACAAGTTATATTTTCAGAAGCTACATTGAAGTGAATGCTTTGAAGTACTACTTGTAACTATCCTGGATGAGGGGAACCTCTACTGCTCTGGATAGGCCCAAAATTTGTGTTGCTCTAATTTCTTCATTATAGTCTCTGGTTTCGCTGCCTATTTTTGTATAAGCTCATTTTAAAACAGTCAGCTTCTACCAGCAACTCTGTAAATAGACTGGTGAGCTTGCTTTCTTAGTTACTGTGATAACATTTGGTTTTCTGCTTTCTCTTTTTTGCTGGCTTTTCTGCCCAGTTTTTAGTAACTTAATATTTTTGATTTCCTGGGAAAATCTTGAGTGAGGGTTCTGAGGTTCAATTACATCTAAATGGAGGATTTTTTTTCTTAAGCTCCTGAAAGCAAAGTGATACAGGAATTCAGAGTAGGATTGTTGAGTTATGTGGCCTTACTTTAATATTTTCTGTGACTTCAGTGCTCATGTCGGAAGGACATGGTGAAGATTTCCATGGATGTGTTTGTGAGGAAGTACCAGCCAGATCGTTACAAGCTTTGGAAAGCTGGGAAGGACGTGACTGTCATCGACCATGCTCTTCCAACCCCAGAGGCGGCAGAGTTCCTTAAAGGGGATCTCATGCAAAAAGTCAAGAGTGGGAAACAGTGTGCTGAGGAAATGGAAACAGAAGAGACATGTAAAGAGGAGGTGGATGGGGACGAGATGAAAAGGTAGTGCTTTATATAGCCCTCTGTTTTTCTGTTGGATTTTTAGAATTTAGACCCTGCTGCAATTGGAGCTGCAATTAAGTGTTTGCCATTCTGATAGAAGAACAGTCAGAGTTAGCAATAATATTTTTCCTGGGAGCAGGGTTTACTCTTAATATTTTTTACTGTTTGAGTCCACATTGATGGTAGTCTGTGGTAGGCAGGAAACACACCAGCTTGGAAGGTAGTTCTTCATCTTGGGACAGACCTCTAAAGCCTGGATTGGCAGTGTGCACCATGCACTGAGAGGCCAGAAATAAAAGGGGGAGTGTATTGAGATCATGGGACAGTACTTGCTAGCAAATTTTGGTACAATCAGTGCTGCAAGCTGTGACATCAGTGTGCAGTTCCTTGTTGCTGAAGGTCAGCAGGCTAATCATCTTACATTTTGCAGTTTAAATCTTTTTCAGTCAGTGTCAGCTACTATTTCTAAAGCTATCGTTGGTGGTGGGTCTTTTTGATTATGGTTTTGGTTTGTTTGGGGTTTTGTTTAGAGGGTTTTTTTGTTCAAGGTAAAGAATGCCTGGCTAGAGCAATACATTGTTAACATGCTGAGGAATCATCTCTAAAGATTACTGACTTTTCTTCTGTAAAGGCAAAGAAAACACTTCAAAATAATTTGGAAACTATTTGGCTTGCTGGATGCTGTCTTTTAAAAGACTGTTCCAAACCAGACTGTATTTTATGCATTCACACAGAAATTCATCACACTTAGGTGTTTGCTAACCTGCCCCATGAATTTGTCTCCTGCAGCATCCCCAAGCATCGCATAGGAACAAAAAGGCACAGGGTGTGCCTGGAAGTGCCTCAGGAGGTGAGTGAGAGTGAGGCCTTCCCCAAGGAGGAGCAGTATGAAGCGGACATTGCAGAGCCTCGTGAGAGGCCTGTGAGTGAACTTGTGCAGCAAGGTGAACAAAGGCTCAAACTTCCAGGTAACTGTGTGCCAAGCTTTTTCCCTGGTATAAGGGGATGTGGTATTATTCTACAAGCTGCTAGAGCTGCATCTGGGGCACTCTTTCATATGATACTGTTCAGTAGGATTCCTTCGTGTCCAGAAAAGCAGACACTAGTTTGTCAGACCCATGGCAAGCACTTCAGAAATTTGCTGTCATAAGACTTAAAATGATACCGTTTTCTAGCTTTTGTTTTTTGCTCTTTTTTATTTTGCCTGCCTGCAGACAGAAATGTATCGGATGCCTCAGTAGTCTAAGCTCCTCTGCATCCCTCTTGAGCAATGTGACCTCTTTATGTGAATTGCCTAGTAAAACATGCACACACTTCCTGGTAATGTGGGTCTGGTATGCTGTATAGGTGTGTTACTTGTAATAAGTAGGCTGGAGGAAAATTCATGTGGCTTGTAATAGGTCATTTATCCTTGCTATTATGGGAGGAGCAGAGGGCCTCTGGCACAACATAAGAACAGGGAAAGCATATATGATGCTTCCCTCTCGTATTTTGTTTTCCAGCCCTTTGCAGCTTGCATTTAATAATCTTCTTCTGGTTTGTGGGTTTTTATTTTTCTTCTGTTAGGTCTCCCACGCACATTTGTAACCTCTTACCCACAGCATCGTGTGGCCAGGAGTTGGGCTGTTTAGCTACATACATGCCTGTCTAAAGGATCATCTCTGTTTGTTTTGAACTCTCTGTCTGCTGGTTTTGTTTGACATACCCTAGTTCTGGTGCTGGAAGAGGCAATGAGCAGACACTTATATTCTCTCCCTCACTAAGTCACCCATGACATCTACTCTTTACGTGATTTACTGTCACTTTTGCATGTAGTAGTTTGCTTTCCTGTTTGGCTTTGTGCAGACAGTTGCACAAATGTTCTCTCTCTGCCTAGACTTCAGAAAAAGTCAGCATATCATTTCTTCCAGATCGTGGAGACTCAGCTAAATTTGAAGAATTGAAAACGGTGAAGCTTGAGGAGGAAGAAGAACAAGAAGCAGCTGTACTGGATCTCTCCATTTCACATGCTTCCAATTCCACTTCAGTGTTGCCAGCATCAAAGCAGAGTGCAACATCCAGCGTTCAGTCCAGCTCGCCTGCGTATTCTTGTTCTTCAGACTCTGAATCGACTGAGCTGTTGGCAAAACGAACTCTTCCTGGGCCAGCTGGGGTGTTCACAGTCCACAGCTATGCTAAGGGGGATGCCAGCGGATCTGACAATGAACAGACTTCAGGGAAGAAAGCCAGTGCCACCACCAGCATGAATGAGCAAGAACTGACAGAGGTATGAATGGCAAGAGAACTGAGAGCTGAAGGGCTTAATTCCATGGTCAGGGATTTGCTGTGACAAAACTTCCTGTCTGTGCAGGTTACAATTTCGTCCCACTGGTGTTTGCATAGCAAGTTGCTTAGTTGTTAATGTGTTTTTAATACCTATGGGCTTTGCTAAACAGACTTTCATTCCAATTTTTGTTTTACGCTCTTACCTCTTCCAGAAGGCAAGGAGATCCCTGGTTTTGAGAACTTCTCTAAACTATTTCAGTGCTGTAAGGCAAAAAAAGTAGCTTGGTGGTTTTGACTAGGTAGTGTTACAGGCTGATTGAGGTCCTTTTTTAGTAATAGACACCTATTTATACCTAAAATTAATGTCTAGTTTGATCCAGCTTTTATTGCCTGTGTCCCTTTTAAAAGAGGAGAAATGATGCAACAAAAGTTATTGTTTGGGAGAATGTAAATCTCAGTGTTTAAGAACTACCAATGAATGTTTTATTAATCAGCCTAAGAGAAGAGTTAAAATCTTATCTGGTAATGTCTTTTCAGTATTTTGTTTCCCTCTTTAAATCTGTGCATAGAGAATGGGAGGCGAATAATGATTGTGGCCTAAAAATTCAGGAATTACAGAAATGGAACAGCAAATAGGCAAATCTGTTGGTAGTTAAGCTGAAACTAAGGAAGAGTTCTCATGGCTATTTAAACTAAAGAAATTCTGTTGCAGATACTGATGTCTCCATTACAGGGAGATGCTCTATACAGGGAAAAGTTGAAATTCTGAATGGGTGTGGATTGTTTTCCCCAGTGTGGTGTATTTCAAAACAACTTTTCCATTAGGTGGTAACTGGGAATGCTAATTTCCATTTCAGTGTTTCTTAGAAGTCTTGTATCCAACTTTAGGTAGTAGGTTGGTATCTACTGAGAGACTTCCTGGGCCGTTAAAATCATTGCCTTTATTGCCATGCTTGTCAGGTTAGTAGTAATTTTGTCAGTGTGTCACTTGTTTTTACATAAGGCTAAGGGAAGAGGAAATAACTGTTGTTGTAGTCTCCTTCTTCCAGTCTGTCTGGTAAGACATCAATGCAAGTAATAAACAGAAAGGATGAAAGTGTCCTTCATTTAAAACAAGCCTGTTAGTTCGAGATGTCAATGAACTCTGTATTTATTTTTTTTTTTTTTACTTATAAATTTGGAATTTTTAAGTGACACACAAACTGAGGGCTTCTCCAGAATGCCTGAGACTTCTTACCACAGCTCTTCTAAGTTGAACCATTCAACATTTCCTTCTTTGTTTCTGTCTTTTACATGATTCTTTATGTAAACAGACTTGCATGAAAAGCTATGCTAGGGCCTCTGAAAAGTGTCCATTCTACTGGCTCAACAGAGCTAGTACAGCTTTGTCTGGTTTTTCACAGCAGAAGTGCTTTGAGCATTTCAGAAGATTTAGCCAGTTAGAGCTGAAGTTAGGTCGTTAGAAATAAAATCATGGAAGCACGTGCTAACTGACTGCTGAATTCTTCTCCTTGTCCAGGCAGCAAAGGAGTACATCAGCTCAGCAAAGGACAGTAAGAAGTCCAAGGGTCGTCGCCAGCCCTTGAGCAAACTCCCACGCCATCACCCACTCTTGGTTAAAGACTGCATTAGTGATGATGGTGAGTAAAGCCTTGTGCTCTTAGGGAGACTGTAGAGAGGGTCTCGGCTTCTGTGGGCAGTGTGGTGATAAACAGGAGTCAGCAAGTGACACCTTTGCATCCTAGAGAAGGTGCTTGTCTCATTGCATCATTAAACTTTCTCTTGAATGGTGTCATCTTTCTTTCCTGTTCTGTTCTTTGGAAAGTTGCAACCCTGAAAGGAAAATTAAACCAGTACCAGAGGCTGTTGCATAATTGCACCTGCCTTAGAGTATCCCAGTCATTGATGTAAATATTCATGATTTTTAAAAAAATTCCAGTGCCAGGTTCTTTGGCTGACAGCTTTAGTCTTGATATAATTTGGAACTGGTGCTGTTCTCAGTAAGCCTATCTTGTGTCTGCACGGTTGCTTGATTAGTAGAAGCCTCTTAAAAAGGAGACTGAGTTACTGGCTTCCATCACCCTTCTGTCAGTTTGATTTCTGGCAGTCTTTCATCCATCTCCATTCATAGCTTCTTGCCTTATTTAGTTTCATTTACAAGAGCATCTGTAAAAAGACACATAATCACTGAGTGAATGACCTCTTATCACAGAGGCACCAGAGCAACTAACTCCTGAAGAAGAGGCTGAGGAGACAGAAGCTTGGGCCAAGCCACTTAGCCAGCTCTGGCAGAACCGGCCACCAAACTTTGAGGCTGAAAAGGAGTACAATCGGACCATGGCTCAGCAGTCTCCATACTGTGCTGTTTGTATGCTCTTCCAGGCATATCAGGTATGAAAACAGGACTGTTAATGCATGGAGATGGTGGAATAGGATGCTGCCGTGGTACATAGTTTTACATATGTTGTTTTGCATGTTGTCACTTAACAAAACCTATATCAGTGTTGCAGTCTTCCCAAGGAATTTTTCCAGGAGAGCACACCTGTGATGGACTAGCTATTGGTTCTCAGGGGCTCGCTCATCTGTTCAGCAGAAGCTTTTGTGTTCTGTGGCTTTTGCTCAAACCACAGAATGGAGCTTGATTGTTGCTGACTATAGAATCCCATTTCTGTTTTCCAGACTGACTCTTTCACTTCTAAAGTGTTTTTAAAAAAGCGCTTTAGGTCCACTCATACCACATGGTCTTTGGGGAGCAGGCACAGAAGAAGGCCTTTTACTTAGAAGGATTTAGGGTTAGTTTTCTATCAATACCATCTACAAACACATCTTGTCTTGGAGTGTATCCATAATGACAGTAGCTATGGCATGTGAAAATGCGCTTAACGAAGTGCATAGCGTGGGATGGGATGCAGAACTCCTTTATCATATTGACTTGTTGCTTAGGCTGGAGTCCTACACTGAATTTTTTCATATGCCTAAGCTAACTAATTTTAAGATAGCTTGAATAGTTGTCTGATTGAGTGTTCGACAGCTGCGTTTTGCAACTTCGAGATAGCTTGACCCTTCCCATACACTGAGCATATTCAGTGATTCATTTGAGATCACTCTATGATTATGGTGGCACCAGAAACATGTTCACCACAGTTTTGGAAATGAAGATCTCACATTTTTGTTGAATATATTCATATAGTTTCTTGTTTTCACGCAAACCATCGACCGTAGTTTCTGTTTGATCTTGCTCTTTCTGTCTGAGAGTAGGTTCTTGTTAGGGCTGGTAATTCTGCATAGGAGCTGTGTGGTACACAAGGATTTCACTAGTGCTGACAGTGTATAAAGTTAAGGATTTGAGGACAGTTGAAGTTCTGTTAGCTTCTTTTTTTTTTTAGTTGCTGTTGAGCAGAAAACTCTTAACTGCAGGTTTTCAAATGTCTGTCTACAACAGGAGTGAAGCAGAAAGTCTTCCAAGATTTGAGCTGTGGTTAGGCTCTTTGTTCCAACTTCAGAAAGTGTATAGCAAGTCTGGAAACTCACTTTAGTTACCCGTTCAAATAAAAAATTGGCACAAAATGCCAGACAAATATGCACTTTTCCTTTGGGAAGAAGAAAAGTATCTAGCTGCTTGGAAAAAAAAAGGTCATGTTTTCTTCAACTTTGTTATAGATTTCCCCCAGTCATTTGATCTTTTGCTTGACATGCAATGTCCAGTGTAAATCAGTAAGTTTTACAGAATCTGACTAAACAAGACTTGTTGAAAACATGTCCGTTTCCTTCCAGCTGTGAGTGTTACATGGACTTATTTTCCCTAGCTTTGGGAAGCATTCTACTATTGCAATTTCTGCTAACAATAATTTTAAAAGATTAGGCAAGCTACTTCAGTGGTGGCCTGTGGTTTGGAACATTTCTGCAAAGAAAAAGATTAATTTCTGTTTAGCTGTTCAGAAGAGTAACTTGAATGGAAACATACCTCTATAAACTTTGTATGTCTTTGGTGTTTGGTTTGACATTGGCTTAGATGAATAAATTACAAAAGATTAGCCTGAAGGTCTCCTGAGCTTTATCCTGGAAACTGCGTTTTTAGTCTGCTTATTTCCCAGAACAAATTAGTTTTAAAGCCCATTAGACTTGTTCAGAACTGCTCTGAGAAAAAATAACGGAGATTGCAGTAGTATCTATTTGTGTGTTGGTAATCCTCCCATATTAAGGTAAGATAAATGTACAGTGGGGGACAGCAGGCTTATGATCCTCTGTATTTCAGGGTGTTTTCTGTAGAGCATGAGGTGGGCTTGGTGATTCCATCTCTTCTGTCACAAGAGATGCAGTTTGATGTGTATCTTGTTGCTCATTAGAGGGATGCAATTCAGACTTTCCATGTAGTATTTGGGTAGAACATAGTTGCATTCTGAAGCCACAGCAGCTGAGGATTTTATAAACTATATTTTCACCTAACCTACCAACTCTGTAATCTTTCAGCACCTTCAACTTTTCTTTGATTTATGTATCAAATAATGAATGAGTAAAGATGAAGTGAGACCATTTTATTTCTAAAACTTCAATTCCCCATCCATCCCTTATAGGCAGAATGTGAAGGCAGCAGTCAAAACTCTGGAGTAACTCCAGCTGCTGCGGATGGGAAGATCCGAACTAAACCCCTGATTCCTGAAATGTGCTTTACTGCAACTGGCTGCAGCACTGACCTCAATCTTTCAACTCCCTACCTAGAGGAAGATGGAACCAGCATACTCATCACCTGCAAGAACTGCCATGTCTGTGTCCATGCAAGTGAGTGCATCTGGATGTCACCCTAAACTCTGGTGTTCTCTGTCTTGAGTCTGTACATCATAGCAGGCCTCTACCAGCTGGTTTAACATACAGATACATGAAGTTGAGCCCTTATCAGAGTAGGATATACTTGAGTGCTGGCCTATGGAACGGGCAGTTGGCTGCATGGGTAGCTTCAAATACACAGTGTCATCCTGGGGTCATTGATTTTAATTCCTGCTTGACTTCTGGGCCCAAGGGGAATGGGTTTGAGTTTAGATAAGCTCTTCAGTGAGGTGTGTCTGTTCTAGGTTGTTATGGTGTATCCCCTGACAAGGCCACTGAAGACTGGATGTGCTCCCGGTGTACAGAAAATGCCTTAGAAGAGGTAAAGTTTTTCACAGATGGAGTCTGGTACATATTGGCTGCAAAGTTAATTTCCATATTGTTGTGGGTGTTGGGGTTTATTTTAATTTTAATTTAATTTTAATTTTTAATTATCCTATGAGAAAACCTAGAGAATGGTCAGGAGCCAGTCTATTCTATTTTGGTGCTTTTAAACCGCAATGGTATCCTTTTAACCAGCACAAAGCTGCTGATTCACTTGAATCAGAGGGAAGATGTTCTGCATGAAGGTGGGAATAGCTCCATTGTCTGTCTTAATTTGTGGTAGCTACTATTTCTAAACCAGAAAGTAACTTGTGTTAATAATTAGGGAAGTGTGCATGCATGAAGAAAGCAAGAAGAATGGGATTCCCTCAAAGAGCTGTATAGACTCTAGATCAGCAGAAAAGGTCAGCCTTTCAAATTGTATTTCCTCATGTTCGTTCCAGATCCTTTTACACTTCCTCAAAGGATAGAGGGTATTGCAGTTGTAAAAGGAACCCATAACAAATACATGGAACCTTCAGTGGCAGGTCTGCTTGCCTTCAACAGACTTGGAGTCTATGTTGCCCTGAGGGCAGCAGCTTTTGAGAGCTGAAGGGCTGATCTTTACAAGGTAGTTAGCTCTGTTCTGACAGCAAAACAATTTTCTTCCTCTGGATGTGCGTTTTGAGGTGGAAATTATGCAGCAAGTGCAGTGCTCTGGATTTGACTCTTCCAGCTAATGCTTTTTTCCTTGCTCCAGGATTGCTGTTTGTGTTCATTACGAGGAGGAGCACTACAGAGAGCCAATGATGACAAGTGAGTGTTCCAGATTTTTGTGATCTTAAGGGAGAAGGTCAATTCCTAAGTATCTGAGGGTAAGCTGGTAAATTCAGTGTCTGCATTTGGTTTAACAGAGTGACCAACACCCTTCACAATTTGTGTTACTGGGAAGGATATGGTAAAGTGTGTTCACTGTGTTCTCATGCAGCAGTTGTCATATCTGTAGGTAATGCCTCATTCTCATTCAGTTGATAGCAGCTGGTGATTGCTTTGCATTTATAGTGCAGAGCTGTAATGTGCAGAGGTGTAACCTACCACATAAAAACGAGGTTCCCGATGAGATAACATCTCTCAGTACCTTCTCTTCAGACGATTTTGATTTCTCTAACTTGTGGTGACAATGGAGACAAAGGACAACCATAGCTTTAAGTGGAATAGCATATTGAAATTCAAGGTATTTCTACAGCAAAATGTGCATGCAGCTGCCTGTCCTGTGTCCTTTGGGTGTGCTGCTGTCTTCTAGCACCATAAAATAATGGGAACTTGGCCTGGCAGTCTTTTATCATGCAGGTTTGCTGCCAGTAAAAGTCACACTAAATTGCTCTCCTGTTAAGACCGTCAGTAGTAGATTGGAAGTATGAAGAAGTCTTGGTTTTGCCCCACGTGTGACCTGTTACTAGCAGTAGGAAGGAAGATTACACTGCTAGTTCTCAGAGGCTATTTATCGTGGTTTATATGGCAAACTTCAACAGAACTGTACTTACTTAAGCTCCAGAGCATGTTCTGTTGGCCCAATACATAATAATTTCTTTTTGCTCTCTTCTGTCCTGACAGGTGGGTTCATGTGATGTGTGCTGTGGCTGTACTGGAGGCAAAATTTGTGAACATTGCAGAACGGAGTCCTGTAGATGTTGGCAAAATCCCCCTGCAACGTTTCAGACTGGTAAGGATCATCTGTGTTTCATTGGTGGTGGCTCCAGTCTGTTCAGAATCTGAGGAACTTTGCCTATCCCTTCAAATTCAAGTTATCTCCTCTCCAGGCTGAACTATATAATCTGCTCTGTTCTGTGTATGGGAAATGGCAGTTGTCCTTATTCCCATTTTTTTAACCTTTCCCTGTTCTATTATGTTATTCACATGAAGAGTCAGCAAAAGGGGCACAGTTTTCAGTATGTGGCAAATGACATTCATATAGTGGTGTAACGGTGATAATTTATTGTTTGCTGTTTTTCTACTCCCTGGTATTTAACTTGCTTTATTGGCTGCTCTGGAGCACTCAGATGCTTCAGTATATGAGAGCCATTCATATAATGGGTGAATGTCTTCAGGAAAAAAGCAGCTGTACTTAACTCTTTTAACAGCTCGGTGTTCAGGGGCAAATTGCTCTGCTTTGCATATGCTAATGTATTCTTTTCCTCTGGCAGCCCAGCAGGCCGACCCAAGTGTAATTGAGTCACTGGTAGTAGTGATAGAACTTTAACTGTTACTTCTGTGGTCTTTGTCCATTATTCTAAATCGTGTTGCTTGTATTTATGTGACTTAATAGTCAAGTGCTGAAAGGCCCTATTGAGTTGGAGCATTGCAAGCTGATTCAATCTAAGTTCTCCTTTGCTAGCATCCTTGGGTCACATGCTTTGTGCATGTTGAGCTGGTAGATATTTAATTTACATTTTTCATCTGTTGGGTTAATTTACTTTTATGAAGTATTGTCTCTTAGACAATAGAACTGGTAGCTACCCAATTCTGTTTAGTCAGAAAGCAGCAGTGCTCTCACAAAGACTAAATGGCACAGCTATTATATTAGCCATTTTAGCTAGGCCAGATAGCCCTTTGTGTGGAGTAAAAGCTAGTGCCAACCAATAACCTCTAGTTTCCTGTCCACAGAAATGCATCTTCTGCAAGAAAAGGAGAAAGAGAATTGCAGGTTGCTGTGTACAGTGCTCACATGGTCGGTGTCCCACATCCTTTCACGTCAGCTGTGCCCAAGCAGCAGGAGTCATGATGCAGCCTGATGACTGGCCATTTGTTGTCTTCATTACCTGCTTCAGGCATAAGACTCCATCTCAGGCAGAGGTGAGTTAGGTGTGTGATTCCCAGGATTTGAACTGCAGTATCTTGGAGGGACTGAAAAGTTTTTAGATTGTGTGGTTCTTTTGAAACTTCATTAAAGGCTTGGCTCTCTCACAATGTTCAGTGTAACTAATGGTGTTGGTCTTGGATTCTGATCTCAGCCTTGCTGCTGCTCTGAGTGATCTTAGTCAGGTCCTTTATTGTACTTTGGTTTGCAGCCCAGAAGGACTGAAAGCATCACATCCCTCCTGTGGCTGTTGTAATGAGGAATAATAGTGGGGTGTATGCTGTGATACTTAATATGCAGGATTTAGTGCTGGTACTCCAGCAGACTGCATGAGTGCTCATAGAATTTCACATTTAAGTGATTGATTAGTTTATAAATTTCCCATATAGCCTTTTTAACCAAAACCACAACAGTCTATTAGGGAACGTTTACTATAAAGGCCTTGCATTGCTCTGAGGAATGGGAGCCTAATTTACTCAGTAAATTAAGGAAAGCAGCATCTAACAGATTAGGCTTCAGGCGTTTGAAATTCAGAGGCAGAATTTCTCAAAAAAGGCTGCTGATGGTGTTTTAAGTAAAGTAACTCACCTTGCTGTGTTGTGTGCCAGCACTGGAGCTATGGTCCTCAACATGTTCTTCAGTGAGTCAATGTGTAAAAAGTGATTTTTCTCTTCTCAGCGAGCTAAGGCTGCACTCCAGGATCTGTCACCTGGACAGATAGTCATCAGCAAGCACAAGAATGGTCGATTCTATCAGTGTGAAGTGGTCAGCCTTGCAAAGGAGACTTTCTACGAGGTCAACTTTGATGATGGCTCCTTCAGTGATAACCTGTACCCAGAGGACATTGTGGTATGTTACACAGTGAGGTTCTGGTATAGGGCCCATCATGAGTCAATTCTTGCTGCTGCAGAGAAGACACATCAGGGGATTTGCTAATTTTCCAGCCCTGGGTCCTCCTCTGGTGGCTGAGATGTGCTGCAGGATGGCCTTAGGGGTGTTATCTGAGACTGACTTAACTGAGGGCACATAGGGACAGGTGTAACAGGGAGTGCAGCTAATCTCTGGCTGCTTAGCAGTGGTAGGTTTGAAGGAAAACTTGCTGATACTTGCTTACCATTTCTACATCAAATACTTTGAAGTTGGTACCACTGTTGGGATTTAAATGCAGATGACATAGATGGATGTTTTTCAGCCTAGTTTGCCATCCTTAAAATGGAGTAATAGTTGGGGTGGTGTGCAATGTGACTCCCTGCTGGTTTGCTGAATCTTCACATGAGGAAGCTGCTTATCCTTCTCCTCCTCTCTCCCATCTTCCCTCTTTATTCTAGAGTCGAGACTGTCTTCAGTTAGGTCCCCCTGCTGAAGGGGAAGTCGTGCAAGTGAGATGGACAGATGGACAAGTTTATGGAGCCAAGTTTGTTGCATCACATGCCATCCAGATGTACCAGGTACAAACTTGTTGTCTGAAAATTCCTCACTCAGAACAAGCCAATCATGTTAACAGGGCTGCTTTTAAAGCTGACAGAGCTATAGGGGAGTCATGCTTAAACACTCCAGGAGAAGTTACTGGCTATTGTCAGCAATGCCAGATGCTGGTAATAGTTGCTGGAGTTAAGAGCAAAGTGGTTGCTTGCAGCTGTGCTTATATCCAGCTACCTACTTCTGAAAATTGCCCCTCTGCAATTCTTCATCAGACGCTGTTCCTGTAGCTTAAACTACTTAAAATAAGTTTGATTTTGCTTCTCTCTATTTAGTGAGATGCACCATGCCTTGCACACTTCCAAAGGGATGAATTTTCAGGCTGTATTAAAGTGACCAGCCAAACTGTCTTGTCAGGTGCTAAAAGAATATCCCCAAACTTGCTGGGCTACTTTTACTGTCATAAGATTTGTGAGGTTTTGGTTAAAGTCTGTTGCAGTGTGCATAGCTGCATACATATCTTTTATAATTTCAAGTGGTAGAAGATTATTTCATGAGAGCTCTCTGTGGGGAGGAGAAGGCAAGTTCTGGGGAGCTGTGGGAGGGTTCTAACTTCTGAGACTTATGGCAGAACAAATTCTGGTTCTCTACTAGGTGGAATTTGAAGATGGTTCACAGCTGATGGTGAAAAGGGATGATGTATATACTCTGGAAGAGGAGCTTCCTAAGAGAGTGAAATCAAGGCTGGTAGGTACAAGGGATGCAAACTTCTACTAAAGAAGTTCATTTAATTTAATTTGTCTTTGATCAGCAAGCTGAGCACATGGGAGCAGCAGATTACAATCTGGTGCTCTCCCCTCAATTGTTGCAAAGCTCAGTAGTTGATGAGGCTACAAAAGCAAAGTTCTATCTCCTTCTACAGGGGTGTGAGTTCATAGCATAGAGTCACTGATTGGGACAGCACGTTAAAACCCTTTCATACCTGCTCTCATAAATTCCATTGTCTACTCCCATTGCAAAGAATGGCCAAGTTCCTTCACTTACCCTTTGTTCTGAAAAGCTCTTAGTAGGGTGGCATCAAGACAGCTGGCTGCTTTTTGAAATTGTAAAATAAATTCAGATGGGAAGGGACCTCTGCAGGTCTCCAGACACCTGTTCCAAACAGGGGTAACTTGTCAGAAAGGGTTGTTCAGGGCTCTCTCCAATTAAGTTTTGATCATCAACAAGGATGGAGATCCCAAAGCCCTTTTAGGTCCCTGTTTTATTGTTTTACACTTTCCACTACAAAAATTGTAGTTACTAGTTAAGTTAATTAAGTTATTTATTAGTTAAGTTTTTGATTATTAACAAGGACAGAGATCCCACAGCCCTTTTAGGTCCCTGTTTTGTTGATTTGCACTTCCCACTACAAAAACTGCAGTTGGAGACAGCACACTGGGGTGTCTTGCTTTACAGCACAGACATTCACACCTGATGCAGATCTGTTGGCAGGCACACAGGATGTTAGAGGTTTAAGAAAGAATGTATCACAGCTGAATCCTGTGACCAGGTGTTTAAACATGCTTGCTTCACAAAGCAGAAATTATACTAGACTGCTTGGAACAGGTGACTCTGTTTATTACTTTGAGAAAGTGACTGTGAACTTAAATCAGGTGCTCAGTTAAATTTGATACCTGTGATTCTTTAGATCTCTGATTACTGATCCCCAGACTTGTAAGTCCAGTTTCTTAAATATTTTTCTTCTTATGTTTGGTCAGTTTTTGAAGAAGGCTGAATGTTCCCGAGTGTCTTGGCTTGGTTCTTTCTCACCTGCAGTAGGAGGAAGTGGAGGCAGGGATTTGATCTGTGCTCTAGTGACTAATTTTGTCTTTTTCTCTCAGTCAATAGCTTCAGATATGCGCTTCACAGAGATCTTCGAAGAGAAGGAGGTCAGTCAAGAGAGGAAGAGGCAAAGAGTGATCAATTCACGCTACCGTGAAGATTATATTGAACCTGCCTTGTACCGGGCCATCATGGAGTAAGCGCTGCCTGTGGCAGAGGAAGAAGATGCCCACCTCCCCCAAGGATTTAAATGTTCCAGTACAACAGGCCATATTTGGATGCTTCGAATCCAGGGGTTTTATTGGGGTTTTGTTCTTTTATATTTTAAGGAAGCTAAAAAGCTGTTGCTCTGCAGTAGCTGTAAGGCAGCTGTTGGATAGTGAAAGAGATCCCATTTGCTGAAGCTGATGCCTGCAGACTCCTGGTCTGAAGTTGGGTCCTCACCAAATAAGCCAGCTTGGGGGTGTTGCTTTCATCTCGTTGAGCAGTCTTGCTGTTTCATTAGAGACAATTTCGACAGGTGGCAAACTCTTTTGGGAGTTGCAGCCAGGAATCATGGCAGCTGCAGAATAGTGTGGTCTATTGTTTTAACTGAATAATGTTCCTGAATTTAGGAGTCTCCCTGGTGACCACACCTGGGCTTGAGCAGGCAGTATTACTGGTGCTGGAAATGGAACCTCTTTTATACTTATATCCATCTTTTTGTCGCAAGCAGCTTCAGTCTCTTGTTTCTCAGCGCCTCCTTTCTGAGGTTGAGCTGTAGGCTGTTCAAATCCAACCAGATAGGAGGTGCTCGTGTGAACAGGTGAAATGTGAAATTGAATCCAGTAGGACAAATTATTTAACCTTCCATTTAATATTTTTGTTCTGGTAGTGCTTTTGACTTACTTAATCATAAGTTAAACTGTATTAGTATGTGCCTCAGAACCAATCAAATCTGTCTGGAGCCCTGCGCAGTGCAGCCTTCTAACAAGAATAGATGTTCAGCTCCCAATAGGCGTTCAGCTCCCAAAGAGTTTCTTTTGAGTTTCTCTAAGGCAATATGACTTAAGGGACAGAGTCCTAACTCTCCCTTCTTGAAATCCAGGCATCACAGTGTTGGGGATGACAGGGCAGCAGCATCTGAAGCAGTGCAGTCCCTCTTCTGTGGCAGCACTGTCTGTCGTGTGCCCACAGGCTTTTGCTTACAGCAGCTGATACTGGGTCTGAGACAGATAAAGCATGCACTGAGCTGTGTGTTACTGAAAGGCTGTGCAATGCTCTTCTGAAGCAAGTGCTGCCGTGTTGCTGTCTGGCAAAGGTTACTGTAGCATTTTTGTAGAGTGTTAGTAGGACACATCTCAGTTGTGTTGGAGAGAACTTGCTACCCCAGCAACAGGAAGCTGAGTTGAGCTGGGTAATAGGTGTGTACTCGGAAGATGTGCCAACTTGCTCCTAGTAATTTAAGCATTAACACAGTAGGAGCAGTGTAAATACCTGTTCCTTTCCCATTCTGTAGGAAAGGGATTTTAGACTGTGGAGCAGATTGGCCACCTTGTTTTTGCATGGAATGATGGGGTGAATTTTCCTACTGGAGAAAATCGTGATTGTGTGTTCTCCAGAAACTGTTCAAGAGGAGAATTTTCTAATGAAACAGACCTAATGCATCCCTGCTTCTATAGGGACGTGGCAATGTGTCTGCAAAGTCTGAATTTGTAACTTTTTTCCTTTTGGTACATAGGATTGCTATAAACCAAACTCTTCTGAAACCCCGGTGCATCGACTTGTGATTAGCAATAAAATGTAGTATTGACTAGTGATACAACTCTTGATCAGAAAAGAAATAAACTACCACTTTTATACAGAAAATCTTACTCAGCCCTACATTTTTATAGGGTCAGGAGGCTGATATAAGTAGCAAAGATTTGCACAATCACTGTTTTGCATAGAGGTAATCTGTCCTATTTTTGTGGTGGAATACCTCATTCATCAGTATTGGAAGGCTTAAACATTCTGAAAGGACATAGTGGCTTTCTTTTGTGATTTTTGGTTGCTTTTTGGGTTTTTTTTCCTTTTTCCCATGTCCAAAACTCCTGGTCTCAGGGTATAAAATGGTATTCTGATGAATGGGATAGTTGGCTTGAGAAAACCAGGATCTGTTAAGACCAGAGTCTGGTAGCTGCAGTTACTCTGGTCCAGGCATAGGAATGAAATTGCACTTTGACATCTGAGCTTTCACATAAGCCTCTGAAGTGATGTGCTGTGAGCAAACATAGAGAAGAGCTGGCAGGGCCTTAACAAACTTGCCTCTGTTCTGTCAGAGTTAATTTGGTATTAACTTCTCATAGGCTGGACACTGCCTGTGAGTTACTGAAAAACATACTCTTTGTGTCAGTGTGCCGTTCTGTCTCAAGAGAAAAGGTCCCTGCCTTCAGGCTTTCTCCCCAGACTGCCATATAACTTAAATGCATCTTTTAGGTGCCACATGCTACCTGTGCTGTAAACACCTGGCTCTACAGCTTCATCCTAAAATGATGACCCAGATACAAAACAGCTGGATTTGTTTGGAGTGCTGTTGTTCTTGGGGTTGTTCTCAGAGCTGTCCTGTGTAGGGCCAGGAGTTGGGTTTTATTGATCCTCGTGGGTCCTTTCCAAATCAGGATATTCTATTCTTCATTCACCTGCAGCAGGTTTTGCTACCCACCTCTAACTGTATTGAGTGACTTTCAAGAGCTCCTATGTGTATTATTTGTTCTGGAAGAGGAGCTTTGTTACCTGTTTTCTGCAGGCTCCAGATTTGCTCTTGTCAGTTGACTGCACTGTGTTGGAAACCGCTGCCATCCTGCACTCTGAGACAAAAGGCCTTCCCAATTTTCCTGTCAGTTCTTGTGCTGCATCATTCAAATGTGAGCATATTGTACCTACTGCAGTCAGTAAACTGCATTTTGGCTTCTCTCCATGAACTTAAAATTGGTGACCCTGATGTTTGAAGGGTCTGTATTATTTGACTTTGCAAAAGCAATTGGGTTTATGGCTTGAAGTAAAACAGGTAGCAATAAAAGCTCTGTACAGAGCAGCTGTCTCAAAGGTACATAGGCTTTTCATTACCTAGACTTTTATTGTGTCTGATAATTTTCTCCAGTGTGTTTTTTTTTTTCTTTTGGAAGTGTTTTTATCCCTGTTACAGCATCATTCCAGTGAGGGTGAGATGCTGCCAGATTATCAGCTAGGCAGGTGTTTCTTGACTGTGTTCAGTACAAAGTCATGCTCAGTGTGCCCCACAGGAGCTCTGGTGACCCTTTGTTAGGTCCATTGCATGTGGTACTGCAGGCAGTAGACCATTACTTCACTTTTCATGAAGCTTCCATCTGTGACTGGTTCAGGTTGGACTCACAGGAAGCATTTTTTTGTATAAACATATAGTGGCTTGCCCTTAATTCAGGATGAGCTTCGCAAGCCAGTGATAACTTTTCATAAGATTTAAAAAGGTGACTATATTCTTTGTAAAGCACCTGATTGCAGTAATGTTTCTGCCTGTGGCTGGACTTCTAGGAGACCACTTTTCCATCAGCAGACCCCTCAGATGACTAGGGGCAGTATGTCAGTAGTAGGACCCATTCTCCTTGCTCCTTCTCTCTCTTCCCGGTGTTTTGAGCTGGGTTGAATTGATTCTGCACTGTTTGAGGAGCACAGTCACATATCCCAAGGCTTCCATCTCTGTTCTTCCATCCTTTAACTGGGCTCCTGTTGTCTGACATGTCTGCAGTTGTGCTTGTTTTTTTAATGCAAACATGGGATGAAATCAAGACTCTGGTAGCCTGTATGTTGTTTTCAGTTTCCTCAAATAATAAATCTAATTTCAAAACAGACAATCTGTAAACTAATTTAAGAACTAAAGCATTGTAACTTGGAAATTCTCATCATGCTTCTAATTTTTCTATTAGCATTGTTCATTTCTAATACTCATCTCCTTCATGCTTATCCTTATGAGTTCTTGGGTGTCTTTCAGAGGCCTAAGTGGAGTTCTGTTGTTTAAGGACTCAGTCCAGCCTGGCTGTTCATGTCTGTTCAATAGAACAGGGATGGAACCACAGAGTCATCTCTCCTCACAGAACTGAGACATCTGCAGCAAGAGCTGAGTTGCCTTAGGTTCCCTCTGTAGCTGAGAGTGCCAGAGGAGGCGTCATCAGGAAATCTTACCTAGGTGCAGTCTCAAACAGCTCTGTTCTTTACTGTGGTGTTGACTCTTGAATTTCACAGTGCTGGTTAAGACTTGCTGAACTCGCAGTTGGGGAAAGGAGATTCTTCTACCTTAGCTCAGGGATTTTTGTTACTGATGCACCAAGTGACCTTGAGGAATTTGCTTATTCATTGCAGGTTGATTCAGCCCATATCTTTGAAGCCTAAAGTGCCAGGTATTGCTGGAGCCAGCTTTTGTAGTTTAGGGAAAATGGTATTGTATCCTTTTTGCTGACAAATTTGTAGATCCTGCACAGAACCTTTCAGTGTGTGCACTTAAGTTAGTGTAAAGTGTGTAGTATTTTCAGTTGAATATGAACAACATAGGGTATTGCTAAAAGGCAAAATAAGCCTTTTTCCTCTTTTCACATACTCATTCTTCATTTTTATGCACTGCTGTCAGAGCTGTTGAGCAGCTTTAGATTTCTCCCTCAGATGAATGAAGAATGCAACACTTCAGGTGGGGTTTGTTGCTTGGTTCCAGTGATGAGCATAGCTGAGGGTGTGTATCTGCAGTTTCCTTTGACCTCACCAGAATGGTCTCCAGAGGAATGGTAAACATTCACCTGATTGCTATCTTTTGAGGAACCTGTGGCAGATCCATGCAGAAACATTGCCACACCCTCCTTGCTGCAGCATGACTAATGTGACAACACCAAAATCAAAGCCATTTTGACAGCACCTAGCAAACGAGGGAAATGTGTGGGAAGGTACTGGAAAAGGATTTAAATGGTGTAGTATGCGTGTTAATTTCTAAACAAAACTGTGTGAGGTAAGAGAGCCTGAGAAGAGTTGTCCTTGTCCTGAAATTCTGCATTTAAGGAAAGTTCTCATTGTTATGAATGGCTCTAGTGGGCTGTGAACACCTTCAAAAAACAATGCAGGAGAGAAATGACACAGTCCTGCTGTCTGGGCTCTTCTGCCTCCTGTGTGTTACTGCCTGGTGTACCCAGTGTGGGCCCCTCGTGCTGGCCAACACCCCAGGAACTGGGATGCTCTCATCGTTGTCCGCGTGCTGGCTGAAGGAAGAGCTGCCTCCTCACAGGCTGCAGGCAAGGTGTGTGGCTGGTGTGCTGGGATGTTTTCACATCCAGGCTGAAGTCCTCCATGTAGAGTTAGGAGAAACCCGTCTTTACAGCCCAAGAATTTGTACCAGCCAGTCTCATGTCCAAGCAGCTCCTGTGACTGCCCTGACATACGAGTCTGCTGTAGACCAAAGCAAACTACTTCAAGAAGTACAGTGGCTCAAGCCCACAGTCTTGCTGAATTTAGGGAGATGCAGTGGAGTGTTGTACCCATGGACCTCCAGAGACATTTCACACATGGGGATCGGATGGTTGTGGATGTGAGCTGATGGCCTTGGACTCTCATTTCATCAAGTGCTGCTGCTTCTCCTGAATACAGTATCTCTGCACTTTTGAGGTTAATTTTCTCGCCTATCCTCACAGCAGGGGTTAACTCAAACTTCATTCCTGATAGCCACAAGGAATTAAAAAGAAGTGACAGTACCCTGGATGCAGCACATGGGTGTCTTTAGTATGGGTGGTGGGTGCTGACTGGCTGCTGGTGCAGAGAAGCTATTAACTTGCATCCAGTTCCATGGTGTGATACAGGAGAGCAAGGAAACTGGCAATGAGGAGCAGCTCCAGCAAAGGGCTGAGCAGCCCGTGTGGTTGGATCTGCAGTTGCCTGTGGTGGATGGCTGCCCAGGCCACTTGGCTCTGCAGCAGGAATGCAGCTTTGCTTGCTCAGGCCCAGCAGAGCCAGGGCAGGATGAAGGGAGCAGTTGTGTTGGCAGCCAGAGATGGGTCTGTCATGAGTCCTCTCTGACGTTCCCAGTTCCAGCTGGATTGATGTTTCCAAACACCATTTAACAGCTGGTGTCCACAGGGACTGGCAGGAGTGTTAATGCTTTTATTCTGCCACTCTCCCTTGCATAGGGAGCACAGGCATCCTGCTTGGAACCTCAGCCATCCAGGCAGTGGGGCTGGGGCCAATCCTGCTCTTCCTCGCTGGCTGGAGATGAAGGCTCCTCATGGATCCCTGTGGGAGCAGGGGGCTGCGGTGCTGTCACCAGCAGGGAGACCCCCAACTTGGCCCCTCAGCCCTGTGCAGAGCCTGGCAAGGGGAAAGGGACAGAAA
This sequence comes from Pipra filicauda, assembly GCF_003945595.2. Lineage (NCBI taxonomy): Eukaryota > Metazoa > Chordata > Aves > Passeriformes > Pipridae > Pipra > Pipra filicauda. The sequence continues at coordinate 3,418,291 of NW_024104498.1, forward strand.
AAGAGACCTTGGCTCTTCTCCTTCCCAGCCAAAGCGGTTGAGGAGCTGCCAAGGGCTTTGCAGCAGGGAGAAGAAAGACAGCGTTCATGGGAGCTGCGTGACTCCGAGCCGCTGGGCTGGGAGCCAGGCACGTCAGCACCTGATGGGCCAGCTTGAGGAAGGGCTTCTTGCTCCTCACCTTCTCCAGAGGAGCCCTTTGAAGGGGTCGCAGTGTAGTGAGGTCTTTCCTGCCCCACTGCCCTGCCTGTTCTGGACTGGGCTGTTGCTTGTGTGAGGCATCACACTGGCTCTTTCCCCACTGCTGCCCTGGACCATGCTGGCTGAGACAGCTGCCCAGGGTCCTTCCTGCCTGCCTGTGTCCTCTGGCTTCTGTCAACTTGTGGGGGCAGCCCTGGGGGACCTGGATCAGTCCTCTGCCCATCTGTGCAGACTACAAACAAGCAGCCTCCAGCCATGTGCTGGCTCTGTGGAGGCTGAACGGATTGTTCCCAGCGAGAGGTGCAGGGCTGGGACCATGGCAGAAATCCCTGGGGGCTGGACAGTCATCACCTCTCACAGCAGATCCCCACCCCTTATGCAGGCAGGCTAGAGCCTGCCTAGAGAATCCTTCCTCCAGAAGCCACTGGACAGAAGAGCCCTTGTGGAGCTTTTTTGGAGGAGTGCCTGGTACCTGCTGAGGGAGTCTTTCCCCTTCCCAGTGAACAGATGCCTGGCTATGGCTGGGCCATATGGTGTTTTGGTCTCACCCTCTCCCAGCACAGCCTGTCCTCCAGCCCTACAAGCAGGTGAGATTGCTCAGGGCTCTGCTCCCTGGAGACAGCTCCCCACAGGCTCTGGGAACTGCCAAGCGTCTGGGGTGGGATGAGGTGTGACAGGTCCGTGTCTGGAGTGTGTCCCTCTGAGAAGTGCTGCCCTGTCAGTGTGTCCTTGGCCCTGTGTCACCATTCCAGGAGAGGTTTGGCTGTGCAGAGGAAAGCATAGCACACGGTGAGGTGAGTGGGTGAGTAGATGGCACTTCAGGTTTGGGGTCAAGGATGCTTGTGACAATCCTGGGGACACCAGTCAGGCTAGAATGAAATCTGGTTCTGTCTGCCAGCCATGAGTCTGTGTCAGAGCCAGAGCCTCTGTTTGGGGCTAGATTCATGCTGTAAGCCATTCCTACATGAGCTGGCACATCCCTCCTGGTTCCTCCAGTAGCGTCTCTGCTCTTTTCCCACTCAGGTTTATTGGGTGGATGATCGCCTGAGGCTCAGTGTCAGCAGCCGTGCTCACTCTCAGGCCTGTGGATTTGGGACATGCAGGGATGGGAAGGGAGGAGCTGACAGCTTTGCCCTTTGCCAGCATGTTGCAGGGCACAAGGCCAGCCCTCTTCCTGGCCTGGCTGCAAACTCAGCACCTTGCTCTTCTGCTCCTCTGGCTTTTCCTGTGGGCTCAGGGCTGATCCCGCTCCTGCTGTGGCTGCTCTGCTGACTTGCCCTCCAGCTCCCTGTGCTGCTGTGCTTGCACCCAAAGTGCTGTTAAGCTTGGCTGCCTGGGTGCACTTTTGACTTGTTGTGGGCTGTCTGGGCAGCACCCCCTTTTATCATTGCTAGGGGTTCATGGCAGTGGGTTGTGAAACTCCCTCTTCTCCACCCTGCTCCATCCCATGCACCCAGGAGGGATGATGCCTGTGGAGCTGTCTGTCTGCCCTGGCTGGGACAGCCCGAGCAGTGATGCTGTGCCTGGCTGGGATGCTCTGTGCCATGGTCTGTCCCTGGCACTCCTCCATGTTGGAGATTACCCAATAATTATCCCAACATCCTGTGCCAGTGCAGGGCGGAGGAGCTGGTGCTGCCCCAGGCACTCTGGCAGGGACCAGCCATTTTCATCTGCATAATGGAGAGACTGTAGCACAACTACCATCAGCCCACTCTGGGATATTTTTAGGCCTGGCTGTGCTGATGAGGGAGAGATGACAGGCTCACTCCATATCTGGACCACGCGATGCCTCTCCCAGCTGCAGCCACCTGGTGCAATGGGAGGAGCATGGGCCGTTCCCTCAGGAAAGGCAGCAGTGGCTGGTGCTGTGGCTCTGGGCTTGCTGGGAACAGCTACTGGTGCAGGATACCACCATCCTTCTCTCTCTGAACTCGTGCAGTTTCACTGCTCTTGATAGAGCAGGTTAATGAGTTCCCCAGATCTCACTGGCTCGTGACCTTGAGGGTGTTTCCTGGCTTGTGAAGGAAAAGGAGGGAGGAATCTGAGCAGATGATGCTGTGGGAGTGAAGCATGGGCAGCAACGTGATTACACATGGTCACTTGCTGTCAGAGAAATGGGGAGCCCCTTCAGCTAAGGAGTCTGGCTTTTCTGCAGGGCCTGAGGCTTGGAAAGTGGTATGGAAGAAGGGATCAGAGCTTTCTCTTTTTGGCAGAGCCCCAGGTGAGGCTGCAGCTGACAGAGTGGAAGGAGTGGTGAGTTGGAGGTCACTTGGGTGAGATGCTGGAGGACAGGAGATTTGGGTCAGGAGGCCATCCCTTTGTGGCCAGGCTTGTCTGCAGCTGGTCCTCCACCACTGCTGGGGATACCTGGCATGAAACAGGAGCTCAATGCTCTGGGCATGCACAATGACACAGTGCTGCTGGGAGGTGACAGTGCCAAGCCATGGGTGTGTCCGGGGTGCTGGCAGAGGGGGTGACTGCCCAACACTTCCAGCAGTGCCAGGGTCTATGGCTGGGTTCACACCAGGGCCAGCTTCACACCAGGGCTCACATGCCAACCCAGATGGGTTGTAGGTGCTGGACTCTGAACACAGGACTTGTCTGGGCAATTGTGCAAATCAGCAGTGTTAATCTACGCCATCCACCAGGAACCAGTCTGTCAGGGAGGATGTCACTGGTACCAACACCTCACTGTGGTTAGCTTCCCCCATCCCTGCGTTGGAAGGACCAGCCCTGCTGCAGGTGTAAGCCTCCCTCGACTGGCTGCTGAGCCCTGGAAAGTTCCAGAAGCTGCTTCTGCCTGGCCCTGTGGACCTGCCAGCATCCCCCAGCATAGCAGTGGTTCAAGTGATGGCTGCACAAAGTTCATATTCCCTTGGCTGTGGCACAGGGAGTTGGTTCCCAGGGGGTAGGGTGGGGAACGTTTGTTGGAGAGACTGAGGTCTGTCCCTGCCTTCTTGCAGCTGGGCTGGGTGGGCTGCAGCTGCCTCTGAGGTGTGTGTGAGGGACCTGCTGGCTTGGCTGTTCCCCTGTGGCTCTGGGGCAGGGGCAGAGTCCTCTGGGGCTGGCAGCTTTGCACATGCACTGTTTAGGACCCCACTTACTACACAAGTAGTTCCCTAGTGTTCCCTAAGTCCTGTTCTCACTTGTACCTAGCACCATGGGATTGTGTGACTGTGGGTGATGTACCCGGGGGGGTCGAGGTGCTTCAGCAGCACCCCTGTGTCTGTGTCCCCTGTCTGTGGCTGGCAGCTGAGTCCTCATGGCTGCTGTTAGCCCATGTCCTGCCAGCAAACACAGCACAGCATCCAGAGGCACTTCCCCCTGGCTGCTCTAACTCCCCATCATGTAAAGCAGCTGCAAGAATGCACAGGTTGCCACAAATGCTGAATCTCCAAAACACAGCATGTCCGTGCCCCACGGCAGAGCACAAATCCTTGGCCACATCCTGCAGCACAGGGGTCAAGGCAGTGCAAATCCAGCCCCTGCACCCTCCCACGCAGGCCCTTCTCTGCCCTACGGCCCAGGACATGCTGGGTGGCTTCTTTCCTTTCTCCCCTTTCTCAAGAGAAGCAGATAAGCCTCAGCACCCAGGAGCAGGGCAGGCACTGGGACACGGCCGGGCTGCCTCAGCTGGGCCCCTCCAGCCCAGCACCCTGTGCCCAGCAGCTGCTCCTGGGCCCACAGGTGAAGCAGCAACACCAGCACCTCCTCCACCACCTCCCAGTGACTGGGAGGATTAGAGCCAATTGCTGCTTTCTCTTTCCTCCTGCTTCTCCTTGACCCCTGCCCTTGCTGCCTCCCATCTCCTTGGTCCCTTTCCTGAGCATCATGCTTGCCCTGGTCTTGGGTGGGCAGGCAGTGGGATGCTGCCAAGGGTGTCTTCACTCTGGGCACATGGCCCTCCATCCTGGGAGGTGCTGATGACCCTTGGTGCATCACAGGGTTTTGAGAGGGGCAGCCACCCATGGAGGGGTGCAGCCTGTGGCTCTGCAGACCAGGCATGCCCTGGGAGTTGCTTACCAGAGGCAGCGTGGCCAACCATTCCTCGGGACACGTGGGGAGCAATGCGAATGGGGAAGGTTTGTAAATCTGAAGTGGACACTGACTCCACCACTTCTGCTGCTCTGCTTATGCTGTGAGTTTTGGCATCAGCTCACTTGGGCACGTGTGGGAGAGACAAGTATGAGCAACAGAGCTGTTTGCTGTGTTGCATGAAGGTCGCAGGTGTGTTACTTGGGTTCGGAGGCTTCAGTTCACCAGGGAGCAGTGGAGATAAGACAGGGTTCAGGTTGAAGAGGCTGTAAAGAGGAGCCCATGGCCACATGGCCCCATCACCACAGCAGGCCAGCTGAAGGTGCTTGCTCCAGTGCTAGTAATTAAGTACTGAAGCTCCAGGCTAGAAATGAGGCATTCTCTGGGTAAAGGGCTGGTGATGAGCACTGCTACAGGCAGTGTGATGCCACAGAGCCAGCATGGGCTGTCATACCTGTTTTTAGAAAGACATGTGCATGAGCTGGAAGAGCAGGTGAAGAAGACTGTCCTCAGGCTGACCCATCCACACCCTTTCTACTGCTTTTTCCATCACACAGGAATCAATCCCTGTCTCCTCTTTCCTGCTGGAGCTGTTTGGACAGGAGATCAGGAGGGGTGAACCTGAGGATGCACACAGGTCAGGGCAAAACAGCAAGCACGTCCATGCAGCAGCCCTTCTTCATCCTCAAGCCACAGATGTCAAAAAACTGAAGTTGAGACCATCTAATCTTATTTGTAGGCTACTGCACGGTGGGGATGGCTGTCCCTGCAGCCTTCAGTGACCATGCTGTACTTACTTTCAGGTTTGAGTTTTTCCCATCTTCAACTTTTCACCTTTGGCTCCTGCACTTCTCTTTGCCCACAGCACTGCTCTGTTCCCCCTGGCAAGGAGACCCTCTCCGAGGGCAGTGGAGTAGCCTGAACTCCTCACATCCCACACAGCTTTATTTGCCACATTTCCAAAGCCTTAGCTTCTTTTTTATGGTGGTGCTTCTCCTCAGGATTTCTGAGCCTGTTCTGAAGTTTGCAGAGCTGGACCAGCCATCCAGTTGGCTTTGCCAGAGCTCTAGCTCTGCTTGGTAATCCCCTCCATGACTCTCTGACTCATGGTTCTCAGAACCAAGGTGCTGTGCTGTGGGCTCACAACAACAGTCATGTTTGGAGACAGCCCTCTTTTTCAGCTTTTTTTCCTTAATTCCACCTCCCAGCCCTGCTTTCTGGGAGATCCTCCACCCTGTGGTACAGCCTGTTCTCTCCATTCCCAAGAAAATTCCTTTGCAGCCCATCACTGTGCTGTGCATTGTGATCATTTTCCCAGGCCTTTCAGCTCATGCTGTAGCAGCAGGCAGCCTGTTTAGTATTTTATAACCCCCAAATGTAAGCCTTGACCTTTTCATTCAGGCAATTGGTTTTAAGAACTATTAAATGGCACTGGATCAGGATACTGTCACTGTGGGTCTAGGTACACTCCCCATTGTTGATGTCTCCCCATTAAGACTTGGCTCACCGACAGACCTCAGAATGTAGCTGTTGATACACATAGTTGTTAAATCTTGAGTATTATTAATTCTTTATAACACAGACTTTTAATTAAAATTCTATGGAATTGTTGATGGCAGTGGAGAAGGCAAAGTGTGCTCTCACTCTCACAAGCCAGACCTTTCCTTTTGCCAACGAAAGAGTTTCCCTGCAAGGTCTGTGCTGTGTAACAGCCTCAGGATGCCCTTAGCTGTGCTTTCACCTCCCCAGCAGCAGTCGGGGGTTCTCTGCCATTTCTCTGCCCATTACTTTGGCTCTTTGAATCACACTGGCCTCCTACCAGCTGACCATTCATTTAAAATTAACAGGTATGTTTAGGAGAGTCTGTGATTATGTCATCAAAATGTTTGCAAATTAACTTGGGCCCTGTGGCACGAGCATGACTGGTTTGGGGACCTTTCTCCTTGTGCCACTGCTCTGCCAAATTCCCTCCTCTCTCTGGAAGCACGGGAGATGGAGTCACTCCTGCCATTCCCGTTTGAGAGGAGGCAGCAGCTGGACAGTACCTGCTACCTCACCTGACTCTTTCAGCTGTTCTTATGGCATAAAAGGGGACGGGGCAATGCTTGGCTGGAGGGCTCAAGATGAGCCCATTGAGAGTCATGGCCATCACAGCTCCAACTGTCTCTGAAATTCAGGTTTATTCAGAGATCATCCCAGAGACTCAAGGAAAGCACTCCTGGTGCCAGAGAAGCAGCGTGGCCACAGCTGGAGCTGGGCTCCTTCCAGGTTCCTGCAGCACCAGCACGAAGAAGTGCGCTGTGATATCCAGTGATGGCACATGGGCTGGGCAAGATTCCACATTTTACTCCTGGCTCTCAGGTAGGCTTCACTGGGGGTGCTGCTGGGGAGAGACTATTTTAGCTGGTTTGTTAAGGGGTAGAATTAAAGATGGAACCTTCACATAGCCTATTATTTAAGAGGCTGTTTTCATGGTGTGCAGTGCACCAGATTCCACAGTGACTGCTGTCACTCTGAACAGGTTGGGTAAAATATTAAGAGGCATTGCAAAATATTTCCCAGACAGGACGCTCAAACCAGCCTGGATGCCAACAGGCACCACTTGGTTCTGTGCTTTCCTCTCTTTCACAGCACAGTGACCTACTGTGAGCTGGGATGTCTGCTACTGGACAGCTCACTGTGGCTTGCTCCCTCCTGCCAGGCTCAGCTCCCTAAGCCCCCTGAAATGTGGCACCCCTCTGCTCCGTGATGCCTGGCTGGGTAAAACAACTGCTGGCCAGAGGAAAATCCCACTGGACTCTGCCTGCAGTCCTCAGGCCCCCAGAGGACCTGTGGGCACGGTGCCCTGTGTCATGCTCTCTGTGAATACAAGCTCATCTTTTCAGTGACTGATCTGTGATGCTGCTGGAGAGGCAGCCATGACATCCGTGATTTTAGGACAGGGAGCAGGCAAGGAAGGTGTGTGGGAGTGAGGGTGTCCCTGATCACCAAACTCCCTCCGTCAGGGTTCTGGATGTGCAGCTGAGATCCAGCTGACCAGCCCAGGTGGCTCTAACCTGTCAGCAGCAGGTCTGGAAAAGACTCAGGATGATCCTGCCTGAATGCTTACCCTGATGCTATGGCAGAAAGGACTAATGCAGGCCTTTAAGACAGAAAATAGGAAAAAGCAGATTTAATCCCTGTGTCAAAGCATTAGGGACGCTCATTGTGGGATTCTACATCTTGAAAAGGATTCAGGAAAATCAGAGAGGCTGTGTAGAGCAGAAATGCAAAAAATGGCTTGAGGGTGGGAGGAAAAGCCTGGCAGAAAGAGAATTAAGCAACTCAGTATATTTAGCTTATCAGAAAGACGGATGAGAGGGGGTTTGCTAGCAGCATATGTGTAGTGTCACAAAGAGAAAATGCCAGGCTCTGAAAGGCTCTTTAATCAAGCAGAAGGCAGAACAAAATGGTATGTCTGCAAGCTGAAGCCAGACGCAGGGAGGTGGGATGCTCTTCTGAACGTGAGGGTGAGGGACTCCTGAAACAGACCCAGAAAGGTGGGAGTCTCCACCGCTTGTCTCCAAATCAAGCCTACCTCCTCTCTTGGAAACTATGCGTGAACCAAACACAGAGTACTGGAATTACTGCAAGGAGATGAACCGCTGAGCACTGTGCTGGCCAGCTGCTCACCAGCCACTGCCAGGCAGGACCATTGGGTCACTTCAGCTGAGGAAGACCCTGGGAAACCGGGTCCAGTTGGGCAGAGTGCTCAGGGAGCTGACTGGACAGGCTCCAGGTGTTTACCTGCGCCCGTAGCGGTAAGTGTGGCTCTTTGCTGTTGAAAACATCTGGAGGGTAGCAGAATTTTTCAGCCAAATTCAGATTGGTTTAGCTTATTTCGTGTGGGCCTGCTGCTGTTTAACATTTCTGTTCTTAGCACAACCAGAAATGCAAAGTATTCTCCACAGGCTGATCACAGAGTCTGCGCTTAAGAATAAAGCATAATGAGTGTGTGAATGAAACAAGTTCAGTCAGAGAGATAAGACAGAATACAAGTGTCTTACAGCCCAGATTGCATTCCCCAAGCCTGTGCATCAGCAGAGGTAATCTCTATCTAGCCATTACTTGAAAGAGATCTTTGCTGTGGTATTTAGTGATATTTAATTAATCATAAAATATTGCATTAATTAGTATCAGGTTTGATTTGATGACATGTAATTTGGGGAGAAGGATTACAGTGTGAGTATTAGAATGATAATTTTTATAGGGTAGAGAAGCAAAAGGAGATTAGGAGTCTCACTATGGAGGAAGCCCAGAGGCTGATGTGTGTGTTTGGCATCTGAAGCAGATAGTTACAGCATAACTTTATTTACTGTTGGGAAAAGAACATGTAGCTGTTATTTACATGCCCTTCATATAGTATATGGCTCAGCCACCGGGAAAGAAAAAAGCAGGCAGGCATCAGTTCAGTGGGAACGCCCCATGGTGCTTAGCACCACACACGAGGGGCATTTGCAGAGCAATTTTGGCATGCCCCAGGTGGGCTCCTTTCAAAAGAAGGGCAGAAGGAAGCTTTGCTGATGGTCACCCGCTGTGCCCAAGTCATGCCTAGTCCATCATGATCATCCCAAGCAGCATGCAGCATCGATGCAGGGACATGGGGGTAGGAACCCTCACTGCCTGCTCTGAGCAGTGACCAGTCCAGCTGTCCTGCGTTACCTGCTAATGCAGCCACCAGCTGTGCCCTCTGCCAGAGCTTTTTTTCCCCAGATTGTGGCCAGTGTTGCTGCAGGAAATGCTCTGCAGATATGTGGGCAGCCACAGGCTCAGCAGGTTTGCCACAAGTGGGTTTTGTTGAGCAGGATGGGCTGCAGCTCTTGCCCTATCATTTGGTCAGTTTGGCTTTGAAAAGCTCCAGAGCATTCTGGAAAGCGGCACAGCAATATGATAGGATTTAATCAGACTTAATTATTCCCCTGCTGTCTATCTCCTAGCAACATCCAGCTTGACATCTGCCTACGAATGAAACGTATAAGCTAAGTAGGAACACGCTCAGACTGAAGTCTTGCTACTTGAACCAAATCACTCCACTAATCACTGTGTTAATTCATCTCATGGCTGTTAGACGGCTGCCAGGCGCTGGTACCTGATTTTCAAAGATACACAGTGCTTCTCTCCTGAGTTTTTTCCAGGCTGGCAAGAAGTGTGACTTCATCCTTTCCAGCACACCGACACCTGATAACGGGGGTAGGGTTTCCCGAGTGACAAACACGGGTTCAGGAGCAAGCCCCAGCCTTGTCACTGTTTGGCTTCGTGCTGTAGGTCCCTGCTTATCTCATCGTTGAAATCAGATCACCTGCTGTGCCTGCACACCGTGGGGTTCAAAGGCCGAGTGGTACAGTTGGGACAGTTTAGGTGAGGTTTGGGGTCAGACAGAGCAGATGTGGCATAGTGGGCGCAGGCAGTGCAGGCAGCTCCGTGTCACTGGGACCAGGGCAGTTGAGGCAGGGAAAAGAGACCCAGCTTACATGGATAGAGGGATGAAAAGGGGAAGACAGAAGCGGGCCTAAAGCGTTTGCAGAGTAAAACTGGGCTCCAGTCAGACACGATGAGGCACAGGAGTCAGTGGTGCTACTGGAAGAAATGAGCCCGGCAGCAGAGCTGGGGCCTTTGGAGGAGGCAGCCCAGCCCAGCTCTGGCTGCCAGCTTGCCATGAAGCTGGAGGGAAGGGAGCTGCCTCAGATGGGTGAGAGCAAGAAGCATCCTGAGTGGGTCAGCCCTGGGAGCTGGGGGTTGTGTGGGCAGCAGAGGGAGGGCAGACCTGCAGATGGACAGGGCTGTGTGGATGCGCTCGTGTCCCCTCTCTACGCACCTTCTATGGGGGAAATTGGTGCCAGTGGTACCTGGGTGTTTCCATGAGTCTGATGGTCTCTCCTGTGCTGCATCTAGAAGTTGTTGGTATTCAAAAAAACCTAATGGTACGTCAGTGAGACACGTGCCTCCCTTATGTCTCTGCAGAGGAGTGTGGCAGTTCTGCAAGCCTGGCTGTGTGGGTGCCACACTTGCAGCCAGCTTGCACTGACTTCATTTGTGTGGAACACAAAGTGAGGTTTCTGGCTGTGAAAGTGGAGCTGTGTGAGTCCCTACCAGCTCTCCCTGTGACCTACATGAACTCTGCCTTTTGTGGACTGTCAGGGAGTGGGCTCAGGCAGTGCTCAGGCAGCCCTGTGCTGCTCAAGGCAGTGTCTGCTGTTTGACATTGGCACCTGGGCTCACCTGCACTGGGAGCTGCCACCATGCCAGACATGATCCTACTTAGATTCTCTTAAACTCACGTGGGTTTTGTTTTCCTTCTTTTACCCATGACACATGGAGGGTCACTGGGCTGCTGTGCTGTTCTGAAGATGCAGGTTTATTCCTAATGTTTTTTTTCCTTTCAGATGACTTTTCTCCACACGACTAATAATTTCCCTTTATCATTCTGTCCCCGTGCTGCCTTATACTCGAGTTTGTCACTTGTCCTTTGCCTAATGAGCATTGGGGGTAAGGGCAAGGCCAGCAACAAAGAGGACAATGCTGTGGGAAAAGCGAGGTGCAGGTTGGCCCCAGTGCTGCAGTGCTCACAGGGCAGCTGTGCAGTGAGAACGTGGAGACCCTAAAAACCCCGGGGAGTGCCTGGGACCTGCACTGGCTGCGTGGTGTGAGCTGTGCTGTGCCGTAGGAGGGCAGCTGATGGGGTCTGTGCCGCCCAGCATGGTCCGTGCAGCCTGGCGTGGTCCAGCGGTGGAGGCTGTGCCACACTGGGAAGCCCGGGGAGGCGGCACAGTGCCGTGCAGTGGCTGGGCAGGACCCTGCCGGGTCTGCAGTGCAGTCGGGATCTGCAGGAGCTGGAGGACGGTGTGAAGGCAGTGGCTGGTGTGTGCGGCACGGACAGGGGCTGTGGGGCAGTGACGGCAGAAGGCAGGGCTGGGCTCCCTGTGCAGTGGCTGCCGCCTCGCTGGGCAGAGCAGGGCAGGGGTGAGGCCGTTCGGAGCAGCGCTCGAAGGGTGGGCAGCGCAGCAGCGGAAGGGAGAGGCAGCGCACTCGATGCAGTGAGCGCAGGGCAGGGGATGCCGTGTCACTGCCGGGGCACAGCGCTGGGCAGCGGGGACGTACAGAGCGGTGGCGGCGGGGTCCGGAGGTGCCTCGGCTGGGGAAGGTGCAGTGCTGTGCGGTGACAACGCGTCAAGCCTGGCAGGGGCTGAAGTGCCTGGAGGGGCCACGCAGTGCCAGGACTGGGGGCACCGCAGCGGTCCGGAGGTGCCGCGGCGCAGGGCTCTGGCGGGGCGGGGCGGGCACGCGGCGGGAGCGGAACCGGCCGCCGGTTCCGGGGGTGCGGGCGGGGCGGGGGGGGGGGGGGCGCGCGGGGGTCTCCCCGCGCACGCGCACAGCCGCGCTGCCGCAGCGCCCCTCCGGCGGGGACCCCCCGCCCGCGCGCCGTTGGCTGCGGGCGCGCCCCGCGATTGGCTGGGGCGCGGCCCCCCCGCGCCGTCCCATTGGCTGGCGGCGGCCGCTACGCGGGCGGGCTCCGCCCCCTCCCCCCGCGCGCCATTGGCGGGCGCGGCGCCCCCCGGCGGCGGCGGCGGCGGGTCCCGCGGGGCGCGCCCGGCATGGCGGCGCCCGCAGCCCCGCGCCCGGGGGGCGCAGGCGGGCTCCGAGCGCCCGGGGCCGGCGGCGGCCGGGTGAGGAGGGGCCGGGGGGCGGGCAGGGCCGGGCGCAGGGGCTGTCTCGGCAAGCGGGGCCCGGCGTGGCGCGGGGTAGCCGGGTTGGAGCCCGGCGAGGCGCGGGCAGCACGGCGGCGCTGCCCGTTCAAACCCGGGCTGAACCGGCCGCGGGGAGCTGTCAGCCGGCGCGGAGCTGCCGTGCCGCCCGGGCCCGGCCGTCCCCAGGCGCCGGCACCGCCTCCAGGGCAGCGCGTCCCCGCGGCGTGCCCGGGGCTCCGCCGCGCTCCAGCCCCGAGCGGCGCTGCCCGGCCGCGCCCGCGGGCCCCGCCGGCCCTGGGACACCGCGGGCAATGCGGGTCCGCTCTGCGGCGTGTCGGAGGACGCGGTGCTCGCCAGGCCTCGGCGGCCGGGTCCGTGCCGGGCTCGGTTGTGTGGAGCGGTCGGGAGCGGGGCTGGTGCCCTGTCACAGCGCTGCGGTGACCCCCCCGCCCCGCCGGAGCCGCGTGTACCCTTGGGACAGCCAAAAAAGGCAGCTGCCTTGGGTGGTAGTTAGTACTTCCCTGACGCGGTGTGGGTAGCGGGTGTGTTTGACCATGTGTTTACCTTGTTACACGATTACTGTGGGTGTGGGAGTGCCTCTTAAGGGATGTCCCTAGGGAGAAGGCGGCTCCGACCCCAACCTCAACGTGCTTTTCTCTCTCAGGTCATGTAGAAGAGCAGATTTAATGTGAAGATGGGACTGTTGGTGTTTATGCGTAACCTGCTGCTAGCCCTCTGCCTCTTTCTGGTACTGGGATTTCTGTACTATTCCGCTTGGAAGTTGCACCTTCTCAGATGGGAGGATTCAAGTAAGTATAAAGCACCGTGTAACTTGCTGGGCTCCCTAAAATGTCTCTCAAATAGTTGCAATAGCAGAGAGGTGGTTCTGATTTAGTGGTATTAGAGGGATGTGGTTAAGCCCACTCAAATGCTGGAGCTTTTAGTATGCTTAAGGGGTCGAATTTGTGACTACCTAATGCTCTTTATGGCTTTACTTTTATTACTGGGTACAAGAGCAGGTTGATGCTTTACAAATCTAGTATTCAAGACCTCAGTTCTTGGAATATTTTGTGTTAGTTTATGATTCCTAATTGTCAAAATAAAGAATTTGCATTTTGAGGCTTTTGTTCCCTGAATCTTCTCTACGTTTTAAAATATCTATGAAAAGTTGTTTTTTTCTCTGGTGAATTTTGATTTCTTTCTATAATCGTGTATGCTGGTTATCTCATCATCTTATTTTGTCCTTCAGAAATCCTCATCTTCCATTTATCTTCCCTGTTATTATCTGCCAACTATCTGTCATCTAAAAGGATGTCTCTCAACCTTTTTAAGTCCAGAGAGACATCTGACCTCATTGAATACAATTTGAGGATTGTGCTGTGCCACAGGAGGTTACAGTTGCAACGACACAGAAATTAGGCCGAGGTTTGATTGCTCAGTTACTCCTCTTATTTTTGCCTGTGTTGATTGCTTTCCTGCTCGCATGCGAGAATTATTTATTGAAAATACAAAACCCAAGAAAACATTTCCCGCCTCCCCCCCTCCTGCCCAAAACACAAGCCAGGCTTCTCTGCAGCTGTTCCACGGGCTGTTTCAGATGTCTCACAGCCGACTGTTGCTCCCTGGATCAGCAGCTGAGAAACACTGATCCAGAGCCGACAACAAGCCCCTGGTCAAATTCTGCCTTCGCTGTGTCGCGTTTCCGTGTGTGCTGCTGGAGGTTTCTGCTGCAATGCTTGTTAAACTTAAGTGTTTTTCTACCTCTGTATGCTCCAAATCTGTGGTTATGTGCTCTTAAGAAGTTTTGCATGATGACAGATGAGGACTCGAATATGACACTTGTGCTGATGCAGTGATTTTTGCAAGGAGAACTGCTAAGGTGCTTTGTACTAGAACAGGTATTGTAAGATTGAATTTATTTTAATCAGTGTCTTTCTGCACAGGGATTGTTTCTTCAGGTTTGTGCTTCAGAGAGGGAGCTAAGAATCTTGATTGTGACCTTCTGAAAAGTAGCACTATTGATGATGAGGTGTAGAAAATCCTTCCTGCATGAAAATAAGTACAGTCGTAGTTAACAGTTTTGCCTTATTGTCACGTGAAAAGGAGGATTTTTCTGTCCCACCTGTATTATTGTATTTTTTGTCTATTAGTGTCCCCCTCCCAGGAGTTCAAAGCCTTTAAAGTCTGAAAACAGTCAGTCAGTGTCTCCTTAGGGGGAGACCCGTCGCTTGACAGATTCTCACACTGAAATGACAGGACTTTTGATACCCTATTTATGGGGACTGCACTTAACAGCAGTGGAGAACCTTCTCAGCAAGTTTCTCCTACGAGTTGTTCCACTGTAGACAAGCCTGCCAGCACCAAAAAAAACCCAAAAAACCAGCTCACAAAATAACTTTTATTAATACAAATCTGTGACAACTTACAGGGTTTGCATCGTCAGTGATAACATTTAACTGCAAAATTCCACTTAATGAATAAAACCTCAAACCAGAAGCACACTCTCCAAAAACAACTCCCTAAGAAGCAAGAGCTCACTATAACACCTCAATACAAAACTCAAGCAACCCCAGCCAATGACAGACCAGTTTGGAAAGACTAGGACAAAATCTAAACACACTTGCTAACACAAGGTGAAAAGGAAAGAATATAGCCACTTCTCACTAGCACACACTTTAACTCACCAAGACCAAGAAATACACACTTTAAGGCAAACCAAAATACAATGACTTGGAGTACGTGATCTAAGGCATTAAAGTATAATATATAAAAAAAAGGTAAATTATATGCATGGTAGTGTATAAGGTATAGGGCAATGTAAAATTTGTAAGGCAAGGTAAAATTAGTATCTGTAAGGTAAAGGTCAAATAAATAAAGCAATGTAAAATATCAAAGTAAGGGGAAAGGGGAAAGCAAAGTATAAAAAGCAAAGTACAATTAGTAAGGCAAGATATAAGGAAGCAAAGAACAATTAGTCTATAAGGAAGCAAAGTACAATTAGTAAAGGTGAAAGCAAAGTAAAATATAAAAACGATTGCTGGGGTCTTTTGGGAAGCCATCAGGAGTCTCTGTCCCTTTTTGTGTAGCCTTTTCACCTTACAGTGGGTTTCTGGGAATGCCCCTCTCCAGGTGCCAGGGTCTTTCCAGAACCGCTCAGGACTGTCACTGTGGCCTTCAATTGATCTATCACCTTACACTTATCTGCTACCACGTGATCCATTATGAAATTATGCCACCTGCCATCCTTTGCTTCCTTCATATCACCAGGAAATCACTTTCGACTTCCCAAGGCCTGCAAAAAACCCCTTCATGCCACAATTTGTGCGAGATCTTTGCTACACGTGGAGAAACAGCTTTGTGTTTGTGTCATGCACCAAGGTGCTGGTGAGGGTTCTGACTTTCTCCCAGGTTTTTCTGCCTTTAGCTTTGTGTGCCATTTGTTATTTCACGCCCTGCCAGTCACTGGGGAGTTCTGTGGTAACTTTGCCTTGTGACGCAGGGTTGCAAATCTATGTGCAAATACTGTGGGTTTCTGTAAATGGAACATTTTTACCTGGAAAGATGACGTTAAGTTGCAGCCTAGTTAGAGTGCATCGGCTGATTTTGGGTACCCAGGATGTTCTGACAGGAGCACTGTGAGGTGACATCACAGACCTTTTGTTTGGTGTGTGTCTCCTTTCTGTTAATCTTTTGTGTAAAATGTGTTGTTCATTTATTCTTGCAAGTTGAAGTGCACATACAAAGCGATGATGCTACTTTCAGGATTTAGATTATTGATCTTTATCAGTTGTCGCAATTGACTCAGGCTGTACTGTTGTTCCTTCTAGACACTTTTATGGATTGTGTCTTAAATATCAGATGAAGCTCCTTGAAATATTAGTGTGAACAGCAGTCCAGGGTAAGAGGACAAAATTTTCCATGTTACTTTTGAAGCAGTGAAGGTTTCAGTTGGTCTTCAGAGTTTTGTATGCACCAAAAAACATTTTATTTATCGTGTAATTTTACACAGGAGAAACTTATGCAAATTCAAAATACAAATTTAAAAGTCCATATTGGGAAACTTGATATCAAGACCTAATGTTAAGCTTCTAAACATTTGGAAGTTAACAAATTAC
Source organism: Pipra filicauda (assembly GCF_003945595.2). NCBI lineage: Eukaryota > Metazoa > Chordata > Aves > Passeriformes > Pipridae > Pipra > Pipra filicauda. The sequence goes on from NW_024104498.1 coordinate 3,434,363, forward strand.
AGACTTGAATTGACTTAGTTAACTGCGATTAAACTTCCTTGAGCATGTGTAATATGATACAACATATAATGGGCCAATTATACTTTCTATTTGCTTAAGGGAGCCTTGCCTAGTTCAGTGCACAAGGCAGGTGGTTTCCTGAATTCAGTGTGTGACCTTGTAAATTTTGTTTAAGATTGCTATGATAATGCTGATGTCCCCAAAGGCAAAACTAAGTCAGATGTGGTAATTTTTGTGTACTTAATGATCCAAGATTGTTGATGGTGTGTTAAGTTACCTTTTTATTAAATAATTTTCTCTTTTCTTGTGACCAGTGTATTATTTTTTCTGTTTAATAATGACTCCCTAGCTTCATCAGTCACATTCCTCTGTTCTGTTCTACTCTCTGCGCTGGAGGAGGCACGAAACTAATCTGATCCTGACATCTGACACCCTTGAAATCTCTTCATTGACTGGTTTTGGTAAACTTGACACCTGTCCTTAATAACAGAAGCAAACAAATTTGCCATAGAGTATGGTGGAAAACACTTGATCTGCTTACTTGCTGTTTCTGTGGTTTGTTCATTTAAGGTTTTAGAAAATGCCTGCACGTGTTGTTGTTATGAATGAATTTGAATGGTAACTTTGTAAAGAATCTAGTCTCCCTGAGACTTGGATGTTTGTGTATTTAGCTGCTAAAGTAAGTGAATACCTAAAGTAATTTGTTTATATGCACTTCTGACCTCTGCAAGAAAGGAGGCTAAACTTCAAAATAGACTGAAAGATACACATCAGTGTTTCTCTTAACGATCTCTTAACATTAAATGTTCTCCATTTAATGTTAAATCTGTCTTTGAGTGATGCCTTATTGAGTTCTGAGAGACTATTCTCCTTACTGTGCAACTCTACACCTTGCCAAAATACAAAGGAGAATAAGGAATAATTAATTCTCTAAGGCTTATCTTTCCTGTGACAAGAATAGATTGAATTTGGCTAATGTGAACTAATTAACATTGAATTAAGTTCAGCTGTTTCTTCCATTCAAGACAGACCTCCAGTGATTGCTACCCCTCTCTCTCAAAGCCTTGTTTTGTGGCTGTATGTTGTCAGTTCTCAGGGCAAGCAGCAAAGCACAGAAACGAGGTGTGTAACGCTTGTGTGAGTGCAGGAGGGCCCTTGAGTTCTGGTGATTGTTGGGATAAGTAGTGTTTGGGACAGAGGTGAGCTTTTCTTCTTCTCTTTCCCGATTTTTGTGTTGCAGCTTCAGGCTCTGACAGTAGTGGTGAGAGCTGTGCACCGTCCGTGCGTGTCCTTCCCAGAGGCAGTGGTGACAGATTCCGTAGCCCTGTGATGAAGAGTGTTGAGCTGCACAGAGGTGTGCTGAGCACATAGAACTGTGATGTGGGAGACAAACGAGGAAGTAAAAAGTTTGTGATCAGGTTTAGCTGTCCTGAACATTCCAGAAGGATCTTAGAGCAGCAGATAGTTGTACCTCTCTGTTCGTTGTGTTTCTGGACACTTGGTTGCCAGGGAATTCTTGCATAGTAATTGTGGCAATAGGATCAGGCTTTGAGAAGTGCACTGCAGCCTCTTTCCTAACAATTTCCCATCCTATTCCTTCCACCTTCCCTGATGCTTTTGGCTCTGAGGAGGAACGAAGGTATTATGTGTACCAGTGTGAAGAAGGCAGCTTGTGGGAAGGTGCACCACTGTCTCTGAAAAGTACAGTGGGAGATGGGCTCTTGCTGACAGGGCCTCTTAGGTTTGCTTTATCAACTTGGAGAAATGCATTTTTACTCATAACAAATTTAATACTGATACTTGTTACTTAACCTGGTACGTGTAGAGCCGATTTTGCAACTTCAAAATGCATGGGTTGTAAGGAAGGAATGATTCCATTAAAAAAATGCCCTGGCTATGGAAATATTGGACTCATTCCCTCAAGGCAGCTTTTTCTTTTTCTCCCTTTCTCACAGTATTGAAATATACTTAGGACAAGGACAGTGTGATGCTGTTTTCTTGTTCTCTCTTGTATGTCTCTACATTAGCATGGAGTTAATTTAAAGAAATAGATACTCTGCTTTAGGTACTTTTGCCAAAACCTAAGTTAGTACAATTTGTAGCTATATATTTTGAGCTTGTCAGTTTGAATGTGGTTTTTGAAACGTTTCCAGGTATGTTCTGTTGATGTCTCCGTAAAACAATCAAGTCACTACTCTGTCATCTGTTGCTCTGTGTTATTTTCAACTCTAATTCTGGAAAGGAAGCCAAAGAGATAAAGCTTTGGGAAGAGATTTTTCTGAAGGTATTTCAGAACCCTTATCCTTTTTATTACTTTTTTTTTTTTAATGTCTGTTTCCATGGTAACTGAAGAGACATAAACAGGCAAAACTGACTCACTTCTTACAGGTTTTTAGTCTGCTTGCATTTCCATGGAAACCAGTCTTGCAGCAAAAAAGGCTAAATTAATCAAAAGCAATCAAACCTTTATTAATATAAATACTGGTTTATCTCTTTCGAAGTGAAATGGTATTTTTGTCACTTTTTGTATCAGTGTCTAAAAATGTGCTGAAGAAATGTATCTTCTTACAAGGGTTTGGAACGTGCTCGCTCTTTCTCCCGTGGCTAAAGCCCCATGGTTCGTGTGGTGATATCTACTGTGGGTACAACTGTTGTGTCTTCAGTTACTGGGAGTGTCATTTTGCTGCGTCAAAGGAGTGGATCTTGCATACCCTGACCTCTGACTTCCTTCTGTTCTGTTGTTTAATGAAAAACCAATGAAGAGACACTGTTGGTGTGTGAGCAACTAGGCCACAGAGACAAATGTGTCCTCTTTGTGGAGTGAGGCACGAAATGGTTTTGTGTTCTGCTGTGATTGTCCTACTTGCCTTTGCCAGAAGATGGGAATGCAGGAGTGCTCCTGTAAAAAACAACAGCTCTGGGCCAGCTCAATTTGGCACTGGGAGCATAAATCTGATTAAAGTGGTTTGAGCTAAGATGGCTGAGTTGATGGTTAGGTGTGTGAGAGAGCTTATCTTTTTTTTTTTTATTGCAGGAATTACAAGGCACTCATGCTGGTGTTGTGAAGGGTGGTAAGGAAATGGTGATAGTAAACGTTTTAATTGCTCAGCAGCTGTCCTTGGCCTTTTCTTTAGGAGCGAGTGTGTGTGCCTGTATGTTCTTTAAGGCAGACTTTATTGCTGTTGGCTCTGCTTCCCAGGCTGGAAAGCCTGAAAGATTAACCTTGTGGGCATTAGCTTTTTTAAAAAAGACTGTTTGGACAGTATTGTGCAGCAGTCTTAAGTTTCCTGAAACGGTTACTTCTTTTGCTTTGCAGGAAGAGCCCTGAAACAGCATTGAGATGGATTATTGTGGCTTCTCTAATGTTTGAGTTATTAGTAACTTCAAGGTTTGTTACATCTGCTAAGCTGTCTTGTGTGTTAGTGTTGTACTTTCTGCATCAAAACTGAGAACAAATGTTCAGAAGGTTCTCATAACATGGATCTAGCTACAGTTTTAAGGAATTGCTAGTTTTCAGATGCTTTAGGGATTTGAGGATCACTATGATACTTTTTTGAAACGCTGAAAATAGCAAGTAATGTTATTGAGGCAGCAGTGAGTATTAGAAACAAAGATGTAAAAATAGAAGTTGAGAGTTGTCTGGTAAAGTAGCTTAACTTTTCTAAGATTTCTCTTATTGGCCTGAAGTATTCCGCTTGTGTTCAGCTTGCAACTTAAAGCTTTAGTGTCCTAGCTATGGTGGATGATTCTCTTATCTGTGCAGAACACAGAAAAATGGATTTGGTGCCCAGAAATTGCTACTGCTGTTGGAGTTACTTGGTGCTCCCTATTAGTCTGCCAGAATAAGCAGCGTGGCTAAACTTCAACTCCTGCAACTCAGGACACTCAGTTGTGGTGGTGTCTTTCACAGCTGTAATTGTGCCAGCTGCTTTTTGCTTGGCTGGGAGCAGATGTGTGCGTTCCTGGCTCACCTGAGGCAGCTGGCTGTGGGCTACCAGGACAGAAGAGACAGTCAGCTCGGTGAATGTGAATCAGAACGTGCAAGAGTTAAAAAGAAAATTAAAAATATTCACGTGCTGTCTTTTAGTAGGCAGCACGTCACAGGGCAGACAAGAGGAGTAGAGGAATGAAAGTGTTTCTTTTTTTTGTGGTCTGTTACCGCCTATTTAGTGAAATACCCAACGTTACTTTATGACCCTGCTGTCTCTCCAGGAATTTCTAGTGCTGCTGTAATGTTAATAGTGCAGGACAAAACTCTGCAGGGGCAACGGGAAATGATGCATGACAAAACTGTTGAGAGAAGGAGAAAGCATAATGTTGCCTCGTCCTTGGGATTTCTTCAGAGGAGGAGAACTCCCTGAACGCTTTTCCGGCTTTAGGAACCTGTAAGGAGCAGATTTAGTGAAGGGCATTAAGGGCATAGCACCCTAAGCATGTTGTGGATCAAGGGGTGGCTGTAGTGCTGTACTTGTGCTCATCTTTGTTCTGTCTTCATTTTAGCTTTTTCAGCCCTGGGTTACTGTTTTAGTTCTGAACAAATGATGACTTTTTAGCAAGATAGAAAAGCAAGGTGAAAGAAGACTTCTCCATCTCCCTACACACAGCTGGGTCTTAGCTTTGTATCCTGAAACAGTAAGTTGCTCTTGCTTCTCTTGACAGCAACAGTCTTGCTGCTGTTTCAGCCTTTCTGTTTCCCTTCTCTCCATTTGTGTGACTAGTTGATGGGCACATTGAGGAACTTGGCCAGTTTAAAACAGAGTATGATTTTCATTTGTTTCACTGATTTGACCTTAACCTGACTTAGTGTCTCACTTTGCTTCACTTGCTCAACTCTTGTACATTTTCTCCCTGGTCCCCCAGCAATTTTTTGGGAAGGGTTCCTGTGACTTTGAATAGGCAGATTGGGATACTGTTCATAAGGAACAGCACTCAGTGTCTTACATACAGCCAAAGCTGTGTCCTCTAATACATTTTCAGAGGTCAAAGTCAGCAGCTTTCTATATTCTGGAAAGGTACATTGCAGTGAAAGCACTTTACCTCTCGTAGCAATTGCTCTGCAGCTGAGTGCTTTCAGAGGTGAAAGGACTTATTCATCTCAGCTGACTGTGAACCCCTCAGCAATGTGTTCAGCTGGAAACAATACCTCCTTGTGAGGGCTGTCTCATCCCTGTTTGTGAGTGGTTCTTTGGCTCTCCTCCTTCTCCTCGCCGTGTATCCCCTCGGGTGCAGAGTCTGGCCATAGCAGCAGTGGCTGTAGGGATTAAGGTATTACCAGCCTTCACGGAGGCTCCATCCCATCACTCATTTTATAGAATAGATCACATGGGCTTTCTCCCTTGGCTTTAATGCAGTCAGGCTGGCTTTGGGCACCTTCCATGCCCATTTCAATTCTGCTTCCCATCAGTTCTGCTGACATTGTTGGGACGAAGGAGGTAATTTGTGATTTGTCTCGAGTTGAACATCTGCTTTTGCTGTGACCTTAGTACTGATTCTGACCATGTCTGTCACGCTTAGGGATGTTTTGCAGAGGAGATTTTTCCTACATTGTTGCCTTCTGCCAACCTTGTCACTGTAACATCTCATTTTTTCTCATTGCAGTCTGGGTGTACATCACTGTGTCAAGCTGAGGCAATAAAACAGCCAAACCTGGGCATGACTTGCAAGGACAAATACACTTGGGTCATGAGGTGTAGCTCTCTATGAATTATGTATTTCTTCTGCACTTCAGAAGGAATGTAATTGTGCATCCAGGCATCAAGCAAAAAGTAATTTGTACTGTGCATGAATATCCTGAATAGGTGTTTGAACCTGAGGTAGCTGATTTCAAGTGGTTGCTCCTTTGTGGCTCTAGATGATTATATTGCTCTTGTATGCATTGCTTTCCTGAGGAAGTAATAATGTGTGAGGATAGTGCCAAAATTCTAGTCAGGTATGGAAACTACAGGATGTTTCTTAGCCAGTTTCGTGGTATTTGAATAACAAAATGCATAGACAGTCCAAGATATGTATATTTCTTAAGGTCAGAATTTAGCATTTCTTGCTCAACTGCCAAAAAAACCCAATCAGAATGTGTTAAAATTAGCTATTTCCATTTTTAAGCTCTTATAAACATTTTTATCTTTAATTTTATTATTTTTTTTTATATAATGCTAGGATCCCTCCTACTTTAACTCAGTCCCTGTTACAGCATATCAGTTTTTCACAGTTGTTATCCTGTGGATTTCAGTGTTTGGGCACAGATTAAACATGTGAGTCATCCAAACTGCAGCAGTGCAGGAAGTGTGCCCTTTAATCGCTCACAGAACAAAAGGAGTTAATAATCACAGAAAAGTTTAACTGACATCTTGTCTAAGTACAATGAGTGTGCATGTTCTGAGGAGTATCTTTTTTTGCAAAGCACTACGCATTGAAAACAAGATGGCACAGAAATCAATAAAAGCTGAATTTTCACAACAGGTAAGTAAGTAGCTGATGGCTTCCTACATATGAAGGTTTGCTCTAAATGCTGACAAAGTTAATAATTTACAAGTGCAATTGCATCTTTTTGTCTTTGTCACAAATGAATCAATCTCAGAATTGCTTTAAAATACTATATAAATATTGCTTCTCAGCTGTGATGATGCCTAGAGACACAGATCAAAAAAATGCACTGAGAAACGTTTTTTAGGATGCAGAATGATAAATAGACTTGACTCAGGAAGGTAGAGGAAGCTGAGGCACAGGAAAGTCAAATTTTTCTGTGTCATGCAGCAGCTCAAGGGCAGAGCTATGAATAGAATAAAGGTCTCAAGGCTTTTCATCTCGTGTCCAGTTGGCCAAATGAGACTGTCTGTCCTGTAATTACACATTCTGTGTCTGTGTAGTTCAGGAGAGGAGCGATACGCTGAAGTTGCTTTCTCGGGGAAGAGGTTGTTTTCTGGTACTTGTAAAAACACAGCAGTATTTCAAAGTGCTGTATTGATAATAAAAGACATGGTCTGCCCGGGCAGTGCTGGTGGGGTGATGTAGGTACTGTAATTGGGGTATGATGTGACTAGTGTAAGCTGCTGCCAGAAGCTGCCTCAGATGCATCTGTGCAAGTGCCTTAAGAACTAAGTGTACAACCTGAACTGTTGGGAATGCTGCTTTGGGGCTTTTTAACCTTCAGATTCACCACATAAAAGGCTCTGTACTTCATGCTTTCTAGGTGCATCAATACCACAGCTGCCTCTTTCTTTTTTAAAGGGAATATTTTTTTTTTTTATAATGGAACAGTTTAACTTTGCTCTCCATACACAAGAACTCTTTTCTTCTGTTTTAACTGTAGTCTGTGCCCGAACATACATCTTCTTCAAACTTCTAGAATTTCTGCTCAAACGATGAAAGACTGAGCTTTCAGAAAGAGGGAAATAACAAAACCGTTCAGGCGGTTTTAACCGTAGGAATCACTAATGCTCTGGGTATAATTAGAAATCTAATTACTGTGAATTTAGTTGCAAAGACTTTTCAGCCTTTTGAGATTTGCCTCACACAATTCTATCATGTTCCAAGTGGAGCATAGGCGGTTCTCTGTTAAACTGCTAGGAAATTAGTAATGCTGCTTCTTTCTGTTAGCACTGCTGCCATAATCTCTGTTAGAAGTGCCTTATCTGAGCATTGGAAAGGCTTTTATTATTTTTCATTATGACTCATTATAACATTATTTTCTGTATCTTTCAGTTCAGAGCTTTTGTGTTTGGGTCAGGTGCTTCATTAGAAGCAGAAACCTGAGTTAGTAACAATGTAAAGACTGCAAATTGAATAATAGTGAAAAAATGTGTTAATTCTGATTGAATTTACTGATTTTTGCTTCATATTTAAGGATGCTTCAAATGTAGTTTAGATATTTCTAAAGTTTTGAAAGGTAAGTTTTACACATTGGTTTAGATTAAATACGAGGAGGAAATTCTTCACTGTGAGGGTGGTGAGACACTGGAACAGATTGCCCAGAGAACTTGTGGATCCCCCACCCCTGGAAGTATTTAAGGCCAGGCTGGATGGGGCACTGAGCAACCTGGTCTAGCGGAAGGTGTCCCCTGCCCATTGTGGAGGAATTGTTACTAGATAATCTTTTAAGGTTCTTTCCAACCCAAACCATTCTATGATTGAAAAATAGGCCTTATTCATGTTAGAAAAATATGATAGCTTCAGTTCTGTATAAAATATTACTTCTGCTTGCTGTGTATTTTGTTTCCCACTAAGTTAGTTTGATAATTACAGCAAGGTGTATTATAAAAAGAGTTTATGCTTCTATGAATAGAGACCGTGCCATTATATGAAGGGGCTGCCTTTAGACTGGTGGGTTTTGACCTTTAAATGTCTTTAAGTTTCTTGATGTAGTTACTAAAACTTTTTTTTTTTTTTTAAGAATAATTAAAAATAGCTCATAAACAAGGGCGATGTACTCTCCTATGCAAATTACACTTCCTGTGTTAAGGGGTGGATGGATGAAGGACTAGAGAAATCTGTTGTTGTGTGGTAGATTTGCCACTTTTCTGATAGAGCCTTGATGCAGATGCAGAATTCCATCTTTGATTAACTGTAAGTATGACTTCAGGAAATGACAGTGTAGAAGTGAGAAGAACCATTGGGGTAAGAACTGAAAACTCAGTATTGGGAAGTTCACTCATTTCTAGCAAACTTTATAATTGTAGCATTAAAAAGAGCTAGGATAAGAATTTTTTACTGCAGACTTTAATGTAATTTCAAGAAGTTAGGGCTACTTTGATTTTAATATGTAACAGTGTGGGCAAAAGGTTTTTTTTAAAAAAACCTCTTTTCTATTGTGTGTGAAATTGGTAGTTTTGACATAATTCTACACTAATGCTCAGCAGCAGTGTTTGTTTGTGCCTTATGCAGGAATGGAATTACCCTGTAAGTAGCTTTACTTGTCCTTGTCCTTGTTCAGTGTTAACTAATCTTGTGATGGTTCCTTTCTTCGAGAACCTCTTTATAAGTCTGAGCTGTATGATAAATTTTGAATTTTTCCATTGTTTGTCTGGAAGAGGCAGACAGCAGCCTGTAAGACAGTTTACTCTGCAGCTGGCTGTCCTGCACATGTGGTGGACCAGCAGGATTTGAAGGGTGTGAAAATGTTCAGTACACGTGTGACATTTACTGTCAGTTTTCTCTCCCTGAGAACTCCATCCAATGCACCTGTAGTTGTCTGCTATGGTATCTCCATTCTTTCTTTGTGAGCATATTTTTCTCCTGTTATACTTGTCTGTTTCTGTAAAGAGTGATTTTCTTTTTTAAGGGCACGTCGTGCCTCATTCTTGAAGTGAGAGTTGTGTGGCATACCGTGATTTTTCCTTCTGCATAATTTTTTGCCTGGTTCTGTGCTCTTAAATTTTTTTTTTTCCCCCCCAGTTAAAAGCTTTAATCTTTGTGAAGACTAAAGAACACGATAGGCTAGGCAAGGTGAAGTGAATCCTGGAATTGCCTTGCCGGAAAAGTTTCCGCTGAGCCTGTGGCTGAGCTGATGCAGCGTGAAAATACAGAGGGGCCTTTCCTTCCCTGTCCCTCCAGCTCTTTAGGAAATGTTATTTTCAAGCCACCCCAGGCAGGCTGACGTGCTCCAGGCGGTGTTTTTGCGGGAATATCCCGGGATCCCCGCGGAGCTCTGGGACACCGCGCGGGGGCAGCAGAGCCCGCGGCGGGTGGGGGTTTAAAAAAAAAAAACAAAACCACCAAACCATCAAACCCACCAAAAAAACCGCCCAAACCACCACTAACGAACCCCCGGACCAAAAAACCCGCAGCGTGCTTGTTTCCTTCGTGGTTCCGGAGCGGCAGCCGCCGTTCCCTGGGTGAATGTTGGTAAATGTTACATTAAAAAAAAAAAAAAACACACAACGTTTTTTTGAGTCATTTGGTTTTAGAGGGACTTATTTTGGAGAAACCTTGCTATTTATATCCAGTTCACTGCTATTGCCAGTAGGTATTTTCATTATCTGACCAAGTCCCATCCTGTGACAGGTTTCTGGTTTTGCCTCCTGACACTCCAATTCACAAGGTCTTTAATGTCTCACCCTAATAGCTGGATTTTATTTTTTTTTGTTCTTTTACATTCAGTTGAAATTCTACACATGCCCAAAGAATCCAGGGAGATTGAAGACATTACACAGCCATGTAAGATTTTGAGTACCATGTTATTGTAGAGGGAAGAAAATCTAGATAATTCTAAAATTTATAGGAAACCAGGCTTTGTTACTTCATTTATTTACAGAACAGCTTGCTTTATTTAAAAGACTTCTGCTGAGGAGAAAGAAGACAAGTTTTAGCTATTTAATCTTGTCTCATGGGTTTGTGCTGTGGAGAAAATCTGGTTGCTTTTAATCCTGAGATCATTTTTTGCAGGGGTTGAAGCAGAGAAGGAGAATAAAGAATAAAGATACATTTGGTAATTTGAATTGCTTTTCTTCAGGTAGAATGTCTGTGGGAACTGAAGACCAAAAAATGCTGGAGTCCTCTGCCAAGGGATGATGACATGTTTATAATTTTGTAGAAATTACAATGAGACTCTTAAGAATTTATCTGGGTTCAGAAAATAATTTAGTATCTGTATAGGGGTTGGAAAGACTTCAGAGAGTGTGACTAACCAAGATTTTAGAAAGCCAGATTAGGAAGGATAATGAATAGTACTTCAAGGTATTAAATTTCTTTATGTGAATTTACTAGGAAAAAAATATATTCCGATGGAAGCTGTGCTTTTCCAAATGTTTCCTATGTTGTAAGCACCTGGAAGATCAAGTGCACATATTACATTATTTCTTTGAAAGCAACTAATATTTGTACTTCTTAGGTTTGCATGAGGTAACTGTTGATATAAGATCAGCTTGAAGATGAAAGATTTATTCTAGCAAAGCGGGGCGAGATTTGGAATTAGGCTTGGGAAATAAATATTCAGAATTAGCCTGTGGTTGATGCTGGTTTCTTTTCTGCTACTTTCTTATATCATTGTTTTGAAGCTCAGAAAACCTTAATAATGCTCCATCTTCTGGCTCCATTTGATCCTGAGACGTAAATTAAGGCTGGTTTGGAGTGTGACCAGTCAATCCCTTCCTGATTCATTTTTGTAGCAAATTAAGAAGGCAGTGGATTTTTCTCTGGAGCAGAATCTCCGTCTCTGTCTTTATTCTGTTGTTTAAAGCAGAGTCCTTTGTGCCTCTCTCACCTGAATTTTTATTTGTATATTTCTCTCTGATTCCATTTAGCCATTATCATTGCAGCTTAGTAGTAAACAGAGCTCTTTTACTAAATATAACTGTGGTACACTCACAGTTGTGTGCATACATGTGTACACATGCAAAAAGTGGAAAAAAACCCATTTTCATCTTGTGTTATGTGTCCAGATATGCTAAGCTGGAAGAAAATAAACCTACATGGATTTGTTTTAATGTCCAATCCTTTCAGGTTTAAAATATTTTGAAAAATCTTAATTATTTTTAAGAACAGAGAAAGGCTTTGCGAAATTATAGCATAATACTAGTTGAAAGGAATGTAAGGAACTCTCTCTCCTGGTCAGTGCAGCATCAGTTATTTTGTTGAGACCTTTTGTTAAGGCCTTTATCCAGTCAGGTTTTGAAAACTTCCAAGAATGGAGTTTTTTGGAACACAACCTTTCTGTACAGTGTTTTCCAAAGTTTCACTATCTTTATGGTAAACCGACTTTTATTTACATCCAACAGTTGAAATCTCTCAGTTCAGCTTCTGCCCACTGCCTCTCATCATCTCAAAACCAGGGGTTTCTGTTTTCCCCTGCAGCTGCTGCGGGGCTGCCCTTCCGTGTCCCCGAAGCGCTGACTTCTGCAGGCTAAACAAGCTCCTTCCCTCAGTCCCTCCTCGTAGGCCTTGTGCTGGTGCCCTGGGGTTGGATCATCTGCACAATCCCTTGTTTGTCTGGAGCCCTCCCCTAGAGACCGAGCATGATGCAGTAGAACAGAGGGCTCATTGTCATCCGGAGAGCTTTGTGGTTTTTAATTTGGGTATCCCCGTGCCCCCTGGCCTAAACTTTTTTTACTGTTTTATGTCAGTGAAATTATTCCATGTACTTTTGGGTATTGCACCTTCTGGTTCTAAGACCTCTTTATTGTGCCTGTGCTGCACTGGAGGTGCATGTAGTGGAGTTTGTTGAAGAAATACCAGACCAATGAAGGGGCACTTAACATGGAATGTATGATATTGAATATGTTGAATATACAATAACAATGCAGATATTGATGTTGCTTCCACAGAGGCCTTTTGCTTCTCAGGAGGATCAGTCCAACAGCAGTCACTGTTAAGGGAGTGTAGAACAGAGTGATGAGTAGAAAAACAGACTTCAGGCACCAGGGGCCCTCTCTAGGCATCCTGTTTGATGGTGCTCTAGTGGAGAAGTTTTTTCTAACGTGTCCAGTCTGAACATCCTAGTGTGTAACTTGCAGCCACTGTCACTTCCTTCCCCTGAAGGACTTGCAGGATGGTGTGGACATTGAGTACATGTTTCATATGACTACTTTTTTTTTTTCTTAAATGCAGTTATAGGTATAAAGTGAAGACCTGAAGACAGTGTGAGAAGTGGGGTATTCCAGGATAATCAGAGCGCCCTCTCTTGGAATTTCAGAACTCAGCAGTTGAGAAGGTCAATGAGGAAAGGCAGTGGCTGTTTGTGCAATACTACTAATTTAGGCTCTGAGTGCTTGACACACAGCTGTTTGGTAAGCTCAGAATTAGAACTATTTGGAAGAGGGTGGCTGTTAGAGACTGCTGTGTAATCAGAAGTGGAGGACTGGTGTGAAGATGATGGTTGCAGGAGAGGCCATGCATGTTGTAATTGGTTCCCTCTGCAGAAGGCAGTGCTGCTGAAAAGAGCTGGACTGGGTGGGAACACTGCTGTGTTTTAACTGCTTCTGCTGCTGCCAGCTGTAATTGTTAGGCATGTCTGGCTTGTAACTAAAAATGTGGAGATATTTGGAATGTTGAACCCAGATTTGATCGTTATGGAAGTGACTATAGATTTGGGTTTGCAGCCAGTTTCAGGGGAAGTCTGCAGTGTGTTGCATCCAAAAGGAATAATGCCCTTAAAGTCCTCCTTGTGTACTTGTGTTTGGTTTTTCTAATCTTTTGAGCATTTGTATTGCATATTCTGTCATATTTCAACTTTCTGGACCTTTTTTTTCAATTCCATCTAGTTCTGCAGTTTCTGGTGTAGCACAGATGTTGTTTTCCAAACTATTTTTGAGGTAGTTTATTTTTTCAGTCAGTCATCCACACAAAGCTGTTTAAGTCTCTCCCATGAATTACTTCATTGAGACAAAAATCTCTGTGGTATAGAAACATTTGAGCTATTTTATTAGTTGTGCAAGAAGATGTGTGCTGGTGGCAACCACAGTGTAGTATATTGCTAATTTATATCCCTTTTGAATCCTGGTAACCATAGCACACAGTTATCTGTTTTTCTGCCTGCAGTGACTATACCAACAGTAGCGGTTGTCTCTTCTTCACAGCAGCTCCACTTGTCCTTGAAAGGTGAGATTTCCAAAGCATGCAAGCTAATATTCAGTAACAAACACCATGATTTCTTTTCTTTCAGTAGGAGTTGAGAAGTGAATATATTCTTCTTCCCAGGTATTTTATCTTAAAATCGGTTTTATCAGTTCCTCCTAGCCCGTGTCTTGTACACTTCATAAAACATTTTAATTAAAAAGCATTATTTGTGGTATTTCCTTTGTCCCTGTCCAGTGGGAGTTATTGGGATGAATGTTTCCAGAAGGCTTCATTTTGCACTGATTGCTGGGTGGTTCCCTTCCTACATCCTGTAGAGTGTGAAGCCTCGTCTCCGGAATGTCTGTCTGGTCCAATAAAATGTTTGGGGAATGTGTTTCTGTGCAGTCACGTGGGGTATAAATCCCCTGTAATTGCATGTTGGATGCTGTGCTCTGGCAGGATTATAAACACGTGCAGGCGTTTGCATACTGGAAGTTTCATCTTGAAGACAGGAGCAAATCCATGTCAAGAATTTTTAATTTCTCTTCTCCTCCATGTTGTTTCTACATCAAGGCAGATGCTTTTGGCTTCTCTTAAAGGACAGGCTTGAACATGTCTCAAATTTCTAGATGGATGCTGGGCAGCTGTACTGAGAAAGAAGTTAGGTTGCTGTGATTGCAACATCTTAGGCCTTAGGCTGTACTGAAAAATAATGTCTCTTCTGCCATAAAGTAGAACCCTCCTTTTTGCTGTCCTGATGTTAAAAATTGTTGAAACTTAATTTTATTTTTTTTAAAGCACTGGCAGCAGAAAGATGTGAGAGTAGCGGTGCTGAACAGTCAGTCAGTAGCTAAGAAAGAGGTGATGTTAAGTTCCAAAATACCTATTTAAGTTTTGAAAGAATAATTAGTATTTATTTTTAACTGCTGTAACTTATTTTCATATTTATGTTGTGTACCTCAGTGCCATTATCTTGCATTTTTGTACTCTGGGCACTTTGTCTTTTAGTCCAGCTACCTCACTGGCATTAAGAAACCAATGGGGCATGAGCTGGAAGTACAAGGCAGTTTCCTTTGCTTTTGTATACAGTTTAGGTACTTTGTAAGATACTTAAGTAAATATTTAATTTGTAAACTGATTGTCCTGTTTTTTTAAGTGTAGATGAATGTACAGATTTCTAGTACTGTTTATTTTCTTGATTTTTCTGATCTTAAATATTACTGCTTGTTTTACAAGTTACATTTTTTAACAATGGCTATTCAAAATCTTTTCCTTCATAGGAAATTGTAGCAAATAGTCCTGGAAAGAACTGCAGGAGATCTTTCTCTGGGCCTTAAGAAACCGTATTTTTAACATCATTTTATGCCAGCATATGTCAGAAGTACTCTATACAATCTAAACATGGAAACTTGGCCAATCTATCCTAGTGCTTAATTATTCTTCCCTGTAGACAGATTTTTCCTGATGTCTACTGTAAATCACTTTGACCACAATGAAGTCCATTGCAAGCTTTTCTGGTCCTCACCTTCTCTTATTTTAATTTTTTTTTTCTCCCCTGAACATGTGTTATGGATTTTAGGTTAGTGGATAAGCTTCTTTCAGTCTCATTTTCCTCTGATTTGGGATTTTTAATCTTTGTAGTGGAGGATTTTTTTAGCATATGATCATTGCTGCTTCTGAAGATGCTATAACTTGTGCATATGTTTCTTGGACTGTGGTACTCCAGAATGGATTTCTTTGGAGGCTCTGTCTGTATGAGGGGAGTAGAAAAATGTGATTTGCAGTTGTGCTCTAGTTCATGCTTTTCAGTGCAAAGGTGTTTCAGTGTTGTGGTTTCAGTTCAGATCAGCTTGCTGTTCACTGTAACTCGTTAACACCGTTATGTGCCCTTGGAAGTTCTGTGTTCCCTTGCCAAGATTCAAATATCTGTGTATTTGCCATACACTTGGAAGTCTTGTTGCTGTCGCTGTGAAATCTATAAAAATGTGGTTCTGTGTCAGTTCTGATGGAGACGTGAAACCATCTTGTGTGACTTTTCCTCCTTGCTACTTGTTCACATAGGCATCCTGCAGTGAGGATGCCTCTGCTTCAAACTGCACTCAGAGGCATTTTTCGCCCTGTAGTGCTCACATAGTCTCTGCTTATCCTCCCTTGCCTTGCACATGAGGTGAGAAGAAGAGTAGTGCACCCAGCTTCTGAATTTCTCTGCTGCAAAGGTGATCAGCTAAACACTGTGAGGGTGGTGTCACTTCAAGTTTTAGGGCTGGTGCTGAAGCTTCACAGTGACCCTCTGTGAATGGGTCTGGAATCTTCATCTCCGGACAAGCCTAAGGGACTCTCTGCGTGACCTCCCTGTTTCTGCTGTTGCTGTGCTCAATCTGCAGTGTGATGGCCCTTCTTCCACCATGGGATGATGGGTTGTCAGAGGATATCAGATACCTTGGGCCATTTGCAGATGGGATGTATCCCTCAATTTGCTTTTTGAAGAACCTTCTGATAGAGTATTTGGATTTCTCTGATGTGTGGCTGTTGGACAGTACGCTACTTTTAAAATCTGAAACCCTGTTTTGGCTTTACAGAAATGAACCAGAAAATACTACTGTGGTGTTGACTGACTCTCATCTTCCTTAAAGGATAGTCTTTAAATTTTACCTTTTTTTTTTTTAAATTTTTAAATTATTTTTAAGGGTAAAACCATATGTCGTTTTCCAATCATGGAAGAAGGTCTTGGGACAATAAACAGATTGACATCACAGCCAACCCAAAACATGGCTCCATAATGGGAAGAAATCAACACACTTGGAACATCCTTACAGGAAGTGAATTAATGAATTAATTCATTAACACACTAGGTAGGTGGTTTTGATGAATTGAGTGTTCCCGGTGGCCAGGGCTGGATGTCACCTTGTGCAATGCTGCTTTGGAACAGCAGAGGGTACTGTTGGTGCAAGATAAAAGAAGTTTTTTCGCACAGAGCTTGGAAAAAAGCTTTTTTTTTGCTCCTGATATATTGTTCATTGGAACTGTTGACATGTTATTACATAGTCATCTTTGGATCACTGCCTCGTCCTCATAGCATCCATTTATGGATTTACTAAGTAGTTTTGTGGACAATTCCCCAGTTAAGTATGAATGTTTTCTCGTTATTTTTGCTGTCAGAAAAAGTGCTTCAAAGATGTGTCTTCTGATACGGCTTGTTTTTCCTTCAGTGTTGTGGAAGGACTGTTCCTTCTTTGTTCTAGATCGAGGAGTTGATTGTGCTGGAGCTTTCCAGAGAGTTTTTCTTCTGGAGATAAAGTATAAAAAAAGAACAGTGGAGGTTTGGGGACCAAGTTGCAGTTATTCCCTCTCTTGTGTTGGACAGCCTTAATCTCTCCTCCTGTGTTTTATTTACCACATTCTTGCGTAGTCTCTGGCTGCTGTTCACTAGAGTTGGGTTTTATTAGAATGTCAACAGGTGGGCTGTTATTTAAGACCCGCTTTTAAGGAATGTTACCACTTTGCCAGGGATCATTTCAGTTCTGTGGAAAGGACCTGAGCTTTCCAAATCTTAAGTTTCCTGGGGTATGGTTACGTGGTATATTGATTTTTGTGGCAAATCTGCTCTAAGTGACTACATGGTAACAGTTTTAAGGACTATTTTTGTGCTTCAACCAAACCCCTTGTTTTTACCACTTACCTTGATCCACCTGTTTCTGTTCACCTGGTGGTGTGGCAAACAATGCTAGCCTGCTCCAAACCAGCAGAAGACCAAAATGGAAAAGCTTTTTGCCAGTTTGACCGTTCAGCCAGAGGAGTTCTTGTGATGGCTCAAAGAAAGGGACACGGGGGAAGGGGCTGTTTGGGGCTGTGGTGGGAAGCTGTGCCTTCTGTGACATCACTATTTAAATTTTCACTGGCAGAATGCAGGGCATTAATAATCCACCTGCTTGAAATCTTCTTATGGGTGAAACTCGAGGGGGGAGTTTGTGGGTGCAGGACACATCAGTCATGTTGAGTACATTGAAACAACTGTAGAGAAACTGCCTGGATCCTGCAAGCTAACTCAGGTTAATTCCTGGCCAGAACACTCCAATTTGCACGTTGTTGTATTTAACTGGCTGCTTCTCTTGTGAAAGCCAGTAGTAAAGAACAGTTTATTACGGGTAATAGTCATGACCTCAGCAGGACCATTGAATTTTCACTCCTGGACTCAAATAGTAGCCATTAACAATATATTTCATTATCCTGGGAAGGAAAATCTTTGTAAGTGAACCTTAACCTTGTAGTTATTACATTTATCCTGTGCTCTACTCGGGATAAATTCAGTTTCTCACTTTGAAACACATTATTAAGACTTCTTGCCTGGCATGGCATTGCCAGCAGACTGGAAAGTTTGTCTTCTTTGCAGTTGACTCCTCTGCATTTAATTTGTTCTGAGTCAGTCTCAAGTGAGCGGCAGAACTTGCACTAAAACCCTGAAAGCAATGCTGATATAGAACAGGGGTGTTTCACAGTCACAAAATAGTTGAGACTCCAAGGCACCCTCATTGTGCTCTTGTGGTTCTTTCTTACGTTTGAACAGAATTTTTTGCTTTCCAGTTTGTTCCCGTTGCCTCTTGTCCTTTCACTGGGCACCTCACCTCTGAGTCCATCTCTGCCGCCTTTAATCCTTTCCATCAGGTTACATTACTAAGATCCTCCTGAGCCTTCCCTGTTCAAGGCCGAACAATCCCAGTTCTCTCAACCTTCCCTCACGGCAGATGCTCCAATCCTTTAATCATCTTAGCCTGTTGGACTCTCTCCAGTGTCTCCCTTGCAGTGTGGAGCCCAGCAGTGGCCCCAGCCCTCCAGCAGTGCCCCCCCAGTGCAGAGCCAAGGGAAGGGCCCCCCAGTCCCCCTCCTCATGTATCCCAGGGTGGTGTTGGCCACCTTTGCAACCAGGGCACATTGCTGGCTCAGTTCAGCTGCTCCACCCGGATTCCCAGGTCCTTCTCTGCAAAGCTGTTTTCCAGTAGGTTGGCACCCAGCCTGTAAGGCATAGTTATTCCTCCTCAACAGCAGAACTTTGCATTTTTCTTTGCTGATCTTTATGAGATCTGTCTGCCCATTTCTCCAGGCCTTTTCCATATTTTTTTTTCTCAGCAGGAGGCCCGTATTTTCCCTATCGTCCTTTTGTTGCTAAATTACCTGTAGAAGTGCTTCTTGTTCCTCTTCACATCCCTCTCCATTTTCAACTCCAGGCAGGATTTGACCTTCCCAAGCCTGTCTTTTCACACTGGGGCAGTGTCTCTACATTTGTCCTGGCTCACCTGACCCTACTCCCACCTCTTGTGTGCGTTCTTTTTATGTTTAAGTATTGTGCCTTTGTATGATTTTCTGCATGTTGGCTGTATGATTCTTGAGCTTGGAGGAGGTCATTCTTCAAAATCAGCAAACTCTCCTGAACCTGTCTTCTCCCAAGGCCCATATCCTGTGGGTTTCTGTGAAGCAGGTCCCTGAATTCTGCTCTCCTGAAGCCCAGACTTATGATCCTACAATTTGCCTTGTTTCCTTTGCCTTAGTTGTGACTTAAGGCTTAGTTCCCTGACTGCCCTGACTTGAGTGTCAGTAGCATTAATATGCCAGTCTGCATTTATTGTGAGTTGGCCAGGTTGCATGTTTTAAACTGAATTGGGGTGTTTGTATCGGATATTTATATCTTGAATGAGCCAGACAGACCAGCTCTGGGTAAGTGCTAAATGTTCCTGCAGAAGGCTATACTTTCTTTTGGCATGTTCTTAACTTATATTTACTGATATTTGTTCCTTTGTTCAGTTGGTCTCATGTACCAATGCTGGTACTGATGCCATTAGTCTCTCTGATTCCAATTGCTGGACAGAGATTTACTTTAGAAAAAACCTTCCATCTAGTTAGATGTCATTAAAGTTACTCCCTTGCTAGACCCTTTCCTATTCCCTTAATGGGGCTTATATTTGCACAGCCTGGCCATACCCTGGGTTGTTCTGAGATCATGGTGCATTTCTTCCTGGTAAAGCTGTCCTACCCTGTATGTATCCACAACAGAAAAACTGCACAACCAGCCTAGGAATTATGTAGGCTGTTCTGTTTGTTACAGCTCCAAAATCCATTCAGTATCCACGTGGCCATTTATAAGTTTCATGTACCAGAGGTATGGCCAAGGTACAGTGGGATTCTGGCAAGAGGTCCAGCTGCTTTTTCAGGAGTGGCTTTCTCATTGGAATTTATCCCATACCTTTCCTCAAGTTCTGCATCTTCTCCCCACACCCCATTATCTGTAGGCAGTGGCTGTACCTGATGATATTAAAGGAGAGTGGATACAGTGCTCTTGAATGCTGTGCTTCTGACAGATCCTAGTTAGCATCCAGTATTCCTGGTCATCACAGATGGTGAAATACTGGCAAAAATGCTTGCAAAGTGATTTTAGAAGGCTCTGCTTGCTGTCAGTCACTACTGCCAAATTAGCTTAATTAAAACCAGCTGTGGGAGAGTGCTCTGCTGCAACTGATAACTCTTATTTCCTTCTCTGGAGTGTCACTGGGCCCGGGGCTGGTGATAACGAGCTGCCTGGATGCAGTGAGGATCTTAAGGTGGTTGCAGTTCTCTTCCATATGTGCAATTTTGAAGTTGGCCCTAAATCCTGCTTTTGGCCTGCGTTTTTCCATATGGAGTCCTTGGCCTTGAGATGCTGGGCTTTGTGTATCACCTTGAATAAGCACCTAGATGGTTAGTGTTGCCATTACTTGATTTGGTTCGGGAGAGTTGACGGGAATGTTTGTTTTAGTGTGGTTTAGAGGGAATGTCAAGGTTATTCTGCCTGAGAAAGATGCTCTGTTCTTAAAGTTTAAAAACCTCACAAAACCAAAAGAAGCTCTTCCCCTACAGCCAAACCCTGACTTTAAAAACCAACAGCTTTAGGCCATTTGGAAACATAGAGTTTGCTTTCTCAGAGTGGTCAGCAGGCCTTTGTGTTTTGTGAACTGCTGTCTCAGGCTTCTGCAATATTCTTCTTTTGCAGAATGCCCTGTTCATTGCTGTCTCCCTTCACTTAATCCTCTCCTCTCTTTCCCTATCATCTGTTCAGCTGTGCAGGCAATTTCACAGTCAAACTTGGGGCCAAAAAGTTGCCAACATTGATGACTTGTCACAAACCAAGAAGAGACCATTTTCTATTTCTGAACTGATCTCAGACCTGCCAACATCAAGCTGTTGGGTTTTTTTGCCAGTCAAATCAAGTTGTGTTAGATGAGGCAGCTGTTTTAGAATAAGGTTAATAAAATGACTGTTGCCTTTTATAAGGAGTTTTGCTAGTGGAGTAGTCCAAAATTTGTGAAACTCTAAAATTTGTGAATCCCAGTGAGCCTGTGAAATCCTGGCTGGGAACACACTTCAGCAGGTGGCTGGAAATGCTAATAAGGAATGGAGTCTGTTGTGGAACGCTGTGGAAGTTTTGTCTTTCTGAGATTACAGTGGATTTTCTTTGTGGAATTGAATTAGAACGGGAGTTGCTCTTGGCATCTCTCAATTTCTGAAGTTTCAGCTTTTGGTGAAATAGAGTTGGCAGTTTCACAGGATCTTAATAAAAAAAAAAATTGTTTTGGTGATGCTGCCACTACTGGATGCTGGATTACTGTTTCTGAGCAAGCTGTTCCCCTGTCATGGTATTTTCATTGGAATAGTCAGTTGATGTGGGTTGTTTTTTTCTTTCTGTTTTTGGGGTGGTTTCTTTGTTCAGTTTTGTTTTCTAGAGGCATTTTTGTTTGCTTGTTGCAAACATGCAAGAGACTTTGTGGCTTTCCCAAACAGGGTCACCCAGTATGTTTGGATGCAGCGTAGTTTTCTGGTAATTTACTGCCTATTCCAGTTTTGCACACAAGCTTTGTGTCACTGCAAGCTTCAGGCTGATGGTCAAAGATCTTTTAAATACAATTTATCCTTGGACAGTAAATATTCTTGTAGCTGGAGGTGAGACTGGCACCTTTTTTTTGTCCTTTTGGTCCTTAGAGGAGTGGCAGCTTGGTTGTGCTTTTAGTTGCTGCTGACTTGGAAACTTCACTGTGAGTTATTTTTTTAAAGAAGGCTGGCTTGCTTTTGTACTTGTACTACTTTTTCAGTGAAGTGCTCAGCAGTTTAATTCCATCAATCCTAGACTGGAACCAATGCTACTTCTTATTTAACCTTCTGGATGCCTTGGAATTATTTTAATTTTTTTTTCTCACTGGCTTTTTTCTCTTCCAAGTGCTGATTTAAAGGGATTCATTGTATTTTTGTATGTGGTGTGATAGGAGGAACACTTTTCCTTTAGATTGTCTCCAGCTGTATTTGTCCAGGGGCTGGGTGGTGTGGTGATCAACTTCCACTCCTGCAGCTGCTATTTCAATAAGTTTTTCATTGTCCTACAATTTCTGCACATGGAAATGAGGCACTACTGACAGGATTTAGTCCATCTCTGGGTTATTTTTCTTATGTTTTTATGAAGCTTTTTTTAAAAATTCAAATCGAGCACTTCTGTAAAAGAAAATAATAGGAAATGAGCATCCCTATATGCATTGTTCAAAGTTACTGTGATTTTGGGGGAGGGGAGCTTTTTTTGATGCTTTTTCCTCTTGAGTATGGGAGCTTTCATAGTCAGGCAGATACTCTGGGAACATCTTTATTTCTGATTTGCTTGTGTTGATGTTTGGCTTAGGACGTGAAGGCTTTTGTGTAGACATAATACCCTTTGTGGGCCAGTTAGTGTGTCTGTAAGGTAAAGACAAGCTGAAGGCACAAAAGCTGCTCCTCAAACCATTCAACTGGGGAAGAACTTATGCTCAGTATCTCCCTATGTACATCCACTACCTGTGAAATCACGTACTCTTCAGATTTTGGAATCAGTTGTGGCGATGCTGTTAAAAACTATACAAATTCCCCCAAACTTCCCCCCTTGGCCCCAAACTGCAAAAAAACGTGAGTGAAAAATGGATCCAACAGACTTTCTGTGCAGTATCACCTTTCATGATAATAAATGATCTAGGTCGTTGTAATGCAGAAGAAATTCAGACATGGCCATTTTCTAGAGAAGATGCCTACGAGGCACTTGTATTCAGAAGATGTTTTATGCTCATACACTTTTCTTGTACCTTCCTTCTTCCTGTCATTTGCTTGTGCTCTGGGCAGAGATGAGAGAGATGACAAGTATCCCTGTAAAGCTGTGCATGTGACCTTGCTGGCAGTTATTCTGGCAGCTGGGACAGATGTTGTGTGCTTTAAGGCTTTGGGAGGCTTTTGACCATTGGCTTAATATCGTAAGTTGTAGATCATTTTCAAACAAACTCAAGAATGTGAGCTTCCTGATGGGAAGTATTTGTATTTCTGCTTTTGAGAAAGGAGGGGTTCCTGAGCGCTGGCTCGGAAAAGCCAACACACAGAAAAAGGTTTTTCCATGTGAGGGAGGAAAAAATAGTTGAGTGGTTCCAGTAGGCTTAAAACCCAGACAAGGCTATTAAAATAGTTGTTGTCCTGATTGTCATTAATTGCCTGCAGATATCTTTATTTATGTAAAACAAGGAATAATGTGCATCAGCCTTCCAGAGCTCTCTGATAGTTGTGTGTAAGTTTAAGACACAGCTCTTAGACTGTGTTTTGTTAAGGTAAAATCCCACGTCCATATTTAATAAAAATGCAACAAGAGTAAAGCAATTTATTTCTAATTATGAATGCTTTAGATTTTATAGTATCTAAGCGAACAATATATATTTTGTTTGCAATATGAAAATACAGAATTAATTTTCTTTGTGCTGTGTAATTCCCCAACTGCCAGTATCCATTTTCTTTCTTGCCACATGGATTGTTATCTTAGAAGAGAGAAATTCTACTGTTTTGTAATTTATTGTATGTTCCACTGTGGAATTTGGGACTAGACTGACTTCGTGCTACAATAATAGTTCAAACTAAAATATAGAGCTTGGCTTAGGAGATCACAACCTCCTTAAAATACTGGGATTACTGAAAGGATTTCTCTCCATCGGGGAAAGAACCTCTTGGATACCAGCTTTCTTGGTAGAGTTTGGCCTGGGTGTTTTTGTGACTTTATGGAGTTCTGTACCTTCTCCACAGTTGTGTTCCTCAAAGCCGTGTATATTTTGATTCAACACCTACAGCATCCTGATCTCCCCTTTTCCTTTGTATTTGGGAACTGTCCATCTCTCTTCTGGAAGGAGCAGTGGGAGAGGCTGATGCTGTTGGCCATCCCCTGGAACAGGGAGCTGTGATGGACACAGAGGAGCTGCACATGTTGGATGCTCAGCGTGTTGGTCACGTCACTGCGAAGTTATGTAGTAGATCCGAATAAATACTGATCTTATGAGTAAAACATACCAGCCCTTCTTGCTACCAAACAGTTATTTGGGCCCTGCTGAAGACAATAGCAATGTAATATCCTTCTGAAGCATTTGCCAGCTGGCGCAGGACACCACATCTTTTCATTCCATTCATTCATTGCAGAATAAATAAAATTGGCACGCTCAGACCGTTTTAAAAATACATCTGTTCAGAACGTGAGTGTTGTTCCTTCTGCAGTTCATTTGCCACTTCACTACAAATGCCCCGATGAAAAAGGAGCAGTGCACAAAACAGCAAGTGTAAAGGTTGGTTAGGTTCCATGAAATTCATAAATATTCGTTAAAGAAATATTACGACATCTTTCAAGTTCTGTATCACTAAAAGAGCTGTATTTTCAATTAAATTACAGGAAATTGAGAGGTGATAGAGAATTACTTTCTGTTTACAATGTAACAAGTAGATCTCCACGCCACATTAAATTCCCCAGACAAGTGATAATACTTTGCTATATCTATTCTTGGCTCTCAAGCCTTTTATCCAAGGGTATTTGGAAAAAAGTAGATTGTTTATTTTTATAGATGAGAAACAATTTAATCAAAGGACTTGTTCAGGGCTGCAGGGGTTATAGCAAAACTGCCCCTATTGGCTGTGGTTTGGTTTGCCCATGAGTTTGCAGGGACAAGCTCTGAACCAGCTGTGCCTGCCCTCCCCAGAGCAGAGGTTGTGCTGAGCCTCTGTGGGCTGTGTCAGGGTTCTTGGTGTGGAAGCTGGATGGCTCCAGGCTGAAGCACAAAAGGGACCTGATGTCTGGACAGAGTGGAGGGCCAAGGAGTTCAAGTTCAGACCTAATCTTGGCTATGAAGTCAGCTATCAATAAAACAGTTGTGTTGGGTCAGCCACGGAAACAGAGAGAGAACCTACTGGCCTTCTTTAGTACTGTGTGCTTTATAGTGGTATTTAAAGAGATACTGACTAGAGCAACAGTGCAGAAACTTTTCACTTTGTACAGTGCATAAGTGAATTAATATTTAGATAAGAATGAAATTTTTCCATTCTTAGGATATTTCACAGTGATGCATGTTCCCAAATGAGGGTGAATCTTCCCTCACAGGTACATTATCTGAAACAAGCACCAGCCTGTTCCCACACCTCTCTACTGAAACAAGTACAGCCGGGTGGCACACAGAACAGGAATTCAAATTTAGTGCAGCCTTGTTTTAAGACAATTTATTAAATCCAGAGTTTATTGGAAATGTTCTTTTCTTCACAATAAGATGTTTCCTGTTGCTGAAGATGTGTCTTGTTGTCGAGTGACTTTTTCCTTCCCATAAAGGGACTAAGTTTGAACTTTGAACTTGGGTCTCCTATCAGTTGCAGACAGCACTGGACTGAAACTCTGCATATGTCTTGCTTGCCAGAACTTGCAGTCCCTTTATTTGCTGCTATTCTCTGTCACATCTGTGATTAGGAAGCGTGCCTGTGCTTCGTGTGTGTCATCATCATATATTCCTTATCTTAGATATTGAAAATGTTAGAATTACACTGCTCAAACTGAGTAAATTGCTTAGCCCTTCCCTAAATCCATCTTCAGCAAATAAAACAGTGCATTGGGAAGTGAAGATTGCCCTGTCAAGTAGTTTATAAGTGCAGGCAGTTGTTGTGTTTTACTAAATCTGAGAAAGGAGGTTCATGCTTCAGGTATCTGAGATCTCTGTGAAACAGAATTGAAATTATTCAGTTCTGTTCAATTCCTTGGGTATAAGAATTATCCAGAATGTTACATTGTCATGATAAGAATGGGTCTTAGTCAAAATATTTTTTCTTTGGGGCGGGAGATGTTCTAAGGCAGATCTTCTTGCCAAATGAATCCTAACAGTAGCATGTTTTTTAAGAGTGGCGCTACTTTTGTGAGCTTCATTTCCTGACTAGATAAAACATAAAAATAATTTTTCTTATTATTGATTTCTGTGTCAGCAAGTTATGAAGAGTTTTATGCATTAAGTGTTTCTTCTCTGGTATGTGTCATGTTCTAGAATATTGATCTGAAATAGAAAATAAATTTTGATGGCTATTGGGGTGTTTGATCCTGTCCTTTTCAGTACTCAGCAGAAAAAGGGAGACAGCTGAATGACAGTCTTCGAATTCTGCAGTAAAAATAAAGCACCTATTTTTTTTTCTTTTCATTCTGACTCTGAATCAAAGTTTTATTTGTTAATGGTGCTGCAGTTGCCATCCCCATTCCATCTGATGGAGCTCTGCGGGATATCTGGTCTCTGATCAAGCTCTGGAGGTAGAAATTACATTAAATGTTATTAAATACAGGTTGCAGTTCTGTAGGAGTCCGTAGGAGTATCTGGAGAGCGGGGGTATGGAATGAGCAACTTACATGGATTATGCATGGAAAGCAGTGCAGACCTCAGAGCTTGAGCGTCTGAACGAGGATGTGCCAAATTACAGCCTTATGTTATGATGGATTCTCATATTCCCTGTTTGGCTTGGCCTGTGGAGTGTATTGCTGTAATGGTATGTGGTATTGAGGCTGTGTTAAGCCTTTATTATTAAACTCTTATAACTCCTATGGGACTGATGGTTTGTGGTTTCTCAGGACCACTTCCAAAGCAGCACACAATCATGTTATTTTTTTTTTCCTGGGGAAGTTACTTTATTGCTGAAATCTGGTTTTGCTTGCCTTTTTTTTTTTTTTTTTTTTTAAGGAAAAAAAAAAAGGATGAAAGAAGTTATTGGTTCAGCTTCTTTGGTTTCCAATAGGATAAGACAAATATCTACAAATCCTTGCAGGGGGAATCTGTAAAAAGCAATAAAAAGTTAGTGGCTTCTCAGAGGGACTTACTATAAAAGTCTTAACTGAAATTCTGAAACAGCACTTAGGTAAACATACAGTTTATATACAGTTCTTGTTTAAATGTGGATTATATTTGCTGTTCTCATTCTGTGTTGCCACTGTTTGTTTTCAGTTTGTATACTGCATTTTCATCAACGATGAAATCAAAATAAGGACAGTATTTGTATTGGAAGTGGGTCTGTGTATTTGCTTTTACATGATTTTAGGAACTTAACACAATTGAATTTAAGAGCTGTTTCCACATGTGTCTCTGGTGCAGTACCCCTATGTAAAATGTTTATCCTGTGCTGTGCATCTTTCCCTTCCTGGAGTACGAAACAGTTTACTGGTCAGGATCATCACTCATTTATGAAGACCCAAATCTTAATTTATTTTTCTGTTTGGAAACTAGAGTAGTGGAAAAGATATGGCAATCAGTAAGGAGTAGCAGTTAAAGAACTGTTTTGTGTCCAGAAATGCCTAGAGCTCAGGTGCACAATATATGCAGCAAGATGAGTAATTTAATTTGCCTGTCTTGGGGATGGGGGAGTGTGGTGCAGAGTTAACTGGGCCCTGAGAAAGCTCATGGTTAACAAAACAAACAGGAGGAAGGACCTAAAATGGGGGACACTGGAGTGAAAAGTGGGGCGTGTGTGTCAGGAGATAAGGGGTCAGCAACACTTGAAGTGCATCCCTTGCCTTGAAATACAATCAGTTCACATACCTAGATGACTTAGCTGGGCTGTGGTGTAAGTGCAGAAGGAAATGTAGTCACCTCAGATTTGCAGGTTGGGGTTTTTTTTTGACTTCAGGACAGAAATCTGAAAATCTGGTTGTGTTCCTTCAAAGGCACATTCAGCTCTGTGTCCAGCATGGAGCATTGTTGGAACTGAGTTTAAATTTGTTCCCAGAGCAGCATTGGGTCTCTGCACAGTCTGTGTTGGAGCTCCTGGTTCCCGGATGAAATGGGACCCTTGTGTCTGTTCCAGAGCAGTCAAGCTGCTCTGTAAGCAGGGACTTGGGCAACACTCCTCCACACTCCAAGGGGGCTGTGATGTAGTGCATTTGGGTCGCCCTGCACAGCACTGGTTTTTGGGGGATGATGGAGCGGATTCATGTGTTGACCTGATTTGTGATGCTCTGTCTGGATGGTGGGAGGTGAGGAGAAGTGACCCAGAGCATAGGTCCCAATGCAACTTTAACCCGAAGTTGACACAAAGTGACCCAAAGCAACTTTACAGTCTGGCTCGTGAGGTCTCAGCCATCATTATTCCTGGCACTGAGAGCCTTCTAAATAAGTGAGTGTTTATGCTGTCTTCACTTCTGATGGATTGAATAAGATCCAGATTTACATTTGTATTGTGCTGTATCTTGGGGTTTCCTTATTTTCTTTTTAGAACTGCTGTAGTCACTGGAATAAAGATTGTAGTTAACATAAAAACAAGGTGTAAAAGGCTGGCACTGTGGTGTGTGCAGCCTGAAGCTGTACATATTGGCAAGTCACTGTGTGCCATATTCCATGATTTGGCATAAAGGCTGCCCTTCAGTTAGAGCAGGATAAAAAACATCTAGGCTGCTTTGTGGAAGTAGGTAGCTGAGAGATTGGGGACAGCTCCTTCAGACATGAACACCTCTTGGCACCTAAACCAAGGGCCTGTGTAAGTGGGTATGTTTTACGTTGTGCCTCAATAAGTTTTGAAAGATAAAGCCTTTGAGGATTGCCTTTGAAAGGTAGAGCAGACTCAGGGGCTTGGGGAAAGGCACTGGGCACAGACTGAGCAGCCACTTTGTCTCAGCAAAAAGAAGTCTAGAAAGTCTGGAGGATTTTGAACTGATGACTGGAAGAGATTTGAAGCTAGAAGCAAAGAAACATTTCTTCTTATGTTTGTGAAAGCAGGACTTGGTGTATTTGCAATAAATCTGGCTTGCCTCAAAGAAGAGCTTATTTCCATCAAATTCTGACAGAAATAACCTGTTGTTCTGAATTTGGCTGAATGTGAATAGCTGTCTGGGTAGAAGAAAGGTGACACATGATTATCTTCTCAGCTTTTTTCAAGTTTATAGTATCTTCCCTTTTGAAGTGCTAGTGCCAGAAATAAACACAGTGTTTTAATAAAGATCTATGGTTTGTGCAATTACTTGTGCAGGTCGAGGGGGAGTTGACTCTAATAGAGGTTATTCACAGTGAATTTGATGTGGAAACTGTGAAACTAGTAGTTGCATGGAGGACTGGCTTGGAAAAGGGAGCTTACTTTGCTTGTAAATTAATTTTTTTATATGAGGAAGATAACATTCTTAGTTAAAGGAATGAAATATTATACTATTTTTGTGGGCTGCAATAATGGTATTAATTTGGTTCTTGCAGTGCTTTTCAGCCATTCTTAGATAAGTCCTAATATTTCATGTGCAGTGTTTGAATGCAAAAGATACTGTAGGAAAATTAACATTTAAATTTGGCATTAACTACAAAGCAATACTTCATGATGATAAAAATCTCAACAGTTTTTTAAAAGTAGAACCCCACAGAGATACTTTAGAATTGATGGCAGATGAAGTTAATGCAGTTAAAATGAATTAAACTCCTTGCTATTTAGAATAATATAATGATGTCTGAATTTTATTCCCAAAAGAGGAAATACAGTTGTTAAGTCCAGATGGATTTTTGTTTTTACTGGAGTAAGTTTTGAGACTAGTGATATCTTCTTTTTTTAATGTTACTACCATACCGTTGGAATTGAGACAGCATAGACCTTCTTTTTTTAAATCGTTTTAAACCCAGTTAAGTTAACAGTCTTACTGTGTTTATTTTGAAAATTAGCACTTTCATATTGAATTTTTAAGAGTTGGAAAATAAGCACGAGGATGATGTACAGTGTAGAGAAGCTCGGTCCTGTGTCAGGGTATTGTCAGCTGTTACACAGTAGCTGTCACTGTGACTGTCGCCTGCCCAAATTTGGGGGGATGCAGCAGGAGCTTAAACTCTTTGCAGCAGGCTAAGTCTGCTTGGGCTTTTTGCCTTGCACTTGAGGGCTTGCACCTTGGCAGCATTTGTGGTGCTGCAAATGATGTGTGATCAGCTGAGCACATCTGAAACCTAAGTTAGAAAGAGAAACCTTCAAGGATTCAATCTGTTGATTTAGCCGAAGCTGAAAGGCAGTTCTGCTGTTGCTGTGTCAGTATAAAGCTTCTCTTTCCATAAAATTATCGATCCTGTCGTGGTGATCTGTTCTTTTTTGTGTTTTACTCATTCACAAGTTGTCTCTTAAGTTCTGGACCCAATTCTGCTCCACTGGTAGTGGAGTAGAATTTGGTAGGCTTGCTCCTTCGGTTAGGATTGGCATGAAAATAGATGGCAAACCATGAGGCTTACTACCAAAGTAAGTGTTAGCTTGTCTCAAGTAAGCATAAAGCTGAGGAAAAACCCACTGTTCAGCATAATACCATATTGCAGCTCCACTTGGAACAGAACATCAAATTATTACCAATAATTTTGCAAAGAGATTCCAGGCTGGAAGGGTGGTATACGAGGAAAATGAGTGATCATGAGGTGAGCTAAGTGCAAGCAGGCAGTAAGGTATTCTGTGTGGCCAAATGTTGTCGCATATATAAAAACTAGGAACTTTAAACCACAATTGACAAAAAGGGTGCCCCATCATATAAAACAGTGACAAAAAGTATTGGATGTTAGCTGGTGAGCAAGAGTTGTCATTGCAGTCATGGATAAAGAACTGCTGTGATCCCCAGATGGGGATAAAAGGGTATCGAGTAGAGAGGTTATATTTTCTTGATGCTTGGCACATGTGCTGCATAAAGGAAAAAGGTGAAGGTTACTGATGAATTGAAATGCATTGAGTTGGGGAACCACTAGTGTGAGTAAAGATGTGGGAATCATGGTGAAAAGTGCAAAGGGCTTGTCTTAGCAAACAGTGTCAGGGAAGAATTGATCATAACAGGCAAGACCCCTAAATAGGACAAAATATTGGTAATACATTTGATAAGAAAAAACTCTCTAGTCCATCAGTCAAAACATGTTATGATTCAGTTTTGGTAAGGTCAACCAAGCTTATTAGTCATAAAATGAAATTATTTTCAATGAATTCTAGCTACTCCACTGGGTAATGACACTGCATACTCCGCTGTTCTGCCTTTGCTAGATTCCTCTTGTTTTGTCTGGTTGCTGAAGAAGTTGTTCTGCTTCCTGGCAGAAGGGAGCACGAGGCATTACTTAAGCAAAATAACAAAAAAAAAATGTTACGGCAGGAAATGGTGCCGAAAAAAAAGGGGAAAATGAACTTGTACTCTTGTGTTACAGATTCAGTGGTTCTTTCCTTTGACTCCGTTGGACATACAATAGGCTCAGGTACAACGTTGTGTTCTTCTCTATCTCCCACCTCATGACAAGGCTTCTACTTAACTGGACATGGTAGCCATGTTGGGAGGCAGGCCACTGAGTCAGAGTTTTGTGGGAATCAACCATCTAGCCAAAGTGGGTAAATAGGTCCTTTCCTCAGTGCAGTGGAAGTATTCAGTTGTAGTGTGACACGAGGATTAACGTGCAGGACTCCGTCCGTTCCCCAGCCAGGCAGGTGACCTGCATCGTTGGTGATGCAGTTTGTGCTTCTCTTCTCATGTCTAAGGCATTAAGATGATGTCACCCACCAGCTGAAGAAAAACTGTCCCATGCTACAAGGAGAGTTTCTTCTCAGCTAAACAAACATTCGAGTTATCTGGGGAAAGACATCAGGAATGCTTCCAGGAACGAGAAGGTGAAAGAGTCGTAACTAAAAAAAAAAAAAAATAGGGCAAGAAACTTCTTTTTTTTTTTGGGTGGAGATTGACCAGCGTTTTGAAACCCCAGGGCAAATCCTTCCCAGTCTAATTTCCTTTGGAACCTGAGCCTGACCTTCAGTTAAAGTGAACCAGAAATCAGAAATTCTTTTGTGTTGGGGCCACTTCATTAAATCAGTAACTGTCCATTGGACTGTGTGTAATGCACAAGCTGCAACCAAGGCACAGCACAGTGAGCATGATACTTAATGAAATTCAGTTTACAGCGTATGTATAATGATATATGAAGGGCAAGGGAAAGCCTAAGAATTGTTCTTTTAATGTAAAAACCCCTAAACACTTAAAAGATGGGGGTATTTACCATCTTGCAGAAAAGATAAAACCTTCCCTTGGATTATTTTTTATTTTATCTTGCTTGCCAGCCTTTCCTCCTAGATTGATAGGGGAAACATGCTGCCTTCCAACATAGCACCTGTCTTCTGCCTGCACAGTTTGAAAGAGAGCCTGCTGCCTGACACTAACAGCAAAGCTTGAACACATTTCTGATTTACTAACCCCAGAGCCTAGTGGAAGTAACTTTGTTTTAAAACACCCCAAATGTTTTCTACTCTCCCCGTATCTTCTCTAAAACCTATATCTGGAAATAGATCTATTCTGGATGCATGGTCTGATGTGGGAGTATCTCTAGAGTGCCAAGTGGATATGTTGTTGTGTTTATGGCAGGAAGACACCCTCTGTTAATTCTCTTTTACTAATTAATACGTTATAACTGAAGCGTGTTGTTGCCTGCCTCCTTCTGTATTGGGTGATGGTTTCTTTAGTCTGAAAAAGTAGGGAGGAAGTTGCATAGGTGTGAGGTACAAAATCTGTGAGTAAAATTCAGGGAAGGATATCTATGGAGTTAACCATAAATGCTGTGTTATGATACTACCAATAGGAAAGTAAATTTAGTTATGAAAAATAGTTCAACTGCTCTGTTTCTTTTGGATTTCTGTTAATATGGAGGGTGGGAGATAAGCCATTGGACTATCTTGGTGTGTTTTAAAAGCACTGATCTTTGTTCTGCTTGCATTTTGCAACTCAAGCTTGGATTGGTTAGGATTTAAGACAGTAAGACATGATCTTTTGCAAACCCTTTGCAACAAGACTGAATTTAGTCATTGAAGGAATATGAAGAAAACTCATATATTTGAGAAGGGAGGCTCAGAAATTTCCAGGAGAGCTGTATGTTTATTGCTTTCATGTTTAGTACTTTGCATTCTCTGTGCTGCAAACTTCACTTTGCTCTGAACTGATATGTGTTAATAAGATGTCAAGATGTGTGATGTCTGTCCAACTGAGGGATAGCTTTCCTTGTTGAACAGGAAGGAGAGAGAGAAAAACTGTGGCTATTGTGCTTCCGCTGTCCAGCCCATCTCACCTTGCTGCAGACCCAGGAAAAGACAGAGCCCAGAAAGAACCCACAGAAACAATGGCAGCTCCAGGCCCAGCCATTCCCAGTAGGTGATGTTTCAGGTTGGGGTAAGAAGGGACTAAGATTGCATACTTTGAAACATAAAACTACATATACCTTTTTCTTTATTAGTCAAAATTAAACAGCTGAGAATAATAGTCTCCCTGTTAAGACTTCATGCTGCTTAAAACTGGTACTCATTGACTTATATTTGCATATTAAACAGCTTCTTAGAATTGCTCTTTGGTACTTGCTAATCATGCCATGTGAAGGGCAATGTTTTGTTGCAGCTTCTGTATCTTATTTGAATTGACTGTTTGTCCTTGTCTTGGCTTTCCCCTTAACTTTGTCCCACATACAAATCTCAGTTTTCAGGCATGCTGAAAATCTGTCCTTATGCAACTCAGATTAATGACACTCTCTGGGTTGTTCTGCATAAACTTTCTGAACCGAGTGCTCAGAAATTCATTTGGCTGTGGAGTCTTAATGTCCTGCTTCATAGGAGATGATTAGAGTAGAGGATGTGCGAGCCAAATGTGCTTGGAGTGAGGCTGAACCGTGAGGTTCATGCCGTGGTCCAGCCTTCACAAGTCCAGATGTTTTTGTGATTCTCTTCACGGCTGTCCATTCCCTTGAAAGATAAAGTTTGAGCAGCAGAGATAAGTGTTTCTTGTGATGTCTAGGCCAATGTTTCAGCTGATACCAGAAAGGAGGGTGTCGTGCTCTGAACTTGGGAAAACATTAATCAGGACACACGGTGTTTGAGGAGACCTAGATTTCATTCACTTGCCATAGACAGCTAGTGCTACTTTTATTTTTTCTTCCCTCTCTCGTTGCTTTGTTTTATTTTGTTGCTACCAAATCAAACTTTGGACCTTGAAAGTCAGATTTATATCCCTGCTATTTTTGTTCAAGACTTTTTTCCTACCTCCTGTGTTTGAGAGCAAGTTAAATTTTTCTTCTCTAAGCCTCATAGGGTAGGAGTGCATTGAATGTGCAACTTTCCCATATGCTACTGTGCTTTCTGGAAATACTGAGGTTCTGAATACCTTACAGCTGTAGGCTTATGCTGTTGTTAGACATGTTTGATTGCAGTACTGACCACTGGTTCAAAGCAGATGTTCTCACTACAGGCTTAAAAGATGCTAGTTCTAACATCACAAGCTGCCAAGTGTGATCTAGGTCTTGTTCAAATTGTTCAAATATATTAACTTTTCTGTTGTTATTGCTTTTTTTCTATTCAATTTAATTATTAACCCTTATCGAAAGTTTGATTCGATTTATGCAAAGAAGACAGATCTTTACACTTTGGTTTAGAGTAGCATATCTGCTGCAGCTCATGTGCTTGTGAAAGCCCACGTTTCCAGATGCTGAGTTCACAATGATGGTGGAGTAATCATCTGAGAATTTAAATCTGTGCTTATTTAGGAGTTTGCTGCTAGTGATTGCTTATGTCAAAGTCCTTAACTATTTTAGGAGAAGCTGTGAGAACTATGAAGGAAACTCTCTCTGTTTTGTTCAGCTGCTGAAGATGCTCAGATAACCATTTTGTGAAGGATGAGAATAACCCTGTGTCTGTCCTCCCGAGTACAGCTCCAGAGTGAATTTGGTGACTGCTTGCCTACATTTTGGATGGAGAGTGGTATGGATGGAGGCCAGGAATAGAAATACAGCTGAAACCACGAGGTATCAAATTGGTAGAATAGTAATAGATTACTAGTATAAGAGAAAAAACGTTGGTGACTTGCAGAAGATTCCTCACTGTTCATTTGCTTTCTCAGTGTGACTCTGATAGTACAGATGGCTACAATTTCAAACTCTGATATTTCCCAGATTTCCAGGTTAGTGGAAATTAATTTAGATGTTATGTTAATTAGTAGGAGTTGTGAGGTCAGTGTTCTTGGTTTGAGAAAAGCAACTTAAATTTGAGTTTGGAGCTGATGTGGCTCTAATGTGTTGGGGTTTTTTTCCCCCTAAATTGCGTTTCTAACTGTCTTTATTACAGTAATTACATGTGGTAATGATGGGAAAGGAGAGATGAACTTACTCTGCTGCATTTTTCTGCATTCCTGTAAAGCAGAAAATAAATGGGAAATATTACATATTTTCTCTGCTGGTTTTAGTGGCTCTATTCTGCAAAAATCCTTTTCCCCTTTCATTTTTGATTAATGAAGTTCTGCTTCATTCTTTATTTCTTTGAGCTGTAGACTGTGGGAGCTGCTTGAATCTTTGCCAGTGACTGTCATGAAGCAGTTGCACAGTCCTTATGTGGCTTTGCCAGCATGTTCAGTATCATCTGTCTTCTTATTAGTGCTGTGTTCCACCAATTGAAAATACAGCTGTGAATGAGCTGAGGTGCAAATGCCAAGAAGCAGCTTTAAGAATACGTCAAATTAAAAGTATTTCAATGCGATTTTTCTCTCTCATGTGGCATCTTCTCTGCATCAAGTCAGTACAACCTGTAAGTCACTAAAAGCCAGTATGGATTATTGCTTTGTTAATATTGTTCCTGACTTTTATTAGGTAATACGATACAATTTATGGAATAAAGAATATGTTGGAAGACTCAGTAGGGCAGCATTAACTCCATGGGCCAAGTGGATTCATGGTAGTAAATGAAACTAATGCTTAGCAAAGGTTGCAGTCTGGCTTGAAACAGATGACTCTCTGGGAAAAGCAAAAGGGCATATGCAGTTCATAGGAGGAAATGTTTCATCTTCCTGTTGGAACCTTTCCGAAATTCAGCTTAAAGCAGTCAGTTGCTTTGCTACCTTTGGAGGTTGCTACAGTCTTATTAGGAAAACCAGTTGTAAGGAGATATGTACTCCATGTTAAGGTAACCAGAGCCTTTTAAAATGTAATATCCCAGAATGACCTCTTCTTTGGTTTACTGTACCTATGTTGGAGGCAAGACAAGCAGGCAGAAGACCTTCCTGATGGATGACCCATCCAGCACTACCAGCAAGTGACTGCTTACTTGTTCTTTCTGTGCCTGGGGGATGAACAGTGTAGTTGCAGTGTCTAATGGAGGAGACCCCTCTGGTGTGTTGCTTTCCTCAGGCTGTAAAGGCTGGGTCAGGTGACTTTGGAGGCCCCAATCAGGAATTACAGGGGGAAAAAACCAAACCAAACCACCCTGAAGGTGTAGAGGTAGAAATTCCTTTTGCTGCTAAATCAGAAACATTTAGGTGTCACCGAGGCACACAGGGCTTTGTGACTGAAGACACATTTCTTCCCATCCCGCTTTGAACTCACAGGTTTGTGTTTCAGTTGTGCTGATAGTGCTTGGTATATCGATTTCCACTAAATATGGCTGTTTTCAGCAGGTGCAGTACTTGGAAAATGAATATTGAGCTTGGTGCAGCAGGATTGACGTCTTTAGACAGTTTGCAGAGTCTGTGGATATAGAGAATAGACGTGAAGTTTCAAGTTTTGCTGAAAGAGTAGTTTAGCAAACCCTTTTGCTCCCCAGGAAAGAAAAAAAAAAAAAAGGAAGCCTAAGTGAAGCTACATTAAAGTTTTTGAAGAATTAATTTTTTTTCACACATGGTGGAATTGTCAAATGTGGAGATGGTTCTACACAGACATAGATTGGTGAGGTACACTTCTGTTGCTGGGCAGCAAGGGCCAAGCACTGAGCTTCACAGGTATCAGTTCTGCTGCTTTTGTGTATTTTTATGGAGCAGGGAAAGGCACGAAGGACTGGGCTTTGTCTTGCCCGTTTTCTTGGTGTTCTCCTTGATGTCACTTGGACAAACCCGGGGAAAAAGGTTGTGAAGTGTGTATGCAAAAGAGTAAATGGGGGTGAGAAGGAAACTGGAACACAGACATGCATACGGTCTGTGCAGGACTGTGTTGAGGAGCCCAGGTGGCCTCAGCTTTGCTACTTATGAACTTGGCTTTGCACTCTTTTTTTTATTCCCCAGTTATTTAAGTAGCCTCAGAAGATAATGCTTCCATCAGTAAATTCCATCACTTGACGGGGTTAAAGTGAAAATCCTTAGGAAAGGATGCAACATTAAGTCTTTGTTTATCCAGTACTGTGATTGTTCCTCAGTAATCCTGAGTGGTATTTTTTTAACCCTGGAATAAAAGGTTTCTTTTGTCCTTTTCAGTTGATCCATTTAACATGAACTTTTTTTCATTAATTCTTTCTTGTCTCTTGAGTTCTGGCAGAATTGCTTTACATCAGCTGAACTTTTGTAACTGTCCATATGTGTTTTCTCAGACCAAGGTGAATGTGATGCATTTGACCTTTTTTCATTGCAGAGTAAATAATTTTACCTGTGACCTTTGCCACAGATGTGGACAGTGGCCAAGGCTCAGTCCAGTTGGAGCCTCAGTTCTGCAGAGACCAAACTGCACTGGACAGGATGAAGTGTATCAGGGTGGTCTGAGCTTTTCTTGGTAGGACTTCTGTTTCTTGAAAATCATACTGATTTCTTTGACAAACACAAACATTTTGAATAAAATTGCTAAAATCGGACCTTTCTGCCTTCCCTCCTGTACTTGCAGTTACCAGTTAAACACAGAACTAGAACTGCATATAGCCTGTCTTTATAAAAAATAATTAGTTTTCTGTTTCTGTGGACAAAGTTATTTGTGCTGTTCTATGTAGCTGTCTGCTAAAAGGAATAGTTTCAAGTCATCAGTGAAATTGGTTATATGTAGTCTGAAAGGATAAAACCAGTGAGCCACGTTAATTCCTGCATTGTTGATTTCAGATTAGTAGCATAAGGGGAAAATTTTGTCCATTTTTCTTCTGTGTAGCTATATTGGCTACAGATGCAAAAGGCAATTTGAAAACTTGATAGATACTGTACACGGTGCTTTATGGCTTCCTGGGTGGTCTGCATGGAGTTTACAGACATTAGGCAATGCATTTCTCACTTGTGGCCTGGTAGTTGGATTTTTGTTGGATACTTGGGAGAAATTCCCATGCTAATGCCAGCATTGAATTGGGCACAGGATTTGCATCATTTTTAGAAATTGCTATGCTTGGCTGTTCTTCTGTTCATATAATCACAATTACATGCTTCATTATGAAGTTGTTTTCAGTTGTCAGATTCTTATTCAATTCTGACCTTCCCGGAAACGTAGAAATGCATTTTGTTGCTGACCTTAGATGACCTCTTGTTCTTATGGGGCACGATGAAGCTTCATTTCCCGTGTTCACTCATTTCTGTCCTTCTGTACACTGCTGGACCACACTGTCAGCTGAGATCTGTAGCTTCCTAGCCCAGGTGAGTGTGGTCCTTAGATTGCATTGTGCTCTTTTAATAATGTTGCTTTTATTTCTCATGAGCCTTTCAGCCTTTTGTGGGCTGATAACATAAAGCCTCTATCAGATTCTTCCATGGTGCTCTTCCAGTAGATGTGAACTAAGTCCTTTATTGCCTTTACTCATTTTTTGCATTAAAAATAAATCCTTTGCCACACAGCCACATATAGGTGTCTTGTCTGGAAATCGATGGGTCAGACGTGGCCTTGGCTGGATCAGACCTACCAGCATGGTTAGATCTGAAGGGAGTTCTCCAGAACTGTAACTCTTGGTGGCTCTACATTGTCCTTCAGTGCAGAGACCCCCTCATGGTGGGAGCATGAGGGAGTGTCATGATGATGATGGTGGAGGCCAACATCAAACCACAGTTAACACAGTCAGCTGGCCCAAGCTAGTTTTTGGTGGAGATGCTGGAGTATTTTTACCTTGTTCTCTCTAACTGTTTTGTCTAATATTCTGGCTCTTCTTTGTCCCACTCTGTGAAAAAGAGGGGAAATGTTTTTGTGTATCAAGCGATTAACTTGGTGAGTAAAGGCTTTAAACTAAGGTACTGGGAGGAGAAAGCAACCTATAAGAACAGAGAGGTGACGTGAGTGCCAAGGCAGGCTCTCGCCACCTCTGTTTTCAAGGGAGGAAAGGGTAGGAGTGGGACTGCCCCTTCCTCAAGCTGTGAGTTATGTGCTCGGTCCCTCTCCTGTCACCATCACACCCTGACCAAACTGTGTTTTAGATTCAGCTGTACTTCAGTTTAGTGGGTCTGTGTTTCATCTTGTTTTAATTTAAATGCATAACTCCAGACAAGTATTGCCTTTGCCTGCAGCTGGGCTATATGTGTTTGGCTTTCTCCAGATATTTGGGGCTTTATCTGTCTTTTGTGAATCCAGACCGCTTACAGCCAGAATGAGAGCTGACTTTTGGCCCCTGTATTCGTAGAGATACAGCTAAATGACATTAGAAGTCTGTAACGAGACTGATTTTTGCTGAAAAGGAAGGTAACTTTGGCTCTGTAATTTTAGAGGGTCCTAGTGTCTTTCCTGGGGGGGCAACATGTGATAGAGAATCATTTCCAAGGTAATAGTAATGCTGATTTCCAAAAGTGTCAGTGAGTGTGAGATGGCCCGTGGTGAGGGCAGCATTTCTCTGCCTGCAGTAGCTTGCACATCTCACCAGCCAGTGAGAGGAAGGAGCTTAGTTGCTTCTGATTTAATGTTACAGCTTGAAAGGATAATTTACACCCTCCTGAAAAGCAGGAACACACCTGTGCTTCTGGCTTGAAACTGGAAGTGTTATTTTGTTTTGTTGTAGTTCATACATCTCTTGGAAAGTACCCATTGCAAGGTAGTTGACATATAATTTTATAAGATTACTTTATCCCTCTGTCAGTAACAATCAGAGAACATCAAAACTTTAAACCTAGGGAAGGTAAAACTCACGTGAGAAACAAAAGGTAAATCTTGTGAAACACTGCAATGGACTCTGTCATCTGTGGTGCTTAAACTTCAACATGGATGTGTGTTCTGGTGCTTCGGTTGCAAAGCTCATGAAGTGCTGAGTTAGTAGAAAGCCCAGGATGTTGTTGTAGTTATGAGGTGATAGAATCTCTTATTTCATTTCCTCTTTTTGTATTTCCTGTTGGGAAGAAGGGAATGTTGGCTTGAATGAGATAAGACTGATGACAGGTGGGTCAGTGGCTGTAGATGTTTTTAAAAAAATAATGATACAAAAAAAAAATCAAAATCTCTTTTGCTGTTGGCTCACTATGGATGTTGTTTTTGGGAGTCAGGAGGGTTAATAAAAATTGAAGGCATATTTCTTTTTCTGGAATGGATACCTTCCTATGCACAATCCTACATGTGGAGGAGGTAAGGTTGGACAAGACGTAATTTCTTGTGGGAGGAATGAGGTGGGAGGAAGTTATGACAAAAGCAGCACATGAGGGAAACAAGACTGTCAGCACGTGGAAGGTGGAGGAGAGAGGCACAGGTGCATTTCTAACGTCAAGTACAGCAGGGATGGTGGGTGGCACACGGGTGCTGGCAGAGAACAGACAGTATGTGCCAATATCGAGTGCACACGTGTTCTGCAGCTTCTGTTACCTGAGTTATGTCAAATATAACACTTCCCTCAGGAATTAAATCTTAATGGGATTGAAACCAATGGCACAGTTTACATTGACGTATCTGGTGAAATGGTTTTGTCTCAGGTACTTTGGTTTAGGCTTTCCTGCTCTGCCGGTAAGTGATGATGTGAAAAGCTTGTGACCTTCTGCGGTAAAACTACTGCAGCAGAAATTCTGGGGGGATCTCGTGAGGAAAGCAATCTTCTGTGTTTCCAGTGAGCTCTAAAAGCTTAATAGAATTTTTTTTCATGTTGTTTCTTTTAATACACCCCGATTGGATTATCTTTTGCTTCTCTGTTTGTATTATTTTTTTATTGTATGTAGTGAGACCCAGCAGTTCCCAGTGTGAGAAGGCCACTGAGCTTAACCCAGTGAAAGGACACTACACCTTTTACTTTTTCTTGTATATCTCACATGAAGTCCAGTGTCTCTGTTTTTTGTATCAAGTGTTTGATTTACAAGATCACAGTATATTCAAAGATGCTGAATGCTAAGCTTCCATTATACAGTTAAGGATGTTATGAGTGATAACTTTGTTTCTGTAGCTGTCCCCTGTTTGTAGCATAAACTCATTTTGCGGTTTCCTATTGAACAACATCTGAACTTGAAGCATTTTTGCCACCATGAGTCACTTACTTTTGAAGAAGGGCTGCTTGATTACAAAGTTGTGTGTTGGAATAGACAAGGAATGAAGAAAAATTTGAAAGCTCTACCATGTCAGAACTTAGGAGGAATGTTTGTCATACAAATGAGTGGCAAAATTATTTGTACAGCAAACAGAAGAGCTTTTTTTATCACTACATGAGTGGTTTCAGTAATGCTTTGTTTTTATGACTACACATAGCTTGATTAATTCTGGTGATTTCTAAATTAATGATTACCAATATGTTCTCTTGCTTAGTATTTCGTGGAGATTCAGAAATGTTAATTTGGGAATACCTTGAAGTAACAATAATCTGTATTAACAGCTGCTAGTGACTAGAAATTACGATATAGCTATTTTCAGTTAGAAATAATTATTATCCTTCCATGAGGACTTGCAACTTTTTGGTTTTGATGCTTTTTGCAGAGGAGACACTTGCAGGTTTTTTGATAATGTGTCCCTTCCTTTTGTTTTACAGAATATGACAAACTGGGCTTTCTCCTGAATCTGGACTCCAAATTGTAAGTAGAACAGTAGGACTCTTCTTCATTTCTGTAGTTACAGCTTTCTGTTGTAAGCAACTTTTATGTCACCTGGGCAGCTGGCTCAGTGGACTCTCCACTTCTACCTGGGACAGCCAGGTCCTGCAGCAACCTGGCAATTATGACTCCTTTCCTTGCACTGGGCTCTGCAGGCCAGCTTGGGTTGTGGAGCACTGTCATTAATGCCTTAATAAGTGATCAAGAAGCTATAAATACCCACCTGAAGCCATGACTGTCAGTCTGCTATAGATATCCTACTGTTAATCTTCCAAATGAAAAATGTATTGAACGCTGGAAAGCAGAAGGAACGCGAATCTGCAATTCGCTGGGATGCTTAGAAGTTTATATTTCCTTTCCTCCTGTTTCTTTAAAGATGGATACTACTATTTTTGCTTGTAAACTAGAGTGGAAAGAACCTCAACACAAGGCAGGGACCACTCGCTGTGTCGGAAGAACAACACGGTGCTGAAGGGTGATGATGCTCCTCGTGCTTTTTGCCAGCACTCAAAATCGAGACTGACCTCGTTAACACTAGGGGTCAGTAGCGACCCTGTTTCTGAGGTCGGCAGCCTTGCGGTAATTTTGGCGTTGGGAGCAAAAAGACTCCTAAAAACCTACCGCTCGAAAAGGCACAGAAGCAGTTCTGTTGGCTTTGAATGGCTGGAGAACGCGTGCCCTGCGCGATGTGTCATGTCATTATAAACCCCATTCTTAAAGTTTTGAAAATTTCGTGGTACTTGTAGGGTGTAACATTTTGAGTTTAGTCTTGCTGAACGGCTTGGGAGCTTCCATAATGGAATAAAAGCCTCATAAGTGTGTCGGGAACTGGTGTTTGCAGAAGATGAGAAAGTCTCTAGGTAGGAGCTTCTTTTACAGAGGCAGCTGGATACATAAGCTCAGTTATAGGGACATATGGCAAAAAGGTAGCAGAACATGTATGAGAAGGAAGGAATATTGATTATTTATTTATTTATTTTCCCCCTGAAGGCCCTGGATCTCATTCAGTGGGCAGGAAGGATGGCGTTGACTGCACGAATAGTTTCTTTCTACTCTCATTTAGTGCAGTTTTTGTTGGGTGCTGTCTGGAACCCGTACTGGTTACAGAGTTACCAATTTTCTTTATTGAACTTTCTGTGTTGGGCCATCCTTGTGATTTAGAGACACTAGTGTATGTACCTGTACAACACTGTGGGGTGAGATGATACATTATCTCAAATTTATACATGTAGAAGTCAAAGCAAAGAGATTAATCCAAA
Source organism: Pipra filicauda (assembly GCF_003945595.2). Classification (NCBI taxonomy): domain Eukaryota; kingdom Metazoa; phylum Chordata; class Aves; order Passeriformes; family Pipridae; genus Pipra; species Pipra filicauda. The sequence continues at coordinate 3,477,095 of NW_024104498.1, forward strand.
ATTGTGGAATGGGTAAGTAACCTTTGAGTGAATGTCTTGGTGTTGGTAAGGGGAAAATGTTTCATGGGTTTTTAAGTGGTCTGATTGGTTTTTTCCAGGCTGTTTTGTGTATTTTGTAATGTCCAGTTCATTGAACATGCCCATTCACTGTCCACACACTGTTGGTGTATCCACCTGTGCTGTGTCCAAACCACTGCTTCAGTCTCACTCTTCGTACTCCTCCTTCATGCACTGCCCTTTTCTTTGTTGCTTTTACCAAGTCCCACTGAGTCTTCCTTCCCCTGAAGCCTCTGTTACATCCTTTGCTGACTTACCTGTTTGATTACAGCTCTCCAAGACATGGCCTGCTCCTTCTTGTACTTACAGTATGGGGCCAAGTGAAGTTTTTACCTGCTGGAGGGCTTCCAGAGCCCTGATTTATTTTCTTAAAACCTCCCCATGATAAAAACTCTCCAGTATTTTTGATTAAAGAACTGTTTCGTTGACTACTTTAAAAAATATCTTTATATAGCACCCTAAATGTGCATGTTTGCTTTTCAAAGCCCTAGAGTTAGTTTCTAGAAAGACTTGTAAAAAATCAGCATGATTAAAATAAATATTATGAAGTGACTTAAGGAACAAAGAAAGCAAGTATTGTGCGTAGGTGAAATCACTTTTTTTTAACTGCAATAGTCCTTTGTTGGTTTTTGGTTGGCTTTTTGTTTGTTTGTTTGTTTTTCTTTTGGTTGTTGTTTATTTGTTTCTTCCGTGTAATTAAAGCTGTCCCTGCTTTGAGAATAGACCTGATGACCTACAGAGTTCACTTCCAACCTGAATTATTCTATGACTTTTTTTTTTCTTTTTGATACCAAGGAAGGTAGAAAATAGCTGAAAATACCACAAAACATACCAAATCAATTTTGAAAGAAAAATGGGTGACAGTCTGGGGGACTTTTGCTACCATTCCACAAGTTCAGCTTGTGTGGTCAGGGTGCCAAATACGTTTTCTAAGTTCAGACTGAATTCAGTGGAACTTAGTGGTAAAAAAATACTTCTTGTTACTCAGTCAAGATGGTACCATCATAGAAGCACTTTCTGGTTAAAAAAAAGTTGGTTGGAGTTGAAAGGGATAATATGTTCTGCACTGATGACTTTGTTGGTAGAAATAATTTAATTACATCTGTTGTTCTGATATAATTGTTCTGGTGGAATTTTGCCATAGATCATAACTTTATAGGGTTCACTTAATTGACAGCATGTGAGAATCTGTGTGACTTGGAGCACTGAGGGCAACAATTAAGTTTTCTTCTTTTTTTTTTTTTCTTCTTAATCTTTCATTTGCTCAAAAATCTGTTGCTGACTGTGTTAGTTGATGTTGTAACTAATGACCTGGAAGACTAACATTTTCTACAAAGGTAGATCTGCATGAAAACTTAAGTGCTGTGACTTGCATTTTAAAAACGACATACAGAGGAAAGTGTTTGATATAATTAAGTAGTTATGTGTCCTTTTGCCTTTGCAGCTTTGGTTTTTTTCATGCATTGCTGCTTTAGTGTTCTCTTCCCTGAGGATGCCCAGGACATGTTATTCAGATATAGTACAGTCTGCTGTGGTTACAGGAATGTAATGGTTCTGTTCACTGGTTCTCCTTGAGTTCATGGAAATGGTAATGGAACCAGATTTGTTCACTTTGGAAAGAAAATCTGCCAGAAGCACTCGAGAAGTGATTTCTGTGGGAGCTGTGTGTCTGATGGATGCTGTTATGGGCAGGAATCTCACGTGGAAGGTGATTGGCCAGTTTTAAAGATACTGTATGGATGCTTCATGGTTCTGAACAGTCTTGTCGGGAAGGAGAATACTAAGGTGGAATATGCTTCCTTTCTGGTGCCTGTGCTCTTCTTTAGAAAGTCTTTTAGCTTCTAAAGGGCAGGATGATCAGGTGGGGATCGTTAATGACATACGGGATGAACAGAAAGCTGAGGACTTCTGTGGGCAACGCAGTTTATGAATTAGTTGTTCCCTTAGTCAAAACAAGACATAAGGCTCCTTGGGACCAGATCAGTGAAAAAGATCTGTTGCAAGAGGAGTTTATCCTTTAGTTATGCTTGTACCAACCATACCATCATTACCAAAATTAAGAGTGTCAAAACAAAATGTGCACAAAGTATGGGAAAGGCCAGTTGCATCAGTTCCTCCCAGGTAAAGAGGTTTCCCAAGCAGCAGAGCCACATAACCTTTTTTAAACCTATAAGAATAAAATAAAATATTTACTGATTGTGTAGAGAAAAGCATTCATACAAAAAATGTGATACAATTTGCAGGTCTTCGTTCTCAGAGGGGCCAGTAGTTCCTGAACAACTTAAAGCCATCAATCACATTAGTGACTCAGCCAGTGGATTACTAGGTGCCACCAAATGCCAAGATTTGCAGTCACTTTCTAACATCTGTGCTTGGCAACGAGTTGCATGCTTTTGTTATTCTCAAATATTTATATTGTAGTAGTTCTTTGAGGCTGGCCAGGTCTTAGAAACAAGAGTCTCATTCACTACAAATTCTGAATCATTCCCTGAGCAGAATCTATGTTTGCATTGAATTAAATGAGATTTCCTAAGGAGGATCAGCATATGAACGTGTAGTTAATTATAGACTGTATTTAATGCTTATTAAGTGGGCCAAGCTGAAGGTTGCATGGTTGTTCTTTGTTCTGTCACTTAGTACTCTCTGAATACTTGGTTTAGTGACCTTAAGGATTGCTTTGAGTTTGCCTTGGCAGATTACAAATGTAGATTCACTTGTCTTGAGCATATCAGAAGTTCCTTTTTTGTAAAAACCCATGTGATTTGAGGGCTTTTCCCTCGTGTTGTTGCCCTCGTGTTTCTCTGCCAGCTTTCCTTCTTACTCTGCTGGTGTGCCATTTGCTCGGTGAGATGGAAGCTAGTGGCTGCTGCTTCTGTCCTTGTTTCAAACTCATCCTTCAGAAAATACTTTCAAAGGTATTTTAGCAGTTTTAGATTGGCAATTTGGTGCTTCTAAACAACAGCCAGAAGAAAGCTCGGCTTGGGAGCTTGGTAGATCTTTTCACCTGCTGCCACAGTCAGGTCAAAACTTTGGATGTCAAAATCTCAGCTGATGAGTGATGAAAGAATCTTCCCAGGGTTTGACTTTGACTGGCAAAGAACCACTCCTTCATAAAGTTTTACAAATGTTAGAAGATATGCTTTAGCTTCCTGGAATCATTCCACACTTAAACAAAAAGACAGTGGGTATTATAATGTTTTAACTTGAGAGGGGATTTTTTTTTTTTAAGGTAGAAAAAGGCAAAAAAAAATTACTGCTCCTCTCAATTAGAAAAATGGCTATGAGATCAATATTGTTGACCACAATAACGTGATACTAACATATTATATAAGTACACTATATTAACTATATGGTATATATTTTATATTGTGTACTTTGGGAATTTTTAGGCAGTACTTAATTAGGAATATTTTTTTCCAGTGGACTCTGTGTTTTGCAGGATGTTTTGTGATTCTGTGTATTTACATGTTTCTTCATTATTATAGAGTAGATTTGGGAGGTGCAACAAAGATTTTTTTGAATATTCGTGATGATTTCAACTTTGTTTTAAAAGGAAATACAAAGAAATTGAGGCTTTGGAGAGGGGGGAGAAAAGCCAGAAATAACAACCTTCACCCTGCAAACTCAAATGAAACTTGATCTAGACTTTGAAAGACCATAAAAATGGAGGGAACTTGGGCTAGGGAAACACACAGATTGGGTTACTTATGTTTGTTGAAATTTCTTTACTTCAGAGCTTCAGTGATGAAGAACTGAAACAGAGCCCCTTCCCCTCATTTTCTTTCTAGGCTGGGAGGTTGCTTTGAAATTGTTTGTGTCTATGTGTGGTACTTTGCCATTAAACACTGTAAAAATAAGCAATAAACGTGTTGGAATGCTGGACTTTCCCAATGCCTGCTGCTGTGGGATTTCTTTCTGCCCTGTTTTTTTTTTTTTTTTTCCATTTTTCTCCTTGTATTCCTGCAATCCTGAAGGGAGGAAAAATGAAACGAAGCAAGAAGTCCCAATGATGTCCCTTCCTGCCCAGGCAGGATAAGAGTGTCTCTCATGGGCTAAGTGGAAGGATTCTGACTATCACAACCAAAGGTGTCCTGATGCTTTTTCTGCAAGATTATTTCAAGGCTTAGCATGCTTTATTACATTGGTATTTTCCTGGCAATTGGTTATTTATTTCTCTTTCATTTCAGACTTTTAATTTATCTCCTTCTACCTAATCTCTTCCGTTCTGTACTAATTGTTTGAGCACTTGAAATATTTAAGAAAATGAACTGTAGCTATTTGTAGCAATTCAGTTACCTGGCTGTTTGTTGTTCATCCATCAAACCTCACACATTTGGGTGAGATGTAACTGCCATCCCTGTTTTTGTTTTGCTCTTCTTAGTTCAGTTCAGTTTGTTTCAATTTTGATCCTTTGGTATTCTCATAAGGACTTCTCATGTGAGTCTTTGTTATGTAGCTTTGGGATTCCTGTGTTAGACACAGTCTCAGTTGATGAAGAAGATAAAGACTGTAGAACTCACAATCACTGGCAGCTTAGATAGAACTGATTCATTACAAAACTTTGTTTGGTGCCTTTAATAGGGCCAGTTTCCTGAAGCTGGAAGTAATTATGAACCAAACCATGTGGGAAAAGGAAGAAATATGAATGGCTGGGCATTGTTTAGAGCAGTTTTATACTGTTAGACCCCAAAGTTCGGTTTCATAAGAAAGAAATGTTCATGGAAATATAATTTTATCGAGACTGTAAGGGGAGGCAGTGATAATGTATTTATAGAAAAGGTAGAACTGTGCAGTAGGTGCATAGGGTTTTGTTCTGTTTGATGAGGGGGGGAAAAAGTGATCTCCTTAGTAGCAACAACAACATTTCAAGCAGTAGACACCTAAGTTTGTGTGCTTTAGAATTGGTATGTCTGGACAACATTCTTGAAAGAATTTCTAAAGAAGTAGTAGAGGACTTTTTGGACTACTAGAGATTATTAATAAATCTTCAAACACTAGGAGTTCTCCATATCCTTGGCAGAAAGTTGATGTACACATATTTTAAAAGGGAATGACTCACAAGCTTTTCAACCCATTTTTGATTCTGAGAACAATAACATATTGACCAATATGAGTTTCCACAGGAAAAAAAAAAGTAGTACATATAGTTCGAATTAATGTGTATATTAAAAAATTAGCACTTTTTTTAGATGGGCTTGTTCTTCATGTGAATGTCTGTGAAGGTGCCTGTTGTGTGAGACTGATTTCTTTCTTGGTATGTTCCTCTTAGGTCTGGATTTGTATATTTTGTGTTCTTCTAACTAGTCAAACTAGTTGTACAAAAACTGGGAAATCTCAGTTCTTTTTTTCCCTGTACCTGTAAGGTGGAATGCTTGCTTTGCTTATAATTCTCACCATAGTAGCATTAACCTAAACTAACAAATGGTTATTTGTTTCCTGGGGTGGATATGGCTACAACTTATTAACTTCACAAGTTTCTACCGTTGTTTTAGCAAAAATTTTTACAGTTGTTGCATTTATAAAAGGCTGAATTTCCTTTAGTAGCAAAACTCAACTCAGGGAATATCTAATAGCTCATAAATGGCTCGGAGATTCTCCTGTTGCTTTATCCTCTTGGGAGAAGAGCACATAAAAAGTCACACTTCATGTTCTTCCTTCAGATACCTGTTCTAAAACTCAGAGATAAATTATTTCAGTTTTGGCCACCTTCTGCACTGGTGAGCTTGTTATGCTTCTAGTTACTGAATATCTTCCAACAAAGACTTTCTTGCTCCGTGAATAGCTTAGGAAAATTGAATGGGTTGGGCTAACTAAGCACTGATCATTCCCAAAACTTCAGTTAAAGAGTTAGAAATACTGCTAGATGTTCTGAGGGATTGCAGGTTTTGGTAAGGATTTATGTTAAAACACTGGTTTTCATAATTTTATTTTTTTATATTATATTTTATATTATTTATTTTTATATTATTTATGTTATTTTATATTATTCATTCATAATGAATAAAGCACCAGCACACATTGTGGAAACAGGTGATTTGTTGCTGCCTGTCTTGAACCAAAGCAGTTGTGAGCAAATTGTTAAACTTATGCAAGAGCTGCCTCTGAAAATCCCAAAGGTAGGAGCATGATCTCCAGGCATCAACTCTTCTGTACCTGCCTGGCCGGCAATGTTCCACCTCCAAAGAGAAATCTACTCCTTTTTGTTTCCTCTTGGAAATGTTTTGGGGAAACCTCAATCTGATGGTTGAATGGAAATCAAGGGTATTCCAGCAGGCTGACATTTAAACAGGCAGCCTGTTTATCGAGGCTGCCTCTGAAGCATGTCACGTACTCTGAAGGACACACTTGCTATGATATCCAGACACAGCTCGGGTGTCAGCTTATGGCAGCCCCTGATTTATAAGCTGGCTCTGAGGAGGTTTTGTAAATGGGTATATGGGAAGAGACAACTTACTCTGCTTGGTCTGCCTCTGTCTTTGTCTTCAGCATTGCTACGATGTGACCAGAGACAACAGAGCTTTGCTGTCAGCCTGTGCCAAGAAAGCCATACAGACATTTTAAGAATACGTAGTAGGTCATCAAGGCAGGGAAGAGTTTGGTGGAACAAACACGTACAGGCTTCTTGCGTGCTGAGGAAGGACAGTAAAACCAAGACATACTTTGAACAGCTGTGATTAGCATCTGTTAGGTAAGAAAACAGTATTTCATTTATGCTGAAAGAATAAATCTGCCAGGCTGGGACATCGTGATCCTTAGCTTTCTACAGAGATGATAGGCTAGAGGAACTCAGGGTGGGAGAGGCCAAAGGAACCCTGTCAAATATAATCCAGAGGGGTATTTTATTTTACTTGTTCTGTTCCCAGTTTTAAGAGGGTAAACTTGACAGTAAGTCTTTATTCTACTGTTTAAAACTGTTCTAGGACTGAAGGACAAGCTAAGTTTTTATTAGGTTGATAAATTTAGAATATGCTTTTTCCTTCAGGAAGCATGATGTTGCTGATAGCATCCTTGAGAAGTCTGCCATGAAAAAGGACCCCAGACCTGACAAGGACTGGTGGGAGAGGTGGTGGTGTGTTATGCCCATTGCAGTGAACAAAACATGATGAAGGCTACTTTGCAGCAGGAAGGTTAATTACAGCTATGTCTGATGTGCCATACTGGGGAAGGAGCTGTGTAGCAGCTGTTGCTGTAAGATGGTTTTGAGGTTACGGATGTTTGAATTAGATTATGAGGCTGAGATGAGGTTTTCTCTAGTTGCTTTTGAGAAAACCAAGCAATTAGATTAACTTTAATGAAATATTTTTTCTGCTAACATTACACTGGAGCTCATGTGATTCTTTCTCAGTTCACAGCAGAAATAAAAACAGGCAGAAATGCTACTCCTGACAGTAGCTGCAGCCCCAGTCCTGCTCTGAGAAATGAGAATCAGGACCACAAAGGGAGGGACAGAAAACTGACAGAACATGTATGTGTTGTTTCTGCCTTGTCTGCCATGCAATCTGTTCCAACTTGTTAAAGAAGGATAAACTGAAAAGCCAACAAACAGTGTTTTTGATTTGCATATTGAATGTGTTTGGATACTTCTGATTGATTTCAGACCTTTTAAATCTTGCTTAGAAATATCTTCCCCCTGGCTCTTTAAGAGGATTAATCTTGAAGACCTGAAAAACTCTGAGCAGTGTCCTGTACAGCTGCAACACGTTGAGTGCCTTCCTCCTGCCCCTTTTCATCCTCTTTTAGTGATCCTTTTTTACGTCACTGAAGGCAGAGATCCCCAAAAGGTGGTTGTGTCATTGGGCTGTTTGAGTCAGGGGCTCTGATCCGTACAGGAGTCAGAGCTGTATTTTATTATCATGAAACTTAGGCTCAGGTGATTTTGTGAAGTGTTGCTATTTTGATGAATTAACAAGGAGGAGAGGGTAGGATTTACCCTGTTGAAAAGGGAAACTTATTTTATTGCTCATCCCTGGAGCTCTCCTTTAGCCTGTTCACCAAACATCTTGGAAAAAACACTTTGTCTGTCTGTCTCTCTCTCTCTTTCTCTTTTGGAAAGCCACAAATAACCTGTTTTTGATGTAGGGCTGATTCAGTGAAGGTGATACAAGATGAAGGAAGGTCTGATTAATTGGGCTGTTCACAGTTCTTTGAGACAAACTTTATTCAGTTCCCTGACTCATGGTGGTTACCTGTGCTAGTTTGGATGTTGGTTCCATGGCCTTTTCAGGCAAGCAGCTGCTCTTTGAAGTGAAGAAGAAAGAAATAAAAAAGCAGTTATCTTAGCAAAATAGCATTCACTAGAACAATGTATGGAGATAACAGGAGGGTTTTTTGATCTCAGTGGTTCTGCAGCTGTTCTTACTGTTAAAGGTTCTGGCTATTGTTTATTTTCCCTAAAGCAGTTTGGATTTTTGTTAGTTTTGTGAGGGTGCTTTCAGTCACAGTGTGTGCAAGGGTTCCTCCAGGTCAGAGTTATGTTCTGTATTTACAGCAAGGTTTCTGGAGGGAACATTTTTCCTCCCAATATGTAGCCTTCGTCTTCTTAAGGCTTCAGTGTGGTACTTATTAGATTAATTGCTGTCTGCCTGAATTCATGGCATCTGTATCTAATATAGGTCAGTGAAGACAGCGTTTTTTTGGACTACTGCTTCAGAAAGAAGAGTGAGAGAGATTCAAAGCCTCATGACTATATACAGCATTTTGTAAAACTACTGTTAAACCACATTCCCCAATTGTGAGGTCACCTCTGCATACCATCTAAAGCAATTTATTCACTGACCAGTGGTTTTTTCCTCTCACTTTCAGTCCAGCCTGGGGAGGTTGGGGGGAAGCATCCTTGTCAAGTCGTCTTTTTCCTTGTTTTAGAGGAGTTAATTGTTATTTTTTCCCAGGCTGTTCAGACCTTCCAAAGAAAGTTTAAAGGGCAGCCTTTATCACCCTTACCTCTGCAAAGTCACTGAAGAAACTGAAAAGGCAGGATGTTGTGAACAGTTCTTGTTAAAGATTTGCATTTCTCTCAGGTAGCTGATTTTTCCAAGTGGGATTTATTCCCCTAAGGTTTGGTGTGCCAGCTGCCTGTGCAGTAGATCTGCTACTGCAACAGTAAGGCTTGAACTTCCTTTGTAGAAAATAGAAATGGCCAGACCAAAGATTCACCTGCTCCTATGTGTTGTCTGAAAATGCTCCCTATTGTTTAGGGAAGGAGAAAAATGCGTGACTATTGAAGCAGTGTCACTCTCCAGGTTCCAAAGGGAGGAAGCTTTGGTATTCCCAAGTTGGGGATGCTGTTAGACCTTTTTAGTTTTGATCCCATCGATACATCTGGCATCTTTAACCTGCTGATGTAAAGAAATCTGCATGTTATATGAAAGAAGTGCTTCCTTTTGTCTGTTTTGCTGTCTTTAGGATAATTTTGCTTGATGCTCCAGTGATATGGGAAATAGTAAATAATAAATCACTGCTGATATTTTCCATATATTCTGCTGTGCTAGTGTGCTCTCACACCCAGCTAAACACTTTGAGTCTCCCTGAGATGAAGTGTTCCATAGCCTGGTGCATTCTGCAATAAAACGAACTACATTTCTCAGAAGGAAGGTTTGGTGATTTAGTGTAACTTACTTAATGTAACTGATTTTCTAATTTGGCATTTAAAACTGCTAAGCACTGGATTTGGGTGTTCAGATCTAGTGAACTGTATTATCCACAGACATAAAACTGTAATTTTAGATATGGCGCTCCGGGAATTCTTAGTTGATCTTTTTTTTCCCCTGCAGCTTTAGGCTTTGGGGGAGTATCTTTGTTTCCAGATGTACTGATTCCTTTTAGTCTGAACAGAGGATTCCTGGATTCGAATTGGCTTGAATTATTTATTCTCATCTCTTTGTCACTTGTTTATCTCTCCTGGACCTACACTGCTGAATTCATTTCACTACAAGTAGAAAAACCCTGTTCCCTGTCCAAAGGAAGCATTGCCTGTTTGTAGATGTTACAGATGAGGGTTGGTGATGAAGACTTAAGGGTTTACAGCAACAAAATTATGACATCGCAATTTATCTTCCTGCATTCCTTCATTTGACCAAAAATGGATGTGATAGGTGAGTGTTTTATTTCCTATCACACTTTTAATTGCCTCATTTTTATGGCCATTGCACTAACAGTGGTTTTTGACAGGCGTTTAAATAGAGAATTGCAGCATTTAGTTTTTGCAAGTTTTGAGAATTACATGTCCTAATATAAGGGAACACTATAATTTCTGACTTTGAGAAACAGTTTATTTAGACATTCTTTAGAAAATTCTTCAGAATGAAGTTCAGCTAGGAATCCCAACTGACTGCTGAGTGAGTTTTTATTGACTACTGAGTCCTAAAACACATCCCATCTCTAAAAAAATGTGATTATTCTCCACTAGGTTATCCTTGTCTCCTATCTGCAAAACCAGAATGCTGATACTTACCACTGAGGATGGAAAACAGTAATTTTGGACCTATGGAAACTAGAACATATAAAAGTTCAGCATTAATGCATAGAGGAATTTTGTTTATTGTCAGCTGGTTACTTCACCATTAAGTTACGAGTTTTTTGTTCAAAGATTAGTAAATTATCAAAAACTCAAGGGGCGGTCATCTTTGTAATTTTTTTCTTCCTTTGGTAAACAGCTGCCTTCTGTGAAAATAAGAATTCTGTATTTCATGCTTTTTGTTTAGTCTAACAATTGGTATTTTAGCCAGTTGTTTTTTCCTTTCCATGTTTCTTTAAAAACACAAGAAAACAAGCTTGCAGATGGACTTTGCTCCTCATGTCTTTGCTCCTCATCTGTGTCTATTTGAACACAATTCTGCTTTTTCTCTGTGCTACTAGTCTTAAAGGAAAGATGTAACTGAAACAGATTTTTTTTAAAAAAGGGGAAAGTTTATAGAAACCAAAGGAGATGGGGAGATCAAGGATATTACTCAATCTTGGAGGAGTATGTAGCATGAGGTCACATACAGAATGTGCCATGGACTTCTGCTGGATTTTTTTTATCTCCATCCTTTGAATCTGGTTTTATAAACTCAGCGTTTTGTTTATTTATTTAAAAGAAACAAGCGAAAACTGTCTGCCTTGGAAACTTCTGATTCTTTTGTCCATGAGGATCCCAGCACTTTCTTAGGAGTTGATAAAAGGCTATTAATTGAGAAGGTCCAGGCAGGGTTGTTGGTCCCTGTGAACTCTAAGAGATCCTTTCTTGAGTGAGGAATCATTTATAGCTGTTTTATGTATTTAGCACTGCTGATTAGCACTTCTTTTGCCTAGTGGTCTAATTCCTACTACTGCAAAGAGCAGGAATGGAACTTGGTGAGGAAGCAAGAGGGTGAATGGCATTGCAGAGTTAGTGCTCTGCAGGTGTCTGTGCCCCCCCTGCCTACCCTGAATTTCCTCGGTCTTCATTCAGGGCTGTGGAGGTGGGTCATGGGTTTTGGTGCAATGTCTTTAAAACTTTTGTTTTCCTGGGCCAGTTTAATATAATCTAATCTTCTTCAGCTGCTGTTCTTGAGTAGTCCAAATAAATAAATGAAAGTATGTGTTGATTATCTTTGCTCTTAAGAAATTAATTTCATCAGGAGCCACAAATCTTGGTGGAGAAGCAGAACTGGGCGTATTTAGCATTCATTGTGTCATTTTAGAAACAGGGACTTGGACCATCTTTCACTGTATTTGGTCATACAACCTCCTTGGAGAATTTGCTTACATACTGGAGTAACATTTGAAAATATTTACATCTATTTTGCTGACTATAGTGTTATAGATGCATTTCCTGTCTCCTTCAGTGTAAGCATTTTGCTTTTCCTCTTCTTTCTATCTGCTCATTCCTTTCTTTTGTTTGTTGAGTTTTTCCTCAGCTGGAACTAAAAAAATAGCAAATATCGAATGCTCAAGCTGTGTAATTCTTTGAACCCAAGTTTGCAAACTTCTAGGAGCTACAACTGGAGTTTCTGATACTTCTGTTTCAGAGTTCCCTAACCCACACTGTACTCCTGTTGAGCTCCAGCCATGTACCAAGGGGAGGTTTCATCAGCTCATCTTCTGTTTAGGGTGTCTTCCACTCAAGGAGATTCCACTTGAGTGATGTGATGATCATGACTCTACTTATAAAGTCAGATGTGCAAATGCATTTTTTCAGTCCCTTGCTGTTCCCGGTGTATGGGGTTGATTACCCTGTAGGTGAAGGTTGCTGCTGTTGTCAATTATGAAAAAGAGTATCGAGGACTGGAAGCTGTCTATTTATTAGGCTATAAGTGAGGTATAAAACAATTCCTATTCAGAGATCTGTAACCCTTTGATATGAATTGAAATATAAACAAATGCACACCGTAGCCACTCTGGTTGTGTCTTCATTAGTGTCTTTTTTGGAGCAGTCCTGCAATTTTGAAGCAAATCCCGTAACTGTTGCTTGTCATATGCTGATTGATATGTAGCCTTGGGCTTGAGGGAAACTAAACTGAAATTTTTATTCCAGAAGTCTACAAAATTGTCTTTTGGCCAACGCTGAGCCATGAATGTATGTGGTGGATACATCTGGCCCAGGGAGCCCTACCTAAAATAAAATGCCCTGGATTTCACATGGTGAAGATACGGGGTCTCAGCATCATTAACTGCTTTGATTTAGTGATCTGCCAAATTACTTGATAATATTATTTCATTTTTGCTCCCTAATACCTCATGATGTTTTATGTGCCTTTCTTTGCATGTTCTCATCATATCTCCTATTCATTCTTCACGTACCACGACATACACTTTGTAGAGTTGCTGTGTAGGCATAAGACTCAGGTTATTTTGAACCAAAGAGAAAGAAACCCAAAGGTAAAGGATCAACCTAGCGAGCCCATTGTCAAAGAACTCCTTTTCCTTGTTTCAGTACATGCAATTTGTGTGCAAGAGTAACAGCAAGAGACATCGGTCCTCCAATAAGATGATCTCAAGTAGACGAAGTTTTTCAGTTTTTACAATCCACAATTTATATTCCATGTGAAAGGCACAGCAGCAAAATCTGTCTCTTAAAGCAGATTTTGTAATATTCAATTACACGAGCTTAGTTGCGCCCATTTTTTTTAATAGTCTAAACACTGGGTTGTGTTACTAATTTCTTTCTTTAAATGGATTTAGATTCCAGTCTTATGAGGGTGACATGCTGTCCCTGATCAAGACATGGTGAAGGAATTAACTATGGTGACGTTTTCATATTTGAGATTAAAAGAAGACACACATCTGCCAAATGCAAGCTGAAGGAAAAATCTTGTTACTTTTTCTAAATCCTCTGAAAGCAGCTGGATTTTTAACTTATCCAAATTGTGAAATTTTGTTAAGATTGATGTCCACATAACAGTGTAGAGAAGGACAGAAAATCTTAAGAATTCAGGATGTGTGCTAGTCTCATAGGAGAAAAGGCAGAAAATAAAGGAAGAGTGCATTTTCTCTGTAGTGGAATAAGCCAATTACTTCCCTTTAACTTCACCCTTATTCAGATGCTTGTTTAAAGACTGCAGATGTTACTGACTATGATTTGTTTTTCTCATTTATTCTGGATACATTTCTTATCTTACTGGGTTTTTCCTGCACAAAATCTGAGCAAAATTTAGAGGCTCCACAGTGTCATCTGATTACCTTCCTTCTGCTGTCTCCGCTGGCTCTTCAACTACCTCAGCCCAGCATGAGAATCAGAACCTGGAATAATGTGCCTGGACCTGGAAGATGTAAAGGGAGATTTTCACCCTTCTGCCATACCAGTCATGATAGTCCTGTCTGGCTTAGCATGAAAGCCTCGTGTGTTTGGGATCACCTTGGAGTCTGGGCACAGTAATGGGGCGAGTGAGATGAACCTATTTACTGGTTTCTAAAGCGCTAAGAAATTAATATTGTTTGCTTTGGTGCATAGTTCTTGACCCATCTGCTGTAAGCAGCATAAGAACAAGAATCAAATATAAACTGTTCTAAGGCCATGCACCATGGCAGGTGGCCTTTGCAGAATGTGCTTTCAGTTACACTGCATCTCCCGTTTGGGAATAAGGAACATCATCAAAGAGGCAGCAATAGATGTGGAAGTGGAGTTAGGTACATTATCATCAAATACAAAGGTGATGCTTATTTGTACACTCAGTTCTGTACACTTCTTCTATTACAGGACCATGTGCCTACTAACACTGTGATTTTGCAAAGTTGGATTTCTTTTGAAATATGTGTAGTTCTCTATGGGATACTTCATGCAGGATGTTTTGCATCCTGATTTATGGAGGACTAATCTCTGCAAGATCTGTGACTCTTGCTGAAGAAATACCCACAAAGCAAATATATGTATCTAAAATGATGTTATCTTGGATAGCTTCCTGTGGTAGTAGAATGGTAAACAGCAAAGCTGTATCCACCCTTACTCTAAATTTGCTCTGAGTTACACCTAGTAGGGACTTATCATTACGATCACACTGGCAATGACAGTGTGCAGTGTGTATTTCGAAGAATTTGCACAAATAATGTGTGTCCCCAGATCAATTTAAAATGCAGAGTACCCCTTTCTAGTTTTCTGTAGACTGCTGAATCAAAATGCAGCTACAAGAAAGGAGATGAGCAAACATTTGAATGATATGAGATGGCAGCTACAGTTGGCTTAGAGAACTGTTCTGCCTCTGGCACTTTGGATCATGAACTTCATCACATCCAAGAAATGTTAACAGCTCGGCCCTGGGGCTTTCGCAGCTCTGGGTGTCTTTGTGGGGTTTGTACTGGCAGCTCCCCCATCAGTGGCTCACATGTGGGAGGGTTCCAGCCTGCCATTCTTTTGCAGAAGCACCGTGATGGGCATCTGAGTGACATTTTAATTTTATAATGAAAGCGCCATTAAATCAGTAAAGGGAAAAATGCCTGTGTTTGTGGCACAAGATATTTTGTGTGACCACTGAGGTCATTTGAGACAGGCCTGCTGTTGAAATAGTTACACGAGTTTGCCAGCAATGACTCACTACCGTGGTGGCTACAGATAAATTCCAATTGCTTTCTACTTGTTTTTGAAGATTTTGGTGTTAGGCGTTTCTGTATGTTGCCTAAACAATAAAATTCCAGCAACACTTAGGCTTGCTCGATAAAGATTTCCCACATTTGGTCATATCTGAAGTGCTGCAGCAAACTGTGATCCATACATCCTGCTGTCCCTTTTGACTGTGTCAGAAGGGGGTATATTTTATCACCACTAACCCCCTCAGTTTTGTCAGCAACAGGCCTTTCCTTGCTGTGCCTATTCCTGAAGAGGTCCTGACTGGAGTCAGAACACAAATTGTTCAAGTGCAAGTCTTCGGGATTCAAAGTTCTAGATGCTCACATGTCAGATGCTTTCTCATCTCACATTTAGAGAAATGTATTATAATATCACCTATGAAAACCAAACTCGTGGATTCGGGTTGTGCTAGATAATATTACACCTGCATCTCTCTCTCCATGTCTGTATAATGTATTTAGAGATATCTAAACTTTGTTGTAAGTAATGGTCAGTGTAAATGGCCAAATGTATTGTTCTGCCATCCTACAGATGAGGCATTTGATAGTAAAATATTATGTGTTTGGATAGTAACTATGCAGCATATCTGTGGCAGAATTAGAATTGGATCCATGTTCCTGAGCTTTTTCTGGTGCTTTTTGTCTGAAAAGGTCTTAGGACATCAAATACTTACAGTGACTGTTTATTTTCTCCAGTTTATTTTCTCTTCCGGATGTTAAAGGTTTAGATTTTCATTCAGCAGAAATAGATCCCATTCTTAAAGAACTATAGAGGTTCTGTATATATGTATATATAAAGTAGTGAAGGGGTTCTGTGAATATAGAGAATTCTCCTCTAGTTTAAGAACTATAGGAGGTTTTGTGCTGTGTGCATCTAGTTGTAAAATTAACTGTCCATCTGTTGTTCATCCAGTCGGAACTGGCTACTGACCTCCTGGGATGTGATGCAGGACCAGTACAGGAAAAACAGTTACTACCAGTTCAGCATGGAGTTACTGTCATTCCAATATGTAATTTTGAAACTCCCTGAACCCATGCTCAGTGCATTTGGTAGTAGTTTGCTGGTTAAGTGATATTGATGATGCCTGGAAAAGAACAAGGTTGTGATAGCAGTGGGTTCTTCAAAATTATTTTTGTGGGTCAACTCTGCAGATCCGTACTGTCATCTTCATTTGACTCCTACTGTTGACCTGTAGGAAAAAAACCTTTCATTACTTGCCTACTGCTAACAGAATGGGGTAGCAAATACAGTATTATTGATCGAGTCTTTGCAGTAGTTGACACTTGTGGCTTCCACTGAATGTCAAGCATGGAACTGTAAATGCTTTTTTTTTTTTCTTTGCAGGAATATTAACAATTCTCATACTGTGGCTGACATTAAGGCCTCTAATGTTACTTGGAAAACACAAGTGAATTTAACCCTTGTTAATGTTTTCACAAAATGGATGAATGTAAAAATGTTACAGGTAGTGAATAGGGACACAAATAAAATTAAATGTTTTTTCCGGATCACTCAGTAGGTCTATGGTAAAAGTATGCACTGGACTGAAATATCTTTTATTGAGTTGTTAATCTTGTTCCTGTACAAAAAATGAATGAAAAAAACCCCCAGGATTCTAAATTTGGCCCAAAAATCGCTAGCCAAGCTGAATTAAGACACAACAAAGCAGCAGCAATGTCATCTCTTCCAAATACTGAAAGCGCTCATCCCTTGATGATAGCTTGTCAGAACTGTTTGGAGTTTTGTTTCAAATGCTTGAAAGGTATCTTCTAAGTAGTTTTCTAGATAATACTTTTCTATAATTTTAACTTTGATCATAACTTAAAAAAATAGCTAAAGCAAAGTGCCATTTATGGTTTTTACCTTTTAAAAGGTTGAAGTCTGGAATGATATATTGATATTTTTCTTCCATCAACTTTACCTTGCTAGGTATAAAAATCTTTCAGCAAAACTAGTGATTTAGTGGTATTTCAGATATCTTTACCCCTCTCCTTTGTTTGTTGTTCTCCTGTGATGCTGTAGTGCAACAAATAAATAAGGGCTGTGTTTGCTGTTACTCCCTGCAGCTGTTTTTCAGCAAAACTATAAGGAGAAAAATAACTTGGATGATTGCAAAAGCCAGTTCGTAGCCAGGAGAGTCCTAATTCTCTACTTGTTTTTCCACAGGCCTCCAGAATTGGCATCAAAGTATGCAAATTTCTCTGAGGGAGTGTGCAAGCCAGGCTATGCCTCAGCGCTCATGACTGTCATCTTCCCAAAGTGAGTAAATACTGTGGGGGTTTTTTCCCCACTTCCCCTGATGACTTCTCATCCTTCAAGGTGGGTCATCTGCAGAGTTTGTCTTCAGAAGTGTCATCACTCAGTCACTTGATTGGTTCAAGGGGAGACCTGTGTTGACATTCTGGGCAATTTGAGTGGTAGTGGTTTAATTGACTTCAGTCTGACCGGGAGTTTGCTCAAAGAGTAGAGCTCTGGGTGTTGAGTAATAAAACAGATTATGTTGTCAGTGTGTGATACAGATGTGTGGTCAAGCTAACTGCTGCTACCTGATGATGCAACAATGAGGAAGCTTTAGTCATGAAGTCAGAGATTAAATTATCTGGAATAGTAAAGTTTTGTTGTTGGTTTGGTTTTTGTTTTTTTTTTTTTTAATTCTTGGGAGAACAGGGTAAAGCATCCCTCGGGTGCCTGGAGTTTGCAGAATTGCTGAAAGACAGTTCAGAAGATAGATTGGTAGGAACATTATTCTGTTAAGGCTCAAGGATTTCAGTTTGGTGCATCCAATGGAAAATTTGATCAAATTGTTATTTGACCTTTGCACGAGCTTCTAATACATGTGAAAAAGATGCTCTGGTGCAATGATCTCTTTGGCAAAAGAGGTTGTGGACTTTTTAACATAACTGGCATTTTTCCAAGAGATATGTTTTATTTCTTTTGAGTAGGGAATTTCCATGACTTGCACATATGGAGGTGGCCTTCAAGCCAAGCCTGAAACTAGTGGTATCTTCTGTCTTTGTTTTTGTTGGCAAACATGGTATCAGAGAGCTCTTTAAAGTAATAAAATAAAACTGACATTGCCTTGTAACCAGCAGATACTGCAATCAGGTCTTAAAAACAAAACAAAGCACTAAGGTTCTCCAACAACAATTCAGTAAAACAAAAAATTGTCAATATTATCTTCTGTGTGAATTTTGGAACTCTGGTTAGAATATAAATAAATACTAGAGCTGAAGGTAAGTACTTTTAAATCTGTGTTTGTGTACATATTAAATGTAAATAGTATAGAAGAGAATAAACTCATATTGCTAAAATATTAATCTTATTTTAATTTTAAAAAGACTTTGGCTTTAAGAAGGTTTTTTGCCTCCTAGAATCTGAAGTGTTATTTATTCTCTCCCTTAGGAGCTACTTACAGATTGCTGTTTAATCCCCTTCTCCCAGTATCTCATGCATTGAACTAATACCATTCAAAGAGGTAGTAACTTGTCTCTAGTTGAAGCGAGTGGTTGTTTTCTTGTTCATACATTGGAAAATCATATTCATAGTTGTAAAGACAGCACCTCACTGGGTCTTTATGGTCAGTTACTTCTCTAACATGGACCCTAAAACTTGCTAATGTTGACATTTTTCCTGTGACATCTTTGAATTCTCTATTAATTGAATT
The DNA here is from genome assembly GCF_003945595.2 of Pipra filicauda. NCBI lineage: Eukaryota > Metazoa > Chordata > Aves > Passeriformes > Pipridae > Pipra > Pipra filicauda. The sequence continues at coordinate 3,495,835 of NW_024104498.1, forward strand.
CAGTGTTGGACATTTCATTATTTTACCTAGTTCTGGTGTAAGGATGGCTGCAAAAAATTCCATGCTACACTTATAATTCTTTTTCTTCTGCAACTTCTTTTGTACTCAAAGAACTATGCAACATTAATATTACCAAGCCAGGTATCATAATTCAATATATTAGAGACTCTTAAAGCCAGATTAGCTCGCCAGTTCATTTAAAAATTTGAGCTGCATGACTTCTTTTATTCTGCCTTTTGTTTTCAGTTGCTTGTATCATTAGGAAACCATCATCTCTGCAGCTGACGTTTTTTAGGCTTGGTCTTTGCTGTAAAATGTGTGGTTTTGTTGGGTGTTTTTATTATTTGGATAAAGTTGGTTTGACCGTTTTCAAGCATAAATAAAATGAATAAATGTTGTCCCATTTTAAGGTTCCTGACTTTTTAGTGCAATTTTAAATATAAATAGGCAAAATATGATGGAAATAGTTGAAATAGAATGAATGTTTTTCAGAGGATGTAACTCTTCTTGGTAAATGCTTCTTTACTGTAAAAAATGTGAGGTCAGACTTCACCAAGCATAAGCAAGTACTAGAAGAATTAAGGAGCAATGCCCTGAGAAATCTCAAAATATGGTTGATGGTAAGAAAAGACTAAATGTTTGTTTGTTTGTTTATTTGTTTAATGGGGTCCTCAATTCTCATTCTATAAATGCTTGATACCTTCATAAACAACCCTACCTGGAAAAAATCCTAGAGTTGGAGAGTACTAAATAAAGGGTTGGTTACTTCTAGAGAACAATCTGGATTGCCTGATTTAAATGGCCACAGTCCAACAAAATATATGTTAATATATCCAATATGAAATAAGACATCTGTGAGGAACAAATGCAGATCATACCTTCAAGACAGAAAAAACTCTGTCTTGGAAACAGACACAGAGAAATTTTCATGCATCCTCAACAAAATATCATAGCTTAAATGCTATTCAGGTTCATATGTACACAAATAAGTTGAGAAATTTTGTGTGAAGCACTGACTTAAAATTAAAATACAAAACTCCACAATCCAAGACTTCTAGAATACTGTGTCCCGTTTTGATGTTAAAGTGTGAGAAGGGAGGGGAAATAAGAGATGGAAGGAAAGCCACAAAAATGAACAAGGACTTGCTTAAACAGTAAAGTAAACAAGACTCTTAGAAATAAGTCATCTTTCTGAAGCAGGAGTTGTATCCAAATGAGGAGAATAGGAAAGAGCATTAACTTTGGCAAGTTAAATATAAACCATAATGAGGTAGACCAAAAAAAATGTTGAGGAACAACTTTATAAAGACATTAAAAAAAATAATAAAGCTTTTTGTCTAACTGTCAAAAGCAGAAAGCCTGTCAGAGACCCCAATGAGCTGATAGATATTCATAATATTACATGTGAGCTAAGGGAAGGTAAAGCTGTAGCAGAGAAGTTATTTGCATTGCTATTCACTGCAGAACAGTTCCCATGAGGGGCCTTCATTTCCAGGGGACAGGCTGGGGAAAACTGACAGAAGGTTGACGTTTTGGAGCGAATCAGCACAAAGAACTGCTAGGAAAAGTTCTCACTTTGTGAAGAACTCGGTGCTGGAGTTGCCGAGTTACACACGGTTGTGTATAATCATTGCTTAAATTGGCCTCAGAATGCAAGAATGAAAAGCAGTTAAACGTGCTGGGCTTTTCAAGAAGGGCCTGTGGAGCATTTGGAAAACTGGGAACTACCAGCGAGCCTGGTTTCTGTATTAGGCTCCTCTTAGAACCTATAAAGAAAGAATAGAATTAGTGTTCATTCGCAGGAATAAAGGTGATGACAGAGGGGAGACAAGTTGTCTTCTGCAGCAGGAATTCCTGCCCCGTAAATCTGCTCGTGTTGTTTGAATGATTGGATAAGCATTTGATAAAGGTGATTTAACTAATGCAGTATGTCTGGATTCCTTCTTCTCAACAAAAAAAAACCCACATAAAAATCCCCGAGCAAACAGAAAACCCCCCAAAAAATCCCACCGAAGACCAACCAAACCCTTGGTGTTTCAAAGACTTTTGAAAAATTAAATTGGTGTAGTCCTGTAGTGATTAGGTAGTGACTATGTAAATAAAGATTAGAAACTTTATAGGAAAAATAAGATATATAGTATATGGAAAAAAGTAAAATTGGACATTTACAGGGATGTTACCCCTGGAGCCTTCGGGAGAAAGAGTGCTGGGATCTCTGCTGTTCCAAGTGCTCATAAACTGTCTGGAATGGAGGATGAGTAATAAAGCACTGACACATTTTTCCAGGTGGTAAGATCAAAAGCTGACTGTGAGGAATGTCAGAGGGATCTCGCAGCAGTAATTGATGGGGCAAGAAAATAGCAAGCCAAATTAAGTTCTGATAGATATAAGATAGTGTTTGTTGAGAAGATTGATCTGACAGTGTATATCTAATGATAAACTTAGTTACGCCTTGCAAATTGGGCAAGAGATCTTGGAATTACTGTGGTTTGTTCTGGGACTTATCGACCAGCAGTTCTTAAAAGACTGTGGACATATTAGGAGATAAATGCAGGAAGCCCAAGAATATGTTATGACACTATGTGAATACCTCCATCTTCAATAACCCATCTAATTCTCTTTGACTGCCTTTGAAACAGATTTAGAAGAATTAGCAATGTATAGTGGCAATAAAGGTGAAGCAAAAACATGAAGCTATTTCCAAGCTTGGAAAGATTGAATAGACTTACTTTCCAGTTTGAGGTGTAGAGCAAGCAGAAGATATTCACAGGTCTGTGTAACATAGTGAATCACATGGTTTGGCAAGATTTGGAAGTATTAAATGCAAATATGGTGCACCAGGTTTAAAATAAAGGTGAGTGCTATTTCATGCTATTTCCAGTTACATTTTCTTGAGAATGTGTTCCATAGTGGGCAAAAAATAAAAAAAAAAAAGAGATTGACTTGTTCTATAGACTTTAAGTATTCAGCAACAGTCATGGAACTCTCTTAAGTTACAGGAGGCTGGAACCTAAATGGATGTTGAGGGCAACATGTAGCTTTATATATTCCCTGTTTCTTAGGCTTTTTACTGAAATATTGACCAATGCACACAGACATGGAGCATTGGGCAAAATGCACGTCTGGTCTAATCTGTTGTTCCCTTGCATGTGTTTTCTGTGTTTTTTAATAATTATGCCATAAGGGCAGAGAGACATATCTACAGAAAAACGTGACGTGATCTGAGTGACAACAGTGGCTGCCCACGACGAGAAATGGATGTGTGATCTCAGTCCTGCATCTCAGTGTGGGGCTGCCCAGCTCGCTGCAAATGAAGGGGTTATCTCATTTTTCACTTTCCAGGACAATACGATTCTGCCTCTTGCAGATCAACCAGCAGCAGACAATGACTCAAAGTGCCTGAAGGAATTTTACTGGGTTTGGAATGGTACAAAGAAAATGACAAGCATCTTTGGTAAAATGGCATCAGTAGGTCAGTGAATTAGACCACTATGTTCAGTGAATTGCACTATTTTAGTAGTTCTGAGGTCACCTACAAGTCTGGAGCTCGTGCTTTGACCTTTTTGTAGAAGGCACTAACTTGTGTTTGCAGTGGTAACGCTGCAGTCTCCTGCATGTCTGGCCTTGCTGTGGAAACGATGCTGCCTGTGTACAGTTCTTTCTATGCCCTATTCTTTATCAAATGAGAAAGGAGAGCTCTGCCCACGGTTTGTGGCTGACATGCCAGCCGGGGACAGTTCAGCTACTCAAAATTTTCCAACCGCAAGCTCTTGTAAGTTGGCAGCTAATGCTAAAAATTGGAGGAGGCGGTAATTAGAGAGGGAATGTTTGCAGCCTGCAGACTTGCGTGTCTGTGTTTGGTAGGAGAACATGGCAAAGAAGTATTTAAAGAAATAGTATCTGAGAGTATTTCAGAATAAGGGAGAAATGAGAAGTTCAGTAGACAACACACCTGTTGGTTTTGTGACCAAAACAGTGAATTTAACATTTGTGATTCAGATATATAAGACTATTTTTGCACCAAGGGCATGATTGTAAGCATCCTTCCAGTCAGTTGGTGCTAAGAAAGTCTTATGTGAATCACAAACCTCTTTAAGTCAATTCCAGAAACAAAATCAGTTTGGTTTGTTTGATTATTCTGGTGCAAACTTCCTATCAATTAGCAATTGGTGTTTTCTTCACAGTCATCTTTTTATTTTCCTCTTATTTTTCAATACCACAACCTGCTCTCCACTCTGAGGATAAACAGCTCTTCTGTAAAGTCTCCTGGGTTTATATTTTCATGCTGAATTGCTTCTTTGTACATAAAGCTCAAAATTTTTTAAGCTTTCGTATCAGCAGAGAATGCATGATGCAGATTTATGCCAGCCACAGAAATTTCAGTGGCTTTCTCTCGAGTCATTGTTCTGTGGAGTTTTTTCTGATGTTTAGTTCCCCCTTGATTTTGTAGGTCATAGACTCCCATGCCTTTCTTCACTTCCACAACCAGATGAGTATAGCTGGGACAGCACCAGAAGGCCCTTCTCTAGGGAGTGCAGGGTAAACTCTTTGTCTCCTTCACATCAGAGCTTGGCAAAAATTTCTTTGCCATTAGTGTCTTGAAGGTGTAGTTTATGCAGCTTTTATACCTTAGGAAAAAACCCCCAACATTCTTAGATGCAAATAGGGGATACGGACTTTGGGTGGAACTGGAGCTTTAGTGAGGTCAGGATAACTTAAAAATGTGGTCCCCAGATCCCAAATACTTCCACATTGATTTCCATATCTCCTTGCAGGAGCCTGTGCCTCTTTAATAAGGATGCAGGAGCATCTTTCCATTTCACACATTTCTACTTTGTTATTTAGATAGTCAGAAAAATAATATTTTAAAAGGAGAATTTTTAACCCTCTGCTTAGAACTGACTTCATTTGTGTTTGACTGTTTTGGTGCCTCCTGAATTACTGCCATGCCCAGCAGGGGCTTACACTGAAGTGACAGGGCATGAGCTCAGTGCTTAGAGGCTGTCAGTGCAGGTGAAGGCTGCTTCCTTTGTGATTAACTATTTAAGGAGAGCAGAGGAAGGCAAAGGATGGCAGCTTCACATGGTGCTTGAGAGCTCGCTGAAGAAATAGGCTGGATAATTAATGTGCCACTGAGGATCACTATGGGAATTCAGAACTATTGCCTGACTGTAGTGTCGTCCAGCTGCTGCATAGATTGGGGTCTCTTCAGGTGCAGTGGGTAGTATCTCTTAATTTTTTAAGATTTATAAAATTGTATATATATACTGAATTAGTTATTGATGGGGGGGTGTCTTCTGAATATACATATAATGTACATGTTGTTTTGAAACACACTGAAGTGGTTCATTTTGTTACTCTGAGCTTGAAGAGTAGACGTATCTTGAGGTTTTCACTGAAGTCAGGGTCCCCGTGTCCCAGACACTGCTGTGAGAAAGTATTTCTGCTTTCCTTCGAGATGAGATTGTTGCTGTTCTGGGAATGGGGAGTACTCAAATCCCTGTCCCTTCTTTAAGTCTCTTGTTCTGTGCTTGTGCATTCAGGAATAACGTGCAATGATGGCAGAGATTGTTTAAGAGCTCACAGTTACGTTTGGTGTCCCAGTAACTGCTGTAATTGGAGCTCTGGAAGGAAATTTGTCCATGCCAGTGTCCAAAAGGGTGTTTGAAATGCTGACCTGGAGTGTTCACCACACCTCCCCTCAGATCCTGTGTCGCTGTTGCATAACTGAGGTGTATTGTACAGTGCAGGTGTATTCTCTCCTGGCTTCCCTCAGTTCCTTGGTTAACTCTGGCTAAAGCAGTTCAAGACCTGCAGGAGGGGAAGGGAGGGATGAAAGAGGAATTGATGGTGCCCTGGTCAGTTAAGCTGTCAGGGTTTCCCATTTCTCCAGGCTCCAGACTGTTAAATGCCTGGCTTGTGCCAGAGGCATTGGAGTGTGACGCTGCTCACTCTTACCTCCTATCGCCTCCTTACTCCTGTTTTATAAATCCCAGGCTCAACAAAGGTGCAAGCCAAAACACACACCCTCTCAGATCATTCCTGGTGCCAGGGTAGCACCTCCCCATGCAGAGCTCCATGGCTTTTCCAGAAACACATCTTCTTACATGGTCAACTGCTGCTCCACTGTTGCTGCTGTCAAAGGGAGTATTTTGCACTTCTCTACCTTTCTTTCTTTGTGAATTTTATGAAGTGGTGCCTTTTTTGTCCCTTGTTGGCTCTGGAGTGAAGATTTTCTCAGTTTTTCACCTGTGCAGTTAGTGTTTTGAGTATTATGTATAATTTGGAGGCACTTACAAAGAGGATGATTTTTTAAAATATATATTAATGTAGATTTTGAGTGACAGAATTGGGTTAGAACATGCAACAGGTATAATTCCTATGTTTGTTTTATTGTCACAGGCTCATTTGAGAGATTTAAATCTCTCACACTTCTGCCTAAAGGTGACAAGTATGTTATCTCACAAAATATTTTTGCCATGGCTGGCTTTAGTGAACACACAGCACAGTCTGTTAGGAGATGTTTGCTCTTAATGTTCAAACTAGGATTGTTGTCTGAGCTCTTGTTGCTATTTATAACTGGGGCAATTGGATTGCCCTTCACAAAACCCTGACTGCTTCAGTCCCTTCCACCTGCCTTGTCTGCAGGAGGAGGCTGGGATTAAGAGGCAACATTTGATAACTCATGTTCAGAGTGTTGCAAATCCCTGGTACTGAAGTGGTGGTGACCAAAGCTTCGTGTAGAGTGTGGTCAAATAACTAATTTCTCTGCTGCAGATTCCCTGCGTTCTTTTTTTTTTTTTTTTTTCATAGAGGACAGTGATTGGGAGCGTAATTCCAGAGATGAGCAGATGAAACTGTACACAGAACTTCACTGCTAGCTCTGAAATTCATGGCACTGAAGTACCAGCTGGAGCTTGTACTTCAAAACAAAATTCAGTGGCAACAGCTCGTTTCTTCACTTCTGGCAGCCTCTGAAGATGTGCATGCTGCTGCAGTCAGGTTGAAGTAGACGTGACCTAATGTAAGAGTAGATGTAAAAAAAGAAAAGAAAAAAGAAAAGGCTCTGTTTCTGTGTCTGCATCCCCACTGTTTGCTCCAGGAGTTCATGCTGCCCTCTGTGCTGCTCCATTACCTGAGCCGCCTGCACACGGCGCAATAAACTGGGTGAGTAAAATAATCCTTGTGCCTGAACGTGAGTTTTCCCTCCCCCGTCCATCTACTCGTTTTGTGCAAGATTATTTTGAATCCAGACCAGTGCAGTGATCCAGTTTATGAAATGGGCCATATCATTGTACAAACCCTGCCAGGGTGCGGCTTGAGAATGAAGAGCTGAGGTGGTGGCACTGCAGAAATGCTGTAAACCAACCTGGGCACAAGGACTGAGATATGGGGAGCTGCTGCTCAGGAGGTAGGGATGTGTGGTTTCACCTTCAGTTCATGTAGGTTGTTCCCTCTATGTATGTTGACTTTTTAGCCTTTAAAAAAATGTGCAAAGTAATACATGTAGTTCCCATGTGCTGATCATGACAGTAGATTCTGCTTCAGAGCCATTTTTGGAGCTGAAATCTTCCATGTTTAACCTCTGTTAAAGTATATGAATCCGTGTAATGTGCAGGCTTTGTGCCTGGAAAGTTTGTCTTCAGATTCTTTTTCGTGACTTTTGTGAATTAAGTGAGATTGTAAAATGGAAGCTGGAATATACACATGGACTTCACTGAGCATGTGCCTTTCTGGCTTTGAAAAAGGTGCAGAGCATATGTGCTCTCACTTTAGTGTGAGCACACTGCATCGTGTGCCAGAGTGGGAACAGGACAGGTTTGGTTTGCTTGGAGGTTTTTTTTCTGCTTTGTTTTGTTTTGTTTTCCAGAATGCTAACGTTATTTCTAAATTGTGAACTGTAACAAAAAAAAAAAAAAAGGGGGGGACAGCTTTGCAAATGTACAAATAAGTAACCATATTTATGTGAGCATGTATGATCTTAATAGAAACAATAAACTTAATTCATGCCATCAAATAAGCATATTTTATTGTGCATGTGTGTTTGGGCTCTGTTGCTGTGGCCCATCTGCTCTTAAAGCTATACCAGTAGGAATGTTTGACTTTCAGGAAAAAATTTGCAGCAAAGATTGCTTGAGGATCTAAATGCATTTGAGTGACTGAAAATATCAGTGAGCATGGAATGCAAGAAATTAAAAATATCAGTGAGCATGAAGGTTAAGCTGTAATATCACTGTGGTTTTGATATACAAGGGTTACCGTCTTTTCCTCACATTCCATTAAGGAAATGTTTTTGGGTATCTCTCTTTGGATTAAAACTCTGACTTTGACTTTCTGAAGGTTCATCTTTGTTGGTCCAGGCCATCATCTCCCCAGAGCCCCAAGAAGTTCCCTGGTGTCTGCAAGGCTCTGGTATCTGTATGTCACTAGTGATTACTTCTTGCTGTAGAAAAGTGTGCAGCTTCCCTCAAAGTTTTCTGAATTGTGTTCAAAAGTGGATAATTGTTCCTTCTGAACTCCCTCCTGGTGGTTTTCATCAATCTATCTTTGGGTAGACTTCAAGTGAAATTATTTTCCTCTTCTGCCTTTCTCTCTCCTCTATTACTGCTCACTTTGTTCTATTATTGAAACATTTCAGGAGTGTCAGTGCTTGCAAATGCTGTCACTGAGCCAGTGTACATTGGCTAAGAATATGGATGAAAAGCAAGCCTGATAATTTATGCAAGATTATTAGACCAAATTAGAAACAGTCTGGGGAACCCTCCAACTCTACATTAGGCAAATGAAGGTAAAAACTGAAAAGATTAAAAATTCTCTTTGTAGCAATGTGAAAAGTCACTTGAGAACATTGTTCAGATAACATTGTAGAAACTCTGACTCCCCTGCAGCAAGAACAGCATAAGCTCCTTTGGCAATTATTTTCTTTACTATAATTCTGAGCTAACTGTGCAGCAAAATAAAATCCATAAATTAGTTACTAAATGCTATAGAAACAATGCTGTAACTGTTGTAATAGTGTCAGGGATCACAGCAGCTTGGTGAAGTTCCTGTAGTTTCCCAAGGACTCCTTCCTACTCATTGATTCAACCCAACCCAAAACACACGTAGTGCTGGAAACCAGGACAAGAGCAGTGCCACACACTGCAGTGCAGCTGCCTGCAATGGGATGGCAGATTTCACTAGTATTGCTCACCAGGGGTATTTCATTCTGCTTCTATTTTGATGAATCCTGAAGAGTTTCGCATTCAGGAAAAGTTGTTTCCTTTTTGTGTAATCTGCCATACCCTTAAAAGTGGTCACATCCTTTTTCTCCTGAAGCCCTTTGAGTCGTTGATTTACTTCCACAGGAACTTCCTGTGTGCAAGTCAGGGCTGTAGTTTACTCCAGTGTCCAGGTTGTAAACCAGAAGGTTGGACACAGTTTTTCTTGAGAAGTGTTTCATTGTGATTTTCCTGAATATCATTGCGTCTGCTGTGCTCATTTGCTATTCTTTCAAGCCCAAACAACTGATGTAAGCTTCAGGATTACGTACGTTTCAAATAACACATCTTGTACTGTTTTTGGAAAAAAGAAAAAAAAGATTTGAGGTTTATGTGCTTTCCCCTTTCTAAATTGATATTTGTGTCACACCAATTTTAGCGTGTGTCTGATCTGTTTATCAGCTGTGCCAGCCTAGGTTCATGTTTCTACCAGGGCAAACCTAGGAATAAACGTAGAATTGCACTTCTGAAAGTGATGTCAGTGTGATAAAGAGATTCCTGAGACATGAGTTAATTTATCTAGGAATGAAACAGATTAAAATATGTGTGATCTTCTGTGGGGTTTTGAAGCACGTGAAACCAGAAGAATATGTAAATACGTCAGTGCACAAAACCACTATGATTTATCCATTGCCCTAAATAAAAAGGTGTGTTCATCTGATTTTACAGAGGCCTGCCTCTGTTAGCACTGTACAAGAAGGTGATGCTCTGTTAGAACCAGAAGTGTTTGTTTCTGGGCTTGGATCTTTTTTCTTTCCTTTTTTTTTTTTTTTATTACAGGTAGTTTGCACTGAGAGTGAATGAGTGAAATGTATGAGCTGTTCTAAATACAAACAGTTCCCATGAATGCTTCTGAAAAGGTGGAATAGTTTTAAGTCACCTAAAAAGGGACAAGCAAGGGAAAGCTGTTTGTGGACACAGTGGCTTTCCCTGTCCCTGCAGCTGAAACTGGGCTCCGTGATGTGCAGTCCTGGGCTGGCCTGCACCACAAACAAGTCCACAGGACAGCAGCTGTTGTGGATGGGAGAGTCTCTGTCTCCATTTTGGGAAGAAAACACCAGCTTTGGAATGGTCTCAGGGATGTTCAAAGCCACACCAGCTGCCTCACCAGGCAGTGATTCAGGGATAAGTAGAATAGCATGTATCTGTTCTGGGAGTTTTGTTTATGTTTTAGGAGTTTGTTTGTAAATGTGGAACCTGATGGATGGGTACAGTATAGAGCTCCAGGCAGTCTTAGTGTAACCTGTGACAAAACAAGCAACTCCTTAGAGCCAGCGGTGGCCAGCTCTTCGCTTTTGATTTATTTCTTAAACAGTGTCTGTGGAGTTTAGGCATCTGCAGAGGAAGATGCTGGTCCCAAGGCTCTGATTAAACAGGCCAGCACACAGCCTGCTGTCACTGACTTGTTCCTGCTGTTCTTGGAACAGTTGAGAGAGGATGTCCAGAGTTTGAAGGAGGCAAAGTATGCTTACAGGTCTTGGTTTAAGCAAAGTAGACTAAAATAAGAAAACCACAAAATTTCTCTGTTTTTTTTCCTTGTTGGGGATTTTTGTCAGCACATGTACCAGGCATTTCTCCTCCTTGAGACAGATCTGATCTCCTGGGTAATAACTATTTATGGAACAACAGGATACTGAACAGTTTATAAACACTAGACTTGTTTACTTCTGCTCTGTGACTGCTCATTTCACATAGGGGTTTCCTCATCTGTCAAGGGTAAAGAAACTTCTCTGAGTAGACACATCTGTAAAGAACTAGTTGGTCTTGCTCTGCCATAGTGTCCTGGCAGGAGATCTATCCTGCTCAGCCAATAAAATTTTCCACCTGTGCTCAGTAAGGAAGGTATTTTAACAGGAAAGTAGTCATCTTGAATTTTCTAAGAGGAAAGGAGGAACTGTTCTGCTTCCTTCTCCCAAGTCTGGCACCTGCTGCTAATGGAGGGTGTGGGTTTGAAATGTTGGTCTCTGTCTCTTCCCTGGGAAGCAGAGTCTTCATTCTTTGGTACTGCATTATTAGGATTTGCTGTAGCTGGGGGTCTCCTAAACCGTGTCAGGACAGGAAATGAGAGGAAACAGGGCTAATAGTTTGGGTGGTTTTTTTTATTCTTTGTATTATTAGGGCTTGATTTCCAGTGTTTTATCATCTCTTGTGAGTTGTTGGACAGAAAACAGAAGGGAAGCAGCACTTCATTCTGCACAATTAGCTGCCAGACACTGCACCCTCTGAGAAGGAGGGAACAGTGATGGTTCCAGGCCATCCAGGAGAAAGAGGAGAGAAATCCTGTGAAACAAGACATGCCTGGAGTGCTCTAAGACACAGAATAATTCATGTAGAAATTCAGAGCTGTATGAGATCTGCAGTGCTGACTGACATGCTGTCTCCATCTGAACAGTGGCTGTGCGGTGATGAACTGCTGACATGTTGTGACAGATGCCAGTCAGAGGGATGTTTTTGACAGATTTTTTGTAATGATTAACGTCACTAGAAGCAGTTGTTTGTGTTTTCTACGTGTTTGTTTTAATTCATCTCCTATTTGTTTCCCTTTCACAGTAGTGCCCAGTTTACCATAATGAGATTCAGGAAGCTGGAATCAGTCTCAATTAGTGAGGCTACTGTAAATATTTTCATTGACAGAACTGTCTTTATTCAGTTAAGATCTCAAAATACTTGAATGTTGTTTTATGTTAAACAGAAGATCCACAAATTCAAATACAGTGATACCAGGAGGGCAATTTATTCTGAAATAATAATAATCTTTAGCTATTCTAAAGAAATTGTGCTCTCTGAAGATGCAGGAGCCCCAGTAAAAGGCAGAAGAGATGGGCATGAGGGAAGAGGAAAAGATTCCTACAGGTTTGTCTGCTACATTTTATTTTGGTTTGGGGTTGGAGTTTTTTTGTAGATTACAAGGCACTGTCTTGTCAGACCACTAAACAAAATTTAAAAAAAACCCAACAAACAAACAATTTCTCCAGCAAATCACAGTTGAAATTCTTGATCAGTAGCTTGAAAACAGCTACAAAACAAAAGCATAAAATTAGCCAAATGCAAAATTCTGAATATACCTGGCATCTATCTCTTCATTTCATCAGCTGCTAGAATATTTTGGAGGCTTGTCTTGACTGTGGAATCCAAGTGTCAACTCTGCAATGCTCCGACTCTGTAATGCTGCTTCTCACAGCAGTCCTAGAGAAAGAGACACTTGTTATCTGTCTCTGTGTTCCAGGGCTTGTTCCATGCCACAGCCCTGGTCTGTTTTCTCTCACATGCAAGGCAATCACTTCCCTCCCTCTCCCATTTTTGTTCTGAGCCCTCCTTTTGGCTCCATCTGCCTTTCCATGTGAATGGAGATTGAGTCACACAGATCGTGTCCCTCCTTTACCTCTCTCGGGCTACATTTCTGTTTACTTTTGTGTATAAATAAGATAGTAACCTTTACTGTTCACAGCATTTTTAAGTCTTCTACAGCAGTTCATAAATCCTGTGTCAGGAAGTGTGTTCAGTGTGCCTGTGCCCTGGTTATACTGCTGACATATGAGCTTAGCTGCCTATAGACTTGCCAAAGCACAGTAACGGTACGGATGAGAACCTGAGACGAGTCTCTTGTCTCAGTTTTTTTGGGGGAGTTTTGGTTGGAATGGGAAGACTCAGAGGCAGCAGAGAAGAATAAGAGAGCATATACTGGTGGACCAGAGAGTTCTGACTCTCTGTGGCATTTTAGGGGAGCACAAGCAGTACTTGACGTGGTTTGTAGTGAGCCAGTGCAAAGCTTTGCCTCCTAGACCCTGGAAGCTCTCTCAGTTCCCACTGACACGTACATGCTGGTGGTTTTCCAGTAAGTGTCGCTCAGGAAAAGACCCCACAGTTCACATCACCCCTGGAGCATTGCAGCCACCTTTACTCTGCTGAAATGAAGTGAGCTAATTTGTTTCCCAGCAGACTAATTGCTCATGGCTTATTATAGAGACTGTTTGGTGCCCTGTTCTGAAGACTGTTTGTTCCGGACAGCATGTTTTAGAATATGTTTGTATGTGCTGGCAAATTTTTCAGGTTGTGCTGGGATATTTTTTAAAAGGTCACCTTCGGTTTAGAAAAGTTTAAAGAACTGCAACAGCTAAATAGATACAAGGAATTCAAACAAATCCTGAAGGTGGTTGGATTGTGGAATTCTTTTCAGCTTTTCAGTCTGAACTTCCTTAAATTTGCTAAATTATTGAACTGACTCATTTACATCTCTATTCTAAGGCCTTCCTGGCTTTATTTTTCCTACATTTGCCTTAGAACTTTCCAGGTTTTCTTCAATTACAGTGTTTCATTAAAATTATCCTTGCAGTATTGCCTTAGTTTCTTCATACTGTGCCATGTCATTTTGACCTAAACCTGTTTCTCAAATCTGGAGCTAAAATAACTACTACCATTGTGTAGTTCCCTCTCCCTGTGAGATTTGTGTTGCCTTTCCCTTATCTGTCTAAATGAATGACAGATGTTTTTGCCTGGGCTGGTCAGTGGTTTTATGCTGCACAGCACAATGGGACCTCAGCTTTCCTCCTCAGGCTCTGCGGTGATTAACGTTGTGAGTAACATTCCTGGAGGCTACTGGGTTATTCTGCTGGCAAAAGATTATTCTGCCCTTCCTGTGCTGAGTCTTTCTGCCTGTTCTGCAGTTTTGCACACTGTGCACTTTGGGTAGCCCTGAGGTTATGAGCCACTGCCTTATCTATCCTTTTCCTTCCATGGTAAAATCTTCTATTTGTCCTCTAGACCACCATGTGTCCTGGTATGCTGTGATACAAGTATGAAAACACTTGTCAGCTCATTCTGCTGAGCCACTGTTCATGATTTCTGTTACACTCTGCCTCTGAACCTGTAGGAACTGTTTGGCAGCTGGATGATAATGATCTTACTTTAACATTTGATATGATGCCATGTTTTTTTGTGTTTGGAATGTACATTGGAAACGGCAGAAATTAGTTTTGGCTGGGACTTCAGTGCAATCTTGCAGGCAGTAAATAACAAGGACTTTAACAGGAAAAGAGAACCCAAACACTTTGTGTTCTGGGTTGGCTTGTATGAATCAGCAAGTCTGTGTTGCTAAATAACAAGACTGGATTGCTAAACGTAACCCAAATAGTATAGCCATGTAGAGACATAACCCATGGGATTCTGCTCCAAAACTGGTCTACAAAAAAACATCAAGCTGCCTCCTCTTCACATAGCTGAGCCTTGAGCTGGGACTTTCTCTTTTTAGTATTATTACAATAATGTGCTGCTTTCTCCTCTTGTTTACACTTATATCGCTCCTTTTAGTCCCTTGTAAAACTGCTATTAAGTTCATCCTCCTCATTTGTCATACTTTCAGTGACAAGATCTGCCTCCTTTCACTAACTCCCTCTTTTCCACTCTATTAAAGTCAGGCTTACTGACCTCTGCAGGACTCTGCGGACAGTTACTGCCAACCACTTAACTGTTAGCTGAGCTAACATGAAACCTTTTTGTCTTTCCAAGGAAATCTGGGAACATTCTGACAGCTCACACAAGCTGTTTGCAAGCCTGCAGTGGATTTAATTGCAAAGATAAATTATTAGATGATACTTTAGTGTAAAATGTTCAGAATTATTTAATCCTTGTATCCGGGTACGTGAGACTAGGGAGAAAAACAAGATGAGGCAGAAGAGAGCTCATCTGTCTTGACTGAAGGAAAAGAAACTTGATTTGAATTGCATACCTTTTGCCAGATGTTGGCACAAACCACCCTACGAGTTTCACTGTGGTAAGTTTGAGCAGCACATTATGTAGTGGCACACGCTAGGCATGAAGTGGTGGGTATGAACCTGCCTTTGGGAGGAGGAGAAGCTTGTCTGTGGCTCTCGTGCCAGCGCTCCTAAGCCTCATGGGTGGCATTATTCTCTCTGACACGGCTCTCCTGCTTTTGGGACCAGGCTTCTTCCTTGGTGTGGCTGTGTGTGCCTGCCAGGTTGTCTCAGCAGCAGCCTGAGGTCCCTGCACAACGCTGTGTTACATCATGTGGATGTGCTGTAAGGGCTCTGACTACAAGGTAGGTTGGAGTTTCCGTGGGGTTTTATGTTGCATCTCTCAGCTGTGCTCATTAATCAGAGGGAGGCGGGGTCTGATGCGTTCTGAGCATCCTGGAGGACAAGTCTGGGCATTGCAGAAGAGTAAAGCCACATTTCATTAACAAATAACAGAAATGCACAACGATGGTGGAAATCACTGTAAAGGGACCATGGTACTGATATAATAGAGGCTATAAATGATGTTACAGATCAGCCTCATGGGAACTTTGTAAATGTCGAATCCTTTGCTGCTTTTGCTGTTTCTTCGTAAAATTTTCATTTTCAGATGCTCCGAATTACATTGATGAAGAGAGAAGAGAAGCTCTTACCTTTGTTGCCATTTGCCTTTCAGTTTGCAGACAACTGGCCAAGCATTTTGGGCAGAGAGAAAGAGAAGAGGTTTTCTTCTTGCCTGTGTTGGTTTAGCATAGTATTTTAGTCCTCTGGTTTGGAACTAGGCAGAAAATGAAAAGACTAATAGTGGGAATTCTTGTAAGGTTCTAATTTAGTGTCGTTTGTCAGTGTTTTCTGCAGTTCTTGTACCATTTGAGTTTAATGGATGCAACTCTGAATTTACTGTCTTGGTTTGCCTACAGGCAATAAAAAAAAAAACAAACCACCCAAAAAACTCAGTAGTTACGTCTGTACTTTGGTATCTGGAAGAGTGAAGGGGAAACTAGAATAATTCAATTACAAGCGTAAAAACTCTGCCTCCTGGTACTTGTGCCACAGAAAAGTATAGATTTCATTTCTTCCTAAAGGAGCACATTTCCTGCAAGTGCTGTAAAATGTACAGGAGGGAGGAAGCCAGCTGAGGTACCAGAGCAATAGTCGGGGGGTGTGTGTCACACTCTTGCAAGCACTAGGAATCATGTAGGAAAATAAGCATTAGCCCAGCTCTGTGGAAGCAGTCAGTGTGTTTCATAGCAGACATTTAATAGTCCATTAGTACTTCTGGTGACATTTCTGCAGTGTCTAAGGTGCTTATTAAAAACACATCCATTATGGATTATGCTTCAGAAAGGAGGCATTTGTGGGCACGAATCCCCCACTGCAGTGTAATATTAATGTTGGGTTTTAAAATTTATTTTAAAAGAGAGAGAAGAATGTGCCCAGTGGAGGTATAACTTAATAAATCTTTGCTGTGTGCATGATACTTTATACTGCTGTGGCATAAATGTGCTAAGAAAAAATACATAGAAAATATTTTCACAAGCTGACTCTGGTTTCTTTTGTGATCGGTTTAAAATCTTTGACTTTAAACCAACATTTCCAAAGTTTAGTCTATATCCATGTTTTTATGTACCTTTAAGTGTGATTTTTTTTTAGCTATATATGCTACAGAGCTGTAAGAACTGAAGCATTCAATACCTCTGAAATCCAGGCCAAAGTTTTTTAGACTTATTTTACTTAAATTGACTTAAAAAACTGAACTCTGGGTAGCCTATTTTGAAAATGTTGACCTCAATCACTAAGTTACTAAAGCACAAAATTTCACACAGCAATGGAAAGGCATTCTTCATGCTGTCCATCCCTTCAAATGATGTAACAGGGTAATGGTTGAGCTGTTATGATAAAACTTAGAATAATTTCTGAGTCAGTCTTGCCATAGGACTATTCAAGAGAAAATAGTCCAAGAAAGCTGTAGATGGCTTAGGAGTAAATGTACTAGACTTGGTGCCTACTTTGCAAGCAGGCAAAGGATTAATTTCAGCTTTTGTCCTCCTTTGTTCGATTAGAGACAGATAATGAAGTGAGGGCTAAGGAGTCTAAGGTACTTCCAGAAGAACATAATGGGGCCCACTCTAGGATGGCTGCTGGAAAGCAGGAGGGACAAATCTCTAGAGGAAGGGCAGTTCAGGAAGGACCTTGTGGATTACAGGGGTGGTTCATGGGTTTGACAGCCTTTGCTAAATTACTGAAATGCAGTGTTTGTGTTGTCAGCAGCCTTGGCCTCGTCAGGAGGACTCTGTCTGGGATTGTTACAGTCCTAAGTGAGCTACCCTTTCTTTGGATGTTCATAGGCTCTTTCATGCCTGGAAGGCTCTGGCCTGTAAGTGCTTTTTGGACTGAGGCTTTGATAATACTTCTGGAGAATAAAACCTGCCATCTAGCTGCCAGCACAATCCAAGTGCGGGCTGCTCTTTCTGTTCTCCAGCCTCTTGCTTAATACCTGGAATAATGTAGAAATGAAACCTCAGATCAGATAAACTGAAGTCCCTGTTGCTCCAATGGTGTGTTCACTTCAGGAAATGTTCTGCTTTGTGCTGACCAAGATGGTTCATGGGTATAAATTGTGAACTCAGGTCACTTGTTTGAGAGCATCATTTACAAATTTCTCACCTCTCTGCCAATCGCTGTGCTGAAGAAGAGTCACTTAAAAAAAATTGAAACACTGGGGAGAAGTAGTTGTCACTTCTACTGTCTGTTTCCTGCACAACAAAGTTAACATTTTGCAGCGATGCCGTAATGTGCACACTCACTGGACGTGCTGGGCTTTCTTCTTCTTTTAATCTCTGCTCTGTCACTGTCCTTTTGTCCTTGCCTACAGCAGCACTGCTGGCTGTTCGATAGTCCTGAGTCTCCCGACACAGTTCCCCATTTTCTCGGAGAAGTCTGGTGTTAACTTATTTATCCGTCCTACCCCTCCACTAAACTGCGAAGGTGTGACATTGGGTGTTTGCATACATAGGAGACTTTTGACTCAATGGCAAATACCTAGGCTGGTACTTCTCTGTTTAGCTTAATTAATTTTTCCAGCATCAGCTGAAAGGAGTGGTTCATTGCTTTCCTTTATATCTGTTCTGCAGTTGGCATCAAATTTGTATGGGCAACTTCAGTTTAGGGTAAAAGTCTAGAGATTTACACATGCCTTGGTTGGTTAAATTATCCTTGTGTGTTTTATGCCAGGTAAATATGCCCATTAGCAATGGGATGACATTAAAGCTACAGATTTCCAGTTTTGTTGAATGTCGGATTTAAACTGTGATTTCCAGAGGATGAAATCCTCTGTTTTTATACATTAATCCAGTTTTCACAAGCTCTCCCTGGCCAAGTATTAGTTCAACAGAATAGCTACTGGTAATGATCAAATTAAAGCCTTTTTTTTTAAGTTTGTAATCTTACCACTTGATTAGGCTGATTCAAGTCAGCAAGAATTACAGAATTTACTTGTATAAAATGGGATTTTAGAAGATCCTTGTTTCTGAGATTTGACCTGGATAGGAATTGAGCTCTTGCGATTTTATTGTTCCTTGCTTCATGGGGAGAAGGATCACAGAGTCAGTGACTAGGCAGGGCAGGCAGGAATTTTTGGACGTGGTCTAGTCCAAACTCCCCTGCTCAGAGTGGAGTCACCTGGAACAGGTTGCTCAGGACTGTGTTCAGTTTTGTTTGAACAACCTCTCTGGGCAACATGTTCCCATGTTTGACCACCCTGGAAGTATTATTTCAAATGGAATGGAATTTCTTATAGTTCATTTTTTTTCCCATTGCCCTGTATGTTGTGCACCATGAGAAGAGTCTCTCTGCCTTCTTGACTGCCCCTGTTGGGTGTTTATGCATGTTGGTAAGAGCCCCCTGAGCCCTCCCTGCTCAAGGCTGAACAATCCCAGTTCTCTCAGCCTCCCCTCACAGCAGATGTGTCTCCCTTGCAGTGTGGAGCCCAGCAGTGGCCCCAGCCCTCCAGCAGTGCCCCCCCAGTGCAAAGCTGAGGGAAGGGCCCCCCATTCCCCCTCCTCATGTAGCCCAGGGTGCTGTTCGCTGCCTTCGCCACACGGGCACAACGCTGGCTCGTGTTCAACTTGCCCACCTGGACCCTCATCTTTGCTTGTCTTACAACCTGTGCCCCATCTCCATGATACCTTGAATAAAGGCCTCATTCATCTTCGAGTTATCTTTCTTCCTTCAGTTTCCTTAATTACACCCTTGCTAATCATTTAAAAAGAACCCCATTGATCAAGAGGTAGACTACCACGGAAACTATCACTAAAACTCATTGGAGGGTGGATTCTTCGTCATGCTTCTGCCCATAGTAGCAGCAAGTATTTTTTGTAAGCTAGAGGCATTTTGTTTTCATTTGTACAGACGGGAAGGAGGTGTAGGATAGAGTGTATCTTATTTAAGCCTTAGCTCTCCTCTGTGTTGCAGGTTTGTAAATCTGCCCTCCTGTCTTTCTGCTTTCAAGCCTGGTATGCTTAGAAAGCAACTTTAGAACAGTAAAATATCTCTGAGCAGCATCTCTGGTCTCTCTCAGCACTATTCAGTGCTAAATCACCCATCCTGGGCTGTATAGGAATTTTAAAGAATCTTAAGAATGTAATGAGTGAACTGGTAACCAAAATGGCCAGTCTGTCATTAAAATCAGACTTTCAGCTGCAGGAACAGAAGGATCAAATATATTACCTAAACTTGCAAAGGGACTTGAGAAACCACAACACAATAAACTTGCTTACCAGGAAAACTCTTTAAAAGAAATATTAAAAATAGAATTCTAAACATTTAGATGGCCATGGTATGACACAGAGCAGCACAACTCCTGTAATTGACCGTCATGCAGTGTGAACCTGTATGAAATTTTGCTCATGCTGAGCCATATGTAGTGGCTCAAATCTCACAATTCAGTGCTCTGAGACAGGATCTTAAAGAGATTTAACATCATATATATGTAATGAAACTGCTATAGTAACTGTAGATTAAAAAAAAAAAGGAAGAATGTGAATTCTTGCTCTTTTAAGCAATGATTCTGAAGCTGATTGAGGTTGGGAAGAAACTGTATCTCTGGTCAGTTTATTCCACTGTGGCTTAGCATAACCTTATTTTACATTTGTGGGAAGCATGTTGCTGGTTTTTGTTTTAGGTGGGATTGCTTATCTGATTTGGTGTAGCCTTGATGTTTGAAGTAACACATGTCCTACTGTCATCTAACTGAGTAAAAACATGTGTGGCTGCACACATCTTATTCATAGCATTTTCCCAAACCCACCAGCTAATCTAATCTCAGTTAATTGTTTGAGTGATTTCTGTGTCTACCAGAGGTAATTTGTCAACACTTCCCACACAAGGCTGGTTTTTCAGTCATTCAGCAATATGCTGAATCAAAGCACACCTATTTACTGCGCTTCCTGCAGGTCTGTAGGACAACGTGTGAATGCCCAAGGCAAAGCTGTGCAGAAAGTGGAATGGGAGAGTGTCTCTATGGTCACCTACTTTTGTGCTGTCAGATTGAGGCTCTGAAATTGCTCACTTGGCCAGGGTTGTAGTAGCACTTCTCTTCTTCCTGTGCCTGACTTGTTCACGTGCCAGCTCTTTGACAGCTGCAGGACATTGCTACAGAGGCAATTTTCCTGTGTCCGAGCTTTATTCCCACGCTAGCTGGTGGGTAAAGAGGAGTAATGTGGCTGTTTGTCATTTGTGTCTGGACAGACCTCATCTCCTTATGAAGTATGTCTCTTTGAAAGCCGGTGTTTTACTCCTTGTATGCAGCTGCTGATTGGCCAGCTCAGAAGAGCAGGAAAGGATCTCCTTGAAGCAGTTGGTAGATGCCATAATTGCTGTTTCTTCTTCAGTGCAGTTTGTGGATGTAGTGACTTCGTGTTCTTTCACCAGCTCAAGCCCAGACCACTTCCTGAGTGTGCCGTGGTTTCTGTGCCTCTGCCCTATTTCCCAAAAAACAGCTGAGGCTTATTGTATGTGTATGGCCTTTCAGTCCTTTACAGATCATAGAATCATATCATGTTTTGGGTTGGAAGGAACCTTAATCATCTAGTTCCTCTCCTCCTTCCCCCCGTGGACAGGGACACCTTCCACTAGACCAGGTTGATCAAAGCCCCATCCAGCCTACCCCTGGACATTTCCAGGGATG
Organism: Pipra filicauda; assembly: GCF_003945595.2. Classification (NCBI taxonomy): domain Eukaryota; kingdom Metazoa; phylum Chordata; class Aves; order Passeriformes; family Pipridae; genus Pipra; species Pipra filicauda. Next base: position 3,517,032 of record NW_024104498.1, read on the forward strand.
GTGCTCCAGCCCGCTACTGTCTTCATGGCCTTCCTCTAGACTGACTCCATCAGATATGTGTCCTTCCCTGGCATTTGTAGTGGTCCTGCCAGGAACTACAGTGTGCAGAGAGAGCTTTTCAGTCATATGCAATAAATCTGAAACTTCCCAGTCATCATGACAGCCACGAAACATCTTAGGGAAAACTGTCCTGTGTGAACACAGGAGGAGGCTGGACTCCTTATGAGGTGGGAGAGGCACTACTGCCTGCAGTACTTCCCAATTTAAAAGTTGCCAAGTGGTCTGCCAGGCCATAAAGGAGTAGTTGCTCACCTAGTGGATGAGGGCAAGTGGCTTGAGGTAGACCCCAGGGAAGCCAATTGAAAGCTTTAAGAGATAGTCTGAGAACACGTAAGGAACATAATTGATTTAAAGGCTTCTATTGTACAGGGATGGAGTGTACTTCCCAGGTGAGAGCTGCATGAAACAAAACTTATTTAAGCTTGGTAACATCAAATCCCAAAGGCAGAATAAGGGAAGACCTTGAGGGCAAAGAGGGATTGAGAAGTAGGAGGCAATGTGACTGCTGAGGCAGCTGGAGGGAGATCTGATCTTCTGTGGGGGGTCTTCTGGTTAAGCTGCACTGAACTTTCTTTGGCTTTTAGTACAGGGAAGAAAGGTAGAAGGGAAAAATCAGATACACTCTTTCTGCATAACATGTTTCTACTTACATGCATCAGAACAAAAAAGATTTAATTCTTTGTGCATCAAGTCATGTACCTGGGCAATTCCTTGCCAAAGCATGTGACAGCTGCAAAATGTCTGTATGAATTCCGGGGAAGTCTGGACAAACAGTTGGAGGAGGGATCCATTGCTGGGAGGAAAAGGGGGGTTGCTGATTAGACAAACCACATCAAGCTCAGGAAATCCACTCAGCTGAAAATGTTTGAAAGCTGTTTGAATGTTAGGGAGGAAATATTTTATCTCTTTGCCCTGCTCTTGCTTTACCTTGGACATTCATTTATTGCCATTTTTGGAAAAGAGATTTTGAACTCTGATCTGCCCCAGCACAGCCTCAGTTGCATCCATAGGTAGGATTTTCCTTACTGCTGGGCAAGCAGGCTGATGAATTCTTACAAAAATAATCCCAAGCTAAAAATCAAGCAACACTTTTTTTTTTTCCCCCTCCCTCAGAGACAACCAGTTCTGGTGCAGTGACTGTAATTACCGAGGAAGCACACAGCTCTGATCCCCGTGCCTGTCCTGGGGTTGGTGTGGGTGGTTAATGCTGGCACACTGTGCCTCGAGCTCCCTGCCCTCAGTCCAGGCTCTTCACATGTGATTCAAGAAGCACCCATGATGGCTTTCAGTGGGTGACAGCAGTGAGCAGAGCAGGCAAAGTTTGTTCAGATTTGTGCTTTGCAGTATCAAGCACGCTCTTGGCATCAAAAGAAGTAAGTAGCTATGGAATAAAAGCTCCCTCTAACTGTTACTGGTTCCCTTAAGCTGTACTGGCCCTGGGAAGGTTTGGAAGCAGTTTGTTGATACTGCTACACACCAGCCTGTTCTTATTTCTACTAGAGCCACTCTTGTGTTTTTACTCCTAATTCCTGTTTGCAGGGGGATACTAATCCCTGTAACTAGGGGTGCCATTTTTCAAATGTTAGCTGATAAAAATTGGCAGGAGTGGACCTGTTTCGCTGCCTTTAAAGCTTGGTATCACCAGAGGGGCTGTCAGTTTGATTCACTCCATGACTGGCCAAGATACTAAAACGAAAACCATTGCTGCAGAGCATGTATCAGGCTGTCATGGTGGAAAAACGTGCACTGGGAATACTCGGAAGTAATTGCTACAAGTTTGGTAACATGAGTGACCTGATTTGTTGAGGAGACTGTTTACTATGCAGTTTCTGTTAAATTCAGCGAAGTGATTGTCTCTGAAAATCTTTCTTCAGTGACTTGTAGGCTGTGGTTTAGACAGTGATATTTACACAGTATTGATGTGAGAATCTGCAGGTTTTATAACTGGGTTTCTTGTGAACCTCACTGCCAAGTGCTCTTAGTCTGCAGCTCAGGAAAAGCACAATGTGCAATGGAAAGGTAAAATTCAGGAGGGCTGAGCATGAGCAGTACAGAGGCAGAGAGAGTAATGTGGGATGATACTGTACTGTTTTCTCAATCCACAGTTGTCTGTTTGAACACTTGCCCTAAGAACACCCATAAATACTTGTGGGAAGTTCTCCTTTTGGCCAACAGCATGTCTATTTTCCTGGCTAATGCAAATCTGCTGTTTCTCTTGTCATTGAGATCTATGGATACTCGGCTAATGTAGTCCTTCAACTTCTTTGTTTAGACAGGGAAATTTAAGAGTATCCTGAACTAGATGGCATTGTGGGCTTTAATTTTTTTTTAAACTACTCTAAGTTAATATGGGGAAATTGTTTTTAGAAAAATAAGTGGGAAAAATTTGGAAGAGCAGTCACAATGTTTTATAGGATTTTATTACAGCTTTGAAAAAAGATATTATTATTGACTGCCATTATTATTGTTATTTATTTATTTGGTGGCTTGAACCATAGCTTTCTTTTTATTTATTCTGTTGTACCTCAGTAAGTTCAGATAAGTGACTAAGTATTTGTTGACTTATTGAAGGGTAGAGGTACTTAGGATGATAAGATATTAGAAATAGCTGGTGATTAAGATCACTCATCATTTATAGTATGGCCTTCATTTTCTTTTGCTAGTGCTTTTCAAAGCTTTCACTTTGCAGGCTGTGAGCTCTCATGCCTTTTTTTTTTCAGTTTTTCTTACCAAGGTGATTGTTTTGTTAAAAGTGAGATTAAATGAGAACAAAATGACTGCAATTTGTCATTTTAATGGAGAGATTTCTTGCCCTGTCACACCAAGCATGTCTGCTCCCAAAATGTCTGTAGTGAAAAGTTTAATACCTTCATGGAATTACTTTTAAAACTTTCAAGAAGCGGAAGGAAAACACAGAATACATTCTCTATGACAGATGTAAATTGCAAGTAATTGTTTGTGGAGCACCGTCTAAGTGGTTAGACAAACATAGGTGGGCAAATAAAAGAATGAGAAAAGAAACCAAAACCGAATGATGTCAAGAAACTGCAGTGAATAGACTGAATTCCAGACTGAGGTGGAGAGTGAGCTGCTGGAGGCTCCAGAGTACAAGTGCTATGAGGGGCAGCTGAGGGAGCTGGAGCTGTTTAGCTTGGAGAAAAGGAGGCTCGAGGGGAGCTCATCACTCTCTACGACTCCCTGAAAGGATGTTCTAGCGTGGTGGGTGTCCTCTTCTCCAGAGTAACAAGCAACAGGACAAGAGGAAACGGCTTTAAGTTGTGCCAGGCGAGATTTAGATTGGATATTAGGAAAAATTTCTCCACCAAAATGGTTGTCAAGCACTGGAACAGGCTGCCCAGGGAAGTGGTGGAGTTGCCATCCCTGGAGGTAGCTAGAAGACGTTTAGATGTGGCACTTGGGGACATGGTTTAGGGGTGGCCGTGGCAGTGCTGGGTTAACGCTTGGACTCGATGATCTTAGAGGTCTTTTCCGACCTAAAGGATTCTATGATTCTTTTGTGAATGAATCCCTGATGGATTCACAGAGATGCTGGGTTACAAGGTCACTCTCTGTACTTTGTTCCACCCACTCATTAAGGGTATGGAAAACCCTGGGGTGTGGCAGGATTTCTGTGTCAGCTGGCAGTGCTGCACACTGGAGCCACTTCATGTTGGGTTGCCTGAGGGGGTCACTGGGAGAGTATTAATTGTAGGAGTGAACTTATTGATGCTTTCTACAAAGGCTGAACGCAGTTAACGCTATTAAACGTTACTGCTGGGACAAAAGTAGTGGATCAGCAATGTTCACTGCTCTTTGTAATATTCAGGAGCAAATACAAATGCTGATGATGAATATGCCTGCAGCATTTCTCTGGTTTGGAACTTGGAATCGCTCAGACTGCACTTTGTCCATGTGCAATAGCTCCCTTTGATAACAGCCAAAGACATGTAATTTTAACTTTAGCCGTTATGTCTTGTTCTCTTTCCCACAGCTGTAGGAAAAGTGCTTTCTTTATCAAGGGTACTGAAAGAGAAGACATATTTGTGTGGGTTTTTTATCCCCTCGTCTTCACCGTAACCATTTCCTTTAGTAGCTAATAATATTTAGTATTTATTTCAGTGACTTAAATAAATCTCAAATGCATAAACCAGCAGCATCCTTTTTTCTGCATTTTTTTCTTGTGGGAACTTGTTGAAATGAACTATCTCATTGAAAAACTCCATTCCTGGAAGGAGAAGGACTGTTGGACCATTCTTCTAGTGGTGCAATAAGAATTGGGAGAGTCTGTCTGCTTTGATTAGTGAATCAGGGAGGATATCTGTTCCTCCAAAAGATTTATAGCATTTTGGAGGGCAGGCTTTTAAAGCATACCTTGTGCTTCAGGTATCTATCAAGCCTTGTAGCAGAGTCCTTTGAAGGTACTACCATGGGTGCTGTTGTTGCTGCACAGCCTCTTGCCAAATGCATGTTGAATTTGGATGTGGGGACACAATGGAGCACAATGGGACTCTGTGCTGGCTGGAAGGATGGGTCTTATTTTTTGCACCTGTTTTGCAAGTAGGACAGGAGAGATCCATGTGGTTCGTGGTTCTTTTCTTCATCTGAGTAGTCAAGTTGCACCTCTGGTCTCCTCTTCCCTGCCTAATCTCTAACTCAAGCCAGACACTTTCTGTGTGGGATGATGAAGAAAGGATGTAGCTGTCTGTGCTGGCACTATTTGCAGTTTTCTCCACAGCACCCACTTGCTCCATGAGTCAGTAAATCCTTCTGGTTTTGTCAGGTGGCCTCTTACATGGAAATTCTTCAGTGTCCAGTCTCTATGTCCTGTCTCTGGAAACAGTACCCAGAAAGAGGTTTTACAAGCTCAGTGTCTTACCCTTGTTTTGTTAAGATACTTGCTTATTTTTAAAACTATGGGACCAAAGGAGAGAGGCGTACATTAAACAATGCTGATATTATCTGGAAGATTTTAATGCATGTTGCTTTACAGATCACTCTTAGGCTAAGGGCTGGAATTAATAAGGTGACAGAGGAGCCAGAGAATTACATGAAACTGGGCACAAGCTCCACTCCTGCCCTATCAAATATTATCTCCAGTTACAGAAGTACTGTACAGAAGTACAGAAGTACCTACTGGCACCTGAGGGGAAAAGATCCCTCTGAAAACACTATTTCCACTTGGGCTTTTGGCCTTTTTTTTTTTTTGTTTAGGTTTCCAGTGAAATCCTTGGAGGTTTTTGCATCTGGTTAAAGGAAGAAAAAAGCCTCTGTCTGAATCCTAAATAGTAACAACTGGCTGCCCCCAGTTTGTCCTGCACTACAATGTGAAGTCTATTGTGCAGCAGAGTAACAAAAACGCATCTGGAATTTTTCCCGTCGGGATTGATGTGAATCTTGTTAATAGCAGCTTTGTGATGTTTTTCAGTAAGTAACATTATTCTGAGAGTAATGGAATTCTTTTGTATATGCTGTACAAATGCATATCAAGTGGTTGTACCTGGGAGGTGGCACTTAAAGCTATATTATCCTGTTTCACTTAACAGAAGGAAAAAAAGCTTATTCTCTGGTCGGATGGGTGATACTGCTTTGACTTTGAGAAAAGCTTGAAAAATCACACAACTGTTTCTTGAACAACTTCCTACAAGAAGGAGCATGCCAAGTTAAATTGTTTAGGCATTAGGAATTTGTGCAGTGGAGAACATTTCCACTCTCACCATTTTTTAAGCTAGGATGTCCATCTGCTGAATGGTGCAAGTTATGGTGTGGATTCCAACCAAAAAGTGTTGTCCAGTTTTAAAGTGTTGAGGGAGAAGTGTGCTTGCCCAGCACCTCCCATGCTTGCCCAACACCTCCTGTGCCTTCAGCCCCTTCTTGCTTTTGCTGCAGATTTCGTTCTCATTTCTAGTTCTTATCTTCCTGTTTGCTCAAACTGCAGACTTGATTTGATATTGTCATCGCTATGCCAGTTTTTCACATGAAACCCACACTGTGATGACTTAAAAAAAAAAATCTTTTGAAAATAACTGACAAAAAATTCTAAGAAACATCACAGTGGACGATGTGTGTAATTGTCTTTGAGCGTCAATTTGTGTGGTGTACAAAGAAGCTGAATGATTTACTTCTTGTCTTTGTTTCTTTGCATTTCATTATCTGCCTGTCTTGTGTGCTGTAGGCAGCTATTGGAGCAATAGCTTCTGCAGATTTTTTTTCTCTCACTTTTAGTGTTTTTCTCTCATTTCCTGTTTGTGCTTGAAAGCAGGCTTGTCCTTTGACTGCATTTTCATTGGGGAAACTCTCTCTGGATCACCTTAAAGTCACTGTAGGGAGTTGCACTGATGAGAATTGCAACCTGCAAATATTCAGTAATAATGAGTCAGGACAGAAAATGCATGCGGTTGGAAAATAATGGTTTCTTTTCATTCTTCCTTGGGTTTATGAGCATTTATTAGTTATTGAGGTTTCATTTCCAAATATAAGGCTAGAAAAAAATTTTTTTTTATTTACTGTGGGTTTTTTTTTTTAACATGAAAGTTAAAAAAAGAGAGTCTCCCAGGAGTGTGATATGAGGAACTGTGTCCTGTAGAACTTTTCAGAATACTGCCCTACACGTAAGAAAGGCAGAAGAGCTGACAAGGCCTCTGTTAATGTCATGATGTGTACTTCACAGCAGATTAATATTTTCCATATCATGTTAATAGGAATTTTTTGTCTAGGTTCTGAAATGGCATTGATCATTCCAGAAGTGTATTAACCTGGAACAACTTAAGACTATTCTCTGAGACCAACCCATCTGTTTCAGTTACAATGCTTGAAACACTGACGTTTCTTCTGCAGCATCCTCAGTCCAGTAAGTCTTATGCAGGAAACTTTTGCCCCAACTGGATTTTTGACCCAGATAAGAGCAACAGGACAGGTGAAGGAACATCAGGCTTTCAGAAACTGAACAAATTATGAAACCCAGTCCCCTGTCTGTGCAGACAACCCCTTTCATAAAATGATCAAGCTTCTCCTCAAGTCATTTGTTTTGAGCTTTCCTATCTCCATCAGCTTCCATCACAAAGCTGGTTTGGACCTTTTTAAATGTTAGTGACCTTATTTTCATCTTCAGCTGGCTGTATCATGATCCAAGTCATACTCATTTTGTGCTTATTTGTTAAATAGCTTCAACAGCTCTTTCCCTTCCATGCTGCATCCCCTGTGCTGTGCATCGACAGAGCAGCCACGTCTGTTCTGTGCTTGTGCTTGGCTGTGCTGAACAACCTGTGCATTTTTGGTTTAGCTGATGGTGGAAGGCCCTTCTTCATCACTGTCCTATTCCCTCCATATATACCAATTTCTTTTCAGCTTTGAGTGTTCCAGGCTCTTTCTGCAATGACATTATTACTTGTTACGAAGGCCACTCAAAATTTTACTATTCCCCTCAATGCTTTGAAATTTGAAGATTGGTCTGATACAGTAGAATAACCTCAAGATAGGCATATACATTAAATACTGTGATAGGAGGAAACGAGATCAGAGGCTTTTGAAACAGTGAAGTGCAATTTGTTGTGCTCTGCCATAAGACTGCTGGCAGCTTGGGACAGTCAGACATGGCCAGTGGTGGCAAGAATGAGCAGTGGGTGGCAGTGACGTGGCTGTGGATTAACTTCTTTCTGCAAGGAGGATAAAGAGAACATTAAGTTGGCTTTGTAAAAGTAACATGCATTCAACTGCATTTAACAGCCTGGTTAATTAGTATCTATGACAAAAGACAACAGGTCCGTGGTTGGACCCGTGCCCATCATCTGCAGTCTTCTGGAATGTCTTAGATCTTGGTCAGAAAGAGCAGAGACCCCAGAGACCCTGCCTTTTGGGAGTGCAGTGTTGCACAGCAGCAGTTAGCCCACGTGAATTCTCTCCAATTTGTTTTCATTAGAAAGCACAGTCTCCTTCCTATCCCGGTGGAATATGAACAGGAGCAGAGTCATACTAAGCTTTGGGCAACTGGCAGAGTTGGTGGCTGGCATCTTCCACAGGAGCTAACTATTTCCTCTTGGGAGAAGGACTGGACCCTTTGACCTTCCCTCCTCCTCTCGTTTTTTATTTGCACGGAAGGCTTTGGAAACCCAGGCAGTAATTACAGTCTGCTTTCGCTCACCTTCATCATGTTTCCAAATATCACATAATCTCATCTGTTTGGCTCAGTGCTCCCTCAAGTTCTTGAAGCCCTCACCTGGCTTCTCATAGGAAAAATGAGCTGTAATTCAATCTTGCATCATTGACAATAACACACGAAAAACAAGCTATGGCATTGAAATGATGTTAGGAGACTGGTTTTTAAACTAACAAAACTCTGCGTTGTCGAGGAGTTAGCTTTTCACCCTTGCATAATTGTGTTTTGGTATTAGGGGGTTCTGTGAACAATGACAAATTTTGCATGTTGTCCTATAAGCTGCACTATGAGGCAGGTCAGGACAAAGTTTCTGCCTTGTATGAATTTTATAGCTTCCCCCCCCCCCCCCAAAAGGAAGCCAACCTTTAAACCAGGCTTCTTGTTATTTTTGTGTGTGCATGTGTGGTTTTTGTCTGAAATGTTTGGAGAATCAGTAGGAAAGTCCGAGGATTTCATCAGAGCAGGCAAGCTGATTTTTTTTTTGTCTTTAATACTTAGTTTATCTCAAAACTTTCCAGTCCCCATGATTACTACTTGTGTTACATAGGTAAGCTGCTCGGGACACTTTGTTGGACTTCATGCATGCCAGAACACAGTCAGTTAGCAGGAGGGACTGAGCTGATATTAAATAATTTGTTGATTTTGTGCCTTGGTGGTGCCATAAGCTCAAGATATTAATGACTGCAGAAAGGTTAAACTTTACGTGTCTTCCTGTTTATCACAAAGGTGCGGGATACAAACAGAAAGCAGTTTTGGCAGGCAACAGGCTGCAAAATCCATGTGCTGCTTATCTACAGTGGTGTTTGTGCTGAAATTTGATTACCATATATGAAGAGAAATACTTAAAAAGCATAAGGAGACTGAAGAGCAGCTCTTGATTCCCAACTACAGCAGACTGTAGCTTGGGAATTTGGTCACCTCCTAGCAATGTTATCCCAGTGTGAAAGTGGTTTTAGATGAAATAGACCTATGCAGGACTTCAAAAGATCATCTATTTATTTTCCCTCTTAAAAGTAGGCACAGCTATGACTAACCCATGTTTAATATATATAAACTTGTTCTTAAAAATAGTACAATCAAATCAGAAACCCTGTAGTTGATATGAGTTCTGTAACTCATGTCCAGACAATAGATTTCAGTGTGTAATCATCCCAAGCATAAGAAACCTTTTTTAATGTTTAATTTAAGTTTCCTTTGCTGCATTCTAGGTCCAGGGTTACTACTTGTCTTTACCAGGGATACAGAGGTGCTGCCTTTCTCTTCTGCAGCAGCCTTGTAATATTTAATGGCTTATCATGTCCTTTCAGTTTTCTCTAGACTAAACAAAGTAATTTTTTTTCTAGCTTTCCTCAGAGTCCGTGTTTTCTAGACCTTATATCTTTTTCAGAGCTCTCCTTGGGCCTTTTTTTCAGTTTGTTCATTTTTTTTTGCCTGAGGCCCAGAGTTGGATATGGTCCTTGGGCTGATGCTTTCTGATCCTGATTAAAGTGGAGTATTTAGCGGGTTTTACAGCTGTGATAGTTACATTTTCAGTCATGATAGGATGTTTATCTTTTCTGCAACAGTGTGACAATGTTCTGTGTATGAACTGCAGCGCAGAGGATGGAGGCCCTTTAAGATACACCCTGGAGCAGCTGGTCTTGCTCTAAATAGAGCAGGGAGCAGGCAATGGGAAAAGCCTGCACAGATGAGTTTAAACAACCTACTAGGTGATGGAGAGCAGAGGGCAAGAAGGCTGATGATGCTCCAGAGTGCCTCAAAGGTACAGCACAGTCATTCCCAGGGGAGTAGGCTGGGATAACTGGGATAGCTGCTAGATAGTCTATGGGGTTTTTATTCAATTGACTTTACCTGCCCCTTCCTTTTCTTATGAAATAAAACCTGTTCAAGGGCGTTTTTCTGGAGTGGTTCTGACATTTAATGTCAGAAAGAAGGACCATGGTTTACACTCGTGGTCCTTCTTGCAAAGCTGCAAAGGATCAAGTGATTACACCAGCTCAGGAAAGGACAAAACCCAAATGTCAGAGTTACTAGGACAGGGCAGAGAACAAAGCAGAGCAGTGTTGTACCACTGCATAATTCAGTGGTGTCTGTATCGAGAATGGCCTTTGCAGCCTGAAAGAGACAACTGTAGGTACACTCGGGATCTGTAGGCACAAAGAGCATGGAAGAAGAGGGTTGGGGATCTGTGGCTCATTGTCTCTTGGGAAAGAATTAGGAGGTCCCACATGGCAGTGACCAACCATTCTTCAGTGGTAAGTTGTCTTCACCGTAATATTCTATTTTAGACTATTTCTGCAGTTTGCTAAGATCAACTTAATTTTTGGCCTGATCTCTGCTGTTAAAGATATTCTTGTTGGGAGAAGTAGTATTTTGATTGTAGGATGGGGTTAATCCTTTTTAATGTGGTTTCTTAAATTTTTCAACTACTCGAGGAATCTTTGAGCTGCTTGGATTTCTGACAGAGGATTAATGTCAATAAGAAATGTGAAATTGGGGCATCACAAACCTCCTCATTCCTATGCTGTCATACCATGCTGCTCCCCAGAGAAGGGAGGCAAGGAGAGAGCATACACCTAGGTCTCACTAGGGAAAAAGGAAAAGGTTAGTTTAGATTTTCTCTCTGTATTCTATAAATGCCTCTGTCAGACCTAATGGCTCAAGTGCTCGAGTGCTTTGGCTTGTGTTTCATCCATTTTATTAATAAAATTAGTAGATTTTGTGCCTTCTGTCTAACCATGGATGCTTTTGAGCATCAACAAACAGAAGACAGAAGTCATGCTGGAACAAATAAGTCATTTATTTGTGTGGCTTAAAAAAAAAAGTTATTCTGGGCCCCTTTACAAATGCAGTGTGCAGGGTCTGTACAACCTTAGGTTTTTAGCACTGTTTGGTTTTTTCCCTTTGGCTTCCACTTTTCTGTTGATGCTGATTCTCCCTAATTAAATTAAAAACAGAAGGGCAGGTTGGCTTGAAGGAGGAGGGGAAAAAAAAAAAAAGAAATATCTGAGAAATAAGCCCACAGTGGGGCTTAGTGGCTGCCAATCTGCCTTTCCTTAGTGTTGTGATTTTTAGGAATGTGGTGCTGTCTTCTCCTTTACTCTTTCAGAGACTTGACCTTGTCTTCCTCTCTCCTCATTAAAGCCAAGGGCACATCAATCAGTTTATTTATTTTACTTTCTGTCATATGTGTCTTATTCTCTCCCAAACATTTATGTATTAATTGCCTTGAAAGCAGCAGATAGGAGTAGGGAGCAGATTCTAGTCAAGATTCAATGTCTGGAATTGTTCAATAGCTACCTTGAATAGCAGCAGTGTAGTCTAGGATTTGCAAGGTGCTTTGGGAAGTTTGTTCTGCTCATGCTTAATACTTCATGCACATCTGAGTAGCTGTGAATGGATCTGAGTATCAGGGACAGAATAGAATGGTTGGAAAACTTGGCTGGGGAGCTTCTGTCAGGCTTTTTAAGCCTTCCAGGTAGAAATGTTTTGGGGTCACAACTCTTTCTACTTATCAGGGGGGAAATAATTGGAAATGTAATGTTTTGTCACATAAGCCAGAATCCCCAAGGCACAAATATATATCACATTTTCTTGTGTATATAGATTCCTGTTTAAGAACAGCTTTTGGCAGCACACTTCCTTTCACTGTGCTTGGTGACAGATTGTGTTGGAGGTTTTATTAATGTTTTTGTATGAGGAATTCAGACTTGAGAGCTGGGGGAGATTGGGTGCATACCTCACAATTACCATATCCGGCATTTAGTCCATTTAGATGTCATTTGTGTTTTATCAGGGTATGCCATTCAAACTAGAGATTTTAGATGCTTGGCATTTCTCTCTCAAATTACATAGGTCATAGGTGTGTGCTGCAAGCATCCAAACTCTGTCTTTTCCAGGCTGTCATGTGCAGTGAGGTTGCATTATGTCTGTTCTGGAGCTGGGTTGGGATAGAGAGGAAGTGCTTAGAATTTAAATCTGAAAAATCAAAACTCTCCCTTTCTCTGTTTCTGAAGGAGCACAGCCCTGTTTCAGTTCTGGATAGTAGTTGCTGGTGAAGCCAACCTGCCTTTAGGATAGTCCTGGCAGACAACTGAGGCAAAAAGCAGCGTCCTGTACCGAGCTGCCTCAGTGGATACAGAGTTTAACATCATTCAGAAACATTTGCTGTTTCTGTTTGACAAACTCCCATGCATTCCTTGGAATGTATTTTAGGTGCTCTGCAGAGAGCATTCCCATGGCCTGTTTGAGGCATATCCTGATACTTCCTGAAGGGTCCTGGAATACACCAGCCGGGTTCAGAGCCGAGACAGAGCAGCCACGCTCCCGGAGAGGTTTGGCAGGCAGCGTTTCCCTGTCCCTGCTGGACTTCGATTCTGGCCCGCTCTGATTTATTGAGGTGGCAAAGTGCATGAGCTTACAGCAGTTATGATTTCTTAATATTTCCAAAATGGAATTTCTTTCAAGATTTATGAGAGCTAAATATCCTCTAATTTGCTCCCTTTTTTTCCCATATGGATATAATATTTCCCCAAAGCTGTTCCTCCTCCTTCTTAAATGAAGCAAAACTATGAATTAAAAGTCTATTTCCCTGGCTCTGTGTACAGTAGTGTTAAATATTGCCAAATAATAGTAGCTAGTCTAAGGCTGTCATGTTCTTTGCTAGAATAATCGCTAAATTTACTTCTAGCAAGTATGATTAAAAGGCTAATGGTCATTTCACCCTTCTCTTTGGCATCAGTTTGGTCCCCTGGTCCAAGCAGAAGGAACATCATAGAGCATCAGATCAGTCGTGCTTGAGCTTCAGCTGATTTTTGGGAACTTCCCTGGGGTCCAGGGAGTTCTAGAAGGGTCTGAGTTCCCTCCTTGTTTCACCAGCACCTTGTAAGGGGGAATCTGCACTAGGGAGAGGCACTCCTTACTCTGTGTCAGACTGCTGTAAGCTGCCTTTTCCCTGTGTGTGACTTGGCCAGTTAATTGCATCTGTAAATAAGACCAACTTCTGAGTTAGGCCTGACCTTGCAGCCCGTACCTTCTTTCTCATCCAGTGCTCTTTTTTATTTACGCTGCACTACTTTGTAGCGTTATTGTAGGGAATCCTCTTGATTCTTGAGAAGAGAATAAAACCTGCTCATATATGCATTTCCTGAGGCATCCAGGTTTTTCCTGGAGGTTGCATGTCACAGCAGCAAGCGGAGTACCTTGGTGACAGGACAAACCAGCCCCAGGGCTGTGACCCCCAGGCAGTGCTGTCATCCCTCACTGCAGCTGCTGCCTGGGGAGAACAGGACTCTGTGGGACCTGCCTTCTGCTATAGGTTCAACTGGTGGCTGTGAAGGAAGAGCTGTGAACATCTCTGCTGTAGCCCTTCAGGATATAAAAGCTCTTGCATTGTATGAGAGTCCTGCAAAGATTTCTCCTGTTGCTGTTGGAAGGAGGTGGAGATAATTCCCTGGAGACCCACCAGTGTAACATAATAATTATATTTTGGTGCACCAAAATGTCTGAGAAAACATTGAACTAATTTGTTGGGTTGTTGAAGTTCTTAGGATATTTTCAGAGTAACTTTATTACAATTAATACTGTATTGTTCTTATTGATTTATTTACTTTTAAATAGGCCTGTGGGGTTTTTTTATCTAAGAGCTTCAGAAGCTCTATTTAACACCTCTTTCCCACCTTTTCCCAGGTAAAGTGTGTATATCCTTTCGTATTCTCGGCTCTGCAAAGACATTCCTTTCCTTCTAGATCAGCCATGTCATCTGTGCATCTTGCTTTTATGGTTATAGATGATCTTATTAAAGATTGCATGAGTGGATGTGAAGCAGTATGCATGGGTGAATTCAAGACTTCTTGTTTTGTTAAATACTCTCTTTCCCCTTTCCAGAGATTTTTGCAATCTGTGATTTCCTGGGCATCTGCAACAGGACTTTACTTTGAGCAGTTTATAAGTCAGATTTCATTCCATCCTTTCCTCACTGTGCTGCTGTCTGAAATTCTTGCTCTGTTCTTGGCTGTGGCATAGTGAAGATGAATCTGTCTTAATTCAGATAGTTCAAGTCCAGAGTTGCATGGTGAGTACAGAAACAGCCTGAAGAGAGAGTTCAACCTGTGGGTTACATCTGTCCCAGTCCCATGCCTAGGTTATCCAGGCTGGATCTGTTTCAGAAGCAGATACCTTGCACTGTAGTGGAGATGTACTCTCTGACTCTAAATATGTGGTACGTTCCTTTCTTAATTTCTGTAGAATGGTGTGATTGATTTTGATCCAGGACATCCCTGCTACTGTTTTTGATGAGTGAATGAACAAGATTTTTAGTAGTATTAGCATACTTTCTGTCTTGATACATTCAGAAATGGTCCCATAAGAAGGTAATATTTCTCTATTTGCTAATTGTTTCTTTCTCTCTGGCCACTGTGCTAAGTTTCTAGAAGAGACAAATTTTTAGTAGCTGCCGTATTTGTGTGTTGATGGTATAATTAGGACAATGTATTTCAATAATGTATTTCCATAATGACACAGTTAAGAAGGACTAGGTTTCTCTTTTGTAAGGGATTCTGGATAGATCACTGTTTGGTTTGGCAAGGACCTCTCTTGAATCTTTTATATGTTACTGAACATAGAAGAAAATACCCAGCTCCTCACTGAATTTCCACTGTCTGTAAACCAAGAGCTGCTTCATGATGCCCTGAGCTGTTTTCTTTCTTGCCTGTGTGGTGATAACTGCTGTGTACATGCATATGAGTGAGGCCAGAGCAGCCATGAGAGGAGGTAACCCCAGTCTTGCTCTCCACAGGTGTTTGCCCAGTGCATTCCCACCTGCACAGAGCAGCACAGCGTGGATGTGTCATGAACAATGTATGTCAAGCACATACATTGTCTTGTGCTTACAAAGTTGGAAGTAAAGCTGCCTAAACTCTGGGTGCAATTTACAACTTATCGTAGCTAAAGTAATAGCCAGACAACAGAGGGGAAGTTCTAAATTGTTGAGTGGAAGGGATTGCCAGGTCATGACTTGAGTGATTTGAGTGTCCTCCTGGCACAAACTCTGGCAGATTTGTTTCACTGCAGTCACCTTTGGGTAAAAGTAAAATCTTCCACATTACTGTAATCCCAGTGAGAATGTAGAATCAGCAGTTTGGTGTGGATTCTCTCAACCTTCCTGCAGAAATTTATCCTTCCTAGTTCAGGAGTTAATTTCTCTCTCATTTTGGTTTTCTCAGGTTCTCGAAGCCGGCACCAATGTTCTTGGATGATTCCTTCAGGAAATGGGCACGTATCAGGGACTTTGTACCCCCCTTTGGAATTAAAGGACAAGGTATGAATGAGAGAACTGTGCAGCTGTTGGAGAAGAAGGTGGTTCTGCAGATGTTTGCTCCATTTTGTTTTTCTGTTTTGAAAGCTTAGGTGTTCCCTTGGGCTCAGTGTTTTTTTCCCCCCTGTTTGAGAGAAATACTGTACATGTAACTCACAGAAACCCAGAAAGGTTTTCACAGCTGGAACATGGACCCCAGAGGCTGGTCTGAGGGAAGTGGTGTAGTACATGCAGAGAGTCAGTGCAACAATGGCACTTTAGACCTACCTGCCCATTCTGGAAGAAGCATTTTGATGTTGACTGCCAGAGAATCTTGTTGCAGCTTTGCTGACAGCAGCTGAGAGTTCAAACTGACTTAAACTACCTTTGAGTCAGTAATTCTCTGAAGAGCAGGGAATATGCCTTGGAGTTGACCACTGATACAAATCTTCATTTTCTTCTCATAGCATTTTATAGTTGGGCTACTTATTGACTTATATAACAATTAGGAAAAGTCTACTGAGGTGCTTTGGTGATGATGGGTGATATGTCCTGTCCTCCAGCTGAGTGTCACAGCAGGAGCTGTGTCTCAGGTATGCCGTGGGAAAGCAGGGGTGGTGCTGGTGGTGATGAGATGGGGGCCAGTAGCCCACCCAGCAGATGATCTGTTTTGTGGGTGACAGGCTCCTGGCTATCCCACATGTGCTATCAAAGGCCTCTCTGGGTGAGTGGTGGTGAGCAGAAGGCCTGTGCTCACTGCAATGATTTGCTGCAGACTTTCTGAACTCCAACATATTTATTAAGAAGTGTTTGTTGCTTTGCGTCAATTTGCAGGATTTTTATTCTGCTGACAAACTCATGGTTACAGATAACCCCCATAGGAGTTGAAATATTTGGTGGAGAAAGGGCGGCAGCCACAGAAGGCTTGGGTCTGTCGTTCTGCCTGGAAGCAGGTGTGGCAGTTGTCAGAACAATCTCTGGTGAAATCAAAGGCTCTACTGACAAATTGCTTTTGGCTTGCATCAGTTCCCTTCTTTGTTTTGTCCATTCCTTGTCCAGTCGGTCTTTTGCAGCTCAATAGGAAACTAATTGCTGTCCTCTAATTTAGCCAGCAGAGTTTGCAGCAAAGAACTAACAGTGGCAGCACCAGTGAGAGGCTGTGGTGACCACAGGAGGGCTTGTCCCCTTCTAACCAGCACACAAGGTGTACAAAGCTAGGGCAAGCTGACTGACCGTCATGGAGGTGGGATTTGCAGATTACACATGATGTCAGCCAGACCTAACAAAAATCATTGCATTAAACGGAATCCAAGTGGAGAAATTCACCAAAAGAGAATGACGGAACAGCTCTGGCAACCTTCTCCCTGGGTTTGTTGCCAGCTTGTATCACCACTGCAATGTTATGTAAATCTGGTGTTTTGTATTGGATTTCCTCAGTTAAAAAGAGAAATGAGAAATTGCCATTATTTAAATGGCTGTGAGCTGAAGCCATGGGATGGAAAACCGTTGAATAGGTTATTTTTTTAACACCCTCCTGGGACTGAATTTTGTGCCAAGTTTCAGTCTGGAGCAAGTTCTGTGTGTGGGAGGGTTGCATTATAAATCTGTGTAGCCCAGGATTTCTAATGGCCGTGCTGACAGGCTGTGAGTCCTCGCGATGCGAATGGCGCCCTTTCATGTTACACATCACTTGGAATTCTTGCATCAGTCTTTTCTGGCTGTCCCATGGGATGCATTCGGGCTCAGCCGAGTGATTGGATGATGGGATCAGCACCTCATTAGGGCTTTCAGTCAGGGCAATCTAATGGTATCCAAACAACTGACCCAGGCAGGCAGCGTGGAGCTCAGTCACGTGGTGGTGCGAGATGAGGGCTCTCAGAGCTGGGATGTGCATGGGAAAATGAGTAGTCAGGGTGGGTAAGAAAGTGTGGAGAGATGTGGCTGTGCTGAAACCAGACGGGGCAGGAGTTCTGCTCTGTGCATTGGGCAGCCCCGTGACACCGTCAGCTGGGATTTCCAACATGCATCACACTGGGAAAGGTGGTTGGTGTTTGTAGACAATGACTGTAGCTGAGATGGTAAAGGGAAGATCTTGCTGAGAACTTTGGTGAATAACACCTGGTGATTTTAAGTCACTGTGATCTATTCAAGTGCAAAATGGCTTTTTGTGTGTGTGAGCTCGCTTACAATAATGCTGCATGTTTCAAGAAATTTCTAGAAACTATAGCTTGAAAATACTAAAGTTATGACATCAAGGGATTCTTAGCAGCTTGGAAGCTAATCTGTTTCTGCTTTCACTTTTTAAGTTCCTCTCTATTCTTCAGGCTCTTACTTAAATTTTGCTTTGCTTTGTCTCTGAATAAAACGCTGAACAAAATCCTTTTTCTTCCACCATTTGGTGTTTACTGGTACAAGAAAGAACAATTCCAAGATTGCAAGAATGACTCTTGCAGTCTTCAGGAGAAAGCAGCTTTTGAGGAGCAATGTCTACCGGGCTGCACTAATTTGGAATAACACGTCTGTATAAATTACATGTAAAAGAGTAGAAATGGCTCCGAAATTTTCAGGGCAGGACTACTGCTCTTTAAAGGTTATCATATCAAGGGGAAGGCAGTATGCTGATCATTTTGACACAGTTCATCAGAGATCTTCATTTTCTTCAATGAGAATCTGATTGTAAAGACAGCTCTTCCATCTCCAGATGCTAAGAAGTACTCAGTACAACATAGAACGTTTAACAGTGTTTCTTTGAAAGATTGCTCTCTCCTTTACTCCAGTGGTCATCTTCTGATTTGTCCATTAGCCCAGGCAAAGGGGTTTTATGGCCAGAGTGCTGCATTCTCCCTCTGCAAGAGCATTTGTGTGTAGGAGCCGTCAAGGGGAATATGGTCTTGAATAGGAAAGTTTTTAGACTTTCCCTCAAATGCTGCTGGATCTGAAAGGGACTGTTGCAGTAGGAATGCTGCACATCTCATGTCAGGTTGGAAAGTGCTGCTGTTGTCAGTTAACAACCTTAGTGATTCCTTGTCTGCTAAATGAAAGAGGCACGGAAAAGAGGCAGGTGGCAACCCTATGTTTGATGAGCAGGGCTTTCTGAGATGAGGCACGTGGCACACAGTCTTGTGCAAACTCTGAACAGTGGTTGTGAGAGTCCCCTACAAGGTATTAGAACTAGATGAAGAGGAATTTAAGAGCAGTGGTCATACTTTTTTCTTAATCTGTCTTACATGGGCAGAGTTTTGGTTCAACGAAGATTTGAATGAAGGATTTATCCTAATTACTCGATCCCAATACTCAGCAACCTGGGACAAAAGCAGAGCTGAGAGCTGTCAGGAGTGTTGGGGCTGATCCAGCAGACTGAAGGTGTCATTGCATTCATCAGAGATGTTTGTAGCCCTTGTGGAAACTCTGGCTTTCTCTGTGTGCAGAGAATAGGAGAAGGAATAGATATGAAGAGGTGTGAAGAGATGTTAGGTTTTGACACCATAAAGGGTCACTGCCATTATTTAGTTTGGCCTTCCATGCAACAGTGGTTCTAGGTTCTGCCCAGAGATTTCTGCTATGCAGATTATCTTTCAGAATCTGGATCAAGATTTTCTAAATGAAGAATGACTGTGTTGACAAACAGGCCAGTGTCACGTCTGACTGCAGTTACTTTAAAAAAATGAGATGCTTTTGCCACGTCGAACTTGCTGTCTCCTACTATGTGACTTACAGAGTCTGGAAACAGGATGGGCCACTGTAAGTGCTTGGAAATAATGACTGCATCTCTATTAATAAATAAAATGGTTGTCCTCTGGTCCTGAAGGCTGTTGAGCTCATTGTTCAAACAGATTAACTCCCTGCCCGCCCCCCCCCAACAGAGTGGTTATGTCCAGGCTTCCTATCAAGAAAGGTCACTGGCCTCTATTAGCCTGTGAATGCGTGAGAATTTTAGAGGAGGATATTTGTTGGCCCTGGTGAACACATCTGGGACTGTGCTAACCCTTTAATGGTATGGACTTGTGTGGGACAGTGTGGGCCCGTGCCCTGCTGCCAGTTTGTTTATTAGTGTGTATGTAGCCAGAGTGGGGAACGTGATGAAATTGGTCAACTCTGCGTTGTCAAGAAGAGCAAACTGTAACAAGAAGTTGGAACTCTAAAAGCTGTAAATGTCAGAATGTCCTGTGGGGGACGGCTCAGGCTGCTGAGCACCCTCCTGTGTCCCAGGCTATTGTTTTGGCATTAACTGGGATGTTAGAGTGCCTCCCATGTTTCACCATTTGCGAGGATCTAATTTCCTTGTAGGAACTCTTCTTTCCCAGCACCCACCAAGCCTGCTGTTGCAACTTTTTTTCAGTCAGGAGCAAGGAGACCGCAGCAATCTCAGGTTCTTAAATGAGTGATGTGGAGATTTTTAAAAAATTTAAATTGAAATTTCTTCTTTAGCAGTGCATTGTCAGTGAAATTATGGAGGTATGAATATGCTCGTGCTGTCCACGTAGTTAGAGACCCTCTAGCATGTACACTGCTTTCAGGGTTAAATTTGTCAATGAATAAGCAATGGAAAAATTGTTTATACTGCTAGTGAGATTATTAATCCCAGAGGGCCTCCTCCCCAAATTTACCTCTGTAGCTAAAGCAAAAGGAAAGAGTTATTTGGAGAAGGGCAACAAACAAGACTGGAGAAATACCTGACTATTAATAGAATTTCTCAGTACATGTGGTTTGAAGAATATAAAAGGCTTTCATAAGAAAGAGTAGCTAGTATCTGGCATCTTCTCCATGTAATGAGGACGGGAGAGTTGCTGTAGTTGTTTTTTTTTTCAAGCTAAGTGAAAACATATGGCACAGCATACACTAAAAAACTAAACAGACACGATCCATGTAGTATCTGTTCCATGCATTTAGTCAGTAGTTGTGTCACTGCTTAGCAATAATTATAGGTCTTCACTTCCACCTTTGTTCCTGCTCAGTTGTTTCAAGCAGAGAGGCTGCTCTGTTGGCCCTGAATCAGTTTGTCTTTGAAGGTGCTAGTTATTTCTTAGGGAGTGATTCTCTTGTCACCATCTTACAGAATTTCCCTCCCGCCAGGAATCTAGAAAGCAATTTCTTCCCCGTGGCGATAAGGGAATATCAAGAACATGTTTCAAGTGCTACAGTTTTAGCAAATGGAGTATGAACTACTGGCCAGGAGGCTTCATATTTTCATTTGGTACAGGAGGGACATCTGGAATCGGTGACAAAGAAATTAAATCTTTGTCCAGACCACCAATGCTAATGAATGTATTGTGCAATGATTAACTGTATTTGTACTTGGTTTTATTTGGATGTTTTCTTCTGTGTTAGTGCTTCTGGGAAGAACCATGGTTCAGTGCTGCTTAGCAGAGGTTTCACTGGTCTCATGGGGCAGAGGTCATTCGTCTCCAGTAAAAATGTTGAATTTTCGGGCATGCGAAAGTTGGCATATCACAGTGTTATTGGGGGAAAATCTACCCTCTTTTCATGCATGTTTTTTTCTTGCATAGCTTTTTCTTTTACATTGACTTTCTTGGCATGAGCAATACTTTATCTCTGAGAAAACATGTTCAGTTGGACATGACAATTTTGATTTACAGCTGACTCAAAGAAAAACTATCAGAAAAGTAGCTCTTTTCCAACCTACTCTTCTGCCTTTATAGAGAGACTGGAGGACCATGTGCAGGCGCCTTCCCTACATTTGACTGGGTCTGAATGAGGTGTTTCTTTCCTGGTTTAATTCTCCAGTCTTGTCCTTATTTTGTTAGTGGTGCTCTGTTGTACAGATGATTTTCCTACTGTGAGCATTTTTTTTGATCTTCATATGTTCTTCCTCTAACAAATAACCAAGAAGCACAAGCATGGATAGCCATTAGTTCTATTCAGAGTAGGTATTAACACAAGATTGTTGTTTCTTCCTGAGTTTGATTTCTGAACTAGTTTCCACTAGAATTTTGCATTTGACCAAAATTGGTAATAGTTGCCAATATCACGTGGGAATATAGATATAAAAATGTTGCTGTTTCCCCAGGGAATTCAGCTGATTTTATAGCCTCGAGAAATTAAATTAGAGATTTGAAAGGAAAAAAAAAATAAAAGTTTCAGAAGAGGTAGAGGGCCAGCTTTTCATTATCGAGTGAAGCCTCTAAAGGGAAGTTATAGTGTGAATTTTGAAGTTGAATCAACTTCCACGCTTGAGCTCTCCTGATGAAAGTACAACCCTCCCGTGCGGTCCATTATTTCAGTCAAAACTGATGCTTTGTTTCTGAGTGTGCCTAAAAATAGTCTTTTCCCCAACCCACTGAGAAGGGACAGGTGCCCCAGGGAGACTCAAACCTCAAGTTTGCAGTTAATTGGGTGACTCCGTATTGGAGGCCGTCACAGAAGTCTTGAAGTGCGATTGAGACATGGATATTATTCCTCTGTTTTACCTCCCAGAGGGAAAAGCAGATCTCCTCTGGCTGTTGGGTTTTGAAGTGCCATTTCTTAATGCTTCTGCAAGGGTCAGAAGAATTAGGAATCACTGTAGTAGCTATTGAGTTTTTTGGCATTTTTGGCCACCTGTGAAGGGCCAACAAAAATGCAGCAATGAAGGGAAGAACAGCTCTCTATAACAACTGTATTTATTTTCCTGCTTGTCTTCAACCAGCATATTGTGAATCTTTCAAGGACCATTTTATTTGGCGTGAATTCGCCTGTTTTACAGGTTTTATCGTTTCCTGTGCATTGAACTTGAGTTTGGATCAAAATGGTTAAAGCATGGTTGTTGCAGAACGTTGCCCGTTTTTTGGCATAATTGTTTTTTAAATTAATGTTCCAACTTTCCAAGCCGTGGGATTATGTTGGGAACTAAGCTTGTGTTCTGAAAAAACAAACTCTTGGTTGTGAAGAAAAGCTTGGAAAAAAAAAAAAATCCCTAAAGGCTCCAAAACGACGATGTAAATGAAGAGTCCAAATGTTATGTATTTTATTTATATCTTGTTATAAAAAAAGGCCTTAAGGGCTTTCTGGAGCTTACATTTAACGCATGCCAGGTTCTTCTAAAATTGTTAGAGAGGGTACCATGTGTATTCAGTCTTTTTTTTTCTCTTTTGCTTTGAGTTTTGTGCCTGTGCAACACTATATGCCTCTTGTCTTAATGCCATTAGAAATCATCAATGGAATTACTGGGATATTTGGAGGAGTGGCAGTTTTAAGTCCTGTTGTTAGTATAGTGCATCTTGAGTAAACCACCTAAATCTGGTACAGCTAATGACCTCAAGAAAACCACTCTTGTATTTACACACAAGTTTTGAGCTGGGGACAGATTACTCAGTTGTCTTTGAGAACCAGTTCACATGTTTGCAATATACTGCTAAATTCAGGGAGTCTTTGTAGCTGCTTTTTCCTGCATACACCTTCTGAAGTTAGCTGATCAATAATAAAAAGAAGTGATGCAGGGAATTTCGGACACATTGTGATACCTGTTGTAATCACTGGATTCCCAGCTTCACTAAAATAGAAATAATGTTGTGTGTCTGCAGCTGGACTTGGTGTTTCTGGAAGAGAGCTGGAGAGCAGGATATGTGGTAAGACTTGGGTCCATGGCCTCGTGCTGGGCACCTGGGTGGGAAATCAGAGTGGGTCAGGCTGGAAGGGACCACAGTGCGTCACCTGGTCCCACCTCCCTGCTCTGTCAGGGTCATCCCAGACCACATGGCACAGGATTGTGTCCAGACAGTTCTTGAACATCTCCAGTGAGGGAGACTCCACAGCCTCTCTGGGCAGCCTGTTCCAGTGCACAGGCACCTGCACAGTAAAGAAGTTCTTCCTCATGTTCAGGTGGAACTGTCTGTGCTTCAGTTTCTGCCTGTTGCCTCTTGTCCCATTGCTTGGCACCACTGAGCAAAGCCTGGTCCATCCTCTTGTCCCTTCAGACACTGATGAGGTCCCCTCTCAATGCTGAACAGGCCCAGCTCTCTCAGCCTTTCCTCATAAGAGAGATGCTCCAGTCCCTAAATCATCTTTGTTGCTCTCTGCTGGACCTGCTCCAGGAGCTCCATGTCTCTCTTGTCCTGAGGAGCCCAGAACTGGATACAGCTCTCCAGATGCAGCCTCACTGGGGCTGAGTAGGGTGGCAGAATCACCTCCCTTGACTTAAGGTAAAAATCATTCATCAAAAGACATAAAAATCCTTCTGTGAAAGATCATTCCTCAGCTCCCATATGGAGGGAGATCTTAAGGAAAAAAAATTCTGAAGGAGGAACTTTATACAGAGGTGAACTTTCAGGTAGTGTATTAAAAAAAAGTGTATGCACTGGGCTTGTACCTACAGCTTGTTTGTAATCATTGCAATTTGTTTAATCCACAGGGTTGGTAGTGTTTAGTTTACTCTCCCCATGAAGCTGACACACACATGGCATTCTGTTATCGTGGGACAGGGGCCTGTCTCACCTGTCTTCTGGAATGCTTTAGGGATGTCAGTCAACCTCACTCTAGGCAGTCTGTTCCCCAAAGCTGAAGCTGATGCCCAGTCCCCTGCAGAAGCGATGGCTGGAAGGGTGGCAGCTGGGTGACCACCTGTGGAGGTGGGCACTGGCCATGGCTCACAGGGCAGACACACAGAACTGCAGCAGCACACTGTCCCCTGACCCTAATGCACAGGTACTTACTGCTGGCAATAAGGGCATCTAGACTTGCTGTTTTTTGAGGAAGATGGCTGGTACAGAAAACCTGTAAAAATTACAGCCTCTTCTCTTGGCTGCTTGAGAGTGCACGAGCATCCCAGTGTGCCTGCTTTCGAGGTGAGACCCTGTGAGATGCCTGCGGTAACTCTCTGGAGTGGAAAGGTCTCCCATCTTTTTTTAATGATACAAGCAAGAAGCTTGTACATTAGAAACAACAATTTTAAGTGTTGTTGACATTTACAGTGAAGGTCTCTTCCACTCCTTCACATAAATAACAGAGAAAAAGGCTAGAATTGAGACTTAGGCTAGTTCTCACTGTGTGGTCACTGCCTGCCTGATTTCTAACTATTTACTTTTAGTTTTTCCAAATGTCTGAAAATTTCAGGGTCAACCTGAAGTCAAGATGTACTTGGGTTCAGAGAAATCATGCAGTCCTGAGCTGGCTTTTGAATCTTCTGATGATATAAGGCAAAGTTGATAGAATATGTCAAGATAACTCAGGATTCTTAGATAAATGTAGTCAACTCCTCTAGATGGGAGGAAAAGAGTGCAGAGGCTTCTTTGTTTTTACAGTAATAGTGTATGCATAGTGGCTGATAGATGAGTGGGTTAAATAATCTCCCACACTCCCCAGCGAGCTAAATTCTCCATGACAAGAAAATAATATAATAAACAAGCTGCAGAAAACTTCAGTAGATTGCTTGCCATAGAGATGTGTTCATTATTTAATACTGAGAGAAAGTGAGGGTGAAAATGCAGGATATTGACGTTCATTTCCATTAATTTGTCACTGAAGTGTACCAGACATATGTGAAGAACACATAAGTCAGAGGACTGTCCAAAGATGAGACCTTTTGCAGAGGGTTCCTTGTCTAGGAGCCAAAGGCCTTGTTCTGTTCCTGGTCATGTCACTTACTTGCCTCATGTACTTCAGCAAGTTTGATTCCTTCAGAGTATAAAGATTTTCACTGCTTTCAAAAATGAGAACAGGTGGAGGACCTGAAAACGTGAATTCAGGAATAAGCACATGTGTTCACGTGTGTGTATATATGTGTAACCTTAGAGCCTTTGACTTGAAGGAGGTGTATGAAAACCACATATTTTTACTGTTGGAGTGAGTTCTGTTGGAATGAGTTCTAGAAGCTCCTGCTGGAGGAGATCTTGTCTTTCCATCCTGATGCCAGAGGCAAGGTGCCAAGTGCAGATGCCCACCTCAGCAGCAATGCAATGAACATTTTCTAGTAAAGTTCCAGCTCAGCCAGAACGACCTAGTGCCTCTCCCCTGCCCCAGACATTGTCTTTTCCTGTCAGTGCTCACAGCTCCTGCTTCCAGCTTCCAGTGAGGGGGCTGGACTAGATGAACTTGGTGCCACGTTCATTCCTGTTGCGAGTGGACACTTGGCAGTGAAGTACTTTTACTGAGCTTCATCCAGCAGTTTTGAGTGATAACACTGTGATTTGTGCAGCTTCCAAACCTTTTGGATGCCATGGGTTGTTGGACTGTGGGGGCTGCTGAAGAGATATCTCCTGTTTGGCCATTCATAGTCTATGTTGAGTGTTCTATATTGTTTGTTTTGTTTGCGTTTTCTCTCTGGATTATGGGAATGGGAAGCATCTCTGTTCCAAATACTGCCATACCCACTCCTAAAGTAGTTGTATTTAATTCCTGAGCACTCACTATGAAGGTATTACTAATTAGCTGGCAAGGTGAGGAAATCTGAATTATGTGAGAGCATTACTCAGCTGTATTATTTTAATGTGCTTTTTAAAATAGTCTATCGGATGGTCTCCAAGTAGTGCAGGGTGTAACTTGTGGGTGGTAGAGCAAACCTGGCATAACAAAGGTTTTGGTCGATGGGAAGTTGCAACCCTTGGCACGCAATCCTTTGATCTCTTTTCTGAGACTGTGGGAAAACAAAGACAGTAACACATACTGTCCAGGAAAAGTCAGTGTATGAGACAGGCCAAGGAGAGGACTGTGGCATGGTGCCATTAGAGGTCACAGCAACCTATGGCAGATTTAGGGAAACAGCATTCCTGTTGGAGGGGGGGGAGCCTGCTGCCTATGCATCAAAAGAAATTCTTCACATGAAGGAAAATTAAACAACACCGCTATTTTGTTATCAAAGTAAGTTGCTCTTGCCCTTATAAATTGCCTCTTTCCTTACTCCACTCCAAAATATGATCTTCTGAAAGCAATCACACTTCTCAGCTTGCAATGGTTGGCAGGGGCTGTCACTGATGCCGTGTCAAAAACTTCCCCAAATCTCAAAGTAACTGTCAGAGTTTTCTGTGTATCACCTTTGTTTGTCTGCCTTGTGTGTCTCACCAGCTTGTTGTCAGGTTCAGAGCTGTTTGGCACATGGACTGCCTCAAGCTGGTGTGTTGGTCCTGCACACTTGTCCTGTAGTTTCTGTGGAGGGACGCAGTAAATAAGAGCAGAACTCTTTATTTGAAAGGGTCTCCCCAAACTGTGCTGATTGCAGTAAGTAGTGCCTGTCAGGAAAGCTATTTAAGTTTCAGTGTAAAAAATCACCTGATGTCAGTCTTCTTAATGTTCCTGTGTCATTTTTAATCTTTTGTAAAGAAATGAGACTTATTTATTCATTTCGATTGGTTGTTTCCTAAGAACCTTTGAACTAATTGACTGATATGTTTAAGGGAAAGATATGATAGATATTTACAATCTCCCAAGCAAAGTGGAAGGCAACTAATTCTTCACAGTCTTTTCCCCCCATAAATGAAGCTCAGAGAAGCCCTATTCAAAATTGGGAAAGGGAAGTGATTGAAACTCTGTATGGATCGAGGAGGATTCTGAGCTCATGGAAGAGAAATCACTGAGGGTTGCCAGATACAAAGGAGCTGTACCTGACATGTGAAATCCCTGATTTGAAAACAGTTAAATGGTAGAAGAGGATTTCAGGGAAGCATTATGTCTGTTTGCTTTGTTTTTATGCTCCTCTTAGGCATCTGCTTAAGTCCACAGTTAGAGTCAGGATTTGGAGGCAGATGGACTTTTTTTCAGACATTCTGAAGTTACTGGTGCATTTGTAAATCCAAGCTAGCCAGAGCATTGCTGCTTCTTGGCCCTGGATGGATCGTGGTAAAGGAGTTTGGACCTCTATAGATGAGAGAGGTGGAAAAGTTAGGGACAAGTGACAAAATCTAGAGGGAAACAGACTCAAAAATTTCCATAGCTGATAGAATTATTTGTGTATAATGATTGTGCTTCTGCAATTTAATGCATTTAATTTGTGTGTGTGTGTCTATGCTTGCATAACTTACACCATCTGGTTGCTGCAGCATTCACTGGGTGTCTGTAGGCTGTGGTTCCATGGGCATGTCTTTAAGCAATTATGGTGGTTTAATTGAAGAAAGTCAGACTGAGAAACTGAACCTAAACCAAAAGTAACCCAGGAGAATAAAAAGCATCAGTTTTAACCTGGTTCTGTTCCTGCATCCAATTCACCCCTCAGCTGCATAAAAGCTTGTCTGAAGGCAAGCACTGACAGTGACAGTGGCCTTCCCATGCCTGAAGTGTTTGTTAAGCTGCCATCTCAGGGCAGTGGGTATGAAATCACTGCTATAAAGTGTACTCTGCTTGTTCCCTGTCACACTCTCCATGCAAGGCAGTTGCACACTGCATCAGAATTTGGCACATAACATATCTTTACAGCCCATGTGTGAGGGTCATTGTCTAGAGAAAATAGGAATATGCAAGTGAAAGTGTTTATTCCTAATGAAAACCTTATTTCAGTTCCTCTGAGTAACTGCATCAGATGCTTTACATCACTTTGTTTTTCATTTTCATTAGAAGTGAGAACTTGTTCCTAATGTCTTCTTCCTTCCTCCCCAGATAATCTGATCAAAGCCATCCTGTCAGCAACCAAAGATTACCGTCTAACTCCAGCTCTTGACAGGTAAGAGGAGACCTTTTAGAATAGAAGGAGTAGAAGTGATTCTTTTCCATATGTTCTAAATAAATTTTGTTTGACATTTTTGCCAGATACTTTTGCCAGTAAATTTGACTGTGTTTTTTGGGTAGGTCAGGAGCTGGAAACTGAGTCCTCTTTCCAGTAAATCTGTAGATGCTGAAGACCTCTGTTAAGCCAAACATAAGTAGCATAAAGCTTTTGACTATTTCCTAAGCTTTTGTTTCACGTGTTGTTACAAGACGTGCTCTCGCCACTTTTTCAAATAAGTAAATAGCAGATTTTCAATAAACACATTATACTTTTCCAGCCTTTCTGACAAAACAACACTACCATAAGAAACTCTTAGAGGGAAAGAAGGGACTGGCTTATTTCAACAATGTTTTTCACCAGTTCCTCACTCATAAAGCAGGAATGTGTGTTTGTGTTGGCCAAGCCTGTGTTAGGATGCACAGGAGAGAAGTCTCCTGGGCCCTGTGGTGCTTGAATTCAACCCTTTAGAAGCTTCTTTGATTCTTCAGTCCTATTGTAGAGGTTGCTTCTGAAACTCAATGGCATGTTTACAATCCAGCTTCCAAGTGATAGGCCTTTAGTCTTTGCTGTCCTTGCTTTTCTGTCGTTCCTTCCCTTTGCCCCAAGGTTTTGGTTTAGTGTCACTGCCCAGATTAGGGGTATTTTTTTTCAGAAGCTGTTAGAGGTTTTTACTGGGACATGAGCTCTTTTCAGAGTCCTGGTACTGCTTCTTTCCAGTGGTACTTGAACACGAGCTGACACAGTT
This sequence comes from Pipra filicauda, assembly GCF_003945595.2. Lineage (NCBI taxonomy): Eukaryota > Metazoa > Chordata > Aves > Passeriformes > Pipridae > Pipra > Pipra filicauda. Next base: position 3,545,911 of record NW_024104498.1, read on the forward strand.
CCTGCTTTCTAAACACATTGGGTTTATTTCCTGGCCCAGCTCCCGCTCTGCCCACTTTTCCGTGACAAAGTTCATACGCTTTTCCAGCCTTTCCATAGGTCACCTCATCTCTCATGTTGATTGTAGAGCTTGCCTGCTGTAGTTAGAGTTAGGAGCTACTCTCTATGTGAAAGTTTATTCTTAGTCTTTCACAGTCTATGTGCTAATTTAGGTTTCTTTGAAGTTTGCCTTGCCTCAGAGCAGTGCCGGGTAGGGTTAGCCTTCAGACTTCGGATTAATTTGAGAAATTATGTCCAGAAGGCAAAATCATTTCACAGATGACCTTCTTAGAGATTTTGCACACAACTGAGTCTCATCCATCTGGGGTTTATCTCAGCTCTGGTTGGAGAGTTAAGATTTTAATCTGTTGAAAAATCCACATATAGACTCTTTCAGAAGGTTACTCGTGGGAAATTAGTGTTAATGACAGAGGGCAGGTGGAAGATTCTTGCAGTGGAGGTTAATGTAATTGTGACCCTTGCTGCTCACCTGTTTTTTGAGGAGTAGAATGTTTCAGGTTTTCTAAAAGTAATTTCTCAGGAGGCTGTGAAACATAACCACTCTAGCATGAGCTGCTCACTTTGGTTAATGTTCTTTATAATGGATTTAGTGCAGAGATAGGAAAGACCTAACACTCAAGCCTCATGAAATGTATGCAAAGTCCCTGTGACACCAAACATGAATGAGAGCTGGGGAACAGGCTAGACATGTATTTCTGTGGTATTGCAGTAACAAAGTTTGCTGGTGTGTAAACACACTTATATTGAGGAAGTACTGTTTTCTTGGGAATTATTGTGATAGAGGCAAATCAGTGGATGTTGGTTGTGTGGTACATACACTTCACAGTCAAATACCCCCCAAAGCCCTTCCAAGTGAGCAGTTCTTAGGAAAATTAAAAGTTGAAGTGTGTATGAGAGAAGGGCTTGGGATAGCAAGCCACAAAGTGAGAGTCCAAAGGAGCATGCATCAGAGGGGTTATTAGGAGAGAGAGCTTGGGTACTGTGGGAGATGTTAATGCTGCCAAAAACCTGCTTGGTGAGTAGGGCATGAATGAAGACTTGGGTATGGTTCCAGAAATGTTCTTCACTGTGGTTGTCAATGAATTCCAGCTGTGGCTGCAATGGGTATCTGCCATTTTGGATTCCAGAAGAGCTGACAGAGCAGACTGATGAAGGAAGGTTAGCTGCTTACTCATGTTTTCTCAAGCTCAAACCACAGCCCAACAGTTCCTCTCTGTGACAGCTCCAGTGTGGTGGGAGCAGAGCCTTGAGGTTTGACTCACTCCCTTACTGCTCACTGGTCAACAAGAAAGGCCAGACCTCTCTCCTTTGCTCACCACCTTGGAGCAGCTGGAGAGGACCTGGCCTAAGGGACCTTGAAAGGCCCCTTCCAACCCAAACAAACCATTCTTGGTTCTATGATTAAGGGCTGAAAAAATGCCTTATTGTGGAAGTGTTAGGTAAGAGACACAGCTCAAGTCTATAAGGTACAAGGGCTCAGACTTGGGAGATCTTGTGAACTCTTCCACTTGTAGGCTCTCAGAAGCCTAGTGAGCTGATTCTAGAAGCAGGGAAAAGGCTGCAGGTTCACCCTCTCTTCACCCTCTCTTGGGTTCACACCAACATTTTCTCTGTTGGCAAAGCCAGTCTAAGAATCCATATTTTCTACTTTGTCCCACTGCCATTGTTTGAAAAGGGACTTTAAAGTGGGTCAGTGAAATTATTCCAGTTTATGACTTTTTCTCTTAACCCAGGTCATTCCAGTGACCTCATTTGCACAGCTCCCCTTCCACTCCAGCACTGTGTGGGCACAGAGGTGTAACAGCAGCAGGAGAGGCGGAGGGCTGAGGCGGGTGGGGAAGGTGAGTGCTGCCCAGCCCATTGAAACAAACGTTCCTGTAACTATACTCTTGAAGGCAGGTTTCCCAGGGGAAGGGTGGGAGAGGCAGGAAAGGTGAGGTCAGAGCAGTGCGTGAGAACATTGGAAGGAAAGAGAGGATTAGAGTTGTGTGGTGGAGGATCTGCACCAAGCCTTTGGTCTCGTCCCTCTTCTCCATTTCTGTCCTCCTTCACGAAGTTGGTCCTTGAGTTGTTACATTCACTTGCCTCTCATAAGCCCTGGAAATGAATTTATTTGTTTGATTATCCCTGTAACAAAGGGCATCCTGATGCACCTTTCCTGACACAATGTACTGACATGGTGCTGAAACGAGGCGAACGTGATCCTTCCGGGTGTGCGTACACCTTTCATCATCCCACAGCAGCTTTGCCAACTCGCTTCAGCTAATCCCTCCATTGTATTATAACTACCAACAGCTGGAGGGCATGTGCACAAAGGCTATAGTTCACACCTGTAACACAGTGTAAGTGGTGCCCTGCTTTCTTAGCTCTCTTCATGGCTCCTTACTGTGGCACCTTTGTGTTGAACCCTCTTCTGCTCCAGGGCAGGGGCTAGGTAAAGCTGCAGTGGTGTTTGGGAGGGTAGTTACACGTCAGCTCTGAGCTTTTCTGGAAAAGATTGGAGATACAGGGGGCTTTCTTTAGAATCTCTGACCTCTTCCTTCAGAGCTGTCGTGTCTTTCTCCCTAGTACAGATGTTGGTGGGCCTCGTCTTTGACACTTCATAGTTCTCCTGCCCTCCACTGACTTTTCCAAGCCCATTTATATTGTTGACATTTTCACTGCTTCCTTTAGTGGCTCATCCAGTGGCCTGTCCCTCATTCTGCAAATGGGTCAGGGCTTGGTTTCTATTTCCACAGCCCTTTTGCTGGCTGGACTTCAATGGATTTGGGGGTTAAATCTCTGTGGTGATGACATGTAAATTTCCTATGAAAAGACATAAATATAAAAACCTAACTGACCTTTTTGTATTGCCTCCAGGTGGTAATGAAGGAAAACTGAGAGTTTGAGCTTATGACTAACACAGTCTTTACTAATGCAGTATATAAACTGAGCAAGTCAGGAAGGAATTTGATAGAGCAGGAGAGATGTGTGTCCCTGTGGCTCGGGTTGATAGCACCCATTTAAGTAGCAGCAGCCAGTTCAAACCAGAATATGCTAAGCCTCCCTAAGCACCAGTTCCCCTAAAGATGTTCTTTAATTATTCTGTTATATCTTTCCTCAAAGCCTTCAGTTCCAAAGTTGCGTAAAGGAAGGCTTTGTGGTTTCTCTCCCCTGACAAATCCCTAAAGTGCTTTGATAGGAGAGGAAGAGGAAGTAGGAATTGCTACAATGCAAACATGTGTTTACAGGGCTATATTGTTCGAGAAAATCTGCGTGAATCCTGGTTTTGGTGTAGATGAACTCAACCTTGGAGTATCAGTGTCAAGAGTCTGTACATCTGGCTGCAGCTCCTTAGGGCTTTAGGGAAAGTCTGTCTGTGGAAAGTCCATGACCCTCCTTCATACCACCCTGGTAGCAAACTGGAACCTGGGCTGTGTCCGATGTGTTCGATCCCTGAGCTCTTCTGGAAAAGAAATAGGGCTTTGATGTACTATGTAAACAAACATAAAGGTGTTTGCACACTTCTTTGTGGAGAAACAATTGAGCTGTAACTGATGCTGCTTGCACAGTGTGTTTCTTCAGCCAGAAGCTTGCCTGGAGCCAGCAGTGACTGTGTAGGTTTCCCATGCTCAGGCACCATCAGTGGGCACAGTATGTTTGAAAGAAATTTAAGCTGCTGGAAGATCAAAGATTAGACCTTAGGGTCAGAAAGACACTAATGAAAAATCTTATCTGCAGACTTAAGGAAAAAGAAGAACACATTTAAATGTGTCAGGACCACAAGGGTATGAGGGTGGCTCAGGCATGAAGCTGGACAAAGGTGATTAACCTAAAAGTTATGATGAGTAAAGGCAGAACCATTCACTGAAGTATTTGTTTCTTTTTTGGAGATAAAAATAGAATGATGTTGTCCCGTTTTAGAGCAACAATGAAATACTTTGTGTATTTTTTTTTTAGTAACTGTGAGGATATAAAATGACAATTATTTGTCTTTCAAGGTAAGCAATGCAGAGTGTTTAAAGAGTTAAATAAAGATTTTTTTAGTTTGTTTTACTGTTTGCTTTTTGACCCTTCTTGGAACGTTTGATAGAAAAGCAAATGTTGTGCCATTTTTGGAAAATATGGGAGAGGATAAAGAGATGGCTGTAAGTTGATTAGCTTGGTTTGCAGGAAAAATCCTGGAAAGTTAGATCTGGGGCAGAGCTTGAATGACAGCATAACTGATGTGAGTTACTTTGGATTTGTGGAAATGAAATCTTGCCATATAGAGGATATATTTTTTAGATGAACTAGAAGCTTAAATGATAAAGGTAACCTTTTAGAGACAGGCGTTAGTTATGTCTCAGTCCATTATATTCTGATTCTACACTACACCATTGTAGATATATCCTTTTTAGGAATGGGATAGTCAACATATCTTTAAAAGGTTACTGTCAGGGTTGAGAATTAATCCTTTAATGACACTTCCAGTGTAGTCCTGCTGGCAGGTATTTGCAGGGGCTAAAACCAATCTGGAATAAAGGTAAAATAACACTAGAAAAATTTGCCAGAACCAAAGACTAGGAAAGTAAGGAGTAGCAGGACCAGGTCAGTCTTGACCTTTGCACAGGATCCTTCTCTGAACACTGCTTCCCTGGAGCCAAATCAAAAATCAGGCATCACAGGTGTGACAACACAGATCATGTTTACAAGATGAGGATTATATTCTGCAAACCAATGACTATAAAAAGAGGATTGGAATGAGGTACGTAAAATCTCTGTGTAAAGGGGACTCTGCTTTGAGCAGCATTAGCTCCACATGCTGGTCTTCCAGATTCAGTACTTCAGAGATCTGGGGAGAAATTGAAAATTGTTCAGAGAGGTACTGCAAGTGTGAATCAAGACCTAGGAGAGCTGCCTTACTGTGCAAGGTGTGATGAGCTTGCTCCAGGTGGTATGGTCAATGGAAGATTAAAAATGAGCTTTTATCATTCCACGAGCACTGTGTGGGAGCAGGGCCATGAAAAGCTGCTGGAGCAGCTTTGGCTGGTGGAACTGGTTCTTTTATCTCATGTGTGGCAGCTCATGCTCACCAGTCTGACCCATGAGGGGCGAATGTTTGTACACATGCAGATGTGGAAGGGGCTACTGACAGTAGATGGTGCTTTAATTTAGCAGAAAAGCAAAGAATGTGATTAAGTGGTTTGAGGCTGGAACAAGCAGATCTGTATTCAAAACTGGTAAGAGCTACCATCCTAACATAAGTGGGAAAAGGATAGAGGGGAGTCTCTGTAGCTTGTAGCCTTTGGATTTTGACATAGTATCCTTCTTCAGAAGAGAAAATTAAGAAGAGTCATGGCTGAGAGACAACTGAGTAGAGAAACTACGGTATTTCACCCAGCAGTCTGTTGTTTAGGAGGTCAAACTTTCCTATCATAATCATCAGAAGAGTGTATTTCCATCCGAAATGTCACTTGGCCAGAACTGAACAATGTCTTTTTTTCCCTTTTGCAGCATCTTTTCCTTAAGGGTTTTGACAAAGCTGTAACCACCTTTGTCGCTTGTTTGGGTGTACTTGGGGTTGACTCTTTCACTTCCCTCTTTGTCACAATATACTGCCTGAACCAGATCTTGCATCTGCTTTCCCCTTGTTGCCAGAACTGGTTTTTTTTTTGGTTTTTTTTGCTGTGCCATCATCTATAAAATGCTTTCTCTGTTGTGGTTTGATTATCACAAACATCTATGCTTCTTCAGCCTTACGGACACTGGGCTAATATGTCCATCTGCTTGAGGATGTTTTTTCTTTTGGAAAGGCTCAGATATGCAATGACACTTTTTCTGGGCAGGGGAAGCTGTTCCAGAGCATTTCTTGGTGCTGTTAATTCTGCACGTGTCTCCAGCTAATGGCTCTGTCAGCAGAGTGACCCTCAGTGGTTTAGCTGAGTCTTTAAGTGCACTCCAGCCCTGCTCTGCAAAGAGGGACCCCACGTAAGTGGAGCTTTCCTCATGCTGGCTCTTCAGCCTTATCACAGAGAGGACAGCCTAGAAGAGCCCAGTTGACTGTGCCTGGGACTAGGAAGGCTGCCTAGGCCAGAGATCTGCTCCAAACAACTGATTGCCTTGGACCCTTTCCGAAAAAGGCTCTGCAGACACGTATTCCTTCAGTGAACTACCAGAGATGGAGGCACACTGCCAGAAGAGCCAGCTGCGTTTGGGATTAGATGGCTGGAAAGAAGTCCTTTTCTCTGTCTTCAAAACAAAATCACTTTTTAACATCTGCTGCAGAGAGTTCTCGTGACTCAGGGTTCCACAAGAAACTGTTCTCCTCCTTCTTTTTCCTGTTTCTTTTTCTTTCTAATTAAGGTTATTTCCCTTCCCTTTCCTCACCTATGGTGTCTCCATATATGTTTCCTACTGGACAGGAGTGGGAGGGGTGTCTTTTTTCTCTCCATTTAGTGGGGTCTTTTTGTCTCTCCAAGTCTTGTGATAACGGCAGCAATTTTGCTCTCACCAAGGTGAGCACACCCCAGATAACCTGGCAAGATCTGCCTGCACTCATAAAATTGCTTGGAGAAAAGACTTCCTCACTAAGCCTTTGGTTTATTGTTATTTCAGTGCTGAATGAATGATGAGAAGGCTTAAGTAAACAGATGGGTTTGATTCAAGCCCATCATACCACGGGTGTGGGGGGAGAGGAGCTGCTTGTCCTGACAGCTCATCTCATTAGGCCACACGTGGTGTGAGGTGTTGAAAGCAGTTTATCACGTGTAATGCCTGGGCATGATGAGGTGAGCTGGGGATCAAGTGTATCTCTGTCTCCCCCCTAATTCTTAATATTTACAAAGGTTTCCTGTAGTTCTCAGATGCATGCAAACTAAATATGTGTGGCTCTGTTTGCATTTACATTACAAAAATCACCTCTTCCTCTGTTTCTTCCACAGTCTCAGCTGCCGGCGATGTATTATTGTGGGAAATGGTGGAGTACTTGCAAATAAATCATTGGGGTTGAAAATTGATGACTATGATGTTGTTGTCAGGTGAGTCTTTGGCATTATAGTTTTCTTGTCATATATTCAGTTTCTGTATCAGTTCACATGCTATGCAGGCAGACTTTTAACCTGTACTAGTGACAGTATCCATTTGTATGAAAACGTGAAGTTATATGGAGGGGAAGAAAAGACAAGAGCATATAAATGTTTGTTATAAATGGTGTTCACATCAAAGGGTAAAGGCACTCCTCAAACATTCCATTTTCCACAGCTATTTGGGAATGTGGTCTCTCATCCTGCTTGAACCTTCTCTTCATAGCTCCTTTCTAAAAGCTGCTGCTTTCTGTGATGCCCTTAGGTGGTGAAGCAGTAACTCAAACTGTTGGATCTGCTCCCAGATATATCCCCTAGGTAACTCAGGGAAGTATTACTGGTCATACATGTGTAGCATTCCCCAGGAACTACACTTCACAGTTAGGATGGGAAGGACTAAGAGTGATGCAGCCTAGGGTGTTAGGAGGCAGGAAGCCTCTATGAGTGAGGACCCAGTGATTACAGGTGCCCTAGAAACTGGGGATACTTTGCCTCTGTTCACTGTGGATGACAATGTTGAATAAGGGAGCAGAAGCAGAGTGGTGTAGGAGTGGAAAGGACCACAGGCAAAGTCAGGACTTCTTGCTTTGGCTGAGGACCTGGATCATTGCCATCTCAGAATGCTTGAAAAACGTGCTGATATGTGAAATCACAGGTCTAGTCATAACTCTTAGTAATAAATCTGTCAAGTCAGGGGGGCGTTCTGGGTGACTGGAGATTAACAAACATAATACCTGTACTAATGGAGACTCAGAGAGAGAGTGTGTGTAGGAGGGAGGGGGAGGATGTGCTCTAGGGAGCTACAGACCCATTAGTCTGACTTGAAAAAAAAAATGCAGAGCTTTCCAGCAGGTTTTGAATCGTGAGTAACAAAATATTACAAAGGTAAATAGGAAAAGTGGGATAAACTGCAGTGTAAGTTTATAAAAACTGGTTTAACACAGTCTGAGTTGGCATTTTTTGTCTTAGTAAGATAACTGATTTCACGTTAAAGGTAATGTGTCTGATATCATCTCTCTGAATTTCAGTCAGCTGTGAGATGTGGTGGCAAAAAGCAAATTCTTAGCTAAGGTAGAAGAAAGAAAGGGATTAGTAAAAGAATTTAAGGCAGGTATCATTTAGCGTGGCCTCTGTTCTCTCCTGTGTGCCAGTAATGGGCACATGAGGAAAGAACAGAACATACAGAGAGTAATAAATGTCCTCTAACTCTGGACACAAAGAAGATCCCTTTTAGTCCTTTGTTCCTGTGAATGGCTCCCTGATTCTCCATCAGTGTGCTGGACACAGGGATGGCTGTTCAGAACAGGACAAAATTTTTACAGCCCTTTTCCTGGTCTCACAGTCAGTTCTTAGCAAAGAGCTCTCACTACTTGTCATATTCTGGTGACTTGTAGGTATTTGAGCTGAATTAAAATGCAGTTATAGCCTTTTCTTGGGTTCAGAATGTTCAAAAAGTGGCAAAAGAACGGTTTCAATCCATCTGGACTAAGCCACCCATTGAGATTTACATCAGAAAGTCCACTATTTAATTTCCAAATGAAAAGTTCAATTTTTTCTCTCACATCAGTAAATCTAAGTCAGTTTGCAAGCTGGGAGGATAAGAGGGCAGCTGAGCACCTGTGCTGTTTGTGGGACAGATAAAGAGGAGAGAAGTCAACTGTAAAGGTTAAATGAAGCCAGGTGCTTGGATGTGTATCCAACTGCTTGCTTTACTCCCGTGGAAGCTGAGGAAGTCCCTTGTATTATAGCATCCTTTTTCATGGGTTGCAAAACTCCTTTGAAGGATCATGTTTGGGACCTAGGAAGTGAATTTTAAGGGAAAAATGTGGTACGTTTGTGGACAAAGATGTGATCCAGCAGTATGTAGAGTTTTTTGATGCCCATGTGAGGATTGCTAATTGCAGCAATAAATTTTGTTCTTGTGATGAACATAGTCCAGTCGGTTTTGCCAGTTCTAAAAACAGCTTGGAGTGAGTTGGTTACTGTTTTTCTTTAACTAGATATTATCAGATTTCAGTGCAGATGTTATTCCCAGCTGTGACACTGTTTACCTGGCAGGAGCTTCTTGCAGCAGTCAGTCATCAGTATTCTGAAATGCCTCCCTTGCAGGCAGGGCAAAAACAAGTGTGTATCAGAAATTCCTGATCAGAACAAGATAGGGATTCACCTGATGATGATACTTTAGTGGTAGGGTCTTCATGGTACCACGGTTAGGAGTTAGTGTCTCATCGGCAGACATGGACTGAAAAACACTCTGAAACTACTTCTGTGAGAAAACTGCCCATCCATGGACAACACAAGGAGGCCTGACATCCTAACTGAGGTTTTTCAAGATTTAGCTGTGCTTATAACCACCAGTGTGTCTTGCCTAGGAGGGGGTTTGAGCTGTGTAGCATCACCTTGAACACAGGCTGTGGCTGCCAGAACTTCTCCTGGTCCCTTGCCCACACTGCCCTCCGGGCACTGCCCCTGGGGCTGACAGTGCTGGCTCTTGGCAGGACTCCATCACTGGGACTCCATCAACAACTCACACTCTGGCCCTTTGTTGGGGACCTGAGTTCATTTTCCTTGGGGAAATGGCTTGTTTTGTTTCCTGCCTAGACACAAAGTAGGGGTCCCAAGTTTTGGGAGCACTGACAAGGTAAGCAGCAAAACAGCAAACCGAGCAGCTGGGGATGGGGAAAACCCTGCCAAAGAGCCACACCTTGGCATCTGAAATGACTCCAGACACCTTCTCCTCAACTTCAAGAAAACAGACAAAAATATGCTTAACTAGCTTTCTTCACACAGTACTTTGTAATATTTATCTCTGTTTCCTTTACTTTATGTAAGGTCATCTACCCCAAAGACACACAACACCTTCAAGTTTAAATAATGCCCATAGGAAAAGTGAGTGATGTGTGGATGCGCCGCCAGCAACAGAGGAGAAGCAGGGAATCAGGCTGGCTGGGAGCACTTACTGCAGGTAGTCAGGTCTAGCTACCTCAAAGTCAAGCTACAAAGCAAGGGTTTATAAACCATGGAAAAAGAGTTCATCTACTGTATAAATTGTGATGGTGCTGATTCTTAAGTTGCTTTCCCTTCAATATTTTATTCCTAATGATAAAGCAAGTATTTTTGCTAAAAATGCATAGGACTTTATTCCTCTAAAATTTGAATATAATTTCAGATTTTATACAGAGATTTTCTTCTCCTAAAAAGTTTCCAGTGTAAAATGCTTACCCAGGCTGAAAAAGACATATCCAGATACTCATTAACATTCCTGCACGGCAAAATTTGCAGTCCATAAGCACTTTCCAGTATATTGAACTACACCAAGTCAAGAATGCTGCAATAATTCAAGCAGGCAATACTGTTCCATCAGGGGCTGCTATTTGATGTCAGCAAGATTTGTCTTCCAAGTTACTTGAGATTTCCTCAGCTTTGGCCTTCTAGTTTTTAATAGAAGTTTTGAATAATGTCATGAAAGTCATCATTGCAGTTCATGCCAAAGCGGTTTGTTTTTTTCAAGGGAAAAAACTTTGTTCCTGAGAAATATTTTAACAAAAGCACAGCTAAATACGTAGCATTCCCTTAGAAATCAGTGTGCCCAAGAGCAAAGCTCTGTGTCTGCTTGGGTGTTTTCAGAGTGGGATGCACTTCCACAGCAGAAACTCCTTGGAGTCAGTGAGACTGAAGTTGTGCTGAGCCTTGCCCCAGCCATGCAGCCCAACCTCCTCCTTTGTGCTGCCATTGCAAGGCACCTCACCCTCCAGATAGAATCATAGAATCGATTGGGTTGGAAAAGACCTCCAAGATCATCGAGTCCAACCCTTGGTCCAAATCCAGTCCATTTACTAGATCATGGCACTCAGGGCCACGTCCAATCTGCGTTTAAAAATCTCCAGGGATGGTGAATCCACCACCTCTCTGGGCAGCCCATTCCAATGCCTGATCACTCTCTCTGTAAAGAATGATGGGCCAGTTTGGGGAATTAAGCCCAGGAGATTGTTCCTTTGGGGTTTTTTTGAGAATTATATCCCTAAACAGCCTCACTGCAGGTAAAATGAGCAGTGTGAACTCTGGATTGGGGTTGGAGCATTAGACCAGGTTCAGCTCTTTTAAAACTGATGTGGAGCTGCATCATCTCTTTCTGCACAGTCTTGCAGAATCCAGGTGACACATCACAGGAGCAATGGGATATTAGAATATTAATGCTTAGTTCGTAACTCTAAATCTGCAAGGACAATATTTTTCAGTTTCCTTCTCCAAAGCTTCCGATTCAGTGTAAATCACAATAGTGGATGCGCAGAAATGGTTTGCATTATATTCAATTGTATAATTTAAATGGCTTCTAATTAAACTGTCGTCACAGTTGGTATAAACGTTCGTAAATGTTCGTGGTGAAGAACTGGAAGAGCTAACATTTCCTGCTCTAACACCTGCTACAGGGAATTCTTGCCCAGCAGTGATTGCTGTGTCATCAACACCCCTGAGTGTAAGTGGGAATCTGTGACAGTGTCTTCTCTGGTTGCCCTGCAGGCTGAACTCGGCTCCAGTGAAAGGCTTTGAAAAGGATGTGGGTGGCAAGACAACACTCCGGATCACATATCCTGAAGGTGCAATCCAGAAAATGGAGCAGTATGAGAAGGATTCCCTGTTTGTTCTGGCAGGATTCAAATGGCAGGATTTCAAGTGGCTGAAATACATTGTTTACAAGGAGAAAGTGGTAAGAACGCTGTCAGCTGATGCTGTGAAGGTCACCTAATTAGTAACGGTGGGCAGACATGGTATCACCATCGTATTTGCCACATTTGGGTCTGAGGAGAATTCCTCTGTGTGTCCTGCTGCATTTAAGTGAAGACTTTCTTTATCTCCATGGACTTCAGCTTTAATTAAGTGTGTTTTACAAAGACATCTCTCTGTAACTTGGCCTTGCGTCACAGATGAGGCTTTCTATTCAAGATTATGTTACTGTGTACTATAAACAATGAATTTAATTTTTATTTATTTTAAAGGGTATTTAAAAGGGCCAGCTCTTGCATGGGTTTTATGGTCTCTTAGGATTTAAGAGCAGAGGAAAGAAAAGAGCAATGGCAAGAGGAAGAAGTGGGAGTCTGGGGACAAGGATGTGATGACACAGGAGGGGAGGAGGAGACAACAGCATCACAACTTGTTGAAAAGGCTACAGGCAGACTTAATGTGACCTGAATAGCACAAACCATTATATTTTTCTCAGTTACTGAGATTTGTGATTTGTGTCTGATTGCAGTATCATCCAGAACAACGGTATCAAGTGTAATTTTAAAACACTGAAATGATGAATACACTACTTTCCCCATGTAAATATTTTCCCCCCATTGGTTGCATTAGTGCCCTTCTGAAGTACCATGGACCTGTTAATAGTCAAGGCTGTTCTCTGTAATTCACCCATCCTGAATGGAATCAGGTTGTGATCAGTGGCTTCTCATTCAGTGGATGGTTTGTCTTTATCTGCTGTCATGATATCCAGAATAAATGCCCTCTATTTGGGTATAGTTCTTGTTTTACATATCTTAAATATCTGTTTTCAAATGCTTCTTAATGACTTTTCAGCAAATAACAAGACAAATGGATTAGCATTCGGAGGATGGGATATTATGTGTTTGGAGACAGACAGAGAGAGGAGGTTGGCAGCTCACCACATACACAGAATGAAGCAGTCTGGGAGTATAATTGCACACAGTTGTTACAGAGATGGCCTTAAGGGCTCATACTTTGCTCTTGTCTCATACTGGCACCAACTTGCAATTATTTTCCTGGTACCAGACGGATGAAGTTACCTGTCAGCCTCTGGGCAAGAACAAGTGGGCTTTCGTAACATGAATAATTGAGTTAAAAGTAATTTTCTTTGCTTTATGTAAGGCTCCTCTTCCTCATTCAGGGGAAGGGAAAACCCTGGCAGTGTCAGTGCCCTGCAACCTGAACACAGTTGCAGGGACTCGTGGTGTTTAGCTTGAAGTTCAAGGGGTGGGTTGGTTTACTTGAAAACAAATTGAATTTCCACCCGATGCTTGCAGTCAAGTGGTCATCACTAGATTCTAATATGGTATCGTCTGCTCTTAGAAAGATGCAGCAAATTGTCTGTTAAAACTTGCTAGAAGACAGGGGAGAGCCATTGCAGTTGTTTGAACTGAGTGCTTCAGTGCCCAGCTTGGTAGAGAGCAAAAGGGACTTGAGCTTCTTGCATTGTGTATTACTTCAGTGCTCTTGTGATTGACTCCTTATCCTTCATTTCTTCAGAATAAACTCTCCCATTTCTTTCAGTTCTTTTAGGTGATGTTTTCCAGATCTCTTAATTCCTGTTGCTCTTTTGAATGCCTGCAGTTAATTAATCTTTTCCTTAAAGAGCAGTGCCCAAAAATGTACAGACTATAGCAAAAAGAGAGGAGCAAACAGCTGCTTCACTAGCCTCACAGTTCTCATTCCTTATACATTTGCTGTTTGGACAGCCTTTTCCACAGTGGCATGGAACTGGAGGTGAGTGTCGGGTTCCTTGAGACTCCAGGTCTCAGGAAGAACTGAAGAGCAGCCACCTCCCCAGATCCACACCCTGTGCTTCTGCCATTGGCTCCTCCTGTCAAAGAGCAGCACTGGGCACTTGTCCCCTCCAGTTCTTTCTTCCAGAACACTTCTCCAGTTTGCCAAGTTCCTTTGGCAGAGCTTCCCAGCATACCTGCCATTCTTTCCAGATCCATGTCCTCTGCAATTTAATAAACATACTTTTTACTCCATCCTCCAGGTTAATAATGAAAACACTAAATAAAGTTGGTTCCTAGGCAGAACCCAAAGTAATAACATCCTCCCATTTCTACAGTGAGCCCACTGAGAACTCATCCTCGATAGTTTTTTGGCCACTTCTGAACTTGTATCACATAGTGTCCTTAATAACAGTTTTAGGATGTTTGTGGAAGTGATCTCTCAGAAGCTTTACTGAATACCAGTTACATGTCTTCCTTCTTCCCAGTGATAATTTTTCTTCTGTATAAAGAATTTTTTAAACATAATTTGCTCTTGACAAATCCTGGTGGGTGGCTACTCAGTCTTTCTTATTTTTTCCAGGTGCTTACAAATAATTAATCCTGCTATTCTGGGAATTGAAATCATAAATCAGCTCTCTTCCCTTTTCTGCCTTTTAAGGCTAGGCACTGCTTTTGTCCATCTTTCAATCCTTTGAGAATCCTACCTGTTCTGCACAAGTTCCCAAGGGGAGTCATTGCTGGTTTTTGAGGCTGCTGGGTCAGTTCATTGAATACTTTAGGATACAGACCAGGTGACTGGAAAACATCTATCTTGTGCTCTCTAGTCTGATCTCTCTCTATTTGAGGCTGAGATCTTGTTGTCACTGGCTTTAGCTGCAAGCAGGTGGGTGGCACAGCTGCTTTTCTAGAGGAAGCTGATGCAGAAAGTGCTGTCTCTTAGATGGAAATGACCCAATGGAGAACGAGCAGGGCTATGGGAATAGCACGTAGGTGTCTGCTCTGGTAGTGAGTGTTAGTATTTTTATCAGTGTGTGGTAAGTTCAGGATGACAAATGCCTGCCCAGTGCTCTCTGTGGAGAGTTTGTTTCTCTCAGCTGATGTTCCAGAGAAAAGGGAGTTTCTTCCTTTCCTGGATTCATCTAGAGGCACTTGCTTGTTCTGAGAGGTCTGTATGCCACTGCTGGTTATTCCTTATCTGACACGTCCCTCTGCAAGACTTCATCCCTGCTGCAAACCAGTCATTACAGTCAGGAGTCTGACTCAGGATGGAGCAAAGGAAAATGGAAGCATCCTGCTAAAAACCACAACTGCTGTGGAAGTGGACACATTCCTCAAAAAAAATAGGCTGATCTCTGCCCTCTGATGTTTCCTTTGCTCGTGACTGTTGATAGAGACTGCATGTGTCCATGGCACAGTCACAGGTGGGTATGAGACTTCTTGAATTCCTTCAGACACCTGGAGCTGCTTGGACCTGCTTGACCAGAGATTCTGGGCCAGGTATTAGGATCTTTGCTTAGTCCTCTCTTGAGTAAGTGAAATCAAAGGGAGTTTATCTGAGAAAGAGTAAATGAAAGGCGAGTGGCTATTTATTGCTGGGTCAGTGGTCAGATAAGATTATTCTCCCTGCAGCTGAGAGGGATTTGCTCTGTGTTATGTGAGTCTTTTGGCAGCACTTGCGTACTGAGAAAGGGATAAGTGCTTTGTAGAGAGAAGGATTTTCTGGAGATGTTATGAGGAACAAGAATCAATGTGATGAAGAAGCACCAACAGAACGGAGAGACTGGGGATTTTATGTGTTACACACTCGGGTGTAATGGCCTCCCAGAGATCTGTGTGATGCCCTAGGAGATGCTACATCCAGAAACCAGAGCAGTGGAGTATGGACCAAGGAAAAAGCAAAAGCTCGACTGCTTTTTCTTTCCCAGTAAAACAGAAATATCTGGAAGCAAGTAAAAACTTGAGAGAAAACATTATTCTAGAAAAAGGACAGGTTTGGCTAAATATTCAGCAGCAGCAGCAAAAGAAAGGTAGTCTCCATCACGGAGTTCTGGCTGAGCTGATGCTCCAAATTGTCCTGTAGGAAGTTACAGCAGTAACTGGTATCACCAGAGAGTGTACAGCTGCCTTTAAGAAGGGGAAGGGTGAGTGAATCTGAGCAACTAAAACCCTGGTAATCTGATTTCAGTCATTTGACAAGCATTAGAATAAACTGAAGGAGAAAATAATTGCACCGGTTGCAACTAAAAGGAGTATGGGATAGAGAAAGGTGACATGGTTTAGCAGAGGGGAGTATTGCACCATGCTGACCTAATATGTCAGTGTACAAGTGGAAAGGAAGTGAGTTGGAGTCCCACAGCCTGCAGTGGCCTGAACTCGTGGTTGTTGCAGAAGGGTCACAGATGTGAGTTGTTCGTGCGTCTGTGGTGACTGGTCTGGCAGTGCTGCCTTGGAATCATTGCTGCGAGAGCCTGCTGACACAGCCAGGCACCCCTTGGATGATGAAATGACTGCTGCCAGTGATCCCCAGAGAGGGATTACTCATGGGCAGTCACTCAGAACAGTTACACTTTCTCCTGGACTGTTCTTTTTGCCAAGAGACATTACCTATGTTGCGATCCACCCTGCTGCTTCCTGCTTCTTGTACCCTCCTGCATCACCCTGGGTCTTCCAGTGGCAGAAGCTCTTCCTGAGTACCCAAAGTACCAGTGAAATTATATGGGGAGGGAGGTTTGGTCATATATTGCTCTTAAAATAAGAGGCAGAAGTTTCTCTATTTTGTGGCGAGTAGATGCTTCCTGAAACAAACAGGAATTTACAGCTCCAGATATGCAAATCAGCTATCTCAGCCTGGTGCTGAGGCCAATTCCAGCGTGGTTTCTTGCCCATCATTAGTGAATCAGAAGGAGCTCTCTTGCTTGCTAGGGCTGACTTCCCTGAACATCTGGCACACGGCGATAAAGCAGCCAAGTGAGGGCAAAGGTGTCACTAGAAATTGGCAGCTAACAAGCTTCCTTCTCGTGTGATAATGAGCCTGCGGATGATTCCGGCGGGAATCTCTGCAGCCTTTGCCAGGAGGAGTCACTTGTGCAGTGAGCCCCTGCGGCACCTCCAAATTCTCTTTGATAGTGAAAGTCATAGGAGCAAGTGAGCACCTGCCTGCGAGCGTGGCCAAGTTGGGCTGTGTGTCCCTTGCAGGGGCATGTCTTTGACAACTTGCACACAGCAGTGATGCCATCCGAAAAGCAGTCCTCCCTCAGCAGTGGGGGTGGGCACAACATAACCCCTCCTCCTTTGTCACAGCATGTCACTGCTGCTTGGGGGCATCTTCTGGATGTGGCAGCAGGGGAGGTTTTATTTAACGTTTTGTTTGGGAACTGCATATTTGTATTAACAGCTTACTTCTAGTCCTGCTAAAATGTGCATTACAATACCCTCCTGGCGTGATCAGTGTTACTGTGCTAGAGCCAAGGCCGGACTGCTGCCAGAGCCCGTGCTGTCTGCTGAGCTTTTGTTTAGAGCTTCTCTTCTTCCATTAGTTAATGGCCTTGTCGTGCTGCATGTTTGCTAGGGCAGACTGTGAACGTCACAGCCCTGCAGTTCACTGTGGATTCCTCAGATTCTGAAATGGCCTTACCTGTGGGCTGTTTTACATCCCTAAACAAAACAGCTTGGGAGCCATCATGCTCCTCCTGTCATCTTCAGGAAAACAGTGAGACTGTGAATCTGTTATTGCTGTCCAACCCTAAGTAAGGCTTCGTTCACATGCGTGTATTTTCAGCTTGTTTGGAATTTGAGACCAGCACTTGAGCAGGTGATTTCTCTGAGTCTTGGCTAGGGAGAGAGAACCTGCTTTTTCCAATGCTGTCCCTTGCCTTTGGTGACAAATGGAGTGGCCACTGCCACTGGCAGATTCGCTCCAGAGTTTGCTTCTGGATTGCAAATATTTGCTTTCCCTTTTCTCCTCCAAGGGGCTTGTTGCTTTAAGTATCTTGTGTACGGTTGATCTTTTCAGGTTTTAAAGGACTGTGGGAGAGACATGTGGGATGATTCTTGGGACAGCATTCTGATTTGGTGGGGCTCTAAATCCACCACTGGTTGTCTTCATGCATTATGAGTTTAAAGCTTGGTTACAGGTTTGTGGTGCCTCATCCTGTGCTGAAACACAGCTTCAGCCCACCTGCTTAGAGATGTGCCTGAGTGGGCATTGCCTCGTGTCTGCCTGCTCTCCTTGGACTCAGCTGAAAGGGGACAGAAGCTGGACATGCTGCTCCATGATAAATGAGGAAAGCTTTTGAACCGAGAAGTCAGCTTAAGGGTTGTCTCATGTCTCTCACAAATTTGAGTTTTCACCTAAATAGCCATTTATAACTAATCCCTTCAGGAGTATAATATAGGAAGGCACGGCTGGTGAGTAAGGCAGCCAGCCTGCTTAAAGGACATGATGAGGCTTGCAGTAGGGGAAGAGGCAAGAAAGCCTTTTCGGTAGTGGTTGTCCTGTGGTCCTAGCACAGGGTGCAAAAGCCATTTCCAATCACAGAGAGTGGAGGGATTCTAGGAGGAATTTTAGCAGGGAAGTACCTTACCGCGTTATCAGGATGGTTCGTTGCCTCACTCAAAGCAGCTGAACTGTTAATAAATGTGGAAGCACAGAAAATGCTTTGTAATAAAGTGAAAATGTGAGGCAGACTCTCCTGGCACCTACCAAGTCTCTGACTGAGATGAGGTGGGAGAGTCTGTGTGATGGAATATTCCATATTCCTTTGAAAAAGAGTAGCTGAAAGTTAGTTTATCTTTCTAGGATGATTCTTGTGACATGGTTGAGTTTTGGTTTTTTAGGTTTTGATCTCTCTGGGTGTGTAGAAGGGTTGTCCATACCGCCTGAGGGGTTGTGCTCCCTCAGCTGTTTCACCAATACAGTGCATTGGTGGGAGTAGCCCAAGGGAACCATGGAAGACTTGCATATGAAAAAAGTAAATCCTTCTCTGTGACTGGCCAGGAAATCAGGGCCATTTTCAGAAGGTGTAAGGAGAAGTATAAACACTATGAGAGAAGGCTTTGAGAAGTATGAACACTATGAGCCAGTTTTTTTCCAGTCATGGTTAGAAGAGAGGCTGGAAAATATGTAGGGATGCCATATAAAATCTTGTCCCTGTTGACCAAAAGAGGGAGAAAACTTCAGTTCTGTGTTTTGTGATTTTTAACAAGCTTTCAGGTAGCACTCGTGGTGAGACCATACTGGAACCTCAGTAGGCAAATGACCCACTTTGAAACATGGGCCTTGGGGGAGACTTCCTGGCCAGATTCCCAAAGGAAGGTTGTTGGTATGGATGGTGCAGGCTGGAGCTTGCCCTTCATACATACCTGCATGCAACAGCATAATAAGATTAGGCAGGTCACTACATAGCTGAGAGCTGTTCCCACCCAGGCATGCACAGTGTGTCTGTAAGTACAGACTTACTGTCAAGCATCAGCTGGTGACAGGGGCTGCTCTGGTGCCATTGCAGTGTGCCTTCATAGCATTTAATATTATCAGATGGGTGCATGTTGGATAATAAAACTTGTCCACCTGGATTGGATAGTCGTCAGTATTCACGAGTCTGTAACAACATTCACCTAAGCTCTTGGGGCTGGTGAAGAAAATAAAAAATAGCCATAAACACACTATTTTCTAGATGAAAAAGTTCCAGGTGTCAGAAGTTTGTGAAGTATATGTATTTATAGGAATGACATCATTAATTAGTTCTGGTTTTAGTTTCTCTTTAAAATTAAAAATTGTTGGTGTCCCTGCCCTTTCAGTCAATCCCACAGCATGCGTGGATTTTGTCCTTTTTTTTTTGTCCCTTCCTTTGCTTGCTATTACCTAATGCCAGTCATCCTTGCTCTGTACTTCTAATAAAGGAAGAGAAGCATTTATCCATGCTGGGCATCAGTAGTCCTTAAAGAACCTTTATCCCACATCTGCCAAGACAGCATCGTCTTCATTTCTGGCTCAGTAATCCCAGCTGTAATGTGAAAATCAGAGAGCTCCAGTCAGATGTTTATTCTTTTTTAGTTTCTTTTCCTTTACATCATTCTTAAATGAAGACACCCAAACAGAATTTACCCCCTGGAAAGACTGTATCATTGCCCGAGTAGGACATCCTTTCTGGGATTGCCTCACCATCCTGCTTTATCCTGAGACCAATTTCTTCCTAAAATTGTCATCCTCTGACCTCTTCTGATGTCTCTTGCCATCCAACTGACAAGTGCTGTTCTTTCCTAGATATTTGATCACTCCTTCCTTCTCAACCAAAGTCAAAAAAAGATGGCTAATTTAAAGAGTTGCAGTTTTTTCTGCATCTTTTCTTTTGAGAAGTCAATGTGAGGACCAACTGAAGAGCTAGTGCAGCTGTCTTGAAAAAGCATCAGGAGGGTGCTCATGTTGCACTCACCCTCTTTGGCAGGCTCTGTCAATATTCAGACATCAGTATTATGCAAATCCCAGCGGGTGCATTTCAAGGTCATAGTACATGTAAAGTCAGGTTACCTGCGTTGATTGGAATATCTGAGGCAACATAAAGAAATTCATTCCAAATCCGATGCTGATCTTAATGAAACGCACAATTCCATGAACAGCAGAGCTAAAGAAATTGCCCAGTTGCCTGTGGATTTGTGTCCTGCTCCCTTTTGCACCGCAATACTCTCAAATCTCCCCAAAATCTTACATCTTAAATGCACCCTTTTATCCCTCACGGCTGCCTGGTCATTGCGTGCTGACAAAGGCAGGCATGTTCAGTAGCCCCTACGTACGTGACTGGGCACCTGGCAGCCCAAATGAGCCACCACCAGCGCAGCCCTTGCCTACTGAGGGTATTGCATTGCCCATGTGAGCAGCAGCTGTTCCTCCAGACTGTGAATCCAGCACGTGGAAGAGGTCCGAGGACATCGTCACCAGTGAAACTGAGACGTCACCCAGAGGGTATCGACTATTCATGCAACTGTTAGTGGGATAAAGACGTTCCATGTTAGCACTTCAGTAAAGAACTACAAGAATCATTTGAAGTCTGCAAAGCCTCCCCTTAGTCTGAGAGATTTGAGTTCAATTTATTTAGTTACAAAGTTCAATTTATTTAGCTTATGCGTGAGGTTTTGGAGGGATTTACTTGCAGTCTCTCTCTCTCTCTACCTAGAGGGAATGTTTTTTCTCACAAGACTTTTTAATTTTGTGGGAAGAACTGTGTCTGAAGCTAGGCAAAGGACCAAAAAAGGCAGCGCATTTATATCGGTATAATTATTTTTGCTACATCTGCCCTACAGACTTGATGGATTTGCTCTTGAAGTCTTAAAATCAAGACTGGATATCTTGGTAAAGTTCCACTCAAGCAGTGTGAGAGTAAAGGACTGGAAGGAGAAGTTGCTGATGGAGGAGCACTGCTCCCTGCTATGCAGGATGTCCAGGAGGATGTTAGCAAGATCTCTCCTGGCCTCTCAAGCAGTGCTGATAAGAAACAGCAGAATGTGGTAGCTAGAAGCTCAAGCTAGATAAAAATCAGCCAGGACAGATGTAATTTCCTAGAAATCTGGTGTTATAATTCTCAAATGACATACTTGCAGAGGTGAACGCTGGCTGCTGACATCTCTTTCTGAAATACAGACTTAATCCAGCATCTGGGAAAATTCTGTGTCTTGGGAGTACTCAGGACAGGGCTGCACTCTTGTGTTGCCTTCCTGCCGTCCTGTTCTGTGACTCTGGGCCTCTCTGTCCTTACTCTCTGTGACCCGTTTGTTGACTATGAGGAGCAGGATAGCAAGCCAGTCATACATCTGACAGCTGGTCATGAAAGTAAGTTATTTGCTTTATCCAGTTGTCTGCAAAGGTCACAGCAAAATTTTCTCTTCTTGGGGCACAATTAGGCCAGATCTGTTTCTGCATCCAGAGGGAGAAGGCTTTGTGGAGTCTCTGAGGTGAGCAACCTCCAACATAACAAAATTCCCCAGAAATGCTCTGTGGAAAGCATTGCAACACCACAGGATGCTGCGACTTCACCCGTGCGTGGTGTGAAGACTTACAGAGGAGGGGAAAAACACTGATTTGATTTTTGTAAATAAAATCACATGCTTTCTGTCAGTGGCTGAAAGGATACCCCCCTTTCACAGCTCCAGGCATTTTGCTATCTGCATTTTTATTTAAACTGGAGGGGAGAGGGGGGGGCATAAAGTCTTAACAGTAAATATTTATCCAAGATGTGTGGTTGTTAATATGATCCAGTCTTCAGTCATTTTGAATGGTGTCATGATGACAGATGTTAATTCAGAAAGGAATAGGTTGGACTATTTATGCCTGAAACACATGTGTTCCTTGGCAGGCTCCATGGATTACTTGCATAGTTAGAGCTGTCTGAGCAATTTGTAACGTTTTCTCTGCCTCAAAGCACCAAGGGCTCCAGGACAGGGGGTTGACCTACATCTTCAGTCTGCTGTAATAAACACTGAGGTAACTAAATCCCCCCGTGTTCTTTTATCTTCCTAAATTTATCTCTCCCCCTGTGCTCCAGCTGTGTGTGGTGCTTCTGGTTCTTCCCAAGAAGAACGGCAGCTTCTTTCTGCAAGACAGGAGGATGCTCCTGTGTGCACAAGGTGCAAATCCCTGACCTCCTTCCTCTTCAAAGTCAGCTTCACTCCTACCTCAACACTCACACTTATTTAATGCAAATGCTTGTCTTGACAACAGAAGTGAAAGTAGACCAAGCCATGCAAAGGCAGTAAGCAAGAGGGATTCTGGAAAGACCTCTTTTTTTTTTTTTGGTAGTATTTCTGTTCTTACAGCTGTGATTTTATGGAATGTCTGAAGGTGTTTCTTCTCAGTTAAGACAGATTTGTAAAAGTGTTAGTGTCTTTTTTTTTTTATTTATTTTTTTCAATGAGAGGCATAAAGTTGGAGAAAAATGGCCAAGGTGTTGCGTGCACAAGGCTTTTGGTAGGTCTGCTTGGAAGTGTTTCTCAGCTGGACCATCACTTGTGTTCCAGCCATTTTCAGTTAAATTTACCCACTCTGGCAAGTACAGAAAATACTGAGTCTGGCCCAGGCAATCATCACGTCGACTATTTGGAAAAAAAACCCACCTCTTTAAATGTAAACGTTCTGTTTGGATTAAGTTTATTTAAATTCTAATCTTTTAAGAATATTAAATAATGTTACTTAAAAACTCTTCTGTAAAACACCCATTATTAATGCAAGTCTAGAAAATAAAGTAGGGCAGGAGCTTCCTGGCATCTTCCCAGTTTCTTGTTATTTTGACCTTTCTGCTTTCTGCTCTTAGAGGATGCTGAATAATTTGTATATATTCTATATGAACACTCAGTGAACATACAAATTATTTGGCTTCTCGTTTCAGCAAAGATGCCAAAATAGGAGAAGACAGATTTTCTGTGTGCTCTTGCTGTAAAAACAATGTAAAAATTTCCCTGGAGTCTCACTTTAAGATAACTTCAGAAAGCCATGAGGTTTTCTAGGCCATAATTCTTCCTGTGGTGATCCTTTAGCTTTTTTTGTTGTAATGTGCCAAGAGTTTAGTCTAAATATGTGTTGTTTAATGAGTCGCTGTTTGTATTCAGACTCATGAACCAGTTCAGCTCCCTAAAAAAGACTTTGCTGATGGGTGTCCTCAGATGCCCTGGGATGCCCTTGTGCTTTGTCACCCAAGCCTGCAAAGACAAGCTTTTTGAAATTTTTTTTCAATTTTTTTTTTATCCTTCTGTGCATTCGTACCGTTGTAAGTGGAGCAGGTAGCTGAGCTTGTAGTTGGGATCACCTTATGTTTTCTGTTATAAGCAACAGGGAAAATGCTTTATCATTTTATTACACCATCATCTTTGAGCTGATGTTTTCCATGCCACGTGTTTGGCACAGCTGGAAAGTTCAGCTGAAATAACTCAGCTGTCTCTCAGAATGAGGCTACTGAAAACGCAGTTGTATCCCTGTTTAAAAAGAAATTATGAAGTTTCCCACACTGTCTTGTTGAAATTCTCTAGTTCTTCAGCCTGCTGTGGCTCCTGCTGTTCTGTGAAATCCCATGGCTTGCTCTGATGTTCCGTGGGGGCTGTTGGATGCTGGTCAGTCCTACCATGGCTTTCCTGTCCTGCCTGTCAGGTGCCCTCTCCGCGCAGTTAGTTGGGATCCAACATCTCCAGGAATGTAAGAACCAAATAGGATTTTCTCATCAGTTACTTCTCCACAAAGAGACTGGAGCAAGGACAACAGACCAGGGAGCAGGGAATATCTCCTGTACTCTTAGGAACCCCTTCTCCTGCCAGCCACCAGACAACAAGAAGGAGCAGTAGCCTGGTCTGGTGCATGGCAAGAGCAGGAGTATTGGAGGTTGAAGTGGTGGGTACTTGGGACAGCAGAGAAAGGAAGGGTTTACAGCCTGCAGGGAACTCCTAAAACACTGGCACTTTAAGACTTTTTAAAGTGCTGTACGATTATAAAAGTCAAGCTGCCAAAAGTTAAAAAAAAAAAAAAATAACATTGGGTTTTCAACGTTAATTCAGGTCTCCTGTGCAGATGTTATCCTTAATTATATAATTATATCCTGGCTCACTCAGAACACAGCTGTCTATGTAGTGGAGAGGGAAGACTGAGATTTAGTCTAATTTCTGTAATGCAAGGCATTCAGCCTTCTATGAGTAGTTGCAGAAGCTGTAGAACATGTGGATAGGAGAGAGGAAAGGAGAGGAGAAAGAATGGTCTCCTGGTTACAGACACTGAGAGTTCCTCTTGAGGAGGTGGTTTAACACTGACCAGTGTGATGCTGAGCAAGTTAGATCAGAATTTCACAAACACATTTGGGTCTCATGGGGTGGATATAAAGGATATCCTGCTGCTGGGTGTCAGCAGCAAAGTCAGTGGAGTTGTACTGTGAGCTTAACAAATGTTCTGAAAATTCAGCTTAAGGTATCTGGAGTAGAGCATTGGGAGGTAATGGAAACTGGACATCATCTTTGTCTGTTTTCTCCCCTGTAAAATGATGTAATACATGCCAAATATTGCAGAGATGCTCTGAATATGGAAGTATTACTTGTAAAATACTTAGATATATGGTGATATAGGAAAAAATCTTGTGGGAACATTAGAAAGCCAGTGTTCACAACAGCAACCCTGAGATGAAGTTGAGAGACAGTCCTACTTCAGCACTTACCAACACATGGATTCAGCCTTTTAACCTTGGTATTCTTTTAATAGATGTTACAGGAGTATGACATTTCATAAACCATGTCATAAAAATAATAGCAAAATTAAGGGACTGGTCCCTTACAGGAATAAAATACCCTGTAAGTAATGATGATATAGGGCCTGTTCTTCTCTGGGATTTTTCTGAAACTCCACTACTTTAGATATTTTTTCGTTGGAGGATTATTATTCACAGACAAAAAACCACAACGCAAACATAAATTATCTAAATCCATTCCTTTTACTAAAAACTTCCGTCTTTCCTAAGACGTTTCAGAACAGGAATATTTCTTCAAATTTTGGCTCAAAATCCAGCTTATATTTTGAACAAAGGAGTCTGTAGTACAGTCTATCCATCACCCTGCTTGCACATAGTGCAGACGTGTCTTCTGACACACCGTATGTGAGCTATCATTTATGCTTTAACTTGTGAAACAGCGTTCATCAGAATTATCTTCAGCGTTTTTCTGCAGCTCATCTGACATGTTCCAAGTTCCGGTTTCTCCTCAGGACAATCTCTTTTTTTTTGGCGGCGGTTTGTTACCTTACAGCTGTGAACCACGTCTTGCTCTCGGTTACGTGGATAAAACCGTGGAAATACGTTTTGGTTTTTTTCTTTAAAAAGGAATTCCTTTTCATTTACAACACAGCGTAAGAATAGCTTTGCTCTCCCTGCTCCTTGGAGCTGGTCCTGGCCTCGTGCTGCCTAATCCTGTGAAGGGGAAGACAGCAGTTGTTATTAGAGCAGGCACGCAGGAGGCTGACGTGTCTGTATTTAGGTTAGCTGTAGCTGTCAGTTATATAGGTCAAATGAAGCTGGAAATTCAGTAGGCCTGTTTGAATATGCTTATCTGCTTACTCATAGTATGTGTTTGCAGGTAAACAGGGCAGGAACTTCCTACTGGCAGCCATGGGAATGAGCACATTGCTGAGTTACAGCAAACTTGTGTGACACACCAGTGTCACTGGCTTTGGTCGCCGTTGAAGTTGCTGCTTTCTGAACCAGTATCTGTGGATGGGACAGCTTCCAGTTTCATGCATAGCCAGGGTGCCATGTCTGGCACAAAGTTCAAAGTTTGCAACTGCTACTTGGAATTAAGTTTCCCTTCTCTTGGGGCTTTCACCCTGGTTATCAAGCCTAAAGAAACTTATCTCTTGTCAGTGTGGTGAGGTATTACTAGCTCAACTCCATGGACAAAGAAGAAAATATTTTTGCTTTGAAAAGGAAAAAAAGCTCTAGTAGTACCATGTATTGAGGTGCTTTTGTCTCCGTCATACTTTGCTGCTCTTTGCTTGCTAGGTATAAAATGCATTAGTGTTTCACACTGAGAAACATTACTGAAAACTAAATCTGTGGTCTTTACAACCTGCCAAGACCTGGGTCCTGCAAGGATACTGGCAGATGGGGAATACTGACAGGGGAATGGTCTGGGAAATTACAGCCATTTGATTTTAGACTTTGGTCAGTGAGAGGATGTTTTGGGAGAAAAAACGAAAATTATAAAAAAATTAGGAGTATCATGTTGTTACGTAGTCCAACAGCTGCATCTCTTTTGACAGCAGAACAAAGAGAAGATGGGGGAAAGGCTTGAGCAATGTTCCTCCTTCAGGCAGAGTAAGAGCTTTTCAGTGGGGCAGATAAGAGTAGAACACAAGAGCATTTCTCTAGAGCATTTCTGGACTCTAGAAACTGAAGATAGAATCGTTCAGAACAAGTGCTGGCCATCAGAGCCATGTGCAGACGGTGGTGAGGGGTTCTTCATCGCTTTGAGGAAGTTGGGTAAATATATTTGAGGTGTGGGCTAGTGGGTCTGGCAGTTGACCATCAACCCAGACTGCAGGCTCTCAGCACCTCTGTTCTTGTTGCTAAAAATTCCTTGTTGCTGTGGTAATTGGTGCAAATGATGCAACTTCATTTATATTGCCACTTGTAGAAGAGCATTTTCCAGGCCTCCATGTCTACTTGACCGCTGAGAAATGCGGCATTGGCTGATAAGATGGTTATTTTCTAGTGGAAACACACCTTCCACATCTAATCTATTTATGACTGAGCAGAAACCTTTCAAAAGCCTCTGCAGATGGATTGCAGCACTTCTGCTGTACCGTTTGTGTGACAGTGAGTGCTTGTGGACGACAGGTAGAGAATAAACCACATTCCAGCTTTGGTGGGGGCAGAGGTTTCAGTGAACTGTGATCTCCCAGGCACAATTAGATCTTGTGACTGGTACATCATCCCCGACTTTTTCTTTTCCTCATATCCTTCTTCCTCTCCATTTCTGGTGTTACCAGTATTTGAAAGAGCAGTAATCTCCATTTACCACAGGTTCCCTCTCCGGTCTCTTCACCTTGTTGCTCTGCAGCAGGTATTGCATACCCAGAACTTATTCAGCTTTGTGTTGCACGTAGCTGACCTTTGCAATCTCCCTGTCCCCTTCCCATCAGAGTTAGAAGTCTTCAAGAACAATGCTGCTTGTAATCCTAAATCCAGTAGTAACACAGAGGTACAGAAGAGGCAGCACCTGTTTCATCGGGATGCAGTGGCATTACCCCTCATTTTGCTCATTATATTATGAATGTTGTTATTCTGGGAGACTCAGCCTGCTTCTAGTGGTTTATATCTTCCAGTCAGGTGTGCTTCTTGGCTAAGGCTCTAAGTTTCCATATTTTATTTTAGCGTATGTTGTGATTTGCCTTGGTAAATCTGAAAACAGGAGATGGAAAACTGAATGAAGACAAAAAATAGTTTACAACCAGCTGTACCAATTACCATTCAGTATTCTGCAAATGGACAAAATGAGGGATTGCAGCTGGATTGTCTTGTCCCTGGAGCTATTTGGTGAGCCCTGCCATTTTTTATCGCTTCCTCATAACTTGCCATCTTTGGTCTGTCATATCTGTACTGGTTTATTCCTGGAGTGGTGTCTCTAGAGGTGGTGTCTCCTTCTGCCTCTCTCCCTGGATGGGAGCTGTACAAGAGGCTGGCTTAAAAGCCCAGGCCTATCTAACTTCTTAGGTAGTTTTAAAAGTAGTCTCCTCTAAAAAGCCTTTAGTGATGCCCTTTGCAGTTATGCAATTTTGAAAATACTCAAGATTGCATAAAAAGTGCTGTGGCCCTCATAGACATGTTCTTCAGTCATATTCTCCTGTCTGCCTCTCTCTCTCTGTGGTGCTTGGTTTTTTATGCTTATAGTATAAGCTTTTTTTTGGCCACCCGTGGTACCATGAATACTGATCTGTGGCTGAGGCTCTGGATGCACAGTAATACCAACATACCAAAAAATAACAACAGTGGGAACTCACCATAGGGAAACACAGTTTCCAGCCTGGACCCTCTGGTTCCCACCTCAGTGCCAGGAGGTGATGAGGCACTGTCGGAACATTGCCTGAGCAATTTTCAGGCTTATTTTCTGACTGCTTATTATGCTAATCAGAAGTTATTTCATCCTTAGAAGCCCACCCGTGAGCACTGCGGGTTTAATCACTGTAGCAGAGAACAGAGGGTGCCCCCAACCTACAGCTGCGAGTTTGAGCTCCTGAATCTGGCAGGAACTTGCGGTGCCTTCCCTCCCGGTGCCTGATGCTCCTCGGGTGGCTGCTGGTCTCCTCCCAGCCTAAAAAGGGAAGTAATTGCCTTGGAAACGCCGCGGAACATCTGGGTCCAATCAGGCTGAACATCCCCGGCAGGCCGAGCATCGGCGGTAGCACGGAGCCTTGGAAGGGGCTGCGCTCCGGAGCCTTGGAAGGGGCTGCGCTCCGGAGCCTTGGAAGGGGCTGCGCTCCGGAGCCTTGGAAGGGGCTGCGCTCCGGAGCCTTGGAAGGGGCTGCACTCCGGAGCCTTGGAAGGGGCTGCGCTCCCGCCGCTGAGGGGGTTGCATCAGGGGAGCAGCCTCCCGGGGCTCCCAGCATGGTGGTGCTGCTGCCTCTTGTAGCTTGCCAGTGACAGACAAGCTGCAGAACAAAACCACAGGGCCTGAGACGTAGCTTAAGGCTGCAGGGCTCGGAGAGCCAAACCACAAGGCTGAGAATTTCAGTAATTGTAAGCCAGGAAAACGGTTTTTGGTTCTTTAGGCCTATACGGGGCTTTGCCTGCTGTATAGGTGGAATTGTGAGAGCTGTCTGCTGAGACTGCACTGTTCTCCCTACAATTGTTTCAGAAACTACAGCGGGAAAACACACCAAAATGAAAGATTACCCCAGGTGGCCTTCAATAATAATGTCAGGGGAACTGCCTCGAAAAGTTACAGAGAACACAGAGCAAATAGAAATGAGACAGAAGGGAGAAGCCAGAGCAATTTCAGAGCAGTGTGATAGCTGAGGAGACTGGTTAGGGAGATAGTCATGATGAGCAACGGGAGAAACAGCTACGTAGAAGGGACCAAAGCAGGCAGGTTGTATTTCCAGCTGGGAATAGGGACCCACGTTTATTTTGCACTGGCATTGAACTAGCTCAGGGGAGCCCAGGTGTGGTCGTCGTGGTTCACACAGCGCTGGGAAAATGGGCAGCAGTGGAATGTGTAGTTACCTCCTTTTGGACAGTTCCAGCAGCAGCAGGGAATGAAAGTCTCGAATGTTTATAACCTTTTTCTTTTTCTTTTCTCTTTAATGTTTTGTGTGTAACGTAAAAGCCATGTAAAACCTACTCAAATCCCAGAACTTACATGGAATCTCCTATGGAGTGTAAGTCCAAACAAAAGACATCTTTTGTCCACTTTAAATAGCTTTGCAGACCTTTGGTTTTGAATTGTTTGCAAAATTTAGGCAATGCCATATTTAGAGTTGCATGTGAAATGGTAATTGAACTTATAAATTTATTTTAGTTTCAGGGTCACACACTATTTTTCCAGGGTGTGCCTGCTTAAGCCTATGATAAGATGGTTTCACCGAATGAGTAGCTGTTCAAGACTTTTGTTTATCATCTTCATTTCTGTGAGACTTGGAGCATGCTTAATGCAAGTGGAATCTGTGATTTTATTTAATTTTTTTTCCCCTCCTTCTGTGGAACTGAAAGGCCTCTATTTCACATTTGCCTTTAGGAAATTCCAAAGGTTTAATATTTATCCAATTTTTAATGAATTTTCACAAGGAGGCAAAACTCAGCTGACATACCAAATCCCTCAAATCCCTCAGTCAAATGGATGTTGGACTTTATTAACATTTATAATGGGTTTTTTCTGGTTTTGTTTTTTTTTAATGCTGGGATCATTCATTGACTGAAAGTGTCTTATTATAATGGAAAGTGTTAGACTGCTTTGACACTGGGCATTCTTTCTAATTCAACTATGATGAAAGAACATGAGTGTTAATAAGGAATTTTTTCCATTTAGGGTCCTGAGAGCACTCCACCATTGCTGAAATGTGAACCTGAACTCACAGGATGCTTGCCCTGGTCATCAAAAGTGTATTGTGTTTGGGCAGTTCTGAGGGGACACAGGATAGCAATGGGGCTTGTCTTTCTTAGACTGCTGGTTAGGATGACGGTGTGCGTCCTCCTCAAGTTTGCTGTGTTAATGCCTTTTGTAGCACGAGCCATCTGCCAAAGTTTCAGTTTCAGGATATGAAATTCAGCAGCTAAAGATATCCGTGGGATTGTTCCATAAAAAACCCTCGGTAAGGTGTTTGGCAGCACGTGGTGTGAGGGTTCACAGGAGCCGAGCGCAAGGCTCCGAGTACAAGGAGCGCGTGAAATGCAGCAGGCATGGGCTGCGGCAGAATTCCTGCTGATAATTGCAGGGGTGATCACTGCTGGGCAGGGTAAGCTCCTGAGGATTTTGCAGGGGATCACCAACATTTTCAGCAGTGCCCTGAAAGCAGCTGTGAAGTCGCTGTTAAGCTGCAAACAATCCAGAACTGGTGTAAATAACGAATTCCAAAAGGTGTGGGTTTTATGTAGAGTGTAGTGTCTGTCTCTTTTGCTTGTCAGGGAGATCACAGGGAAGATGGCTCAATGCTGTGAGAAGGAGGCATTCAATCAGATTACCTGCCCAAGCTGCTGGTTAGCAGATTAAAAGTCCTGCCATCCTCCCTGTGCCCTGCTCTGTATTAACCTAAACAGTAGTTGAACATTAGAATGCAAATGTTCTCTAAGTCCTTTGAACAAGGAGCCTCTGGTTATTTTGGAGGTACTCCATGCTATACCATGTGAGTGGTATACCATGTGGCTCAAGTGCCAATAAGAGTGAAAAGATGGCACCAGGGAGGGGGTTATTCCTGCTGAAGGTCAAACCTGTCTGTCCTCCTCACAGTTGCTATCCAGACTAGCTCAAGTGCATCAGTCCATGCTGCTGTCATCTCTCCAGGATGCACAGATCCCCTAAAACCTTACACTAGTGCCCTGTGGCAGTGAGCAGGGACAGTGGGAACTGCTACCATTAGTGCATTTTAATATTTTTTTAAATAAAATAATAGAAATCTATATTTTGTATGTAACTGTGTTTGTTGTTTTACCTTTCTTTTTCTTTTTTTTTTTTTTTTTGTTGTTACCAGAGTGCCTCTGATGGCTTTTGGAAGTCAGTGGCAACCCGTGTCCCAAGAGAACCTCATGAGATACGTATCCTGAATCCCTACTTCATCCAGGAAGCAGCTTTCAGCTTCATTGGACTGCCTTTCAACAACGGCCTGATGGGCAGAGGGGTAGGTATAAAGCAAAGGAAGCAAAACCACAGAGAAGGATGAGAGACCAAGCAGCAGACTAGGCTGTTCTTACTTTTCCTCTGGGCCTCTGTTGTTGGACATTGAAGGGAAGAGACTTTGGCTCTGTTATGGTGGCAGCACTCAGTCTCCTGCAGACCAAGGCAAGATCCTTCCTGATCTGAGCATTGGGGGTGGGGATCATCAACATTTCAGCAATGCCTTGAACACCACTGTGAAGTTGCATCCCAGGCTTATAGTAGAGGAGGGTAAAGATTGTTTTATGAGGCCTTTGGTAAGAAATTCTGATCTCGCAGCAACAGGTTTTAGATGTAAAAGCTCACAAAAGAAAACAATGCAAACCTCAGTTTTAGGTCATATTTATTAACAAAATACCTTAATGGTCATTCTCATATCTCTCACCCCCAGTGCAACTTTTTGGAGTGTTAGTGTGGAGTAGGTGGTGACTTGGGTTTTCTGGATTATCTCACATTGCAATGCTGTCCTCAGAACCTATTTATATTTGCTCTACGTAATATATCAGCCATTAGAGTAAGTATTGCTTGGGTGGGTAAATTGCTCATGTACACATGTGATATAGTTGTTGATAGAGACCACACGTGACATTTTTGGGCACATTAGCACAGCTGACAAACCCAGAGAGAGGCACTTTCCCTGGACAAGGTCTGCTTGCTCTGCCCCTTCCTTTGCTATCAGCGCAGGAGATTTGCCATGTTCGCAGCGTGGATTTGGACTAGACAGAATAGTGACTCATTTTCCATGCTCTAATTATATCACGAAGACTTCAGAAATATTAGAGACATTTGCTTTGTGCAAGTCAGATGGGTGGGTGCCTGGAGATAAGACATTTCCTTCTTAAAATGCAATGTGCGAGATGTGTGGACAGATTCAGCCACATGGAAATGCACTGCTGTGTGTGTGTATGTACATACAGAAGCTGTCACAGGATTCTGGGAGCCCTGGATTTTTGTTCTGGGAGCACTGAATATTCCCATCAGCTAGAAAGTAACTTACTTCACCTCTCTGCATTCTCCAGAACTTACCCTTAGAAAGACGAGGTCTTGATTTGTCTTCCAGAAAATCAGGACTGCTGCCCCAGTAAAGGACAAAAATCATCAGACTTTTGCCTTTATTTTTCTCCAGATTTGTTTTTTATTTTTAAACACGTTATTTTAATACACAAGTTATTACTTAAACTGAGAGAAGAGAGAATCCGGAAATGAAAATGCTGTGAACTGAAGTTTATGAGGTTTTGATAGGTTGTTTAACACACACTGGATTGGGAAGTGAAGGCATCTTAATTGAAACCTGATGTTTCACTTCACAAAAGTCCATTTGAGCATTTAAAAATAGTTTATGGGGCTTTAAGGCAGGCAGTCTTTGCCCATGACCCCTGCTAGACTGTGTGAATTGTAGTTTATTCCTTCAGATGGGGCAATGGGAGCTCTGCAGGTGCACGTGTGGGGCTGGGATGTCAATGTACGCTGGGCGGTCTGTGCAAGGATGCTGATGGAGGGATTCTGTCAGAGTTTGAAAGCAGAGAGAATGTTTCTAGCCTGTGAGTACAAATTTTACTGCGGACATGAACTGTGGACTGCTGTCATGGAGCTGTGGGGACTTCACATGTTAGTGAATGATGCTGCATCAGTGCAGGGCTTAGAGCTTTGTAAGTGCACAGGCTCCAAGAGGAACTGCTGTTGCCAGTGTAAAGAGGGAAGAGACTTGGTAAGATCCCGGTGATACAAGTTTGCTACTGACCTTTTTTCACTCAGAGTTTAAATGGGAAGAATGGAAGTTAGAGCCTGTAGGCCAAGAATCCACCGCTCATAAAAGATTTGTGAGACACCCAGCAGGATGAGTCGGGCAGCTAGAGCAAGGAGAGTTGCTCCACAAGACCCAGTGTGGCCCAGCAGCTGCAGAGCATAGCTGGTTGGGTTCAGGGTCGTGCTTTAGAGATGAGGGAGACAGCCTGGAAAACTTTGCACAAGAAAGAAGCATATGAACGTGGAAAGGAAAATGCTGACATCTAGTAAGCAAAAGCACAGTGAACAGTGTCCTGAGTTTCTCCGAGGAAATTGGGTTGGAGGCAGATTGGTGCCCCCGTGCTGCAGTGTGCTGTGGTGTGTTGGACAGGAGGATCAAGGCTGGGGATGCCTTAGTAATCAAGGGCAACACGAAATCCTCATAAAGAGCAGTAATATTCCACTCTTCTTTGGTTCTGATGCCTAAATAAACTTCAGTGCTTCTCTTGCACACCACATATGGTAACAATGTGCTGCCAATTAACTTTGTAATTTGGGGGCTTTTTCAGCAAGGTTGAGGAGAGCTAGTGAAATAGTTTGGGGCTGATCTCAAAGCGTTTTTCCCAGGATTCAATAAAGGGTGAATGTAGTAACATCCTCTGCTTTGATAATATAATTTGGGCCAGATGGTTCTGGAGGATAGTAGTGGTGTGCAACTCAGACCTGCATTTTGATTGCACTTGTAGCACTAGTAGCCAAAAGTCTGAGCAAGAAGCAAAACTGGTCACCCACAATGAACAGTGACTTCTCTCTAGGACTGGTAAAGTTTCAGGAGTTTTCAGGAGTTTTCTCAGTCCATTTACTGAAGTCTTAAGAGAGGGAGAATTGTTCCCTACTGCATGTGGACTTTTTCTTTTCTTGGGTTAAGCAGATGATAAAGAAAAACCTTCAGGATCCTAGCAATGTCTGGGGAAAAATCGTTGTTAGTGCCTGAAGACGGTTTAGCACAAAAGAAATTATCTAGTAAAGATCCTCTCTCTAATTAAAGAACCCTGTTAAGTGTGGGTGCAGGGTTGGCTTTCTCATTAGCCAAAGGTATGTATGTGATTTTTTTGTTCAGGTGGAAGTTCTGTGTATACAGGTCTTTGGGCAATCAAGACAAACCAGACATCACTGGTGTTGCAGCTGGTAGTTCAGGCAGGCAGTATCCCTTACACGGCAGACAGTTTACTGAACATTAGTTCAGGGCCATTGTTGCTGGTGGCACATACACCACTAGGGATGGTCATTGCCCTGCTGCCATTTGCTGTGCAGTGAATAGTCCTGTCCAGTCAGGAGTGCTCAGAGCCACTGCATCAGTGGCTTTCTAGCTCCTCTGGGAGCCCTGAGCATGGTGTGAGGTGGCCAGGAGAAATTATCAGGACTCTGAGGACTCCAGTGCAGACTGTGGTGTTTGTTTCTCTCTCTGTGCTGTTGCTGTGCATCCACAGATCTTTTTATGATTTAACTTCTTATGAGAGTAAGGTCTAAGGCCCAAAACTGTAAGCCTTTGATTTGTTCATGTACTGGAAATGGCTTAATCTATAAAGAGATGAAGCATCCTTCTCTGGGCTTCACCCAGCCTCAGCACCAGCGTGGTGAAGGAGGAGCCACGTGTGGGAGGTGTTACCAGGCTGTGTTAGGCACCCAGCCATGGATTAGCACCTCTGCAGGGTGCTGACAGCCCTCATGAGCTCAGGGATTAACCTCTGATGCTGGAGTGTTAGCACATCCTGGCCCAGGGCTTCTCTTAGCTGTTAGGTGGTTTTGCCTGTGGGCAGTCAGCCTTTCTGGACATGCCAGTGGGAACCCTTTGCTCCTTAGGCAGTTTTCAGCTCCCCTGGGTGGTCATGACCCTTCCTCTCATGAGTTGCCCTGTTGTCAGCAAACTTTGTCTCCTGGGCTGTTCTTACTGGACCGAGACTCTGTGAAGGCCATGTCTTTGGACCTGTTGGGTCTTTGTGAAGCAGAAGAGAAGTGGGGAATGGCAGGAGCAGGGCAGTCTGCCACTCAGTCCTTTCCATTTACATGCTGCTGCTTTTTTTGCACTCTGATGGCATCTTCTAAGACACGTAGAGGGACAGGTAAAGGGCCACTGCAGCTGCAGTCAGTGGAACGTAGAGACGACTTGTTATTGTAAAGCTTTGAGCCTGCAAGACAGCACATCTGCTTTGTGGGCTGGACTGTTCCATCCATTACCACTGCAGTGGGATCAGTCCAGGAGCTGCTGGGGAACGGGTGCTTGGACAAGTAGAAGGGAGCAGGTAAATGCAAACCAGCTGCTGTTTGGTAAAAGCCCAGCCATGTGCTTCTGCACATGAGGGATGCAAAGTGACTGAAGGGAGTTTAATTCTCAGTGAGAGAGTAGGCCACGAGCTCCCGTTTAGCGTGGGGTAAGCATATATGTGGTTATCACAGAGCAGATAGCACGTAGTAAAGTCATGTCCTTGCCTGCCCTCTGTTAAATGCTTAGGTCCTTAGAAATACTCCCTGCATGGCACATGAATCTGCTCCGTGGCAAATGGTGAATCAGAGCTTGTGCATCAGGTAGATGTGGTCAGAGATAACTTTGGATTGGGCTAAGGTGTACTGGAGCTCAGCAGTCAGCTGCCAGAAGGGAGTTGGTGTGCAGCTGGCTTGTCATGTCTCCAGCAACCAGCCACTGGCTCCCCGTTTGCTCTGCTGCAGACCACCAGTTCTGCAGGCTCTGTCCCACTCACAGCAAGGGATAACTAGGGGAGGTGAAGGAAAAGCATTGCAGATGCTCTGCTTTGTCTTTTGAAGCCAAATATTGTAGCTGATTTCGTGCCTGAATGGAGGTAGCTGTGGGAGCAGCAGTGTGCCTTGTAAGTTCCTGTGACAGGGATCACTCCACAGAATGCCAGGCAGTGGTCTGCTCACAGTGAATGATACTAAATTGCTTTTTATTCCGTATTTCCAAACTTTTCAGCTAAGGGGAATGAAGAGCAGGTTTGGGGTTGCTCCTATGCAAACATAAAGAAACAAAATGAAAATACTGTTGAGTGTGTTGTGGTGATTATTATAGCTTTTTTCTGTATGTCTTTTGTTTTGAAAACTTCATTGCTATTAGACTGTAACTGATAAAACTAAGGTAGCAATTTTTCCCAGGTAAGCAATTTTTCAGGTTTTCTCATTTAATATAGTAGTCAGGCCAATTTGAATATGTAGGTGCATTATTGTTTGTAGGGAGTTTATTCTTTAGTAACACCTTTTAATTGAAAAAGGCAACATTTGGAATAGTCTGAACAATCCAATAAGTCTTACCCTGAGGCAAATAAAATCCCATAAATAACTGGAATTCATTTAACATATTAAGGGAGTCAAATATTTCTAAAAACAGATTTACAGCAGTCATTTCCTTCCAGTCCAGCAGGCAGTGACACAGGAATGACCCGGGCATGAAATGAAAAGCAGCAAGAGCTTTTCACATGCACCAGGCAAAGAGCAGTTCCGGCTCAGGTTCAGTCACCAGCACTGGGTCTCCAGCACAGTCCTGTGAGGTGATGCTCACCCCCAGTAGAGTCCAGAGGAGGGCTGGTGTTCATTTCTGCTGACTGACTTCTGTGAGTAGCAGTCAGCCTTTAAAGCCTCTTCAGGGGGACCAGTGGAAGATGAAACATCAATGTCTTGAGGGAAAGCCTTTTATCTTTCTGCTTGCAACAGAGAATAGAGTAGGAGCAGTTAGGAGAACCTGTCCCATCTCTGTACTGCTAAAGGCACTTGTGGTCCCCTGACCTGGTGGTGCAGACTGGCTGTGTTTGCTCTGCACAGAGCTTGCAGTGGTCCCTGATGCAGCACGAGAGCAGAAGTCTTTGCCTCTCTTGTCTTTATGCTTTTCTCACCAAGATCCACCAAGCATGTGCTCACCTCAGCCATGGAGGACGTGTACCCTTGGAAGGAGCCAGGCTCTGGAGGCTCAGGTAGCCTTTGCCCAGCACTGCTCCAGTGACACGTTGCTCACCACTGCTGTGTTTGCTGCTTCTGTTTGTCACATGGCCTTTTAGTGTCGTCTCTGGCTCATCTGTCAGTCTGCTGCATTCCCTCAAATGGGACCAAGCAAAGGGCTGATCCCTGGGGAGCATTATATTAGATATTACATTTTCCAGATGTTTGGTCTTAGACAAGCAGGACAGGCTTGAAAATGTGGACTTCCAGTTCTGGACATGTTATGCAGTGAGGTTGCCCTTGTTGTTTACCAGGACTGGAGAGAGGATGATGAACCTGTTATCTCCATAGGCCCCAGCTGGGACAGAAACAATTGACACACAGCAGGCAATACAGAGCTTGCAAGGCCAATTTCAAGGCTTATGGCAGGGAATTGACAGGGGGAGAGGACTGCCAGTGCTTTCTGGGGCTTTGCTCACACTGATTGATGGGCACCAATTCAGGTCCAAAACTCATCATGGCCACATCTGGAGCAGTGGTCCTGTTGGGCCACTCCAGGCAGCCCCATGCCATGGCATGACCTGTACTGGCCAGTCTCTGGGCAGCTGGGAGGCATCCCAGGAGGCTCCTGCCTCAGCACTGGCCACTGTTGAGCTCCTGCTCTTCGACCATTTGGTCAAAAGCACCATTTCTTGGTGATACAGGAACACCCAGGCACACAGACAGCCATGAGCAGGAAGACAGGCTTTGAGCTGGTCCAACACCAGAGTATTATTTCTGAGGCAGGATGCTGGGATTTTGGTTTTTTTTCTTAGCAAAGGGCTAGAATAACAAGAGACCTGCTCGGTTGTTTGAGAGAGTTGTATTTTCATAACTCAATGCAGGAGGTGTGGTGGTTGCTTTGGTATGTCTTTGGGGCACGGCACAAGGGTGTGTGTGGTGAGATAGCACTGACGCATTGTGCAGGGCACAGCAAGCCAGATTTGGCACAGCCATGTCCATGGTGCCTAACTTCTTTTGGAGTGACTTGTCCCCCAACTTGCCTCATGGGTTGTACATGGTCTGTTAGATCCAGATTGGAGCTTTGCAGCCAACAGATTCATGTGCCTGTGTACAATCAGGAGAGCTTGGAAGCTGCGTAGATGCAGCCAGAGAGTAATTATAACCATTTCTTCTCTGATACGTGGCTCCAGTCATTTGCCACTTCTTTGCTGAGAGGAGATGAGAGTCCTTTCCTTGGACCTGGAGAATGCTGCTGAGTTGGCTTCTCTGCAGCACAGCCTGGGACACCTCCCTAGATCCTACAAGGCCTTGTCTTTCCCATGCTGCAAGCTGGACCCGAGGTAGTTCTTCATTTTCAACAGGGAGGACTAGCAGAAGCTCAGCAGGCTGCCACAGGAGAAAAGGGCTCCGTTTCTCTAGCTTAAACCAAGTCAGGACCAAAGTACTAACCTTTAGTTAACCAACAATTGTGCTTCTTTTATACTTCTGTTCAAGCTAGCTCCTTTTTCTTCAAGGCTGTTGAACTCCCCAGTTACTGCATCCCTCTGATGATTGCTTCTTTTTTAAAGATAAGCAGTTTGGAGCAAGTGCCCAGTTATATGTATTAGATCTGGGTGCACACACATTTTATACTCGTGTTCTTCTCTTAGGCAGTGTTAGTTACAGGTGGGCTCTGCAAGCACCCCTGTGCTGCCCTGACAGTTACTGCCCTCAGTGAATAGCAAGGATAATAATATTTACAGTATTTTCGAGGTGCTCCTCTCTAGCCCACAGGGTTCTGATGTGCAAACAGCAGTGGGATGTGAGGCTGCATCTCACCAATGAAGGCAGGAATGGCTGCAGATCTCTGCCTTCAAGGGGGATACACACTAGGCTGTAGCTACCACAGTCTTGGAGGGTGCTAACATCCATAAGGAATAATTCAATTAAGAAAATGCCATCGGATCATCAGTTTCCAAATGTGATTTCAGAGCAATGCAAAACTATTTTGCAAGGACACTCTGATAGCTGTAGGGACCAAGCCAGATCCATCTACTACAGTTCAAGAAGTTAGGTAGGTAGATGGTCTCTGGTATTTTAATCATTTTTGAGAGCAGAGCAGGTGGTACTGAAGTACTGGCATGTGAGGAACTAATGAAGAACAGAAGCAGATGAGAAAATTAGCTCCTATTTTTCCTTAAAACCGTCAACGTATTATAGATGGAATAAAGTCAGGCAGATATTTGGTGACAAAGGAAAGTTCACTCTCCATTTCTGTTTTCTGTTATTCTCCAAACAGAAGTAAGAATTATGCCTGAAAGAAAGTTGTGGTCGTTTGGCAGTCCTCCCGTGAGGTTGGGTAGTGTGATTAATTCTCTGCGGTTTGCAAGACTCACATTAGAAAGTCAGCTCTTAAATGTTAGCTTGGCTTGGCCAGTAGAATTCCCTCCAGGCAAAGACCCTGTGTCTCCCTCGAGCTGTACCGTGGGAATGGGCCCAGTGCAAGTGTGGGTGGTGTTAACACCATCCTATTCCCAGTGACGACACAGTCTCAAGGACGTAACCATTTACTCACTATGTTTTGGACACTGTAACTACAGCTCTGCTGAGGGAAAGCGTTTTGTGGCACGTTCACTTACCAGCTGATGCAATTCCAGTGACATCCAGATGTCATCTCCTATGCAAAATAGAGCTGAGAAATCTGAATTCAAACTGCCATGTCCGGGAAGACAGGATGTTCTTGGATATTTTGAAATTCAGGGGAATGTTTGTATCCTTGCCTAATAAACTTTTTCCAATTTTTTTTAAACCCCTATGTTTTTAAACCCCTTGATATTTTTTGGCTACCGGTGAATTAACAATTAACTAAAGTAAATAGAATAAAACCAGTATTGTTTGTGGGAGTATCAACTGAAATTAAGCAGCAAGAACAAAATGAGCTCTGCTGTTTTTCCCAACATCTAGAGCTGGCACAGGAGGATATAGGAAGGTCTTTTCATTTTAGATGTTCACTGTTACAGTTGTGCTGCAAATGTTTTAATTTAATGTCTCACTGACTTAGCCATAAGCAGTTTTTGCCTGTTTGTCTTCACATTAGAGTAATTCCAGTGCACTATAGTGAATTTCTCCGTAGCATGTGAGTTGTGCTCCCAGCTCTGCACGTCTCAGATGCAGTATGGGTAACATCCTTTGCTTGGAAAACGTTGTTCTTCCCACTGGTCAGGCAGTCAGAAGTGCTGACAAAAACCGGTTCCTTTGAATGAGAAGCAGAAATTCAAAACATTGTTCCCAACCTTTTTGAACATGCAGTAGCATTGCTCACCGGTTCAGGGTAAGCCATTGTCAGTGAAAAATATAAATGTGCAGTTGGTTTCTACACCTCAGCTAGGAGGCTGTCACCCTTGGTGACTGTCTGAGCACGTCCTCTGAATTCATGATACTTTTGATA
Source organism: Pipra filicauda (assembly GCF_003945595.2). NCBI lineage: Eukaryota > Metazoa > Chordata > Aves > Passeriformes > Pipridae > Pipra > Pipra filicauda. Next base: position 3,586,487 of record NW_024104498.1, read on the forward strand.
CGACCGGTGTTGGATGCTCTACAAATGAAGATAAGATACGTGGGTGGATTTCTCAGCCTCTCCCTAGCCCCCGGGGCAAAGCTGCCTCTGGATTCATCTGGCTAAAGGGGAGCTAGAAGAGTCAGTGAGCTAGGATTTTACACTGGAAACACTTGGCTGTCCCAGTGGTCATGTTCATCTGAACGCAGAGGAGGAGTTGTAGCTGTAAAGGACCTCGACAGAAGCCAGGTGAAACAGGAAGAGCTGAGGCGGGACTTCAGTGCAAATGGCAGGTCAGCAGATGGGAGAGGACAGTTGGGGTGTCCCTGCTTGGAGTGCTACCACCCATCTCTGAGTGGCTTCCCACTGCTCCTTGTCTTCCCAGAATGCTGTGGGTAGGAGGGTATGGCACAGGCCAGAGTGCCCTTTGCCTGTTGGAGTGCCCCTGGGAAAAGGAAGGGGTCTTGGACCACACTTCTGCCTATCTCCTCTCCATCTCCCAGAGCTGTTTAACAACCTTAAATTGCTTTTACCATCAGTAAAACAAGCTGTTCCTTATTCTGCTCCTGTGTGCTGACCTGTTTGGGATAAGAATTCCTCCTTAGCCTAACTGGAAGCCAATAGTGTGCATAGCATTGTAATGCAGTATCTACATCTGTTTTAATTTTGGAAAGCTAACATATCCACTGTGATTCATCCTCCAGCTCATCTGCTGCCCTCTTCTCAGGATGGCAGAGTTGTGGAAGGGGAGTCTAACCATCTTCATTAATACCTCTACCCTTCAGTGCTCTCCCCTGGAGAGTCATGTCACAGAGCCTCAGACAAGAGCTGCTACTTTTGGGTTAGATGATTCACAGGAAGCTGGCTGATGTATGAGTTTCTTTACAAGTTGGGAGGCTGTTGACCCCACCAAGCTGACACTGGGCAGCTGACGTGCAGATATAACCAAATACCGTATTTCTGGTTTTCTGTTTAGTAGCAGCAGTGCCCTTGTGAGCAGGGACAATAAGAGGAAATCTTTGATTATAAAAATGGCAACCTGCTAATGACTTCCATTCCTGCTTTCTCTCCTCTCAGAACATCCCCACCTTGGGAAGCGTAGCAATAACCATGGCGCTCCACAACTGTGATGAGGTGGCGGTAGCTGGGTTTGGCTATGACATGAGTTCACCCAATGCACCCCTGCACTACTATGAGACCATCAAGATGTCTGCCATCAAAGAGGTAGGGAGCTCCTGCCAAGCACATCCTCCTGCCAAGCCCGCCGGCCACCCCGATTCCAGAGCCTGACTGGGATGGTGATGTCAACTTCCAGCTTTCCTGTGTGGGTCAAAAACACAGCTCCACCCATGCATTTGCCTGTAAAATTCTAGACATTCTCCCAAGCGCAATGTATGTTAAAAATGGTTATTACTGCTGGGAAAAGTTCTCTGGAATGTGTATATAATGTAATTCCTTCTTTGAGCAGCAGGGAAAAGATTCACATAAATGTTAACTCAAGAAGGGTGAAAGGGAGCAGTCCTGCTCTGGGGCTGAAAAGATGTGACCTCTCCTGATTTTTGATCCATTGTACTGCTCTCTGATCCATAGGCTTCTTTTGTGAGATGATCCCCTCTTCGGGCCCTGTGAAACATGGGAAGGTGAGATCAGCCCGTGCAGCTCTCAGAGGACTGTTCAGCAGCAGTTCACATATCAGGGCTCTGCAGACACTGCTTTGTAAAGAGATGCACACTAGAAACATTTTCTGGTACTATCACAGTGATACAAACAGCATTTTTTGATGAACAAAAGCTCTCTTATTGGTATAACGGAGCAGTTAGATGCCTTCAGGTCTGTCCATTTCTGGTACCAAACTAGAGCAAACTTGGGACACTGATCAAAGCTTCTGTAGTGGGGAGGTTTGCTGCTTTTTTGGTGGAGCTCGTTCTTTCCCAGATGAGGCCCAGATCTTTCTAAAATTGCTTCTCCCTCTTCACTGTCTCCTTGGCAGGGAAAGTTTCTCTATCCTACTCCGTGCTGTGAAAAGTTGTATTGTTCATGGACAGTAGCTGTCTCCTGGCACTTGGCATTTGTTCACCTCAAGCACTTTACCATTGCTCCAGACTAGGAGGGAACCTGGGAAGTTGTGTTTTTCCAAATCACAAGATTGTATGTGTCTTGGTACTCTCACAGGCTGCAGGCTGCATGACCCTAGGCAGACTGAGAGGAATTATAAATCAGTGATTAGTCAAGTTGAGAAATGAGAAGCGTGTGTCTAATTATCAAGAGTAATGAGGCTTTGGAACAGGCTCCTAGGAGAGGCCAGGAGAACACACTGAGTTTGGGAAAAGACTGTGAGGAAGTCCTAGTATATCAAGGGACTGGACATTGTGGTCCTGAGGTACCTTCTGGGCCTGTGGAGGTAGCAAGAGAGTCTGCCTTGGTCAGTGACATAACCCTGGATTTAATCAGTCCTGGCTGGGAAAGTGAGTGCTCATTTACAGAATTTGAGGGGTATGTCCAGAGAGGAAAATTGAGTCACTGTGTACAGAGGTGGTCTGGCTTGTGAAATCCCTGAATAGAAAATAGCCAAGGAATATAATTTTTGCAGCAGTAAAGGAGGTATAACCATTGACTTGCCTGGTTCTGGCTCTTCCTTGGGCATCTGCTTATAACCACTGCCAGAGAGACAGCACCCTGGGCTCCACAGGCCCGGGGCTGATTCATTACAGCTGGTTGGCAAAAACAGTTGGATAACAGAGTCTCTGGTTGAAGTCACTGGTCCAGACCACTTGGATCTCTGATTTTGGAGACCAGCACTCTGAATGGGATCCAAACGCCACTGGAAGGCAAGAGGAAGTCACTCTTGGACATTGTGTGTGGTCTCAGGAATAAATGTTGCGGTTAGATGAGGATGAACACATGAAATGCAACCAGTAAGGTCTCCTGGAGAGAGCAGTTAGTGCCTGATTTGCCAGGCCTCTGCTGTCTGGAAGCTGTCAGTCATCGTGTCCGGGATGTTCTGTACAGAGGTGAGGGAGCGTTGAAAGTTTCTGTGAAGCCTCACTAGTTCAGATGTCAGTGGATTTGTTTCTGCAGACAAGGCTGTTGTTGAGAGCTCTGCAGGCCAGAGGAGCTGGTTCTAGGAGGAAGGTTCCTGTTCCACTTGAAGACTGGTTACCTGATACGTGTCTGCCCATCTAATCCTCACATCCTCACCCACAGCTCCTCTTACATTTCACTGCCCTGGTACAAGAAAAGCCATCTGTTCCCAAGTATCAATAATTAATGCTCCTCCCGCCTCTGCCCCTCCCAATATGACAAATTGTTTGTGATATTGTGGAATGTGAAGAGCAGAGAGAGGATCGCATTTCTTTCTCTCCCGTTTAATATTAATGGTAGCTGGTAATTGTTAGTCACCTGAGGGTGAAGTTGAAAGGTGAAGGGCATAATAGCTGGGTTATGTCTTCTGCAGTTGCCCCCAAAGAATGCACAAATAGAGATTTGGCCCTCTCCAGACTGGAAGCACCTTGCACACCCTGCTTGAAGAAAAATCTGCATGCACTTTGCAAATTGGGAGGCTGGCCTGCACTGATACCTTGTGCCAAACCTTGCCCTTGGCATTAGTGAAATAGTGACTCAGAACCCAGCTCCACCAAGGTCTTTGTCTGTTCCATCTGCTCTGACACTCAGAGGCCCAAAGGGCATCCACAGCGTTTTCCTCAGTGTTACTTTGGACCTCTGGGATTATGTCCAGGCCTAGTTCGTTCTGGTCCTCCTCTGCCTTTCAGCATCTAAAGGAGCACTAAAGCAGGCTGTGCCTTGAAATTATGCAAGCATCATCTTTGTCCTCTGGCCTGCAGACCCATGGAGCCTGGAGTACTCATTCCTGGGCAGGGAAGGGGAGCAGGTTTGCTTAACCTTGCCTCATCACAGCTGTTCCACAATAATGAACATCCCAGGCAGGAACCCCTGCAGTTTGACCAGGTTTGGTGGGGCAGAACTCTGTTTTTGAAGTTCAGATCTCTTCACTGAATGCCAAGCTCCTCCAGCCTGAATGTCCAAAAATATTCAGTGTTTAATGCTAGGGAGCAGCTGCAGGGAAGCACTCCAGCTCCACCCTGAAACCATCACTGTCTTTACAGAGGAAATGTAAACACCAGCAGTCTCCTGGGTCTGGAGGTGCCACACGTGTGTGGGAGCCTGTCTGGTGACATCTGAGAGCCCCTTCCCTTGCCTGGTGTCTGCAAGGGAAATAGGCCTGCTGGCAAGCGTGAGTCCTCTCAGCAAGGTGTGTCACTGATTTACACTTGAGGCTGCTTGACATCTCTCTGGACACCCTTGAAGCCCCGTGACTCATCTCCAAGGAATTTGCTCTGATTACATAAAAAAGACGGCAAAATGCGCTTGCTTGCTCACAGCTGGGCGGAGATGCCTCTCCCATGCCAAGACTGAGGTGATAAAAATCTCTGAGGAAATTAATGTGATTTTTCCTGCTGCTCTGTGGGACTGGCAGCTGAATTTCCAAGAGGAGAAATAGGCAGCCCCAGTCTATAGTTTTGTTTAGCCTTTGCTTTCCCAGCAGGAGTAAAAGCCCTCAAGGTGTCCAAGATTGTGGTGCTTTTGCTACCACAAAAGGCAGCTGCCTACACTGACTCTTCTAGGATCTCCTTCTCCTGCAGGCTGAGCAAGCATTTCCTGCCCTAGAAGAAAAAGGCTCTGCAAGGAGGCAGATGAAGCTCTGGAGCTTCAGCACTGTTACTAGTCAAGGGGAAGTGTGTGGTCTTTGGACTCTGGCCGGCAGTATGTCTGCAAACGCATATGGATTCTCCTGTGCTTGTGGATGTTCATGAGAGTAAATTTCTCCAGTTTGGTCCTGGATGGCTTCTTTACCCTCTGTCCTGGGTATCTCAGTGTAATCTGGCCCAGGGTATGTCGAGGCAGAGCTGGTGTGGAAGACCCTTTTCTGTTCCCAGGTGTACCCTGGAGAGCTGGAAGCACACTGGTGCAGTGCTTTCAGTTTTGGGCTGTGAGCTGGAAGATCAATGCTTGCACTGCAAATTGGCCCCTGGATGCCAGCTCTGCTTCCCAGCATCTTCTCCCCTCGTCTCTCATCTTCTCCCCATCATGGCTGAGGGTGCAGAATCCCTGGCCTGCACTTCAGCAGGGGATTTCTGGGTGGTATGAAGACAACCTGCTCTTCTCTGATCTGTTACTGGGACACTGCTGCCCAATAGACCCAGCGCTGTTGTATAAACCCTCACAGGTGATTTTTCAGCTCTGACCCCGTCTCTTTGCTTTAACTTAAAAAATGTGGGAATGTCCAAGTGTGTCATCTCCGTTCAGTTACTATTTTCCTTGTTCCAAACAACTTTGCAACAGCTTTTGACCCTCGCCTGCTTCCATGAATGTTGTACAGAAAATGATTTGAGTCTTTGCCAAGGTGTCTGCTAACTTGTTTCTGGTTTTGTGGCAATGAATCCATTTGAGCTGGATTTTCATATGCTTTATTGTATTTTTATTTCTTGCTCAGGTCCTGTAATGCTTCCTGCCCAAGCACTCCATAAAAGTGTATTTTTATCACAGGTCACTGTCTTCTATTAATGTAGAAGTGTCAGACCCCCTGGGAACATAGCGAAGGAAACATGGAAATGGTGGTGAGGAAAAAGGAATAATTTTAAAATAGAGTGAAATAGAGATTATTTAAGGATGGGAAAGTGACTGTTTAGAATAGTAAAAACAGGTCCATAAGGAGCTTATGAAACTGAGAGAGCAGAGGGCTGTGCTAAATCATGGGAATGAAGCACAGGACTGGCTCCCAGCATCCTTCCTCCATGTGCTCTGCTCCAGCACACAGCTTTTCCCAGCTTCATGATCCAGAGGGGAGCTTCGATCTCCTGGTCATTTCTTGCAGGAGCAAGAATGTGAGCAAGGAATCACCTTGATGCCATACAGGGAACACCCCGAGCTGTCTTCTTGCACTTGTGGCTGGTAAAAACGGTGAATGCACGATTAAAAGCCACCCTTATCCATCCAGAACCTGTCTGCGGCATTTGTGTCCCACAGTGGAGCTGCTGACGGATCTCCTTTTTACTGGAGGAGCAGATCAAGCGCCAGCACCGATGTTGGAGGTGTCAGCTCCTTTGACACAGCTGTGCCCAGCACCTCAGTGACTCACTGCCTGACCCGAGGGGGAGGTGGGCGGCTGCCTTTGATGACTTCTTTCTGATCCTTGGCTCTGCTTCCCCAGCAGGTCTTTGTGGGATGCTGGAGGACACTATCATGTAACAGTTCTTATTCAGCCTGTGTAAGGGCTGTCAGAAGGGCCAGGGGAGGTGGCCTGCAGCATGCAGTGACACGCAGCTTTGTCTCTGTCTCTCCTCAACAGCAGCTACCTCTCAGAATAATCCACAAACATCAAGTTTGGAGTCTCGCAAACAATAGTGCTTTATCATCATCTGGGCTCTCTCTGTGAAGCCGTCTTTTGCATTTTAAATCAACGCAAGTTGCTTGGGAGGGGGTGGTCGGGCTGCTTCAGGCCTCCAAGTACCTTAAAGTTTGCGGTAGCCAACAAGAAGAACAAAACTCCTTTGAAAGCCGGGCAGATGTCTAGCCTGGTGATTTATAGACTGAAAACACGGCTATTCGAGCCTGGCTGATGAATTGCGATTGCAGTACAAGGAGTGGTGCAGACTGAAATGGAGGTCAGCTTTGGAGGGGGAGGTTAGGGGCTGGGGCATGGGGACCTCTGAAAGGGCAGTGCTTTTTCTTGGGGCCGGCAGTGATGACTGATGAGGTTTATGCGTTTTTGTCTTTGTTTAAAAGCCACCTGTTTGACAGCGTTTTGGCTGAGAGAAGGCCTCACATGCTGTTCCTGTGCGTAAGGACTGTGTGTCTATGTAATAGAAGTCTGGAGAAGGCTGGTGGAGTAGTAGTCATGGCCAGAGCACAGATATTGCCTTGTTCAGTAGGAAAGTACAGTAACACTTGCATTATCACTGTGCACTAATAGCAGCAAGGAAGGTATGGCTGTAGGATGGGCAAAAACGGAATTAGGGTTCAGACAATCTCTCTGTAGAAAAAGAAAGTAAAAGATCTACAGGAGTGTGCTAGAGCCCAGCTGCTGACCCCAGCATTGAATGCAGATGTCTGTAGGGGTGCTGGGTGCCACCAGAAATGGCACTGTCATGAATGTACAGTACGAGCCAGCATGACTGTCAAGAGGAGAGCCAAGGTATTCTCAGACACAGTGGCTAGCACAGCTCTTGTCACCAACCATGAGGTCACAAGAAGAGCTGTTGGCCTTTCGCAGCTGTTTTTAGCATGTCCCCCTTGCAAAGAGACATTTTAGAAAGTTGCCTTTGATCAAGTACCTTCATGGTTAAATTAAGTGGGAAGGCAACAGAAGGGATGATATAACTCAATAACTCAGATTTTGCTTCCGAAGGGAGGGAGCTTGATAAGCAGGGCTGTATATAGACTCAGCAGTGCTGGCGGGGTGCTCAGTGAAATTGGGACACACATGCAGACTCTGACCTCTCTGAATCTGGGCCTAGCCTAGGAGAATGGTAGGCTACTAAAATCAGATGCACCGAAGAGCTCATGAACTCATTGTAGACTTGAAATCTTGTTTGTGAAAGTACAGTGATCATCTGCAGTTCATGCTTGCAAGGGGGCAACTGGCAGAAAAAGGCTGTAGGCATAACTTCATAAAGAGCTGCTTCCAAGTGGTGTTAGAAGTAATAGAGGAGTGAGGAAGAGCAAGAGACTTTGCTCCTGATGGCTGGAAAGGACAGAGATAAAGTGGAAACTGGCAAAATTCAAGTTCAGTTAGATCTTGCAAAGGAAAAGAAGCAAACACTGGCCAGTCTCACTGACAAGAAAATAATAAGGAAACAAGGAAAGAATTACCAGGGCGGGCATTCAGGGAAGTGAAGGAAGCGGAAGGATTAAAGTGGGAGCCACATGAATATATATATATATATATGTATTACCTCCATCAGGGTGATATGATGAATGTGAGAGAAAGAATGGCTTATGGTGAGAAGTTCACAGACAAAGAAAACTACTGGGTCAGCAGTGAAAGGAAAAAGCTGTTGAAGCTAATGCACTAGGTGTGAGAGCCCAAGAGATCTCTGTTCCACTTTGAACCAATTAAGCTGCAAGTCCAGAGGAAAAGGTCCCCAATAAATCTATCAGGTTACACATGGTTCCACAGGATTAGCTTGTAGTGGACATAATACTTCTTTTTCCCTTCTTTTTTTTGGGGGGGATGGGAGCAAGGGAAAATAATCCTGTCAAATTCAGACCTCTTAATCTAACCTCAGAGGTACTATTCAGAACTTCAGAGCGGAGTTTAAATGAAAGAATAATTAAATCTTGAAAGCAAACACAACATGGATTTACCAAAGGCAGGTTACAAAAACTAATTTAATATCTTTATTTGATTAAAAAAAAATCATTCTTGAGACAGAGGAAGTGTGGTAGCCCAGTCTGTCAGAAGTTAAGTTAAGCGTGTGATACTGTGCTGTGTGAGATATTATTAAGCTTCAGAAGCCACAGTTTGGTGCAACACCTGTATGTGAATAGTCTCTCTAAAAGAGAACACAAAAAGCAGCACTGAATGGACAGCTGGGAGTTCCTCCACAGGAAGTCATGTTTAGTGTTTGCTTTCATGATTTTTGGCACAGAAAGCAATGGTGTGCAAGTGGAATTTGTGACGAGACAAAACCAGGTGTGGTCAGTACAAGGGAGGATCAAAATACCATCCAGGAAGACCATGAGCACCTTGAGAACAGGGGTAAACTGGGTGGCATGAAACCTAAGAGTATGAATGGAAGGTCCTACTGTTTGGGGCAATAACAAACATTTTGACTCTAAGCTGGGATAACATCATTTGGCAGTGGCAGAGGAGGAAAGTGCTTAGGTAGGTACAAATAAATCACAGGATAATTCAGGCTGCCAGACTGTTACTGGGAAAAAAAGACAAATGCAGCTCTGGAAAGACTAGAGGAAAGAACTTCTTGTAGAGAGAGGGAATTGCCTCTGCATGAAGCAGAGGCCTTTTTTCTGGTTCACGAGAAGTAAATTTGGGGTAAATAGGGACAAGGGCAGCTATTGCACTTCTGGGAAATTTCCAGTTTTCGTAGGGTAAACGAACAGCCTGTTTTGTTAGGGGGAAGACATGGATTGTTTAACTTGGTAAAATGAAGACTGAGAAGAGATACAGTTTCTCTCTGTGTAGGTATCGAGAATAAGCATGAGCTAAAAGAGCTGTCTGAAACTTAAAAGTTGGTGTAAGAATGACTGGGCATAAAGGAGCTGTGAGTAAATCTCCTGAAGATGGGAAGGTAAGGGTGCCCAGCCATCCCTTTGGTTTCGGTGGATGTGACTCCCAAGGGGGTGCAGGCGGGACGGGGCAGTCTGTGGTTGCAGCCACGTCCAGGTGATGGACTGGGAGAGAAGGGGGAAACAGGAGCTGAACGAGGCAGGCACTGGTGTCACGGGAGGTGCACTGGGAGGTGAAACTGCAGCTCAGGGGTGGCCATAAAACACCTGGTGTGTGTGGTGACCATGTTGGGACCAGAGCAAGGGTGTGGGTGAGGAAGAATCGTGAAAATTAAGCAGCTCTAGAGACAAGGCAGTAAAGGTTAAAGACAAAGATAAGTTAGCACTGGTGGAGACTGGAAACCAACTGTTACCAGTGAAGTAGCAGTTCTTGCTGCTGCTTTGGTTTCTGTGCAGGTTTTCAGGGAGAAGTGCTGCTGACTTGCAGAAACACGGAGGATGTAACAGAACTGAGAAACCTCCTGCTTTACAACTTGCTATTTTTTGCTAATTCATTCCTCATTGACTTCACTCTCTCTAATTTAGCCTTCCTGTGTTTTAATTGCAGCACGCTTGATAAGACTAATGTGGTCTGAAGCTGAGGCATTCCCCGATTGTAATTGATTACAGACGGGGAGCTTACCTTCCTCCTGGGTTGGTCTCTGAAACGTTTTCTTAGTCTTAAAATATTCTATTTGGCTTCTCTTCAAGCAGCAGATGATGTTTCGTGCTTCCTTGTGGAATTGTAAAGATAAAAAGGACAGGTGGTTTGGGGCTGCTGCATTTGCATAATGCTGAAAGGTGGCTTTAACTGATGATAAATTTTCATCTAATAACTGTGACCAAGCACTCAGACCCACTGCCACCTCCCTGGGATGAACAGCCAGAACAGTGCATGTGCTTGCAGAGTAACTCTCCTCCTGCTGCTTCTCTCTCCACTGGAAAGAGCAAACATCCACTACTCAGAGAGAGACCCATAGCACAGGAAATCCTAGTGTGATCCCCAGAGAACAAGAAGGGTTCTGGAGCCTCCTGTGGTGTTCCTGCTGTGAGCTCAGGCAAGCAGCCTGTTTGTTTGCACAAGTGGAAGCTGCACCGGATGCGAGCAGCAGAGGAAGGAGAGGGCAGGGCCAGTCTGCCAGGTTGCAGGAGCAGCAGTAGTAGTGATGTGCAGGGACAAGAAGAAGGTGGCAGTGAAAGGCTGCTCCATCACTGTCTTGGAGGTTCAGATTGACAAGGGAAGAGCTGGAGTTTTCTGCTAGTGGTGTGTGCTACCCAGGGTAATATTTAGAGTGTATACACCCTGAAAACTGCTAGATTTTAGGGGGTATTTTGTTGCCTTTTCCTGCTGGGGCAATGGGACCAAGGTGCTTGTCTGTCTGCTGGTTTTGAGAAAACTGCTCTGGCTCTTCTCCCCACTGCCGCTGCTGGTGCTGGAATGCAGCTTCCTTTGCCTGATTAGCTCTGTCTGTCAGTGGGGTGAGCAACTCCCTCTCCTGTAATCAGTAACCGGAGCTGGTGTTGAAGACATGCCTCATCCCTCCTGCCTGCGTTGCTGTTGGACAAGGGGGGAGCAGCACTGCACTGAGTGCCCTGATACTGCTCTTCGGGAGGGATGAAAGCTTGTCCTCACCAGGGAACCTCTTTCTCTGTGGGCTTACGTGAACCACAGAACATTTGAGAGTACTGATGCAGACATCAGTAAGATCCATGGTTCAGGTGGGAGGCTGAATTCCCTTTCATGTGACTTCTTGGAACAAGGAGTTAGTGGCAGTGGCCAGGGTATAGAGCAGGCTGGATGCTGAACGACCAGAGGCCGGTAGGTCTTGCCAGCAGTTTTGCAGTCAGTGCTGGAGCCAGACCTAGCCGTAGAGAGACTGCAATTGTATCACCCAAAGTTTTATTATCCACCTCCTGTACTTAAATTCCTGCTCCACTTGTACTTTTCACAAAGCAGATTTCCTCTTGCCATCAGATAAGGCACTTGCACGTGGCTTGAGGTGACGTTTTAGGTGGTGGTTTGAGTTTGCCTAGAAGTGGCTGCTTCCCCAGTTCCCGTCTGCACAAGGAACACAAGCAGCTTGTCCTGGCCAAAACCAGGTGGCTTCTCATACTGTTTGATGAGGCTGAAAGGCGTGAAGGAGGGCTCAGATTGTGCTATGGCGTATCAGGCGCATCAGGCTCCTGGTGCTCCAGGCAGGTTTGAACGACAGGCCCAGCCAGATGTAAGTGAATGCATTGAGACCTGGTGTCCCAGCATGACAGCTGCTGGCTGCCTGTTGGCAGGAGCACACCCTCACCCTCGGCTGCCTCTGCTGGTGCTGAGCCTTCCTAGCAAGGGGCTGTGTTGGCAGAAGAGACACTGGTGCGTGGCAGGGGCCAAACCCTGAACCCCCAGCTGACATTCCACATATGGGACTGTTTCCAGCACACTGGAGGTTCCTGGCTCTCTGGCTCCAAGTGACAGCCACGCTCAGCCCTGCTCTCCCAGCTCTCTCTGCTCTGTACCACCATCATTCCCAGTGCTGCTTTCTGGAAATGATGCTTTTTTCCTTTCACAAGCCACTTTACTTCTCAGTGCCAGATTTCACTCTGCTTTTATGTTAGCAGAAGCGCTGAGTTGTTTCTGGGCAGCATCTTCTCAGTTTAGGGATGGGATCTTCCACATTTACAGAGTCCCAAAAAGCACCAACACAGTTTACCGGTGTGGTCCTGTACTACTGTACCCTTTGGAGGGTTCAGGTAACAGTGTCACTGGAAGCAGAGGAAGTCAAAGACTTCTTTTGAACACAGGTTACAAGGTAACACCTGCCTGAGCTTTCTTTAGCAGCTGTAACTGTCATCATTGCTGTGCACTGAGGGGATGGAAGTGGTTTTTAGACGCACAGTAGCAGCAAGAGAGGTATTTCCAAAATGTGCTGAAGATCTAGATAGGGACCTTCAGTCCCTTGGACCTCTTGGCAACCCCTGCATGCACACCATGACTGAGGCTGTCAGTGCCATGCAGGAACCATGGCTGAGATCTGCCTGTCCCAGACAGGACAGGGCAGGACAAGCAGCAGATGACAGGAGAGCCACATGCACGTTGTGCATGATGTGTACAACCAGTGCTTTGCAGGCAGGTGCCCACAATTCTGCAGTGGGTAAACTGGATTTCAATACCTGTGGCAGAGTGCCTTCAGTGGGCTCATGGGACTGGCGCTTTGTTGGTTTGAGGCCATTTCAGAGAGGCTCCTGTAGAGTGATTTTGTCACAGTCCAGATCGTATTTAGAGCTCAGGTTAGCTGCTGACCAGAGCACTGTGCTGGAGCCCCGGAATCATTTAGTGGGATTCTTGTCCTGTTGGGAGATTTAGGGGAAAGTTGCTTCTCCCTGTTCTGCCTTTGTCTCCACGAGGAGACGAACCACTTGCTGCTGTCATTAAGTGCTTCAATAGTACCAGTGCTGGGGAGTGATGGCAGATGCTGTGGTCCCTGCTAAAACCTGCTGCAGGGAACACATCTGGGTGGGCTGACACCACCCATAGCAGTCACTGCTTTGAAGTCCCTGCTGGTAGATGTGGCCATTTCACCCTTGGTATTGTATTAGTGTAACCTTTAGCATGTGATTTCTTCGTGACAGGGCCAGCAGAGGCAAAAGCCAGATTTAATGGGGCTGGTCCTAGGGCTTTTCAGCTGCATGCACCACCATGCATTCCTAGAGACCTCCCTTGGCAGGGAGCTGTGTGTGATGGGCACAACATGTCCTGCCACCATGTTCTCTGCCAGCTCTGTTGCCCAGCATACACCACCATCAGTACTGCACTATTGGACTCATGTGTAAGATAGCTTGGGAGGGCACTGTAACCAGCTACATCTCCCCAAGGGACCTGGATTGCCTAGATCTCACCATGCCAAAAAAAACTTCACCTAGCCCATGGGGAGACCTTCTACCTTAGCTACACAGGTCTGACCCTGCAAGTGTATCAGCTTTAGATAAGGGAAGTCCCTTGGTCTGCAGGGGCTCTTCTGGTCTGCAGCAGGGTCTTTTTCCTTGGCAGAAGCCACTGCCTTGGCCCAGATGGAGTCTCCCATAACCTGAGGGACAGGAGCATGTTGGCCAGGGTAGTTGCTGACCTTCTGTCTCTCCCATTTTCTTCCAGTCTTGGACGCACAACATCCAGCGGGAAAAGGAGTTTCTGAGGAAGCTGGTGAAAGCCCGAGTCATCACTGACCTAACCAGTGGGATTTGAGTGGCTGCAGCCACTGCCTCCAAGGGAGGAGATGAAGACACGCTGCAGCTCTGGGAGCAGGCACTGGCAGCCCCCTGCAAGAATCCCACCTCACTGAAGACACACAGAGATGCCCAGGTGCTCTGGGAAGACCCTCTTGCATTGCCAGTCTGCACGAGGGTTGCACCTGCCACCTCCAGGCCTAGAGCTGGCAGGAGGTGGGCAAGGGACTGAGTAGACAGTTCTTGAACTCTGCATTGGAGACAGATCTTCTGCATCCTGAATTAGACAGGAAAGACTCAGGAGAGAGAAGAAAGATTTGTGAATAAAATGATTTGTGCCAAATGGGAGGTGATGCTGCCCCAAGGCAGCAATGCCTGAATGTACAAAGTATTATTTTTTAAAAGACTGCTGGAAGCATACTAGAAATACCAAGGTACAAGGCAAAGCCTGCTTGTTCACAGCCCTGCAAAAGGCCTGGCCTCTTCATGCTCCATCTGCGTTGTCACCAGCCTCAGACCTTTCCCCAGGAAAACAAATCCATCCAAAACTTTGGTGTTGTTGGTGCTGCTATAATTCAAAGGGAGAATAATGGCTTCCTCTCATTCTCCACTTGGAGCTTCTGAATGGAGATGAGCATGGGTTTGTTTTTCTGTGTTTTTCCTTGCTTCCTCCACAGAGGCGGCAACAGCAGCAGCAGCCATCAACTTGGCTGTGTTTTTCATGGCCATTTGCTCTGCCTCTGCCCTGACCCCGAGGTGGAGGGGGGAGCTGATGGCTTTCTCCACCTCCCGCAGACCCTCCCCACCTTCCTGTCTGTCACGGTGTGGAGGAGCCTGCCTCGTTGTGCTCAAGGCTGTCAGGCCTCTTGGTTTGTGCCTGCTGTGCAGGGCCACCCTGGAGTCCGTGCACGTTGGTGTCACTGTTTCTGGACAGCATCTTGCTTTGGTTTTGTGTGGGAGGGGAGTAATTTGTTCTTTGGAAGGAGGTCATATCTTGAGCGGAGATCTCAAGCTTTACATTTTGAGAGCAGACCGCTGAAGATGTTTGCTTTATGTTCCAGACTCGATCACGTTCCCTGTTTAAGCAACATGTGACCTCAGTAATGATGGATCCTCATGGGAGCCCTCACCCTCCACTCGGCCCCTGCTCACGCCATTTCCAAACTCCTCCCGTGCTGCTCTAGCACTGCTGCTCCTCTTGCTCTCAGGAGCACATCCTTCCTTGGTCCCAAGATGCAGTATTTGCACATTTGATTTGTATAAGTATTTCAGAGGAGCTGGAATAAGCTGAGCAACGTGGCCAAGTCTGAGGACAGCAGGGTGGTCTCCTCCGCTGGGAGGGTGCGGGCGGAAGGGGGATCGCCAAGGGAATGGTGGAAATCGGCTCCCGTGCTCTCCTGGCCTGGAGCAGGCTGGGCTGCACCCACAGGGACTGTCCAAGTACCTGGGTGTCCAGGCACCAGCATGCAGCCAGCCAGTGCTGAGGTCAGTGGAGGGGGATCCCGAAGGGATGCAGGTTGGGCTCGTGGTCCTGGCACTGGGTCTGATGTAGCCCAAGGATTGCAGTCTGTCTTACTCTGAGCTGAAGGGAGAGCGTGGCCCCAGCGTGGACGAGGGATGCTGAGAGCAGGGCTTGCGTGGCTCCCCTGGGCTGCCTCTTCCCCCACTGACTTGTGGGGGGCTGTGACTTTGGAGCTGAGACCCTCGAGGGGGTGTGCAGGAAGGGCAGGCAGTGACACAGGTGTGGAGCAGAGGAGCAAACTGTACAGAATGGTTTGAGACCAGGCTGCAGGCAGAGGCAGCTCTCAGGACATGGGGCTGAGTGCTGCTTATAGACCAGTGTGGGATGCATCCCTCAGGAACCTCTCCTGCATGGTGTGCCTGTAGCAAAGGAGTTTACTCAGGGGCAAGTCCTGTCCAGCTTCTGGTTGTGGCTGCTGCTTGCCTTATCATCTGGGAGCACGTCAAGGATTGTGTCTCTTCTGGCATTCTCCTGTTCCCATATCCCTTTCCATCCCTCTGGCCTCCCAAACAGGCAGTCCCTGCTCCCCCAGGGACATTCCTCCCACCGGGATATTCTGTGAGGTTTCCAACAGGTTTTTGAGCATATGCTGTGGCAGATACTCCTTTGAAGTCTCCCCCAATTTCTTTTTCCTTCTCAAGGAGCCCAGGGGACGGGATTTCCCTGGCTCTCACCTGGCGACACTCCCTTTGCAGTTTCTGTGTGTCATCCTAGACCCAGGACTGTCATCTGTAGAGTCCCAGTCATGCTGGCAGTGGGGATGCTTGGGCTGGACCTGGCTGAGGTTGTGGTTTGGGAAGCGCTGACACCTACTGCTCAGCCTTCCTGTCATCCCAGCTTTCCACCACAGGGACAGGTCCTGATGGGAATTTGACCCTACAGACCAGGGAGATGACTCCAAGCCCTTCCTTCCACCTTGGTGGGAGTCTCCCGGCAGAAATGCCTAGGCTGACTAGATGAATGCATGGCCCAGGGTGACTGTGGTGGCTCAGGACCACCTGCAAGTAGAAGGAAAGAGTGTTTGGGGGCCAAGGCTCCCCTCTAGCTCGCTGACAGCACGGAGCAGCCCCCCGGCTGGGTGACGGAGCAGTGTGCAGCACTGGGTTTCACTGCTGGATGCTGTTCCTTTGGCTGCCTCCCTGTGTGCACCTGCAGCCACCTCCCGTTCCCTGAGACGCTGCAGTCCTGCCAGCTCGGAGCGGTGCACGCGGGTCAGAGCACGGTCAGTGGGACGGATGTGAGTCTTGGCCTCTCCCTTGCAGTGACTCACCTTGTCAGATCGGAAGGGAGAGCCCAGGGGAATTCTCCACAGCCTAAATATAGAGCGGGGTTGCCTGGTGCCTCCGATGCGCTGCAGTGCAGAAAGGCCGCTCGGGTGGCGGGGAACCTGCCCAGGGACACGCAGGAGGTCGGGAGCCAGCGCCCACAGCGGGTTTCACTCTGACCAGTGTGGAGGGCAGATCTGGGGAGCTGCAGGGCAGCCAGCACATGCTGCTCCAGGGGAGGGGGCTGCCAGAGAGCTGCTAGTGCTGCACTGATGACACCCTGAGCACAGGCTGCTGGTGCATTTGTGGTGTACAGCCCTACGCAGTGCCCACCACCCTGGCGTCAGGCTCCTGCCACCAGTTCGCCCCGTTAGGGCTGGCTGTGCCATGTCCTCAAGCTCACACGTGCCAAAGGGAAGCACCGTGGCCAGGGAGCACAAGGCAACAGTGGGATCCAATCCAACATTTCTCAGCCCAGTGTCTCTGGGCTTCCAGGATCTCCTTTCCTCGGAGGGAGCAGTGGGGAGGCCCTGCCTGGCCATGCTGTGCTACCCCTCATTATGGGCACTGCTGGGAGTGGGGGAGAGTGTCAGGACAGGGCCATCTGTGTCAAACGGGGGCAGTCAGGCTGGGTATGGGCAGCACTGGACATGGGCAAGGGCTTCCAGAGTGCCTGGCAGGGAGGTGGCCACCACGCCGAGCTCCACCGGTACCACCAGTGCCGTCGGTCCGAGCATGTGTCACTCGCAGTATTAGAGACGTGTCCTTCAGTGCAGGACACCCTTTTGGGGCCACTACCCAGCTCCTCTGGGCTCTGGCTCTTCTCACAGCCTGCACGGGGACTCGCAAAGGCCAGTGCGTTTGCCGGTACTGTACCAAGCTGAGATGCAAGAACTCAATGAGTTTTTAAAATTAGTTTTAGTTTCTGCATTTTTTTTTAATTTCCCCTCTAGGCAGGGAGGGCAAGAGTCTTGCAGGCTCCTCCAAGCCGGCTTATGTCACGTCAATTCAGTCATATCACAGAAGCAATAAAGCTATCAAACAAGCTTGGCTGGCCTCTTTCTTCTGCTGCCCTGGGCCTTTTTTATGGGAGGCAGAGGGATTCCCCTGCTCGGCCTGTCCCCAACCTGGTTCCACTGCTGTCTCCTCCAGCACAGGAATCCAGCTGCTGGGAGCTGCAGCTGGTCAATGCCACTGGCCTGGTGCTGGGGACAGGAGAGGGCTGTGCTCCTCCTTGCAGGTGACCTGAGGGGTGGGAGAGGGCCTCGCTGTTTGGGTTCATTTCATGTTGGAAGGCACAGGCGTCGGAGCTTGTCCTGCCTGGGACAGGCTGTCTGGGACTCTGCCTGCTCTCTTGGGGACTCCCTGCCAGCAGGGTGACTTCCCGCCAAGGGTCACAGCAGCAGTTGGGCTGGGTGCGGCCCTGACAAAGGCAGGTGTCCAGCCAAGTGACCTTCTCACCGCAGTGTCCAGGAAGGAAGCAGTTTAGGAAGCCAGGGGCCAAGGTTGTGACCAGCTCTGACACCTGCCAAGTCCCAGCAGGAGGAGCACAACCCCTGCAGCAAACCCTGGTGATGCCGCCGGGCTCCCAGAGCCGTAGGACGTGTTGGGGACAGTCCCATCGCCTGGAGGAACAGGAAGGCTACTTCCAGGTGGGTGACTGGTCTGCCAGGCCTCCCAGCTCCTAAACAACAAGGGTGGGTTCCTGCCAGCACCCTATGGGACACCACAGGGGCAACTGCCCAGCCCTCCCTGTGTGTGGTCTCAAATTCCAGAAGGGAGATGCTGGGGCTGCTCAAACCCTCCTTTCTTCCCTGTCCTCACCTTGGGAGGGCTGAGGAAGGGGAAAGCACAGAGCCTGGAACCAGGGCACACAGGGCCGTTGAGGTCACCTGAGACAAGGAGACTCTGAAAGAGCCACATCACCGCTGAGATGGGGACACCCGCATCACAGCTCTCTCCCACGTGTATTTTGTCACACCCAGCCATGGCCTCGCACAGGCATGGCAGCAGCCCTGGTGTGCTCAGTCCTGCCACTTGACTGGACTGTGTCACCCCCATCCTGCCGCACACAAGGGTGGCACCTTCAGGGACAAATGCCACAGCAGGCCCCAGCCCCACAGGGCTCATTCCAGACCAGGCAAGGCACTCAGACACCCCAGCACTGGGGGTGCAAGGAGCATGGGCTGACACAGGCAGTGCCAGCAGCAGCCACGGAGCAGGTCACCCATCTGTCTGGAGACCTGTGGGGCTGCACCCCAGCACCCTGTGGAGCCTGGATCATGCTCAGCACTCTCCATGGCAGAGCCAATACTTGTGGGAGCCCAAAGGGAGATAGCAGTACCTGGATTGAAGCACAGAGCTGGGACATGCCGTCTGCTCCTACCACAATCTTGGAGGGACAGGGAAGAGGTGCCGATGGTAGGACATTAGTGGGGCTGACAGCAGCAGCAGGTTCATGTCTCCCAGGACAAGGGCCAAGGGCAGAGAAGGGAGCCAGTGTCCCCAGCTGGCTGCGGTAGCAGCCTCAAAGGGTCACACCTGTAAGAGGACAGAAGCCAGGCATTGCACAGCTTTGCACAACCTCTCATTTCACTGGACTGGGGAGGACACCATGGGCTTACCTGTGTGGGGTCCTTTGGACACCCTGTGCCATGCCCCACAAAGCCTCCTGCCCACCACCAGCGCCACACTCTCAGTAGCTTCTAGCTATGTCCTGGGAACATCAGGACCTGCCCAATCTGCAAGGAAAGGTGGGAGGGGTTGAGGGTAACCCCTGTGGTGAGCCAGCACCTGGAGCTGTCTCCAAGCCCTGAGGGCTGTTGGTGTGGGAGGCAGCCCTCCCCTCCAGTGTAGGTCCCCTGGCATGGACAGGGCTGTGGCCAATCCCAGCCTCGTGGGGACAGCCAGTCAACCTGGAACAGGACATACCGCTCACATTGAAATTTTCCAAGCAGGCAGCTGTGTTAGTCTGCAGCCCTGCAAAGCAGAGAGGATCCTGTTCCCTGCCTTTGGCTGGTTCTCTACGCCAGGGATGCTCCCCAGCCTCCAAAGCTCTGCTGAGCCAAGTCATCCAAGGGCATCACCCCTGACAGCTCCCGTGAGGATGTGTCAGATGGGAGCAGCCTCGAGCCACGGCCGTGGGGCAGCACAGCCCCATGGCAGAGCCCATGCTCCCACGCAGTCCCACTAGCAGGTATGGAGCCACTTATGGCCACAGATTTGGCGAAGGTGCTTGTGCCAGGACCGGGAGGGATAAGGTGCCACTCCAGGGCAGGGGCAGCAGCTCCGGGCCGCGTGCCACCTCCGCCGTCCCTGCTCGCGGTGGCGGGGACGGCTTAGTGGGCGCCCGCACACTCCCTAGCAGGTGATGCTGCAGGAGCCGCGGGAGTTGTCACCCCCGCGCTGGATAATCCGAGGAGATGAGCGCAGGCGAGGCGGCGGCTCCGCAGGTGTCTGCAGGCGCGGCCGGCCGTCCCCGCCGCGGGGCCCGGGCTGCCGGGCGGCGGGGAGGAGGTTAAAGCCACGCTGGGTGCCCGGGGTCGGGGCAGACCCCACGGGCCACCTGGGGCCCGGCGTGCAGCCGCGGCACAGCCGGCGACCGAGCCGCTGGCCCCGCTCCAGCCGGGGAGTTGCATAAGCCGGGGGAGCTGCGCCGAGGCGGCGGAGCGCCGCCGGGGCAGGTGACACGGCCCGCGGCACCCCGGGGCGCGCAGCCCGCCCGGGCGCCCTCGGACCCCGCGGCCATGAGGGCCGGCCCCGGGGGTCTCGCCTGGCCCGGGACGCGTCCCGGCGACCGGCTCCGGCCAGGGGAGCACGTGTGAAGCGGAGCCGAGCGGAGGCGGCCCCGGGATTTGGCACGTTCACAAGGAGCACTCGAGAGCCCCGGGATGGACGCGGAGGGCCCCGGGCGGTGACGTAAGGACTTGCACGGGCTCGGCTCGACTCGCCAGCCGGCCCCCATGTCCCCGGGGCCAGCGGCGGCCCCGGCGGAGGGAGGCAGGGCGACGGCAGAGGTAAGGAGCCCGGCGGCGGGCGGCCCCGCCGGGGAGGACCGGGGCGCAGGGCGCGGGCGGGCAGGAGGCCGGACTCCTCCTCCGGCGCGGCCGGACGCGAGCGCCAGGCACACGGGTGGCCCGCGGCGGCTCGGGGTGCGTGGGACGCCGGCCGGTCCCGCCGCGGCCGGAATGGCCCCGACCCTGCCCGCCAACCCATCCCCGCCGGGTCCCCACGTGTGCGGCCCTGCCCTCCGACGGCGGGCGTGGGGCCCCGTGGGGCTCTGACTCCGGAGCGCTCCGAGAAGGGTTGAACGCTTCCCCGGGGGTGTTCGTGTGTCCGTCCTGCCCGCGCTGGACGGGGCTGTCGGGGCAGGGAGCCCCGCTCACGGGGCGGTCGGCCGGCCGGTCTGCGGGTCCACCTGCCCGTCCGCCTGCCCGGGGGTCGGCCGGCGTGCAGGTGGCGGTAGCGGGGGTCAGGTGCCGCCGGGGGTCCCGGTGACGTTCCCGGCGGGGTGTGAGTTTCCGCGGGAGGTCGGCGGCGGTGCGGGTCCCAGCGGGAGCCGGTGCTGAAGCGGGTCGGGCTGCGGCTCCTGCTGTTGGCGGGATCCCGGTGCCGTCCTGCTCCCGGGGCGGTCCCGGCGCCTGTGCGGGTCGGAGTCCCGGTGCCGCTGCGGTGCGGGTCGGGATGGCGGCTGGTATTCTGGTGCCAGTGCTAATCGGGGTCCCGGTATCGGTGCCGGTGCCCGCCCCGCCGGTCAGGTGACGGCGGCTGGAATTTGACACCGGTAGCGGCGACGGCAGCAGGATGGAGCCGTCGCTGCCCCGCACTGTGCGTCCGCCCGCCGCCGGCGGCACCGCACCGCGACGCGCAGCGGGACCGGGACCTGTATCCCAAGGCACAGCGGGAGCGGCACCGGGAGCAGCGGCGGGAATCGGTGCCGGCGGGGCAGCGCCGGCCCCCGCCAGCGCCCCGCCCCGGCGCGGCGGCGGCGGGCGGCGGGGGGCGGCGGGGAGCGGAGGCGATGCGGGGCAGCGGCGGCCCGGGGGTTGGTCCCCGCCGCGGGCACGGTGAGTGCGGGCCGGGCCGGCGGGCGACAGCGCCCGCCCCAGCCTGCCGGCGGCCCCGGACCTCGGTGGTGGCTCGTACCGGGACTGCGGGGGGGACGGGGGGAACCCGCTTCGCCGCCCACCCTTCGGCAATAGCCGGGGTGCCGAGCCCGGCCCGGCGGCGGGAAGCGCTGAGGGCCGCGGCGGGGATGGGGTTCCCTGCCTGGGCAGGGAGAGGCGGGACCCCGCTGCGGGCGCCCGAGGGACACGGGGGCGGACTCCTTCGCCTCTTTCCTGGGCTCCTGCCCGGCCCGTTGGGCACGTCGGACAGGTCCGCGCCCCGGCTGCCCGGGCGGTGGCCCGGCGAGAGCCACGGGGAGGGGCTGCCCAGCGCCCCCCGCCTGTGCTGCCTCCGGCAGGGGCCGAGTTTGGTCTCAGCCGTGTACCCCACGTGTTCGTCCCCGGGCCTCCCAAGGCTTTGCGGGGCGGGTGCCCGCTCCGCATCACATGTGGGGTTGATTTCTGACCCCCCGTCACTTCTGCCAGGGACAGCGCGGAGGGATGATGGGCCTCCGCCGGTTCCCGCAGGTGCCCGCGGGGGTCTCCGGCCACCCGCCCCGCACTTCTCGGCGGGACCCGGGGCTGCAGGACAGGCATGGCCACTTCGTGAGCTAAGACCCTCACTCTGGGGCTGGGGCACACGCTGGCTCCGCGTGAATGCACTTCGCGAGTGTCTGCTGCTTTCCCCGGGGTCCTGGTCCAACCTCGGGGCAGCCGCTCCCAGCCCCCGTGCACGGCGCGGTCAGCGCGGCTCTCGCCGGGCTCTGCGTGGGTGGGTGTGCGGTGGCCCACGCAGGGATTGCCCCAGCACGCTGCTGCTTAGCCCCGGACGGGGGACACGGATGTGGGGGGCCAAGCAGGTCCTTCCTCACTTGGATGGGCCCGGTTCCGACCCTGGAAGAAAAGCTTCCTGTGCCCGTGAATAGCCCGGCTGGACTCTGGCAGCCGTGGCAGGGGCAGACCCCAACCTGGTTCCCCCCATACGGGACGTGGGGGTCTGACGCGGGGTGTGCAGGTCTCGCACTACCGTGGGGTGCCCAGGAGCTTGTCTCAGCCCCGCCCGCGCTGGGGGAAAAGCAGGTGCCGAGTGGGGCTGCGGGGCCAGCGTGGGCTTCGGTCCTGCGCGTTCAGGGATCTGCCCCCGGGGACGGGGCCCCGTGTCTGCGGAGGCACTGGTGGAGCACGGCCGTCGCTCCGGCCCCGAGGCTCCCGGTGGCGAAGGGAGGCTGCCCTCGTCTGGCGCCCCGCCGGCAGCGCTCCCGCCGCAGAGCCCGTGACTGTGCTGCCTCCGGACGGGAGAAGCCTGAACTGCACCGGCTGCTCCGTCCCTTTCCGTTCCGTCCCGTCCCGTCCCGCCGGGATGCTTAAGCCGAGGGGCCGCGGCGGGGCTCCCGGGAGCGGGGACCGGGAGGAGTCCGTCCCCTCCTAGCAGGGCGCGGGGACCCTCGCCTGGCCCCTTCAGGGGTGCCAACCTGGGAAAACCATGACCTGGCAGCAGCGGCTGGCGTGGGGCCACGGGCCGCCACGGGAGCGACGTGCAGCGTGGGCTGTGCTTGGCCAGGCTGTGGCGGCTGGCGCGGCCGGGGGGGCCGGTGCGAGCCCTGCCGGCACGGGGGGAGCATCTCGCCTGGTGCAGGGGCCCCGGAGGAGGCGCGTGAGTCTGTCAGCGCCCACCACAGCCCCTTACCACAGTGTGGCCAGTGCAGGGTGGCATCAGATGCAACAATCGGGACTTGGGCACTATCCCCTGAGATGCTGAAGGGACTGGAGGAAATTGTTTTTTCTTCTTGTCCCAGCGGTGCCCAGCCACGTCCTTTTATTTTTTTTTGTCAGGAGTGCTCTCCTAGGCATGTCCCATCCCAGCTTTGCTATGGCAGCAACTGGGACATGCTGGGACAAAGTCACAGAGTGGATGGGGGAACTCCCTAGTGCAGAATGTCACTAGTCTCCAGGAGGACAGTCCCATCCCAAGAGACAGGGAATGCAGCAGATGGGCCAAGAAGGGTACAAGCCCCTTTAGGATCCACATCTAGGGTATCCTGGCTTTGGACACTGGGGCACAGGAGCCTCCCGCACCGCAGGAGGGCGCTGGGAAAGGAGGCGAACATGTGGCTGCAGACAGGGCCTTGCCCCAGCACCTCCTGGGGGACATCACTCCCCTGAGACTGTGCTTGCTGCTTTGTTGGGATGATGCACGGCAGGGATCCAGTTCCCCTCTGTGTGTCAGAGCAGTGGACGCCGAGCAGTGGTGTTGGGGAGAATGACTGCAGTGAGCCCGACATGGTGATCCACACCCCGCCATGTACCCATGGGACCTGCCCGCCTGTCCTGCCCCTCGAGACCCCACTCACCCAGGCTGCTCTGGGCTTGTATGTCCCAGTTTGGTGCAGGCAACAGGCTGGGGAGCCAGCGCAGGGCCGAGGGGTGGCTGCACCCGAGGACCCTGTGCTAATGGATTTGGAGTTTCTAAGGTCAGGCTCCCACTGCAAGCAAGAAAAACATTCCCAGGGAAGGGCCATGGGAAAGGGCCCCCCCCGGCAGCACTCCCAGCCCCAGCCACTGCCTCACAGCCCAGCCTGGCATCCCAGGCCGCTTGCACAGGGAGGTGGCTGCATTCCCCCTGAGGAGAGGTGCTGGACAAAGGCTGGGGCGCCCCAGCTGCCCAATCTCTTGGAAGGGGTATGCAGTGTGGTGAGGGTGCCTGGCTGTGCCAGGAGAGGAGAGGGGTGAGGGTGCATCATGCAGGAGGTTTTTTGGGGTTCTGGGGGGTGATGGAGGGGATTGCATGGTTGAAGAAGGCAGGAGAAGCATGTGCCAACTCCCAGCCAGCCAGGTCGATACCCACCCTATCCCTGCTGCTTGGGCACTGACTCCAACCTCTGCACTTGCAGCGAGCATGGACCAGCGACAGGGGCCACCAGAGTCGAGACCTGCAGGACCTGCCACGCATCCGCAGCCCAAGGTGAGTCCAAGTCTGTCTGGCTGTGATGGCCAGGACCACACTTCCTCATCCCACCCATCGCCAGCTCATGGAGCCTCGTCCCTGGGACTGTGGTTGAGGTTCACCCAGCTGTGCTGTGCTTTGTTGCAGGAGGGGACACTGTGGGGGCTCCTCGCCATCCTATCGCTGCTGGCTGGGCTGGCCACGGGCACCCTGCGAACACCACACTGCAACGAGACGCTGGACGCAGCCCCTACACCACAGGGCATGGCCACTGCCAGCCCATCTGTGGAGGATGGTGTGGAGGTGCCACTCGCCGCTGCCTGGAGCCAGCTGTATGGTGCGTGTTGGGACAGGACCCACAGCCTGGGCACGGTAGCCCTGCACATGGGGCATGTCCAGGTTGGGAGCTGCTGTGGGGATCTCCAGCCTGTGTGGGGCTGGGGCTGCACTTCGGGGTGGGCTGAAGGGGGCTCTGTGCTGTGTGCTGGGGGTGGCGGCAGAGCCCTAGAGATGAGAAAATCCTTGGCTGGGCACCCACTCACCCCATTGCCTCTTGGGCACCCAGCCAGTGTCATGGTGGGTGGTCAGGAGGGGTTCGTAGGTCACAGTGGGGGCAGGCAAGCTCAGCAGGCCCAGGAGGGCGATGGGTGCGGGATGGGTACTGATGGTGCTGTCTCCTCCGTGTACAGGGGAAAATGCGACGACGGGTGGTCCAGGCGCCGCAGAGTTGGCGGAGGACCTGCTGCTGCGCGCTGAGCGTTCACCGCCGGGCGCTGGCAAAGCCAAGAAGAGGGCGCGGACACCCTCACGGGGCACCCGCGGGCGCAACTGCCACATCCGCAACCTGATGGTGAAGGTGCGGGACCTGGGCCTGGGCTTCAACTCGGACGAGATCGTGCTCTTCAAGTACTGCAGTGGGTCCTGCCACCGGGCACGCAGCAACTATGACCTGACACTGGGCAGCCTGCTGCGGCAGCAGCTCATCGCCCCGGGGCCACAGGAGCGGATCCTCAGCCACCCCTGCTGCCGACCCACCCGCTATGAGGCTGTCTCCTTCATGGATGTGGAGAACACATGGCAGACAGTGGAGAAGCTCTCAGCAGCCGAGTGCAGCTGTATTGGCTGAGGAGGGGGCCACTGGCTTGGCCTCAGCTCGACACATGCTGGCAGACTCCGGCTTGCCACATGCAGTGGCACCGGTGCTCAGAGGAAGGGTCTGGCAGAGGCTGGTGCCTCCGTTTTTATGTGGCCACAAAGAACGGAGGTGAGATGGAGCCATGACTGGGGTGTGGGCGGCCAAGCCCCCTCCTGCTCAGTGCCAAGCAGCTGGTGCCGACGGCTACATGGGGTCCTGCCTG
Source organism: Pipra filicauda (assembly GCF_003945595.2). NCBI lineage: Eukaryota > Metazoa > Chordata > Aves > Passeriformes > Pipridae > Pipra > Pipra filicauda. Next base: position 3,612,178 of record NW_024104498.1, read on the forward strand.
GATGCACTGTGGCTCAGCCCTGAGAGAGGGGCTGAGGGGAGTATGGACCATCCCCACCACTCACTGGCTGGTCTGTCAGCCCAGTGTCCACCAGCAGCACTCCTCCGCCCCTGCTTTAGGGGAGCTGGGGTCAAGTGTCACCCCAAGTTTCAGAGTGGGCAAAACCTCCCTGTCCCCTCAGACACCCTGGGGTCAGTGGTGGCCAGAGCTGCCCTGCAGGGAAGGGGTGTGCCTGAGGACGGACGGGGGTGCAGCCAGGCCAACTTGCGCCATTGCAGGGTGGGGGACCTGCACCCAGACCAGCAGCAGCCCCTGGTGTTCTGCAGGGTGGTGGGTCACGGGCACCCACTGGGACCCCCATCCCTGCCTGGCTCCCAGGGGGGTGGCAGGGTCCGCCCCGCTGCCCCGTGGTGCTGCGGCACTAAACTATTTATTACTCTAAATTATTTATTTATTGTTCTCGAGCGGCAGCTCCTATTTATGACTTTGGGCCCCCGGGGGCCGGGTGTAAATTAACCCCAGCGCTGCAGTGAAGCCCTGGGCAGTGCCCCGTGCCCCCCCCTTTTCTATTATTTGTAAAATTTGAGGGATAAACTCTATTTTTGTACAGTCGCCTTTTCCTGTAGCAATAAAGCGATGGGCTGCGCGTCCAACCCCTGCGTGTGCTCGTGGTGGGGACGGGGACGGGGGGTGCCCCAGAGCCGGCAGCGGGAGGGTGGGGATCGGGGCTCCCGCCGGCCCCGCCCGCCCCGCGCGTGGGAGCGGCCCCGGCGCCCGCCCAGCCGCGGTGCCCGGCAGGGGACGCGCGTGGGCCGGGACTGCCGGGACCGCCGGGACCGCCGGGACTACCGCTCCCGGCGTGCGGCGCGGCGCTGCGGCAGGTCCTGGGCTGCCCGGCCGCGCCTGCGGGGCCGCGGGGAGAGGCGAGGCGGGGGCGGAGAGGAGCGGAGCGGGGCGGCGGGGCCGCTCGGGGAGTCCCGCGGGCGCCTGCCGGCCCGACCGAGCCGCCCCGCGCCGCCCCGGTGCCACCGCCCCCGGCGGGGCGGGGAGGCGGGTCCCGCCGCGATGCGGCTGCCCGTGCGCCGCCGCTGTCGCCCGCCCGCCGCCGCCTCCTGAGCGCCGCCGCAGCCATGGAGCGGAGGGCGGAGGCGCCGCCGCCGCCGCCGCAGGGCCTCGACTTCACCGTGGAGAACGTGGAGAAGGTGAGCGAACCCCGCCGGCCCGGCCGTGGCGGGGCGGGGGGCGCGGCGGCGGGGAGATGATGCTGCCGCGGTGGTGCGGGGGATGCGGCTCGGGGAGCGGGGGGGGCACCTGCTCGGCTGCGCCGGGCCCGGGGAGGGCGGCGGGCGGCAGCCCCTGTTCCTGTCCCTGCCTGCAGCCCCCGGGGCGTGGGGCGGGAGAGCCGCCGGGGCAGCCCGGGGAGGGAAAACGATGTGGCAGGAATGAGAGCAGAAAGGAGGGGTTGTGTGCGTCTCCGACCGGCGTCCTCTAGGTCGCCAGCTGCAGCGCCGGGCAGGGAGAGCCCACGGGTCTGGTCGTGGCTACTGAGCCAGCCGCATCGATGTGAAGCCCGTTATCACTGTCTCCATCAGGCAGGGAAGGGACTATTGCCATGTGCTGGGAATTGTTGAGTATTACGGTTGGGAAGAGCCTTCAGGGGGGCGGATGGCCCCGTGATGTCTTTCTAACCCTGCAATCCAGCCCCTGATGCTCAGGGTCCTCCAAAGCAGTTGCAGGGCAACAGGAGTGAGGCTGCGATTGCTGAAATCTGGGATCCAGGGAATAGCCACGGCAAACCAAGGCCTGCTGGCATCACACTGCTGTTGGGGTAAGCCCTGAGCAGCTGCCCTGTGACCTGGAGTTCATCACAGAGACCAAGCAGGGCACCCCAGTGAGCACCCGGGAAGGCAGCTGAGCAAAAACATTCCCTTGACCACCTTGGAGGTGATGGGGGCAGGGCAGCAGAGGATGCATCCCTGAAGGGCAAACAACAAGAGAGTACATCACCCTTCCACTTACCCTGTAGCCAGACATCTGACAGACATCCATAGCTCTGTCCTCAGACAGCTGGTGGGAATCCCAGTGTCCTCGTTTTTCCTCTATAAGAATAGACTTGAGATCCTTGCCAAAGCAATGCTTGCAGGCGAGCTGGTGGGCACATAGAATCACGGAATCATTTAGGTTGGAAAGGACCTTTCAGATCATCATGTCCAACCATTAATGCAGCCCTGCCAAGCCCACCACTATACCACATCCCCATGCACATTTCACACGCATCCCTCCCCAGTAGGTTGCCTGGCCTGGCTGGACGTGTTGGGTCAGGGATGTCAGGTTTGTAACTGGGCACTGGTTGCCTTTGTGGCTTCAGGTGAGACACAGCTCACCTCTTCCAGGGAGATGGAGACAGAGCATGTCCAGGGGGATTAACTGATGTCTGGAAAATGGTACATTCATGCAACCTTCTGCAGCTTATTCTGCATATATCCAGGGCTGCTGGATGATTTTGCCTCTGACTTCCTTTCTCCTCGTGAGACACAAACCGCTCCTTTGTTTGCACCAACAATGAAGTGCACACTTGCCCGGGAAGGGTGGGCAGTGCCAGGGTGGGGGGCACCCGGTGCTGGCTGGGCGAGGTGGGGCTGTGCCGAGACGCAGCTTGTCCTTGCCAAGCTGCTCAGGATTTAGTCTCCTACGGCCTGGGAGGAGGCAGAGATGCCCTCTAGGATGCTTCATCTCCCCTCCCCCCCAGCCTGCTTGGCCTCTCTGGGTATCCGCAGGCTTTGCCATCTCAATGGTGTCCTCTGAAGGTGCAGCTGTGGACCTCCGTGGGGCTCTGAGCTGCTGGCAGGGGGCAGCAGGGGAAGAAATGGGGGATGGGATCAGAAAAAACTCAGAGGTTCAGAGCTCAGAGCCCTCCTGTGTCAGTCTTTTCCAGGAAGGGCTGTGGGATGTTTCTGGTACAAAGCAAAGGAAAGATGGGCTTTGCTGGGGGCAGGGTTGGTGGGAGGCAGGTGGGTAGAGCTGCTTTGTCAGAGGTGATGCTGGCAGATGAATGACGCTTCTACTGGCCTGGGCTCTTCCACCTGCCAGGTTTTGTGCATAGTGCTATTAATAATACTGAATAGTGATTAAAGTCAGGGTTTGACTCCACTCTGAGTCAGTTAGTGCTAAGTGCTGGTGTTAGGAACAGCATGAGGAGCTCGTTATCCCTTAAATCAGAGGGTCAAAGCCTTTTCCAGGACACCTGCAGTGGAAGTCATCATGTGTAGCAGTTGTAGCCAGGGCAGCCTCTGGTGAGACTGTGCCTGTCACACTCTTCTGATGGTTTTTGTGGAGAGGATTCATGTCCCTGGAAGACCCTTTTGTACCCCTGCTGTTGTTTATTATGCCGTGGGCTGGGCAAATCCCCCACAGTTTTGCAGAGCTCTCGTGCCTGCGTAGCTGAAGAGCATCATTGCTGTGTTTATCCAGCATAACCTGTGCCAGAGAGAGACAGTTAGATCCCTCCAGCTGTGACCAGTGGTTTCAGGGAGGCAGGAGGGTGCAGGTGCTGGAGGCAGGGCCAGCTGACAGGTCTGAAAGTCTGCAGGCAGCAAGCAGGCAGCTGCCTTTGTTCCTGAGGTACCAGGTTCAGGTGCTGCACTTCAGGAGCCATCTGAAAGTTGCTCCCTGTATGTTTTTGCTCCTTTTTTCCATGAGGAGCTCTCCCATGACAGAGGGAAGGAGCAGGGTTGTGCTGAGGCTGAGCCATTGTGGTACAGTTACTGTGTCAGTGTCCCTCAGTCCCAGCCGAGGGCTGCTCATCTGCTTTTTGTTTTCTCCTGAGCCTGACCTAGATGCTGCTCTGGCTTCAGCACAGCCAGAGCAAACTGGTGTGGCCATGCTGCCTGGATCTGCTGGGAGTCAGCAGCTCTGGGCTGCTGCCCCTGCACCTGCTGCTGAGTGGGGCTCTGCTGCTGCATTTGGAGGGATAGGAGAAAAGAGAAGGCTGGGAAAGCCGAGGGCTTCAGGCTGTGAGGATGCTCAGCCTCCCATTGCCTAAACGGTGCAATCTGGTCTGTGACCTCCCTGTGCCTTTGTGTGCCCAGGAGCTGTCCCCAGTGTGACTGACAGCCTGGTGCTGGGCTGATGAATGCTGCTCTGGTGAAGATGGATTGCAGATGTTCGGTCCCTGCTGGCTGTGTCCATCTCAGAGAAGTAGTGCACAAGCAAGGCTTGTGCCCTGCAATTTTGGTCTCCCTTGGGTCTGGGGTAACAGCACCTAACACTGCAATATTGGACAGAAGAAGAATGCAAGACCCTCTTCATCTGTTCTTAGTGCAGTTGGATCTGCTTTGGCAATATCCCCTTTTTTGAATTAAGCAAAAAAACAGTGCCATTCCTCCGTGAATTTTCCAAGAGCCTGCTTTTGCCCTCTTTTTTTGTCTGATTCCTTCCAGGTCTTTCCTCCTTCGGCCTGCCTCTCATCCTCAGGGGTGTTTGTAATATTTGCTGACGTCTTTTCCCTAGCACATTAGTGGTCTGGCATCTCTGGGCCTTCCAGATTGCCGTGTGCCTCTCTGGAGATGCCTGATGAATGCACAGAGTCTCTCCGGCAGGATGGGTAGGCGGGGTGTCATGGAGCTGACATCCGGAGCCTACTGCGATGGGAGAGGGATGGCTTTGATCACTGCTCCTCGGAGATGCTGAGCCTCGGGGATGTGGCAGCTGCTGGGGCTGCCTTCCACCCGGGAGGATGGGGAGGAGAAGCCCAAGTGCATCTGCTTTCTTTGGGTTATTGCCTGTCTTCAGAAACCTGATCAAGAGAATTACAAATACTTGAGGGTGGGGGAATGCCATCCTCTGTCTGGTGCACTGCTGGCAGCGGCTTGACCGCTTATTCCTTAGAGGCAGCCCATGTATGTGAGGTGTGGCAGCTGTGCTGGGGATGGTAAGCTGGGGGCCTTAGGAAGGGAGATTCTTGCAAAATCGAGGGAAGCTGCTTTTCACCAACAAGGGAGTCACCTTGTGTCATGTTTAAGCAGATCTTCCTGCAGAAGCAGATTGCAGCCAGAGCCAACCTTGGCTGAACACATGGCTGCTTCCTGTGGTGTGGTGATGATGGGATGAGAGGGCAGCACCTTGTTTTGCCAGGGCTCGGCTGAGCTCTACAAGGGCCATCACTCAGCTCTGATGTATGATGGAGCAGGAGTGGGTGTGATTGGTGCCTGGGTGCCAGCAGGGATTCCTCTCTTAAAATGCTCGTGTACTCCATCACTGACGTGAGGGGTAGAAATATGGGATGGTGGACAGGGGTGTTCAGCTCGCTGTGTCAACTCATCCTGGGCTCTGCGCTCCCAGAGTTCCTCTCTGGTCCTGCTCACCCTTTGCTTGTTCAGACCCCTGTCCACCCTCACTGAGACTCCATGGGTCTCCCACAGCCCCCATCCCTGCTCTGCAGAGGGCTGATGGCAGTGAAGCAGTGAGAGGGATGTCGAAGCTGCCGAGCTGTGTCTGGGCTGCAGCCTCTTCTGGACAGCAAAGGACTTGGTGTGGGCAAGCTGGGCCCAAAGAAGGGCTTCAGAGTGACAGCATCTTTTATTAAGAGGGGGAGAAAATCCCCGTCCTTTGGGACTGGTGGCAAAATGTGGGTCCTTGAACAGGAGCAGCACGTCTGGCAGCACACACCCGGCTTTATTTTGCATCCATTTGCTTTCCTCAGCAGGCTGCCGCCTTCCTGGGGTGCTGGCTGCTCAGCCTGTCCTGCTGGGGCCAGGGGGGCTGGCTCCTGCGGGCAGGGGGAGGCAGGGATGATATTCCCTTCGCTTGGCAGAGCCAGGGTAATGGCTGTGCTGTTGCAGGCCTGGAGCACTGGCGGTGTGAGTGTGCTCAGCTAGAAAGGACAGCGAGAGACTGCAGCGAGAGACATCCGGGAGTCCTGCTGGAAGGAGGCTGGTGGCTGCCACTGGTGCCCCTGCCATGCCTTGGCCGTGGGCATGGGACAAGGAGCAGAGCAGGAATATGTTTTGCAGCTTGCTGTTTCCCCAGCTGGGATGCAGACCTCAGGGCTGTACCTGCTGTCACCTCTGTGTGCTCAACCAGACTGGCCCTTGGAGGGTGTCTCCCCGTGGAGCCCCCAAGAACAGCAGGCAGCACACTCCTGTTCTCTGGGGTCAGAGCTGTGTGTCTGGGGCTCTTCTTGGCATCCCATAATGGCACGGACACAACACCTCTCTGCAGGGCACCCCATGTTAATGTATTTAGGCAGTGCAGTCGGGGTCACAGCCTGCTGGCACTGGACTCCCTGCAGAAGCTCTGAGGGGTGAGGACTGGGCTCATAGAAGATTCTTTTCCCTTGCAATGCCTGAGTGAAATATAAGATCAGGTGCCTCTGCTTGGCTGTAACTCTCCTTGGACTGCTCTCCCTCCACCTCCCAAAAGAACTAACATGGGACCTCTGACCCATGTCTTCTGGGCAAGCTGTCCTGCCCCAAGGCATCTTATTTGAGGGGCTGATGCTTCTCCAGTGACTAAAGCCTCACTGAGGTTTTGGCCACAGCTTTTTTTGAGCAGGGAAGAGCCATCATAATAAGCTTGAATTATTCTCAGCCAAGCAGAGCTGATGTTGGAGAAAGCTCCTTCCCCGGCCAAAGGGCATAGCTGACAGCCAGGCTGTTTACCAGCTCTCATGTTACAGGTCTAATTGCAGAGGAGGCAGGTCTGGTGTCAGCCACCCGTTCAAACTGGAATGCACAAAGCCTCCCTGTTAGATGTCACTGCCCAATTTCATGCCTTGTGCTTCTCCTTCTTGGCGCTAATGAGTTCCCCTTGTCATCTCCAGTGCTTCCTGATGGGCCTCAGGGTGCTGGCTGGTGTGGTCATGTCAAAGTTCAACAGCAGCTGGTGCCGGTGCCTGCCCCTGGCATGAGGGCAGTGTCTTTCCTTGCTGGGGAGGAGCATGTTCAGGTGCCCTTCTGCAGGGCACAGTGCTCTGCCCCACACTCTAAGTAGAGCATGGTACTCAGCCGATGCGCGTGGCAGGTCAAGGAGAGAGCCTGCTCTGCTCCCAGGGGTTTCTTCTGCTGCTTTGAGCTGGGTTAGGATGGTCCCAGTATTCCTGCCCATCACTGGAGGTCCTCTGGAAGGCTCTCCCATGTTGTGTAGAGCACCACATGGGGTATGCTGTTGGTGGCCTTGGAGCATGTGCTGCTTTTCCTTCTCTGCCTGGTATCCTGCATGCAGGCAGGAGCAGTCATGCTTCTTTCAGGACTGCCACAACTGGTCCCCTCCCAGGCAAGGTGCTTGGGGAAGGGAGCTGAGAAAGTCAGCAGCTGCTTTTTTCCAGAATATTCTTCTGACTTCCAGCAGCTTGCATCATGAGCCTTCAACATCAGCTTTGCTTCCATCTTCTGAATGTCTTCTTGTAGTTGGTAGACTTTTTCATCTCAGCACTCATCTTCTTTCTTTGAGGTGCTGAGCAGTGGAGGCTCCAGCACATGTCCTTGGGGGCCTTTGCTGGAAACCTCCCCAAAGGAGGAGTGGGAGGAGTGTGCCTCTGGGATGGTGTTGCTGGGTGTGGATGCTTCTCCAGAGAGCTCACTGGTGACAGTGGGCACTGTGCACAGGGTGGAACATGAGGGGTGTGGGCAAGGTGCTGGGGTGGTGGGGGTGGTGGGAAAGCTGTCCACGTGGCTGGAAAGCTGATCCTGCCTGGGAAGGGGTCTTGAAACCCATTTGCTGACTGTTCTCTAATGCAGTGGTAGTGGCATCTCCCCAGAATGAGTGTCGAGAGGAGCAGCTATGACAGTGCTCCCTCTTTGCCATTGTTACAATGCAGCAGCTGCTTATTTTAGCATAGCCAGTGCTGGATTCTCTGCTGGGGCTGTGTGCAGGATGTTTGTGTGCTGGAGCTGCATCAGGGTCTGCTGACTTCAAGGCATTGGCAGGATCAGGCCTTAGCCAGCAGCACCAGCAGCCCCAGCCAGGTGGAGGATAAGCCCTCAGCGCTTCCCAGTGTGTGTGCCAAGCCCTGCTCTGCTGCCCTGCCATGGTCCCCATCACCCGTGGTGCTGTGCAAGGCTTGCCCTTCATGTACATCACTCTGGGACTTGCTGTGGTGTGCCTGGAGTGTGCTCAGTGCCATGCTTTGCCTGTGCAGCTTCCCTGCCGTGAGACCGGCCTGCAGCAGCTCTGTGGCCAGCAGAGGTGAGCAGCTGGGGAGCTTGTGGGTCAGAAACCCAGTGCTGGAGGCCAGATCCATCCTCCATACATGGTGAGGTCCGTGCTTTGCAAACCTTGTGCCAGTTTAGAGGTTAGGGCTCCTGTGGTACGTGTACACATCATGCCTTGTAATCTATGATGCATAGGGATTTTTTTTCTCCTCATGATTTTTTAAGTGTTAGCACTGTTCAAAATAGAAGAAATAAATTCATTAGGAAATGCTTGGAGGCATAAAAAGAGAGGCTGGGAAGAGATAGGGAGGGGTTCTGGGCTAGGGAGCAGGCACTGCTGCCGGCCTTTGCACCTTGTGAAGGTGCCCAGCAAGTGGGGAAGGGAAAGAGTGGGTTGTCACTATTCTGGAATCACAAGTGAGATTTATTCGGGGGAAAAAAAAGCATCAAGCTCCGATGGGAGCAAATAAGAGACTGAGCCAGTAATGGTTGGGAGCTCCAGCTTCAGCCCTGCTGCAGGATGACTCAGTCCTTAGCACAAGAGCAGGGGTAGGAGCCAAGTTCCTGCCCCCAGGAGTGGTTGAACTTTTAGCACATCTGCAGCTACTGGTCTGCAGCGAAGTAAATTGTTGCTTTGCCAGGAGGGGATGACAGTGGTTACCTTTGCCCCAGCAGCTGAGCGATGCTTCGTGCAAAAGTCTGAGATAGCTGAGAACAGAGCAAAGGCCTGGCTATCTGCTGAGAGCTCATGGGGCTCCCCTTGGCTGCTCTGTTGGGACAGATTTACCTCTCCCAGTGTCTTGCTTATCTAGGGTTAACCTTTTCTGTGTCAGGATACATCTCTTAGTGGGTCAGACACTGTCCCTCTGCAGCCCCTGTTGGCTGGCTCCATCTCCTACGGCGTACTTCATAACCTCTTTCTTTCTGACAAAGAGGTTATCCTCATTTTCCTCTGTCACAAAGTCTTGAACAGAGGTGTTTCAAATTATGGCCCAGGCAATGCCGACTGTGTAAGGTTCCTGCCATTTTGTCCTGCTCTTTGGTCTCACTCTGGGAAGCAGCAGGAGGGAGGCACAAGCACGCACTTGGGAAGCTTGTTCCTGTTCCCCAAGCTGCCAGCTCTGCATGCTTAAAAATAGGGTTTAAATCCTCTCCTGGGTACAAGATCCACACAAGAATTTCATAGAGCTTTTTAGGGGGGAGGAGGAGGATATTTGAGACCTGGAGCCAGGGTGGGGACACAGAAAAATCCTCTGCACCTGCTGGAATCATCCTCTGATTTGCTGGTGAGGTGGGATGGGTGCCTGATTGCCTGACAGATGCCATGGATTTTCCTTGCTCTTGGCGTGTGCAGTCAGCGATTTGAAATGAAACGTGCTGTACCAGGCAGAAAACCTCGCTGCTGGAAGGTGGAGTTCAGGCAAGGGGTAGTTACTCTTCCCCCTCCATGTACAAGGACATTGCTGGTTACCAGTTGCACCCACTCAGGATAAGTAACTAGTTAATATTGGGCTTCAGATCTGTATAACATTCCTCTGCCAATAAAGCCTTGCAGCCTGTGTGAGGCTGTTCATGTGGATCTGAGCTCTGGAAAGCAGTAACTAGATCTCCCAAAGCTGTGGGAGCAGCTAAGTGATGTTTCCCTTCTCCATATGAAGAGATGGTCTGAGCAGCCGTGGACTGTCGCAAGAGATGGTGGCAGAGGCAGGGTTAGATGCTGGCCCTCCTGGCTCAGCTGTAATTAGATGGGTTTGGGGATATTTCAAAGGACTTCATAGAGGGATTAATCCCTGAGTTTAGTGACTGTGGGTTTCCAGGAATCTTTACAACCTGGCAGACAAAGATCTGCAGCAGCTCTTGCATTCCTTGGGCTCACAGATGAAAGTTTTGGACCACGCGTGCTCCCTGAGAGCCAGTGCATCCACAGCACTTTTCAGAGAGCAGGTGTGGATGGAAGCCAGGAGTGTTGGTCTGCCATGTCCCTTACAGCCCTGGTGTGGCAGAGGGTTCCCGTGCCCACCCCATCGATGGCACATCAGCAAGGAAGCATGCAGATTTGGCATGAGTGAAGGTGAAGGTGGGAAATGACTGAGGAAAAGAAATTTCCAGAGTGAAGCATGAGGGGAGGGGAAGAACGTTTTGCAAGTCCTCTCCCTGCTGCCAGATCACTCTTGCTTCACTGAGAGTCCGGGGAGGGAGGCCAGCTAACACAGGCTGCTGTGGGGAGGGGGGTTGGCCTTGCAGGGCAGCCTGAGCACTGGCCTCCATCCTGGTGAGCCTTCCCCAGGCAGGACAGGCCGCATTGGTGCTCCTTGGCTGCTCTAGGGTGCTTCCCTCTCTCTTCCAGGCTCTCCATCAGCTGTATTACGACCCAAACATCGAGAACAAGAACTTGGCTCAGAAATGGCTTATGCAGGCACAGGTGTCCCCCCAGGCATGGCACTTCAGCTGGCTGCTTCTCCACATGGACAAGGTGCCCGAGATCCAGTACTTTGGTGCCAGCGCTCTCCACATTAAAATCTCGCGTTACTGGAATGACATCCCTGCTGACCAGTACGAGAGCCTCAAGTCGCAGCTCTTCACCCACATCACCCGCTTCGCCAGCGGCTCCAAGATCGTGCTGACCCGGCTGTGCGTGGCTCTGGCCTCCCTGGCGCTCAGCATGATGCCGGACGCCTGGCCCTGCGCCGTGGCAGACATGGTGCGCATGTTCCAGGCGGAGGACTCCAATGTGGACGGGCGAGCGCGGTGCCTGGCGCTGCTGGAGCTGCTGACGGTGCTGCCCGAGGAGTTTCAGACCAGCCGCCTTCCGCAGTACCGCAAGGGGCAGGTACGGAGTGTCCTGGCGCAGGAGTGCGGCTCTGTCTTCCCTTTGCTGGAGCAGCTGCTGCAGCAGCAGGACTCCCCGGGTTTCATCAAGCAGAAGGTGTTGAAGTGCTTCTCCAGCTGGGTTCAGCTGGAGATCCCGCTGATGGACTGCGAGAACCTCATCCAGGCAGCTTTCACCTCTCTGCAGGACCCAGAGCTCTTTGACACAGCAGTGGAGGCTGTGGTCAATGCCATTTCCCAGCCCGATGCCCAGAGGTAAGGGCAGCCTCTCCTGTGTGCTGCAGGCTGGTGCTCCTGGGCATCAGTGGGGGAACAGGTGGGAAGGTGGGCCCTGGAGGTAATGATGGCAGGGTTTAGAAGTGGGAGAATGTTAAAAGCAGCTGGAGGCTATTGGTTTCTCATGGTTGGTCCTGGAAGGCTTTGCACTGTGGTTGACTTGTAGGAACTCATAGTCTTGAGCAGCTGCAGCCCATGTCCACCCTTGCCCCTCAAGCAGACGAGGATGCTCGCTTCGGGCCCCTCGTGTCAGATCCTGCAGCAGCCGACCAGAGAGCGGCTGCCTGGCTCCTGCCAAGGGGAGTTGAGAGACCCTCCTCTGCCTCGTGCTGCTGATCCAGCCAAGGAGCTGATTCAATGCAGAGATAATAAAACCAGATCTGTCGGTTTTCTCCCTCCCCCTGGCTCCAACAGCTTGTGCCAACCGAGGATTTGTCCTTTGTCTGTGGCCGTGGCTGCCCCTGGAGCAACTGAGCTGGGAGCTGGGGCTGGGTAAGGTCCTGCTGGGGCTGCGCCGTGGGGCTCCAAGCTCGTCTGCTTGGCTGCGTTCTCTGAGCGGCTGTCAGCTCTTGGGACCAATGCCTGCAGAAGGGAGAGTACATCTCCAGTTCCTGTGGCCTCATCCCTTCCTGGCTGCTTAGCAACCTTCCCCTGAAGAGGAGGGTTTCCTTGAAGGCTGGGCTGAGCTGCTGCCACTGTGCATCCCTGTGCATCGCTGCGCATCACGCAGGCTCTGACCCTCCGCAGCGGTGGGAATGATGCTGCTGCTGCAGTTGTGAGCCCTCCTCTTGGTTTAGGGCAGGGGCAGCCAGCGTGTTCCCCAGCTCTAGGGGCTGCCCTTTTCGATGAAAAGGGGTTGCATCTGTAGGCTGCAAGTCCTGGTGCACAAAGGGACCCGTCAGGATTTTAGTGTGCTGCTGGGTGTGGGGAGGGTTTGCCTCATGTGCTAGCATTCAGGAGATGACAACAAGCTGCTTTTTCTTGTGCCTGACAAGGGTTGAGGACCAGCCCAAATCCTTGTAGTGGGTTTGGTGCAGAAAAGGAAAACGTATGAGAAGGTCACCTGCAGTTCTGAAATGTTGGACTCTATCTTCCTCCTTTCCATTTCCCTTGAGTCTCAGAAGTCCCTTGGGTGTCATTCCATACCTGTGTGCAGGAGCCTGGCCCTACAGCACTGTTCTTTGATTGCATTAAAAGGCTGAGTTTTCTGTTGAGCTTTACAAGTGAATTTTGCTGAGAAGTGCGACTGGCTGCGGGGTTTCCTCTCTGCTCCTGCACTGACCCTGCCATGCAGCTTTTGGCCCATTTGGTCCTGCCGTGCTGGATGCTCCCTTACAGCATCATCAGTACTTGCTCTCCATCCTTCTTCCTGAAGGCATCATCAGCCACGGCAGAGCACCCTCCTGTCTGTAGCCGTGCGGGCATGGCCAGGCCAGGGCAGGCAGCTGGCCTGAAAGGCTGCCCAGTGTGTAAGCCGGGTGCAGCCCCTGCCCCCGGGGGTGTGGGGACAGCAGTGGCATTGTCACAGGGACGCCCTGCCAGGCGGCGTGTGGTGTTGGCTGCTTCCCAGCCCCGGTGGGCTCTGTCTTCCCCTTTGTCCCTTGTGTCCTCTATCCTGTGTTCCTCCTCCCGCTTCCCCTGGTACCGGCTGTCCCGCCCCTCTGGCTTTGTTGCTCAGCCGAAGTGGATCCAGCTCTTCTCAGAGCCCCCAGGGAGTCTCCTGACCTTTTTCTCTCTTATCTTGACAGTCTGGGAGATCCCTGCTGCGTTTCAGCTGCTCTCTTCCTCCAAGGTCTCTCGCCTTTGTTTTTGCAGGGCCCTTGGCTGCAGGCTCGGAGCATCCTCGGCGCTGGGCTGCTGGCATGGTCCTCTCCAGAGTTTTGTAGGGCATTGCTTCATGAGAGGGTTAGTCTTGGGGCTTGCTGCTTTCCCATGGATTCCCTGAGTGTTTTGGACCCTGTGTCTTTCCCCCCTTGCTCCCTCCCAGCTGTCTTCATTGGTGTTGCTGCAGAGGTGATCATGCAGGTGTGCTTCTGCCATCAGCAGAAGGGTCAGTGGCTCATGAACTTGGCTTCTGATGCTGAGGGTTAGGTAGCCCATGGGTCATCTTCCCAGGGGAGCACCACCTTGCAAGGTACCTCTCACACTGCAGCACCTGTGTCAGGTGGAGAAGGGCAGGTGTAACCTCATGGGCAAGGACCACCTGGCCCTGGTGCTGCCTCACTCTTGGGTAAGTCGCTTGTGCTGGCAGCTCCCATTTTCCTACTTGCAAGCAGCAGCAGGTAGTTTCCTCAGTTGCCTCAGAGGTGTTACTAGAGATGATGCACCAGAGTTTCGTAGGTGCAAAGTGTTTGATCTCCTTACCTGGCAGACAGGTGGGAGCCGTCTGTGCCCAGAGAAGGGGGTATCCTGGGCATTGCTTGAGCCTGGATGCCACTCCTCTGTTAAGATATGGTGTTCCTGAGAAGAAACCTTGGAGGCTGGGCCAGGAGCTAGCACTGGAGCATTTCTGAGCACACCTCTGCTCTCGAAGGTGGTGGGAAGCTCCTGAGTGGCAGGAGGGGAGGAATGGAGATACTGTTGCATCTCATTTGCAGAGGAGAGGCTTGGGCTGGATTTTCCGTCTCATTTGAGGATTATCCCCTGAGCTAAGTGGGTCAGAGAGCCTGGCAGCGCGTGCTGCAGAGGGAGAGCTGGCGTGTGGCACTTGGACATGCTCCTGTAGTGCAATGGGTAGTGTTGGAGTGGGGTAGGGACCTAGAGGTACATGTAGACATCGAGTATGCCCGTGGTGGGAGTTACAGTGTGGATGTTGGACACTGAGTTGCCCCTCTGAAAGCAGCAGGGTGTTGCTGCAGTGGTGGAGCTGGCAGGATTGCCTGGTGTTCAGCCCATCCCTTTCTGGGCTTGGCACCTGGTGCTGAATTCCTGAAGAGGAATTTTACTTGAAGAGTTTTCCAAGAGCTTCATTAGAAACAGGTTTTTAATAAGATTGGGTTAGTATCTTATCAGGGTGTGGTTCAGATTTTGGATTGGGAAGGGTAAGATTGTCCCATATGAGCTGCCCATATCTCCCATCTGGAGGTTGTCCCCCACACTGTGGTGTGGTTTGGGAAGGGTTGTGGGAAGAGCAGAAGGAGGTGCTGGTCCCGTGGAGGGAGCTGCAAATGCTGCAGTTCAGTGGGCTTTGAGAAGGGCCAGACAAACTCAGGAAAGCAAAATTTGCTCAGCTGCTAAACACCAGGATAGCAAATCTTGCTCAGGAAGGCTAAGACAAATGACTGGAGGGAAATACATGGGCAAGAGTCACCACATGACTGCCATGTTCATATACTCTTTCACAGGCATTCCCAGTTTTTGGCTACTGGAAACAAGCTGCTCAGCTGGGCATCCAGGGGCTTGTCTGAGCTGGGATGGTTTTGTCTTCCTCTGCCTGACACTGAGAGGTGCTGGGGGTGGGAAGTGGTGGCTGGCAGCAGGGATAGCAAATGCAGTGTCTGCCTCCTTGCCTGGGGCAAGCTCTGCACCTGGTCAGGGATGTGGCATCAGGTGGTCACTTGGGCTGGGTAGCAGCACGGACCTGGTGGAGTGACCTGGGGCTCCCTCTCCTGCTCTGTCTGACTTAACCATGGGTCTTGAGTGACTGGTTAAAACAATTCACCTAGAGCAAACACTTCCCTCCTGCCTGGGGACCCTTGCATCCAAATTGCCCTTACGTCTGCAGAGCAGTGAGCAGAGCAAGGTGGTGATCAGGAGACGTGGTTCACCCAACATTTTCTAGAAGCCTTCAGTATAGAAGTCTCCAGCAATGGGATTGCAGCATGGAAGCAAATCCAGGTGGTTATTTCTGTTGGCTGTGCAGGGAGCCCAGAGGAACAGCTCAGGTCCAGGCATCTGCACTGTATTTCAAGGTAACCAGCAGAAGCAAGATCCTTGTCATAAACTCCTGAAGTCATAAAAACATTCCTAGGGCAATGTGTGCCCAGTGCTGTGGAGGAAGGATGACTTTACCCTACACTGGAGCAGTGCAAGGTTCCCTGTACCTTTTTGTCTGGGCACTGCCCTGGTTCCCTTGGGCTGACCCTGCACGCAGCATCAGTTCCCAGGGAGAGAAGCTGGTGAATTTCCAAATTCTCCATTATCATGTTTCTCCCACACTGCTACATGCATCCCTCACAGGGCATCAGAGGCTTAAAAATGGTTTATACAAAAATACCTGTCCCCTTTGCTGTCTGATTTCCTCTGGGGGAGAGGGGCGAGGGGAGGCTGACCCCCAGCAGCACAGAGGGGAAGCTGGGACGACCACTGGGACTGGAGGTACCATGTTCCCTCTGTCTTCTCTTGCTGACCCAGAGAGAAAGCTGCCACCACCAGCACAACTCTGTCCCTGCACTGATGGCACCAATGGCTTTGTTCTCTCCTAAGTCGTCCACAGCCAGAGCCGCCCAGCTGCTCCGGGGTGGACGTGTGGCTGTCCTGCTGTCAGCACTCACATCTCTTCCCCACGGTGGGCACAGCAGAGCTGGCATCATGTGTGCCTCCCACTCCGAGCATCCTTAGCCCCGCACCTGCGTGTGGGGGGCAGGCAGAGAGCGCACGCTGCGGCTGCAGATAACACGCCTGGGCGGGCAGGGAAATGGCAGGGAGAAGGCAGGCTGCTCATCAGCCTCTGGCACGGCCTCTCTCCGGGGGCCCTGGGCTGCCTTTCACCTTGGCTGCCTCCTTCTCGTTGCCTTGGTTACCATCCCTTACAGGCAGCGGTGCGGAGGGGAGGCTGATGTGCGGGATGGGAGGTGGGAGGGCTGTGCCGCGCTGGGCTGCGGCAGCCCGGGAGGGTGGGGGCCAGGGGCTGTGCCAGGGGGCCAGCGTTCTGCTTGGGTAGGAGTCCCCAGCGGTGGCTGCCCACTTCATCCCAGACACAGTGCACAGTCGGGATGTGCCCGAGCTGGAGAGTCGGTGGTTTCCCACTGGCAGCTTGGGCTGCCTCTGTGCAGATCCAAGGAGCCCGGGCTGCCCTCTCACTGTTCTCCGGGAGAAGAGCCTACAGGTCTGCCCCTCTCACTGTTCTCCCGCTCCCCATCGAGGCTGCTGTGCAGGCACAGCTCAATCACAGGTAGTAGCAGTGACAAGCTGGGGGTGCTGGCAGCCCTGCCAGCAGGTTTGGGTGAGCACAGGCAGGGGCCCACACCGTGGTGCATTGGGGGATTTGCACAGAGCTGATGGCCACTGGCTCAGCCCTTCTCTTCGCTTGCAGAGGCTCTGCTGCAGCAGTGCTCAGGGCTTCAGCTTTTGACCCGATGTCACAGGCTGCAAGGAGAGTTCATGTAAGCAGTAAAGGCTCTCCTGGGTGCATCCCACTGCACAAAGCAGCCTTCAAGTTGGGAAAGCTGGGCAGGAGCCCTGGGAGAGCATCGGGAGGGCTTGCCCATGCCAGCAAGGTGATGCTTGGCACTGATTCAGGCTATGCTTGCAGGTATGTGAACACCCTCCTCAAGCTCATCCCGCCCGTGCTGGGGCTCCAGGAGCAGCTGCGCCAGGCAGTCCAGAGCGGGGACATGGAGACGTCACATGGGATCTGCCGAATCGCTGTGGCCTTGGGGGAGAACCACTCCCGGTGAGTGCTGGGGATGGTCCCCAGGAGAGGGAGTGAGCTTGGAGCAGCCTGCTATTCCCCACGAGCTGCTTTGTCTGTGTCCTGTCCTGCACCCAGTGTCATGTGTCAGGGCAGAGGAGCTGGGCTCACAGTGGAGGTGCCATTCTGACTGTGCTCTCTGCTTCTCAGGGCCCTCCTGGACCAGGTGGAGCATTGGCAGAGCTTCCTGGCCCTGGTCAACATGATCATGTTCTGCACTGGCATCCCCGGACACTACCCCGTCAATGAAACCACCAGCTCCTTGACACTCACCTTCTGGTACACGCTGCAGGTCAGTGGCCATCGTGGGCAGCCTGCCTGGGCCCTGCCCTCCAGGCAGGGCTGGAGGCACCAGTGCATGGGGACTGGGGTCTGGCCTGGCTGCGTTTGGTCCCAGGGATTCCCAATGTCCCCACTCCTTGCCCTGCACTTGCAGCTGCCGCAGGGCACATACCTAGGAAGTGCTGGCCCTATGGCTTGCTTTCTCTGCCACCAGTCTTCCTTAGAAGACTTAGAAGTGTGAGCCATCCTTTAAGGGCCTCATTAACACAACTAATTAAAACTTCATGTTAATTTTTTTTTTCCCCAGCAGCAGACCTGGTTGCTTAGCTCCTTGCTGGGCGCCTGCAGCAGGCAGGGAGGAGAGCATGGCTCTAGTGGCTGCCCAGTGTGGGGTCCCTCTCCCAGGGCCAGTGTTCCTGTGCCAGCAGAGCAGCCCTGCCTCGTCGTGCTCTATTTTTAGCTCCTGTTCATCCCTCAGCTCCATTCCTCCGCGATCTAATGTGGTGTGGCTGAGTGTGGGCAGGGAGGAGGGTGAAGTCGCTGCCGTGCAGGCAGCTCCTCTGCTGCATGAGGCCAGGCTGAGGCTCCCACTGCCTCTAGCGGCTTCTCTGGATAGGTCTGAGGTTACGGGTGCAGGCAGGAGAGCACTGTGCTCAGGCATCCATCCCAGCCTGCCTCGCAGCAGTCTGAGGCACATGTGCTCCTGGTGCAGGCTGCTCCTGAGGCTAGGATGTGGCAGGGCACTGCCACCCCTTATAACCGTGCTATCTGAGGGTCTACCCAGCTGCTGGGGCTTCTGGCATCTTGCCTTCAGATAGTGCTGCCACTGCAGAAGGGTTCAGCATCAGGTGAACCTCGAGGAGCTGGAAATGCGGCCTCCAAGGCATGACAGGGCTCACCAGCCCTGGGAATTGTCCCTGAGTCCCTTATGCAGCAGGCACGGTAGCTGTTTTCCTTTCACTGCAACACCTGATGTATTTATTCCTCCTCTGGCCTCCAGGATGACATCCTCTCCTTCGAGCCAGACAAGCAGGCAGTGTACCAGCAGGTCTACAGGCCTGTCTACTTCCAGCTGGTGGATGTGTTGCTGCACAAAGCCCAGTTCCCCTCTGATGAGGAGTACGGCTTCTGGTCTTCGGATGAGAAGGAGCAATTTCGGATATACAGGTACAACTGCGAGGTTTGGGTTTGCTTTTCAAGAAGGTGAGGATGCAGGCAGCATCCTGCCACCCTGGAGGCTGAGTGCTGTGGGATGAGCCAAGGAGGGGCACAGAGGAGATTCCCTCTGTCAAGAGCTCTTTTGGTGGTGGTGGTGATGTGGAAATGAGCTGGTGTTTTGGCACAGCACCACTTGCCCTGCCCAGGAATCCATGCGATCAACTCTGTGTTGGGGCAGTGTGCTTGTGTGGGCAGCAGGAGGGAAAGTAATGTGTCCACGCATGGAGCTCTCTCTGCATGGGCTGGGGACAGCATTTGGAGACCCGTTTTCTCTGCAGGGTGGACATCTCTGACACGCTGATGTACGTGTATGAAATGCTGGGCGCTGAGCTCCTGAGCAGCCTCTATGACAAACTGGGACGTCTCTTGACCAACACGGAGCAGCCGTCCACGTGGCAGGTGAGCAAGGGGACCCTGGTACCAGGCTGAGAGCTACCAGCCCCTCAGGGACCTGCCCTCACCATGGGGCATTGAGAGCAAAGGGGCGTGACAGAGGTGAGGAGCATGAGCACCTTGCCAGCACACGTGGAGGCTCTCTGAGGTCTGCTGGGGAGAGGAATAGGTCTTCTGCCTCCCTGTCCTTAGCGCTGCCAGGGATCAGCCTCCTCAGCCACCGTGGGGCGTCTGAGCTGGTTCTTGGAGCTGGGGCTGGGTTGGACATCAGGGGTCAGTGCATGACTGACGGTGTCTCTCCTGCCCTGGCAGCACACAGAGGCCTTGCTCTATGGCTTCCAGTCCATTGCTGAGACCATTGACGTAAACTACTCCGATGTGGTGCCAGGACTGATCGGCCTCATTCCCCGGATCAGCATCAGCAACGTGCAGCTCGCCGACACCGTCATGTTCACTATCGGTGAGGTCTTTGCTCGTGCGCAGGCTGGGCTGGGGAGGGAAGGCTCCTCTGAAACCACACCTGCCCAGCAACACTAGTGAAAAGCAAAGCTGAGCATCCTGGGACGCAGGGAGCAAGAGCCTGCAGTGCAGTCCTGCAGTCTGATCCCGTCTGTGTTCGCAGGGTCCCTGTCCGAGTGGCTGGCTGATCACCCCGTCATGATTAACAACGTGTTGCCGCTGGTGCTCCAAGCCTTGGGCAACCCTGAGCTCTCCATCTCCAGCGTCTCTACCCTGAAAAAGATCTGCCGGGAGTGCAAGTACGACCTGCCGCCTTATGCTGCCAACATTGTCGCCGTGTCACAGGTAGGAGCTGGATGCAGGTGGATGTGGGATGGTGACCTGGGATGTGCTCCGTGCACACCCTTTCCTTTGCAAGGGTCAGGGCAGGGGGACACAAAGGAGCAGTTCAAGGCATCTTGCTTGGCGCAGGGGACTTGTCTGTCCTGTTCCTAGGCCAGTAAACCCATGTGGCAGACCCTGTGTCCTGCTGTGAGTGCAGAAACAGCAGGTAGTGACAGACATGACTGCCAAAGGATCTACTGGGATTGCACTCTGTCCTTTCCCTGTGGTTTTCTTTGCCTTGTTGGGAGGAGCATCCTGCCAGCTGTGCACCTGCCAGGCAGCTAGTGCCACCTGGGGAGCATCCTGGTGGTCAGGCCTCTCCTTGGAGACTGAGCTGGTCCCTGCAGTGCTGGGGCAGCTTGTCCTGCAGTCCTTCTTGGCTCTCAAGATTTAGAACAGATGGGGCTCAGAGTCCCGAGGCACAAGGCGAATGGCTGGTCTTGGGTGAGTTGCCAGAGTGTGCATGGGAGCAGAGGGGTGGAGGGCATGACTCTCTGCTTTTAGAGCCTGGGGGACACTGTCACTGAAGTAAGGAAACCCTGGCTGAGGTTGACTCCTTGAGCCATCCTGCTGTAGAGCCCATCCAAGCCAGGGGCTCCCCTTGCTGGGTGGCTGAGTGGGCTGGTTCAGGGAAGAGCTTATCAGGGGACAAGGATTTTACTTCTTGCCTGTGGTGTGTTGTGGGGAGTCCATGATGCTTGTCTGTGCCGGTACTAGCGTTGGTTGTGTTGTTATCTCCTGCATCAGTCCTGCTTCCTGGAAGTGAAGGGGCTTTCTGTAGCACTCACCCTCCTCTTTCTCTTTCCTTTTGGCAGGAGGTGTTGATGAAGCAGATTCACAAGGTAAGAGGCTGACTCACACCTCTGGCTGGTTCTGTTTTCTCCCCCCGTGCCCCCTTAGTCATGCTCAGCTGAAGACATGAGGGGTGCCATGGCAAGTCGAGCTGTCCCCAGAGGAGAGCTCAGGGCTGCCTCCATGGTGTGCAGGACTGAGGGAAGCTGCTGGTTGCCTCTTGCTGTGCTGCCACGCTTCAGCCACGTGGGCTGGGATTGTGCTGGGGGGGTATGTCCCCTAGAGAGGGAAGTGCCCAAGGAGGCCTAACTCTAGCAGTTTGCAGTCTCTCCAAACCCGAGGATGCCAAGATGGCAGCTATGTCTTCAAGAGGAAAAAGAAGGGAGATAAGTGTGGGGACAGAGCCCAGGCTCTGCCTGTGACTGGGACAGGGTGGGATGCTGTACCCCACAGGAACTGAGACAGGCTGTGCAAAGGATGGTGTCTCGAGGTAGGGTGAGTGATACCAGCATGGAGATCTCTGGACACCAACTGGTCTTTCCTTGGCGGGTGCTGGGAAGAGGCCATGTGTGCTGATGGCAGAGCTCCTGTTCCCTGGGAATAGGAGCTGGTAGGGAGCTGTTCCCCTCTCCTGCAGTGAGATGCACCTGGAGTGACCCAGATGGAGCAGCTCAGGAGCTGCAGCACACCAGTCCTGGCTTTGCTGGCTGGGCCCCTGGCAGCTGTCTGAGTTAGCAAGTGCATGGTAGGGCTGCAGGCTGGGCAGTGACCTGCCCTGTTGTGCCTTCTCTCTGTCACAGACAAGCCAGTGCATGTGGCTGATGCAGGCTCTTGGTTTCCTGCTTTCTGCACTGCAAGTGGAGGAGATCCTGAAGAACCTGCACTCCCTGATCACCCCTTACATCCAGCAGCTGGAAAAGCTGGCTGATGAAACGGTGAGTGCCTGTGTGCTCTCTCCCTCCAGAAGCAGCTTTCTCTGTTGGCTGTGGCCCTGGAGCTGCTGTGCTGAAGCACCACTCTGAAACATGGGCTCAAGAGAGAGCACAGTGCAGGGAACCCCTCTCTGGCACTTTGGCTCTGCAGTCCTGGTTCCTCAGCATCCCAAAGACATGACTGTGATTGAGCAGTGCAGTCCATGTCATACTTTGGCTTTATTTTCCCTGGCAGCCCAATCCCTCCAACAGGCTGGCCATCATCCACATCCTGGGCCTGCTCTCCAACCTCTTCACCACCCTAGACATCAGCCACCATGATGATGACCATGAAAGCACAGAGGTCAAGAAACTGCCAGTGCAGCAAGGACCCAACCCAGTGAGTAGAGTGGTAGCTGATGCTCTCTGTGACAGCCTGGCCAAAGCCTTGCTATTCACTGCTGGTGCCATGAAAAGGGGATTAATGGGGAATACAGTGTGGGAATACCAGCAAGAGGGTAGTGCTCGTGCATTTCAGCTAAAACAGCTCCTTCAGCTCATCCCACCACTCCTGAGGTGGGCAGAGGGGACTTGCCTCTTGGATGCCTCTTGGCTGGGTGGTGTTCTGGGTACTGCCTGCCAACTGTGAGCATGCCAGGCTGCTTCAGAAAAAAACTGCCCAGCTTTGGAGAGGGGAGGTGGTGCCCGAAGATTTGAGTCTAGGCCATGCTTAATCTTGAATCTTGCCCCCCCCAGTGCTGCAGGAACCAATTCTCTTCAATGTCTCTCGTTCCTTACAGGTGGTGGTGGTTCTTCAGCAAGTCTTCCAGCTCATTCAGAAGGTTCTCAGCAAGTGGCTGAATGATGCCCAGGTGGTGGAGGTAATCAGGCTTCCCCTGTGTACTGCCTGCAGCTGTCTGTCCTTGCAGACCTGAGTTGGAAACAGCAAAGGACAGGCTCTGGGTGATGGCGAGACAGATGTCTTGCTGGGTTGTCTGGACCAGTGGTGCTTGCTGTCATCAGCAGTGCCTGGCCATTCTTGTCTGTCTTGTGCCTCCGCCAGCTCTATTCCTCTGCAATACCAGAGGCTCTGCCATGAGCAGGGAGATGGGATCTGCCCAACCTGTGTTCCATAAGAGGATAGCTCTGTTCTGACCTGGACCTGTGCCATCTGGTGTTTGTCCAGTTTGCTCAGTCCAGTAATGCCCATGTGCAGTGTCTCACCAGCTGCTTCTCCCTGGCCCCCAGTGAACCTTCCTGCTGTGATGGGAGGATGTTTCCTGGTCACTGGCAGCATCCTGTGCTGCAGGGCAGGGCACTGGTGTCAGAGCAGGTCTGAGTTCTCTGCCTGGCTGGTCCCCATTACCAGGTCTTCCCTCCCCTGGAACCAATTCATCAAGCCCTGACCATCAGGAGAGGTCTCCTGATGCCCATTGCTCATGCAATCCCTCTTCTCCTGCAGTCTGTCTGTGCCATATTTGAGAAGTCTGTGAAGACCCTCCTGGATGATTTTGCCCCCATGGTGCCTCAGCTGTGTGAGATGCTGGGGCAGATGTACAGCACCATACCCCAGGTCTCTGCCATTGAACTCACCCGGCAGGTACAGAGCTGTGCTTGGGACTGGGGCTGCCGCTCCCAGGGAGGCTGGGGATGTGCAGGACCAGCAGCAGCTTCAGTCTTTCTCTCTCTCTTGCAGCTGGTTCACATCTTTGCCCATGAGCCTGCCCACTTCCCTCCCATCAAGGCCCTCTTCTTGCTCGTTACCTCAGTCACACTGACCCTGTTCCAGCAAGGTACGTAGGATTAACCCCTCTCCGCGCTGGGGCTGTTGTCAGGCTTTTGCATGCATGGAGTCTGGAGGCGTCAGGAATGGCTGTTTTCACTCCTAGCTAAGCTGATGGGGCCATCTCTCTTTCTTGGATTCATCCCAACCCCTGGAAGGTGGGTGCCTTCCCTGAAGGGCAACAGAAGCAGGAAACCCCTGGGTGCTCTGGGAAACCTCTGTACTGCCATGACAGCCCTGCTTCTGCAGCAGGGCTGGGTGTCACATGCTGCAAGGGTCGAACCAGAGCTCCAGTCCAGCTTAGCAGGGAGGCTCTGCCCCCAGGGAGATCCTGGGGCTTCTCTGGAGGCCAGCACTGCTTGTAGTGGCCTGGAATCAAGCCCTGGTATGAGCAGGAGGATGTGTGTGTGAATATCTGGGAAATTACCTTTTCTGGTCACCTCAGCTGGCCACCGAGTCACCGCTGTGATGCTGAGGATGCTGGCATCCTCCTGCAGGGCAGGAGCCCCCCTTTGGCTCACTGCCCACCCTACAAAAAGCAAATGGGGTTAGAACAGGCTCCTTTGCACCATGGCTCCCCTCAGCAGCTTGGTGACTTGCCCTGTGACAGAGACAAATGTATGTTGGAGCTGCTGGCTCTGGTCCTTCAGCACCACCACATGCGGTCCCCAGGGGATCTTTTCCTTTGCTCACAGCCCGGTGCCAGGTAGGGTGATGCTGTCCCCCATTTCAAGGCTCAGAGCTCTCTAAAGAGGTGGGGGGAGGCATGAGGACCCTGCCTCATCATCACACCATGGTCCGAGCAAATCCCGCTGCGCTGAGGTGTCACTGGGATCAGGAACAAGCCAGCCAGGCTTACCCGGATGTCAGGTCCCTGCTTGTGCCAGCAGTGTGTGGATGTGTCTGTGCTGGAACACTTTTGCCTTGGTGCCAGGGAGGTGGTGATGCCTCCGGGCAGCAGCAAGCAGGGAAGGGGACAGAGCCCTAACTGTGCCAACACTTGGATGACAGCTTTTCTCAGGCAAGCAGCTGTTCAGCTTGGCGTGTGCCCAGGGCTGTCCTCTCTGGCAGGGGGCCAGCTCTGAGCAGGGCGAGCCCCTTCTGCTGAGCCCACGGGGGCAGGAGAAGGGGGGGATGCCTGACCCCACAAGGACCAAGACGTGAGTGTGCACAGTCAGATGCCAAGGTAGGGTGAGTGGTGCTGGCACAGAGACCTCTGGGCACTGAGCTGCTCTCCCAGGAGGATGCTGGAGGAGACCTCCAGGAGGGTCCTGGACTCGCGGTCTCAGAGACCATCTGGGAATGGGGTGGGTGTCTGTGCCAGGGACTCCTGAGCAGCTGATGCTGGTGACAAGCATGTGCACGCCTGAGCCCAGCCAGGTCCGTCAAGCGTTTGCTGAGGTGTTGTCGTTCACTTGCAGTTACCTTCCAGGACCAAACAGTGCTCTGAAGACACCCGCTCAATCCCCACAGTGCAAAAGCTCTAATTCTCCTTGTGGAGATGGTGCCCAGCTAGCCCCTGCTCCTCCTCTTCCTCCCCAAGGACATGAAGATCTCCTCCTTGGCTCTGCAGCACCCAGGTGCTAGGTGGAGACCCTGGGGCTTTAGACCCTTTCCTTTGCGGTTTCTTTCTGTTCTTGGGTTCTCCAAGTTTCATGATTTTTTGTATGTTTTGTTTCTTTAACTTGCTTCAAGCTGCTCATGTTGCCCATCCCCTTCCCCACACACCCCTCCTCCCTTACACTCCTGTTTTCACTTGTAAATTCTTTCTGTATCACATAACTATATGATGTTGAGTTGCTGTTTGTATGATTTTTCTCTTAAGTTACATCTTTATTATATTTTAGGGCCCAGGGATCATCCTGATATTGTTGATTCATTTATGCAACTCCTGGCACAGGTGTGTTTTAGTTTCTTATTCATTCACTTTCTGTTCTCTCTCTTTCTCTTTTTAATTCAATTTAAACCTATTTTTAGCTTTCTGTTGACAACGTTTTTTTTTTCCTTTTAGTTGAATATCGAGTTTCTCCATCTGTTTCCGTGGAAGTTGAAAACAAAACATTCTCCTTTAGTTCTGGGTTCACACCATCCCCAGGGCAGTGCCCTCCTCTGCAGGGCAGCCTCCAGCTGCCACCCCCTCGCCGTGCAGAGCCGGTGTGGGGTGCTTGGGGCTGCTGCTGCTGCAGTCACCCTTGGGTGACAGACAAATTAGAGCATTAGGTGGATGTTTTCTGACCCATTTACCTGCCCTCTGATGGGTCCTCTGGAGCGGGGGCAGGCTGAGCTGCTGCCTTGCCCCAGGGCCAGTGGGAGGAAGCCCCTGCCTGCAGGAGCAGGCAGCTGCCAGGGTTTGGTTCTGAGCAATGTGCTTGTGGTGGCATCTGCACCTGGCAGGTGCCACGTGTCCTCCTGCCCCGGCAGCCTCTCGGGGTGGTGGCAGCTCCTGCACAGGGAGCTGCTGGCTCGGTGGTGCGTGGGGGCGGTTTGCGCTGACGTGGCAGGGGCCGCGGGCAGGCAGGTGGGGCTGGCACTTGTGTCAGGGCTGGCGGTGGGCAGGCAGGGCCAGTGCTGTGCTGTGTGTGTATATACACCTGTTGGGAGCAGCAGGAGCCCAGGGTGCTCCTCAGCCCACCATGGCCCTTGAGGGAGAAGCCCCCATGTCCTTGATGTACTCAGTGCCCCCATCAGAGATGTGTTCCCTGACACCTTCCCAGAGGTAGCACCTACCCCTGTCAGAGTTGCTTTCTGCTGTGTTTCTGTAACAGAGACCTCTAATCACATGTGCTGTGCAGGAATGGCCCCCCCACTGAGGCAGCTCCCAGAGCTGTGGCCTTCCTACCCTTGCTGGCAGCCCGGGGAGGGCACCTGGCATGTCCAGGTGCTAAGCTGTCAGACCCCTCTGACCCTCCCACAGGTCCTGAGAGATGGAGTGGGCAAGGGGGCTGCACCTCACACCCCGGGCAGGATCTGCTTCACATGGTTCTCACCTTGATGCTCAGATCCTGCTGAGACCCATTGCAACTCAAATCCATATTGCAGCCTTTTCTTCCCTGCTTTTCATCTTGAAAGACGTAACATAATCAAGATTATCAGAAAGCATTCGCAGCTTTTGCCCTGCTTTTGGTTTTGGAAGCAGTGACCTTTTAACAAGGGTTTTGAACACAATGGGAGGATGGTAAATGGGGTCTGCGCATGAGGTTCATGGTGGTGTCCTCATTGCTGGCAGGACCTCTGTTCAAGCACTGTGCCTGGTCTGGGGCACAACATTTATGTAGGTACAGACCAAAAACCACAGAGAAAATGATCTGGGAAGATGACCACCTTGTACATGTGGTGGGGAGAAAAAAGCTGATGGGAGCCTGAGGAGCTGATGAGAGTATGAGTCTTGGAATGTGTAAAAGGTAATATCCCAGTTGTAGGTAAATTCCCCTTTTCTGTTCTTGAGTGGGACAAACAGCAACAGGTAAAGGATCGAGGTCTGGCAGTAGGAAATGTTTCTAAGAGGGCAGGGAAGATCACTTGGGGAGCTGCTTTTGCATGGAGTTCTTGAAAGGACTTAACAAGCCTGTTGCTCCTGGAGGGCAGGTAAAGATGATCCTGCTGGGGTGTAGGGCATCAAGTGACTCCGAGAGCCTCTCCCAGGGCTACTGTTGTTTCTTTAGAAAGTGCTGAGTTTCTGTCTCACTTGGGGTCCTCCTCTGTGTCTGGACACAGCATATTTGTGCTTTCTTGGAGAGAAAAAGGCAACCGTGCTGCACTTCCATGGGATGTGCTGTGAGGCCAAACACCAGCCATCCTGGCTGCTGGGAAGCTGTTCCTCACTGTCCTCGTGGGCAGGATCTGCAGGCAATGCTGGGGCAGTGTGCTGGCAGCTGGCCCTGTCTCCTGTGTGCGGATCTCCAGACAGCCTGCATCCTTCAGAGGCACTCCTGCAGGAGCAGCTCAGAGGCTCCTACCTCCATGGCTTCTCCGTCTTGGATCACTGTGAGACATCTGACATCATGCTGCCAGCCTGACACCACCCACTCAAGACCTGTTGTTTTCCTGGGCTTTTTATTCCAGCAACCCCACGGAGACCAAAGGATCCCATCCCTGTCCTCTCTCTTCATGCATAGGACTGAAGGTTTCCTCCTCTTCCCTGGCCCGCCCCTCCTCACAGACTCATGATCTGGTGAGATGCTTTGAAACCCCTCAAGAATTGGCCTTGCCATCCCTGATTGATTCCTTGCTCTCAGGACTCCGAGAGCTGTCTGATGGCAGAGGTGGGTCCAGCCTGTCCTCTTCCAGAGGACCATTCTCTGCAGTGATGCTGTTGAGCATTTGTAGATCTGAGGATCTGCAGATCTCTTCAGATCTGATTTTCACATGGTGAGGGCTGTGTTTTTATCCCAGCCTGCTCTGCCTGCAGACCCTTTGGCAAAGTAATGCATGTTCCCGAGCAGCAGTGAGTTTGGACCAAGAGTGTGTCAAGGTGGGGACTTTACCATTTCCCTGACCATCTGTTTATGTGGTTGATCTCCTTGGCAGAAGGAGAACCTGTTTCAAATTTGCCTGGTTCTTCCAGACAGGCAGGCAGGTTTTTTGTCCTCTCTGCCAGAAAGTACCTTCTTTTAACTCAGGAGAAGCTCTTACCTCATGATACCTGCACATCAGTCCTCTGTCACCAGCTCACAGGGAGCCACCTCTGCGTGTGACAGGACTCCTGCTGACTTTATCTTTGGGCTTGGTGAGACTGCCCAGTTGGTGCAGCTGATCCTTTTGCCACAGTGTTAATTGTCAACCCACTCTTGACCATGGCTGTCTAATCACAAGAGCATGCTGGCTTAAAACAAATGTCTTACACGTGCCAAAGACAAACAAAGTTATCGCACTACTTGAAGCTAAGGATAAAATAAGCAGCCTGCCATAAGACTGTGTGGAACAGTGCCAGCATCCTTTGCGATGAGATTGTCCTCAGCTGCTCCCTTCCCGCCTCTGCCGTGTGCTGGGATTGGTGCGGAGCATCACTGCTGCAGTGCCTGAGGGGAGCATCCCACCTGGAGGGCTGTGGGGCTCAGTTCCACCCGTGCAGCCAGAGCACCAGTGCCCAGAACCACACAGCCCGTGGTGGCTGGGGCTTGTGCCCAGTCTGCATTGGCAAAACCAGGCAGGTTCTGGTGTTTGGGAGCTCTCATCCTCTCCCTGGCCAGCAGGTACCACTTATGTGTGTCCTCCTGGTTGCAGGTAGGATTTTGGTGCTCTCCAGCCTGCCTTCCCACTAAGTTTGCAGGCGCATCAGCTCTGCCCTAGCAGGCCTTCCTCGCTTGTACAGACCTTTGGAGCAGTTCGGTGACTTCCCCTGACAGATCCCTGGGGCAGGCTGGATGAGCGGGGCCTCACCAGGCAGAAGATGCACAACTGACCTTCTGTGATGGCAGGCAATGCCTGGCCAGGCACAGCCAGCGTCATCCCCCACCTCCCTCCCTTCCTGGGCTGGTCCAGGCTTCATGCGTCAGTCCTTGAACTCTCCACCAAAGCTGCTCCAGCCAGCCTCAGAGAGCCCCGTGGAGGACATGGGTTCAGCATGCCCTTGCTGAGGCTGACTGCTCCTGCCTGGCCAACATTACGTGCCCTTCTCAAAGCAGGAGGCTCTGCAGTGCCAGGTGTGTGATGTGGGAAGAGGTTGGTCGTACCGGACACAATGGCTTGATCTGTGTTCTGGAGAGCTGCAGGAACTGGTGGTGGAGCCCCCCCATCCCCTGTCCACGGGGTTTGGTGTCCCTTCCATGCCTGTCTGCCTATGAAGAGATGGGCACAGAAGAGCCTGCTCTGAAGACCTGTCTGAGGATCTCCCAGCTGCTGTGGACAAGAACCCAAAATTCTCTCTGTGCCAGCCTGCAGCAGAGTTCTTGTTGGAGAGCCAATGCCTATCTCTGCAGTGGCTGCTCATGCAGAGGATGTGGGGGGGACTTTGAAAAGATTTAAAGACCTCTCCCCATCCCAGAAGATGTGAGCAGAGCTGCTTTGGCAGGAGAGAGGGCAGATGGGCTGGCAGTAGGAGGTCCCAGAGTTGGAGCAGGCTTCCTGGTGCTAGGAAAGAGGACCTACCTGGTTCTGCTTTCTTATGGGAGGAGCTCCACAGGCCCCATCTTGTGGGGGTAAAAAGCATCTCTCTTTACAACAGACGTGTATATGTGCCCAGGTCTGCCCTGGGCTTGCACTCTGTGCAAAGTGTCCTATGGGAAGGAGCCCTCCCAATAGTGGCATGCTTTTCCCCACGGCACTGACGGAGTGAGGAGCAGGTGCTGCAGTGAGTCTGCAGGAGAGCCTGGGGGGCTGTGCCTGTGGCAGGTCTGCTTTGGCTGGGAGAAGCACACTGCAGGTAGGTGGCAACCTGAGCACATGGGAAGACTCTTGTGCCAAATGGAACACTCACAGCATGCAGGACTTGGGTTAAAACCAGCCCCATGGATGGGCAGGGTAGAGGAACCTGCAGCTGGGTGGTATCACGGGAGCCAGCTGCCCTGGAGCAGCATGATACTGAGGTAGAGGCTTGTGGTCCCTGCTCTGAAGTCCACAGAAGGGCCCCAGCAGGGGTAGTCTCCATGGCTAAAACTACACCATCTCTTGCACAAGCAAGTGTTTGTCCTGTATGAGGGCAGCTGGACAGCAGCAACCTCAATGAGTGGATGTGTTTCTAAACCATTGCCCAGCCAGTATCTCGCCTTCTGATGTTGGTGCCAGCACTTCAGGAGGGACGGTGCACAGCCTGTATATACACACACAGGTATAACATGGCCCCTGATTGCCCCAGGGAGCTCTGGCAGGGAAGCAGTTCCCTGTGATTGTGCCTTCTCTGCCTGGTACAGCGATGCCTTCGGTGCCCAAACCTGAGTCCTCTCTTGCAGTACGTGATACAAAAGGTCAGAAAGGAGATGAGGTCACCCTCAAACCTGCTCCTCAGCTTCTTGGTTTCCAGCATTTTAACTGGGCAGATGGCTGTGGACTTTCCCTGTAGAAGAAGGGGTGGGAAATAAGTGTGTTTTGCGCGAAGTAGAGACCACAGGGGCAGATGACTGTGTTCTGCTGGCTGAAAGCTCTCCCTGCTTTCATCCCTGGGAGCAGGACTGGAGGGTGGCAGTGGCCTCGCACACAGCTCAGCTGCCTGCCCTGGTGTCCTGCTCTCTGAGCTCCAGGCACAGAGCAGGGCTGCTCCAGTGCTGTGGCTGCTGTCCCTGGTCTTGCAGTGACAGCAGGGCAGGAGGCATGGATGCCATGCCCAGCGTTTTCTTGCAGCAGAGGGTATGGTGGTCAGGGCATGCATGTGGCTGCCTGATATAGCAGGGCTCACTGAGGCAGGTTGGAAACCCTTCCCATGGAGTGGAAGGTGCAGACTGAAACATTTCCACCCAGTAACTGCTCAGTGCCAGCACCAGGGGCACCAAGTCACTGCACAAGGTGCCACAGCTCAGGGTGTCTCCAGCAGCAGTGCCTGACCCCCACAGAGGCTGGTGGAATCACTGTGTGACTTTAACAAAAACAAAGCCTTCCTGATCTCAGACTTGCTGCTCAGGAACTGCCAAGGAACATTGGCATCTCACTGTCGTCTGGGGCTACTGCTTGAACCAGTTGCTGTGACCCCCAGGGATGCCAGCATCTTCAAGAGGAGAGGAGCAAACCACGCAGGTGGCTGGTCTGCTCTGGTGGGACAGGAGCCCTCTGTGTCCGAGTGTTTGCGTGGACACCACTGTGGCACCTTTCCTCAGGTCCTGGGCAAGCTGCCTGGGTGTTTGAATGACATTCTCTTGGGGGGGAAGGGGTGGGTAAAGTGATGGTTTCCTGCTGTAGTGTGTGAATCTGCTGTTTGCTGTGGGTGTGCCCAGGTAAGTGTGTGTCCAGGCAGAGGCTGGCTGGGGCACTGGGTTCCTCGGAGGCTTCCTGGGTGCCTCTACAGCACTGGGTTCATGCTACCTGTCTGTGTGCCTTGCAGGCTCTGAAAAGGAAGCCAGACCTCTTCCTGTGTAGCAACCTGGATGTCAAAGCAGTGTTTCAGTGTGGTGAGTACCATGAGCATGGACATGTGCTCCAAATCACTCTGAGGAGAAGCCAGCCTGCTGGTCCTGTGCAGCTGGGTACAAACCAACCCAGGGCTGGGGACTGCAGGGTTGATTTGGAACGGTGAGGGAGTTTTTTTGGCTGCTAACCTGAGTGATTTTTGCCTGCAGGTGTCCTTTCACTCAAGTTTCCCGAGGCCCCAACAGTCAAAGCATCCTGTGGCTTTTTTGTGAGTATCGTGGCATTGTGCAGCCCCCTCTGAGAGCTGGGAGGGCAGGAGTGGGGCTGAGGTTTGGGCAGAGGTGCTGCAGTGTGGTGCTTGTGCTGGCACTGAGCAGGCCTGGGCTCTGTGTTGCAGACGGAGCTGCTGCCCCGCTGTGGAGAGATCGCCCCTGTGGGACAGGTCGTGCATGAGAACGGCAAAGTGCTGCTGCAGGCAGTGCTGGAGGTGAGAGACACGGGGACCACAGACTCCCCGGGCAGCTTTGGGCTTCATTCCTGAGCAGCACCTGCTGAGCCAGGGGCAGAGAGCCCAGCAGCATCTGGGTGGGAGCAGGGAGGGTGACACCGGGGGCTCAGCATGTTCTGTTTGCTCTGGGGCAGGGCATTGGTGGCCAGGCTTCCCGCAGCCTCATGGATCACTTCGCAGAAATCCTCTTTGCCTTGAACAAGCACTGCTTCAGCCTCCTGAGCGTCTGGATCAAGGAGGCCATGCAGCAGGATGGCTTTCCCTCGGCCCGTGTCACTCCAGAGCAGAAGGAAAACTTCAGCCAGCAGATCCTCAGGTTCGTGTGCCACTTGCCCCAGTGGCTGTGGCCCACATATGGTAGGAACGACCCCCCTGCATGGCCTGGTGCATCCCTCCTGCTTCATGTTTGTCCCCCTCCCTCTGTCTTAGCAGAGAGCGTGTGAACAAGCGGCGAGTGAAGGAGATGGTGAAGGAGTTCACCTTGTTGTGCCGAGGGCTGCACGGTACGGAGTACACAGCAGACTACTGAGCACCTGGCCAGGACCGCGGACAATTTGCCTGGACCAGCTCTTCCCCACAAGGAAGCCCCCCCACCCCCTGCCCTGCTGCAGTACGGCTCATAGAATAACCCTCCACCTAGAATTAACCCACTCGGGACGCTCCTCAGCTAGATTTGGTGGCCGCATCTCGGTGTCAGCATCTTTGTTTCCCCCAGCATGCTCCCTCCTCGCAGGGGACAGGAGTGCCGGCTGCAGGAGGTGGTGGCGGGGCAGGGGAAGCCTGGGCAGGACTGCCCCACCCCCGGGCTACCAGCCCTTCCCCAGCCCGTGCCCGTGGCGGGGAGGCTGCCCCGTGCCTGCAGCAGTGGCTGGCTGGGCAGGGGGGACGTGCCCCCTGCTTGTTTGTACGTGTGGTTGGGAGGGGGGAGGCCCTGCACCTAATTATATTAAGAATATTTCTATGTTGTGGCTGTCGTTATTGCAGTGCCCAGACTTTGCGTGCCCCTTGACTCTGGGGAAGAGCCCAGTAGAGGGGGTTAAATCAAGGTTGAGATGCCTCAACACCTCCCTGGCTTTCGGGAGGGATGGCAAAAAACAGTCTGTCCTGCTTGCCATGCTCTCCTGCCTGCCATGGAGCAGAAACAGTCCTGCCCCACATGAGAGGGGGGACTACACCCCTTCCAAATGTAGGATCCTCCCCCCAGCAGAGGATGTGTGTGCCCTATTCCCTGTTCATCACAGCAGGGGAGGGGCTTGCTCATGCTTGGAGCCCTCCTGCCCTTGCCTTAGTGCCCCAGCCCAGCCTGTGCTTTCATTGCTGGGGGTCCCAGTTCTGGTTTTCTGTTCTCTCAGGCTGGTTTTAGCCTGTACACAGAGCTGTGCTCCCCAAGGGGGCACCACAATCTGTTTTATCACTCTGGGACAGCTAGTATCACCCATTTGTGCTCCTCAGGCCGTGTTTTATTTTAAAGAAGGGTTCACTCACAAGTCCTCTTCAGTTCAACTTCAGTCAGCAGCAGCAGCCCACAAAGGCCTAAAGTCCCAGCACTGTCAGCTCTTGCAAAGCTGTGACCTTTCCATGTAGAGCCAAAGCTGCCCTGGACCAGGGATCCCCTTGGAGGCCAGGTCTGGGCCAGATATCTGGCTCTGCTGTTGCCCTGGGCCATGAGCCTCAGGGTGACACAGGCATTCCCAAGTACATGTACAACTCCTGCTCTCCTGCTGCAGTACTACTGACCCAAGGCTGCATCCAAGCACAGGGGTAGCTGGCAGCAGGTCCAGGCCCCTGTGGGTCTAACACCCAGGGGCAGGCAATGCCCAGGGCCCTGCTCCTGGCTTAGTGCTGATGGTGCTGCCAGATCAGGGTTGCTCACACCCTTCGTCCTCGTAGGCAATGGCAATCCCTCGCCGGCCCTGCACAGCCTTGGAGACGGGCGTCTGTCCCAGCTGCTGCTCCAGGCCCCGCCAGCTGCGGGACTCCAGGAAGGAGGCTGGGAGAAGAGAGAAAGGGAATTGTTACTGGGAGCAGGGATGCGGCGCTGCCCCTGCACCAGGGCTCGGCCCCACCACAAAACCAACACAAACCAGCAGGGCTGATCTCCGTGAGGGCCCGAGTCTGGTCCCTGCAGGCCAGGGTGGTGCTGGGGGGCAGCTGGGAGGCCGGGGGGTCGCAGAGGTGGGCAGCTCTCATCTCTCCCGTGATCAGCGAGACGTCAGGAATGGCCTCTGCTGCGGGGATGGCCGGTGGGAGCTCCATGTGCGCACAGGCACCTGCCAGAAAACAGCAATATTAGCCTGGTGGTATGTCTATCCTGGAGCTCGCCCTACAGGCATGGCAGCCAGGCAGGATGCACTCTGGAGGGCACTGGGCAGCTGGTCTGTAGCTGATACCCGGCAGCAGGTCTCGGAAGTCTGTGAGGTAGCTCCCTGTCCACTCTCTGGCTGGGTTACAGGCCAGCTCCAGCTCGTAGGGGGTCACAACAGGCCGGTAGAAGTCACTGGAGTCCAGGAGGGAGTTCTGAGCGCAGGCCACCAGGACAAAGATGTCCACCTCCGGGAAGTTGGCCAGCTTGGCAGGGTTGGGTTTCCCCACGGCCAGGGTGTAGCTGCGTTTCCCGGCACGGCGCAGCAGCTCCCGGAGACGCTGCAGCAGGGCCAGGTACCCCACCACGCCCAGGGTGCCCACCAGGATCCCCACCACACGTGCGTCCCGCGCCCGCTCCACCAGGTACAGGCGGCGCATCAGCGCCCGGTTCACATTGAGGGTCTCGTGGCGGCCGCAGCCCGTGGTGGGGTCGAAGGAGCTGAAGGGGCAGCGGTTCCAGGTCAGCATGAAGTTGGTGAGGGCCAGGCCCTCGGCCCCCACGTAGAACATGGCGTAGTCCTGCAGCCCCCCTGGAGCCTCCACCAGGAACCGGCGGCCAAACCTCCGCTCCTCCCCAGGCAGCGCAGGGGCAGGAGGGTCCCCACACTCCAGCCTGGAGAAGGTGATGTTGGGATACTCGGGGCACAACTGCTGCTCCAGCTCACCTGAAGGGAGAGAGGAGTGAGAACTAAACACGGCCACAAGTCCCGAGCCGCAGAAGGTGGGACAGAGCAGGGGAAAGGAAAGGACAGAAATCAAGGCTGCCAGTGTCTGTGGAATGCCTGCCTGCAGAGCTCGGAGCTGTGCCAGAGCGCCCCTCCCTGCCCCGGGGCACTCACCCATCGCATGGGCATAGACCACGTCGCTCAGCACCACCACGCGGCTCTGCCGCTCGGGGTAGAGCTCCCGGAACGCCTCTGCACAGCGCCCGACGTCCAGCGGCTGCTGCCCAAAGATGTGCAGCACCGGCAGCTTTCCGCAGGGGCTGAGACAGGCCGGGCCGTAGTGCAGCACCGCCTCGGCACCCGCGTGCTCCGCGGCCACTTCGTCCACGCAGCAGCTGCGGGGACAAGCCGGTATCAGACGGGCTCTGCGGCACCCGGAGCTCTCTCTCCATCCTCTCTGGCACCGCCCCGGGACACCCCCCGCGGCTCCCACCGACCTGCCGTACGTGGTGTCTCCCAGTACGAACATCTCGGCCCCGGTTGCCGCCTCCATCCGGGCCGCCACCGCTGCCGCGTCCGCCAGGAGCTCGTCGGGGAACTGGAGGGCGACCTAAAGGGGGTACAGGGGGTGAGGGACCGGAGAGGAGGCACCCGGGAAGGGGCGGCGCGCGGCTCCTAGTCTCGCTCCACCCCCACCTTGCAGAACCCGCCGTCCCGCACGAAGGCGGTGGCCCGGCCCATCTCGTAGAAGCCGTCGAGGTCGCCCCGCGGTGCCGCCGCCACCGGCCGCAGCTCCCGCCGCAGCGCAGCCTCCCCGTCACTGCTGAAGGCGGCGGCCATGGCGGCACGCGGCGCCCAGCGCCCGCTTCCGGGATGCGACGCGGCACCGGCCAATGGGAGCGCGGCACCGCGCTCTGAAACCCCGCCCCGGGGGAGGGAGCCAGTGGGAAGAGGCACTGCTCCCGGTGTCTTATGGTCTGTGTAGTTTTGCCGCGTCTGCCGGACCAGGCAGCCAATGAGCGGGCGGGGTGGTGCCGGTGCCGTCACGCCGGTTCCGCGCGGCGCTGCGGTTCCGGTCACGTGCCCCGGCGCCAGGTGACCCGGCCCGCCCGCTCCGGTCCGCCAGCTCTGCCTGGTGCCGCCGCCGCCGCCGCCATGACCGGGCTCGCCCTGCTCTACTCGGGGCTCGGCCTCGCCTTCTGGACCACCCTGCTGGGCGTCGGTCAGCGCCGGGCCGCGGGGGGGGCGCGGGGCCACGCTGGGCCGTGCGGCGGGAGGGGGCTGCGGGTCGTGGCTGTGCCCGCGCTGGCCGCGGCCTTGCCAGGGAGGGGCTGGTGGGGGGAGTTGGTGCGGCGTGAAAAAGGAAGTGGGAGATCGAGAGGTTTTCAGACCCCCGGTCGCTGAGCTGCTCCCCGTGGCGCCGGGAGCGAGGGTGGGGGGCTGCCCAGCCTGGGCACCGCCTGAGCTGCTCCCTCGGAGGGCTCGGACCCCGGCAGTGCCGCGCCACTCGCAGTCGCTGTTGGATGTGCGGCGTCCAGCGCTCTGAGCCTGACTGGCTCGGACAGCTGATTCGTTTCGCTGCGTGTGCGAGAGCAGAAAGGTGCTGGGGTTGTGTCTCGGTTTGGCAGATGAGGGGAGGTGAAGGCAGGAGCCTGGCTCTTCAGACCGTGGCAGTTGCTGTCTCCTTGGTGGAGAGACCGCCTTGCTTTGCCCAGCTGTGGCAACGTTAGAGAACGTGTGAGTTTGTCTGGGTGATTGTGGAGTTGGTGCGTGGCCGTGTTGCAGCTCGTGGCAGCCCGGCTGTTGATGGCATTGGGCTCAGCAGCACTGAGGGTGGATTTAATGGCTTAGGGCTAGCAGGTAGATTTTGTGCTGGGACTGCTGGTTATCTCCTTTTTCAGCACAGACCAAAGCGATCACAAGCCGGGCAGAGGCTGGGGAGACCTTGGCTCCTGCCTCAGTGTTCAGGTGAGGGGAGAGAAAAAGTCAGAAGCAAAGGGTGTCTCACTCCCTCGTGTTTCTAGGGTCTGGTGAATCCAGTGTGGGCCCAGGGCTGCCTCACTGGGCTCTCTGAGTCATGTGGCTCACACCAGTGTAGATGCACACTGTGACCATGAGACTGTCGGAAAATCTCCCAAGCTGAGCCCAGATGCTCTTAACTTCCCCTGCCCTGTTGCAGTTCCTTTTTGAGGAAGACGTGAGCAGGAAACAGTCTTGCTTCTTGCAGTGTTGCATTAGTGCCTCCTTGTGCTTTCTGTCTTTGTCCTAAGTCCTGATTTGATCCTCCAGTCCTGCTGCCCTCTCCTTTCTGTCCTTCTGGCTGCAGAGCTGGAAGCCAGAGTTCACAGGAAAGTGTCCTTCGCCCTGTTTCTTTTACATACAGATTTAAGGCTACACCTGCTCTCAGAGAGACTAAAGGTGTACTGAGGATCTGCCCTGAG
This sequence comes from Pipra filicauda, assembly GCF_003945595.2. NCBI lineage: Eukaryota > Metazoa > Chordata > Aves > Passeriformes > Pipridae > Pipra > Pipra filicauda. The sequence continues at coordinate 3,649,260 of NW_024104498.1, forward strand.
CTGGTTGTAGCCCTTCTTTACTGCTTCTTGGGAGTGGAGGCAGCTGGGGCTGGCTGGGTTCAGTTCTTTGCCAGCCAAGCAGCAAAGCCAAAACACAAGTCACAGGCTGTGTCACTGTAGGAATCATCCCTGAAGGTTGCCAGGGCTGGGCTATGCCCTCCCTCTGTCCTCCCTGGCCATGGTGGCACCATTCCTCATCCATGTGTGTCGCTGCAGGGGAGGGGGGTACCCCAGTTCTGCAGGCAGAAAGAGTGGACCAGCAGTACTGCCTCCCGTTTTGGGGCTGGCTGGCTTGTCTGGCAGTGCTTGTGTGCTCTGGTGAGTGGGGTGCTGAGCCCTGAGTTGCACATGGAGGGGCTTGGCACACAGGAATGACGGGGACATCCCTGCTGCGAGGGTCTCCCTGCACTGCAGCGCCAAAGCCTCCCATGTGTTCATGTGGCTGGCTCCATACAGGGTCCTGGTGCAGCCATCACTGCCCTGCCATCCACATCTCCCAGTGGGATGAGTTGTCCTGCAGGTCTTGGCTATGTGCAGGATAGGGCTCCTCCAACCTGGGTCCTGCCCTTCACATTTCTGCTGGGCATGTTGCAATCACCCCCTGCCTCCAGGCTGCAGCTCTGGGGTTGAAGGGAGCAGTGGGACACGTGCCGTGACCTCTTTGCTGCATTCAGGCATTCCAGGAGTCTCCCATTTCCCCTTTTCCCGGCCGTACGAAGGATCAGTGTCACACAGACACTGGCTCCAGGCAGATATGGCAGAGCCGTCCCTTCACCCTCTGTATCTGGTGTGGAGCAGACGCTGCCTGCACTTATCTGTTCCTTAGGGCCAGGTCACCCTCTCCTTTCCAGCAAAGAGCAGGTGTCTCTCCTGTTCTGCAGCCGTGTTTCCCACTCAGGAGCTCAGAGCAAGGCAGGGTTTGTGGGTGGGTTTCGCACCTCTGCGTGGGCCTGGGCTGCACAGGGATGACTCTCAGCTGCAGTTCCATGTGGGAGAAGAGCACTCCGGGTACAGTGCTCCCTGCTTTCCCGGGAAGGAAGGGCTTTTCTGGGTTTCTCAGGGGTGCGCTTTGGTGTCTCCTGCCTGTGTTGGTGTACAAATTTATCTGAAAATCACTAACCCTGGGGGAAATGCAGAGGACAGGAGTCATGTCTTGAACCCACACCCTTGGAAAGGAGGTGCTGGGGGCAGCTGGAGCTTCTGGTGTTGACGGGCTCCTGGGGAGCAGCACAGCCCCTGGTGTGATGATGGTGGAGCAGCACGTGATGGTCAGTCAGGGCACAGCCTCCTCTTGCCTCTCCTGTGACAGGGAAGAGCTCACAGCTGGTCCCCCATACCCTGGCTCTCCAGCAGAGCTGAGCCGTTGGGTGATGTGGGTGGAGACCTTGCTGGGACACCAGGATATGGATTGCCCTGGAGACCCTGCAGCCCAGCATGGTGTATGGGAGCTCAGCAGGGCGAGGGAATAGGAAATGGGTGTGACAACCACCGCAATCATCTTCTGGGCAAGACGGGGATGGGATCTGGGAGTATCACAGGACTGGGCTGCCTGTCCTATGCTGATGCAGAAGTGCTGGGATAACAGGGGACTTGCCTCACAGCTCTGCATGCCAGTCTTCCCAGTAATCCTTCTGCATGCTGTGCTGTGCTCCTGGGCCTCTGCCCCAGGGCTTTGTAGGTCAGGGAGGAAGCAGCAGCACCAGGTGCCTCTCTGAAGGTTTCCATGTTGTTTTTGCTTTCCAGGGATCTGCTACACAATATTTGACCTGGGCTTCCGCTTTGATGTGGCCTGGTGAGTTCCCTGTAAATACGGGCATCCTCGGGGCTGTGTGAGAAGTGGGTGGTGCTGGCAGTGCCTCCAGGGGAACAGTGAGCGATGGACAGCTCATCACAGGAGCTACAGTGAGCGGGACCTCTGGAGGTGGGATAAATGCAGCCCATGTGTTCATGTGGCTGGCTCCATACAGGGTCCTGGTACAGCCATCACTGTCCTGCCCTCCACATCTCCCAGCCCAGGCCTCCACTTCACAGTGAGGGTTTGGGAGGAAGATTTTGATCCATGCAGATGAGGCTCCTGTGTTGCTGGCTGGTAGAGGCTCTCGTGTCCCAGTGTCTGGGTGCCCAGCCCATCTTGGGCTGTATAATTTGGTGGAGGGGTGTCTGTTTTGGAGCTGTGTGGCATGACTATGGGGGCTCAGCTTGTGTGCTAACTCAGGACACTTCTTCCTCTCCAGGTTTCTGACGGAGACCTCACCCTTCATGTGGTCCAACCTGGGCATTGGCTTGGCCATCTCCCTGTCTGTGGTGGGAGCTGCCTGGTGAGTGGAACTGGTTCTTTAGCATTCTCCTGCTGTCCCACCTCAGTAGCTGTGTCTGCACTGCAGTTTTCCCACAGCAGAGCAGGGGTAGGACAATGTGCACATGTAGGGCTGTGGGTCACCACAGCAGAGGGGCTGGACTGGTGGGCCCCTGGGGAGTCTGGGCAGACGATCTTGCAGGCAGCAATGGCAGTGGAAAGACAGGAAACTCTCTGGAAGCTGTACCCCTGCCCAGGCTGTCCTGTGGTGGCTCCGTGCCCCAGCAGTTCTGCTGGTGTAGGTGATGGAGCTTGGGACCTCTTGTACCCTGGGGGTGGCTAGGCCAGCTCCGCAGTGTCCCCCAGCTGCATGCCCAATTCTTTTTGGAGGATCCTGGTTTCCCTGTAGAATTTCTCTGTGAGTGCCAGACTCCACCAACCGCCCTTGTCTGCCACAGGGGGATTTACATCACAGGCTCCAGCATCATTGGTGGTGGAGTCAAAGCCCCTCGGATCAAAACGAAGAACCTGGTCAGGTAAGCACAGACCTGGGGTTAGTGCTCGTGCTGCACCTGAGTGGGGCGGGTCCCAAGCCAGTGCAGAGGCTTCTGTCCAATGTCTGCTGGGTGCTGCTGGCAGACATTCCTTGCTGAGCTGCTGATGCTGTTTGCTTTCAAAACAAAGAGCCCTAAAGGAGCCAGAGTGCTGCTTTGAAGAGTCACTGTGTGATATCACACAGTGAATGAGCCCAGTGTGTTCAAAACAAACACCCTGAGATCACACTTCCCAACCAGACAAGGGTTCTCCTTGCACAACCCTTCCCCAAGGAGCAGAAAGGGACTGGCAGAGGGCAGGGCTCCCTGGGTCTGCTTCCCACAGGGCATTCCCAGCTTACTCAGGTGCCATAGCACATCCTGTTTGTGTTTGGCAGCTCCCCCTTGTTTGAGAGGAAAGTAGTGGGTAGGCTGGACTGCCTTTCTGCTTTCCCATATGGCTGTGAAGGAGTCTGGTTGCTGGCTGGCTGGGCATGAAATGCCATAGGCTGCTTGGGGTGGGGTCTTTCCCCTGGGACACTGTGCTCAGGCTTTGCCTTTCTCCCACAGTATCATTTTCTGCGAGGCTGTGGCCATCTACGGGATCATCATGGCAATTGTCATCAGTAACATGGCTGAGGTATGGGAGCACCTGGGCTGCCCTGCCAGCCCTGTGCCAGCCTCGGGGCCGTGGTGGGGATGGGCAACTGGTCATGGGCAAAGGTTGTGAGTGGTGGCCCTGTGGGGACTTTGGACACTGTTGTGGCTTTGGGAGCCCCTGGAGTGGTGGTGATCCTTGTCCATTCTGAAGAGTGTTGGGGGAGCACATGCAAGGCAGATGTCATGAAGCCAACCAGGGACATAGAGTCAGGGCTGTGGCCAAAATATGGCTACCTCATGTTATACTGGGGACAGGTACCTCTCCCAGAGACCACAGACTTGTCACTAACCCAGGTCCTGTGCTTTCTCTCAGCCTTTCACTGCAGTCATCCCAGAAGAGATTGGAGCCAGAAACTACCATGCAGGTAAGGACTGCTGATGGGACCAGTGATGGGTCCCTGGTGCCATCACTGTGAGCACTGTCTCACCCTGAGCACCACCTTCTGACCGACCTGTGGCCTGCTGCAGGTGTCTGAAGGACATGTGACTCTTCTGCCAAAAGGCAGCTATTTAGTTACTTCTGCACCCTGCTGGGCTGTGCTGCCCAACACTGCACTGCTCCTCCCCTGGGTGGCAGCAGGTTGCTGTCCCTTGCTGGCCTGGCACTGTGGGAGCTGGGGCACACCCTGGAACAGTCCTGCTCCCCAAACAGGAGGACAGTGCTGGGGCTTGGAAGCTCTGGGTCTTCTGTCACCTTGAGGCAGAGCTGCTGCAGCATGCCCTGGGTGCAAGGGAAAGGGGGTTACCCCTTGCTCTTGCAGTGTTCCTCTCTCACAGGTTTCTCCATGTTTGGGGCTGGTCTGACCGTGGGCTTATGCAATCTCTTCTGTGGGGTCTGTGTGGGCATCGTGGGCAGCGGGGCTGCCCTGGCTGATGCCCAGAATGCCAGCCTCTTCGTCAAGATCCTGATTGTGGAGATCTTTGGCAGTGCCATAGGGCTGTTTGGGGTCATCGTTGCTATCCTGCAGGTACGTGTCTCATGAGGCCACCAAGCTTATTGTGAGCATAAGGTGCCTGTCTAGTGCATGCTCTCTGGCTCCAGGGAGGCACACCTGGGCTTCAGCACAATCTTCTGCATTGGGATAGGGAGGCTGCTCACAAGGTATGGGATGGCACAGCTCTCCCCACAGCATACTGTGCCTATTTGCAGCAGCTTGAACCCTTTTGATGGCCCCTCTGAGCAATTGTCACCGAGGGCGTCACCTTGGGTGCACCTTGTGTGAAGCTCGTGTCTTACCAGTGGGGCTGATAAGCTGTTTGCAGCTTCTGAACGGTCCTGGGGTGCTTGGGTGGGACCGGGGTGCTGGGCTAGGGTTTGTGGGCCACAGCCTAACCTCTCCTCTTTCTTTCCAGACATCTAAAGTAAAAATGGGCAACTGAGCCCTGTCGAACCCAGTGTGTTCCAGCCCGCCCCAAGAGGTTCTGTATATACTTATTTAATGTTTCTATACGTGATTGGGGCGGGAGGTGCCTGGCGGCAGGAGCAGGAGCCTGACTGCGTAGAGCCCCGTCCCGCAGATCCATCGGCCCCTCGGAAAAAAGCAAATTTCTCTGTGTGAATCCTGCTCTCAGCAGCCTGGCCCAGCCTGTGGGGCCCTGCTGCTGCCCGTCCCCGGTGTGTTTAGAATCGACCACCAGTGCAATTCTGTGTCAGTGAAATAAATATGGTTCTCGTCCAAGGATGCAGCTCTTCCTCTGCCCTGTGCATGCTGGGGAGGCTTGCAGAAGCAAGTGCTGGTTTGGGCTGCCCCCTGTGCTCAGAGGTTCCTCTCTGTGTCTCTGGCAAAATCCCTGTCTTGCTGCAGGAGCCTGGTGGTGTCCTCCCTGTGTGGGGTTAATCCTGCTGCCTGCTCACCCTGCAAGAGCCGTCCTGTCTGGGCTGTGGGAACATGGAGCTGTTCCTTGCTGCCTGGAGCAGGTATGAGGCTGTTGGAGCAGGCAGCACCGCGTTGCCTCTGCAGGCTCCTAGCAGCCCCATGTGAGATGTGTTGGAGGCACAAACACAAGGTGCTTTGGGCCTTTTAGCTTCCATCCAGGTAGTTTAGCACAAGTGGGGTGTACATGGTGTCTGTAGCCCCACTGTGCAGCTGGGAGCTCCTGAAGGGCAGAGGAGCAAATCTTTTGTGCCTTCAAAGTCTGTTCTCCTGTGTGACTGTTGGCTGGGTGCTGGGGCTCTTCAATCTGCAGTGCCCTTCATCCCAGGGGGCCCTGGCAGAGGTCCTGGGGTGGGGACACTTTGTGCTGGCTCTGTTCCCTCTCCCTGGCTGTGGTGAATACAGCCTGAGGAAGCCAGCTGTGGACAGCTGGACCTGTAGCTTGTCTGCTGCTTGGGGGAAGGGACTAAAAAGGTCCTTCTGCTTCTGCTCTGCAGAGAGCCTGCAGCTGATGCTTCTGCAGTCTCCTGTACCCAGCACAAGGCCCTCATCCTGCTCTGCTACCAGTACACCTTTGTAGGGAAAGCATTGATCTCCCAGTGCTGTGTTGAAGCAGATGCACTCCTGGAGCTGCCCATCTCTCTTCCCACGTGGGTGCAACAGTGTGGCTGCTGGAGCCTGCTGATTCTTGCCCTTGGACTTGGGCAGCTGCCTCTGCGTGGCTCCTCTGACATCTGCTGGTCTCCTGTCTGCTCCACATTGTCCCATACGTTTTGGGAACAGCAGTGTATTTCAGCTCTGCATGCATGGTGATTGCTGGAGCAAACCAAGCCATTGCCCCTGCTAGCTGTGCTGGCTGTCCCCTGTGGCTGGAGGCTGTCACAGAAGCAATGTGTGCCCTGTGTAGTGGCAGGACGCAAACTGGGCCCTGCCTTGTTGAAAGAAAGGGTGTCAGGTGTGGGCAAAGTTTTGCCTGTCCTACATGGGGGCTGTACCCCATTGCTGCTGCTGCAGGCCAGAGACATCTGAAGCCCCTGGGAGCTGCAGGGCTGTCTCATCAGACCCATGCCAAGCTCAGAAAGGAGATGCCTGGGCTTGGAGAGCCTGTGCTGGTTGGTAGAGAAGGTGCTTTATGGGTTAATCATCTTCCTGGCTAACAGCCATCTTGGAAGGCTCACCCATTTGTCTTTCAGGGGTGGCCCTTGCCCTGCCCTGCCCTGCCATGATAGAAATCCATCTGCTGTCAAAAATGTCCCTCTCTGAGGTGCTTTTTGGCCCTCCAGATCCAGCCTGTGTGTATCACATCTTTGGCAGGGGAATGGGCTCCAGACTTGCCCACATACCCCTTGTAAGGATACGAGACCCTCCAGGGCTGGTGTCGGGGTGACCCATTGCCCGTCTCTCATAGCCACCAGTGATAAGGTGAGCACACCCCATTGCTTCCTTGTTCTAGCTGTGTGTGGGGGGTTCAAGGACTTGGACTACAACACCTGCTGCTCAAGCACAGAGAAGAAGCTCAAGTGGGGCTCCAGGATCTTGCACCTTGTGTCATTTAGAAGCAGCAGCAGGAGGAGTTGAGAGGTATTTGGATAACCATGTGTTAGTACTGATATGGAAAATGCCGCCTGCCAAGGAGCCAAACCAAGAGCTGGAGACATAAGTTAGACGGCTTTCAGCATGGCTTCTTTGCAGAGGTAGGGTAGGGCTGGGCCCTGCTCTACTCTCAGCTGCAAGGCTGAGGGAGCTGGAAGGAGCATCTGAAAAAAGAGGAAAAGCCCTTGCTTGGGTGAGCCCTTGATTGCCTTGCCCTCGGGGATGGGGCTGCTCTAACTGGGCACAAATGCCGGGGAAGGGGGTGGGGAGGTGGGAAGACGGGAAAGGCTGTGGACAGCACAGAAACTACTCGTGGTGGGCCAAACTTGTGGTGGGACCAGACCTAGATCTTTCAGTGACGCCGTTGTGGGAGGGAGAGTGAAATTCCCAGCGTTTCCTAGCAATGAAACATAGAAAGGGTGGTGTGGGGGGGAAGGAGCCACAAATAGGTTGCAACGGACGCTGAGCCAGCACCAACGGGCAGGAGCGCGGCAGTCGCCGCAGGTGGGTCGGTGGAAGCGCTGCCTCCCGGCACCGCGGAGCAGGGGAGGAAGAAACACCGAGATACCCTGTCCCTGCACCTCGGGGGTGCTCGGAGGGTCCGCGGTGCCGCGCTCGGCTCCAAGGGCTGAGCATCCCGGGGCGGAGCGGGAGGCACCGCGCACCCCAGGGGGTGTCTGCCGCCTCGGGCCCCGCGCCCGTGTGCCCCGGTGCTTGCGGGACTGCCCTCCTCGCCCGGCGGCTCCGGGGCGGGCGGCGGCGGCGGCCCCGCCCGGTGCGGCGGCGGCGGGCGGAGCCGGCGTGCGGGCGCGGCCCCGTCTCCCTGCGGCTCTCGGCGGTGCGGCGGCCCGGCCGGCTGGGCCCCCCGCAGCCCCGGGCATGGGAGCCCGCGGGCCGGCGGCCGGGGCTGGAGGAGGAAGAGGAGGAAGAGGAAGAGAAGGAGGCGGCGGCGGGGGCCGCTGACCGGCGCCGGGGCGGCGCGGCAGCCCCGAGGCCGCGGTGAGTGGAGCGGCGCGGACAGGCCTGGCCGGGCGGGGGAGGCCCGGGATGCGACCCGGGGGATGCGATCCCGACCACTGATGGGTGGCACCGCCCCGGCTCGGGGAAAAAGCCTCATTTTGAGGTTCTCATTTTTTTTAAATAAGTTTTCGCATGTGTCGGGGGAAAATTAAGGGGGCGGGGGGACTGTTAGTTGTGCTGAATGCGGCCCCTCGCCCCGCTTTTGGCCGGGAGGTGGCCACCTTTGCTGGCACCGGGGCCATCGGCTCCCGCCGTGCCTCCCTTCTCCTAGCCCCGGGATGTCTTGTGGGAAGAAGGATGGAGTCCATAGAGATGAGCATCCTCTCCAGAAAGAGCATCACCAGCCCCACGGCATGCACCGCACCAGCGTGAATCCGGCATGAATCCCTGGGGACCAGCTTCCCAGCCCCAGGTTGCTTTTGGCCTCTCACATCCTGCAAAGATGCTGCGGTGGGGGGAGATGACATCATATTTCATAACCCCCTCCTTAGTGGATGTTTCTAAGCCCACTCATGTTCGTGGCGTCCTGTGGCCACCGTTCAATGGAGTGCTTCGCTTTTGTTCCTGTCGAGTATCGCTCCCTGCTTGCCTCATGGACCGCCCTGCCAAAGGGCCCCTAAAACCTGCTCTGATTTTTCCTTATCTCCTCCTCATCTGGTTGTTGAGGCATTGCTGCTCCATATGCTGCGAGGGTTTTTGGGGAAGGTTTCTGGCAGGTGCTGGGGCCAGGTAGGTCCCTACATCAAGGGCTGTGCAGAGTGACAGGGCACCGTGACCAGGAGAAAGTTTGGGTGATAACAGCAAAGCCAGCTTTTCTCCAGAGGGCAACTTTCTAGAAAGGACCTGGATGAGGGGTCGGGCTGCTGACATGTGCCAGGAGACCCCAGGCAATGGGGACGCTGCTCTGTATCCTGTGGAGAGAGGGTGGGCACAGTTGGGGCATTGGGCTCAGAGCATTTTCCAGCACTTCCCTGCCTGCGGTGGGCTCCTGCCAGCACGCTGCTGCCTGACGGGGTCAGCCCTGCGACTGGGAGGGGGCACCCCGGAGCAGAATTGGGCGAAGGATCTTGCTTTTCACCTCAGCTCCTATCCCGCTCCCAGCCAGTGTGGCCATCGCTGCTGGCTCAGTGCCCTGCGGATCCCCAGGGGGCCCCACTGGACAGGGCTGGCAGCTGCCAGTGGCTGGTCCCAGGCTGGTTGCCAGCACCCTTGAGTCCTACCTGCAATTCTGACGGGGGGTCCTGCTGCAGATCCCCAGGCACCGGGGTCCCCCTGGGGCCCTGCAGCGGCACTGGCCTATCCCAAGGTCCCCAGGTCCTTGTGAACCTCTGTGCCTGTCCCTTGTGATTGCCTTGCCCTGTCCTAGCAGCTTCCCTGAGTGTGGGGACTAGGGGGGCAGGGATCAGGGCAGGAGCTGTAGTGCATGGCTGTACTGCAGCCCGAGCTCTGGCAGTGGCAGGGCTGGGAAGGGCCTCATCTGGGACTCTACAGTGACTGTCCCAGCTGGTTTCCCAGCAGGGCTCTGGCCCAGCTCCAGGTGTCATGTGGGGAGATAAGAGGACCCTGACTCCTGGCAGTTCCCAGTGTCCCAGGGGGCCTCGCCACTGCCAGCAGCAGGAGGAGAGAGGATCTGCGCTGCTGGCTGTAAGCCGGACCCCCCTGGACATGGTTGGGAACTGTGACTCCTGGGGGCTGGGACGTCCTGCTTGGCTCAGCTTGGTGTCAGCTGTGCAGCTGCTCTCCTGGTGGGTGCCCCGAGGATGGCCCCTGCTGGCATGACTCTCACTGCTGGCCCTGCTTTGGTGCCGCTGCTGGGCTGTAGCACTGTGGGGAGGGAGCAGAAAGGGGAACAGGGGAATGGGGTGCCTCAGAAAGGAGTGGCTGGTGGGGGAACCTGTTCTTTTGGGACATCCCAGGCTGGCCATGTTTTTGGAGAGCGTGACCTTCTCCAAGGACCCAGCCTGCATGGGGCAGGTGGCACCTCTGGAGGTGCCTTTGTGGCACCTGTGGAGGTGTCCCCATCCTCTGCCTCAGTGGGGAAAAGGGAAAAGGAGTGAATCTGTCCTGTTCCAGCCTCGGCCTAGGCAAGCAAGGAGGAGACTTGCTGTGTAGGGCTGAGGACCTCTTGGGCTGTACCTTCAGAGCAGGGGCCCAAGCACAGCATTCCCCCTGAGGTGCTCTCTGGCATACCAACCTGCAAGCCCTTCACCTCTGCACGAGGCCTGTGCTTCTGCCCAAGTGTCATTTGGGCTGGGGTTGGGGGCTCAGGCTTGTGGTGTCCTGACCGTGGGGTTTCTTGGCAGGATCAGGACCGTGGCTGGAGCCGCCTCCCTGCCCCACTAAGCGCACATGTCCGCCTGCCCGTGCCCGGAAGATGACCAGGCTGCTCTTGGGGGTTACCCTGGAAAGGATTTGCAAGGCCGTGCTGCTGCTCTGCCTGCTCCACTTTGTCATCATCATGATCCTCTATTTCGATGTCTACGCGCAGCACCTGGACTTCTTCAGCCGCTTCAACGCCAGGAACGCCTCGCGCGCCCACCCCTTCTCCAACTCCTCCCGCCCCAACGGCACCGTTCCCAGCTACGGGCCGGCCGGTGCTGAGGCCCCATCCCCCAGCACCAAGCCCAGCACCAACCAGTCCACCACTGAGAAGCCCTTGCAGCCCTGCCAGGAGACACCTCCCGGCTTAGGTGAGACATGTGGGTGAGTGTTGGGGATGAATTTGGGCTCTGACTCTGAGCATAGGGCTGAGGTGGGTCCCCGTGGATGACATCCTTATGCCCTGGGCCCTGGACGTGGCTTCTTGGTGGTCCCCAGCGGTGAAGCAGTAGAGAACCCCCAGCCTGGAACTGGCCCTAGGACAGCTGGTTTCAGGTTTTGTTAGCCCAGTCTTTCTGCTCCCGTTTAGGAACGGTTTTGGGCGTCCTCTGCCCTCGGCAGTGCCGGTTCCCCTTACAGGTCCCCCTCACTGTTTGCTTTACCAGCCTGGGCGGGAGCAGCAGGTGACCATGACCCTAACCATGTCCTGTCCATCACCCTGCCCTCCCTCTTGCAGTTGGACGCCTGCTCATTGAGTTCAGCTCTCCCATGAGCATGGAGCGAGTGCAGCGGGAGAACCCTGACGTGCGCCAGGGTGGCAAGTACACCCCGCCAGACTGCCTGCCCCGGCAGAAGGTGGCCATCCTCATCCCCTTCCGGCACCGCGAGCACCACCTCAAGTACTGGCTGCACTACCTGCACCCCATCCTGCGCCGGCAGAAGGTGGCTTACGGCATCTACATCATCAACCAGGTGAGGGGGGCAGGGGCGAGGGGGTGGCGGGGCTGGGGGCGGCAAGCAGGCATCGCTGAGCTCTGCCCTGCAGTTCGGTGAGGACACCTTCAACCGGGCCAAGCTGCTCAACGTGGGGTTCATGGAGGCACTCAAGGACGACGAGGAGTATGACTGCTTCATTTTCAGCGATGTGGACCTCATCCCCATGGACGATCGCAACCTCTACCGCTGCTACGAGCAGCCGCGGCACTTTGCCGTTGGCATGGACAAGTTTGGGTTCAGGTGGGTGCCCTGGGGAGCTGGGGTGGTTTTGCCCACTCAGGGCTGGGGTATCTCACTGGGATGACATTGGGGCCACCAACCTTGATCGTCACCTGGGGCAGGCCTGAGGTCACTGGCTTGAATTGTGGACCTGGGATGGGAGAGGGTACAGAGTTCTGGGTAGGAGTGTGACACAGGAAACTGCTGGTGCTTGTACCTGGGGGTCCCCATGGGGCTGACCTCCATCCTTGCCTGTCCCCGGGGCTGACCTGTTTGCTGTCAACCTGCAGGCTGCCCTATGCTGGCTACTTCGGTGGTGTCTCTGGGCTAAGCAAGTCCCAGTTCCTGAAGATCAATGGCTTTCCCAATGAGTACTGGGGCTGGGGAGGAGAGGATGATGACATCTTTAACCGGTAGGTGTCAACCCCTTGCCAGCACTGACTGGTTGGGGTGTACCAGGGCTCCCCACCAAGGTTCCTCGTTTTGTGGGGAATGTGTATGGGCTGTGCTACATGTCAGGGAGGCATTGAATTACCCTCTACTTTTAGGGTTGATGACCCTCATGGATGGAACTGGCCCCTCCTAGGGTGTTGGGGGGCTGTGGGGCACCCGTCCACCTTCTTTGTGGCTGAACCTGCCCCAGCACAGTATGAGGTGCACCAGTGGGGTGGTGTGCCTGTGAGCTCTGCTCCAGACCAGGGCTAGCATGCTAAATTTGGATGCATCCAGGGCTGAGATGAAAAACTTGGAAGCATCTCAGTGGTGGCCGTGCAGCGGCCACACAGTCATTCCTGCCAGCAGCCGGCAGGCAGCAGCACAGCCGCGTGCAGAGCCGAGATGATTCCCCCCACACACCCCCTGCGTTGGATGCCAGAGCTGGGCAGTGGCCACCTCATCTCCCTGGGGCTGCCCAGGGGAGCTGTGTGCAACCAGGGGTACATAACCAGCCTGTAACGGCCAGACGAGCAAAACACCCTGTGGGTGCCGTGGACACGTGGCACGGTTGTGATTTCCACACAAGGTGGGCTCAGGGTGGGGGACAAGCAGCGTGTGGAGCCCTGGAAGAGATTCAGGCAGCCCTTGATGTGAGAGGAGGACTCCAAGGGAAGGGCTAGGCAGCGGCATTCGGGGAATGTAAAGGGCAGGGGCCACGGAGGGAGGAAAGGATGGATGGCTGCACAGGGATGGCTGCCTGTGTGCAGCATGGGCTGACCACAGCTACTGGGAGTGGCGCTTTGGGCACAGTCTGCCATGGGGCATGTGGCACCCTTGGTCGTGACACTGGCCTGGGTGGGGCCTGGCTTTGCTCATCTTGGCTTGGCACAGCTTTGTTTAACCAGGGACAGGTTTATTTGGCCTGGGGTCTGACCCTGGAGTCTCTGGGCTGGGGAATGTCCCACCCTGGTGCCCACACACTGATTCCCCCCCCTGCTCCCGGCCCCCAGCATCTCCCTGAACGGCATGAAGGTGTCGAGGCCCGACATCCGCATTGGGAGGTACCGCATGATTAAGCATGAACGTGACAAACACAACGAGCCCAACCCGCAGAGGTGAGTGAGCCACAGGGGCTGGGGCAGTCGGGACGCTGGGCAATCACTGGGCTCCTCTGCTCTGCTCACCCCCGCAGGGGTCTGGCACTGCTGGCACTATGGCAAGACATTCCCCCATCCTCATCCTGCTCCTCTCTCCACCAGATTCACCAAGATCCAGAACACCAAAATGACAATGAAGCGGGATGGGATCAGCTCGCTGCAGTACCGGCTGGTGGAGATCTCACGCCAGCCCATGTACACCAACATCACGGTGGAGATCGGCAGGCCACCGCCCCGCCTGGCCCGCGGCTAGTGCTGCTGTCACTGGGAGCTCCTGTGCCCAGGCTGGCTGGGCACAGCGGGTTTTGCCCCAGCTGAAGAGTCAGGACTGGACAGGGATGTTTTCTGCCTACTCTGCTGCCTTCTGGAGACGGCTGCCCCCCAGCCGGCCCCTCAGTCCCCAGGATTTCTGTCCCCCCCATCCCCACGAGTGTGTTTGCAGGACCCCTGCCCCATACGTGGTGTGTTGGCGGACGAGCCCGGCTGCCCTGTGAGCAGCTCCCGGCACAGAGGGAGGGGGCAGCCCCAGGCCTGGCAAGGAGCCCCCAGCCTATGCCAGCTCCTGCCTGCACCGTGGGCGGGGAGGGTGAGATCCCACTGCTCTGTGAGAGCTGGGGATCCCCACCAGCGCTGTGAGAAGCGGGGTGCAGGCTTCCCCCTTTGCCAGCGCTGGAGCCTCTGCTGCCCCAGCTGGGGATGGGAGCAGCCCAGGCCCCCCCAAACAAGCAGGCAGGATCAGGGCAAGGTTGCTGCCCTGGCCGGGCGTTGCCCACGCTGCTGGACATGCAGACGTGGCTCGCTGTCTTCCTCTGCTTTAGTCTGGTGCTTAGAGCCGGGCCCCGTCTCAGCTCTGCCAAACAGAGACCTCTGGTTAGCAAATGTCCCTCGCTGTGCCTCAGTTTCCCCAGGGCTGGGGGGATGGTGGCTGTATCCCATCCCCCTTCTCCAAAGGCAGGTGCTGTGTGTGTGTGTGCAGCTCCTGCCTGCACCTGCTCTCACCTGCCCTCCCCGCTTTGGCGGGGGGAATAGGGCTCATTTGAATCCCACAGCCCCTCTTGTTGGGGGCTGGTGCAGCCTCCCTCTAGCAGGGAGGGGATCTTCCCCCTTGGAATCTCCCCTTGTCTGCCTTACCCCTTTCAGGCTAGGGGCAGGGGGGCTGCAGGAAGGAGCAGCTGGGGCATGCAGGGCAGGAGCCCTGTGCCCCTCCATGGGACTGGGAGCCCCGGCATCCTTGACACCCCACGGGGCGCTGGGAGCAGTGGGGTTGGGAGCAGGGCAGCATGCCAGGGCTGGGGGGCACCGGCAACTTTTGTACATTTGAATGTCTGACCCTTTTTTCAGCGTACGTTGAATGCAGCGTTCGGTCGTAGAGACCGGGGGTTTTGTATTTAATAAAAGTTTGAAAAGTTGGCGGGGTTTGTGGGGTGGGGTGGGGGAAAATCATGGCAGGATGGGGCAGTGGGATTTATGGGGTGGGGGGAGCAGCCTTGTCTGCCACCTCCAGCTGCAGGCTAGAAGGCAGAGCCCCTGCCTCACCCTACCCACCCTTGGAGGCCCCCCCAGCTCACTCAGCACTGGGGGTCCTCACAAGTTGCTCAGTCTCTGCTAGGGCAAAGTGCCCAGGGCAGGTACAGGGCAAAAACAGCTCTCCTCACTGTGCCATGGACACTTGCTGCCCTCCCCTTCCTTTGGGGACAGTGCTCTCTCCCAGAAGGAATAAGCCCCTGTCCCCCATCCTCTGCCTTAGCTCCAACTGGTTTTGTAGGTCCAAGTAGAGCAAAGGAGCATTCCTCAGAACCCAACCTGGCTGCTCAGTGCCAATGCCTTCCATTAGAGGGGAAAAGAGCTGCACCCGTGGGATGTGCTCCCCCACTTTCCAGCCTCTCCCTCCCTCCCCCCCCACCATGGTTCCCAAAGAAGGGCACAGCGGGACACAGCCTCAGGAATATAAATCTCATTAAAATCTAGGATACTTTAGAACTCTACACCAGGAGAGACACTGGCATAGGCAGCGCTGCCCAGAGACACTGGAACAGGCAGCGCTGCCCGGGGACGCGCGCGTTATTGCTAACAATTAGAGGTGAAGAGTAGCGGCGTGACTCGAGGGGCAGGGCACGGGCACCATGCGGGAACCTGCGCCCCTCGCCGCGGCACGACGGGGGGCTCGGGACGGGGAGCTGGAACATCCTGCTGGGGCTCACCGCCCACCGCCTCCCGCCACCGTGCCAAGCTGTGCCGTGTCCCTGTGTCAGCCTCGGGGCTGCAGCATGGGGAGCACAGGGTGCTGGCTGGGAGGGGAGCAAGCGGGGTGGGAAGGGTCTCACCCCATTCACCCCAAATCAAGAGCTCCAAGCCCTTTGGCTGGAGCTGGAAGACAAATTTAAAACTGCTTGGCCTTTGCCAGTGCATCCTGCTCCACTAATACTGGTTGGGGACTGAGCATCCCCAGATGGCTCGGAGCGAGTGGGCTGGTGCAGCCCTTCGTGTCTCCACTGGTACCTCTTGCTAAGCAGCAGCTGGGGGAGGCCTTCCATCCTGCTCCCCCTTAGCACCATGGAGGGTCCTCCCCTGCCAGTGCTAGGGCTGCTGGGAAAAGCTGGACCTCAGCCCTGCCCTGTCACCCCCCGGCCAGGCTTAAGTACTCCCCAGCCTCCTGCCCCACTGCGGGGCAGGCAGCAGCATCAGGCTGTGCCCACACTGCTTGTGGCTGTGCCCAGCTTTGCAGGCCATTCCTGGCCACCCAAAAGGGCACCCAGAGCCCCCAGTGGGGCCACAGGGTGGAGGGGTGCACGGAGGGGAGCATACCAGCTCACCACCTGCACAGCCCCGGGGTACCGTGCATATGTTCATGCCCACGTACACCACATGTGCGCCCATACTGTGTCTGCGAGGGACACACGTGTGCACACGTGTGCTCTAAGTGCTTGTGTCTTGTGCCGTGAGATCCCATTGCCTGTGCAAACAGCATGCTTGCCCCCCACCTCCCTGTGCCGACTCAGTGCCTGGCACCACCCCTGGGCCTGTCCACCTGTGAGACCCATTTGGCTCTGAGCCACAGCGGATGCCCACCCAGGCTGGGGGTCCCTGCAGTGCCAACCCCTGCCATGATGACCTTGTGCACATACAGGTTGGGATGGCTGCAGGCAGTCTCGGCATGCCCAGCCCTGGTCCCAGCCCCTGTCCTCCCCATGGGAAGGTCAGGAGGGTGCCCCATGGCAAGGCAGGCTGCCTGGCTTGGGAAGGGGGGGTGGGAGCCAGGGAGCATCCCGCCCCCCTCATCCTGTGCATTCCCCCAGGACAGGGCCCCTGCAAAGTGCCTCTGGCTCCCGGCCCTCCCGAGGCTGTGCCCCCTCCTCTCTTGTCCCAGCGTCGAGCACAAAGGTTACCGTAAACACGAGGGTTAACGAACGCCACGGGGCGGGGGGCGGGAGGGGTTAACCGGCAAGGAGGTGGGGTCTCGGGGGTGGGTGCTGAGAGCCCCCCGTGGTCCGGTGTGGCCCGGAGCCAGGCTCCGCCAGCGGAAGGTGTGAAAGGGGTTAGAGGGGGTGCAGGGATTGCGGGGGGTCACAGTCTGGAGTCCTGGCTGTGGGCTGAGCCATTACTGCCCTGCATGGGGGATGCAGCCGCCACCTCACTTTGGCCCTTCTCTGGCTGCAGGGGCTGCACCTCCAGGTGGGACTCGGTGGAAGGGCTGAATGCCGGGGCATAGCGCCCGCTGCGGTGCTCTGCCAGCGCCGGGCCCCAGTCCTTGCTTGCCTTGGTAGCATTTTTCAAGCGCTGGGAAGAAAGGGAGAGGATGGGGGCAAGGTTAGCACCCACCATGCTCCCTTGCCCCCAGCCTGCACCAACATGCCAGCAGCTTCCAGGGGTGCCCAGAGATGTGGTGCCCCATGGCTGCTGCCTGCACACTGCCACTGCTGACAGCGGCAGTGGGGTGAGGGACAGCCTTGCAGGCTGTCCCAGGTGGGACACAGACAAGGGAGTCTAGCCCCTGGCCACCCACCTCAAGCAGTGTGTCCCCCTCAGAACGGCACACTTTGTAGATGGCGTAGATGGGGATGCAGATGACGGAGGAGAGCGCCATGAGGAAGCCGATGCTGATGGCCCAGGTAGGGTAGACATACTCGTTGTAGGAGATGGGCCGGTACTGGATCACTGTGAAGATCAGGATGAACTGGGAAGGGATAGGCAGGATCAGCTAGTGGGGAGAAGCCAGCCTGCTCTGCGCCCCCACAACCGCTCTATTCTGCCCCATCCCTGCTTTCCCGCAGCCCAGTACCCTCCTCCCCAGGGAGTGTCAAGTCCCAGTGAGCTCCTTGCCCCCTCCTCCCATGGCCCTGTGCCCCATGGTTGTGATGCTCACAAATATGATGGCAGGTGAGATGAAGCGCCAGCAGATCTGGAAGAAGATTGGGGGAGGAAAGCCCAGCATCATCTCAATGTCCTTGAAGTAGTTGCGGTGCCCTGGGGAGGCAAGTGGCTGTGAGCCCAGGTGGGACCCTGAGCATCCTCACACCCCACCCACCACCAGCTCCAGATCCCTAGCGGTGGGACCCCACTAGGGCCCCTCAGGTCACACCTCCCCAGATTGGCCAACAGCCTCACCAGTTAGCACACAGCAAACTGCTGACTGGCTATAAGTCAGCACACCCCCTTCCCCACTGGCTGACTGGGTCAGCCCCGCTGGCTGATCAGCTGTAGGCAATTGCACCTACCGTAGATGTACATAATGGCCACGCACATGATGCAGGAGATGATAACCAGGGAGAAGCTGGCAGCATAGTTGTCCATCAGCAGGAGCCAGTAGATGCCCGCCTGTAAGACACACCCATTGGCACAGTTGCCCCAGCAGTACCACCACTGTTGGTAAAGCAATGGCACAGCCATGCTGTGCTTGGTCAGCAACACACAGCCCAAATACCACCACCACAGCTGTCATGGCAACGTCTGATGCCAGGGTCAGCATGGCGACACTTGAGTCTGGGTACCAGCACTGGTGTTGGCACAGCAAGACAAGGCGCTGGCTGTCACCACCACCAGGGCGGCAACAATGTGGATGTGACTGATGAAGGAGGCCATGGCAGTGGCACCCCATCACCACAGTCCCATGGTCACCTACCTGCGTGGTGAGCGGGACGCCCAGCAGGAAGCCCGCCACAGCTACTCCCAGTGTTACGAAGGTCTTCCTGCGGATGATCCACTCGTTGCCCACCTCATCCACGATGGCCGTAACCAGCGTCTCCAGCAGACAGAACTGTGCATGGGGCGGAGGGGGCAGCATGTCACCACCTTGGCCCCACCATGCCATCCCATCCGAACATGCTGGCCCCACCAGGACCTACCTGTGTGCCCAGCCCCAGGAGGATGAGCATGAAGAAGAAGAGGATGGACCACAGTGGCGAGATGGGGAGCAAGGTGAGGGCTTCAGGGTAGGCGACGAAGGCCAGGCCAGGGCCATGGTCGGCCACCTTGGAGACATCCACGCCCAGGTGGTTGGCCATGAAGCCCAGGATGGAGAAGATGACGAAGCCAGCATAGACGCTAGTGGCGCAGTTGGTGATGCTGATGATGATGCTGTCCCTGTGGGAAGAGGAGTCAGGGCCAGCAGCAGATATGAGGGGCAGTGGCAGGGCTGGGGGTGCTGTGGTTGGGTGCTCACCGGTAGCAGTTGTTGTGGAACTTGTTGTAGGAGGCCATGGTGATGAGCCCGCCCCAGGCACAGCCCAGTGAGTAGAAGATCTGTGAGGCCGCGTCACCCCACACCTGTAGCAGTGGGATGGTCAGTGCTGTGCCTCCAGCCCCGCTCTGCCCGGCCCACTCACCACCCCTCATCTCTGCTCACCTTGGCATTGAGGATCTTGTCCCACTGGGGTGTCAGGTAGTACATGATGCCAGTGACGGCCCCCTCCAGCGTGATGCCGCGCACGAAGAGGATGGTGAGCACCACGTAGGGGAAGGTGGCCGTGAAGTACACCACCTGCGGGGCGGCACCTCAGTGGGGTGGGGACAGGCAGTGGGTGTGGCCTGGGCAGGGGTGTGGCTATGGACTGGGGGAGGGGTTATGGTCCAGAGTGTGGAGTGATGGACCAGGAAGAGAGAATATGGTCCAGGGAAGGGGCTATGGTCAGGGAGGTGGGCCATGTCTACATGGGAGGAGCTGTGCCCAGATGGGGTGGGGCCATGTCCACAATGGGAGGTTCATTCCCAATAAGGGAAGGGCCATGCCTAGGGAGGGCAGGGCCATCTACACAGGAGGCATGTCCACACCCAGGGAGCAGGGCCTGGAGAGGGAACCCGCAGGTACCTTTCCCGAGGACTTGACACCCTTGATGAGGCAGAGGAAGACCACAACCCAGGAGACGCCGAGGCAGCCCAGGAGGGGCAGCCGCACCTCGCCCAGGTTCCCTATGTCATCCGACAGCTGCAGCACATACCTCCTATATGTGGACGGGACAGCAGCATCAGTGGGGCCCCACCATCACCAGCTCCCCCGTCCCCCATCCCACTCCCTGCTACCTCCAGTACTCCTCACTGGGGCTGGTGCGCTTCTGGGTGGTGTTGAGGAGATGGGTGAGGTTGAGGGCGGCGTGGCTGGAGATGTTCCCGTCCAGCACCCCCGCGCAGTCGGGCGTGTTCCAGGGGTTGCTGCAGTACGTCCAGGGCAGCACGCGCGTCATGGACACAAAGAAGTAGTAGAAGGCAATACAGATCACCACGTTGTAGTAGATCCCGATGTACGTGGACACCACCATCATCCCGTAGCCCACGCCTGGGAACAGCACCGGGGAGGGGTGAGCGGCATGGTGCAGCGGCACGGCACGGGCATGGCACGCAGCAGGGGGTTGTGGCATGGGAGGGGTGGGCAGCATGTGGTGCTGTCAGCAGCCTTGCAGCCACGCTGTGGCTTGGCGCCTGGCTGTGTCACAGGGGTAAAGAACAACGTGCATGGGATTCTCTACCTCCAAACAAGCCCAGCAGTGGTGAGGGTCCCCTGGCAATGCACATGGGCTGCAGGCAAACCCTTGGGGTCTGCAGCCCTACAGAACCACTGGTTGGGGGTCACTCCTGGTGACAGGGACTTTAGGGCTGCAGCTATCTGGTGGCATGTGAGAGAGGCCACACAAACACAGGGAAGTGCACCCCAGGCTGAGCACACCACAATGCAGAGCCCACAGGAGAATGTGCGTGGGCTGCTTGTACTCAGACATGACATGCGGGCACATCACCCGGCAGGCAGCCTGCAGGCATGTGCCAGGGGAGCTGGCAGCATGGGAGCACACCAGTATGCCAGGAGATGCACCTGGAGCAGGGTCTAGACATGGCAGGGCAAGCACGTGGGCACAGCGCAACCACTGCCTATGGTCCAGGGAGAGGACTGCAAAAGCATGCCCACAGCTGGACATGCCACAGGCACCCCCAGCTTGTTCAGGGGACCTGGGTGGCCTCTGCAAGAGTGACATGCTGGGGACACGTGTGGCATATGCAGGGATGTGTGTGTAATGCCTGCAGTGGATGCCAGCACAGGGCCGGGGTATGCGCAGGAGACGCGTTGCGTGTGCAGGGGCACGTGTAATGCGTGCAGGGGACGCCAGGCGGGCTGCGTGTGCAGGGCAGCGTGGCCGGGGCATGTGCGCAGGGGATCCGTGCACCGCAGACAGGGATCCGTGTGCAAGGCACGCGTGTGCGGGGCTGTGTGAGCCGCAGGTGCCTGCACGGGGCCAGGTGCTGTGCCGGAGGTGTGCGTGCACCCCGCGGTGTGTGGGGGTCATACCAGGTGCCAGGCGCTGTGACAGCAGGCATCCCATGCTGGCATGTGCCAATAGGGACGGGCGGCTCCTTACCTTTGAACATGGGGCTGACCCTCCAGACTCCGAGGCAGCCCTGGCTGGCAAACTGCCCAAAGGAGAGCTCCATGAAGAAAAGGGGGATGCCGCAGAACACCAGCATGATGAAGTAGGGGAACATGAAGGCACCTGGAAGGCAGGAACCAGAGGATGAGCGAGCAATGACCCCATGTGCTCCCCATGCATCACACCACCCCAACAAGTATCATGTGGGGCTGGGGCCACATCCCCACACCTGCCCAGAGGGACCCCACTCCCCTGTCCCCCTGACACCCACCTCCCCCATTGCGGTAGCAGAGGTACGGGAAGCGCCAGACGTTGCCTAGGCCCACGGCGTAGCCCACGCTGGTCAGCACAAACTCGATCTGGTTACCCCAGTTGCCACGCTTTACGCTCTTGTCCTGCTTGCCCCGCTCCCCGGGCACAGCGCCATTCTGTGGAGAGATGCCATCATGGGGTGTGTCAGCTGGGGACCCCCCCACCAGCTCCATCGGAGGGGTGACAGCCACCAAGCAGGGTTGGGTGGTCCCCAGCATCCTTCTCCATCCCACCCACCCGCCAGCCCCCCGCTGCCCGCCACGCACAGGCAGTGCCAAGGAGGGGGAGGGCAGCGGTGGTGGCCCCCCTCCTGCCCCCCCGCGATGAATGGCTCTGCCCGGAGCCCGGCTGCAGCGAAGGAAGAGTCTGCAACTCATACAAAACAGGTTCAGGCGCCTGAGCACAAAGGGCCCTCTGTTCTCATGCCCCCCCTCCCTGCGCCCAGCGAGAGAGGTCCTGCTGGGTGGCCACTGCCCACAGCTGGGGCAGGAATTGCGGGACCCCTGGCGTGAATCAGAAGCCCCCCTCAATGGGAAGTGAGGTGCAGTGACTAGAGCAGGCAGGGGGCCAGGTGCCTTCTCAGAAAAGGCACCCTGCAGGGTCCTGCCACCAGCTCAGCACTCTGCAAGGTGCAGCACCCATGCTCGGGGCAGCTCACAGGGCGTCCCATGCAGGTGGGTCCCCTGTGTGGACAGCCCCAGTGCCCAGCTGTCCTTCACTGCAGGGGACAGGGGAGGGCAGAAGGGGGCAAGAAAGGGCTCTTTGTGCAGCCTGCTGCACAATGTGAGCTCACACCAAGAAGGACAACAACAACCGGG
Source organism: Pipra filicauda (assembly GCF_003945595.2). Lineage (NCBI taxonomy): Eukaryota > Metazoa > Chordata > Aves > Passeriformes > Pipridae > Pipra > Pipra filicauda. The sequence continues at coordinate 3,671,342 of NW_024104498.1, forward strand.
ACGAGCACCCGTCACCCCTGGCAGGGATGGCACCCATCACCCCTTGACTGGGCCCCAGCACAGCCCTGGACTCATAATAATGTCCTGCCTGCACGCTGTGGAGCCCTGGCAGGTTGGGCTGAGGGCAGATGGCATTTTGGGGTACAGGGGTGCCCCAAGCCCTCCCTTCTCCACCTGAAGCCAGGTGATGGGTGCATGGGGTGAGGGTGCTGGTTGCCAGTCCACAGCCCCACAGAACCCACAACCCTAAAGGAGCAGCACAAGGTGCTGGCAGCCCTAAGAGCACGTTGGAGCTCCCCAGTGCCAGTTTTGTCACCACAGACACCCCCGCGCCCACGCCCACTCGCGCTGCTCCCCCTCTTGCCTCCCGCTTCGCGTGCCCCCCACGATGGCTGCCAGTGAGTGGGGCCACAAATGGGAGCCGTCAGTTTGTATCTGCTCACGCCGGCGGGGTGCAGGCAGCAGGCGCGGTGCACCTAACCGTATCATTTGATTAGGGCCGGCGCAGCCGGGACGTGATGCCCAGCGACTCCGGCACCGCGCTGCCAAACAAAGCCATCTGCTGCGAGCGGGGCCCGCACGCGTCGCGGGCGGCGGGGGGGCTGCAGGGGCGCGGGGCCGGCGGAGAGGGGCGATGGGGGGACCGTGGGCACTTTGGGAAGGGCTACAGGGGCGATACGCTGTCGTGCCCGGCAGGAGAACGGGAGTGCCCACGCCTGACTCCATGAAGCAAAAGGTCCGTCAGAAACGAGCTCACAGCAGCTCCAGGTCCTGGGGGAGCCCCCTCTCAGGGGAAGTCCTTACTGTGGGGTGCTGTGCAGGAGCAGGGCTAAGGGGTCTCCAAGGCGGGGGGGACAGGACACTGGCACTGTCCCTGTGCCAGGGCACACTGCCCACTTGAGCAGACTGATCTGATTGGGAAGCCTCTGATTAAGCTGCTCACACTAACGAGGCTCCTAATGAGCAGCACAGCCAGCAGGAGGGGGGGCAATGCTCCAGCTTGCCTGACAAAGGGTCTGGTGGGGGGATCACATACACTGCATAGTCCTGGCTCAGCCTGGAGCCCTGGTGCCCAAAGGGGACCTCATCCCTGTCCCAAGCCACTGCTCTGCTCAGGTGACCCTGGCACAGCTTCACCCCCATGCCCGATGGGGCATCCCAACTTGGAGCTGTCTGGCATCAGTGCAATGAAACAGCCAGGCCTCTGCTGCTCCCCCCTCCTTTCCTGCAGCACTGGGCTTTGGTGCACTTGTCCCCAATAAGGGGGCAGCCACACGTGTGTCCATGCATGCACAAGCAAGCACACGTGCGCAAACACTTGCATGCGCACCCATCGGCTTGCTACCAACCCCCCCCTCCCCAAATCTAGGAAGGTCACCCTGTCCTTTACACTCATTAACCACCCTACCAACCCCACACGGTAAAAGAAGGGGGGGGACAGAGAGAACCCAGACATCTGGGAAGATGAAACTCCCCCTTCTCCCAGCTGTGGGAAAGGGACAGAGCTGGGAAGCAAAGTGAGAGCTGCCACCCAGCAACTATGCAGTCCCTGGGGGGGCCAGGTCCTGCTCCCAGGCCCCAAATTTTCCATGCATGTAATCCCATGCAGCTCTAAAAGATGCCTGGCTTGGGTGGTAACATCAGTGGGGAGGAAAGGTGCCCTAGGCACCCCAAATGTCCCCGAAAAGGGAACATCCAAAACGTCCCAAAAGGGGAGTGCCCAGGGCATCCTTCCTCCCTTACCCAGGGAACCCACTGTACACCATAGACAAAACTTCCCCAGCCCAGCAAGGCAGGCATCATCCATCACCCTGCCTGGCACCAAAGCCTTTCTCATGCTAAGGAGCATTGCCTCACACAATGACAGCTTGGCTGGGGTGCCCGGATGCCCCCCACTTCCCTCAGGGGCCCTGATTTATGGCTGGGAAGCTTGTGGTGGTGGCAGGGTCTATGCTGGAAGGGGATGTCCTCACTGGAGGCACCTCCAGCATGATCCCCCTCCTCTTTCTTCCCCCATTCAAAATGCCCACACCAGAGTATTTCAGCCCAGCAGAGACACTCTGTGGGGTATGAGCCTTATCCAGCCCCCCCCAAATCAGTGAGGGATAGTCAACTCTTCCACCCAACCTCTTACTGGGGTGTCAGGTCTGCTCCTGCAATGCCAGAGCAAGGTACCAGCCATCCCCTGATGTCATCAGCCTGATGTCATTGGTCACTGCCATGGCGATGGCAGCAAAGTCATGACTGAGTTAGGCAGGGGTTGCTGGAAGATAGAAATAGATGCTAATTGCATCATTTGCCACAATAGTGGCTCTTTCAGGGAAACAAAGTGGGGTGCAGCATGCCTGGGGCAGACGAACCCCAGCCTGAGGTGGGGGTCCCCAGGGGTGGAGGGATGGAGTCACTCAGAGAGGGGGTGTCCTGGGTGCCCTCGCTGGCTGTCCACTGATCCTGGGTGCTGGGGGCCCTATAATCAGTCCCTGTACTCCTTGTCCCTGGCACATGGGGTAATGAATCCACAAGTGTCAGCCCTGCATCAGAAGTTGCTGTGCCCTGCCAGCCTTCCCATCCTGGTTCTGCCAGTCCCACCGGCACATCCTAACTCTCCCTGCTCTCTCTCTTTGGTGCCCAGTCCCATGTTTGCCTCTGCCCCAGCATAGCAGAGGCACGTTGTCAGGGAAAAGGCATCCGGCATGGCTTGGGCAGTGGCAGCATCATCCATGGGTGCACAGGCAAGGGGACACTCCCAGGGTTGGGGTGGTGCAGTGACAAGGCGGATGTCCAAATCCCAGGACCTCCCAGCAGTGTTATACAGCCCTCACCACCTCTCAGTGCAGGAGGCTGTCCAGCCCCAGTGACAGCCCTGAGTGTGCTCTGCCAGCCACCCACAGCAGCACCAGTGCTGCCCCGAGATGCCACGGGGAACCAGGGCAAGCTTTGACATTGCTCACTGATGCCCATGAAAGATAAGAGGATGGGGAGGGGAGAAGGAGGATCTTTGCTATACTCTGCCCCTGCACCCTCAACCCAGGTGCTGTGCACCTCTTGCAAAATCAGTAGGTTCCAGAGTCAACAAACACACAACTGTCAGACAATCTCCTCTTGCTCCCAGCACACACAAGGCCACGGAGGGGTTTGGTGCCATGTTGTGCCCTCCCTCCCCTGGAGCACCCCATGTCCCTGGCTGTAGGGTTTGGGGGTACCTCTCCAGCATGCCATGGCACAAATCTGCAGCTGTGGCTCAGCACTGCACAGCCGTCACAGCCAGAATAAAGGGTCTCGGAGAGCCATGGTGGTGGGGGGACAGCACTGGCACAGCCACCATTCAGCCTGGCCCCCCCGCTCTGCCCCCCAGACCCTGTTCTCACCTGCCCGCTGACCTGCTGAGAGGGTCCAAGGGGGCCCCGCTGCTCGCAGCTGCCATCCGGGGGCCCAGGCTGGATGGCTTGGTGAGTCCCCAGCTTCATTGGCACCTCGGGCTCCGGCGCAGCAGCCGCCCACCCTCCCGCCTTCCCCCGCCCACTGCCTCCAGTGCTTGGCACTGCTCCCCACTTGCCTCCCGGCCAGGCTCGGCCCCTTGTCGCCTGCCCCGACACGGCACCGGTGCCCCACCACGCCACCTGCCCCGGCACCATCCTGCCTGGCCCTCACCGCAGGCACCCCTGTGCCTACATAACCCCCACAAGCTGTACCCCCACAAGCCAGGTGCCCTCCCTGGCCGGCGCAGGCAGGGCAAGACAGCGCAGGCTGCACAGCAGGCTCAGCCCTGTCCCACTTAATGAGGCCTCATTAGCAGGGTCCAGCTGCTCGCAGCCCCACACGCTCCAGCAGGCAGCACTGCCCTCCCAGTGGGCACTGCAGCCCGTCTGTCCGGGGCCAGGAGCTGCTCTTGGAGCATGGTAGAGGGCCACGTTCCCTAAGAGCCCCCCATTCCCATGCCCCATCACCCCCTGCCCCACACATGCATTCCTGCCCCTATGCCCATCATCCACGCAGCTGCCCGACCCTGCCTGCCCAACCACAAAACTGTGCACTCAAGGGCTTCAGGGACAGGGCATGGCCCCGCCTGGGGATAGGGGCACAGGGACAAGCCTGTCTGCTGGCACATCCCCAACCTGGTGCCATGCTACTTCACTCAACGTCATACTGCTGGCGACATCATGGGGTCTCCATGGCAACCCTCACAAGGTCAATGCCCCGAAGGGGACCATCTGGCTGGCAGGAGGTCTGTGCCACGACCCCTCCGCTGCCCAGGCACCCCACAACCTCCCTGCTCACCCCTGTGCCAGCATGGGGTGGGACCCTGGTGGGGTGCTGTGTCCCATAGGAGGGCAGGCGCAGGGTGCCCCCCAGCCAGGCTCGGGGTTCCCCAGCTGCTCCCAGCCCTGTGTCCCGGCTGGGGAGTGTGGCCAAGGCGCCAGCGAGGCATGATGGTGCATGGAGGGCGGGGAGACGGGCCGGCGCTTTCGGAAGACCATCTGGGGTCCGGGCAGTGGCGGCCGTGGGCGCACACGTGAACAGCACACGTGTGTGGGGCGGGCGCTCAACCCCCCCCATGCCAGCACCCAGTGCTTGTCCCTGTCCTGCACCAGCCACCCAGTAGCTTGGGACGTGCCCCACCCATGGGATGGCAGCACCCAATTGCGGTCCCCAGGATGTGTGCAAGCCCAAAGCCATCCCACGCTGTGCCAGCCCCAGTGATCCCAGCCCAGTCATGCCCTACATGCAACCAGGCACCTCTGTGCCCAGACATCCTACAAGGTGTGTGGGCACCTTGTGAGCATCCCTCTGTGCCCCAGTTCAGCTGCATCACTTTGCCTGAGCCACCTGCGTGCTACCACCGGGTGTCCTGCCCCGGGCACGCTGCCCCTCTTGCCCCCCCCAGCAGCCTGAGCACAGCACAGCAGAACCCACAGCCCCATCCTGGGGATGCCAGGCCCTGTGTCAGCCCATGGGAGCAAAGTGCCGCTCCCTTGGCAGACCAGCCAGCAGACAGAGGGGACAGCCAGCTGCATGGAGACACACCACTGGAAACAAAGGGCCTGCACTGGGACCCTCACCTTCCCTGGCGTTCTGGTCCCCACCCTGGCTGGCTGGTGCTGCTGAGGCTGAACTAGACACGGGGGTGACGGGTGCATGGGGTATGGTCACAGGTCTCCCAGCCCCTGTCACTGTCCCCTGACAGGGCTGCAGGGTGACAGGGGCAGGAGTGATACCCAGGGACCTGCCCTGGGGCCAACATCCCCTAGCTGAGTGCTTCCCGACAGGGCTGCCTTTCTCTGGCCCCATTCTACTAGGGCAGACATGATTCTCCCAGGGCGTTCAGGCAGAAAAATCCCCCGCCAGCCCCCCCCATCACTGCCCCTTGGTATTCCGGGAAGGGCTCCTGCAGCCAAAAGCCACTTCCGCAGCTCCTGCTGCTGGCCGGTGGCACTGCGCCGCTGGGGGTGTCTGGGACAGGCAGAGCCCCCCCAGCCCTTAACCCCCAGCAGGTCAGTGGGAGCAGCACCCCAGTGTCCAGCCAGGGTGGTCTTGGGTGACCACAGGAGCCTACCTGAGCTGGGCACCCTGCGGCCAAAGGCTGCCCAGCCGTGCCAGCAAGGCAGCCCTGGGAGTCAGGAGCCACTGGCAATGCTGGAGCCTGAACAAAGCACCCTGAGAACAACAAAACAAAGTGTCCTTAAAGGCCAGAGAGGGAGAGGCTGCTAGACCCTCCCTGCTTCCCTGTGGCCCCACAGGGACTCCCTCTGCCCAGCCACACAGGGACTGATCCAGCTCCAGGAGGTGCCCTGCACCCCGTTGGGCATCTGCTGTCAGGATATCTGTGGGGTTTGGGAACAGTAGGGTTCCCCCCCGTCGCTTGCTGTTTTGGAGTGAGCATTTAGAGCTTCACAGGGGTGCCCGCAAAACACAGAGCCTGCAAAAGCAGGACACAGCACCGCCATTCCCCAGGCCCCAGCCCTCAGGTGGGGAAACTGAGGCACAGCTGTGCATCACCCAGCTGCTGCCTCCATCACCCCTGTCCCTCCCCAGGTGTGACACAGCGGGCACCCCAGGTCCCACTGCACCTGTCTGGCCCCAGAGACTGCACACACCACGCTGGGCAGTGGTTGCACGGCAGGAGCCTGACAGAGGTGGTGGTGGGGGGGTAGGAGCTGCACCTGCAGACAGGGATGAGAGGACAGGCAGGGACCAAGCTTTGCCAGGTTACTGGCAGGGCCCTGGAGACAGGCCAAGGAGATTAGCTCCCTTCTCCAGGGACCCAGGCAGCTCAGTAGCCAGTGCCTGGCCTGCTGCAGCTCCTCCTGAGGTTCTCAGGATGCAGGGATGTTCTAGGAGGAAAGATGCTTTCACAGGGACCTGCTCTTCTCCCTGTAGCCTCCATAGCAGCACACTCCATCCCTGTGCAGGGGTATCCTTGCACTGTGTAAACAGAGGAGCCCTGAAAAGAGGGCTGAGAGCCAGGGGAGTCAACACAGCATGTGTCAGACCCTGTTGCATCTGACACCCTGGCCCTGGGGTGGGCTGGTCAGGTACTTCCGAGAAGCAGGTTAAAGATTTACTGAGAGTGGGTGGGCACTCTTATCTCTGGCTCTCTGCTGCCCATGTCAGGCTCAGCCCTCATCCTGGTGCAATGCTGAGTACTCTGGACAGGGTAACAAAACACCAGCAGCATGGAGTCACAGCAAGCACCATGTGCAGAAGTGCATCCCCATGACAGACCCCTGATCGTGCCCAGATACATCCTCAGCACCTCCCTGTTCCCAGCGTGGGGTTTCTCCTGGAGAAATCTGCCCTCCTATCCCACCAGATGCCCTGATCCCTTCTCCACTGTGGCAGGATGGGTGCTGGGCTCCCCACTGCAGGCACAGCCAGTGGGGCCACGCTGGGACACACAAGCGGAGAAGCCGCATGCACGCGAGTGCACTGAAAGCGCTTGCTGGAGCATGCCGCTCCCCTGGCTCTTGGCTTCCCAGGCAAATCCTGGCTCCCAGCCCTGCGGCTGGAGTGTGCAGCTATTTCAGGAAGCCCCCCGGGAAGGGGAGGGCCTGGTGACCGTGTCAATCCCAGCGTTCAGCTCCCATCCTTTGGGAAAAAGGGTAAAAGCCAAGCCCAGCTTGGGCTCACCTGCCCAACACAGCACAACAGCCTGTCATGGGAACCTGAGCTTGGGGCTCCCAAACCCCTTACTGCACAGCAGAGCTGCCACAAGCACGGGGCCATCGCAGCCCTCTGACAAAGACATGCATGCAGTGGGCACATCCCGCATCTGCCCAGAACACCGAAGCCATCCCTGGTGCAGGTGAGTGCCTGGCAGCCCACAGCATCCTGCAACATATCGCTTGTCAGGATGGAGGATCAGGCACTACACCAGTGCCTGGAGAAACCTGCCTGCACACCATCCTACCAGCCCAGTCCGGGAGAGCCCGCTGGATGGAGGCAAAGGGGAAGCAGCCACATCCACGCCCTTCTGGGGGTACCTGGCATGGAGGAGCCCCTGCACCCTTTGCCAACAGCAGGTTGTGGAGCCGCCCACCTGGAGAGCTGGGGCAGATGATAAGGCTGGGCAGAGCGCCTGAGATGGGCGATAGCATCTCCAGGCACAGCAAGACACCGCACCCAAGGAGCCCCACAGGCAGCAGAGAGAGCACCAGCCCGGCAGTCATCATGCTGGGGGAGCACCGAGGTGGCACAGCCCCGACTGGGGGCCCCAGAACGGCATCAAGCCCTACAGGAGCCCCGGTGTCTTGCCCCCTGGTTCTCTGGGTGCCCGAGGCAGTGGCGTGCATCAGCCCGCTCCCTCCACCCCAGCACTTACCAGCAGCCCCTCGCTGCACTTATCGGCCATTCCTGGAGGCTGGAGCACGGTGCCGGCTGCCCAGTGCAGGGTCCCTCGCCTGCCCACTCTCCGTCACGCTGGCTGCGCCACCAGCACTAGTGTGCTTCAATCCACCGTCAGAGCAAGCTGGGCAGAGGGGAGAAGACACCAAGAGAGACGTGACTGGTGGGGTGGGCACGTCCCCCCCAGGCCTCCCCCTCCCTCCAGGAACCAGGGCACTGTGCCAGACGAGTTGCTCCCCTGTACCTGCCCACTGGGTAGTGGGGCTGGTGGAGGACACCGGGCCCGGGGCCAGGTGGGCTGCTGGTGGGGTCTCTTCCTGCTGGCTCCCACCCCCTTCAGCGTCTCTGAACCCCCTGGCACCCACAGGAGCAGCGGCTCCCAGGTGTTTCCCAAGAAGCAGTTAAAGATTTACCCGGTGTGGACGGACGACCTTGCGGGCAGCTGGCTGCCGGCCCCCCAGCAGGTGGGTGTCAGGGGCCGCGGGCAGGAGTGGGGGCCCCTGGAGCTCTCCCCCAGCGAGAGCTGAAGCTGAAGTGGCTGCGGCACACGACAGCGCCGGGACTGGGCGCTGAGCGGGGCCAGTGCAGGGCTCAGCTGCCGCGCAGGACACAGATGGGAAACGATTGCCTTCTGCCCCGGTGCATCTCATGCACGTGCAGCACAGGGGGGCCGAGCCGCTGGGCTCTGCCGGGTGCCAGGTGCTGCTGAACAGGGCACAGGCAGCTGCCTCCCCGGCCCTTACCCCTGCCCCAGCCTGGGGCTGCTGGAGGCCCCAGGGGAACACTGAGGCCTGACCTCGCCAGGAGGGACGGACAGTCTTGCAAAACACCAATCTGATTGTCTGTGCAACAGCATCGGTGTTTGCAGAACCCACATCAGTGCTTGGTGCCCTTGGTGGCTAAAGGACCCCTGACCCCCACCGAGGGTCCCTGACCACACCACCAGCAGTCAAACACACCAGGGCCTATCCCCAGGCTGCCATGAGTCTGGAGTGATCAGCAGAAGCGAACGTGGCCCTTAAGTCATGGGGAGGGAGCATGGGCAGTGGAGATAAGGGGCAGGAAGCTAGGGGATGTGGGGCGAGCCCCCAGCCCCTCCAGTGCAGACAGGCTGCTGCCAGCAGATACCGCACCCCACTGCCAATGCCTTCTCCAGAAGTGCCTGCATTTCCACGGTAGCCAAGATGTCATCACTGACACAAGCCTGACTCCTTGCATGGCACAAGGATCTCTCAAAGGTGGGAGGCGCAGGGTCAGTGGCCAGACTTCACCTATCATCACACACCTATCGCCAGCCAGCCAAAAGCTGCCTGCCCTGCGGCCCTGAATTCAGACCAAGGACTCATCCCGTGTCCTGAGAGGGAAGAGTGCCCAAGGGACTGGACGGCTGCCACTCCCCTCGGGGTCTGCCGGGCGCTGATAAGGCTCCATGACTGCATAGATGCCACTGGCGTTGGCTCCCAGCCTAGCGAGGAGCGAGCGTGAAGCCAGCAGCGGGATAGCACTGGGACGGATGCAGGGATGCCCGAGGATGCAGCATCCCTTGGGACAGCCCGGCAGGGATAGGGATTCAATCCACTGGTGGCTCTCCCGGAGCTGAGTGATGCCATGACAGACAGGAGGACAGGGCACCTCGCGTACTTAGAGACGGCACGAGTGACACCTGGGCACACACAGAGGCTCCCATAGGGCTGTCACACCTCGGCGGGGGAGGCAGCCCGCGGCACCCAGGGGAAGGCCACGGATGCCGGGCCGGAGGATGGAGTGCCCTGTCCCTTCCTGCCCGGCGGGTGGGCAGCCCGAAGCACCGGTGCAGCAGCCGCTGCCACCTGCGAGGCCGTTTCCTCTGCCAGCATCCGCCGGGCCCGCCGCAACCGGGGTTCCCCGGTGCCCACGGGAGGCTGGCAGCGGGCCGGCCTGTCGCCGCCATGCTCCCCCTCCCGCCCCGCGGGGGCGGCTCCGGCGGCGGCCCCGCGGGCAGCGCTCGCCGCGACGCGCCCGCCGCCCGGCTCCCCCCCGCCGCCGCCGCCGCCCGGTGCAGAACGGCGGCGGGGGGGGCCCGGTTACATCAGCCGCCACGTGGTGGCTGCTCCGCCGCCCCGCCCCGGCACATGCCCGTGGAAAATTACCGCCAGCCCCCCCGCCCCGCCACCGGGCCGGGCCGCCCCGGTGCCCGCCGTCCTCCCGGAGTGCAGCGGCGGCGGTCCCGCTCTGCGCGCGGCGCCCCCGCGCTCCCCCGGCACCGCGCCGCCACCGAGCACCGAGAGCAACAGATGCGGGACCGCCCCGCATCCCGCTATGCCGCTGTCCCGCTCCCGACACGGACTGACGGGTGGCCGCTCCTGGCGCCTCTCCCGATGTCCCCGACCCCGCCACTCCGGAGGCCCCCACCGCCCCCGTCTCCTTCCCGCCCTTCTCCGGCAGCCCACCCACCCCTCTCCCGTCCCATCCCCAGTGCTGCTGCGGCCGCCGGACGGGCCGTGCGCCCGGTGCCGGCGGAGGTGCGCGCCCCTTACCGTGCCCATTCCGCCGCCCGGCCCCTCCCGCCACGCCGGGTGGGCCCGCGGGGGCGCCGCTCCGCCGCTCCCAGCCCGGTGTCGGTGTCGGTGCCGTACCAGGCCCGTAGCCGCCGCCGCCGGTGCTGCTGCCGCCGAGTTAATGAAAGTTTGGAGGTCGGTGGGGGCTGGCACCGCCTCTCGCCCTCGCCGCCGTGCTCCGCCCCCCGCTTCGCCGCGTTTCCCCCCCCCCGCTCCGCCGCGCTCCCCAGCGCCCCGCCTCGGCACCCGCACCCGTGCCCGCAGCGCGGCTCACGCACCGCGGGCACCACCGCGGAGGGCGAGGGCGCAGGCGGTGCCGCGGGCACGCGGGGTACGGGTGGCACACACGCACACGCGTGGGCACACGGGTACACACGGCGCACACGGGCACGCACGCCGGCACACACGGGCGTGCTGCACACACGGGCACGGCGCGGGCACACGGGCACACCGTGCGCTTGGCACACTTGGGCATGCACATGGCACGCTTGGCACGCGTGGGCACCGGGAGTGCGCATGCAGCCCACAGGCATGTGGACATAGAGGACCATATGCAGGCTTGCCTGCAACCATGGCACATGTGAACATACATGGGACACATGGGCACACACAGGCTCCTACTGGGCACACGCGCATCCCCGCACACACGGGTTTTCACACGCAGAGGAACACCCAGACACAGCGTGCGCACAGGGCACAGCGCCGTGGTGATCCTGGGCAGTGGCATGGCCACAGGCTCCAGCCAAGATGTGTGAGGTTAGTGTGAGTGTTGTACGTGTATGGGGGTCTGTTGCACATATGTGGGTCACACACTGTATGCCCCTGCCTGTGCATGCTGCTTGCTGGCACATGTACACGTGTGTGTGCATGCAAGTCTGTACACTTACACCCATGTATCTAGGTGTGTGCCTACATGTGGTTGTACATGTTTGCATCTGCATGTGTGTGTAAACATCCGTGTCTGTGCATGTGTGTCTGCACATGTATGGGCACTTATGTGCGCATGTGTGGGCACGTATGCACATGTGAACATGAGTGTACAGGGGTGTGGTTGCGTGTACTGATATGCATGTACACATAAACACAAATGTGCATGAATGTGTGCCCATACCCATGTGCATGTGCACACATGTGTGTGCAGCCAGAGCACGCCCCCACATCCCAGGCCAGATGTTTCCAGTAATGCATGAAGGGTGCGCCAGGGGCCGCCCCTTGCTTGGCCCCTCGCCGAGGCCTCCTCTCCCTCCCCTCTCCTTCCCAATGGGCTTCCCACGTGCTGGGACGGGTGCCTGCACTCCGGCACCCTGCCCTGCTCCCTGGATCTCTCCCAGTTCCTGGGGTGCACTGTACCCTGGGGCTTCACAGCATCTGTTGGGGAGCATGGCAGGGGTGCAGCTCAGCACCCCAAGTTCACCAACAGCACAGCCCTTCCCACATCTCACCCACTGAGAGTCTTCTGGTCTTTTCCACCTCCACAGCCCTGCACCCCATCTCAGGGCTGACCCCCTGGTGTTCCTGGTGTTCCAATCAACTTGGGGAGCACCCCTTACGAGTCTCCATGGATCCCTGCTGCCCTTGTGGGTTGCTGCCTAGTTAAGGAAATCCTCCACAGGGATGGGGTGGAGGTGGGGCAGTGATGGGATGGGTGGCCCAGGGGCGTCTGTCCAGGCCACACTGCAACAGACTCACCAGGGTTCTGGGCTGCAGAATGGGAGACAGCTCCAGCACAGTCATATGCCAGCACTACTTTCGTTTTGCGTGTGGTAAAGCCAAAGTCAGGGCTCCCATAGCAGGAAGGGGAAGGCAGCAGTGCAGGCGGGTGCTCATGTCCTCCCACGCCCTCCCAGCACCCGCACATGCTCTGCACCAGGAGCCGGGTTTCTCACTAGCAACCTCGCTCCTGGCTGCCTGTGGCCTCACACCCCACTCTGCAGCCCATATCCAGCACCCAGCACCTGAATCCAGCACCCCACACCCAGCATCCTGTGTCAGAGCCAGAACTCAGCAGCAACCCGCACCCCTGCCTCAGGGTCTGGGCTTTGGAGAGGAGCTGCCAGCTGTGGAGTTACAGATTAGATCCTTAAGGGATGGATTTCAATGGGTGAAACTCATGCTTTCAAACACCCTTCTCAGGATCTCTCTGCCTTTCTGTGTGCTTGATGTGGGGAAAGAGGAGGAGGGGTCCTGCAGCCCCCAGGAGTGTCAGTGAGGGGCTGCTCCTTCCCCCCTTGCAGCCTCCAAGACATTGCAGTGCCCTTTTAGCACCCTGCACCTGGGTGCAAACACCTCCTTCCCAGGAGCCTAGACACTTGGTGTACCCTCAGCTTTGGCCATGGTCCTGCTGTGCTGGTCAGGGCTTTCCTGGGGTCTCATGGTGCCCAGAGACGCAGCAGGAGCAGAGACCAAAAGTAATCTGTGAGGTGAGAAGCTGCAGTGCCAAAGGAATTTAGGAGGGGTGCTCCAGCCTGTGCTTGTGCCCACTTCATCTATCTCTCCCCATCTGGTAGCAATCATTCCCCCATTCCCGCCCTTGGGGAACCCATCTCTTTCTTTCCTCACCATCCCTCCCCAGGCTGGCAGATGTCACAGTGTCCCCAGGCCCTCGCACAGCGGTGGGGGTGATACCACAGCACCCCTTCCCCAGTGCCATTCAAATCTGTGGGGCTGGAAGCTTCTGTTTCTGCGGGCAGGTGCAGTGACCTCATGGAGTCAGCGCCAGCTCCGTGGGGACATAGGTTGACATGCTGGTGGCACCGCTGCCTAGGCAGCATGGCCTCTCCTCTTGTATCTCCATGGGTGCTGTTGCCTGGGAAACTGCGGGCAAATGCGGGCAGGGATCCAGGGGGGGTGAAGGGTGGGGAGGAAATGCCAGCTCCCAGCACCTGCAAGAGGGATGGGCTGGTCAAAACACCACAACAACCCCTGAAAATTTCCTACGCACTGGGACAGCAGCACGGGCTTGTGGTCATCCCCAAGCGGTTGGAGCCCTGACGTGACCCAGAGCTTGTCCTTGAGTCTGGGGGTGCATCAAAAGCAGCGGGATTTAATGCTGTCCCCACTGTGTGCCTGACATGGAGGCTGGCTGTCCACCTCCCCAGGGGGACCCTGGAGTTTTGTCCCAAGCAATTCCTGAGCACTGTGTGCCCCCAGCACCACCAGAGCTGGATCTGGCCTCGAGGTCTCCCCACGGTGGGATGCTGCGTGCAGATCTGGGGGCTTCCTACCCTCCCCATCCAGGATCACACCCCCAGTGCTTGCATGAGTTCTGGGGTGGGAGGCAGAGGGAAGTCAAAATTCAGCTTTGGCATGATGGTACATCACCAAAATCTGCAGGTCAGCATTGGGCTGCCTGAGGAGCTGCCAAGATTGGGGAACCACACACTCTAGAGTGACCCTTCTGCTGGTCCCCAAGCTTCCCACCTGAGCACTGGAGCCTGGAGAGGGAGTGAGCTGGTGGGGAACAATCTCTGTTGTCAGGATTGGAAGAATGGGAGTAGAAGTCCCTACACAGACTGGATATGCCCTCTCTGGGGATTTCACTACTGGCCCTACATTACCAGGAAAGACCCTGCAAAAGGAGCAGGGGAAATGCCACAGAAGAGCCACTAGCTCATGTTTTGTCCTTCCAGCTTTCACATCTTTCTTTTCTCTCTGTCGTGTCATTCCCATCCTGCCTGACACGTGGGGAAAGGCACTGTTCTATGACAGCATGTCATTCTCCCACCCGAAAGGTCCCATGATGGTATTTGAGCTCTCGGAAAGCCCCCCAAATTGTCCCTGATTTGCCAGCAATTTGAAGCCACCTCGTAAGAGCTGCCTTGCTCCCCAGCGTAGACCTGATGTGTTTGCAATGCTGTGGGGGCAGTGCCATGCTCCTGCTCTGGCACTATCCTGAGTCCTGGGACTCCTGTACCTCCTGTGCCAACAGCTCCCCTCATCCAGCCCTGGGCTTAGCTCCCCACTCCCTGTCACTGCCATGCCCTGCCCCGAGCTTTACTGGCTTTACCAGCAGCTCACACCCTCTCCAGCTCCAGGATTCTGCTGAGTGCCCTCAGCCTGGGTGAGTGCCAGGACAGGCAAGTGACCTCGGAGATGGGAGGAAATGCCACAGGCATCATTGCTCCTGGCCACAGGGAGCTCTGTCCCCAGCAGACACAGCTCCTGGGAACTTTCCACTCCCGTGCCTGCTAGTGACCTAGGAAAATTCCCTTACGGAGGATCCAGTCAGCCTGGGGAAAGCTCTGGCTTGGATGGGCAGCAAGATGGGCGTGGATGCCCTGCGGGACAGCAGCCACAAGGGTTGAAGCTGGCCCCCACACTGCCCCATTGTGCCCTCCCTGCAGCCTTCTTTGGTGGCACACACAGCACCCAGCTCACAGCACAGGGCTTGTGTCTCACACCATGGATAGGTGTGGCTGGTACGGAAATTCCTGGGTACAGACGAGAGTTTCACTGCTGGGAGCTTGTACTGAGGTCCTGAGGTTGTTGTTCCTCCCTCTGTTCTGGTTGCACCTGGCTGGGAGGCACAGAGCCATCTGGGTGGGTTCAGCACCATATCAGCTCTGCACTGGGCTGCCTGGTCCCTGGGATGTGTCTCTCCTAATGTGGGGGGCAACAGGGTGCTGGGCACCTCATAGGAAGCATGTGCACCTCCCCTAATGCTTCTGAGGGCAGTAACCTATTCCCTGCCCCAGAGCGCTGTGCTGCAGAGAGCATGACAGCTGGGGTGCCTTGGGCTGCCCAAAATAGCTGTCCCCACTCCCCCGCTGCCTGGCCGCTGGGAGCTATCCCATGACAGCACCCCACGGACCTGGAGCAGCTGGAAGGGGTTGCCATCCTGCTGCAATGCTCAGTCCACTGCCCACATGCTGCAGAGAAACTGGGGCTGGGGCAAGCATTGCCCCAGGGACTGTCTCCTTGCCCTGCCCCAATGCCCCCATGGGTGCTCTGCCTGGGGGCCAAAGCCCTGGGACTCCTCAAACCCACCTTTGCCCCCAGACAGGGATAGCTGGTGCCCAGAGGTTGGGTAGGGCTTGCAGAAATGCTCCAGGCTCCTCTTGCAACTTGGCAGCCAGCCGTATGCCACTGGGTGCCCCCCATCCCCTTCCCCATCCCGTTCCCCTTTTGCCACAAGCCAACCATACACAGGGACTGGGCTTACAACTCTCTGCCACCAAATTCCTCTCCCCGGCCCAGCCAGCTGGCTCTTGGGCCCTGGCAAAATGGAGTGGTGTTGCTGCCCTGCTGGGGCTGGTGCTCCATCCCTGAGGAGTGGTGGGCAGGCAGGGACCCCGGCATAGATCACACCTGGATGCTGAGGCTAGGCTGGGCAGTTTCCGTGGGGTACAGGGTAGTGGCAGTCCCACAGAGAAGGCATAGGGGTGAGGGACAAGGGACAACAGCTGCACCAGCGTGGCAAAGCAGCAGCTGGCACTTGCCCACCTATGACATCTGCTGATGCAAACCCCTGGAGACTGGCCTCAAGGCCACCTCCTTTGCATCCTCAAGGGCAATGAGGAGGACAAGGTGCTGCCCACCCTGCTCACCCCTCAGTGCTCCGCCCTGCATGACACAGGGGTTTCAGTTCCCCTCGGGGCATGACCATGAGGTTTCTCCTCACCCATCCTCTTTCCTTCGGGGAATTCAGCCAAGCACCCCAGTGGAGGTGGGACACACAGTGACATCATCAGGGCTGGGGGCTAGGAAACAGCTCATCCCCCTGCAGCTCTGGCATGCTGCTACAGCCAGGGTGCTGCTGTGGCCCTGGCCAGGAGACCGTGGTATGCCGAGGAGTTAGTGACCCATGTATCAGCAAGTCTGAGCAGGCCCAGGCCTATGCTGTGGGCATCCCTTGGCTCCGGGGTAAGCTCCTTCAGGTTAGAAATCAAGCCGTAACAGAGAAGTCTGCAGGGAGCTCGTGCCTGGTACTGTCATGTGCATATCTGTGCCTTCATCTAAGACAGCAGCAAGAAGTTCTAATACTACTGTAGCAGGAAAATAATGAATAGAGCTGTTTACTTATAAGAAAATCCTGTAATAGCTCAAAGGACTCAACTGGGATAACCTTTTCCATTGACAGGGTTTGCATGGTGTGCTATGTGTGGATTGGAAGTCTGTTTAATGCAGGGAAGCTCAGGGTTCCTGCATGTCAAGGGGTTGAAGACTATCTGTAGCAGTCACTCTGTAGTGTGAGCTCTATTAAACAGCATTTTAAATGTCACTTAAAGAGTGTGAGTGCCTTTCTCACTGGGACCATGACAATCCAGCACCTCATGGTGCAAAAGAAACACCAGCTGTGTTCAGAGTGAGGGTCCCAGAGTGTCAGGGGGCTGCTGGAGGGCTCCATGGTTGAAGCCCACAGACCCCAGGACAGGTAATTTTAAATTAAATTCCTGGTGCTGGCAGAGATGAGCGGGTGCTACGGGTTCTGCCAGCTGTCGTGACAGACCTGAATGCTGGGGAACCCCTAAGCAGCTGGGTGGGATGTCCCCAGTACATATCCAGAGGGATGGAGACAGCCACGCTGCATGGACAGGGCTCAGGTGTGACCCAACCTTGCTCAGTGAGGGTCACCCTTCCACCCGCCTGTCCCGCAGCTCACGCTCCTCTGTGCAGGGGATCCCGGGGGACCTGGAGATGCTGAGGGCCCTCACTCACGGGAAGAGGGGCTAGGGCCCGGAGAGGAGCTGCCGGCAGGAGGAGAAGGAGGAGGAGGAGGAGGAGTGCGGCCGGGAAGGAGCCGCGCTCCCTCTGCGGACAGATGCCTCTCACTGCAGCCTCCGGCAAAGCAGCGGGTCCCGATCCTGCCCGGCTCCTACTGTACCCTATGGGCGGTGGGCACAGCCCGGCGTGAGTCCCCTTCGTCCTCGCTGCTGACAGGTACAAGGGCTGTCTCTTCCTGGGTATCCAACGCCTGGTGTTTGCCGGTGCTGCCTTGTAGCCGAACACCCATCACCCCCAGAATGGCTCATGTCTCCACATGTAAAGCTGGAGATAGGAGGAGCAGATTAAATCCAGATATCCCTGCCCTGTGCTGCTAAGAGTGTCTCCAAGCCTGAAAACAAGCTCGGGAATGTCTAAGGACAGGGACAGGCAGCCTCCGGGCATGGCCAGGCTCTGCCATGCAGAGCTGCCTGTCCTCGGGACACTCACCCCAGCAAGCTCTGCCGTGCAGCTTTGCAGCTTTTAATGTGACTTGGCAGCAGTAAGGGAAGCAGGGGACAGAGGGAACAGGCTGAGAGGGATGGCCCAGACCTGAGGAGCAGCTGGGTATACTGCCCCCATGGAAAGGGGTGGCATTCTGGGGCGATAGGCATGGAGGCCCTGTTCAGGCTGGCCAGCCCTGAGCTCCCACTGCTCAGAGGCAGAGTTGTTTAGGACTTTTTTTGGTCCAGGAGGCAGGGATTTCAGGACGAGCTAGAGGTAAAAGGCTTGGTGTCAGAGCAGGATGAAGCGCAGCACATTTATGGGAGGACACAGGGCTGTCTTAGCTGTCAAAGGCAATCACAGGCTGGTGGGCATCACATCTATCCTGAAGAAACAGCGGAGTCTGAGATGGGATCTAATTAATAAAGACTAAGCGGGTAGGGATCCTAATGCACGTTGCCTTTGCCTCGTGGAAACTTGACCTCGCCTGTCCAAAACTATTGGGTCCCTCTCTGAGACAAGGAATTCACTTGTTAAAGGCACTGGGCAGACCAGCAAGGGGTCTGGTAAGATGAGCACGGTGGCACGTCCACACAGCACAGGGCTGCAAGCCCTGAGGGATTCTCAGGTGAACGTCCATGGCACCTCACACAGGTCCGCATGGGACATGGGGCAGCCAGGTCTGTGGGTGTCTGAAGGCTGCTCTGCACTTCACTGCAGGGCAGGGGCAATGCCAAACCTCTGCTCTGCAGACGATGCCATAGCGACACGGACAGAGCGACACACGGAGCAGCCGGTAACTGTGAGAACAAAATGCCGCATTTCACCGAAAGCTGGGCGAAGGGGAAGAAAGGGGCAGTGGGCCTGGCTGGCAGGGGACGGTGCTGCCTCGGGGCCGAGGCACCGCAAAACCCGGTGCTCCAAGAGCCGGGAGCGGCAGAGCGGAGCGGCGGGTGCCCCGCTACCGGCAGAGGGAGGCAGACACCGCGGCGGCGGGAGATGCTCCGCACGGCCCTGCCGGCCCCGCATCAGTGCCCGGAGGGACGGGGGCCAGGGGACAAAGCCTGCTGAGTCGGGGTGGCACAGCGTGCCCTACGGCCTCGGGCTGCTCCGAGCTCACCCGGCTGAGCTCCAGGCTGTAACTTCGGGATGTAGCCCCAGGGTTGTTTCTGAACCCACAACCAGCCCCACATGGCACTGAACACCCAGCTGGGAAGGTGTCAGTTTGTGTCAGAGGAGATATGGACCTGCCCTGCTGGCACTGGCGTTCTCACTGCGTGGGCACAGAGCCTGTGCCATGATCCCGGAGAACCCTGTCCCTCTGGGATGCAGCCTCATCCTGCCCTCATAAGAAGTGCTGCTGTCCCCACAGTCATGCTCCTGTGCCTTGCACCCCACAGTGTATGACGGTCCTGGGGGTGCCAGTTCTGGGGCACATCTGGTACTGCTGGTGTACCCACTGCCTGAGTTGGTGTGGCAGCTCAGGCTGCGCCGGGAGCTCCCAACGGCCGTCAGCACTGGATGGTGCCTGGGTGTGTCCCCAGCTAAATTTAAAGGACTTTGCGATATAAATATCCTCAGTCGTAAATAAACAGAGAGGCTAGATGTTTATCGGGGCCTGCCTGGCAGCCCCGATCCAGCACGTCGGGCACACCGCGCAGTCTCTGTAGTCCTGCCTGGGCTGTCCCCTCTGCCGGCAGCACAGCTGGGTCCTGTGCTGCCCTACAGGGACACGGCCACAGGGAACTACTCCATGCCACAGCCCTGTTCCGATCCCACTGGGCCCTCGGGGGAAAAGATCCAGCAGACACTCTTGCTGCTCCTCCAGAAACGTTGACTCTTGCAGTTTGCTGTGGGAGTGGGGATGGCCCCAGGCACTGTGCTGTCGCCTGCCACCAGCCCCGTTTGCCCAGTGCCCTGGGAACAGATTTGCATGGGGACACAGAGGGGTGGATTTGGCTCCTGCCACCTTCTGTGGCTGGTGTGGGGCACCAGATGTCTGATGCTGGGGGGTCACTGTGGGAACCTGTGCCACAAGTGCTGGGGCCCTGGGGACCTTGAGGCACTCTGGCCCCAGCCCCAGAGCTGGTGCATGAGGTGTCCCTGGGCTGTGGTGGCACTGCCATTTGGGGACCTACCACCATGGGACCACCGTGGGGCAGGGCCAGAGTGACAATGAGAGGCAAGACCCAGACCACTACAGGGAGAGGAGCCAGACTACGGTGTGGAGTGGAGGTTGAGGTGTTGGGGAAGAGCCAGGAACATGTGAATCAAAGGTGAGGACCAGGCAGAGCAGTAGGAGCAGGAGCAGCCTCTCAGCGCTGGCACAAGAACCCTTGGGCCCAGAACCCATGTTCCTCACAGTCCTTCCTGGACTACCCATTTCCATCCCCTGTCCTGCACCCTGCACCTCTCAGGATGTCCAGCTGCTCACTTTCACGGTCCTAACTGACCTGCCAAAGATGTGCTGCACAGGTCTCCCCACCACAGCTCCCACCATGAGGCCTCTGAAACTCTCCTGGTGCACAGAGAGGCTGGAGCATCCCTCTGCAAGAGCCAGCAGCTCCTCCATGCCCCATGGCTGTGCCAAGAGCATGGACTGAGCTGAAAGGGGATGCTGTGAAGGGGACGCTGCCTCAAGCTGAGCCTCACAGTGCTGTACCCTGGGGTGGTGTCAAGGTTTAACCCCAGTCAGCAGCTGAGTACCGCACAACCACTCACTCATTTCCCCTTCCCACGTCCCCACTGATGGGATGGGGAGGAGAATCAGGAAAAAAAATAAAATAGAATCTATGGGCTGAGATAAGAACATGAGCCTGTGGGCATGCTGGGCTGTCAGTGGGTTGGCTGCACCTTGCAGAGGTGTGAGGGGAAACCTCTGGCACGTCCGCACCTGGCAAAAGGTCACCAGAATTCACCCAGAGCCGGTCTCCAACACCAGCAAACTGTTACTGGCTAGTTCAGATCCGTCCTCCTCACCATCTGCAGCCTGAGGTTAATGAGTACCTCCAGGGTACACAACTGGAGGGTCATTAAACAGCAGTCGAACAAGATGGGGCTGCCAGCAGCACTCGAACAAAGAGGGCTGATTCACTGTTTGCCCTGCAACAATATTTACTGTGGCCGGGAGTGAGGGAATGTTTGTGCGGGACAGGACAGCAAGGCGACACAGGGACTGGCAGGGGAGTGTGGCAGTGCCAGGGAGAGGACCACTGTCCACTGCAGGTAGGGTGCTTGGCATGGCCACCTGTGTCCTTGGCTCAACAGGGCATCCCTGTGCCCCCCTGATGTGTCTGTCCGTCGTGGGGAGCCAAGGCCACCTCCCTGGGTTCCCGACCTTCCCCAGTCTGGCAGCCTGCTCCAGCATCCTTGCTGGCATGTTGTCCTCATCCTCTCAGCCCATTTCCCAAAGAGGTAGGGAGCTGAGGACAAGAACAACAGGAATGGGGGTACCTGTCTGAAGGTGGGGAAAGCCCTCCCCCAGAGACATCTACCCTCAGATCCTGGTGTGAGACTGCTTGTGGCTCAGGTGTGGCTGGGAGGGATGCTTGGGGAGGACTTGTGTCCTCACTGATCCTCACTTGTCTTCTTTGCTGTGCCCAGAAAGCCAATGCGGGGGGGGGTCGTTTGCTGATCAGCTCACTAGCTAATTAGCCTTGACTGGAGATGTGTCACGTGCACAGCCAATATGCTCATGCTCAGACACATGTGTACACACACACACACACACACACACACACACACACACACACACACGTCAGTTGTGTACTCAGCAGCCTGAAGGCCAGGACACTCATAGAGGAACGTGCTGCATCCCCTGGGAGATGCTAAGACACAGGAGGTGTTCAGCAGAGACACTGCTTCATGCCAGGGCCTGCCACAGAGCCGGCTTCCCTAACGCAGCAGTGATGGGCTGGGGCACGCAGCCTATACCCTCCCCGTGGGCCCTCCAGCCGCTCTGGCTCCCAGCCCTCTCAAAGCTGCCTGGCACAGCCTTTTCCCAAAGCTGTGCATGTACTGCACCTTGCCAGGGCCTCTAAGCACCCCACCAGGATCATGCTACCACCTGTATGCAGGGACAGGAGCTGCTGGGATGTTGGTGGCCACTGGCTAGTGGGACTGGGAAGCACCCTCCGGCTCACCCCAGCACATGCCCCTGGCACAGGGGCAGTGCTGGCCGTGGTTGTTGTGAATGTTCAGTTGCAGGGTGGATGAGCAGCTGGTGTCAACCCCAGCTTCCTCCCCAGAATCCCGCTGGAGAGTCAGGGCTCATGTCTGTGAGGCAGAGGGGTTCTGTGCAGATACGGCAGCACTGCGGGTGCCCCGCCTGTGAAGGGTGCTGCCTGCCCTGCCTGTGCAGGGCTCACAGGGCAGCAGCCCACCTGCACACCCCTCCCTGCTCCTCTGGGCCCTGCAGCCTCCTGGGCTGAGGGCGGAGGAAGGCAGATTCCTTTCCAGGTGGAAGATTTCTCTCCTCAGGAGCAGTGAATTATCTCTGGACTGTCGCACGCGATCCATCTGCTTCTCCACCCACCTGCTTGCCAGGCTGCAGGCACGGCACCTTCCCTGTGTGCTGGCTGCACCAGGGTCCTACTGCAGGGTCCTGCCTCTGCACACCATGTCCACAGCCTGGGTTCCTCACGTCCTTGCAGCCTCACAGGGTGCAGGACATCAGCAGAGCTAAAGCATGTCCAAGCACTGGCTGACCTTGGCTAAAGTGGGGACCCACACCTCCATCCCCAGAGGACTGAAAGCACCCTCAGCACCCACAGGAGTGGGAGCTGGTCCCACTCACCTCCCTGCTCTGCCCTGGCCTCTTCCAGTTACAGTGCCCAGCTCAGCCCATGCAGAGCCAGACCCTGTTCCAGACAGTATGTGTCCCAAACAGTGCTGCCTCCTGTTTACCCCTATGCTGGCATGGGTGAGCAGTGTGGGGGGCTACTGGCCCCACATGCCTCTTTGCAGCCCATGCTGCTCTGGTCTGGGGCTGGTGCAGGTTGGAACCTGCTGCCCAGGCATCCATCCCATCCTGGTACACCCTGGCCACTAGAAATGTGGTGTCCTGAGACAGGACCATGGCTGGATGGGGTTCCTAGCTGGCACCAGGATCCTCAGGCTTGTGGATGACAGTGCTGGGACGTCTCACGAGCTGACCCTCTGGGCCTGGGCAGATGAACTGGAGCCAGGACCCCTGAGTCCCTGGTCAGGCTCCAGCAGCCAAGGTATCCCTTTAGTGTAACACTGTGGGGGGAGGGTGGGAGTGGCTGGGAATTGCTGAGTTCAGCTCTTTGATAACTACTCTTTGCCAGGGGCATCCTCATCCACCTGTCTCTGTCGGGGGTAGGAGCAGAGGGGACAAAAGCTTGTCATTACCTGGTCCAGGGAAACCTCCCTCTGGCCAGAGCCAGCCCCCTGCCCCGATAATCACACTCCCCTCATTAGCCAGCCCTCATTCAGCCCTGATGAAGGGGAACAGCAGGGAATCCTATTAGAGACAAAATGACAGACCAGGGCAGGGATCCTGCTCTACCTGTCCTGGCCCCAGGCAAGAATCGCTCATAGGGTAAAGGCTCTTGTGGGACAATGTGGGGGACAATAGGAACATGGTGGGTTTGTTGGGGGCCTTTGTGTCCAGCACCCTCACTCTAGACACTGCTGTGATCCAATGGCGCTGGAGCCGGGGCAGGAGTCACACGTGCTGCCCACACGTTGCTGCAGGGGATCTGCCCATGCTCCGCACATCCCTCTGTGTGTGTGCCAGGCATGTACAGCCCTGTGCACAGATGTGTGCAGGTGTGCCAGGCTCTGACACCTTCTTGTACTCAGGATTAGGCTCCTCCAGTGATGAAAATTGCTGCTGTCCCTTCTGGGGCAATGCACTTGGCTGCCTTACACCACAGCAGGCCCCTGCCACTGGCTCCAATGGGCAGACCTTCACCCCAGATATCCACTAAGGGTGCTGCCTGGCCCCTGCCACAGCCCCATCCCTGTACCTCCACCCCGCTGCCCTGTGGGGACCACAGGGACATTTGGGTCTCTCCAACATGGTCCTCCCCCAAGCCATTCCCCAGGACACCTGTGGGGCTGGATGGGACCACAAAGATGTGCATATTCTGGCTCTGCTGGGGCATCTGGACTTGTCAGTAGCCAGCCCCGAAGTCTGGGTCCCTATGGCTGGTGCATCCTCACCTTCTAGTTCTCAGCAAGGAGAGGACACAAGGCAGACTGCAGGAGCCCAGGTAGGGAGGGGTTACAAACACAGAAGGACAAGGTTCCCAGCACCTTCCCAGCAGGAGCTATGGGGCTCATTAGCCAGATGTCTATGGTAAGGATGGGAGGGACTTCATTGTGGATGGAGAGTGGAACTCAGGAGCACAGCCTCCTGGCACTGAGAGGCTCTATCCCTCCTCTGTCAGCCAGGATCTGGTCTTGCTTGCCAGGGACAAGACCCTGACTCAGCAGTGGGGCTGGTCAGCCCCACTCTTCCATCCCGAGGGCTGAGCCAGTGATTCTCACTTCACTTGCCTCATGTTTCCTGGTACCCTGAGCAGTGGCTGCTGGTTCACCACACCTGAGGGGCTCCTGGAAATGCCAAGGATGAAGGGAGCCCTTCTGTCTCTCCAGTGGTCATGCAGAGTCTGCCCTTCTGTCTCTCCAGTGGATCTGGCAGGGTATCAGATGGGACTTCTAGCCTGGGGGTCCCTCTGGCTCCCTGCAGGAGGATTGTCCCACCAGGACCCTGCTTCTGGCAGGAACAGTGGTGGGTAATTACAGACCCTGGCAGCAATGTTAATCACAGGTTTTGGGAATAAAGGGAGCAGGTCCAGGTACCCAGGGGCCTGCACCTCCTCTGCCCCAGCCAAGAACCCATGTCCTACCTGGTGTGGCCAGGAGGGCACAGAGCCACAGCCTAGTATGGCCTGGAGGGAAATGTCCCAGGACTGTTCCTGGCTGTTGGAGACACTGAAATGGATCTGGCATTACCACAGTACCTGAGCTGCATGCTCCAGCTCTCTCCAAAGGATGCTCTGGCAGTGCATGGGGTTGGGCAGGGCTGCTGTCTCAGTGCCAACAGCTTTTCTGGGGCTTAACCCAACATGTCTTTTCTGCCACGCTCTCTGCCTCTTTCCCCACATGCAGAAGGATGGGAGGGCAAGAAGGCATGTGAGCTGTTCTGCTGTTGGGGTAGGAGTGGTGGCATGGCCAGAGTTGCCCTGAGCAGGCTGTGGGGACAGCGAGGCACAGCAGGGCTCAGCGTGGCAAGCAGCTCCCACGTGCCTGCCTGCGGCCACAGCTACACCCTCTGCTCAAACCCGTGTCCTTATCCGTGGCATGGAGCTGTGGGTGGCTCTGGACAGGAAGGGTATTTCCATGGGCAGTGTGAGCTTGGCCAGAGATTTGACCTCTCCCCAAGGCTGAGCATCCCTGTATGGCCAGTACTGTCCTGCACAATGGGAAGGAGAGCCCAGCACACTAGAGCCATCCCAGCCCGGTCCTGCCTGCCCAGCTTCCAGTTCCGGGCAGTCTCTGCCTTCCTGCCCAGCCCCGGGCACCTCTCCCCGGGTTCCAGCACCAGGAGATGCCCATCCCCACCAGCACTGCTCCTCCCGGCACGTCCTCCAGCCACAGCGGCAAACGAACGGCGCCCGCGCTGCCCGCCCGGGCCTGACTCGCCCAGCCAGTCCAGCCGCCCCGACCGCCCGGCAGAGGCGGCAAGTTTGTCCCCGCACCTCCCGCCCCGGAGTGACTCAGAGCCCGCCCGCAGCCAGCGCTAGCAGCCCCGCTCCCTCCCCGCCCGTCCAGCATCACCAGGGAGGGAGCTGGCCAGCACTGAGGAGGGATGCCGAAGCCAGGGCACGGAGCTGGGGAGGCAGGGCTGGAGCCAGGGAGATGTGTTGCCCCAGCTTGGTGCTCCAGGAACTTGTCCATCCGGATGGGGAAGAGGAAGGTGCCAAGCAACCATCCGGGAAATCGCAGCAAGACCTGACATGACTGGCCTGACAGGCTGGGAAACAGCCGGAAAGAGACAGCCCGGCCCCTGTGTCACGGCTTGGAGCCACCGCTGTGGGGAGAGGCACCAGGAAGGGCTCAGGACTGCTCCCCAGCCACCTGCTTGTGCGGGAGCTCGCTGGCCTGCTGGCACCGAATGAGCCACACTGCTGAGTGCTGGGAACTCCTACCGTGGGCATTTGCACATGTCTGTGTGTGGTGCGGGTGGACAGACACACACCCGACACTGTGTGCACCTTGCACTGTACATCCTGTGTACACGCACACGTCACCCACACGCACACCCCCTGCAGCCCCCTCTACACTGTCCTCCCTGGGAGCAAGGCACATGCCTGGACACACATCCCACAGGCACACACAGGCCTCCCCACACCCCTCCAAAAATGGTGTGCGTGCATCAGTATCCCCCCCCCACATCTGCACAGGCAAATGCCCCCATCAGAATGCATGTGAACCCCACACATGCACACACACCCTGCACATGTATAGACATGCCCTACACATGCATATATGACGTACACCCCCACCGTATCCACCGCAAACCTGGGTGAGCCCAGACCCCACACCATGTATCCCCCCACATCCCTCACACCCCACACATGTGCAGAACCCTGTGTGCCCCCTCACCAACCCCCTTCACTTCACTTCACTTCACTTCACTCCTCCCCACGTGGCTGATTCCCCCGGGGTTGTCTCAGTGCGTGGCTGGTGAGCTGCTGTGGTGTGCTGGTCATCCAGACTCTTCCATTGTGGTGGTGCATCCCCCCCGCACCACCCCACCCTGGCCATACTATGATCTGAGAATCTTGTGTTTATTTCAGTTCAGTCTGATATTGATTTTAGATTTTTGTGTGCTTTTCCTCTGTATATTTTAACAATCTAGTAAGTAGTCGAGTGAACCTTGCCAAGAACTCTGTTGTGCCATTGCCTTTATATTAAACCTGCTGTTGCTGATACCTTTATTGGTGATTATTTTGAGTGACCTTAAAACACTCATTTCACAGCATCCATCCACACAGCCTCACTGTCCTGGGCTTGGCAAAGTCACTGCACACACTGCCACCGGCATGAGCCCACGGCCTCACGGGAGGGCAGCTGGGGTGGGAATCTCTGCTGTGATGGGGGTCACAGGTTGGCAATCCCTGGCATAGCTTTGCCAGGCTTCACAATGAATTCAGGGAGTCCTGTACTGGGATGGAGGGACAGGTGGTGGGAGAGGCGTGTGCGCTCCTTGCTGACAGTGAGCCATCCTGAGAAGTTGCTGGGGGAATGCAAGAGGGAGCCTCACACACCCCTCCCTCTGCACCCCATCCCCACAGCCTCCCCAGCAACCAGTGCCACCAGTCAAATACTTCCCGTGTGCCTGAGGCCTCGGTCATGGCTACTTTTGCAAATGCCAGGCCAGGCTCAGTGCTGCAGAGGTGGCACTCCTGGCATGTTCCCTGGGATGCTTGGGGTAAAGGTACAAAGGTGGGTGCTCCCTGTGGGGTGCAGGACCCCCAGCACCAAAGCTTCCCTAGGGCAAAGCAGGAGCATTTGCCCCACTCTGCTAGGGTGTAGGGTGGGAAACCCCTCCCCAGGGCAGGGGAGAGTGTCCTGGAGCATATGCACACAGGGACGGGTGCCCATCGCCTTGCGTGGAGCCATGCACGGCCACTGAAGCCAGCACGGGCTGCTGGTACAGCCAGGCACGGGTACAGGTTTTGGCAGTGGAGATGTCAGTGACTCAGAGCTGGGCGGAATGTGGAAAATGCAGCCTGGCCGCAGTGCCACGTGAGGCACAGGCAGGGCCAGGCCTGCCAGCGGCCGAGCTCCAGCGCCGCGTGCGCCGCGCTGGGCGACGCGCGGCCGGGGCAGTGAGGGTGCCTGCTGACGAGGCACCGCCAAGGCCCTCATTAACTGTGTGGGTCGCGGGGACAGGTTGAGCTCGCCCTCCTCTGCAGCATTGAGCAACCCTGCGGCAGGCTGGCACGGTGTGGCTGCCCGCACAGCCAGCAGCAGCAACCTGCCGGGATGCTTTGGGAGCCCAGGGGCCATGGACACAGCCCCTGCCCGCTGCAGCCCTGTGCTGGGGGTGGCTGTGGGTGGCAGCTCCAACAGGGATCGCCAACAGGCGGGCTGGCCAAACCGAAGCTGCCTGGCTTTTCAGGATGGCCACGTGTGGGGAGTAGGGACCCCAGCTCTATGCTTGTGTCCCCCACTGTGATGTGCCACTGCCCTGGTGATCACAGATGTTGTCTGTGTCCCCACTGCCCTGTGGGCCCCCCAACCCAACCCCAGCCCACCCCAGGTGTATCTGCTCCTAAACAGACATCGTGCTGCTGGAAGAAGCTGCCCTCCAGTCCTCCCTGGGTGTCATTTGAAGGTGGCATGAGCTGTTCTCTGCTTCCCAGTGCCTCCAACTGCTCCAGGAGAGGCAGAGGATGGCCCTGGAAACCAGCTGTTCCTGGCAAGACCCGGAGCACTGGCACTTGCAGGTGATGTTGCCTTCAGCCAGGGATGGAGACGGCAGCAGCTCCTGAGTGGCTGAATTCTTCATCTAGGGCAGAGCTTACAAGTCCCTCTGGGCAGGGCCAGTGTGTGTCCAAGGAAAGTGGCCAAGGGATTTAATGCCGCAGGGAAAAGAAAATGCTGGAAAGAGGTGGATCCCAGCCAGCGGTTTTCCTGAAGCATCCCAGGAGCACAGGCAGGACTTGGGCTGGCAGCAGGGGTAGGAATGAGGCCGGCTGCAATCCAATTAACCATGGTGCTCAGTCACTGGGTCAAACGCCAGCTGAGTGAGACCATGGACTTAGTGGCACAGGCGAAATCCAGGCTGCAAAGTGCAAGGGGGTTTGTTGGCATCTTCTCTTCCACCCAAAACTGTGTCCATGACCCCATCCTGGACAAGGGACAGGCCCTTGGGGTCCAGGTGGGATGCAAATAGCATCCAGAGATTTGATTTGAGGGGAATAGCCATGTGACACTTGCCTGCTTGTTCTCATCCTATCAGGGGACAATTTGGAAAGGCAAAGACCCAGGGACAGAAGAGTTCAGGAACCAGGGAGCACTCCCAGTGGAGTGGTCTCAGGGACAGGGAGCTGTTTACAGGCAGGTTGGGATGCCTGGAAAGTGGGTGAGAGCCAACAGGTGAAGCTGTAGCTGGGGTAGGAACAGCTGGGGGCAGAGAGCACCCTCTGGACCACAGGCAGTGAAAGGCAGGAGGGCAGGAAGCTGTGGGGTCAAAGTGAGTCAGGTGCGAGTCACGGCCAAACAAAAGGTGAGATGCTCGGATAAGAACCACAGCTGACTCAGATTTTCCACCTCTTCCACCTCTTCCAGAGTGACCACAGAGAATGGCCAGGGACCAGCTAGTACACACTTCCCATGGAGGCAGCATTTGGAGGAGGCAGCAATTGCTACCCAACGCCTTTGAGAACCCAGACTCCAGATCTGTGGTGGGGAACAGCACCCACTGCCCCCTCAGGACCCCCATCCAGAGCGGGTTCCCAGGGGAATCCCAGCAGGAGCCCAGCAGCCAGCCTGGGAACCTGGGCTAAGAGCCCATACCTTCTTGGAATGCCCCAGTAGAGGCTGTTTGAATTAAATAGGAGAGATTTCCCCCTTATTAGCAGGCTATTAATCACATTCAGGTTTTTTTTTTTTGAATTGAGCTGTTGCACAACAGGTTGAGTAACAGCCTAATAACAGGCTGTAAATCTCAGTTTGCTCTTGGGAGATTACAGATGTTAATAACAGATAATGACCCACAACTCACGAGCTGTTCCTCTCCCCCGCCTCTTTGATCCCTCTGCTCCTCTCCTCACCATACCCAACCCCCAGGATGGAACAGGGCTGCGGGGAGACCCTCAAAAATGCAAACCACCACACATCAGAGCTGGGGTCCAACTTCCCACCCCTGACTGCCCACCCCCCAGCCCCCACCAACCCCAACTTCTGCAGCTCCCAACCATCTCCTCTGCTGTCACTCACCCCACACCCCCCTGGAGCACAGGTTTTGGGGTCCTTGGCTGTGTGTACCCATCTTTAGCCATGGGAGCACAGGGAGCAGCAAAGCAGCAGTGTGCCCACAGCTGTGCTCCTGCAGCCCGGGAGTGCTGGCTGGGAGCTGGTGCAGGTCCCCAGCAGCCTGGGTGCCTGCAGGACTTGTGCAGGATGGCTGGGGCAGGTAGGGCTTGGGCCCCACTCTGGCAGCCGCCAGCCTGCCTCCTGCCAGACCCTGGGCATGAATCTCCCCATCCCATGTCCTCCCTGCTGCAATCAGTGTGGGGACCGGGCCTCACGCTCTCTCAGGGGGTGCTCTTGGGCTTGCTGCCACTCCAGATGTGGCAAGACCAGAGCACATCACTTGCTGCAGGAGACCATTGCACTGAAGGGACCTGCTTGCTGTCGCAGCAGCCGTGCAGTGGAGCCAAACTCTACTGGGGAAACCTCCTGGGGAGGGTTCCAAAGCTGGTCCCCTCCCCACCTCCTGCTTGCTGCCTCATCCCTGCCTGGCCCATCCCCTACACCCTGACCCAGAGCCCCCTTCTCAAAAGTGGGACTGACAACCTGGATGCATCCCAAAGTGTCTTTCCATCCCCTCTGGATGCATGCAAACGTTGCCTGCATCCTTTCCCTGGGATGTGCACACCCCTGTGAGCCCCTGGGGCAGCTGAGTGAGGTGTTTTGCTGAGCAGAGCTCAGCTCAGCCCCAGGTGCTGCTCTGGGAATGGGGGCAGTCCCAAAAGGACTCCCTCTCTCCCTGCCCCATGTACTGGCTAGGAACAGAAGGATGGAGGTACCCTTTGGAAGGCAGTTGAGGTTTCCCCCCAAGAGGGGGAAAAAGCAGAGAAAGAAGAGTGGAGGATGACTTTCTCTTGCCCCTGTCCTGGATCTGGCACCACCAAGCCAGGGCACGGGAGCAGGGTGTCAAGGTGTAGCCTTTGCCATGTGATGTGGGGGCCCTCAGGCCCAGGGAATGTCCCCCATGGGTGGCAACTGTCCCTGCCAGCACCACACAGGATCTTGGCCCACGGCTGCTGCTGTATGGAGGGTGCAGGGGTTGGCAAGAGCCATGGGACAGGGTGCAGGAGGAGTCACCCAGCAGGCAGGGCTGGTGAGGGTGGTGAGTCACTGCCAGCTTTCCCTGCCAGGGTGGGACCGCCACAGTCACCTGCGTCCTGCTGCGCTCACTGGTTGCACTGGCAGCACCAAGTCACCAGCAGTCTTGGCAGAACCCCGCCCTGCCCCAAGGGCTTCTTCCCCCACATGCTGACCTTGCCAGGAGACTACCCCATCTCCAGCAGGACAGATCAGGCACGGGTCAGCCAGCAGTGGGGCCACGTCCCTTGTACAGGCACTTGAGGGCCCCCACCCCTCTCCTTGCCAAAGGGTGCAGCTGTTTAGGGGGTGCTGGGTCCCCCTGAGGCCAGGCAGACCCCAGTGCAAGCGCTCCCGCCACGCTGTGCGTACCCAGGCGCTGTGTACACAGCAGCACCATATGGCAACAGTCGCTGGCGCCGGCGCCATGAGCCGGGTACGGAGAAGGATGGGGAAGCAGCTGTGTTTGCCATGAGAGGTAACTGCTGGCCAGAAGCCATGGGCCAGCGCCCTGAACAGCACCAAGCCAGTGCAGCCAGCACCCCTGTGCCACTGAGTAGATGTCCTTGTGTCCCTCCAGGAGCACTGTGCTGTCCCTTCGGCGGACCTGAGGCCCTGCTGTAGATGGATACTAGGAGAGCTGTAGCCAGGAGCCCATCCAGGCAGGGCATGGGCTCTAGCATGTCCTTGTGACAAGGATTGTGCAGTGAGACAAGGGGGCTCTCAGGTCCCCCTGAGCAGGAGGAGTAGGGCCACCAGCCCGTGGTGTGAGAGCACTCAGTACATACCTCCAGATGCAGAGATGGCTCAGATCCGTCCCGCCTGCAGGTGCAGCGTGATGCCACCTTGGGCAATGTCCTCTCCACACCCAGGGAAGGCTCTCTGAGGCTACCCTGGGGAGTGCAGAGGATGAGCAAGGAGGAAAGCAAGAGGAGGAGATGCTGGTTGGTCTGCAAGCACGCCTTGGGGGATATAGCTGCCACAGCCAGGCCACTCAGAGGTGCTGGCTGTCCCATCTAGCTCAGCCTCCAGCATCTGGCACCCTGCTAAGCAGATGCCAAACAGTATCCTCCCTGTAGGTACGTGGCACAGGGGCTGCCAGTCCTTTCTCTAGGGACACAATGCAGTGGGATGAAGACGGTGACACTCCCTGGCGCAGGGAATGTGGGCCGGGGCTGTCTCAGCCGGTTTCCTTTCGGATGTTACTAGTAACTTCACACATGAGTCACAGTGTTTGTGGGTGCTCCTGTCCTGTGCTGGCCCCATGGCTCCCTTGGGTGAGTGGAGGGATCTGTGGCCCCCTCCCCAGTCTGTCCATGGCCATGTTCTTCCACAACCTGCATGGGAACAAAAGAAGTCCTACAGAGAAGGAAACTACAGCAGCGGGGTGCTGGAGTGACCAGGCTGGATGAGGCTTCAAGCAGCCTGGTCTAGTGGAAGGTGTCCCTGCCTATGGTAATGGGTGTTGGAACTAAATGATCTTTAAGGTCCTTTCCAACTTAAATTATTCTATGAGAGGGGTGCAGGCAAGAGCACGGCGGTGTGCCCATCCTGCACCCAAGGAGGGCTGGTGGTCCTTCACGATCCCTGCTTCTGGGGCTTCCACCACCCAGAGCTCCGCAGGAGTCGGGTGATAGCCACCCTGGCAGTGATGAAAGGTGGTGGAGGGGGAGGTCTTGGCCGGGAGGCTGCTATAAGGGAGCCGGGGACTTTTGATGTGCAGAGTTCTGGGATCGCTGATTGCATTAGCGGGTTTAGTGCTTGAGCAGGCTCCCAGCCCCGCTATCAGGAGCCGACGAGCCGCTAAAGGGCCCAGCTTCCATTTTAGATGCAAATGACCCTGCAATTGTGTACTTGGATGGCAGAAGAATCCCCACACCACCGTCGCTGGAAGCAGACCGGGCTGGAGACTAAAAAGGTCTCAGGTGGCTGGAGTGGCCGTAATAGTCCCACTGATGGCTCGGGTCCGGGGTTCCTTCCCGGAATCAGCCTCTTTATGGGAAGTGCAGATTCCCTGAGGAGTTTCCCACCATCCCGACCGCCAGCCGGGGCTGCTTGCATGTTCCCCTGCCTAACACTAATGTCCTCGGGCCAAGCGGCCCGTGCTTCTGCCCCGGCTTTGATGTGCATCAGATTGGGCTGGTGGGGAGGTGCCTACACTGGAGCGGCTGAGGGAGGCGATACCCCTTACCAGGGCAGGGATGGTGTGGGGGAGGTGACAAGGCATGGCCAGAGATCCCCGGGTGTCCCCCAAGACCCTGTGCCCACTGTGGCCCAGTTTGCAGCAAGCAAACTGGAATAGGCTCAGTGGGGCAAACCTGGGTTCGAGTCACTTTAGGGGCATCCGGGCTCCCTAAATCCACCCACTCTCTAAGAGTGAGGTTGGGCCACAGTCCCAGTAGGATGTGGCAGCCCCTAATCACTCAGGACAGTGAAGAAGGCTTTCCTCATCCTTCTCCCAGCACTATCCCTGTGCTGCTCTACTGGCCACAGGGCACCTCGTGCCACCTAGCATCCCCATTCCATATGTGTCCTCTAAGCTGCTCTGGGCCTTCCCTTGATGGGAGGGGACCTGCCCACCAACCCATGGCTCCTACTCCCCACACCTGGTCTGTAAGTCTGTGAGGGCAAGCTCAGCAGGCTTGGTGTTGAGGGCAGGCTTGGTGTTGAGGAGTGCCTGAGATGTGGGGCTGGGCTCTCCCCACTTGGTCCTTTGCTCACCGACCCAGGGACAGACTGAGAAGCAATCCTGTAGAGTTCCCAAGCTCCATAGAGAGCTCCACAGTCTCACAGCCCCTAGAAACTTTCCCCTGCTCCCCAGAAGCCTCTACCTCAGAGCAGAAGGAGGGATGCAGGGCCATACATGGGGGACAGCAGTGGGGCTAGGGTGGCCTTACAGCTCTAAACTCCTGAGATTCCCTCTCCGCCCTCTCCAATTCTTCCTATCTCTTAGCATGCACACAGCAGCCTCCTCACCATCACGTGTGCCATGAGTTCAGTCAGGCCTCATTCATTCCACATCTCTAGGAGGGGAGATGGATTTAGGGCCATCAGTACGTGGAAAGCCCCCCAGGCCCTCCCTGCACCCCACAGTACATAGGGTGCTGGGGGAGTCAGGAGGGATTGAATCAACACTGTGGAGAGCAGGGGACCTCAGGGTCCTGCACAGTGCCCCATGGTCACTGCAGTTTTCCAAAACAAGGAGACAGGCAGACAGGTGCACAGGGCACAACCTCCATGTCCGTTCCTGTAAAACCACGTGGCTCTGCTTTGATCTAGGTGGAAAATTCCCTGTTTGGCTGGCAATCTGTGGGGCTGGGGACTCCAACATCGGCTACACTCGGCGAGGAGTTAAAAGCGTGTTTTTTGGAAAGATTTTTCCACTCTTGACTGGGGAGGTGACATCCGAACCTTATTTTCCTTTCCGTGCTGGGACACGTGCCAGTGGGGCCAAGTGGTCCCTGGGGAGCCACAGGACACAGCGGCTGCACCGAGCCCCTCGCTGACACGTGGGAGGTAGTGGTGGAGCGGGACTGAGGCACGGCAGGGAAGATGGAGCCAGGGAAAATGGAGGCCGCTAGAGGTTGGGTTTGCCCATAGCCAGAACACGCGTTGAGGTTGGGCAGGGAGCCGGCTCGGCTGTGGATTTTAAAAGAGCACCTCATCTGCCAAGGACCCTCCCTCCTACTCTGCCACGGGCTGGGTGGATCCCGGCCCCGCTGTGCACCTTGTGCTGCTGGAGAAGCGCTGCGTGCCTGTCCGGCTCCTCTGCAGCGCTGTAGCTGTGGGGCTGGGAGGCAGGGAGTGGTGTGCTGGCTGCTCTGCCACACGCCTGGCCATGGCCGTGCACCAGCTCAGCTCAGGGACAAGCCGCCTGTGGTCACCCCCAGGCACTGTCCAGCCAGGGTACACTTATCCTCAGTCATCCTCCAGGCAGGCTGCTGGGCTTCCAGCTGGAGAGGAGCATTCCCGTTTCCTGGCATTGTCTCCATCAGCTAAGGGTCCCAGGGACCCTCCACCCCAGGGTGGTCTCTGCTTGGGACCACACTTGTGGGATGGCAGTGCCCCTTCTGCCTACTTCCCACACGGCACCAGCTTAGGGCAGGAGCAAACCAGAGTTGCTGCACCAGAGCAACCCAGGGAACAAGGAGGAGAGTGGGATGTGAGTGCTGGGTCTGGGAAAGCTCAGGCTTCCCCCAGTCTCTCTCCCATGACACTGACCTGCTATCCCACAGCTTGTGAACGGCAGCCAGGTCCCCTCTGGAGCAAAACCTTCTGAGAATCAGCCCTCTGAGGAACCTGCTGCCCTGACAACCCTGTGGAAGTCTTGGGGATTGAAGGCTGGAATAAGGATCTTCCTTTGTCTTTTCATGTGTGGGTGCTGTTCTGGGGGGACACCAGCAGCCAGGCACAGGCTCTGCCTGAGCTGGAGGATGCTGTGGTTCTCACTTGACCGGCTGCAGCACTGCCAGCACCTCACACGTGTGCACATTCACCTGTGGATGAGCTTGCGAACTTCCTGGGGATTATGCTCATGCCATGAAGCTTCAAAGCTTGATGGGTGCTCTGAGGCAACCCTGCTTCATCCCCAGAAATGGCTGTTGCCCCAGTGAAAGGGAGGGCAGCTTTCTAGCTCTGGGTCCGCATCGATCTTTATTCATTCTCCTCCTGCCTGAATGGATTTACCTCTATCCATCCTTGGACGAAGAGCACTCAGAGGTCCCCTCCACCCCCACAGTCCCCACTGTCTCCGATGCACACCGGCCCTGCCAGCACTGCCAGGGTAGGTGACGCAGATGGTTCTCTCTGAGTGACTCATGCTGAAATACATGACGCTCACCATATTTCAGGGCTTTCAGCTTGGATGAGAAAAACATCAGAGCGTAAGAAAGTTTCTTTGCGAGCTGCTCTTAAAAGACGGGAGGGATTTCTCCTCCCACTTGTTCACACTCTACATTTTTGGGGGAGAAAAGTAGCATTTTTGATTGTTTATAACATGGAAGATAGATGATTAAGCAACGTATTTTACCTTGATTTATAAAGAAAAAAAAAAACCATCCCAAACAGTTCCTGGCTGCACACAGTGAGCAGTTAGTGCGTGGCCCTTCAGTTAGACACGCTGGCTCCACCACCTCCTCTCTCCACCCTGGACCCTCTGTCTGAGCCTTTGTGTCAGGCCAGGGAGCCACGCGGCTACTGTGGCCACTTGCTGCCTGCCTGCCCACAGGGTTGTGCCATGGCCATACCCGGCAGCACTGCCCATCCCAGCACGGCTCTTTCAGCAGTTCAGTGTGGTTTCGCTGCTGCGTTTGCTCACGGGGTTATCTGCTCCGGAGCTGGTGTTGGTTTTGGCATGCAGCGCCGGGACCACACCTACCATTTAAATACCACAGCCAAGGGCTCACAGGGGGAAAAAAAAAAAAAAAAAAGGAAAGAGAGAAAACGAATATGAAATATTTGTTGCGGTTTGGAGATACACACACACATGCACACACACAACACAAACACACCAGCCTGGCTCCGGATCGCTGGCAGTCGAGGAAGGAAGACTCCGGCTAAGATTGTCTTCAAAACCACCCTGGCGTCAGAGTCTGCTGAAGGGAAACCCTTTGGGCCAAAATTAGCCCCTGCAACATGCCAAGCTGGAGCCTGCCCTCACTGGGCTGGGGAAGCCGGGGCAGCCCCAGCGGCACAGCCGGGGCCAGGGAGCCTTGCCAGCCCTTCCCGGGTGGCTGCGCTCCTGCCAGGCTGCAAAAAGCCAGGGAAAGGGTGCAAGGCATGGAAATCCCCAGGGAGGCAGTGCTCCTGGGGACTGGAGGGTTTTCCCCCCACAACACCATGGAAATGGAGGTCTTGTCCTAGAAGTGCCCATCGGGCTGGCAGGACTTGCAGTGAGGCTGGGGATGGAGGCAAGGCAGAGCTACTGCTTGGTGCTGGTTTGGGATAAATGGGCACCCAGCAGCTAAGGATGGACTGGGGCTGGGAACAAGGAAGATGGTTGTTCCATGGGAGCAGGTGTCCTCGATGGGACAGGTTTAGCTGTACCCTTATCCAGTGCTGGACCCAGTGAGGCAGCTGCTGGCATGAAGCCACAGCAGAGTAGCCCAAGGGGTGCTGGGTGGCCGTGACATGCAATGCCATGCTGTGCCATGCTGTGCCACGCAGTGAGGCCTGCCGAGGCAGCTGGGGCAGGTGGATTACCGCACCTTCCTTTCCCCAGGCTCCTTCCCCAAGAAGTTTTCCTGATGATCTCACTGGATGCACATTTCTAAATCGTTTGGTTGATTGTTTCATCATCGGAGGTCAATTAAAGAGAAGGCGAGTTCCTGTCACCCTGCTCTGAACCCCTTCACTGCCAGAGCCCCAGAACAAAGGGAGGAATTGGGCTTGGGCTTGGCCAGCTTGGATTCCCATTTGACTATTTCCAACAAGGGAGCGGATCTATTTTGGAGCCGGTGTTCCCAGGGGATGAGCTCACCAGTGCAGAGCATGAGCAGGGTTGGGGAAAAAAAAATATAGCCTTTTGTAATGTGTTGGAAACCTATTTACTACCAGAAGGCTGGGTAATTAAATGCCACTTCCTGGAGCAGAAAGAAGCTGTGATGCTGGTCCAGAGGGGTTTGCTCCCAATACAGGGTGGTCACTGTTCCTGCCAGACACTGCCA
Organism: Pipra filicauda; assembly: GCF_003945595.2. Taxonomy (NCBI): domain Eukaryota; kingdom Metazoa; phylum Chordata; class Aves; order Passeriformes; family Pipridae; genus Pipra; species Pipra filicauda. The sequence continues at coordinate 3,708,624 of NW_024104498.1, forward strand.
TGAGTGTTGTGGGTGGGAAGATGCACTTTTGTGGGTTGTTTGTGTGAAACTGCCCTGTGGCATCTCCCTGTGGCTGGCTGTGATCAGGGCCGGTGTCCTGTGCCACAGCAGTGTCCCAGGGGCACGGGATGGTGGCAGGATGACTTTTCCATGCAATGCGTGATGGTGTGTGATTTACGCTGGCAGGGTTGCTGTGGGCAAAGAGCTGTATTGGAGGAATAATAAAATCAGATGACCCGGAAAACAGCTTCCACACAGAGCTCTTCAGCTCCTTGCTTGTCCTGCTGTCCCCTGGGCTGTCCCCTACTGCCTCACACCAGGCTGTGTCCCCACGGGTGCCAGTGACTCACGGTGCAGACTGTTCACTCAACCCCTTCCCACAACTCCTGTTGGAAAATTGTTCCCCTGCTGGGGCAGGAGTGCCTGCATACTGCAGGGACACCAGTGCCCAGCTTCCAGGGCCAGCTAGGCTTTCCCCGGTCTGAGAAATGGTGTATACCTGCAAGGACCAGGCCTGACTGGCACTGGCCTTGGCACCCACAATTTCCCTGCCTCTGTGGATGGCAAGGAGTGTTTTCCCTACTCTCTGGGAATCCAGGTTCTTTGGAGATTGAATACCTTAGAGTATCACTGGGGAGAAGGAATGAAGACTGCTCGGAGAAGAGTGGCAGAGATTTTTACCTGGGTCATTTGGAACTTTTGTAGTCAAACTGCTTTTTCATGATGTACAGCTTCTAATCCCCAGCACATGAGAGAAGGACTCTAGTGTGCATATCCCCTGTGCAGGGCAGCCATTCCATAATCCCCAGTGCAAAACTCCCTGTGCAACCTGCTGGCACTGTGTGCTGCGGCATTTTTTTTTGAGATGTTGGGAAAAATATCCTGTGTTCCTCCTGGTCTCCCTGTTGCTCACAAGGAACCAGAAAACAGCAATTCCTCCTTTTACCCCTCGAGCTGCTGGGGTGTTACAGGTCTTGTCCAGCACTTTAGTGAGTGGCAGCCAAATCAAACAACTGCCACGGCTGTGGTCCAGTCCCAGGGTGATCGCCAGGCCAGGGGGAAGGATGCATCCCTGGGCTGGCACGTGAGCACATGTGTTTGCACGTGAGGCTGCTGCTGCGAGGGCTGTCCAGATGCCTCCAGTGCACTGCACTGCTGATGGAAGCTGTGGCATGTGCTACAGAGTGGGACATCTCTCAGCACCAGGTTGAGTGTGATGTCCCTGCCGAGCAGGGGAATACCCCATCCGTCGTGGAGCTGGCTTGTGGCTGTGTGCAGAGCCCAGGGCTTTCAGCTTTCCTGTACCAGTGAAAGTTAAGAAGTGGAGGAAAAACGTTGCTGTATGTTATAGAGGAAGAGAGGTAAAAAGGGCAGGAAATTTGCACCATGTCCATTTCCCTTTGGCCCCCGGCCGCTGCTCATTCCGGATTCGGGATTTGCGTAGGCAGAGTTAAAAATAACAGGGGTATATAAAGAAGGACGTAGAGGGCTGCGCTGGCCCTGCAGCCGCCAGGGCACAGCCAGGCAACAGGCAGAGATCAAAGCAGGATGCGGTCCAGGCAGTGCAGTGGGGCCAGGAGTGTGTGCGGGGTCTGGGGGGTGCTGCTGTGCTGCTGTGCCGGGGGTCGGGATGCCCAGCTCTGCCAGCTTGGTAGCCTTCCTGGGCGGGCAGCTGAGCAGCACCCGTGGGAGATGGGCCATGTGTGTTCCCGTAGGCAAAGACATCACTCCTGAACTCTGTCCCTCCACAGCCTTTACTCCATGGTGACATTCACCAGGAGTCTGGTGAACAGGTCAACCTGACCTGTCTCCCCTGGCCACAGAGCTGTGCAGGGAGGCTGGATGTGGCCCCCAGCCGAAGCCCCCCATCCAGGGGCTGATCTCCCTGACTGTGCTGCCAGGGCGCTGCCTGCCTCCCCAAGTCGCCGGCAGTCCCGATCCTTGGCGGTGCATCCCGGTGTTCCCCAGGCCTGGGGCAGGCAGGGCGGACACAGCAGCTCGCTCGGCCGGTGCAAACGAATCTGCCCTCTGTGCCCTGATAACATTGTGTTTGTTGCAGAGCGGGAAGAGCCTGCCAGCACACGATAAGAGCAGATGACTTTACTCTGGACCCGCTCCGGATTGAATTATGCTTTAATTTCATTTTCAGTTCCTCTTTTCTTTTCAGGAGGGAAAGGGGGCTTGGGGGAGTGCAGGGAGGTCTGGGGGGTCCCGGACATTTCTCCAGGCAGGCCAGTCCCATGCAGAGGGGAAGACAGAGAGTAAAACTGAGCCAGATCTGTTTTCTACTCTCAGAGACATAACCCTGGAGTATCAGAGTAGTCCGGGTGTCCTGTAGTGTGGATCCTCCTGGCAGCACCCCATGGGGTCCCCTAGGAAGCTTTTGGAGTTTGGGTTTTTCTTCCCACTGAAGCAGAAGCTCTCTGGGCTATGATGTTGTGGCTGGTGTTGGAGAGTGGGCATTGGAGAGCCTCCAAATGAAAGTCCTCGGGTTCAGTCCAGATCCCCAACTCCAGTTAACAGAGCACAGAGGGGAACACGGTGCAGGTGTTTTTCAATCCCCAATGTTTTGTGGGGTAGAGGACTCCTCTGGGTCTCCTGGGAGCCCTGTTTGGCAACCTGGGCACTAATACCATCTCTGGCAGTGCCAGAGGTCATCACACCCCTGCCCGCCCCACATGTGCTGCGTGGCATTGGGGAGGGTGCCGCGGTGCTGTGGCAGCTGTGGCAGGGCTGATGGTGCTCTTGGCTTGATGGAGCCACCTCTGGCACACCATGCTGGGCATGCCACGCTCCTCACTCCTGTCCTCACTGCTCCATGCCAGAAGTGCCAAAAGCAAGGATAACCATTAACCCTTTCCTCTTCGGCCATCACCTGAGTGGATAGCCCTTCCCACCCTCTGTTTGTTCTCCTGCCTGGCTGCCGTTTGATCTCCTGGGATGCCAGCAACTTTACAGCCTGCTGTAGTGGCCAGGGAGATAATCTGCATTTCCTAAATGGGCTTCTGTCAATAGTGGGCTGCGCATGCACTGGCTGCTCCTGCTTGCCTCCCTCTCGGCTTGGAGGGGGCTTCTGTGGCCGAGGGGATGACAGGGCTGTGACAGGGACCCCCACACATCCACCCCAAGGCTCACTGCAGGAAAACCCTTCCCGTGCTGCCCTGCTGGCTCCCTGTGCGGTCAGCGCTGGCAGCGCTTGTGTTGCTGCGGTGCCTGGCGTGCTGCCACTCCCCACCGCACCAGCCCTCCCACCAGAGCATCAGTAATAAGAGTTTCCTGGGGAATATCCCACATTTGCAAGAAATATTGGCTGTAATATTAAGCTGATCGGTTGGCAACGCCTCTCTTAAATAAGCCGGCGCTGCATGGGTGCAGCTGCCAAAAATGCCTGGAAAAAGGAGAAGACCAAGTGGAATTAGTGTTTGACTCCCATGGCATCTTCTCTCACTTATCTATAAAAGTTTGGGGCAGGAACTGCCTTGCTATTAATTATTATTTGGCCAAGAAACAAATAATGGGATTAACTGGTGACTTAAATAAGCTACTCTGGGAGCCAGGCTAAAAGTGATTTTAACTAATGACCACATGCTTGTTTGCCACTTTGGAGGTGACTTTTTCCAAGTAAAGACTTTGGAGCCCGTGTATTTTGACCCAACAGGTGCCATTAATAAACCTGCTGCCTCGCTGGCAGCCAGGCACATGGGGCCCAGGCAGCAGCCCAACATGTGCTCTGGAAACCAGGGCAGGGATACTTGGTAAAAGGGGGAAGATCTGAATTGTTGTTGTTCCACTGGATTACTGAAATAATTTATTGCAATGCTCCACCCTTATAATTAAAGCATGGTGATGAAAGCAACTGGTAGAGTAGCTTTGGATTCAGAAGCGGCATGTGCGTGTGGTGTGTGTGCACACCTCACCTTTGGTGTTTATATTTGTGTTTTTTTTTTAAATTGACTCCTCGCTTCTGAACAGCACAGGCAGCAGCCCCAGTTCTTAGAAAGGTATCTGAGGATGGACAGCCCCAGAGAGCAAGGAGACAGGCTCCAGCAGATAAGGGCCATGGCTTCTTGATGAACGCAACAGTAGCAGGGCCATTCCTGGTACTGGCTGGCTGGGGGCCAAATGGAGAAGATCTTGCTGGGAGCCAGACAGGGTGGCAGAGAATCCCCAGGGAGGCCTGCCCACTGCCCTGGGTCTCTGTGCCGTGATCCAACTAGCCAGAATGGGGTGGGTGACCTGGGTGTCTCCTGTGAGGTGGAACAACCCGCTCTCCTTTTGTCCCCTGCCATGGGAAGCCCTCGGGAGGGCAGCACTTCCCCAGGGGCTCTACAGGGTAGGCAGGGTGGGACAGCTGGCCCGTGCCCTCTATGGCAGGGCAGTTGGAGGCTCAGCCACAGCGCTGGTCCCCAGGCAGGGCAGACAAACATCTCATGGGGGCTGTGGGGCGAGATGAGGCGATGCAGGCTGAATGCCAACCCCTGACAGGGTCTGCCGGGCAGTTATCTCGGCTCGCACACGCACCCTGCATGCAGCCAGATGGGAGCTGGTGCGCCCTGGGCTGCTGATTGCCTCACCGGCAGCACCGGTGCGAGAGGACGCGGCTTCACGGGTGCGCTGACATGAACCGAGGGACGCGGGGTCGTGGGGGTACCGGGACTCAGATGCCCGGCCCAGCTCCCACGGTGGCACAATCGCCTCTTGTTGAGACGGCACCTTTGCTCGCTGACGCGCTCGGAGCCCCCCCGGCCAGTGCTGTGCCCGGCTCACTGGCTGGCGTGCTCTCACCTGTCCCCCTGCACCAGGCCCCTCCGGGACGCTCCGCCCGCGTCCACACTCAGGGGAACCCCTGCCCCACTCGGGGCAGGGTACCGGGGGATCCCCGGCTCTGCCACCTACAGCCCCTCTCCCTTGCTCGTAGTGTGGGCAAGGCATAAGGGCGCCGTGAGGACGGGCAGGATTCTGAACTTTGTGATTCACAACTGCTCCGCTGGTCCTTCTCCCACTCGCAGGGGAGGGCAGAGCCCGGAGCGGGGACCCCGCCACGCTGCCCCGTCCCGTCCCGCGCGGGCTGCGAGCGCCGCCGGGGCACCGACAACGGCCACCCCCCCACACCCCCTCACGGCGGGGCAGCCCCGCGGGAGGGGGCGTGGCCCGGGCGGCGGCAGGGCCAATAGGGAGCGGCGGCGGTGCATATCAATGCCGGCCGGGCCAATGGGCGCGCAGCCATGCTGTTAACAGCTTAGGGGCGCGGGGCGGCGCAGAGCAGCGCTGCCGCCGCGGGGAGCGGAGCGGTGCCGGGTCCGCGCACCGCGCTCCCCCTGCCCGCCCCGGCCCCGCTGCCCCGGCCCGCCATGGCGGCGGCCGTGGACGAGAGCGCCCTGCCCTCTATCTCGACTTTTGCCAGCCTGATGCCGCTGGAGGAGCGGCCCGCCGACATGCTCAATGTAAGCACCTGGCGGCGGGGAGGGGGCGGCGAGAGGGGTTACGGGGCAGAGCGTCCCGGGCTGGGGCTCGGCCTGGCTCGGGGAGGGGGTGTGCCCACTCTCCCGCCGTCGGAGGGCGCCCCGGGGGCGGCGCGGCTCAGCCGGAGCGGTGCCGACCCGTCGGACGGGTTGGGGGGAGCCGCCGCCCCGAGCGGGAGGCGCGGGCCGCGGTGTTGGGGCGGCGGGTGCCGCCGCAACCGTCGCCCCGCCGGTCCTGACGCCCCATTTCCCCGCAGAGGATGCTACAGCAGGACGGCCCCGCTGCCGTCAAGCGGGAGGAGGACGACCTGGGCAAGTTCGTGGACTTGGACTTCATCCTGGCGCACACCAGCAGCGGCGGGCAGGCGCCGACCGGCCCCAACTACCCCCTGCCTGAGACCCCCGAGAGTTGCGGCACCACCTACGACAGCGACGGCTCGTACTCCACGCCGGGCAAGTTCCCGGCGCCTTACCCTGAGGGCCAGGGCCACAGCTACGTGGCCGAGCTGCTCACCCCGGACCTGCCCGGCCACTACGACCCGCAGCGCAGAGAATACACGGAGTTGCGGGTGCCCGGCGGCCCCCCACACCACCCCCACCCCCATCACCACCAGCCCCTCCACCCGGCCCTAGCCCGCCCACTGCCCCTGGATCCCCCTCAGCCCTTCGGGCCCCGCATCAAGAAGGAGCAGCCGGAGGAGCGCGCCTGCATGCTGGGGATGCCCTCCGCCGAGTATCTGGGGCCGGGCGGCGGCGAGCACAAGCCACGCGTAGCGCCGTGTCCCGGGCCGGGACCGGTGCCGGGGCCGCCGCTGCCCTACCCGGGCTTCGCCCACGGGCGCCTGGGGCCCCCCGAGGAGCCGCTGCCTGGCACCGATCCCCACCTCCTGGCCGACCTGCCGCCCCACTACGCCGTGGCCCCGCACCGCTACGCACCCCACTTCGCCCCCCAACCGCCGCCGCAGTTTCATGGACACTTCAGTGTTTTCAGGGAGCCTCTGAAGGGGCCGGGGCCGGGCCCGGCGGGGCTGCCCGGGCTGCTGGTCACGCCGCCCAACTCCCCGGTCCTGGATTACTTTCCGGCCGGGGCCGCCCCCGAGGACTGCAAGCCCAAGCGCGGCCGCCGCTCGTGGGCGCGCAAGCGAACGGCCACGCACAACTGTGAATACCCGGGCTGCGGCAAGACCTACACCAAGAGCTCCCATCTCAAGGCGCACATGCGGACCCACACGGGTAAGGGCGTGCCGGGGCGGGGACACGCACAGAGGGTCCCGGGTGGGGTTACCGGGGCACACGGTGAGACCCGCAAGCACGTTCCAGCGCGATTCCGGGTGTGCGAAGGGGCGTCGGGGGAGGTAGCACTGGCGGATGGGGGGGGGCGCGTGGAGGAGACCCCTGTGGTCTGTCAGGGGGTGCATGGTGGGTTCCCCGTGATGAGGCTGTGTGGGGGCACCCCACCCAGAGCTACTCCGCAATTGGCATGGGGCTGCGTGGAGGGATTCTGTGTGTGGGACAGGGAGCAAGTGGGGATGGCCCCGAGAGTGCTCAGAAAAACTCCCTTGGTGGGGCTGGGCAGGGACACACAGGGACCAAGGCACACAGCAAGACCACCCCCACTTGCTGGCTTTGGGGTTTAGGGATGCCTGAGGAGGCAGGGCTTGGGGGGGCACATGGAGAAGCCCCCCACCTGGGCTAGGGGCAAACAGAGCAGGGAGACAGACTGGGGTGTATGGTGAGACCCCCTGGTCGAGCTGGGACATGGCACAAGGTGCTGCCCCATAGCAGGGACAAAAAGGGGAGCACCCAAAGTTTGAAGTGGGGCAGGGGCACGTGGAGGGGTGCTGCAATGGGGAAGGGATGCCCAAAGGATGGACCCCATGTCAGGCACATGGGGAGGGGCAGGAAGATGGAGGACAGAAGTGGGGCAGGTGGAGGTGCGCAGGAGGCGAGTTTGCAGCAGGGCTCCCCTTCTCCTAAGGATAGGGATGCTGGGCAGGGCAGCACAGGGCCGGAAGCACGGGAACCTATAAGCCCACTGACACCCCCTCTCCTCTGCAGGCGAGAAGCCCTACCACTGCACCTGGGAAGGCTGTGGCTGGAAATTTGCCCGCTCCGATGAGCTGACCCGCCACTACCGCAAGCACACGGGGCACCGGCCCTTCCAGTGCCACCTCTGCGAGCGGGCTTTCTCCCGCTCCGACCACCTCGCCCTCCACATGAAGCGGCACATGTGAGCGGGGCCACGGCCGGACTCAGTGTCCCCAGAGCCAGCTCACGGTGTAAATAGCATCGGGCCAGGGATGGCCCTGGGGAGCAGCCTGACCACCCAGCCCTCTCTGCTTGTAGCTGATAACTAGTTTTCTCCTCCTGCTCCTGTGAGAGCTGGGCCCAGCCAAGTGGTGGGGAAGGGCTGCTTTGGGATGTATATGGGGATCAGAGCTACAAGAAACACCTGCCCAGGCATCGCCACTCAGTTCCCCATGCCTGGAGGGTCCCCCCCCAGCAGGTACCTGGTGAGTGGAGGGGGGGTGCTGGTGCATCAGGGATCTGTCCCCAGAGCTCCTGGCTTGTAATTGGGCATCAGCTTAACCTTCTTCCCCCAAATTCTGGTGCCCCCCTGGCTTCAGGGACTGTGGTGGCTGACTCTGGCTGTGTTTTGGCTGGAGACCCGTGCCCGTTGGGTGCGTGGGTTGCGGTGCTGGGAAATGGGTTGCCAGTCTCCTCGGTTATGGCCATCAGAACAAACCTCCTGACCCAGAAGCCCGGAGTGGATGGGGTGAGGGTGGGACTTGACTGGCTCGTGGCTATAAAGGTTTGCAGGGGTCGGCAGCACAGCATCACCTTGCCCAGGGAGCGGGGATGCTCCTGTCACCAGCTTGGGACCCCGCCAGGCAGTCCAGTCCTGGCCATTCCCACAGTTTTCCACTCAGGAGCCTAAAAGGGTCTCTCCTGGCTCTTGTTTGCTTTAATTTGTCTTGTTCTTCCCCTCAGGATGACACCAGGTACTGCTGTAGCTGCCTTCCCCATGCTGCTTTTTTAAATTTAGTGTGTAAAGGACAGTGAGTCCAGCTATGAATGCCCAGGTCTCTGCTATACTTGAAACTTTTGTAGAGGGGGGGGAAAAAAAAAGAAAGCTCAAAAGAAAATGAGTCTTTTTATGTGCAGCTTCTGCAAAGCAAGTTGTAAATTAAACAAAGCAGTAATATATAATGTTTCTGTTTTTTTAATATATTTTTTTCTTCCAGCTGGGAATACAGATGAGTCTCAGCTTTGGGAAGTGCACTGTTCCCGTCTGTGTATATTGTTAATTAACATTTCTCTGCTTGGGCACGTTAGGTCTCTTGCACTCCGAAATGTTACTTTTCTTTATATGCAAACTGTTGAAATATTGTGATCTGCTGTATAAAAAATAAACAAGATGTAAACATGAAAGAGCCAGGAGAGTTTACTTTAAAGGTTTCTTCTAAGAGGAGAGGGTGAGGCTGGGCTTGTTTGTCAGTAAATATTTACATCGATGTTCATTTCTGCTTAAGTTAGCTGTGGAGGATCAATGGGGAACGCCCAAGCCTCGGCATCTGAGCAGCATCTCCTGTGCAACAACTCTTGAGTCACCCCACTTCCCCGTGCCTCAGTTTCCCTAATCTGCAGATGGGGCAATTGCGGCACCGGGATGGTGTGACTGGTCCTGCGGTGAGTCATCTCCAAGGGGAATGGCAGCCGAAACTGTACTGGGAGCCTTGCTGGTCCTGTCTCCTTCCTGAGCTGTCCTGTCCCGCTGTCCCCTGCAGTGGGAGCTCTGTAGTACTGACCTTGTGGTCACAACTGGGAGGGAGGTCAGTGTCAGCTGCCTGGTCCTGTGTGCTGTCTCTGCCGTCCTGGGGATGGCCTGGCAGCTTGGTGGGGTTCAGGTGCTGAGGTTTCCCTGCGTTAATAGGTGGTGACTCAGCACAAGCGTGCTGGCAGGTCCCGAGCTCAGCAAGCAGGTCTGGCTCCATCCCTCCCTCCCACAGCTGATTACCCGTGATGCACGCATCGCTGTGAAGGCTGGGACTTGTCCAGACCTGACACCATGCTGGCAGTGCAGGGAGCACACTTAGAGGCAGGCTGTGTGGTGCCCTGGCCCAGGGTGGTGGTGGTGGTAGCTCCTTCTGTGCTCGCTGCCACAACCTGCCAGCTGGCCAGGGCTGGGGGATGCCCTGGGGCTCCTTGCCCTGCAAGTGGAAATGGGATGTAGCTGTGCTGCCAACATGGGCTGGGCTGATCCCACTCTGTCCTGCTGAAATGGGAATGGCAAAGCAGGGCTGATGTCCCGCTGAGGGGTGGCTAATGTTTTGGTGTTGGGCTCTGTCCTGGGCCCGGCACCTGGCCTTGTGGTCTGCCCTTGAGTGGGTACAAAAGCGTGGGTGACTCCAGGCAGGGTGACAGCAGCTTGGGATGTCATGTTTTGCCTGCAGGCCTGAGATCGAGACCATGGAGCTGCATCCACAGGTGTCACAGATCCATCAGGCTCAATCACTTGTCCTTTCCACTGCTGCCTCCACCCTCTGCTTGCCCCACTTTCTCAAAGGTGCCTGTGTGGGGGTGACAGTGCCGGGACACATGTGGCCTGTGATGAGGTACTGGGTACGTCTTGTTCCTGGGACTCCCAGGACCCAATGACAAGTACAACACCAGTGCTGTAGCTGGGACAAAACTTCTGCCTCTTCCCCAGAGACTCGTTAAAAACGTCACATGGAGGGAGAGGGAAAGGTGTGGGCTGTTTGAATTAGCGATGAGTCAGGCTGGCAAAGCCAGATGGGGAGAGTGCGTGCCTGTGTGTTTGTGTGCGTATAAGTAATCTCTGGCTTTGTGTTTTTATTATGATTATTATTTTTATTTCCAGGGGAACGATGAATTTCTCCAACCATCCTGTCCCACTGGAAAGGCTGGCTCTGCTGTCCTGTCCTCCCTAAGCATCTTGGGAACTGGAGTGACGGTTCGCGGCTGTTTTGAGCCTCGGCTCTGAGATCAGAGCACAAACCAGTTCTTCCTCGCCTTTCATCATCGCTGTGCCAGGGCAGGAGTGAGGTCCGGCTCTGCTGCCGCTACCTTATGTGGAGGCAAGAGCAGAGGAAGGTGCTTTGGTTTCTTCTCCAAGCAGAGCTCCTCCAGGTTTGCTCCCCTGTGCCTGGGGCAAGGCACTCCATCAGGCACAGGATGGGGCACGGCAGTCAAATGGGCTGGCATGGCTGGGAACCTCACCTGGGGGAGGAGTGGCTGCAGTGGAAAAGGCAATTATGGTTAATTTGTTGTTAATAAAAAACACCCTCTTCCAATTGCCTGGGCTAAGATACACTCTCCACTGGAGGAGGAAGCCCAGTCCTGTCCCCAGCAAAACCTGCCCTGCAAAGTGATGAGGGCAGCAGGAAAACACCTTCAGCAGCACCAAGGGAGGCAATGGCTGGGGTGCAATCCCTGCACGTGTACCCACAGTCAGCTGGAAAGCCCTGGGCCATATCTCTCCCTTCCTTTCCCACCTTGGTCATCTCCTGGCTAAAAGGACCCTGGAAACTGTGCAGAGGTCCCTGACCCCTTTGTAACTTGTAAAGAATAGCACCATGTCTTTTGGGGTGTGACCTGGCACAGAGAGGAGGCAAATGGGGAAAGAAAGCAGCAAGGCATGGAGAAACACCTTCCAGCAGAAAGGTGAGTCATGGCCACAGCATGGCCTGGCACCATGCAGTCACCTGCCAGCTGGGCTGGGGCCCTGGGGGTTTCAAAGCTGAAGGTAAGTTAAAGAGGAGCTCAAGTGGGTTTCAGTCCTCTGGGGATGACCCACCTCGTGGGGATCCCCGATGTTGCAGCCAACGGGTCCCACAGAGCTGGCCCAGGGTTGTAGGTCTGTAGGGAGAAGGAGTGTTGCAGATCTGAGAGGGCTCCTTACCCAGGGTTTGACCCTGGGGATGCTGCTGTCCACGGGGACAGCACAGAGTTGGGGCAAGAGTGCTATAGGATGGAGCCTGGGTGCTCCAGGGTGGGAGGGATAGTTTGGGGGTGCTTGGAGGGGATGACACAAATCGTTCCTCACCACAACATGAGGTTCCCCAGGGCCAAGGCTGAAGTATGCTCATGTCTCCCATCGGGAGGGCGGGGGGAAGGGTCCCACCCCTGCCATGGGGGGAAGGTCCGGCCGTCTGCCCCTGCATTCATGCCGCTTGGGGTGGGCCAGGCGCCACGATAACGGGGCTGTGGCTGTCACCGCACCCTTAGGAAACATTTGGCTTCAGGCACCTGAACCCACGGGGAAGCGATAACTCCCCGGCTCGCTCGCCCTGCCTGGACCCACACCTGACGCTGTCGTGCCTTAGTCATACACTGAGAGTTTTTCCACTGCCGGGCCCCAGATAACCTCCTCCCGCCCCACTGGTCACAGTGTTTGCACTTGTCCTCCTCCGCTGGTGCCAGCCTGGGAGACATGCACACCCTGAGCCCTGGTCTGGAGGCACGCACACCTCTGGCCTGGGGCCACCTTTGGTCATGCATGGCAGCCAGGGCATGGCTAAAGGGCATGAGGTGGGTGAGGAGCTGGCCTGGAGGGGGCCAGTGCTGCCTTCCTGCCAGGGCTGAATGTGGGGGGACATCTCTCCCCCGGCTGCTGGGTGACGCTCAGATCTTCTGGCTTGGTAATCTAGACATCCCTGGCATCCAGGACAGTTGGAGGTGGGTGATGGTGTTGCAGTGATGCCAAAGCCCCAGAGCACGGAACCACTGGGCTCCTCAGCATTGCTGGTTTTCCCTGACCTGCTACATTCCCTGGGCTCTCCCTGTGCCCTGGCTAGGCAGGACCCTGGTGCTCCAGGAAGGTGACAGATCTGGGCACATGTCCCAGTGCAGAACTCTCAAGGATGGACCAGGTATGTGCAGGCTGACTGAGGTCTCCAGCTATGTCTCTTTGCTCTTTGAAGGCAAAGCTCTGGGATGCAGTGGCCAGAGGCAACAACTCCAGGTCCCCTTGCAGCAGTGCTAATCTGCTGACCAGGTTAGCAAAAGCACCCGTTAATGTGTTTCACCTGTAGGTCCATACAGCTCCTGGTGGGACATAACCTTGCAGTGACACCCATGCTCACAGCTGCCCACAATCTCCACCATTCATGACATCAAAAAGCTGCTACTCTGGGGAAATGAGCTCAAAAGTGCCCAGGCTGTTTGTGGGAGAGAGTTGATCACTGTGCACTGAGGCAGAGTCCTGCTGGGATAGGGCTTGAGCAGGTCTGGCCTACAAGGAGGGGATACAATCAAAAAACAGACACTGAATGGCCATCTGTCCCTGGGTTTTATTGTTGGGACTGGTTTTGTTTTCTGTAAGTGCTGTTTAACAACATGAATAGACTGTGAACGACCCGCCAGCAAGTCGCAAAAAGACTCTTCTGGTCTTGGGGGAGTGTGGACCCCACCTCCAGGTCAGCTGTGGCAAGGAAGCAAGGAAATGTGCTAGAAATTATTGGGAATGGCCACACAAAGTGATGGAAGAGGGCTTGGGTGGACAAAGCAGAGCTGAGGGAAAATAGGCAGTACAGGAGAAACCTCAGGATCAGCTCTTCCTTGTGGAAGAGCCAAGATGCTAAAGGACATCCCTGGCAGTGTGGAAGGCAGCAGAAAAGGAGTTAAAACACTGGGGACAACAGATGGTACTCTGGGGGTGCTACCAGTTCCCATTGTGGCACACAGGCACTGACTGGGCCCTGATGCAGAGGTAACATGCCAGTCTCCGTGGGAAGGGATTGTCAGCAGGATGGGAATGGTGGGAACTTCAGCACAGCCTGGCTGGCACTGGGAGACTCCACTCAAGAGTTACCCCATCACAGCAGGGTTCAGCTCATCCCAGGGCTGCACAGGAGAAGAGATTCCCCCAGAGACATCTCCTCTCCTGGGCTACCCAAGGTGGCTGGCAGATCCCCGTGCATCTCTGCCCTGCGCTGAAACCACCTGCTTCGGGCAAACTTCTGCCAGGCAACCCTGATGGTGGCTCTGAAGTCCCTCCTGGCCCTTCACTGCTGTTTCCTCCCCTCTTCCCATTCTGCCATCTCTTTCCCCCCACAGCCAAGAGGAAACGGGACAGTCTTATGAATAAGACTTTCACTCCTGGCTGCCCCAGGTGAGCACAGCCACTCTGGAGCAAGGAGCGGGAGGGCGAGGAGCGCACAGCCTGGAACACGAAGCCAGGCCGAGCATCCCGAGCGCACCGTGCGGTGTTGGCACCGGGCTGGCACCCGGCACGACGGGCAAGGACAGCGGCACGGGGCAGAGCTGCGGGAAAGGAGACGGGAAAACTCCTGGCGAGCTCTGCGGAAAACTGGGCTCAGCCCCGGGGCCCCCGTCACAGAGGCCCCGAGCAAACGGGCACCCCTGGCCGGGGGTGAGGGGGGAAACAAGGAGCGCACACGGGGCGACCCTTCCCCGCGGGCCGCGCTCGGAGCCGCCGCTGGGGCGCGGCTGTGCTGCCACCTCCTGGCGCGGGAGCGAGCCCCGCCCGCAGTGAGCTTTGCGCCCCGAGCGGAGCCAGAGCTGCCGGGCCCCGGGTGGGTCCCGGTGCGGCCGCGGGGGAGGCGGCGCGGGCGACCCCGGTCCGGGGCAGCCGCGACTTGCCGGGAGCGGGGCTCGAACCCGTGTCCCTCCGCGCTCGCCCCCGCGCGGTGCTTCCCCCAAAGCGCTCCGGGCACTTCCGGGCGCCCGTTGGCGGGAGCGGAAGCGGCGCTGGCCGGGCCGCCGCGGCGGTCGCACGTCCCGGTGGCCGCGGAGCCGGCGCCGGTGGGTGCGCGGGGCCCGCTCGGGGCCCGCTCGGGGCGGCGCGGCCGCGGCCGCTCGGGGCGCGCCGAGTCCCCCTCGCCCTCCCGCAGGCTCCCCGGGACCCCGCCGCGGGGCCGCGGGCCGCGGCCGCGGCGCGCGCAGCCCCCGGGACCCGCCGGGTGCAAGGCCCCGTTGTTGGGCCTGGCGGGGGGATGGGAGGCGGCGGAGGGGGGTGTGTGTCTATGTGGAGCTGCGCGTGTGAGTGTGTGTGTGCACATGTAGGCGTGTGTGTGAGCGGATATACGTGCGGGTACGGGTATGCACACACACACGCGCGTGTCTGTGTGTGCCCGCGGTGCCCCCGAAGGAGTTAACCCCGGACCCCCGGTTTCCCGCCCTCCCAGAGCTGGAGGGGACGGACAGGACGGCGCAGAGAAGGCCAGAGGGCAGGCGGAGAGATGGCGACGGGGGCAGATGTACGGGACATCCTGGAGCTGGGAGGCGTGGAGTCGGAGAACACGGGCACCATCAACAAGAAGGACATCATCAACTCGGATAAGGTGAACTGTAGTGTCCTGAGGGGCTGCTACGTGTTTTCTGGGCACTGACCGACCTCGTGTGTGGTGTTTGGGGTGAATATCGGGAAAAAAGATGGAATAAAGTGTGTTCCTACCATAGTCCATTTATAGTTGTGCTTTCTAGGAGTGTCAGGAAATCCCTGGAGGGCCCCAGTCCTGGGTTCCCGGTGTTCTTAGTTAACTGTGCTGTGGCACTTGGTATGGGATTTAAGCTGAAGCTGTGTAAGTGGTGTCCTGGTAAGCTGGGCCTGGCCCTGGGACATTTTCAGCTGTCGCTAAAATTCCCATTTTGTGAAGTTTGTTTACCATCTAACCCCCCCAGGCAGATGGAAATAATATAACACAGTCCTGCTTTAGAAGAGAGAAAACATTGTCTGAGTTAATCATAAATGTCTTCCAACCGAGGGAGCATTCCCTGTGTGGGGAAGGTGTGTGGCTGGGCTTTGGGACTACTGGGATGTGTTGCCTGGGAATGTGGGCGAGTTAGTAAGCTCTGTTAATGCTGTGAGATGTCCTGTGATGAGTTCTGTGTGGTAATGTGCTATGTTATCTTGTTGCCTTCTGTATTTTAAATTCAGGCAAGGTCTTGGGTGTCCCATGTTTTGCAAGGTGTTGGGAAGGTCCATTCCCGAGTGTTTATGAGCTGTGGAGGTGTTTGGAAGTGAGCCCAGGGAGATGAAATCGCCAGGAGCCCTCTGGTACAGAGATGGTCTGGTTTGAAGTCAAGTCTGTGTGTTTGTTTGGGAAAAAAAAATCAAAACAAAGCTGAACATAGGCAACCATCCCATCCCTAAAGCACTTCCTGGCTGTCATTGTTTACCTCCACTGGAAAGTTTGTCTCTGAGGAGAAGCACTGTGCTTTCATGGCTGCCTTGTTAGGGGTAGGACACACAGGATCATTGGGATGATGGAAAACCCATGATTTTCAGTTATTTAAAGGCTGAAATGTAAAATGCCCAGTTATCAGCTGTGGTGGTGAGCAGCTCGTTGGCTGGGTTCAGCTTGGGGTGTTGCCACTGAGTGCTTGGGGTTGTGGGTTCTTTGATTTAAATGTGTTTGTCTGTTAACCAGCAGAGAGCTGAAGGAGCACTGGTGCCTCTCTTTTTGGAGCAGAGAATAAGATCTCTCCTCAGATTTACTGTAATGGAGAGAGAGAGAGAGGAAGGGGAGATGCAGTGAGAGATTTTGGGAGGAATGCAGGAGGCCACTTGACACCGTGAGTGAAACATTCTGAATTTCTACCAAGTACAGAAACTAAGCCAAACCCAAGGTATGAGCTGTTATCATGTAGAGAGCACATAGTTGCTGATAACAGTGCAGCACTTGCTCAGGAAATAGATCTGCTTTCAATTAGAGAAGAAGCAGATTGATGTCTTGAAATCAGGAGAGAACCGTGAAGTACTTTCCAGTCCATTAGTGACTGAGAATGTTAAATAAAAATTACTAGGCATAAAAAGATTTAAATCAGCAGGACCAAGTAATTTGTTCTCAACTCCTAAAGAGCTGGGTGAGCTGATCTCTGGCCTGCTGATATTAACTTTTAATAAATCTGGGAACTCTGGGGGGATTCCAGAAGGCTGTCTTCAAACAGGGTGTGTGGTGACCCATGGGTAAGTGCCTGGGTTGGCCTTACATTGCTCCTGGGCAAAGTGATGGACACACCAGGAGAGAGGTGTTTGATTAGGGATGAAAAGGTGCTGATATAATGCATGTCTGTCATGAAGTTTTATGGAAAGTAGTTGTAGTCCAAGCTGACACGTTATTATTTTTTCAGTGGGATCTTGAATTTGCTTGATAAAGGTGACTGTGTGGATTTAACACAATTTATGATACAGTGTTAGTTTTATCAGAAAAATATTCTGATTTGAAAGTCGGTGGTGGTACGGTAAACAAGTATGTAATAGTAGTGACGTGACTACTATTATAGAGATGGTACAGTTAGACCAAATGCTCAGTAAATTTGTCCCACTTAAATAAAGTGCAACTTCTTAGTGTGGCTGTTACTGTATCTACCTGAATCCTAAGCTGATGATCTCATAAAGTTGTATATGTGGTGTGAGTTGAACTATGTCTTAGAAGCCATCAATTCTGACAAGGTAGGGGCCAGGTTGAGTCGTGTACCCTGAATTCCTTGTATGAAGAAACTATGTGAAAAAAAAATTGTTTGCTGTATAAATGGGAGAGCTGAGTTGGGACTGGAGAGTTTTTGTAGGTGGTACAGGTAGTTTTGCTGAGGAGCTGCTGCAAGGGCTTGATCACAGCTGGTAAAAACTGAAGTTGCTGCAGAACAAAGTGACAAAGGCTAAGAGGGGCTGGGAAGACATTTCTTACTATCTTCTCTAAAAGGTAGAGAAGCACTTAATTAAATGCATTAATACCTCTGTATGAGGACCTAGTGCTTACCTAGTACGAAAAGACTTAGTGCACCAGCCCCTGAAAACTACAACCAGATGTTCAGCTTGGAATTTAAGTGTGTTATCAGCAACAGCAAGTGTCTGAGTACTGGTGAGTGCTATCTCTGAAAGTGGGAACGTTTTGTCTGTCAGTGTCTTCCACCAGGAACAGGCACTTTCCTGGAGAAATTCAAGGTGTCTAAACCCAGATAAAATTAAAAACCCTCACAGGACACCAGGTTATATAGTTTAATGTTCCTTCAGGAATTGCTGCTTCTCAATCTAAAATGCAGTTCTTTTGTTTCAGAAAAAATCCAAGAAATCTTCAGAGACGTTGACGTTTAAGAGGCCAGAAGGAATGCACCGAGAAGTTTATGCACTTCTCTATTCTGACAAGAAGTAAGAGCTTATGGTCATCTGTGCAAGTTGTGGGGTGGCCTGGGCTTTTGGTGGCAGGGCAGTGTCCTCTTGAAACCAGGCACAGTCTCGCTTCCCAGATTGATTCCCCTTTTGTGCTTGGCCCATGCTTGTGCCCTTCCCTAAGACAGTCATGGGGAGTGTCTGTCTTCTCTCTTCTAAATTTGAGGGGTTCACTTGATGTAGGAAATGAATTAGATACAAGCACAATAGTCTAGTGCAGTGTTCTTACCCTCTGTATCTAATTCTCTCAGTCTCATCTGGGAACATTATCCACTTTTATTTCTGCAAAAAGAGTTCTGCAGCCTGTATTTATTATTTGTTATGGATCGTGCCTTTGCCTCAGAGGTCTCTTGCACAGTTTACTTTTCAGATGGTTCTGTCAAACCCATCTGTGCTGTGTATTCTGTCCTCTGATGAGGGAAGCATTGCAGTCTGAGAAGTGCAGAATTTGGAATAAAGCCTAAACTTGGGTTTTCCCACCTTAAACATTGTGGTGGCAGATTCCACTCTGAATCTGAAATCTCTTTGGGTTTCTCTTGGGCCACTCCTTGCTCCTCGTCAGCCGACACTTTTCTCCACCACAGGGATGCACCTCCGCTGCTGCCAAGTGATACAACTCAGGGTTATCGAACAGTCAAAGCAAAACTGGGGTCCAAGAAAGTCCGGCCTTGGAAGTGGATGCCTTTCACCAATCCAGCCAGGAAAGACGGAGCAATGTTCTACCACTGGAGGAGAGCAGCAGAGGAAGGGAAGGACTACCCTTTTGCCAGGTTCAATAAAGTAAGTGGGAGCACTTTCAAACAAAGGCATATAAATAGCTGCTGGAAAATACCCTTCAGTCAGCTTCTTGACTGTCCAGAGAGGAAGTTGGTTCTTTCAACAAGTGAAGGCTGTGTTAGGTTTGGTAATTGCATTTTAAATTGCAGCATGGCCTGCAGCCATGTGACCACAGACTCCAAATCATTCAAGCGAAGTGGGCTCCATGTGTGGTCAGAGCTTGCTGGAGCCCCCTGTGTTTCAGGTGTGCAGTCATTGATTTGGTGAGGAGGCACTCTACCATCTCTCTCAGTTCCTGACCAACATCCTCCCCCTGATTACAGGCTCAGGGTACTCAAAGATATTCTATTCTGAGTGAGACATTAAAGTCATAAGTCTTGTTATTTTTCCCAGTATGAAAAAAATTACTTGAGCTTCATGGCCAAAAAGCTGGCTTGCAACCTTTTGGCCAGATTCCAGCACAGATGCTGAATTACGTTGTGTTCCCTCTGAAATTGCTCTTGTGGTATCAGTGTGGTGCAGTACCCTGTTCTTTGCGTCTTATATTAAATTGTCACAATGTGTTGTTGTAATCTCCTGCTGTCTTTTGTCCCAGATGTATCTGCTTTGAGTGGCTGGACCTTTCATGTCTATGCACAAAGAAAAGTACATCAAGATTTATACTTCAAAGCCAGGACCTCCAAAGTTAGGAAGGAGCGGAGTTAGGGTGCCTCCGTAATGTAATTTAACTCCCTTCATGATGCAAATCTGAAAGGGTAAAAAAAAGCATGTGCTAACATGATTCCACAAAAGCTCTGCTTGTGTGTAACCGTATACAATATTTTAAGTTTGTAACCCACAGAGCATCAGCTCTAACAAAGCTTGGCTTCCTGCAGAGTTAAGTGGTTGGTTGACCTTATATGTTAGAAGGCTCAAGCTCTGACTGATGCTTTTCCTCTTGCTGGGACATTGGTAAGAGCCTCCTGTGGTATCTCTTCTCTGATGTCTGGGGTGGAAGTCTGAAGTATGACTCACTTAGTCAAGGCACCTACCTAGCTGTCTGAGTGAAACTTTGTGAGGCTAATTGTCTCCAAGACTTTACTGCTGCAACTGGCTTTGGCTGAGTTCAGCTGAGTTTATCAGAGGAGGCCACACATGGGTGTTGTAATTATACAATTCTCGTTTCCTTAACTTTATCAGGTACTGTGAATTGACAGACAGAAGAGCCTTCAGCAAGGCTGTAACCTTTAGATTAGTGGTACAGACCTCTGCCATCTGCACAATCACATAATATTAGGAGCAAGTTGTTACCTTTGTGGTTCTGTAGTTAAGAAGGTCGAAGGCAAGATGAAGAGTTTTGCAGATATTTGCTGTGTTAGGGGAATTTTATTTAGTTTTCCAGACTCTTTAGTGGGTTCCTTCTCTCATACTTGATACCTTTGCCTGAATCTCTCGCTCCCCTTGGCATGAGGCTATTTTCCTGTGTAGTCTGTCCTGTTGGTCGCTCAAGCTGCTTAACCCAGCTCCTGAGTCACTGCTCAGTTGCTTCCCTTTTGTCTGTGCTTCCAGTCTCCAAACCAAATCCCTCCTCTTCATTGTGAGATCCAAAATGTAAGCTTGGGTTTCACCGTGTACACTGAGCCTTGTTTCAGGGTGTGAAATAGAAGTATGAAAGCAGCTTTCCTGGTGTTAGAGCAAAGCCCTGTCTCAGCTGATATTCTTTTTCTGGCTACCATCAGTAAAGGCTTAGAGAAGGAGCATGAGAATGGGGCAAATATATTTTTTTCCTAGCTTCTTGTGGTCTTTGGCTTAAGGATTTCTTAACTTGGAATTTGTGTTTAATAATTCTTGCTAGGTATGTTCAGGGCAGAAAGCTGCTCTGTGAATATCCCATGGTAATGAGTTCTTCAGGTTAATTTTGTGTGGTGTGCAGTGGTGCTTTCTTCTGCTCATTTCAAACTGCTGCCTTGAGGTTTCATTTAGTGCCTCTGAGATCTCGTGTTACATAATGTAGTAAATGGTCCTTGCTGTGTACTGTGTTTTCTGTAATTTGACATGCCCTCCTGTGCACTGTCTCACCTTCGTTGTTCTCAAATATCCTTTCTTTTGAAATGGGTGGACTAGGAATGAGTGTTTCACTTATGAAAGCATGGTGGGTTTGTACGTGGGCTGTGTTTCTCTATTTCCCTCATCATTCTTACTGTTCACTTTGTCTTTTCACCACTACTAGGCATTGTGCTGATGTTTTTTTACAGAACTGTCTCATGGCTCCAGGATCCTGAGCAGTTTCAGCTAATTTAATGCTCATCATTGTGTGAGTTTATAGTGTAAAATGTTGGACTGAGAGAGGTTTTCTGGGCCATTGAATCCTCCTCTTGGCTCTTCTGGGTCCTGCCACCATCCAGTCCCTTTCATAAACTGATCAAGTTCCTTTTGAAAAGCACTTGGCTTTTCCTGCCCCTGTGCTTCCTTGGGAAGCTGTTCCAGACTGTCTCTCCTCCATTTCATTTCCAGGTTAAATTTTCCATGTTAAATTGGCATTTTTTTTGCAAGTTGGTTTCTTTCATTCTTATTTCAGTTGTTCTTTTCTTCCCAGGGATGTTCTTTTCGTTTCATCTAGCATACTTGAAGTCTGCAGATTCCCTTCCAGACTTCCTTTGCAAGGCTGCTTTCTCTTCCAGTCTGCTGTGGGAAGACAAGCTCTCCACCCCATTTTTCATCCTCGTTGCTCTTCTCTCTACTTGTTTCCATTTCAGTTCATCTTTCCTGACCAGGGATCAGTAGTGTTGTAGTTGGTATTCCTGCCAGTATTCTTGTTGTGCAACTGAAACACTGCTGGTTTCTGCTGGAAATCCCTCTCTGGGAGTCATATTTGCCTTCTCATGGTCACATTGCATTCAAACGTGTAGTCATCCCATGGTGGGCTCAAGCTTTCCATCTGTTCCCACCTTCTCACTTCTCAGTGGTTCTCACCTAAGCAACCATGAGTGGGGGCTGAGGAAGTGTTATGGAAGTGCCTTTGCTCTTGTTGCACTCTCTTGTCTGGTGAGGTGTCTACCACCTTCCCTTCCATCCACTGCAGAGGGCCATGCTGGCTCTTCTCATGTGTGTGTGCTACTCGAGAAATTACTTTGTTTCATGATGTACATGGAACATCCTTACAGTGTCTAGTAGGATGGCACATTGCTCCTGGTGGAAGTGGGACTTGAAGGTTGAGGTGCAGTGCATCCCCAAGAGATATGCTTTGGGCTTCTTGTGTCTAAGTGAGGGAAGAACAGCAGTAGACCTAAAGAGGCTGTTATTTGGAGGCTCAGAAATGCTCCTCGGAGATGTTCATGAGGATGACTTTCCTGGTATGGGCCATGGGGCTGTAGAGGTGTTGAAGCACATGTGCTGCTCACATGCACACCACGTTTTCTTGTGGAGGCAGGATCTCCTCAGGCTGAGCGAAGTTTTACCACAGGAGTGGTTGGACGGGGTAAGGAGGGAAAGCACAGGCTTGTTTACACTTTTGCTTTACCACATGCTAGGGTTTCCCCTAATATACTAAGTATTTTTACTGTTCCTTTAGTACTCATGTGATACTTGTGTTCTGGATAGAGCCCTTGCAGAGCAGTTCCAGGCTGAGGACAGTGGTGTGGGCTTGGCCTTTTAGGCACCTTGGGACACTGAGAATTGGACTGTTGTTTGGCCCTGTGGCTCTGCTGGAGAAAGGGTGGATGAGGAAGAGAGGGATAAAGTTGTTTACCAAGTTTATGGCCCTCGCTTGTACAGTACTCAGCATTTCAGATCTTCCTGGTGCTGTCTGCATGGAACATGAAAGGAGCAGGTTGAGTATCAAAGCAGGAGGTGTGCAAAAGGCTGGGCACTACTGCTCCTTGCCTTTCCTGTTCATCCTGTACAAGTGAGTGTGTCCCAACCCAAGAAAAGAGTCAACTGTCAAAGCAGTTTATGCCAAGGTATTGATGTTGCTGTATGGGAGGAATGCAGGGAGGCTGGCTGAACCTTGGTTTCACTGTCATGTTGGCCTGATAATTTTGAAACCTATAGTCAGGATGTGGCTTGCTGACCTCTGCCTGTGTCAGCAACCTGAAATTGGTTTCAGCCTTCCAGGTTGTAGTTCCTGGTTGGCTCCCCAGAATGTCATGTTTATGGCCCTGGGATCACACATTTGCTCCTTATCAAGTCCTCTGCCTGCTCGTCATGTTTCCTACCCTGAGGACTCATTGCTCAGGGTCATGGCAGCCCCTTCCTGTCAGTGCCGTGCTCATGTTCTTGGCTCAGGTATCCCGGCCCTTACCAGCTGGCAGCGAGGAGGGCAGTGCCGCAGGAGAGCTACCGTGGTTTTCTTTTCTCTACACAGACAGTGCAGGTACCTGTCTACTCGGAGCAGGAGTACCAGATGTATCTCCACGACGATGCGTGGACCAAAGCTGAGACAGACCACCTCTTCGACCTGGCTCGGCGCTTTGATCTGCGCTTCGTGGTCATTCACGACCGCTACGATCACCAGCAGTTCAAGGTGAGTCCTGGGGGCCAAGGTGCTCCTAGAAACCTGCTGCTATGGCATGTGCGGGGCTTTCTGCGCTTAAAAGACCAAATTACCCTTTGTATCAACTTCATTAGGGGAAAATAATGGATTATTGGCAGCAAGGAATATTGAATTTCCAGCACAGGGCATTGCTGCTTGCTTTGTTTGTAATTAAATCCACTGTGACTTGTGCTCATTCCCTGTTGTGTTTTATTAGAAAGTTAGAAGGTTTGCACCTGCCAGGAGAACAGCTCGTTGTTCCTTGAAGGTAAGGCAGCTGGGGAGTTTGTTTAGCTGAGTAGGCTAGGTGTTTTGGATTCCAGCCTAGGCCCTTGGAGAAGAGTCTGCTAACGAATGCTGGAGATTGGGACTTTCGCTGGTACTGCTCCTGATTTATGGTCTGACCTGGTGGGGGTTTCCACCATCTCTGCCATGAAACAGGGACCACCAGTGGTCTGGAAATGCAACCCTGGTGTCATAATCTTAAATGTCCTATAACTACTGGTTCCATGCTTCCTGGTGACGTAGGGAAAGATGTGACTCGTACAGAACAGCTCCAAATGCTGGAGCTTTTTCTTGCCCTCTGAAATGCTCACATGAAGAGCCTCTAGCAAAGTGAACTAACAAGAGTCTGCCCAGCTGGGCAGCCCAGACACCCTTGGTGCTTGTGGTAATGGAACACAGCTCAGGCTCCGTGATGATGGGCAGTGAATTGTTGCAGCTGATACCATCTTGGTTGTGGCTTGAACGACCATTGTCTGGAGCAGCTCAGAGACTTTGTTGCAGTTTCCTGCTCGAAGGTTTTCTCCTCTCAACTCTCTTTGCATCCTTTTATCTGGGGGTGCTCCATTGCTGTGTTGTCTCTAAACCCTCAGTGGAATAGTTGGACCCTTTGAGTGGTGTTTTTAAAGCAGTAGCTGTGAACCCATGACAGTTAATTCACACAACTCACTGAGAAACTCCTCCTTCCCTGTCATTCCTCCAGCAGTGGCAAAGCTTCCTGCTGGTCTTGCTCCCAGGCATTGTGTCTTGTCTTGCATCTGACATCCTTCAGCCAGCGGTCCTTGAGTGGCTACTGCACAAGGTTTTGCTTGATACTTCCATAACGTTGTCTTCCTGTGATGTCTTCCACAGAAAAGATCAGTGGAGGACCTGAAGGAACGATATTACCACATTTGTGCCAAGCTGGCTAATATTCGTGCAGCTCCAGGCACAGACCTGAAAATCCCGGTCTTTGATGCTGGCCATGAGAGACGAAGGAAGGAACAACTGGAAAGGCTTTACAATAGGACACCAGAGCAGGTAACTTGGTCAAGAGAGCATCACTCCTCCAAAAGATTTGTAAGTTGAGTCAGTAGGTGCATGATATGGGCCAGAGGGTGGGAAAGGAAAAGAAAGGCTGGACAGCAAAAGAGCAATACCTGAGTACTGCTTTTGGTTTTGGATTAGTTTCAATTTAAGGGGTATAAAAGGACAATAACTGAGAAATCTGACTACATAGGAGAAAGGGCTATGTGAGCGGAGTTATGGTCTCTGGTAACTGCCAGGACCTTGTCAGTGACACTTATTGGACTAGTCCTCTGGATAGAAACAAATTCTCAGATCAATGCCCTCAAGAGTCCCAGAGTCTCGTGAGGAGAGAATTATTTCCTTGAGAGAAAAAGTCTTGCCAGAAAACATCAAAACCTGTAAATGTGTATGTTTAGTTCTCCTCTTTGCTGAAGCTATGTAACAGTCCCACAGTTTAGAGGTTAAGAAGCTGTGTGTTCCCCAAAGGCTGGGGGAGAGCATCCTTTTCAGTTAGTAGTTCCCTCTATGGACAAGTTCATGCATGTAGTTACTCTGCTTGTGCTTTCCTCATTGACAGGTGTCAGTACTAGGCATAGCTGCTCTAGGTTCAGTTTGCTGTGTCTGGGAAGGGAAGCCAGCTTTTCACAACACTGCATTTTGCAGCTATGGCGTATTTGGACTTTTTTACCCATCTGTCTGTGCTCTCGGTCTCTTTGGAGATGAGATTAGTCATTTATGGATGCTGATGTAGGGTGCATCATGGATGTGGTGATACAGCACCTGCCAGACTGTAGAGTGGCATTGCCATGGACGCAGGGTAAGGTTATGGAGCATAATGTGCTCTACAAGTCCAAACTGTGAAGCAGGAGCATAAAATCATTCCCAGGCTGGCCTGAGGCAGAGCTGTAATCGGTAGATGGCCCCCTTGACTTGCCAGGCTTCCTCTGCTCTCTGATTGCCTTGTCGTTCTCTGGTCTGCAGGTGGCAGAAGAAGAATACCTCATCCAGGAGCTCCGCAAAATTGAAACCAGGAAGAAAGAGAGAGAAAAGAGAACCCAAGACCTGCAGAAGCTCATCACAGCTGCTGACACCACAACTGAGCAGAGGCGTGCCGAGCGCAAGGCTCCCAAGAAGAAGCTGCCACAGAAGAAGGAGACAGAGAAGCCTGTAAACACTTCTCTCTTTTTCCTTCTTTTTTTTTTTTTTTTTTTAGTTTCCCCTGTATGTGTTTTTCTTCAGCAACCCTACAGGGATCAGACCCTTTTTTGGCAGGGGGAGCAACTGCTGGCTGCCTTCTGGCAGATGTTTTTTTGGTTGCATCTTTGGAAGGCAGATTAGTGTAAGACAACCATTGTCAGTGTCCTCTGGTGTGCTCTCTGTCTCTCTCCCCTTTGAAAAATGCTGCTTTAAGTCTTGTTTCTCATTCCTTCCCTGAGAAACGAGATGAAATGATGCCAGCCATTCATGCATCATGGCAAGGAGAAACATCTATCTCCCTGCTTCTCCCAAGTGTATTCTGTTACTGCTCTGTAGGGTTGGCCCACATACCCATTGTCTTTCACCTGCCTTCTTTTTCTAGTCCAAGTTTTCCTTTCCTCCCCATCTCCTGAGTCTCAGCAGCATCTCCCCAAGTTCAGTACATGCCCCTCTCCTGATCCTCAACTGCGATCAGAGCAGCCCTGCTGTGGGACTCTTGTATTCTGGGACCTATTGGTATTTCTCCCTGAGCTGAGCTGAAGTCTAAGGAGTCCAGAACACAGGTTTCAGTTCACATTTGATGCTACCTCAGTTTCCCTTTCTGGAAAGAGGAGGACAGCATGGACTGATCTAAATTCAGCACTTTCAGTAGGAAAGGGCTGTTAAAAAAAATCTCAGATGTTTCCAGTGAGTCCCTGGGAATTCCTGTCCATTCACCTTGTGAACAGAGAGCACTTTTCTCCAAAAGGTTCTATACAGGGAGGGGAGAGAAGTAGTGAATGCTAGACAGTTTTTTCTTGAACTGTGCCTAATGGCCACCACTTCCTCAAAACACTGTTTCAGTGTGTTGTGTCCCGTGTGTGTCCCTGCTATGTGATGAATATAGTATCACTGGGCACCTCGTGCCTTGAATTCCCTTGAGGGTTCATCTGGGAAAGCTCAGCCATAGCTGACATATTTCCTTCTAAAGAAAGCAGTTCATCGATGGTGGTAATGAAAAAAGAGGGCTAGAGAATGGTGCTGGAAAGATGCTGAGGATGCCAAGGCAAGGGAGTCCACCCCTAGATGTTGGCTGGTGCCTGTCTGCAGGCACGTAGTGGATGGGCACGCCAGGGTGGGCAGAGAAGCAGTTTCTGTTGTTGCACTAGCATCATTTCAACCATGACAGAGTCCATTAGGAGTCAATTACCAACTATAGCCGGGAAATGTTAAGAAAAAAATTGCATTTTAACTAAGAATTTGAATCGGGAGCTGCATCAGCATCATTTCAACAAAGGAAAATCATTTACCAAAGAGTCAATTGAGGTTGAAGCGTTTACAGCATGTACAGGCTGTACAGGCACACGAGGCAAAAGAACCCATTTAATTGCTTATGTGCCGAGCGCAGTCGGAGTGGGCTTGGCTGAGGCAACGATGCTGATTTACCCTCACTGCTTCTGTCAGGGTGTTCAGCAACAGGCTGAGGGACAGAGTTCGGGGAGTATGACAGCCAGCCTTCATCCACAGGAAGCAGAGAGGATTGGTTTTTGATTGCAACCTTGTTTGTCTCTAATAATGTGAACAGGGAGGCTGTATCCTACCACAGACCAGAGTGATCTCTACAAGTTCATGGGCCCTGTTGGTACTTAGAGAATACCTTTTCCTTCATGGTCCTGGACTCTCTTCCTGGGCCCTCTGTTTATTTGACCGACAGCAGATAACTGAAATAATGCCTGGCCACCTCAAGACCAGGACACAGAGATAGCTGATAGAGATGTGAGACTCATTGGTAGGGAACTTTAGAAATCAAGTCACTGCCCTTCAGCATCTCTTATGATCTTGGGGCAGCCCTGCTTGTCTCAGCCCTGTCTGGAACAAAGAACAAGCTACAGGGCCTCTCTGCAGAGAAATGTGGGAGCAGCAAGGCAAATGATGTCTCTAGAGAAACTGGGAGATCTGAGGTGACTCTTCCTTTTGGAAAAATATGGTTGTGCATGTGTTTTGCAGAGGTTGTGGCTATTCTTAGGTTGAATCATGAGTATTGTTTACCCATTCAGGGGACCCCACCCCATTCAGTGCACAGGGCCCTGCAGATAGCCTGGTTTAAAGGTTTGCTCACCTTGTGCTTTGCTCAGCAGCACAGACTTTTTAAAGACTTTTTATTTCTTTCCATTTTGTTGAAATGCAACTAAATGCCGTAGTGTTAGCGACAACAGCATTGGAAGTTTGCTGCATTTTACTGCTATGCCTAAAATGTGAAGTAAGAGGGAAAACTGTCTAATGAGTGGACAAATGGCAAAACATGTATGAACAGCAGGCTTCCCTGGAGGGGGCCAGTCATTGCATCCTCATTAGTGGGCTCATGTCTGTACAGATCAGAGGTTTCTCAGCTCATTCCTTAGAGAGTTCGCAGTCAAAAGCCAAGATTTAGGGAAGTCCTGGGCTGTTTTGATCAGTGAAATGGGTCTAAGTTAGATAAGGATAATATTGGGCAAATGTGCATAAATACCATTTAGAGTCAGGGTTTCTGTGTGGATGGGTATGTGTCTGTGCAGAGCAGTGCATTCAAACCAACTGACCAAAAATGCTTGAGCTTTCCAAAGATACCTTGAACTGGAGTATTTCTCTCAGTGAATTGCTTGGGATTTTCCCACTGAATCCCATTGCTCGGGATTTTCCTCTTGCCTCAGCTCCGACATGTGGCCATGGCAGGTGGTTCTCCGTCATAGGAAACAGTGTTTCCCCTTCAGATAGTCTCTGTATGAAATCTTGTGTTTCTTGTGTTTCCTCCCTCAACACATCCTGTTTCGATCTCTTTCAGGCTGTTCCCGAGACTGCTGGCATCAAGTTTCCTGACTTCAAATCTGCAGGTGTCACGCTGCGAAGCCAGAGGGTAGGCTGCTGTCCTGGTCCCGTGGGATCTCTGTTAATGTCTTTCAGTCTTGTCTCCCTCCTCATCTGTTCTCCTTTTATAGCTAAAGAAAGTCAAGTTCTTGCCTCTAAAATAAGAAAGGAATTCCATAAATGTGGAAACTCAGAAACCTGGAATGCTGGCACTGTCAAAGGCAGCTCGTTGCCTTGCAGAGGCACCTGAACTTGCTGGTGTTTGTTGCTGGCATGCCTACTCTGCTGTTAGACACGTGTGACAGACCCAAATGGAGCTGTCCAGTCCAAACAGAGCTCACAGCCAAAACTAGTAGGCCTCATAAAGGACATATGTCAATAGCTGAGAAGTGCTTTCAGAGTGGTTTGAGTTGGAAGGGACCTTAAAGATCATCTAGTGAAGATCATCTCTAAGAACCGGATGTTCAGGTCGTGTCTTGAAAAAAAACAGAGACACATAAACACATATGATTTTTAGCCTTTCTATTTCCATTACCTTAAAAAATATTTTTTGGAAAAGCCCCTCTGTTCATTCTGCTGCAGAGATACTCCTGAGAAAAGACTTGACACCTGCCTCTTAGCCACAGGTTTTAAGATATTGAGCAAGTTAAACCTACTTGGCTGACTGAACGTTTTCAGAGGGGTTTTGACAGCAAAATCCTGTGTGCCCAGTACAAGTGCTAATTTCTAGTTGCTTTACTATAGCAAAGTTGGATAAGTAGGTTCCTTGTCTGGCACCCTCACTTGGCATAGTAATTTAAAAGACTGTTTTTATGGAATGTTCTTTTGTTGTCAGAATAGTTTCAGATCTTGCTGGGAACAGCCTGGGGCTGTTACTAGAAATGTGTTTGGGATCATGCTGCTTTGACATAGAGGTGCACGTGCATGTTAGAGGCAGGATGCCTCAGCAAGGTCACTGCTGAGGAACCCCTGGAGTGTACAAGTGCCACCATGTGCAGGCTACCTGTTTGAGTGAGGGGCTACAGCCTGGAGGAAATCACAGTCAAGAGACAAGCAAGACTGCAGTGCATGTGTTGAGATTTATGGAGACGTGGCAGATGTGTTCTCCGGCACTAAGATAAATAGAGTAATTTATGGAGATTGATTTGGATTTTGAAAACTAATAAGTAGTGGTTAATCTTTTCTATTTTTTTTTACCCCCTCTGGAAGAGAAGCTGAGCAATAACCTATCAGTGATGGAACCATCTGGTAAAGCCAGCAGCCTTTTTGTGTGCCAAACAGGCAATTCGAATCCCAGCCTTCATGAAAATGGGTGCTACATGCTTTTATCTGTTCCCTTTAATGGTCACAAAATGCAGTGATAAGCTGAGGCATGACAGTCTGATTCAGCAACTTTTAGCCTGCGGTATCCAAGCTCCTGGAATGACCTAGAGCAACTTCTTATACTCTACTTGAAATTTTTAAGGAGATAAATGCTGTTATTAGAAGTACCAGTGGTTTGTGAATTAAAAAAGATGGTAAATCACTGATCTAGGTGAAAAAACAACACTTTGTTTTTTGAAAACATGAAACCCACCTCTAACCCAGCAGAATGAATTCATTTGTGTCTTTTAGCCAGTCACCTGGCTTCCTTATCCAAGTCTTCACTGTTTCTAAAATGGGAGCTATTAGACTCACTTGCTTCACAGATGCATGATGGGGAGAATTAATTACGTGAGGTCAGTATGGGCCTTTTGAACTGGTAAGAGGTGCTGAAGTGCTAAATGGTGTAGAGTTGACAATCCATGCTAATCCAAATGATTTTACTTGTGGGATTTCTGTGGCAAACCCTCTGCACTCCAGTGGTGTGGAATTGATCGGGGTGGGAGCTGACTGGGACTAAGTGAGGAATTGGGATGAATTGCTGGAAACTTGTACTCTGGCAACGTGCAGCCTAAGATGTTTTGCCCTTAGCACATTGGAAAATGATTTCTAAAAGCTTGTGATATCCTGCAGTAAGTTCTTTTACCTGAGGACCTAAAGTGTTCCCTACCTAAAGGCTTCTATTGTCCTCCTTTATTTTGTACTTTGCTACTGTGCTTTACACTTTCCTGGTTAGGCGAAGTTGGATTTTGCACTGAGATCAGGGCTCAACCTCTGTCATGTGTGAAAAATGTACCATATCATCCCCAGGATAATAGCACTTACTCTTTGATTAGAGATTTTTTTTTTTTCCTGAGGATTTACAATTAGTCTGAAATCTTGAGTTAAAATTAATTTATAGAAATGAGTCCTTGAAGAAAAAGTTAGGAATCCGTATTCAACTTAATTTGTTCCCAGTAGTTTTTATGACAATAGCCCTGGCTTTTCAAATTCCCCCTGTCGTTACAGCTTACAAAATCTTATGGACAGGCTGAATTTGAAGACTATTTTTTCCCCCCCTAGGATTAATGGTCACTTACAGCCATTATTCTTCATAACCGAAAGTTTCTCCTTCAGCAGACGCTGAAGAGTAATCTTCTGCAGTGAGTTTGACAAGCTGCCTTCTATCAGAGTGGCTTCACTCTCCCATTGTTCTCCATGGGACTGTGGCCACAGGCAAAGAAGGCCACAGCCCCCGTGGCCTTGCTCTGCGTGGGATTTCCCCTCTGCCTCCTGACAGCACAGGCTGCAAGTTTCTCTAAGGCAGTGGGAAACTGGGCATTATGAAAAGCTTCCTCTTAATTCAAGGCAGTGTATTGCCTTGGTGCCACTGAGAACAGGAGGCAGCAGCAGATGTTTTGGAAGGGGGCAAGCCTTTCAAGAGTTCCTTTGCCTTTGCTGTTAGTGAAACCGTGTTATGAAAATAAGATCAGAAATGTGTTATTAATACTAACTATTGCTTCTGGAAAACGTCCTGTTATACCAGGCCTGCTCAGCTGGGAGGGCAGACAGCCAAAGAGCCAGAGGACATGAAAGGTGGTAGGGAATTTGAACAGGGAAAGGTGAGGAAGAGACTAAACGAAAGCAGGGAGCTATGAGGAAGGAGTCCTTTGCTGAGGATCTGCCTGAAGGAAAGGAAAATGGGAGCTGTTGAACTTGAATCTTTTCCAGGACCCAGACAAACCAACAGTAACCACACATTTGTGATCTGGGCATCATGTTGCTTCTGTAGGGCAGAGCTGAGTTTGTTTTGGTTTCACCACAGTGTTTCTGTAGCATGTCATGTTCAACTTTCTTTTAAGTTTAACCTTTGTCTTTGACTTCATTGTGTTTAAAGTGCTTGACTTTGGCATACCTAACATCTCTGCACTGTGTTTTGAGTTATTCTTCTCTCTTGGCCCTATCTGTGAATTTTAACTTATGATTTTGGTACTGCTGTTGAATTTATGCAGCAGTGCTTTTAAGAAGGAAGGTGATGCATGGAAAGGGGTGGATGTTTGTCCCAACTCCTGCATGTTGAGGGATACATCTGTGTCCTTGCTCTGTTGTCATGGGTTTGGAAACAAAGGAACTGAAAGAGAATTGATTGAGTGATGTCTCATCTGGAAACAAGACAAAACTCCATGATGAAAAGGAGTTTGTAGAATTCTCAATCTGCAGAAAGGACTGAGGGATGTTCCTGCTTAGTCATTCAAAGCTGGCCTCCTCCCCTCAGAAAAGGCTTCCAGCCAGCAACCTGGCTCCATATGCTAACTGGGATCTTGTAGACAATTTGCCAGTTGAACAAATTAAGAAAGAAGTAGAGGAAGGAAAATTACAAGTAGAACTTTAGTATCCATTGATTCAAATATTCACACTCAACAGTTTTTAAATATTTAGTAGCCCGCTGAGCACTTTTTTTAGCACTGATTAATGAATAAGAATTTACCGTGGTTGTGGGGGAAAAGCGTGTGTGAGTTTTTCCTTTTTTTTTTTTTTATTTTCTCAGAGTGAGAACTAAGTACTTACTGCACCTCCAAGGTGAATGATATTTCTAGAGGAAGATGGGGTTGTGTGTATGTGTTTAGACATGTTTATTCTCTGTATTTGATCTGACCTGTAATTAAATGGCCAAGCACGCTGCCTGTCTACTCTGCAGCGGAGACTCTTGGCTCTGTTCCTTCCCTGTCATTAATGCAAACCCAGACCTCATCGGCTGTGAACATGGGAAACATCTGTCTGTCCTCCTGTGATCAATGCTGTCCCTTCAGAGGTTCAGCTTTGGAAGCAGTTCCATAAAATATCAGTTATTTTTATTTGGATTTGATAAATCTAATTACTTGGGGCAATTAATTATTTATTTGTTTTGTATTGATTGCACTCCAAGGCATCCTGACATCAATCTGATGGAGATCAGCACACCCTTATTAGTTAGGAAAGTTTATGTTTCCAGGTCTGGACATCCCATGGATTAGTTAGCTGAGATGTGCTTGTTGCTTCTGTTAGCAATTTTTCATTAGCAAAGTTGTATGTTTTGCGCTCTACGAGAGAGTGGGCAAGAGTAATTTCCATGGGGAGCCTGACAGAAGTGTGGAAGGGAGGTAGTATTCTCATTTCTGTGAATAAAAGTTATGAACAAATGATGCAGGCTGGATCGAATTCATGTTGTGGTATTGCCATCTATTTGTTGTATTATATGCCCTTTAATTAGGGCCAAGAGAGTGCTGGTGCATTTCCTAATCAAACTCCTGCCTGTAGAGAATGAAATAAAGCGAAAATATTGGTGCATTTATTTTTAAAGGGAACAGCAAAGGATACAAAATCTTGAATGAACTACAGAAGGTGAATTCAGCACTTCTCTCCCTCCATTCTTGTTCTTAGCTAAACTAGTGTTTATTAGGTGCCTAATGAAAGGCACCTAATGTTAACTTGCTGAAAGAAAATGCATCCTTTACCTTTTTCGTGGAGGTTACTGGAGTGGGAGAGCATCTGGACCAAAGCCTTAGTAGGTTGTCAGGTGTAAAGAGAGCACTCTGGGTACAGGAATGGGGCCTTTAAAATAAACTGTAGTTCTGGAAAGGACATACTGTGTTGCTGCTTCTGTTGAATCATCCAGTACCAAACAGTGCCCATGCAGCATGAGGCCTTTGTTTGTCAGTCCTGGCCCAATTTGAGAAGCTTTTACTACCTTTGTGTGCCTGTAGTGACACAGTCCTGAGTGCCATTCATTAGCTAATTTTATTGTATGTAACTTGTGCAGAGCTCCATATATATCACTTTTTTTTTCATTAGGGTAACCAATATAATGATCGGACTGTAATTAGTCACAGTGGTTTGTATTTGTGTGAGTGTAGATTCACTTAAATTATTTAAGAGAAAAGCGACATCAAGACCAGATGCATGTTTTGCTACAGTTTCTTGTGTCTGATCTGGAAGTTCACGAAAGGTTCTTATACTATGGGAGAGTATCCTTGGAGTTTCCCCTCCTGTGGGCCGTCTTAGGGCCCTCCCTGCGATCACAGCACACGCTTCTGTGCTCTGGAATTGTTTCAGTCAGATGCAGCTTAGGGGCTGCAGCCAGTCAGGTTTTCTGCAGCCACCTCTACAGGTCTCAGCTTGGTCTCCATGCCTGTAGTGAGAGGCAGGGGTAGGACTGCAGGGGGAATCTGCAGATCTGCTTAAAGCAAAATTCTATAGTGTCGTTCTGGTAATGCGTTTTTAGCATAAAATAGCCCCCAGTAAAAAAGTCCTGTGCAGCTCTTTCTTCTGCACCATGTATTTTCTTATTTTTCCTTACACAAACACTTTCTGTAGTCCCTTTGCATTTATTTTACAGGCTTGTGCTGTTTTTAAAGCAAAAGGTATTTGAGGGCAGGGAATCTCAGGATTTGTAAGTGGTAGATAATGCTTTGCTTGCAGGAAGATGACCATCTTCTAAATGGCAGGCAGTTCTGGCAAGGTGTGAATTCTTCTTGTTTTCTCAGTTGTCTTGTTTCTTGTCACAAACTGTGTGTCAAACTGGGAGAAAGCTGGTGCTTTCCAGGTTTTCAGCCATCACTGTGTGGATTCCAAGTAATTCTAATTTTAGGCCACTTGTGTAGTGTCAAAGCTATCTGTACCCCCTTCCTAGGGGAGAAAGGGTGGGAGAGTATAAAAACCTTGAATACCTTCTTGCCTGCACTGGTGAAAACCCATCATGCTGTGACATTGATGCTCCAGGACCTTTGGTTCCTTTAGGAGATCTCTCTTAGCTTTACCTCTTGAATCAGTGCTACAGATGAATAACGAGGCATTAATGTTTATAGGATCAGTGAGCTGCTACTTTGCCATATGCCTACATGTGCTGTGCTTCTCTGGAATCTGTTGGCCTCCCTCACCTTGACAAAGCTTTCACTAGGTGTATTTCTGTAAAACTGGTTTAGTTTACCAGGACGATTCAAGTACAGAATTTTATATTTGTGTACAATTGATTTGGGGGTTTGTGAGGTCTGTTTAACTTCAGTCCAAAAAGCCCCTGAAATAACCATTTTCATAAGTTATTACAGTAATGTTTTCTTTTTAAAAGATTGGTTTATTTAGCATTAAGCCTCACTGATGGAGCAAGTTGGTGGTCACGTGCCACCCCAAAGAGATGGCTGCGTGTTTAATGTCTTACATAGCGTATTAGAGATGGCATAGTGTTATTAATCCTTATTTTTACCTGTCCCAAATCTTACTGTGACAGATCAGCAGGCACAGACATAAGACATAGAGTCCACAGCTGTAAGCTGGGGCAGAGGGAAGCGTGTATGTTCTTTGAGACAGAGAATACCTGTGCAGTTCCACACTTTTCTAACTTTTGCATATACCCATTGCACGTGCCCGTCCGCCTCCCGCCCCAGCACCCGAGTTCCGAGCAGTGAAGCACCTCAGAGTTTCAGAAACGTGCACGTTCGCATCCGAAATCGAATTTCTCTGTTGGGGTTTTTTAAATTCCAGAGTGCTAAGACTAAAGTGCTTAATGTGGTTCTTTCCTTCCTTGAGTCTTAAAACTGTGCAGGAGCGGAGGCTCTCTGCTCCTGCAGAGTAGAGCCGTGCAGCCCGGGAAAGTTTGACCTTCAGGCAGAAAATGCAAAAAACGTTATTCATCTGAAACTTTAGCACTTCTTCCTGGAAACCCACTAAACAATTCAGTGCTCTAAAGATACCTATGAAGAAAGTGCCTAATGAGAAAGTTTTTTTTTTTTGCTGCTGAAATCCACCAAGAAGGTGGTTTTCAATGTCAGTGAGCTGTATTATAATGCTGAACAATACTGGTGCTGGTGCATAAAACCCCAGGTTTACAGCTGTACAGACACAGGTCAGATGTGTGGAGATTTTAGGATTATCAGTTTTAGGACAGTCATATTGTTTAGGGTTAGGGAAGGTTGATTTTTAAAGAAAAGGTTATCTCAAAATTGAATTAAAATGAAGTGCAGCTTGGGGAGGGGGTATGAAATATTTAAATAACCACTGATTAATTTTAAAAACCTTGTATTTTGGTGATACACCAAACAAAAGGTTTCAGCACAAAAGAGGATTTTGATGGGGGGGCTGGGCAGTTGTAAGCACCAGAAAAGGAGCATTTATGAAGAAAGTGATTAATTGAGAGCAAGACATTTAAGATGGCCACACAGATGTAATCACTTGAGGGACCTAGCTGAGTGTGTCTGTAGATCCTGCAGACCTCTTCCATTCCTACTGCAGATCCCCATGACAGTCTCTACCTACCAGGTGGTGATGCTGTAAGACATACCAGGGGACTGTGTTGCCAGCTCTGCTGCTACTTAGACTTCATTACTCTACTAAAATAGATTCAAATACATTTACAACTATGCTTAAAAGTATTAGCATAAATCATGAAAACTGAATGGCACACAAAAATAAATGAACCAAGTCTGTTTGGGGAAGCTATATCTTCAGTTATTCCTTATGCTGTTTGTTCATTTAATGAATTTTGCCAATTAGCAATTAATTTGCAGTAGGTCTCCTAGTCATTAGTGTGAATTAGCAAGGTTTTGTTGGCGGAATGCCTCGAACATTAAATAAAAACCCTGTATCATGCAAGACCTCAAGGGTACTCCATGGTGAGACCCTCTAGAGAAATGGAATTGCTCAGGGCCCACCCCAGGTCTCTGTGTGGTGGGTTCTGGGTCTATTTAAGCTGCATGGCCCAACTCCCAAGCCATGTCCTCCTCCCTCAGGGGAGAGCAGAGCAGGTCAGTACCGGTGTATTCCGTGCCTCCCAGGCCAAGTGCACGCCAGTAGATTCTGCTTATCCCAGGCTCCTCTCTGCACAGGTAGGCTCTGGTACTGTGGCTTTGTGGTGTTGACTCACACAATTTTCAGTAGCTCTTTATTTATTTTTCTCTTGGTACATGCAGTTCATGTGTTTAATGCAGGTTGTTTATAGCAGGGACAAAGGATTACAGTCCTTAAATCAAAAGCTACGTTTGTGTAATTATAAGCACAGGCTGGTGTTGCAAAGAGGACTGTAGGGAGAGGCTGTCAAAGGAGAAGAGCATCCAAAATATAGTAACCTCAAAAACCCCGGCTAATCAGTTTTCTGACGGGAGCAATCTGTTTCCCAGGTATTATTATTATATGGGGACTTTAAAGATAATAAATAACAATAATAGTCTACTATGAGGAAGGAAAGAAAAGGGCAAATGCCATTCACCTCGGAAGCTGTGGTTGCTCACTGGAATTCTCCGAGGAACATAATTTTCCTCAGCCCCTGCAGAGGACTCAATCCATGACAACACCAAGAAAATGCCAGGAGCTGTGGTGTAAGCAAGAATATTGCCCAGAGTGGCATTTCTGTTAATGCAGAGATATGGCCCACAGAAACCACATGTCCCAGTGCCCACATCTCAGGCCAGAGAGCTGTTCTCTGGGCCACTGGCTGGGACTTGTGGTCCTGGCAAATTACCTCATTCTTTGGGAATGAGGGCAAGTGAGCACCACTTCCAGCACTCTTGTGCTTCTCTGGACATCTGCTTAAAAGACCAAAACAGAGAAGGGCTTTCTGAAGTAAGGCTGGGCTTATCAGAGCTGTGCAGGGCATGAAGGCTTCTCTTGCAACAAGGCAGCCCAGCTAACGGACCCTGGCTAACAGATTATCAGCAGCGTTTGAGTAATAGACTGCTCATTTAGTTTTAATACATTTTGCATAGAGAGCAATCAGCCTTCATCAGTCTTAGAGATGAATTGGCTTAGCCAGCTAAATTCTAAAGATATTAGGCCGACAGCAGCCACATAAATCATAACATTTTCTTAATGATGGTAAAATTAAAATATACTCTTGCTTTGAGAAACCAATGAAGCCTTCGTGTTTGCAGGCCAGATCCTCCTGCCTGAATTAAAAGGAAGCTTAATTGATGTGTTTTTAAACTAAACTCCCAGCCCCACTCCTCCTGAGCATCTCTAGTGTTCCTTTCTTTGAAGTTAAATTAATTTGTCCTGCCTCTCCCTGCTCCATCCTCTAATCTTCAGGAGTGTCAGTGAACACTTTGGCTCAGTATTCATTGACCAGACTCCTGTGGGACATGAGCCAGACGTGCAAAACATCACAGTTGAAGGCTTTGCCAGGTTAATCGTTTCTGTTGCCAGTAGTTCCTTGAGCTAATGGAGGCCTCCCAGGAGAAAAGCTTGTGCTCTTCCTCTAACCAACAAACCAAGACCTCCTGTCTGTCCACCTAGCCTAGCCAAGGATGAACTTTTCCTGTTTCTTGTCCTTTGTTCCTGAGGCTGGGTTGGTGTCCAGCGTGCTTCTGTCAGCTGGTGTTAAACAGAAGGGAATCCTGCCTTTGGCTAGAAAGACCATGATGCTGGTGTTGGGGCAGGGGTGAAGACAGACTCTCAGGGCTGCGATAATCACACGAGTATTATGTGTCCAGAGCTCTTCAATGGGCTCTGTTAACTCTTTGTGTCCCCCAAGTTAAGAAGTTCCAATTGGTGCCTCTTGTCATTTTTGTGTGGGGCAGGGAACACTGGAAATGATGGGTCTAATCCGGGAAACTGGCATTGGGCTGTCTGTTTTTGGCGACTCCAGTATGTGACTTACGGGAAGTAAGGTGACCACAGGATCCCCCAGGAAGCTCACCTGGGAGGCCAATTTTAGGGTGGAGTGAAGAATGTCTCTTTCTTCAGGTCATTCCCAGCCGTGTTGGGTTGGTTTGGCCAAGGTTTGGGCCACTGATCAGTAAGTGGAGTGCTGGATGTCTGCAGGATGCTCTTGCCTCCTGACTGTTCAATGCCCTGCTGGGCAGCTTGGGTTGATGATGGGCATCCAGGGTTGGATGTGGAGGGGCAGCCTATGCCTGGGTGCAGTAAGATGTTTGGCAATGTGACATTGAGAATAATTTCTTTCATGGGGTGTCTGCTGGCGTAGCTGAATGCTTTCATTTTTTCTTGGATGTATCTGCAGGGCTTAGAAACCTGCTCTCTCTGCCATATTGTGCCAGCTGCATTTGTGCTGCTGGTAATCTAATAAATGCTTGGTCTGAGCAGCTAGCACTCCTGCTAGAGCCCAAATGAATGCAGAGGAAGGACCCTGCTAAGTGTATGCATTCTTCCTCTCCTGGCCAGCTCCGAATCTCTTTCATAGCTCACATCTGATGCTTCCTCTCTCACCTAGCCCCTTAGCTCCGATGTAAATGTGTGTGCACACTTCCGCCAGTCAAGTAACTGTGCTCTCTCTGTCTCTCCCCTTTGTTACAAAGCCTGCTCTGTAAATGAATCCCACAGGTCTGGGGCTCAGCAGGTAAAAGGAGAAGTGAGTCTGTTAGCGCATGAGTCTAATCAGGCCGGCTAAAGCGAATAAAGTAGGGCAGCATTGCACATTAGCTGCTGTGTAAATGAGCCCTTTGATGGGCTGGGCACCGCAGGAGAGGGTTTGAAGCCAAGAAGAACTTTTGTTGTTAATTCAGTGACACATGGAAACTGTAAAACAGCGTGTCTTGCACACACACGAGAGAGAAAATAAAAGCCCTCACGACCGGGCTTTTCAATACCTGCCCTCGGACCTAGTCTGAAAACTTTCAGCCCCTGTCTCCCTCTCTTACCACTTGATTTTCCTTTCTCTCCCTTTCTTTTTTTGTTCCCCCTGCACTATAAAAAGAAAAGCTCTCTTGCCTTTTGAACTAGACGGCTGTGAGTGAGGGCTATCTCTGAGCTGTGTGGCTCTGTTACCTTTGTGTTCCAGATGAAACTGCCAAGCTCGGTGGGACAGAAGAAGATTAAAGCCCTGGAGCAGATGCTGATGGAACTCGGAGTAGGTGAGTAAAGGGGGCACACGAGAGAGAAAGAGACACACAGAGCTAGCCTTTGTTCTCGAGATGGGCTATTTTTTCCCCTAGTAATACAGCCAGTTTCTTGAATAACAGTATGTGAATGGTTTTTAAAATATTTTATGTGTTTAAAAAAAAAAAAAAAGAGAGGGTAAAAGCCAGAACAAGATGCACAGGGTTTTTTTTTTTTCCTCCCAGTAGAAAAATCTTTTAAAAGAGCCTTTGTTTCTCTCTTGTTTGGGCCTTTTTAACCATCAAGAGAGGCAGCACAGTATTAGGAAGGCAAATCTCAGCCTTGCCAGGAGAGGTACTTCTAAGTGTGTTAGTGACCATGGCACATGCATTGTTCAGGGCTGCCCTGTCTCGCTTTTAAGCTTCGTTTCCTCTTAATTTACTGCTCACGGTGGCAAGTCCAAAATGCATCTGGGACTGTTCATCCCCCCTTTATAGGTTGCATGCTGTGTGAAAATCTGGAGCATCTCTGCTGAAAGGCGAGTAAACACACATCCCTCACTCTTGAGCTCGAGTGTCTTAGCAGCAGAGAGAAGGGTTCACTGAACACATACAATACCTGCTCGTAGCTAGAGGGGAAGAAGTGCAGCCCATGGCCAGTGGCTGCTCTCCGTGCAGTGGGTACAGTTTTCAGGTGTTACAGGTCCCAGCATGCAGTCCCTCTTGATTAGACACCTGATGATCCCTTCCCTGTCCCCCCTCCCTGCTGTGGCTGGGGGGATTTTAAAAAAAGAAAAGAAAAAGAAGAAAAATAAAAGCCTTATTAGTGATTTACAAGAGATTACTGAGCTTGCTCCCAGCACTGGCTTCTGTTAAGTCTTGTTAGTTTTTTGGGTCAACTGGTCTATGGCTCTGTGTGTTGTTCAGGAGACCGTGTGCAGTTCTGAAGGCCTCCTGTGGCTGGTCAAAGTGGCTCAGCCAGGACGATTTCCCTTTTCTGCTGTAAAACTAAGGGAGTTACTGTTGAGGGAAGCCTTGGGGAAGGATGTGAGTGCTTCTGAGAGCTCACTTTCCATGAGGATAAGGAGGGGTTCCTGATTCCCCACTCCTGCCTTACAGAACACACATATCTTAAGGAGGGCTTCCTGGTGCTCCAGCCCTGCTGTGTCTTTGAGTGCAGAACCACACCTGGGCTTTGTGAGGGTGAACACATTGCTGGCAGGAAGGGGTCATGTGGGCAGCCCTGCAGACAGGGGCCATTGACATATGTCGGGGCAAACGTGCAGAGCTTCATTCTTTTCTTCTCCAGAACTTGCAGCTCTTCCTGGCTCTGTGTGTGTGCATAGTGGGGTGCAGCAGAATGCAAGGCGTGGGGTGGTGATCTGCCAGTCCCTGCTACAAACAGGTCTGAAACACAGCAGTAGAGCAGTTCTCTGCCTCAGTCCTACCCTGGGAGGAGGACAAGAGAGGCAGGGGAGCTCAGCCTGTCCACCCTTTTTTGGTAAAGCTGTAGGGAACAGCAGGAGCTCTTCTATCCTCTGCGGCAGTGTGGATACAGTATCTCTGTAAGACAGAGCTCCCTTCATGTAACCTAGTGGGTAGCAAGGTTCAGCCATCTGGTCTTATCTGTATCTTCCATCATCCTTCAGTTTCTGAGTCCAGGACTTGCAGATTTCACCCTTAGTCCTTGGCCAGAACCAAAGGACAGCCTGAAAATTCAGGTCTGCAACCCTTAGGGATGGCTACTGATGCATATAATGGGAGTGAAGCTCCTGGCATATATTTTGTGGGAGTGAAAGGGCAGCCAGGACCTTTCTAGGGATTTTCCATTGTAAGGTTGTAGGTCTGGGTGTTTAACAGAACCCCTTTTTCTCCCTAGATCTCAACCCTATGCCCACAGAGGAGATCGTGCAGATGTTCAACGAGCTGCGGAGCGACCTGGTGCTGCTCTACGAGCTGAAACAAGCCTTTGCCAACTGCGAGTATGAGCTGCAGATGTTACGGCACCGCTACGAGGCCCTGGCCAAAGCTGGGAGCATTGGCCCCCTCAGCGTGGAAGGTGCCCATCCAGATGGCCAGACAGGGCTTGGCATCGAGGAGGGCAAGGGAGATACCAAGGACCAGATCATTGATGTAGTAGGAGCACCACTGACCCCCAACTCGGTGAGAAGGAAGGTTGGGGGGGCAGAACAGGGAGCACTCAGGTCTCCAACGCAGATGCCCTGACGAGCGCTGGGGATGCTGCCCTGCTCTCCCTCCAGGCATGCGCGTCCAAGGGAGCAGAACACGCCTGTTCCCCCCCAAGTCCCAGTGCTGCTCTCTGGGATTGTCTCCTGTGCTGGACAGTGTTCTTGGTGCTACAGGTGGGGTCAGCAGGGCTTTCTACATCCTGCATGCAGGCAGATGGCTTGACGTGGGTGCCACCGTGGACCAAAGCAGCGAGGCTTTGGGTGATGAGAGCTTGCTCTAGGGCAGCAACAGTACAGCTGCAGGCCTGAGGCATTTTCCGTCTAGACACAGTCCCGTAAGGGTTGCTCAGCAGAGGGAAGCGAGTGGGGAAAGCAGTCTTGAGGTGATGAGCCATGACCTGCCCGAGACTCTGGGGTCAAGCAGTAGCCTTGCCTGGAGCAGGAGGCTTGGGAAGGAGAGAGGTGTTTGAAGAGCAAAGGGGTGTTTTTATACCCTACTTCCAGTGCCAAGAAAGAAAAGCCAGACCTAGGGGTTCTTTGAGTGCGAGCCCTGTGGCAATGTCCTGTGCATGTACCTCTGCAGGATGTGAATCACTGGCCTCTCCTCCCTGCCTCCAGGAGGGCAGGCTGCCCAGCCCCTCACCACTGCCTCAGGGCCAAGGGTATGCCTGGGGATCAGCTGAGGCTGCTTTCCCCTCTGTGCAGTCCCCTGGCACAGCTGAGCTGAACTGCCTGATGAAAGCTGCCCATCTCCACACCGTGGCATCCCCGACGCCTCAGACACACTGCCCCTGGTAGCGGCACAGACCCTTACTTTCTAAAATGTATAATGTATTGCAGGATATTGAGAACACCTTATCTGTCAACGGCAGAGGCGACTCGTTAACCTGGACTTGAGTAATGTCCTATTTGATTGTGACAATATGGAGTCGTAAGGAAGAGTTCCACTGAGACAGGTTCATGTTTGTAAAGGAGTCTTCTGAATTGTTTTTTTTTCCCCTACTGCATTCAATCTGGAATCTCACCCCTCCCTCCCTCCCTCCCTCTCTCCCTGTGGTCTGGAGTGTCCTGGTTTGCAAACTTTTCGGGCTGATTTACAGCACACTTGCTCTCCCTTGGGACTTGGCTTGTTGGGAAGGTGGAAGAGGTGGTGGTGGTGGTGACGGCCATGGCTGCAGGACGAGGGAGCCCATGCATGTGTTTCTAACCACGTTGTTCCCCAGTGCCACCTCCTAGAATTGGAAACAAAGGGGTGGGCCCAGGCAGCACAGAGAGGGTTAAACTGACCTGGTCTCTGACATATTTGAAAGAAATATAATCAAGTTAATTCACTGCAAGGCAAATTCAGTACCTAAAGGGCCCCCATGTTAAATACAGCACTGACCTTTACCGGCTGATTACACAAAGACGACACAATTAGATTAGTCCAAGACAAAAGGTCAAGCACATTCACACTGTGACCATTTTTTGCTACCTTTTGAGGGGGGCAGAAATTACATCCCAGCTGGAGAGATATTTTGGAGAGGAGGAGAATGGGACTGCTGTACCATGTTCTGCCTGGCTCAGATATCTTTGGAGGGTCAGGCAGGGCCTGTCACTGTTCTTGCCCTGAACCTTTCCTGCGGTTGTTGGGCAATGTGGTGGTGGGAGAGATCAACAACCTGCAGCCCACAGCCGGCTTTTCCAAGGATAGGCTGAGCTGAGTGGAGGTCACGTCCTGGTGATGGTCCCTGCCATGCCCAGAGCCGGCAGGAGCCGTTCTGGTGCCTCTCATGCAGCATCATGGCTGAAAATTGGCCTTGGAAGGTCGGTGGGCTGGGTCAGGGCTGAGAAGGGGGGTGGCTGGGGCAGTCGCTGGCTGTTTGACTGGTGGGGTGCGTGCACGTGTCCCCACCCCGCACAGTGATTGCCCCGAGGTGTCCCAGGCCCTGGTGCAGTGGGGACAGCGCGGGAGGCAGCGGGGCCGGGACACGGCGCTGGGGGAGCAGCCCCTGCGAGCACAGCACTTTGCCCTTGCCCCGGGGCGCCTGCGGGGGCAGCGCTGTGGGGGTGGGAACAAGCAGCTCTGGAGGGCAAGCACAGCCGTGCTCCCTGGTGGCCATTCCCTCCCTCGCCTCCTGCAGCCGACACCTGCCCTTCCCCTTGTGGAGGCAACTGAGAGGTTTAACCCTGCCACGCCAGCCTTGAGCTCCCGAGTTCAAGCCTGTGCTTTGCCACTGAGCTGCCGGGGCCTTTGGGGGAATCATTTAATCTCCCCGCTTCAAATTCCTCTGAGTTGGAGAATCCCTCTGTGCTGTCTAGCACTGCCTGTCCATGGCACTCTACATGTTGGATTAAACGTGGATTAGTTCAGCCTCTAAACCAGCTGCTCCCCTGAAGCCAGGTTTGTTTCCCCGGAGAGAAGTATCTTGCTCCAGATGTTGGAGGGAGTGAGTGGCAAAGCTGGGAATAGGACAGACTCCTGACTCCTGAGCCCTTCCTGACATGCCTGGATTCATTTCCAGGAGTTGGAATGGATGGGCAAAGGCACACCAGGCTCTTTTGAGATACTGTTGTGTCAACAACCATCTGCCACCACCCGCCTTGGCCAGCAGTGGGGATGGGGGACATGTCAGCAGGGTGTGTTAGCCCAGCTTGGGAGAGGCATCTGCTTGTCTCAGCAGTGAGAGCCCATGGGGCAGCGGGAAGCCCAGCACTGTCCTGCCCCACTGTGTCCACCACTTCTCCCCTGCCCTGGCTGCCTGTCCACCCTCTCCCAGGGGCTGCGGTGCCCATTGCTGACCATTAAAGCGGAGCTGGGATCCCCCCAGTGCTGTTTGAGGCTGACCCCGGTAGGGACTTTACTCGGGGCCTTCAGGAGGTGAAAGGTGAGCCGA
Organism: Pipra filicauda; assembly: GCF_003945595.2. Taxonomy (NCBI): domain Eukaryota; kingdom Metazoa; phylum Chordata; class Aves; order Passeriformes; family Pipridae; genus Pipra; species Pipra filicauda. The sequence continues at coordinate 3,753,046 of NW_024104498.1, forward strand.
ACTCGGAACAAATTAGTTCCAAGCAGAAGTTCAGCCAGTTACTCCAGATTGGATCCTTTGATTTCCGCAACTCAGACTCCACTCAGTGATCTGTAATGAGTGACTCTCAGAAATCCTCACATTGCAGCACTTTGTTCCTGAGCTCACAAGTCAGCCCATTAATGGGTAAAGGAAAGGACCTTGAGTCTAAGAAGTCTCGGGTTCAGAGTCAGAATTATTTGACTTTTAAGCTTCCTTTATCTGAACTCCTGCTGACTTCTTGTTTTCTGAGCCTGTTTGAAAGCTAGAAGTTACATTGTTAAGATCAAACGTTCTCTCTTTCCAGATGGAGTTACAATATCTGTCTTTTATATATATATATTTTAATATATATAGTGTATATATACCAGGGTGTATATATATTCCTCTCTTTTTTTTAATCGTTCTTTCCATTAAAAGAAACTAGACTTGTAAGCTCTTGTAAATTATAATGTAAAACATTTTTTTTAACCAGACAGTTCCCAATTTTGCCCGAGGCAACTGGAATAGCTGTGCCACGGAAGGCAATAGGAAGGTGATTAATATGAATTTGTGACATATTTGAAAGATGGGTCTTTTGCCATATAAAGATTATCAAACACATGTGCTCTTCCCCATTAATTCCACAGCCCTCCCAGGAAAGCCACAAAGCCCAGCTCCTTTGTTTCCAGGGTGGGTTTTTGTTTTTTTAAATGTACCTTTCGGTCCCCTTGATTACCCTGTATTTGATTTTTATAGGGCATCTGCTCACTGCTGTGTGGGTTCTCTGGCCCTTTTATTTCCCTGTTAATCGGATCCCGTGAAGGCAGCGGTGCCAGGGCCTCTGACGAAATCCGTGTGTGTGTTGTATTTAACTTTTAGCCGTGCAAATTCCATGCTCTGTTTGCCGTCTGCCCGGCGGGAACTGGGGGCTGCTTCCCGCCGGGGGAGGCAGCAGGGCCTCCCACGACGACGTGCGCTGCCGCCGGGAGCAAACGTGTGCGGGACTGGCAGGGATGGAGGAGCAGGGATGGGCAGGCCTGGCTCCTTCCAGAGAGTGGGTCGGTGCTTGTCCATCCCTGTGTGTTTGCCGGCCGGGCCAGTGGCTCTGCAGGCTTTGGGGACTGGGGATGGCTGCAGGGCTGGGCATGGCGGGGTCCTGACCAGAGTCGCTGTGCTGGTGCAGTGCCGGCCTCTGCCTGCAGTGCCTTGTGCAAAGCGGGCTCGGTGTCGTGCCGTGCCGTGGGGACCCCTGGCACAGCTGGCCATAGCACAGAGCTGTTCTGCCCCTCTCTCAAGGCCCTGCTCCTTAGGGCTTGGTGCATGCCAGGTTTCTTGGTCAGGGCTCCTGGGGCCACTGAGTTGTTGCAGAGCTCAGCCCCTTTCTCCTGACCGTCCCAAAGCCCTGTCCATGTCAGGGAGGTGACATCCCCTGTGAGGGTGCCATCCCAGCCCCTTGTCACTGCTGGATTAGCTCTGCCCCTCCCGTGGTGCAAGGACCTGGCTCTCCCTTCAGCTGGGCAGTGTGGTCCATTGGGCTCTGCCCGGAGTGCTGTTGGAACCCTGGAGTTGGCTCTGGGACAGGTGGGTGTGTTTGCACCACCGGGCACTCCCACCTGCTGATCCTGGTTTTTCTTTCGTTTCCTGTCTCCCTCTTGGAGTAGAAAAAGTGAAGGGAGTTGGCTTCCAGCTCCTCCTCCGTCAAGAAGGTGAAGAAGCCCCCTGTGCAGGATGAGGAGGAGGTGCGGAGCTGTGTGCAGGGGCAGTGCCGGCTGTCCCAGAGCTGCCGGGGACAGCTGGCTGCCTGCAGCCGTGGGGCAGGATGGGGGCCTTGCTGGGGCAATCACTGCAGTGCTCCAGAGAAAAATGGGAGCCATCCCCTGCCCAGCACCGTGACCCCAACCCCATCTGCCCTCAGAGTGGTGTGACCTCTGGGCACCTGCAACATGTGCTGGAGAGTGGCCACAGGGCTGTGCAGGGCTCTGCCCAAGGCCACCCACGCTGCCCTGTGGCCACTAGTGCAGGCTGTGGTTTATGACTTTTTTTTTACGTGTTCTGTAAATACAGAGCCCATCACTTATACTAGAGCAGAGCCATCCTTAGCCCTGGTGAGGCTGCACAGAGCTGTCTCACCTCCACCTCAGGCAGGCTGGGCATTGCTAACCCTATTGGGAACCCTGGCTGCCGGTGGCTGTCCCGGAGCCCATCCACCTCAGTCACCAGGTGACAGCTGGAGTTGCTGCAGCAGCCCCTGCTGCCTTTGGGGCTGCCAGGTGCTGCTCCAGGCTGCTGCTGCACTGCCCACACCGGGCTGGGGAGCTCCATCCAGCATCCCACGTGCCCAACCCCTGTGCAGGTGCTCACCTCTGGCAGCTGTTGCATGCCTGACACCTACACCTTGCTTGGGTGAGGGGATGCCCCTGCTGGAAACAGTCCTGTTGTCCCCCCACTGTCCGGACAGTTCCTCCTCCTGCTGCCTTGCCCAAGGTTTCCATGTGGTGAGAGGCACCCCTGGTCACTGCACCTCATGTTTTGCAGGGCTTTAGAGGGGCTGAGGCATCGCGGTGGGAGCCCTGGCACAGGCAGCCCTGACTGCGTGCCCCACTCTGGGCTGCTGCCCACCTGCCCACCCCGTGTCCCCTCCACCTGCCTTTCAAGTGTGACTGGCCATCGATCCACCGTGACAATGTCCTCTGAGTCACATTCTTGCCTGCAGGAGTAAAGGGCAAAGGCCAAGTTCTTAGTTTTCATAAAAAACTAATTAGACGACTCCATCGAAAATGGGTCAATAAAGCTGATCGGGGCTGCAGAGGGAGCCAGTACAGCCCCTGTGACCTTTGCATGAAACAAGTGGCTGCCCCTTCCCTCTGGGAGCTGCCCACTTGGTGCCAGCTGGATACCTGCGACCCTATCACCCGGTGGCACCCTGGTTCCGGGCAGGTCTCTTGGGCACCTGGAAACGGTGGCAGTTCTTGCCCAGCTGGATGTGGCTCCCACACTCCCTGGTGCTGCACTTGTGCTGGCTCTGCTGGCTGGGGCAGAGTGGGTGCCCCAGTGCCCAGGGCAGAGCCATGCTGGCCCCAGCCTGTAGCTGAGATGCTCCAAGTGCAGCAGTGGCTGTGTGGGAATGGTTTGCCAGGCTGCAGGGTGGCAGGATAGATGCCAGTGGGATGTGGTAGCGGCTGTCACGCTGCACCAGGTGTGCACCCCTGGGTATGGCCCAGCTGTGACAGGCTGGTGGCAGCCTCAGGGCAGAGCTGCCTTGGGGCACGAGCAAAGCTGAGGTGGTGGTGGGGCCACTGCCCACCCACAGTGCCCATGCTGGAGAGCAGGGCAGTGTTCCCAGCAGCAGGGAACCTTGACCGCCCTTTCACAGTCCAAGACCTTGCCTTTCCGGGGAGCATGGACGTGCCATACCCCAGGGAGCACCCTGCTCCCACCTACCCAGGCGGCACACCCCTGCCTCTGTGCCCCCCCACAAACTCACACGTGCATGGGCACAGCCCGGGCTCCTTTACCCCCAAACTTTATTCATGTGGCACATTTACAGCAAGGATTGGAATAACTAGACAATGAAAATGCTGGGGTTGCATTATCGGTTGGTTTAACTGGAACACCACACACCATGCAGTCATGTACCGCCAAGTTCAGTGCCTGTATTGCCCTTCTGGCTGCCGTCACCGGCTTCGCTCCAGGCCATGCACGCACGGGCCCGGGGCTGCAGCCTCCCTGCAGGTCAGCGCCCGGACGAGGGCTCCATTCAGCAGGGCCCCGGGGCTGGGTGACTCCGAGGGGACGTGCGCCCTCAGCCCGCCCCATGGCTGCCCCCCAACCGCGCCGGCCGGCCGGGAGCCCACCCAGCCGGAGGGGATGTGCTCGGCAACTCTCTCAGGCAACAAGCCAGCTGCTGCTGAGCGTCCGCAGGGACCTGTGAGGGGCACAGCACGTGGGCACGTGGGGGGCCGAGCCTCAGCTCGGGAACCGAGGGAGGTCGGGGGCGATTTGCGGATTTGCGGATTTGCAGCTGCCCCGCTCGGGTGCCCCGGGCCGGGGCCAGCGCGCGCGGGCACGTCCACCGCCGGCAACGGACGCGGTGCTGGGCGCCTGTCCCCGATGGAGCTGGAACGGATGGGCGGGGACGGGGCAGGGCTGGGCATCCCACCCAGCCCCGCAAGAGGCACGAGCAGACGGAACGGGGGCTGGACGGGGCTCCATGCGGACACTGTCACCTCCCTCCTGCCGCCCGCCCGCCCGCCCGCCGGGCCCCCGCCCCACTGAAGGGAGCCCTCTGGGGCCCCGCAGCCCGCGGTGGGGCTGCCAGGGGCTCTGCAGCGGAGAATACAGGCACTTCACCTTGAACATAAAGAGACGGATCGCGTTTGTCACATACAGGAGTCAGAGAGGGGTTAGTGTTGACTCAAAAAGGGGAAAAGGCGCTCAGGGGAGAGGCGGGGGGGGCTGGCGGAGAGGGCGAGGGGCCGTCTCGACACGCTGAGCCTCCGTGAGCGCTGCCCGAGTGCAGGCACACACCGGCCTTGCTGCAGCAGCCATCGAGGCCTGAAAACATAAAACCAGAGAAGAGAAAGAAGAAGGAAAGGTGGGTACGGCCCATGCCGGGGTGGAGATGGGGGATGCTCTGGCTACGGGGCGGGAGAGGGAGGACGGGGTGGGATATGGAGGGAGGGACGGAAATCAGGAGCCAAAGAAAAAGAACAAACTACGAGTCTAAAATGTGGTGCAAGCGCCCTACGCGGCTGTCCGCTAGCATGGCATAATGTCCGGAGCAGCCCAGAGAGGGAGTCACATCAGGTCTACACAGATTTGCCTTCCCATATATACAACCTCTACTGGAGTTAACAGCTGAAATTGAGATTTTTTTTGTGTCGGTTCCTCTGGCCTCGGTTGCCGTTTTTTTTTTAATGCTGGAGCCCGTCCTCCCCGCCTCGCCGGCGCCGGGCGCATGCAGCCCTTGCCTGGCTTGCCTTGGGGATCAAAAGGGTTTGGAGGTCTGCTTGAAGATGAAGCCTCTATGGGCCAGTGTCTTCATGATGTTGGCGATGTTCTTACAGTCATCTGCAGAGAGAGCACAATAGATACTGGGTTAGAGACACAATCCAGGCAGGAGTTGTTTGATCAGTCCCGGAATCCCACGCTGGGGCTGTGTCCCCACCAGTCCAGGCACTCTGTCCCAAGGACCTTGCAAGTGATGTGGGGTGATTGCAAAGTCTCCAGCTCACCGGCACTGGCCACCTGCATCCCGATACAACCCATCCTGAGATGGATCCATGTCCAGGACCTGGAGGTCAGAGTCATCCCCGTTCCCACCAGAGCCAGCCCTTGGTGCTGTCCCGTGCCCACCGACCACAGGGTGACAAGTGGCAGGTGGTCGGGACAAGCAAGCCACAGGCACTCCCAGTGTCAGGCCGTGGCAAAGCAGCAAGACAGGAAGGGGGAAGGCTCTGGCTGGTGTTATTTACCTGGGACTAAACTCAGGCACCGTTTGCTAAAATAGAAGCCGGGCTTAAATTGATTCCTAGTGTCTATATTTCATGTTGAAAATTGGCTTGTAAATCCATGTTTTGATCTATGAGGGCCGTCTCCTTAAGAAAAAGCAAGAGTAAATGTGTAATTTCTCCCTTGACAGCACACGGCGCAGAGGCGATCCTTCTTCCCGCTCCCCTCCGTTTCGGGACAGCTCCACTCGTTCCGATTACCACTCTTTCTTCCTCGCCCCACGCCTTGATGTCTCCATTTCATTACCGCCCGCCCATTTATCAAGCTGTTACCGTAAGGGTGACTTTGCCCACTTGCGTGTGGCAGCGGGGCCCGGCTGACACAGGGAGAGGGTGCCCCAGCAAGGGGGGGCACAGGCAAGGCCCCCCTCTCCCCGCCACTGCTGGATGGATGTTGTGGTGGAGGAAAGGCTGCATCATTACTGATGTGTAAATGATAAAGAAGCCTCCACATCCATCTCCCAACTGTAAATCCAGGGAGTGCTTTATAATCAAGCTACAGCAATAATAATGTGAAATTAGGTCTCTCTATCAACGGGAGGAGGCCTTTTAATCACGGCTTAAAGGGTGCAAACGCTGTTTATCATAATTGAACTGTATCCGGGCTAATTGTGGCCATATTTCACTGTCTAGGAGACAGCAGGCTGCCTGCTGACAGTGCCGTGTGCTGGATTGAGGGCCCCCCGCAGCCGGGCAGCTCTGCCCTGCTGCCAGGAGCCTGCCTGCAGGGACAGGGCTGCCTGGCCCCCTGGACACTCCCTGATGGACCGGCAGTGCTGCCCTGCCCCGCTGCACCCAGTGACATACTGGCAAAGCCATCACCTGTCCCCCAGTGTCACTTGGAGGTGCAGGGGCTTTCCCCATGCACAGCTCCCTGAAAGGCTGGCCTGAGCTGCCGGGGACCATCCTGGCTGATGGTTGGCAGTGGAATAAGTAATGTCCCCATCAGAGCCATGTGTCTCCCAAGTGTCCCCTCAGCCCCTCTCATGGCACTCCTTTCCCTCGCTGGTGTGCCAGGCAGGGGACAGGAGCTGGGCATGAGGACAGCCTGACGAAGAAGGGGTGTCCCCAGCCCACTGATTGGCACAGGGGCAGAGATGAGCCTGTCTCTCTGTGCCTTTGTCCTCTCCGCTGCCCAAGGTGGCACCTATGGCTGCAGAAGGGCCCTGGAGGTGACAGATGTCCTGCCTGGCCAAGTCACAGCGCCAGGTCCCACTGCTGTCACTCGTTCCTGCTCAAGGGAGCCCCTCACTGTCCTTAGGACCCTCTACTCCATCCATCTCACCCCCCAGACAGCTGAACCCCTTGGAGCCAGCTGCCAGTGGGACCTAACAGGGTAACAGTGGCTTAAAAGCCGGGGAAACTGAGGCAGAGGGAGGGCAACTGTCCCACCCAGCCAACCCTTGCCTGGTAGCCCCCAAAACATAACAGAAAAGTAAATCCTGGCCTGTGAGCTGTGGGAGGTGTGTGACAAGTGAGCAGTTTGGATGTGAAAGCACAGGCCCAGACATCCCACTGCCCACCTCCCTGCCTGCAGCACCACCCTGAGCTGGAGTGGGCCACTGTGGCTTGACTATTGCTCCATATTGCTGGAGGGGGAGCTGCACAGAGACCTGGGGAGCCGCCAGACTGGCAGCAAGACCCCACGGCACCTCCTGGGACTTCTGAGCTGGTCCCTGGGGAAACCCTCTGGGACTGCTGGCTGCTTCCTGAACCCCATCAGCTGCCTCCCTGAAGCCCCAGTGTGCTCTGGCACTGGGTGCCAGTGGGACCCTGTGGGGTCAGTGCCAGCCACACGGCTGTGCCAGCAGCACCGTCCTCGCCATCCCAAACCATGCCATGGCCCCTGGCAGCGGGTGCGCCAAGCTCGTCATAAGTCATTTAGTGAGACTCCTTCCAAATCAGTGCTAAGGTAAACACGCTTATTATAATTATCCATGTAAAAAAAAATCAACAACAGCAGAACAACTTTCTAATATGCAATTACAGCCATCTATTGATTTTACAATGTAATCCGCTCCGATTGATTTAATAACACAATTATAGGCTGGCTCTCGGGATATTAGAGTGGGAGATTTTCATAAACTCCAAAGCAAAAAACTAAGCGGCTTTTAAAACAACACAGTCAGATGGCTGTTTGGGGAATTATTAGCAATATGAAATCCTCTAAATCTGGCCGTCGTTACCTTGTGAAAGGAATTTCTATTACAAAAATGGCAATTGACAGCCTAAGAGAGCGCAAACGGGATTGCTCTGCTGCTTTTCAGTGCTTAATCCATCGCAAAGGTGACCACCGGGTGGGGGATGAGTGGAGTCCGAGGCAGGCGGGAGGGCACAAGCAGCCCTGCCCACCCTGTGGCCACTCTCCCCAGCCCAGCTCTCCCCAGGGGACACGTGGCTGTGGCAACGTTGCCCCAGCACCCAGACTGGCACCCACCAGCCCTGTCCCAACTGGGTGACCCTGCCTGGGGCCGCAGAGGCTGCAGGGTGCAGAACACCCTCCTGATCCCCATCCTGGCACACCTGGCACGCCCCAGTCCCAGACACCTCCAGGGGCCACAGGGGTGCCCCCCCGTGTCCCAAGGCTGAGCAGGGGGCTGGGGTGAAGGTGGTCCCACGCTGCCGGCCGGCGCAGCTCTGCGGGTGCTGCAGAGGCTCGCGCGTGCACACGCGTCCCCGCTCTCCTCCCACTCGCTCCCTCAATGTAATCCCGACTTTATGGGCACATTTTTCTTGTCAAGCTGACAGGGTTGCTAAGTGGATTTCTCCCTGATATGCGGACGGATTATCACATTACTCCAATGTCCTACACAAACATATTACTTTATATTCAATAGCCCTAATGAATATAAACTGCTTTTTCTTTTTTTGGGGTGGGGGGTAATCTATAGATTTTTAATGAGGGCACTATTAACTCCCTCCTCTTTAAAACAGACTTGGGTGCAGCCTCTGAGTGGAAAATCAATGGTGTTATTGTAGGAATATTGTATATTGATATTGTAATAATAAGATGCAATTGATTTAGGGGTGTTGTGCGGTGTGTGTGAAAGGGGTCAGCAGGGGGTTATCCTGCCTCCTGTAAACAGAGTGGTGCCTCTGCCCTGCCTCCCTGCCCCTCACCTTGCTGTGCCACTTCCGAGCATCGTCCCATGTCCCAGGATAGCTGGGGCTGAGTTTGCCCTGAGGTGCTGGGCCCTGGCTACCTCTGGGACCCTCCTCTGGCCCAGCTGCCAGTGTAGCGTGGGGTGACGTGACACTTCAGTCTCTTCCTGTCCTGGCTGGCTTAGCCCACCAGGTTTTAAACCTCTGCAATATCACACTGCTGCGAAACCCATGTCCCGGCCCTCTCCACAGCTTGTCAAGCTCTTGCTGCAGTGACAGACAAGGACAGCAGCACGTGCATGTGCATGGGGCAGTGGGACGCTCTCTTAGGGCTGAAGTTTGCCGCAGTTCAGCATTGCTGGCTGCCCTTGTCCTTGGAGGAGGCAGACATTCCCATCACATTCCTCTGCCAGGACAGACGCAGAAATGCCTCAGCCTGTGCTGCTGGGCTGCTTGCCCGGTGAGTGCCCTCCCTCGAACCACTTCATAGCAGCACTCCTGTGAACCCAGGATGAGCTCAAGGATTCCTTCAGCAAGAGTCTGTGCTGCGGGATTGAACTGCCAGGAGCAGTGATGATCACTCTGAGGAGAGCATCCTCTCCACACCCACTCCAGGCACTGGGAGGAAGGGCAGGGGCTGCCACCCCATGCATGGCAACCTGCCGGTATTTCTCCCACCTCTCCCACGGGACCAAACCACCCAGACACCTCCACCACGGAGGCTCAGGGGACCGAGCGCTGCCACAACCGCCGTGCGCTGGGCCGAGACGCTCACGGTGCAAGGAGGGAGCTTTTCCATCCCGGCAGCTGCCCCGGCGGGCTGAGGGTGATCGGGGGACTGCAGGGCCCCCCCAAATGGGCTCATTTGGTGGCAGCCCCACTGCACCTGTGCTGTGGCCGGGAAGACGGATCACCCCCGGCCCAAGCTGAGCAGGTCCATATTTAAACTGTCCCCATGCTTTATGGGCTGTACAAGAACTGATGCTCAGGCGCCGAGGGGCCATTTGTCAATGTTCTAATGGCAGATTACTGTTAATGAATAATATCACCGCTGCCTTTGAATAACAGCTCCCTGCAAAGCGGAAACAAGGCCGCCAGGCCGCCGCCGCCCTTCGCCTCCCCGCTGCCGACCCCGGGTGACAGCAGCTGGCCTTGTGACCAGCAGGAGCCGTACGGACCCCCCGCAGCCCAGCACTGCTGCTGCTGTCCCCAGCAATCACGAAAGGGAGTGCTGGGTGTCGTGTCCCCACAGTGGGATGCGCTGCTCCCCATGAGCGGGAATGTCCCCAGCAGGGGACAGCCATGAGGGGCAAGAAGTGAGTGTCTTCCCAGCATGCGGAGCCAGGCTCTTGCAGCTCCTCACCCTGCCCATACTGGAGCCAGGAGGAAGTTGTGTCTCATCTAAATCTATCCCCACCACGATGCCAGACGTAGTGGTGACAAGTATGTGCCAAAGCCCAGAGCTCCCAGCTCACAGAGATCCACAGGGACACTGGGGATGGTCCTGCCGAGCTGCTCCCAAATTAATGGCCTCATAATCCTGTGCGTGGGGCGAGGGGCTCTGCGTGCCCCGCACAGCCGGCAGGTATATTAGGTGGAGCTGACAGCGACGTGCAGAATATTAAGAATAACTTACCTCATTATCTGCAATTACGTTACTGCCACACACCTCATTTCTTCATGAAGAAAAGAAAATTAGTTTTATATTGACTTCATCCCAGTGCCTCCCTGCCTGCCCCACCACAGAGCGCCCACATGGGCTCTGAAAAGGGGTTGGACACAATTCACACTCACCCTCCATCAACCTGTTGCTGTATGTGTCCCAGGGGGGATGAGATGCCTGTCCCACCCCTACACACCGGGGTCAATGAGACCTCCAAATCCACTGTATCCCAGCAGGGACACTGAAGCAGGGAGGGCCTGTCTCTGACAGTTCTCAGGTCTGTATGGAGGTGACAAGTGCAGCAAAGGGGTGGTGAACCTGCTGCCCTGGGCACCTGCTTCCTCCCACCTGTGCTGGCCACTGTCACCCTGTGGGTGACAGGACGCTTCCTCCTGTCCTCCACATCGGGGCCATTCTTCCCATCGTGCACCCACCATGCTGGCCCCCTCCCAGGGCAGAGCGGAGTGGCTGGGGACTCTACACTGCAAGACACCCATCTGCTGAGACACCCTCCAGCCTCACAGGCTGCTGGATGGCCTGGCACAGGCAATACTGTGTGTGGGAACCCTGAGATCTGGGGGATCCCTGTTGGAAGGAATGGGCAGCAGGAGCTGACCTCTCTTACAACATTCCCAACAGCTCCTGGAGCCTACGAGCCTGAAGGGCATCGACGATGCTGGGGCCGAGGGTGGCACAGCACGCTCAGAGGCCTCAGCTTGTCCTTCAGCCCTTGCACTGTCCCTGCACACCCAGCATCCTTGCAGGCTGGCTGCCGGGCATCCCTGAGCAAACAAAGCGAGCGCCGCCATCGCCCGCTCCCGGCTGCGGCCACGGCCGCGCACCGGCCGGGAGAGAAGGGGAGCGGCGGGCACGGCAATACAGGGAAAAAAGCCAATTTCATCTTTATTAGAAGGAGATTTCTCTTTTAGTAATAAGCACACTTCAAATAATTAGCGTGTTTTACGTAATAATGAAATTATGGAAATGCAGGCCACTTATTCAAACAAGTCACCATTACCATATTTTTAAATATTAGACTTAATTAGAGTTTATCACTTCAGAGAAGTACGAGGAGTGGAGATTTTTTTTCCTTTACAAAAAAAATCCTCATAAAGTGTTTATTAAGAGCGGGTAAGAAGGGGATAATGATCTGTTTGGAAATTAAGGCAATCAAACATTTAATGCTCTGCACTCCTGTAGGCAAAAGCATTCAAATGAGTCAATTATACATCCATTATCCAGGCACGATTAAACAAGGCAGGACGGGGAATTTGTCCTCCGCATCATGCGATTGTCGCGAGGACTTATGTCCACTTAAAGGCAGATAATAAAACACTAAACTTGGGAAGAAGAGGAAGAGAGGACTGAGCCAAGGGAAGAAAAGGGAAGAGAGGCAGGCGGGTCAGTGGGGCCGCAGAGGGGCAAGGGTGGGAGGTGGGTAAAGATGGAGCCGTGTCTGCATCCCAGTCCTTCATAAATCAAAGTAATTAAGTTAACATGAAAATCAACTTCACCATCCCGTTAAATTACAGTATTTGCATATTAGGACTCAAATGAAGTAGGTAGCGGGCGAGGGGGCTGGGAGGGAAGGAGGGAGTGGGGGGGGTCAGGGGAGAAGGATAGGGAGGACCGTACACCAAAAAGGGAACCATTTATTACAGTGAATAACTAATTTCAGAATTTATAGCGCTGGATTTTCGTTCCTGTGCCATTTATATTACAGAAGGAAATTAAGGGGCGGGCAGGAGGCTGGCTGGACATCTTTCTGCGTTATTGCTTGTCTGCCATTTGCAAATCATTATTAATTGTGGCCCATGTCGCTGGTGCAGCAGGGCAGGGTGCCTGGACAGCCGGAGCAGACACACATATCTCTTCATCAGGACCCCAGCCGCTAGCCCTGGAGAGCCAATTACCCCTCCCTGATTGGTATCAGATAAGGAGGGAATTTTTACAAATTAGGGAATAAATAGAATTTCCACACGTGGAGCAGGGAGGGCTTGAGAGGCAGTAATGAAAAACGATACATCACCATCAGCCAGACAACCCTATTCATACGCCGATGCATTACACTCACTACTCATAATCCTACCGAGTGACAGACAACCGCCGAGCCGGAGGGGAGCGCATCCCGATGGCCAGCCTGCTCCGGAGCACGGTCTCCAGCCACCAGCACCCTTGCAGCAGCCCACGGAGGTCCCCGCTCCACTGGCCCTGTGTCACAGCCTCTGCCATGACCTCGACAGCTTCACACAGCCTGCATGGCATCACTGGGCTGTGCAGGCGGGAGGGACAGACCTCCTGGCAGGGGTGATGCTGCACGGGAGCCATCCCTGCTCTGCTGCCAGCAGGAGGAGCCCAGCGGGGCAAACCTCCAAACTCAGCCCCAAGTTTGGCCATTAAAGTCACCCAGCTGCATCTGAGCCTCTCACCTGATTCCCACATCTTCCCTAAAATTACCCAGTCCAAACTGTGTCCTGAAGAAGGCTGTCTCCTCCCTTGGTGATTCATGGCATTATCCTGCCACGACCACAAGACCCTTACCTAATTTCCAACCTGTATTTGTCTTCTTGTACTATTCAGCCCCCAGACCAGCCCCTGTGTTGCTCAGCCAGCCCTGGGTACCCAATGTCAGCAAAATCCCTGTGTCACCTTGTGAGCAGTGCTGGACTCGAAAATGGGAGAGGCAGCACCAGCTCCAACCAGCCACAGGAGCAAAGGATGTGCTCCTGCACAGCTCTGCAGCATTGGGAATGGACTCAGGCTGGGATACCTCCATTCCCCTTAAGCCTGCCATTGAGGCAGCCCCAACGCCAACCCTTGCTCAGGACAGACCCCAGAGATGCCAGCCATCTGTGTCCCACAGTCCACCTCCATACCCTGGCAGCTCCTTGCGGCAGCACAGTCCTTTCCCTGGGCTGTGACGGTGCTGGATGGCCCTGGGGATGCAGCAAGCACCCAGCTAACGGGGCTTGGCATGTGGGCGGCCTCAGAAAGAGCAAACCCTGGAAGTGTGGGGACCCCACCGACGCTCCTGAGCCCAGTTTGCTCCGTACTCCCCAGCGCCGGAGCCGCGCACCTCCACACCTCTAATTAGCTCTCCCTTATGACAAGCACGTCACTAAACAAAATGCTCAGCAGATCAATCTCGCCTGTAAGTCATGCAGCCTTTAATTTATTCAGCATACAATGTCGCTCCACTGCTGCCTTCCTGTAATTTATACCGTACACTGTCGTGTATTATTTAAGTCCCCTGAGTGTTTTACAGTTCCCCTCAAAGTCGCCGTGCAAAATAAAGTCACAGCGGGGCACTGGCGAGGTGCAGGGAGGATGCAAACTGCCCCCATGCTGGTATGAGACCCCTGTCCTTGCACAGGGACAAGGTGATGGTGGCAAGTTCCTCCTTGTGGGTGGAAATGGAACAGAAGATGGGTCCCTACAGGAGCCCAGTAAATCACAGGTTCCAATGCTGGTGCTCCCTTAGAGGAGGAGAGGCCGGTAGCAAAGGGGAGAGAGCAGCAGGACTCATACCAGGCCCTGAGAGCAGGAGGTCCTATCCCAAAACTGAGGTAAGGACCAGGGTTAGACTGGGCTGAGAGCTGGCTGGCAGCTGGTACGGCCGCTCTGAGCAGCTCGAGAGCTTGTCTTTGGCCGTGCAGCTGGATGGAAACAGTCAGTGATGTAAAGCTGGATATCCTCCGCAGGGAAGGTTAAAACCTCTGTTCAGTGTAAAGTTGCCATATCTAAGCACTTATGATCATGATATTTATGGCTAGTTTATTCCAGGCTGTTAAAGGCAGCAGTAGTTATCCACAGATAAAGGGAATTCGGCTCCCCTGACACCTTTTCTCCCTGCAGTGAAGGCATGCCTGGCCAGAGCCGGGTGCTCATGGTGTTGTAACTCATCCAATGTCCCTGCCAGAGCCAGCACTGGGACCAGGCATGCAGACGTTTGGCAGGGCAGGGATGGTGGCTCTGTTTCTGCTGTGTGGGAGCTGTGGGGACAGATGTGGGACATGCTGTCTCCCTGCCCCTGACTGATGCCACTGGAGCCAGGAGGTCCCCAGGCTGCAGGGAGTAATTCAGTTTGCCCCCCACCACTGCTGTTGGCTCTGCTCCACATCCAGTTCCTGACACTCAGTCCCACCAGTGGGATTGGGACCCTAATTAGGGAGAAATTTCAAGGGAGAAAAGAGAGAGTTTATAAAGCTGAGTTTCTCCTGCCTGAGTGACATGAGATGTCAGAGAAAGGAAATAAAAGGCAAGAATGCAATTCCAGCGCTGCCGAGAGTGTATCGTGAGTCCTAATGGAAAGTTCTCCTGCTCTTTAAAGCTTGGTCAGATGGCCTAGTTATTGCTTTAAAAGGACCCAGAATCAAACTGCGACGCCGCACTCGAAGCCTTCAAATAAAGCGAGCTGTTTCTGCAAGTCCGGCGAGGCAGAGGCAGGCGATTACACAGAGAAGGGCAGGTCTCTCTATCTTGGAGGGAGACCTACCTATTTTTAAACATTAGCTCCAAATCAGCAGCTCACCTCTTTGTCTAACCCAAACCCTCTCTCGCCTTCTGGAGACGAGATCAAACGCCAGCCCTGCTGCCATTGTTTCTCTCCCAGCGAGATGGATGCGGGACTGTAATCTTCCCACAAAGCCACATGCTTCAAAGGTATCAAAAGTGCTTATTAAAAGTCCTAGGAAACTAATTTAATAACATCCCAAAGGGCTGGAAAAATCAGCGCTGGCAGCTCAAAATATAACCTGGCGAGGGAGACAGGCCCCTGTTCAACACAACTTTGTCTGCGGGCAGCTGCACACAGGGCCAGGGCACTTCTGCAGACCTGCTACCCCTCTGCGGTGTGACCGCCCTGGTGCTGCCTCCTCTCCTGTCAGGGTCACAGCCAGGTGAGGTGTGTGGAGGACTCTGTGGGGCCGTGTAAGACTGCATCTTCACCAAGGGCTTTTTTGGGCCAGAGGCATCCTCACCTGGTGGGGCCAGAGACCGTCTACCTGCCCCAGCTCTGCGGCTTGGCTCCCCTTCTCGAGCCAGAGAGTCCTGCACAATCCCAGAGGCAGGATTTCAGGCTTGCCTCGGGAACATGAAAAGCACTGTGTGGCTTTTCCAGCTATCTCAGCAGCTGCTGGAGTGGTGGCTTTGCGCCAGGCTTGTCCAGCCAGGCTGAAGAGAGCCACACGCGAGGTGGGTGCATGCTGGTCCACGCATGGTGCAGGCGAGGATGTCAGTCAGGCCTGCAAAGCCACATCAGAGGCCCGTGTGCTGTGTGAGACAGATCTGCACATCTCTGCAGGGCTGGCCCGGCACATGTGCCTTCCCACTAGTGTGTACGTGCAGCAGCCACGTGCTCCCAGCCGCAGTGGCATGAGGGCTGTGCTCCCCTGTATCCCCCTGAGCCAGTCCCTGCTCCCAGCCTGTGTCACAGGACCCTGGGGCTGCTTCCCATCTGAATGGTGCAGGCTCCCGTGGAAAGGGGCAGGGGATGGAAATTAACGCTCCAGCCTCCGTCTCATCCTGCCCATTAGCGGGGCTGTTTTACTCCGGATCATTAAATATGTATATCTTATTACACGCCTTGTTACAGTATTGAGCTCTATTGACTGATAATAAATTCCAAGCATCATCCTGGTCATAAATTTATCTGGAGATGATGAAGACTCAATAATCTAGTCAAGCAGATAATATGATAGGGCCTTAAAAAAGATCATTACATTATATGCCAAAATTAAAAGTGAAATACACTTTATTAACACTGTTTCCACACTCGGGGCCATTACTTGTTATATCTCCTCTTGCCCTCCCACCCACCTGCACACCATCCCTCGGGTGAGCCAGGGAAGGTGAGACGAGGCAGAGCTGCCAAGATCTACCCTGGCAGAGGGGTACAGGGGGGTGGCAGATGGCACACACACAGGACTTTCCAGCTTGATCCCAAGGATGCTGGGCCCTGCCTGGTACAGCACCACTGCCCTGCCCATTGGGCAGTGGCTCCTGAGCAACTCCAGGTGTCTCAACACACCCCTGCCCGCAGGCAACCCTCAGCTGTAGTCATTAGGATGAAGGACAGCCTTGCCTCCCACCTCCATAAGGAAAAAACAACTTCCTGCAGCTTCAGATCTCCCGAGAAAGCTGCCTACCCAGTGGGGTTAACCAAACATCTCCCACCAACAGCTCCTCTCCCACAGGCTTGGGCAAGCTGCAGAGCCAAGACAGGGGTCTTCACTCATAGCTGGCCACACTGCAGTGTGGCACAGACAGCCAGAGAGCAGAAATGGGGATATGGGTGCAGTTGGTGACCCCTCTGAGAGAGGAGGGTGCCTGGCAGGCTCCCAGCACCCTGCTGCCAGTCTCACCGAGCTGTCCCTTGGTGGGACAGTAAGGGCCAGGCAGCTCCCAGCCACCTGCCCCGGGGACTGGGGCTTGGTCCCCTCCTCCTGCTGGCCCTTCAAAGCCATTCCTCTCCTTTAATAAGCAGGTCACAGCCATTTAAACTCCTCTGATGGGGGCAGGTGGCTCGCACCCCTCCTGCCTGGCAGGGCGGTGTGGCTACACTCCTGCCTGCAGATCAGTGGCACGGGGCAAGTTTAAAGCGTCCCCACCCCAGCCCCCCTCCCCTCCGCCACCCTCCTCTCCTGACACGCAAGGTGACAAGCGCTGGGGGGCCCATGGATCAATGCTGCGACACAGATCGGCTGCCGGGAAAAACCAATCGCAGATCAGATGGAAACTGACTTCTTCTTGTATCTGCCCGGCTCTCGCAGGGATAGATTGGCTGGAGAAATCCGATGGTGAGAAGAGACAAAGGGGGAGGCGATGGGGAGAGGAGGAAAGGGCTGATAATGCTCCTGCTACGGCTCTAATCTGTGACAGCCCGAGGATTTGCTGAAAACCATTATCACACTGCTCTCCCTTCTCTTGTCCCTGATAAAGCCCCAGCTAATCTGTTTGTTGCAGGTATTGAACAATGCATTTAGCGAAACAAGGGGTGTGTGTGCCCGCGAGGCACATTTTTTTTCCCCTGAACCTCCGGCTTCACTGGGAGGCAACGGGGGAGAAGGAAGGGCAGGAATTATTTTGTCTGTGGACTCTGGGCCATGCTGTGGGCTGGGGTGTCATGCCTGGCACAGGGAAACATCTGTGCCGACCACCCTTAGCGAGTTTTGGGGAGCTTTCCTCTAGGACGATGTTCCATCTTCATAACGCAATCGCAGAGGGCAATGAGCGAAGAAGCCCTGGTGATGCTGCAGTGCCGTGACACATCCCAGATGGAGCACCACCACCGCCCAGCGCACACCCAGCCGCGCTGCCACGGGGCAAAGCAGCTGAGACGGAGGGACACAGGGAGTCTGTGCCCCGGGAACAGCTCCCGGGTCCCCCGTCTGCTGGAGTCTGACTCGCCTAGTGCCTGCCTGTCCCAGTGCTGACCTCGTCCCTCCCCTTGTGAGAGGTGCTTTCTCCGAGGAGGAGAGATAATTCAGTGGCTGTGAAAGCCCAGACCCGGGGCTCTCGCAGCCGCCTGTTACAAACAGTTCTAGTGGAACATTAATTATAGTAATTTAGCCGTGGAACACTAACTGCAGCCAGTGCAATAGCATTCAGTACATTAGTGGCTATAACCCACTCCTTAAAAAAGACATTTGGCTACTGACAGCTGATAAAATGAGTTGTGAAGCATAACCAAAGGGGGGAAAAAAAATAATCAGAAGCGTGCTGTGAGTGAGCTGTGGGGCAGGAGGGTGGGGGGCAGCACCCCATGGGGTGCTGGGGGGGGCAGGAGGGGCACGAGGTGTCGGAGGGCTGCAACAGGCACCCTCCTGCCCGCCACGTGGCCCACGGGCCAGCGGGCTCCCCGTGCCCCGGGCAGGGCTCAGCGAGGCGGGGGTGCGGGGCTGTGTCTCGGCAGTATGTCAAACAGAAGGACATTTCCTTCTATCTCCCAGCTGCTGCCCCAGGGCACAATCCACCTACATTCAATCTTTACTCCACTACACATGTTTCCTTTCCAGCCTCGGATTATTTTTTATCATCAAATTACCGTGGCGATAAGATGGAGCAGATGTGATAGCGAACAGAGAGTCCGCCCTCCCCTCTCCCCCACTTCCCCAGCGTCCCTCCTCCCTCTGCCAGCCCCAGCCTCCTGCCCTGAGCAGGCAGGGGGGGTATCCAAATCTCAGGATGTGAGGAGAGACCCCCTGAGCAGCTGGATTTGCTGCCTGTGACCAAACCGTGGCTGACAGTGAGCACCTGAGTGCAGGTAAGACTGCAGGTGGCTATCAGACTGGCTGGGAAAACTTGCAGGGCGCCCTGTCGTGGCATGGGACCTCGCCAGCAGGAGCTGAGCATCTGCTCCCCACTGCTCCTCTGCAGCACCCTGGCTCCCTCACATCACCCAGCGGACCACCGGGGCACCAGAGGTGTGACAGACTGGTGATACCAGTGAGGCAGCAGGGACGAGGGAGCCCTGGTGAAGGGGTGGCAGGAAAAGTACGGCTGTGCCGTCACCAAGAAGCGCTGCAAGAAGCCTGAGAAGTGCTGCAAGGCTCTGCTGTGATGAATCCTTCCCTTCTCCTTGTTTACTTCAGCCTGCAACAAATGAGTCCCTGTCCGTCCAGGGATAGCTCATCCGGAGGAATGCTCTTTCAGACCTCTCCCTCTAATCCCTATTAATTTAAATAATGCTTGCCCACTCTTCTCAAACTATTTATTATTTATCAGGTTTGTTTATTTGTAGCTAACAGGTAGCGCTCAGCATGCGTTCCTGGCACAGGGACAGGCGCCGTTCATCACACCGGCTCCCCCGCCATCCACCATCCGTCAATTACTCCTGCTTCCTTTAATTAGTAATGAGGACTAATATCTCTGCCTGGGATGGTGGCTGGAGCGGAACTTCCCTCCGGTGGCATCTGAGCAGCACAAGGGAGGAAATGAAAAATAAATAACCGTACCAGGCTGTGGTTGCTGCTCCCGAAAGAGCAGAGGTGCTCACCAGCCCCACACACCCATTCCCAGGGAGGGTCTGGTCCCCTGCACACCAGAGGCTCCTACCCAGCAAGGCAGGGGAGGCAATACCAGCCATGTCCCGATCCATGGGTGCCCTTTTCTGCACAGCAGGGCCATCCTGAACCACAGGGGAATCCCTGCTGAGTCCCAGCTGCTGAGCTCCGCACAGGTATCAGCAAGGGAAAGTCTAAATTAAATGCCCATTAGAGCCTCTGGCCTCGCCTGGCGGTCCCTGGGAGCTCTGTATCAGAATATGCCATCCAGAAGGAGCCTAATAGCGAAGGCAGCACATGATATAAATGGAGCCCCTTTGATTTATTGACTGGGAGAAGTTTTTACACGATAGCCCATTAAGACGGACGGCTCTGTTTACAGCCAGGCCATCTAGCTATAGGGACCCTGCACTGGATGGTGTGTTTTGCTATTGCTCTTCAGGCAGACATCTCATTAAGGGGAACAGCATATGGAGCTCTTTGGATCTATACTTCACGAGTCCTGAGGGAGGCTTTTACCATTTTTAATAAGCGGGCAAGGTTAGCAAACCTGCAACGCAGTGACCTCCCCTCCCTGTGCGATGGATCTCCCTGAAATGCAGAGAGCTGGACTCACTGGGTGCGCACAGGACTCCATAAATCACCTCCCCGCTGCCGGACGGGGAAACCGGCCGGGCAGGACGGCAATGGGGGGCTGGAGAAGGCAACGCTGCAGCCAAAACAGGACAGCAGCCACGCGTGGCTCAGCCAAATGCACTGAGGGCAGGCAGCTTGGCAGAGAGTGGTGTGGAGTGTGCTCCAGCCCATCGTGCCAGTGGGGCGACAGGCAGCACGTGGATGACTCAGCCAGGAAAGGTGCTTTAAGGAGAGAGTGTTAACACGATAGCCACAGTGAAGGAAACAAAACCCCCAGCTGGCTGTTGAGGGGGATTATTCCATATTCAGTAACACGGCTGTTTAGGAGAACAAGTAATCTCTGGCAAAGACCTCGGGCTCTTCTCTGATCTGATAAAGCCGGGCAGCCCACAGGCAGGCTGGCCCCTGCAGGCACTGCCGAGGATGGATGCTGTGGGCTGGGGCTGCTGAGGCAGGAGGAGGATGGGGAAGGCAGGCACATGGGGTGAGCCAGCATGGGATATGGGGGACACATTGCAAACAAGCTCACCCAGGACATTTTTCCAAAACGAAAGGGTTTGTTTGTGCAAGGTTTGGGTGTTTGTGCTTGGGCACCACTTACACCCCCACATACAGCAGAACAGACACACAGCCTCCAGGCAGTGGTAACACAAGCTTATGGGCAGAGCTCCCACCTTCTCCTCCTAGCCTGGGTACACTGCTGTGTGCTCACCCATTCTCCAGCAACAGCAATCGGGCTCTTGCCATCAGCCAGACCTTAAATCCCTGTTTTCCACTCCTGTGGTACCAGCTAAGCACTGTAAACATCACCAATCACTGGCATTTAATTTACACATCTAAAATTCGCACCATGGAAAAACCTGCCAGAAAAGCAGGGAACTAAGAAAGTGATTGTTTCCTTTTGAGAAGTCTGCCTGACTCTGGTTGGGAAAGAGGGAAGGCAGAGAAGGACAAACAGACAGACGTGGTGGCGTATTTGGGTCTCTTTCCAGCAATTCCCTCACAAACAGTCTGAGCATCTTTGAAATGAAATTTTGTAGGCGATTAGCTCACAATGTGAACTTAATTGCTTCTGGTATTTAAAAAAACCCATTAAATTAAATGGCCGAGATATTGAGGCTTAAGCAATGGCTGCTTGCAATGCACAGTAACTACCGGCCTCATTACCAGGATGCCAAATCCAGCGGGAATGCACAGACCCATGTGACGTGATCGGTGCAGCTCTAATGCTCCCTCCCCGCTCACACTCATTGGTGAGAGGATCTTCAACGGCAGTGAGAGTATGGCTTGGGGCAAGGCTGGCACTGAGCAGCAGCCCAACAGCATCCCAAGCTCCTGGTTCACCAAATCATCCCTGTTGGACAAGATGAGCCTGACCTGGGTGTCTGGAAGCCAAGGGAGTATTGGGCTACTTCAGCTTGATGAGAAGAGCAGTTGGAGTGGCAGAGTCCCACACTGCAGGACACCTGAGTCCTGCTCTGCCAGGACAGCAGGGTGACCTCCACTGATCCACTTTGGCCCCCGTTCCCGTTGCTTGCACTGTCCACACTCAGAGAGCAGCAGGTGCACAGCTCCCACAGGTGACTGTCAAGTGATGAGAGCTCAGCTGGTATCATTTATCCCCAGAGACAGCCCCAAAGTTGGTACTTTGCACCTCTTTACACCATCACTGTGCAAAGGAGCTCTCCTCTGCCACAGAGCTCACAGCACTGCCCCGCTTTGCATTTAGTGCCATAATACAGCAGCGCTTTCACCTTACTTTACTTGTTTGTTTAAATTATTTACACTCCTTAGATGCAAGATTGCTCTCCAAAAGGAGCATCCTTTTGGCTGCTGCAGCTTTAAAATGACTTGCATCCATCACTCAATCGCTTTCAGGTCAAACACACGCTCCCGACTTAATGACCACATTTCCGCAGCAACAAATCTGTCACCGCTGTTTGTTTAAAGCCAACAATCTGTAGGAGCACTGTGTGCAGGGATTGAATTAACTCAGCATCTGAATGACTGTGGTGCCAGATCATTCAAATTGCACCTTTCCTAAGATCTTCCAGCAATGTTAATTAATGTTCCTTGGGTGATGTGCAACATGCTGCAGTGCACAGGGTTGCTGGAGAGAGCAAAGCACAATCCCTGTGGGCCTGGAGACACGGGAGCCAGGTTCCAGGTTGCCTCAGCCTCAGGAGCACACGGGGGTATTTGTGTTGGAAACAAAGAGGGACTAATGTCTTCCCCTTGCTCTGACACAACCTACCCTGATTTTCCCCAAAGTTTAGTGATTCAGCTGAGATATTCCATGCTGGATGTCCAACTCACACTGAATTTTCTTCCCAGGAAATTCCAGCCTGAATCATTAATACATTGCCATCAACAAGAATGACAAATATGTTGCTATTTCCGTTAAATTTCAGTTACTTGCCCTTGCAAGGTTTTTTTGTGTGTGCCCAGATGTTTTGGAACAAAGCCTTGTAGTCTGTTGGGAAGGTGATTCTGGGGCCAGGGAATGTTTTGGATTTCCCCTCAGAATCAAGCCAACTCTGGGCAAAGCCAGCCCTGCCTGCAGCCCTAGTCGGCTGCACGTGCGCTGACACCCATCCCAGTTCTGGCCCCCTGTTCCCAGCTGCTGCAGCCCTCCTGGCACCCACTCCAGACACCTGCGTGGGAAGTGGGACCCAGCTCTCCGGGTGCTCGATGACTTCCCCAGGAAGTGTGAGGGAGGAAACTGCGTTATTGAAACGCTTGCACCAACAAGAGCTGGAGTCAGGGGCAGGCAAGCGGGAGGAAACAGTGATGGTGAGTTAGTGGGGCTGGTGGTGGGGGCAGCTGGGACGATACCTGAGACATGGGGGAAGGGACTGGGACAAGGAAGCAAGGACAAAGAGCTAGGATGTGGAGAGAGAGGCAGACTGAGCTTGGCAAGATGTGCAGAGAAGGAAGGAGGGAGTGGGATTCAATCCAACACCAAACCACCTAGGGTCTCCTGCTACCCCATCCACAGACTCTGGCTTACTCCAGCCCTTGCTCACCAGCAAGTCCTTGTCACAAAGTCTCATCCAGGCCCCTGGCCATAGATTCTGTTTGTCTGGGGAATTCACATCTCCATGGAGCAGAACTAGGGTCTTCCAGGAGGTCCTAAACTGGAGAGCTAGAGCCCTTCCCCAGCCTCCCCTCAGCTCGCTGCAGTTAATTGGGGCACAGCTCTAATCTCTACCTGCCACTGATTTAAATTCAGCTCCAATTTTCTTCTTTGACCTTCTCTCCTCCAGACCCTGCTTGCAAACAGAACACAAATCCTCAAACATTCTCTTCATTTTTCCTGCAATATTCCAGCATGCCCCAGTCCCAAGGTGGGGAAGGCAATGACTGATGCCTGTTTGAGCCTGGCCCCTCATGCACAGGGATGGACACACCACTGCCTGCAGACACCTTTCCCAGGGCATGCTCATCCCGGCTCCAGCATGGAAATGGAAGTGGTGATGCTCTGATACCATCCAAATGACAAGAGAAAAGCATGATAAGGGGACTTCCAGATGATTTCCTCCAGGATAGGTGCCTTTTTCCTAGAAGCCTGTGAATCCAAGCAGGGCATATGAGAGTGTTCCTGACTGCGCCCAGATCTCAGCTGCTGGGTTTGCATTGAACACCCAACCCACTGGAGGGATCATCTCCTGTCCACCTGAAAACTGGTCCCTCTGCGCTGAGCCCCAACCCTGTGTGGGTTGGGATGCTTCAAAGGAAAGTGGAAGGAGATGAGCTGGCCACGAGCTAGGGGAAGATCTCTCCTTCCCTGTGTCTCCGGGGCCATGGATCAGGCACAGAAACCAGGAGCACCTGCTCCCAGCTCCCTTATGCCCCTGGTACTCTGCCATGATCTGGAAGGGGAGCCAGCCACTTGGAAGCAGTTAAATCAGATTACAGTGTGCTGGTGCAGACAAGCAGGGGAAGTGAGGGTCCAAGACAGTGCCTTGGAGATGTCCCTTGCAGATAGACACTGCCAGCACCACGAGGAATGGGGGAGGAGCTGCCAGGGGAGTTCAGGATGGGAAAAGCCCATGCCTTCCTGGCACCCCAAAATGGGTGGGCAACCTGCATCAAGGCTCCTTTCTCAAGAAAGTCTGGATGCCAGAATTTCAGCCCTCCTGGGGTTATTCTTTTCCTAACAGCAATTCACTATGTAAAGAGGCTGGATATTTATAATTATGCTCAAAGTGGCCACTTTGAAAATCTATATGTCTCTAGGCTCCCTGTACATCATAATGTCAAGTCTGTGAATGGAGACATCCATCAGAGGCCTCACATCACAGACCTCGGAGCTGTGATAAACACTTGGGAAATGCTCACTGAACCCCATGTCCCACTGCTACCTTCTGGGCATGAGACTTGTCTGTGGGGGGTACCCCCATGCAGACTCCTCCAGGAGGGATGCCACTGGGTGCTCCTGAGTCGCTGCTCTGAAATGGGGATGGGAGCAAGGTCTGTGTTCCTCTAGCCCAGGGTCTTTCCTGCTGACCTTTGCTGTCCTCCAGTATAGGGGGCTTTCCTTCAGGTGGGACCATCAAAGCCATCACCCCATTTCCATGTTGTGGGCACACTATCTGCAGAAAGGCATCGTCCACCTCTCCATATCTGGGAAAGACTCAGTTCTGAGAGGATGGTGAGCTACAAGGTCAAGATACACCCTTCAAATACCAGGTCCATTCTTGGTCATCAGATTCCCATCTCTTGGCCCCATCAACCCCAGGATGATCTGAGCCTGACTGAGAAAGATTAGGTTAGTGACAGAGGCAGGGCTCAGTCCTCATTCCCAGCAGGGAAACCAATGGAGGGAGCTGAGCTTTCCTCTCTGGTACAGAAGAGTCAGAGCTGACCCCGAGGTCATGCTCCAGCCCACTGCCCCACTGCGCTTGCAGGCAGTTTCTACGGCACCTTTCCCAACATGGGGACACAAAGCCCCCTCTTCAAGTCACCTCCTTGAGAGGTGGGAAAGGTGCCCTGCCAGTGAGCCGACCTCAGGAGACCAGGAATGCCCCTCTCTGCCGGCAGCGTGGCGAGAGGACGCACAGCCTTCAATGACGCTTTGCCCAGGCTGTTCTTAAAAATTTATTACTCTGTTGCAACATGAAAAATAAGACAGAGAAGTAATCATTAGTATAACTATAACTCCCCGTGCAATAGTCCCACTTGTAAATTGAGATTTATGATTGCAGCTGCCGATATTTTAGAGGCTGGAGCAGGCAGCAGTGGCAGTACAGCCCAGCTACGCGCTGCCCCGACGCAGTTACAGTTTATCACAATCTGCAGAGATTATTGCAATGAATAATACACAACAGGCTGGCAGTGAAGAACTATTCCCGATCAAACGCTTCTGTAAACAACTGAATAAATAATATTGCTCAGCCCCTCTTTAGAGCCCTTGGAGGCCCAGGGAAATCTCTCATTACTCAGCAGGAGAGGCAGCAGAGGGCTTGGAGATGCCATGAGGAAGAGATGTAGTGACTCTGGGCAGGCACGGGACATCCTAGGGATGGGCATTTGCCAAGCAGACAGCTCACCCTCTCGTTTTTTCACAGAAAAGGAGGCTGAGACACTGAAAAGACTTGCTCACCGTCTCACAGTTCCACGTGCAGCCAGGAACAACCTGCTTGGACAGCCAGACAGATGCAAGCCCAGACAGATAGGTATTGCTGTTCTCTCTTCTGCTTGGCAAGGCTTTTGCTCACTTCTAATACTGAGTTGGAAACAGGTAAAGAGCAGGCTGGGGGGCAGCCTGGCCCGCAGGCAGCTGGACCCATATGCAGCAGGGATGGGACATTTGGGGCCGAGCCCACTGGCAGCGGAGCTCCATGCACTCCCTGAAATGTCAGTAAGTAATGCAGTGTGATCGGGGTTGTGGTTGTGTGCCAACAGCTGCAGAAAGGGCATTTCTCACACAGCTTGAAAGGATAAAGTTCAACTCCGTGATGCTCCAGGTTCCCCCACCACAGTGAGCTCCGGCTTGGCCACCACACCGTGCTGCCACAGGTATTGGGTCTGCAGAGACCCCCACCCAGAGGGGAAGCAGGGAGGACTCACCCCTTCCCCAGCACAGAGAGGTTCTTTATTTAGTCTCCAAATGTCTGCACTCAAAATACAGTCAGCACTGGAGGAGGGACTTGAAAGGAGCTAACGAAGCGCTATAACCCTTCTTGGGCTATAAACCAGCCCTGCAGCAGCTCTTGGATGTCTCAGAGCCTTCATACCATGCTTTCTGGGGTGGGGTGGGGTGCCCACGTGCCTCTGCTTAGACATCTGCAGACAGGGAACAACCACTTCTACCTGTGTCCTGCCTGCTCCAGAACCAGCTCCTAGGGGTGTTCCCTGCTCCCTACAGGCTCTACCCACAGTCAGGTCCTGAGAGGCAAGAGAAGAAAAGCAGGAAAGTTTGCATCCCTGCATCTGCTGCTCCACAGTGCCTGTATGTGCAGCAATCAGCTCCAATTAATCCCCCCTCAGCCTGGCCCGCCCGCTTCATTACCTCCCCTTGATGAGAACCATCAGTGGGGCCTGTAGGATTTTGCTAATTAGCCTCACTTCGTTTATCATTTCCATTTTCTCCCAGAGACGCTTGGCTTGCTGGGCGACAGCTTCATCTCCTGCTGAAACAATGCGGCCCCTTCTGTGCCTGTCTCACTTAGCGCTGTCACTGCAGCCATTACGAAATTGGGGTTTCATTTACACACTAATTAAACATTACAGCTTGTTCACAATTACAACACGGGGATGAGGAGGTAACTAATTACTTAAGAAATGAGCTAACATTTATCTCTGATTCTTCCCCCCCCCCAGCCCGTCGCCCTCCTCTCCAATCAAGATTAGAAATTGTTGTTGGACGGCGGCAGCCCAGCGGGCCCCTGCCCGCCTCCGCGTGTGCCACAGCCCCATTGGGGGGCTGCACTGGGACCCTGGCCCAGGGACAATCCATCAACCCCTAATTGCAGCCGGGATGACGGGGGGCTGTGGCAGTGGCGTGTGGCGCTGTGCCAAATGGACTGCACAGGGACAAGCTGTGACGCTGGGGATGGATCCGTTCCGGCTGGATCTGCCCACTGATGCGCCATCCCCGGGACAGCCCAGCCACAATGGTGGCAGGGGCTGAGGTGCTCCCTGGGCATCACAGCCCTCTGCACCTACCAGGCTCTTGCCCACTGGGTAAATGCCTGGCACAGGGGCCAGGGATGCCAGCACACCCTCCGTGTCCCTGCTGACGGGCAACTCATCCTGAAAAGACATTTTCTTCAGGGAGGAATTAACATTTAAAACTGAGAACCATTAGAGTAGATAAAGCAGGCTGTCACTCAGATCAAAAGGAAACACAACGTTTGGGCTTGGGACACAACAGGCCCTGGGGAGCAGGCACAGTGAGAAAGGGGTAGGCACCCCTTCCTTCGTCCTTAGGGGTGCAGTGGATGACACGGGCAGGCCAGCACGCCGTGTTCAGCCCAGAGGGCTGGGTGCTGCTGCTGAGGAAGCAACAGCCTCCTTGCATGGGCAGCACAGGGCTACCATGTGCTGCTGTCGCAGGCAAGCAGTCCCTTTGGTCCTCACCTCACTGCAGTGAGGGCAGCGACCAGAGAGCTACAGAGAGGTTAGAAGAGAGGGCAGTGGAGAAGGGTGACAGCAACCAGGATCGTCTTGGGATGGATGCACGGCTGCCTGCAAGGCAGCTATCTGGCTGATGGCAGAGAGGCTGGGGAGGCCACTGGTGCTTGGACACTGCTGTGGGCTCTGGGAGAAGACTGCATGGCTTTTGAAACACAAGAAACTCCCCACACAAACAGCCCTAAGCACTGGAAGTGCTTTCAGGAAAAAAACGTCTAGTTCAGCACCAGACAATTAAGGTTCTTTTGCAACTCTTAACCCATGATTTTGAGACAAAGAATTTGGCCTTGGCATAATTTGAACTGCTAATTGCTTTCCTGATCTACCCGTTGTGGTGAACTGAGCAGAAGCGGACACAAAAAAATCACCTTCCCTGTCTGGGAGAAAATTCAGAGCTGCTCTCCAGGGGGAAGGGGATGCTCTCTTCTTCCCTCCAAGCTGCTTAAAAAATAATGATCAGGAAACAGTTAAGCAAAATGGGGGTGAACTGGTGGTTTAAAAAAGAAGAAAATTCACACCACTTTATAATAATAGTAACAACTCATTCCCATAGTTTTTATCCTTCCTGTCTTTAGCCAACAAAAAAAAAAAAAAAAAAAAAAAGAAACCCTGAGCTAAACTACTGACACTGGCTGGGAGCTTAGAACTGCCGCATCAAACAGAGCCCTTGAATCTCCTGAACATAATTGTGCTGCCCTCTAACCTCAACCTTCAATCAGTGCAGTGTAACTATCTCATTTTAGCCTACAGGACACACCCCTCTGCTAACTAACAGCCATATTCTTCTCATTAGGAGACTGCTCTGGATGGGAGCGTGGAGGCAAAGCTGGTGTCTCTCCTTTTCTTTCCCTCTCTCTACTGTTATATATGTACTTTTGGAGGGGGAGAGCACAAGCAGGGGGCTTTGTGGGTGCTGGAGATGACCCAGCTGCCAAGTCCCAAGACTCCTGGGCATGCACCTGGAAACACACAGGCAAGGAGAGAAAGGGGCAGGTGCCCCTTCATTCATCCTTAGGGGTGGAGTGGATGAATGGGAGAAGGGTCCCGGCCCTGGCCCCTCCGCAGGCTCACTCTGTCCACAGAGCCCCCAGGGAAAGGATCCTGAGGTGGCAGTGCCAGGGCACAGGTCCCCTGTCTGCTGGGGCCAGGCTGAGAGGTGGCAGCAGGCAGGGAGATGCATGACCTGGGAAGCAAAGGCAACCAGCAGTGCCAGTGCCATGCCTGCTGCTGAGGGTGGGCAGGAGACCAGGGGCAATGCAGGGGTGGTGCACTGCAGGAGGGTCTGTGCAGAGGCAGCTCCTCTGGCTGGCTGGCTGCTATCCCTGCACATCACAGGCTGCATGTAATTACAGCAGGAAAAGTGACCCAGGGCTGCTGGGCGCGCTCCATCACCGGGGGGTTTGCATTGCATCACTGGATAGGGGTTTTTCATGGTTAAAGATCAGCTCTGTGCCACGGGGGGATGAGGCAGGATAGCTCTGCAGCCCACCTGGCACAGCCCAGCCAGCTGATCCTGCTGCATCCCTGGACCACCACCTGGCCAAAAACTGATAGAAGCTCTTGAGTCCCTGCTTCATGCCATCTCTTGAGAGACCTCCGGGCATGTAGGGCAGATATGTCAGACCACAGCACTGGCCATGGAATTCTGGTGCCAGAAGTGTGGATCAGTGCATCCACTCTTAGCAGTGACCATGACCCTCCCCTCCTGCCTCCTCTGCAGGTCCTGCACACTGGCAGCACCCACTTTGGAGACCAGGCTGGGAGAAGCTGCTTGGGTTCTTGCTGGGTTTGAAGAATGCAGCTTCCAAGCTGGAGCAGGGTTGCTCAGGATCCTCAGGAACCCATGGAAACACTGCCATTCCAGCACAGCCAGCTGTGTGTCTCTGCTACAGGACTAGGAACAAAGACCTTGGGTGGTTAATGGCACAGCTGGGAGATGCTATGGAGGATAAAGAGGAGAGTAGATCCCCTCTGATCCCACTGCAGACCCATGAAAGGATCAAGGCCGTGCTGGGAAAGGGCAACAGTTTGGCTGGTGCAGCCCTTCCCACCTGTCAGGGCCCTTTGCCCTGTGATTTTAACATGTTAGCAACTTGGGAGCAGGGGAATTACACTGATTTGTGTAAGGACAGCAAAGTACACAGCACTGGACAGATTCTTGATGCCTCAGTGCCCATCTTCCCCACCCAGCAGCATCTTCCCCACCCAGGCCTCATCCCTAGATCCTCTGCTGAGCTATACCAGCTATTAACACACTCTGAGTTTGTTATCTTAAAACAGGCCACTCAGGACATGGGGCCACGATCCTGAAACCAATTAATGTGATCCTTTGGTTTCTGGGGACTGTCAGCACCGCGGCGAGGCAGGAGTTACGGGTCAGAGCCTACCAGCACAGAGGTGCCCCTCAGCTCTTCACAAGAGGCAGGGGTGGCAGGCAGCTGCCAGACCCGGCTTCTGTTAGAGCCCTTCTCTGCATCCTCAGCCCTGGCCCGGTGCCACTTCCAGGGAGAGTAAAGGAAAGCAGCACCAAGGTGCTTAATGGGGGTTCAGTTGCCAAAAAAGCCGCTGCTGTCCCGTGCCTGGGTCAGGGCTGCCAAGAGGAAAGCAGTGATGGTACCACATCTCAGCACTCATTCTGGCACAGCAGGCACATGGCACGGAGGGGGCTCTCCTCTGCCACAGTGGGAACAGCCATGGTGCTCAGGCTCAAGGCTCTGGGCACCCCAGGGTGCCAGGGGCAGTATCACCCTGCAGCCCAAAACTTTCCTCTTTCTTTCTTTCTTTCTTTCTTTGCTTGGCCGTTTTTTTAAAGCAGAAGTTACCCTGGCGAAGTCTTTTGGGGGAGGTGGAGAGAGAGTAGGAAGTCAAAGAGAATTGTCTTGCTAGTCAAAGCCTTTAACAACTATTTTTAATATCAGGCAGAGGAGCAGGATTTTGAAATGAAACAGACGGTGCAGCTTTGATGGGTGAGCTACAGATCTTGAAACAAGGTCCATTCCCTCCTCCTTCACTAACTAACAGCCATATTTCTCTCATTAAAGACAATCTGGCTGTATTTTCAAACTTCTTAACAAGGCGATCATCGTAATTTGAGATTTCTATTATCCATGCTCCTATTACAACAGTCTTTTAAGCAGCCAGCTTTTTTTTTTTTTTTGCTTTCTTTCCCCGACTTTGTCTCTCCCCTCAAACTGCCATTAGTGGTAATGACGTGCAGGAAACAAGAGCGCCAAGAACCACCTTTCCCCCCCCATCCCCCCCATCTTTTTGGTAGTAGGTTGTGTGGGGGTAGCAATAAGGAATAAAATAAAAAGCAAAATGAAGTTTGGTTATCTCTTATCTGGAGTTTGGTTTTTAATCCGCCCAGGAGAGCAAAGGAAGCCAATGCAGTACCTTATCTCCCCTGTCGATCACGGACCCCTGCCCAAAGACCCCCATCTCTCTCCCCTTCCCAAAGGCGCCTGGTCCTGGCCCCCTCCCTGCCCCATTAGTCCTTTACTGGGCTCTGCCAGATGGATGCAATTTGCATAATATCACCAGCGGAGGCTGGCAGATCAACTGGGGTCAGGCTCTGACATCTCCAGCACAGTCTATCTCCAAGTGCTAATTTGGACTGCATTGATCTCTCTTTCTGATTTCTTTGTCATTTACGTCTGCCACGGTTTGACAGGAGATACAGAGACAGACAAGGGGGGAAAGGAAGGAGGAGGGGGGGGAAGAAGAGGAGAGAAACAAAGATTGTAGTTACAGATGTCTTTAAGGGAAAAAACAGATTAATCCAAGGACTCCTCTGAGGGTCGCAGCTTTGAAACATCCTAATTATCCTATTCTTATGAATTCCTGTACAGACTTAGAGGGGGGTCTTATCAGGGAACTCAGGGGAATGAAAACTTGTTAAATTGCAGTGGAGTCTCTCTGGCTGACTGGTACCCCCTGCCCTCCTGCACCTTGCAATCAGTTCTCATTAGGCAAAGTGGGGCAGCTTTAAACCTGGCGTCCCTTGCTGACACAGCCTTCCCTCCATACCTCTGCCACCACTCTCCTTAAAGGCGGATCGTCAGTAAAACTTAGGCAGGAGTCTCTCCTCCTTGCAGAGGGGGACCACGGTGCTCACAGCCACCAACCCCATGGCTCCAGGGAGTACCGAGATGGGAAAAGATGGATGCCCAGACTCCAGAGATGAGGGCTAACCTCAGAGGGACAGCAGCATCCTTGTGATCCCCCAGGATAGAGGCATGTAAGGGCAGATTTGGGGACACATTGCTGTTGCAGGACAGCATGACGTTAAAAGATACCTTCCACCAGTGTCCAGTGCAGAGCAGGGCCGGCAATCCGTGCCCTTAATTGAGATGTTTATGTTCATTAACACAATATTTATCTTCATTAACATTCTTCCCCTCCTCACAGCTAAGGGAAGACACGCTACCATTTAGCCTTGTCTGGGACATATCGCAGAGAGACACCAAGGCACCAAAAGAATCCATGGGAAATCAAAATGTCACTCAGTGTTTTACATTGCTGCTTTTTGCAGAAAAAGCTCTGCAGAAAGTTAATGGTCTTCCAAGGCTTCTCACCTAACACACATCTCACTTCTTGGGAAAGCTGCTGTTACAGGGGCAGGAGAACAAGTGCTAGTGGAGATCTTCTACCTGCCCAGCACACAACATGGGACAGGGCTCACTCACTGCAAGAGTTGTTCCAGTAG
This sequence comes from Pipra filicauda, assembly GCF_003945595.2. NCBI lineage: Eukaryota > Metazoa > Chordata > Aves > Passeriformes > Pipridae > Pipra > Pipra filicauda. Next base: position 3,785,302 of record NW_024104498.1, read on the forward strand.
TGTCTGGGGAGAATATTTTGCAAGGGCTCAGGACTGGACAAATAGCTTACAGTGCAATGGGTCCAGTGCAGTTCCAGGGTCTCTGTAGCACAGATCAGTTCAGGTCTGCACAGGTTTTGGGACTGGCTGATTGCTAAGACAGAGCACACATAACACAAACCATCTGCCTCTCTCTGTGATCCCAGTTTAGAGTGGTATACATATAAGAGGTTTCTCATCTGTCACTGGGGACAGAAACTGGGCCAGGTGTTGGGCTGAGGAGGGAGGGTGGGAAGGACAGCAGAGCTCACCAATGAAGACAGTCCCCACTGCTGGCCCTAAAACTACAAGCCAGAGGAAGGGGGTACCAGAGCAGCCCCCCCACCAGAGGGCAGTTCCAGGATGATGGCAATGCTGTCCTGCTGGGGATCAGCCAGATCTCAGGCTTGAGACAGGCTTGCTCCAATCTGCAGCTGGGCCTCCCAGGCATTGCAGCACAGCAAACAATCCAGAAATCCCTCTTAAATCTTCAGTCTAATACTGGTGCTGCAAACGTAACTGCTTCCAGCCAGAAGAGAGAGGCTTGCACATACCTTCCACGCATCCCCAGGGAGCAGGCACTGCTGCTGCTTTCCTGGGGGCTGGGAGGAGCACATGGCAGCACCCTGACTTTTCTCAGGCAGCTGAAGTCCCTGCAGCCGTCACACTCCCTCCAAAGGTCACTCTCCAGGGATGGCGAGCCCTCAGCCAAGGACAAGGTGTGACAAATCCATCACATCCCCAGCAGACAGTGGGGTTGGATGGGCGCTCGACCAACTTTTGGCAGGGTAGGATGGAGGGGTGAGTGCAGTCAACACAAACACTCAATCATCCTTCCTTTCTTTCTTCTGTGTCTCCTTTGTTAACTGCAGGAAACAGCTGAAAGACCTTGAGTTTCCCATTGTAGCATGTATGGGAACAGAGCTGCAGTGATCAGAACATACCCCCTGCTGCTCCAGGGGAAAAAGGGAGAGCAGAATCCTTTCTAAAAAGGGTTTACGATTAGAAGAGTGTTCTGTCACTCTGGTGCGCAGTAATCCACTGCGCCACCAAGTCCCTTCAGAGAGATGTCGAAAACTTAAATGACTGAAAGCAAAAGAGCCCCGGCTCAGGTTCCCAGGCAGCCAGACATCCTAATTATCTTTAGATCCACTCCCACATGGAGGGGAGAGAGCATACAGGAGTAAAAAAAAAAAAAAAAAAAAAAAAAAAAAAGGGAAAGAAAAGAAAAAGAAAGAGGGTAAAAAAAAAGACTGTCACATTGCTTTTTTCCTTTTTTAAAAGCTTGTCTCTGCTCACTGCTTTTCCAGCTGTGACACCTCTCACGGTAGTTAATTAGAATCATGTCACCACGTTAATGTGCTCTGACTGGACTCTGACAGTTGCTCATCCTCTAACTGGCCACCCTGGCCGGTCCTCCCTCCCCACCCCTCCTCTTGGATGTGGGACCCAGTGCTCGCAGCAGGACCCCCTGCCACCTGCCCGCCACCCTGTCCCCATGCCCGTGGTGCAGCAGATGCCCCAGGGCGGCTGTGCCGGACCCTGCACCCCGCCTGGGTGCCGGGACACGCTGCCTGGCCACGACACCCCGCACGCAGACGCTCCACCTGTTCTGGATCCGCCTGACCTTTACGAGCACTAATTCAAAATGACACTGCTCATTTGGTGACATTTCTGTTGATTTTTACTTAAGTCTCTTTTAATTATTTAATTCAGAGTCCTTCCCCTTCTGCCTTGGGCTGGGGCTGCTGTGTGCGGGGCAGTGCCCCAAGGCAGCCCTGTGTCCCACTCCACAGGAGGGAGTCCTGTGCTCAGCTCTCCCTCTCTCCCTCTCCCTTAGCAAAAGGATGGTGTGGTGCAAATGGCACTGCCCCCTAGGCTTGGCACCAGCTGTGTGCCACCTCCTCTGAGAAATGAAGAGCTGAAAAAGAACAGGATATGCCTGCTCTGGGGGAGTACAGTGTTCTCCGAGGCTTCTCCCATACCCTGGGAGGGACAGGGAGGATGGGACTGGCTCTGCCTGGCTCTTTCCGTCCAGTGGAAAGTGGTCAAAAACATGAAGATGAGTTTCACAAAATGCTGTCCACCTCCTTGTTCTCCCTGCCCTGATGCAGAGGGGGCAGGTGGGCACCAAGGGTGGCTGAGGATCCCACAGATGCTGCACCCCCGAGAGAGGCAGGAAAACCAAAGAGAGGAAAGGAAAACAGGGAAGAGTGAGAGGAGGCTGAAATAAAGCCAACAAGCTGCCAGGACCACACACTCCCAGCACCTCCCAGGGCGAGGCAAAGCCTCATCAGCCCCCCCCCCCGAGGTCCGCGGGGGAGAGCCGGCGCTGACAGCAAAGGCCCCCATTACGGCGGTGGCCCGTCACTTGCCACCGCACTCGGCGAGCGCGGCCCTCGCCGCCCTCTCCCTCGGTGTCAGCCGGAGCAGCCCAGCGCCGCCGGGCACAGCGGCGGGGACAGGGATGGCTCCGCCGGGCAGGAGGCACCCCGGCAGGCGCTGGCCCGGCTCCCCGCGGCGGTGGCAGCTCGAGGTAGTTAATTAGAATCGTGTCACTAAGTAAATGTGCTCTGACTGGACTCTGACAGACGCTCACCTATGACACTGGGGGCCAGGAGACAATCCACATCAAACTACTGCAGTGTGACCCTTTTAACACAAAGAGTAAACTCACTGCACATCGAGTTGAAGCTCATTAAAACTGTCTACTCTGCGAGCATCCCATTAACCTCACTGTTAAAAACACGCAATTCCTCTTCTTCTTTCCGAGGCCTAATTAATGCTCTGGATAAGGAACAATATCACATCCTAACCTTCCGAGATTTCCAATCAGTAAATGAAAAGAGAGAGATGGAGCCAGGAAGGCACGGTGGCTTGCTGGGTCGCTCACTGCGTGGGCTGCTGACCTGCCCAGGCAGGTGAGGTTTTTCCATTTGGCACGGCAGAGATCCCCGTGGATAGAGCACGGCACAGCCCCAGCCAGGGGAACCATGGGCACAGGAAAGATAGTGAGTCCTGCACAGAGGCTCACAGCTCACGGGATTATGCCAGCTGGTGTAAAACAGCCCAGTGAGGGCACTGCATCAAGACAGGTGCTACTGTGGGACCAGATCTCCTGGTCACCTGGGATGGGTACTGCAGGTTCAGCCCTCTTTCCCCTAAAAAGAAAAAAAAACTCCAAACAAACCAGACATTTACAACTAAATCTAAAATCACAATAATGTGTGTACTAAAGCCTAAACTTTAAAAACTCAATTAAATTCAATTAGATTCAAAAAAGATCAGTAGCAAGGGGTAATGTCACGTTTTGAAGACGGTCAATGCACTGCAGATGGAAGCATAGCTGACAGATGAGAAACAAACTTTCCCAGCAGGAGCAGCTACTTCTGCAGATTTGGAAACTTTTTCCTGTTTCTGGTATATTTGCAGTTCAAGAACTGGCTTATTCAGGGCTGAGAAACGATAAAGGACTGACAATAAAAAAGAAGGTGTGCTTTTTATCTTTCCATAATCAGGGAAACAAACAAACCAACCAACTAAGGCAGGAGAGGATGAGATGTACTCATTCTAAAGTCTTGAAAGGGTAGTTTCCGGAAACACTCCTTCAACTCACTGATCACTTCTTGCTTTGGTTTCATGCACCAGGTGTTTTAACCTAAAAAGTATTCTGAAATTTACTTTTCGTTCTGTATTGTGTATTTGCAAGGGAAAGAGATTTTACTAATAAAATCAATTCAAACTGCTGGGGTACTTTAGCATGACATTACAGTTTTCATCCAAAAGAGCAATCATGAGTAATAATTTAATCACCACCTCTTCAAGAGCAAATAGTGATTCACCATTTTTCTAATGTAAAAAATATCTAAAAACTAAGACTAAAGGCATACTATGTTACATAATCGATCAAAATAAAAGTAGCAAAAATAGAGTATTTGATGAGTAAAAGAATAACCAGATTTAACAACTGAACAGTGGTAAGGAAAGCTATACTTGGTTTCATAGGTGCTGTTCAGTAAAACTTGACCTTTTTTTCAGGGAAACAGCTTAAAAAGAAAGGTAAAACCAGAAGAAAATCAATTTCTGAATGCAAGTGATCTGCTGTCACTAAAACCTGTGATTTTGATCCTTCTGACCTATCAGTCTCTGGCTATCAGTAGAGAGACCCTAACACAAGTACCCAGCTCCACTGGTGTGGAACCTGTGAATGCTGGTCTTTGTGTGCGAGTGCCAAGACCCCCATTACAAGCTGCAGCTCATTTTTGGCAACAACCACCTCAAACACACGTTTTAAGAGCGGCAATGTTCATACATATGTGAGATTGAGTAGCTTCTTGGCAAGACTCTACTTCGTTTTGTTGAGGGTCAAGAAAACAGCAGACAAAACCAAGTTCCTCACCCCAAGATTCTACAGCTAACACTGCAGCTGACACACAACTAATCTGTGTTACAGAATGAGATGGAAGTTGCAAAAAAATGTCCTCTCCCATCCTCAGGGCCACATTCAGCCCAGAAGGAATCCTTTGAGCTGAAATATCAACCTGAGAAAAGGTATGAAAGAATAGGCTTTATGCCCCTTTTGCTCCTTTCTGATCTCTCAGGTAATTCCTGCATCCTCACTCTCAGGAAGAGGACTTTTCTGACTTTTCTATCTCCTTATTCTGCCCAGCGCTTCTCAGAGAGCTGAAATATTGACATTTCCCCCCTTCCTCTACCTCTTCCCTCCCAAGAACACAACGGCACCAGACGTGCACCCATCCCACCCCAGGGCAGCTGTATTTTCAGGGTATGCAGAGAGACTTTAGTCTCTTTGGAGACACAAATCACTTTTCTACCTCCTCAACAAGATTTGCAGCTCACTTGCTCACGAGTACAAACCAGGTGAAAGCTACAACATGAGCTCTGTGCAGCAACCTGCTCTATGTGCAGCTGTATATCCCAGGGGATGTGGGGACACTCCACTGTGCTCCAGCATGAGACCCTCCTGCCCATATGCACCAGATGCTAAAGGTGGTTCCCATCCAGAATCTGGCGTTGGCCCTGAAGGGTGTTGAGCGCCCTGAACTCCCCAGATTTTGGACATGATGGAGGAGAGAACATGAAGCATGGAGTGGGACTGCTTCCAGAGCATGCCAAGTGCAGGGATTTGGAGCCAATATCTGCTGAGATAGTGAATCAGAGAGTGATTTGAAAACAAAGCAATACACAACCGATCAGGCAAGACAGCAAAATTCCTTGCAAATCGTTTGCAAAAACAAGTGGCCATCCACTGCAATTTTTCTGTCAGATTTGAAGGGAAATATCCTTGTTGCACATTCCTGCATAAGCAAGCTGAGGCTTCACAGGAATGTCTGCATCCCCCTGGACCACTCTCCATGCTGGAGAGGCTTCCCATGCTCCTGGGAAAGGAGCTGCACGGTCAGTCTCTTACATGGCATGGTATTTGTGAAACTGGTGAGGCTGGCTAACAAATCTACTTGCTGCTCCCTTTTTAGCCCTCACTGGTTTGCAGATTTCTGGACATCAGTGACCCACTAGGATCATAAACATCAGGGGCTGACCCTGGTTATACCCACCTTAGATGCCCTCCTTTCAGCTCCCCAATGTCGCTCAACCCTGCTGCACCCCAGGACTGAGAACAAAGAGAAAGGAGGCTCTAGACCACATGGGAACCACCCCCAGAACCACAGCCAGCTTCTGTCTCACTGTGGGCAATGAGAGGCTGGCAGGTAGCATGCTTCACCATTCTTCCCTCCCTTCTTGTGCAGCAATCCTTGATTAGGGGTCATTTATTCGCCTGAGAAGCAGGGCTGTGTTGGCAGCAAGGCTCCTTACAGTCAGGGAGGGGAGGGCAGCCCTGGGCAGTGAAAGGGACGGATGGCTCCTCCCAGCCTTGAAGCAAGGGCAGTTGAGAGCATGAAGAAGAGAGAGGCGAGGACTCCTCAGGGCACAGGGCAACCATCAGCAATTGGGATGACTGTTCCCAGTGGCCCAGTCCTAGTGGCCAACATGGAAAGACTTGACTGTGGAGGACTGACACTTGCTCCAGGACAAGGCAGCAAAGCCAGACCCAAGGAAGACAGGTTGCCTCTGCAGTGAGCAGCCCCTCCTGGGCCCTTGGCTTGGGGACATCTCGGGCTCTCACTACAGCCAACACCTGATCCATGCCTAGGGCCTGAAAAGCCATCAGGCTGGGAAATAAAGTGGCCAGAAAGCCAGGAAGCTTGTTCCTTGAAAAAATGCCTGGCAAGGCATGTCTCCAGACATCAGCACCACCCCTCGCCTTCTCCCAGCAAGAACACTGGGCTACCAAGCCCCAAAGCCAACAGCCATGACAGCACAGGCAGTGGCTGTGCCTAGGGCTCCCAAGCTGGCCAGGAGGAGTAGTTCTTCTCCCCAGCTGCCATTCAATGAGCCTCCAGCTCACTCCTGAGGGTTCAGCCTGCAGTAAAGCTACTCGGCAGAGAGTGCCAGTGGCTGCCACCTCTGCAGGCAGTCAGAGGATTCTAGACATCCCAGACAGATCTGCTCTGGAGCCAGCTCAAATGGAGCAGCCAGTAGGCTGTAACACACAGGGCACATGTGCACCCTTGGCAGTATCAGGGAGATGGAGACTGTCACACTGCTGGCCTGGCATCCCTCGCAGCACCCACGTAAATCCTTTCCAAACAGCGTGGGAAAGGCAAGTTTGCCACTGGGATGAAGTGCTGCAAGAATGGAGCTTGGTTGCTGGGTCTTGCTTCTCCATGGGCAATTCACCCACAGCTCACCCTGTACTGGGGAGAGCTGGGAGTGCTCCCCCACAGAGAGTTTGGCAGAAATGAAGAAGCAAAACCCTCCTAAAGGACTGGAATGGGGAGGGACATGAACAGCATCTCTCTGAACTCCATCAGGTAGAGGAGTCACACCTGTGCAAGACAACAGCACTGAGATAAACATGGGCAGAAACCAGCGGCAGACAGATGATACTCTAGAGATGTGGATGCTTTGTTGGAGTAAGGGATGACAGCAATAGAGAGCTCATGATATAAATAATATGAGGAACAATGAAGCAGAAACCAACTCTGCATCCCCCGGGAGACCCTAGGAAAAGCCTAAGCCCCCAGAGCAGGATAAGCACACACAACTCCTGCAGTCCCCGCTCCCTCCCCATGATCCCCCAACATGGCACACAAGCAAGGCAAATCTGCTCCCAGGCAAGGAAGCAAATTTTAATGCTACCTCTGTCAATAATGCAACCAGATCCATAGTTCAAAAGGAGCTTGCTAATTAAAAGCTGGTGAGCTTTAAATAATTCATCTCCTTAACTTGGATTGATTAGAGAGTTTAATGGTTAGAGTCTTGAAACAATATTAAACGGCCTCTTCAAGGCCCAGGTAGCCAGTGACTTTTCCAAGTAAATCTTACCTCCTTGCAAACTTTAATGCTCAAATGTCACTGAGGATGAAGAGCTGGGAGGCAGAGGGAACACCTGACCACTGGTCTCCAAGAGGTGATCCACTGCCCCGCAGAGAAACAAGACAGGCAAGAGTGATGCAGCCCTGACTCACAGCCCTGTCTACAGCCCAGTAAATCTGAGCTCCTGCCCGTACCACAGCCTGCTGCTGTCCCAGCTCTGCATCCCCAGGGCTAAGCAGCAGGCAGATATATGGCCTCAGTGTCCTGGGCGAGGTCTCCCTCATATCACTTTGATCCCTGGTGCAGAGGAGTTGGGGCATACAGAGAACTCTGCCACTGTTCATCTTGAAGCACTGTTTATCAGTTGTTTCTCTTGGAGCAGGCTGTGGGACCACGAAACTCATCACACACGTGAGCAAACAGGACGATGATTCAGTTCTCCAGCTGGGACCGCGCATCTTCACTCTGCAGTGTGTTTCCAGCCAGCTCCCAAGGCTGTGCTGCCTGGCAGAGCCTCCTTCCCAAGGACGATCACAGCATCCAGAGCAACTCGAGGGCTGGTCCAACAGGAAGAGCATCCCACCTAGCCTGGGGACCCTTGCCCTGTGCTCCACGCACCTCCACGCACCTGCCCCACATCCAACCCCAACCCAAGCACTGCTAGAGCAATCAAGGAGGGAAGCAGCTCCCTAGCCAGAGGGACCTGCAGGTATGTTTGGCACATTGGGATATGCCAGGGACAGGGAGGTCATCCATGTGCCCATCCTGCCCTGACACATCTGCATCCTTTTTACCAGCTGGAGACCCTGCAGTCCTTTGGCTGGCTCTTAGCACCCCAGACTGGACAAGGTCTTGGAGCTGAGGCACGTTCCGCGCACCCGGAGCAGCAGCCGTGGGGATGGGAATGGCACAGGGCAGCAACACTCACCTATCCCGCTGTGAGGCCTCCCTATGTGCTGTAGGTTCAGTCCTTTGTTCATGTCTAAGAGCCCGTTCTTTGGCCAACTCCCCATGGCAAAGCTGTACGCCTGGAAGAGAGAAGCAGAGTGTCAGACAGCACAGCCCATGTGCAGGCATGATTTGTGTTTGCCCAAGTCTGGCTGCTCCCGGGGCTAGCGTAGGTCTGTGTTCACCATGTTCAGTGCAGACCCACACATCACCCTCACAGCAGCTCTCCTGGAGTTGCTCGCACAAAGTACCCTCACCCTGCCCCATCCCACGTGGTGCTCCTCAGAGAAGAGGTGTCCAGAACCTCTGGTGGTGTCCTGTACAGCTGACAACCCTCACGAGGGAGGGATTTGCATCACTCAAGGCTACCTTTGCTGTGCTGGGGCAAGCCAGGGGTTGTGAGCTCATCACCCATGTCCCTTGGTTGCTCCAATAAAATCCCCCCATTCCTGCCTTACTAAAGATGGGGTCATCAGCAGGAGTCAGGGGGATTTGGAAAGGGGCACCCATGCCAAGGCTGGCCTGGCCAGCAGTCCCCTTCTCCTCCCTCCGGAAAGCACAACCCTCCAGGTTCCCTCTCCTTTCCACCCCCAGACCCCAGTTGCTTCAGGGCTCTCCATCGCTGGGTGAAATTCCACTGGGAGACAGCACTGCTCACCCCACTGAACAGAGCCTGCAGCCTGGCCAGAGGGAGCCTGCTCCATCCCCACTGCATCCCCTGGCAGGGTTTCCAGCAGGAGCAAGGCAGCTGGGAGCCTGAGCAGCACAGAAACCCACTGGACAATGCAAACATAAAAGCAGCCAGGGCTCTGTGTGACACGCACAGCTGTAATTACAGCCTGACAGCCACATATCTTCTTCATCTTGAGGAATTAAGCTCAGCAACGCATTGTGAGCAGTAAGAAGGGTGCGTGGGCTTAGCGTCGCTCACGCTGGCACTATCTCTGCTGCCGTGAGGGCCATTGTCCCCAGATGAGATCAGGTCAATCCAGCAGCCCCTATCTCCCTTCTGCAGGGGGGATCATCACTAACTGCAGCCACAGTGTGGCGGGGCATTGCCGACACCCTCCGCAGGCTGCAAATGCCGTGGAGATACTCTGCGGCAGGAAACTGGGCGAGCAGAGCTGAGCAGTGCCCCCCACCAGCCCACCAGCCACCTGACTGCCACTGGGACCTCCTGCCAGCCCTTCTTCCTCGCTACCTGCTGCTCTGCCCAGCACGGGCAGGTCCAGCCCCTGAACAGCCCCGGCTGCCGGCAGCCCCCCCCCCTCCCCCCCCCGAGAGCCACAGGGCTTGGGGGAGTTAATTTATTAGTGGCCCACGTAACCATTCACGCTGCTTTGTTCCTCCTGCCTTAGCAAAACAGAGGGCTCCACAGATAATTAATAGACAGCATTGCTAATCCTGTTGGGAGATGATTAGCAATTAAAACTCCTAATTAAGTCTATGCATAATTCACTGAAATTACACTTTGTGTACACAACGGGGAGGTTTCTTTTGCCTTCGACAAATACACTCTGGCATGTTCACTGCCATGGGCAGGATGCAGGCTGGCCAGCCACGGTGGGGGGGAGCCGGAGGTGCAGGATAGGACCCTGCCACCCATCCACCGGTGACTCTGGATGATGGTGGAAGTGGTTCCACACACGGCTCCCTCTCCTGGGCTCCATCCCACAGCACAGGAAGGTTCTCGCGCTCAGCACCAGCATGATGACAGCACTGGGGGCCATCCCTAGGGAAGGAATGTCCCCGGATGGGGAAAGGCTAGGGGTTTCCCTGCACAGGGAGCTACCATATTGCAGGCTGCCTTCCCAGTCCAGACGTATCCCTTGGACCCTGCCCAGGAGCAACTGAGGGAGCACAGCAGGAGGTTGGCAGGATCTCTGGAAAGCCATGGGGACAACTCTGGAAAGCTCCTGGCAGCTGGGTGCTAGTGCCAATCCTGGCCTGCCTCCCCTGGCTCTGCAGCAGTAGCAGCATCAGCAGGGAGCTGGCAGCACGTGCCCCGACCCTCGGATCAGCACCGGGCCCATCTCTGCACAGCGCTCTGCTTTCCTGATCAAGGTCATTCGGAACAGCCACAATACCTGAGCAAACTAGCTAAGCAGCCAGGGTGGAAGTTGGCCTGACCACTGAAGGTCAAGTGTGCACTTATGCATATTCAAAGCTGCCTGCAGGATCGATCGGGTTTTAATTGTTTTTCCTGGGGTTTTGGAAGGAAGTGCCAGGGGCATTGATCAGTCCCAGACAAGGCTGCTCACACTCTGGGGCTGGCAGGGACCGTCACTGCTGCAGGCAGAGGGAAGTGCAGGCAGTGATGATGAAGGGATGAAGGCCAGGCAGGGAAGAGGTCAGCCAGCCAGCATCGGCCGGGAGGAGGAGCCATTGCCAGGCTGCGCTGGAAAATAAAGTTTTTTAATTAAAAGTGGCAATTCTGAGCCGCCTGCCGGCAGCAGCCACACAATCAAGAGCGAGGAGCTTTGCTGTTTAATATTTAAAGACAACGTTTAATCTTTAAACAGGAAAGTTCTTCTTCTGACTGTTAAAGCGAGGCAGAAAACGCCGGTGGGTCCCCGATGCCGGGGTCCCCAGCCCACAGGGGTGGCCATGGCCACGGGCTCACTGCAGCCACCAGGACACCACCACTGCTCCAGCCCCACACAGCTGCTGGCACTGGCACAGACCCCTGTCCCTTCAGCATTTATCCCTATGGCAAGCTGTGAAAAAGTCTGAGACACCCCTGGTTCGCTCGCAAGCCAAAGGATTTAAAAAAATGCCATGAAACCCTTTCTGAGAGGAAACCGCGCTATTTTGCCCCTCCCTCCAGTTCAGTCCTGGTGTTGCAGCGACTGGGTTGCTCCCTTATAGGTCAGATGCTGAAGCAGGGTGAGGACCCTGAGGCTTTTTATTTTTATCTGCATTTTAATTGATAGAAAACGCAGACATCTTTTAAAAAAGCTATTTTTTAAATGTTTTTGGCCAGAATCCTGATTTAGAGAGAAACTCAATGCTTCTGATCTTCCAAAAGCCACCCAAACAACGATGGCAGAATAATTTCCAAGCAGCTTGGATACAATTACTTCATTCATACAAGCTCCTAGAAAGGTTTTCCTTTTTCTCTTGATTTTGTTTGTAATTCTATGAAGGTTACATTTACCTCCCTGCCAATGCTGCTCTGAAGTCAGATGATTATTAATTATATTTATTTACTTATACAATCCCATAGGCATACGCAGCAGTTCACAGACAAATACTGCCCTGGGTCCCTGATGGAGGGATCTCGAATCAAAGGTAAGCAGATACTCCTGTGATAAATGTGAGCTAACAGCAGCAGGAGATTAGTAATATACTGTGTTTCCATGCATAGAGCCAGCACCACAGATAATCCACACCTTGTTAAAAGTGCTGGTATGGGGAGGTAGGTCCTTAGGTAACCTGTACCTCACATATCCTGCAGAAAATCCAAAAACCAGAAGTGAGGATAAAACATGGGGTACAGCAGCCTGGGGCATGGAGATGATGTGTGTGTAGAATCATAGCATCTGAGGCTGTATTTATAATAGAGCAAAAAAGGGTCTGAGACCATCCTCTCCCGTTGCACCAGGTCACAAACCCTCCTGGTGGCCGTAATGCATCTGCCTCAGTCTGCAAAGGGCCTGAAACAAGAGCTCCGTGGCTTATTTCTGGCACTGCTGGGGTCCCCTCTGTGCTGGGGCAGGAGCACATGGAGCACATGACTGTGGGGTTGGGCAGTCCCGTGGAGCACAGGATTTGTGCGGTCTGGCACTGAGTTTGGCCTGCCTGCCCTTGCTGCAGTCCCAGTGCACCTAACCCCAGGAATGCCGGGGCTGGCAAGGCGGCAGCACCAACACGGTTGGCTCCTGATGTGGTGCTCCCTGGAGTTTGTTCGAGCTGCACACCATGGATTATAAGCAGCAGAGCTGCAGAGAAGATGTTCCAGGGAGTCAGAAAATTCCAGGAACTGGAACTTGTCAAGCTGATGTATTGATCTAAGTGGACTGAATAATGCTCCATCATTTATTTATGGGGAAGTGCCCGGCACACTTCACGAAAACTGGTGTTCGGCAGGCACATTAAGGCAAAATTTAACATCCTACACCATGCAAACAGGTCACCTGTGCAGAGGTCAGGATGCTCACTTACATGAGGAGCCCCACAAATCCTTCTTGCACGCACAGGAAGAGACAGGGCTGGTCCTCGCGGAGCTGCTGGAGCTCTGTCAGGGCAATGTGTCGATGCTGACAGAGCCAGCCCTGTCCTTTCTGCACGTGTCTGTCGATGCTGTGACCTGCTGGCCAGCCCCTGGCCCCTCTGCCCTCCACTAGAGCTGCAGGCATTGCATGGCCCTGGGTGCTTTAGCTGAAGGGCAGGAGGGAAGCAGGGCTTTGTACTTTGCAATGGCATGAGCATGTTCACAAACCACAGCAGCAAAAACTGCCAGGACCAGCATAGTCTCTCCTCCTACCCTGACCAGCAGGGCAACTCTGTCATTTTATTTTACAGGTCCTACCAAGAGGTTTTATATGTTTCATCTGCTAATTGTAATTTTAATATTAATACAGACACTTTCAGGCAGGGAGAAAATATTTCCTTTGGAAAAAATTCTCCCAGGAGTAAAGGGGCTCAGCAGTTTGAGAAGATGCTAAAGGGTGGGTAGGAAGGAATAAGAGAAGAGGTGTTTTTTGCTCAAAGTTTTCATTCAGAATTTAAAAAAGACACCTGAGAAAAACATGTGTTTAACCAGACAGAAAGTGGCTGCGACATCTCCCAGCTGCCCTTGGCCTGGGCAAGCAGCAGGTGCCAGCTGTGCTCCCCTAGTATCAGGCTGGGCACAGCTGCCTGCTGACCAAAGCTGAACCCCCTGACATTTTCACAACGGAGAAAATGTCTTTGGAACAGAAAAAGCATCTTCCTCCTCTTGTCACGTCAACTGCGCGCTGTGTCCGCCCAAAATAAGCATTTGCCTTTAACTCCTCTCATCCTGCTGCTGCCACAATGAGGTGTCAAAGTTTTATATTTCCTCATATGGTGGGAAGAAAAAAAGAGGTCATGGCTATGACTAAGTGAACTTTTAAACACAGCTTGAAATGTTTTTAGTGAATGTAAGGTTTTGGGGCTGGGAGTATCTTGGAGGCCATCCCTGAATAGCACCCAGGGCACTGGAAGCTCCAGGGCATTCCCCTGACATCCCATTTTAATTGCATGCCACTCCAGGGACGGGAAATGGACATTTCTTGTTGGGATTTCTTGCCATGCAAATTTACCAGCAGGACATAAATGTAACACCACTGAGGGGCTGACCTCACCACGAAGTCATATAGTGGCACCACCATGAAGTCGTATAGTGGCAAGACTCTTGGACAGGGCTGAATGCAATTAAAGAAGAGGCAGGTAATGAATAAGCAGCTTGCCAAGCCCCAGCTGACAACAGCAGAGCTCCTCTGTTGCAGGGAAGGCACGGAGGAAAGCTCACCCAGCAGGATGGAGGCATGGAGCCTGGGATGGCTTCGGCAGCACTGGAGCCTGCTACCCTCGCTGGCTGTCAGGAGGCAGGAGATAAACCCAGGTGTAACGTGTCCCTTTTAAGCAGTTTAGTCAGAAGTGCTGCCACATTCACAGCTTTTCAAGTATTTTTAAATCACTTACAAAAGCAGGATTAAATGATCAGGAATTCCATTTAATAGGACAAATAAAGAAATAACAATCTACTCCATCAGCCCTGTGAAAGGCAGGTTTGATTTAAGAAAAAAATAAATAAAAAATAAGTATAAAAGAGAGAGAGAAAAAAGGAAAGGGAGGTGGAAAAAAAGGATAATGTGTGTTTACTCAAGCAAAGAAAAAAATATTTAAGTGATGTAGGGGAGAAGATTGCGGTAACTAGTGAAGAATAACATCGTCTGCTTTGCTGTCAAATCACACAAGAATTTCAGTAATAGATTCTCATTCTGACACTCAATTCAATTCGAAGGTGATCCTGCTTTATCCCAACACATCAAATATTAAACACTCGTATTAGCCAGGGTGCCGTCGCCTTTCCCGGCTTAGACGCGGCAGGAAGCTTTTCCCCCTACTTTCTCTCACTCGCTATAATATTCTCAATGTTATCTAAACATGCCTTCATACACTGGGGTTCCTTATCAATCCCATTTGGGGAGGGAGGGGGGGTGTACTTAAAACGGTATTAGTTTGGGGGGCTTTTATTATTATTATTTCCAAAGCTTTTCAATTTTGTGTGGAAAAAGCTTAGAAAAAAAAGGCGGAGGGAGGGGAGGTGGCGAGAGAGGGAGAGGGAGCGCAGGAGCGAGAGAAAGTATAAGAAAGGGAAAAGCAGCCAGCAGCTCTTGTTTGACTGATGCCTTTCAACAAGGGCAGTCTAGCTTGTCAAAGCCCGGGCTCGAGATGAATTGGCATATCTATTCAGCCTGCCTCTGGATGTCATGCAATACAGTTTCATATTCCCAGATAAGGCATGATAAGCAATTGCTGCCCTGACACCAACTCCATCCATCCCTGCCTTTCTGTCCACGCGTATTACAGATCCCTGCTGCACCACTAATAAGAGGCATTTAATTTTTACAAACGTGGCGGCAAGAGGGACCTCCAGAATGACCAGGTACCACATTAACACCACTCAGGTTTAATTAGTTTGTCTCAGTGCACCGAGCTCCTCGAACACTCACAAGTGGTATTGGGTGCACAAAAACAACTTTTGCCCAGCATGGCACCTGCTAAGCCTTGGATTAAACATCTCTGCTTATCATTAACGGGTGGGGGCGATAAGAATGAAGGCTGTTTGTCCTCTGCCAAATATATCTGCAGTGCCACTGCAGGAGGTGGTTTGGCTGGGGTTTGGACATGAGAGGACCACGGGGAAGAAGTGTCCTGTACCCTTTCCCAGGGAACAGTCCCTCTACAGAGCACAAACCCTCTGAGAGCTGCAGGGGCAAAGTGAGCAGCTGACACACTGAACAAGGGGACATCACCCATGGCTTTGGCCCCACTTGGGTGGAAGCAGGGAAAAACTGGAAATCCCTGCCACTGGGAGGATGACATCTGGACAAAATCCTCCCATGTTGCTGAAAAGGTGCTAGGGCCTTGCCTGGTGCTCTGCCCTCTTCAAACAATGGCACTCAAAAGCTTTTCAGAGAACAATGCCACACAGCCAGCTTCTCCCGTGTCCTGGATGAAGGGAGCCTTTGGCAAACCCAGCTGGTGTCCACTTCAGTCCATTTGCAAAGCTGCTTGTTAGAACAGCAACATCTTTATGCCTCACGTTAGGGAGTAAATTAAACAAATAAGAAGATGAATGGTCTATTTCCAGAAAAGTGAGCACTGGGCACACAGGAGCTGCCTGGCTCTGCCCACCTTTGGGAAGTGCTTTACAGAAGTAAGGTGCCCCTAGACAATGGGAGGAGGACAGGTCAAGCTTAAGGGAAGGCATTAAGATGTCAAATAAGATGCAGAGGATGTAGTATAACTGTACATGCTTTCTCCCTATTAAAACAACTAGTCCATGCCATCAGAGCTCCCTTCACTGGACCTCTGCAAAAGGGAAACTGAGGCACACAGTGATCTAATGCCTGGGCCACTCCTACCCAGACACACGTCTGAGCAGCCTTAGTCTGCCCATGTTTGGCAATACCTCAACACAGCCACAGTTATACAGATTCACTGCCAAAACTCCTCTGAACTTCAGGAGGGAAAGGACAGACCCTGGCAGCCACCAACATCCCCTCTCCAGGGTGCATTTGGATGCTGTGGCCCCGTCAGGCAGTGGAGAGGTGGCCCTTCCACTGCATGGGATTAGCATGTGCCCTGGCTTAGGTTGCAAGGGACACATACTGGTGTGCCTGACTCCAGGGTGTCAAAGTGCCAAGAGGTTTAGGCTTCACATTTCCCTGTGTTTGAACAAGAACAGTTTCTGCCTTGCTCCCAGGCTACGGATTATCCTGGATAAAATGTTCTTGACTGCTGTGTGCTCTGCAGCTGGCTACACACTAGGTTAATGCCGTGGAGACCTGAGTCAAAGCCCTGGGTTTGGTCACAAGAGAAACAAAGCTACAGATCTGGGTCCCTGAAGGGCTGGGAAACAGAGATGGACCATGTAAAAGTCAGCGCTGGCCCAGGAGAGGGGACAAGCAGAGCCATAAACCACCAAGAAAGCAGCTCAAGGATGGGGGCTGCTTGCAGGACCAGGTCTGGGCTTGGGAGCGGAGCAGTGTGGCAGGAACGCAGCGGCTGCTGCAGATACAAGGGTCTGGAGGACACATGCCCAGTGCCTTTCCCAGTCTGGGACAAATGGGCAGGCTTCCTTCTCATGGTGCCCTGGCATTCCTGGCTGCATTGCAGGGTGACAGACCCCAGCTGGGTTATGCTGATGTATGCAATCAGCTCCCAATGTATCTTGGCTCCCCATGCTAAGATACACAAGCAGCTCCCGATTAGTGCCTGGAAGGCAGAGACACATGACGACATGGCAGACAGCTTCCAGGGACTACCTACACATGGCTGATTTACCCTCTCGGCTCTGGAAGGATGAGCTCACGTTCTGCAGTGTTATCCCCCGACCACCCCAACCAATTCAAGCAGGAAAGCAGTGCTAAGCCTTTCTCCATTACAGGTTTGTGACCATCAGAGCAGGAAGCTGGGTATGATACGAAGGAAAACCCACAAACACACTTCATGGATGATTCATCACAGCCTCTCCATACAGGAACCAGATCAGTCCAAGTCTGGCTGCTCTTGGGGAAACTGGGGGTTCAGGGGCAAGGAGAAGATGCCTTCAGTAGTTCTGGAAACAGGCAAATGTTGGCACTGCTCCATAATCAAACACACCATCAGCCTCTGTATAATGAGGACAGAAATCAGCATGACAGGGTCCCAGCAGATGTGCCTTGCTGCAGAGCTGAGCTGTCAGGGCAGCAGCAAGGTGGATATGTCTTGCCCCTCCTTGGATTTAGCTTCAGATGAACAACCACCAAAGAGAGCTGCAGTTTTGCCATATTACAAGAGGGTAGATAACAGCACCTCTCCACCACCCTCCTCTTTCCAGAGCCACAAATGATGGCTGTGATGCTCAGACATGCGCCACAGTCCCTCAAACATACACCCTTTTACTCTAAACCCAAGCCCTTCCCAAGCAAAGCCAGCACCAGGCTCACTTTCAAAACCATCAAGCCCTTCCAAAGGGGGTATTTCCCCCCCCCAGTTTCTATCTTTACACACACACACGCTCGCCTCTCCCTCGCTCGCTGTTTAATTTCCGTGTGAGAGGGAAGCAGGTGCCCGTGCTCCCGTGAGCTCTCCCTTCTCTAGGTTTTTTTTCCCTTCTTGGATCCTGCCCCATTAGTTTAGTGCCCAGCCATCTGCGACGTCTCCTGTAATGCTGTCCCCCTTGTGTACCAGGGAGCTTTTCCATTAGCGCCTTTAATATTCTGACACCTTAGCACAGGCTGCTATTACATTCAAACACTGATCGCCCTGTGAAATTACATCGCAGGGCTTGCTAAAATGGAATTGTGTATAATCAGGCTCCTCCATGCACTGTCAGTCCCATCACAAATACAACGTAAAGCAGGCTTATGGATGGGCTTAGCAGCTGCTACAAGTGTATTTTTTTTTAATAGATGAAGTATCCCTTATTTAAAGCATTTCCTTAAGAAAAAAAAAAACCACAAACCAACAGTGAAAGACAAATCAGCAGCTGCTGCATTATGTTAACCATACCACCGGTCTCTTAAAACATGTTATTTAATAAGGTAGCTATCTGTTTATCTATAACTATATCAAACAGAGAAGGAGGGTGAGATAAAGATAGTTAAACAGACAGCCAAGGAGATATCTGCCACTGGGAAATAATAGCTAAATAAAAAGTACCATTATTTACTCCAGAGAAGGGAGGAGGGAGAGTCAGCAATTTCCTCCCAGTGTTGCACAGCCTCTGGTTTGTAAGGGGAGCCTGTGCCAGCCTGCAAATGCCCCAGCTCACCTGGCTCCAGCCTGCTCATCTCCCCATGACCGTGGCAGATAGATGCGGGGGAAAAAATGCAACATATGAGGGCTGCAATGCAGGGAAAGGCGAGAGAGGGTAGGGAGCTGTTCTGCTGCCAGGAGTAGGCTTGGTGGGGCAGCCCCCCACCTCCACATAGGCTGAGAGTGGCTCAAATTAAGGCAAAAGTGCTCAAGGCAGAGGGTCTGGGTGCATTCCTGAAGCGGAGACTGGTTTTTGTGTGGCCAGCATGCAAGCGACCAACTCCCCAGCTTTTTTTTTTTTAAATTCCAGCTAAGGAAGTGATGGATTAGGACAAAGGTATTTCAGGGGGATGCAGGAACTGGCAGGGACACAGATGATGTGTCAGAGAAATGAGCTCCCGAGCTCCCCAGCTCAGAGTTCAAAACGCTGCCTCTTACCATGCCCTAAAGGTTATTCTGTCTGTCTGCTGTGAAATGCGACGGCACATCACCTGAAGGGAGATTTCCAGAGGCGCTGTGACCCTTCTGCTATCTCCTCTGAGAAGCCTCTGCAGGAATGATGAGATTGTAGCTCATTTCCACACACCTTGAAAGAGCCGGGCTGGATCAAACGTGCTGAAAGCAGAAGCAGCACATCCCTGGGACTCATCCTTGCCTCCTGGCAGGGAGCGTGCTCTTGCTGTAACGGGCTGGGAAACGGCATCCACCCCACTGAAAGACCAATGCTCTGACACTGCCTTTTATCCTAAACCAGGATGGAAAAGCCAAAATATTGTCTTGTTTCACTGTGTGGGAACAGTTCTGCTTCGGAACCACAAAGTAAAACCCAGTGACAGAACTGTTGCCCTTTGGAAAGGAACAATCTATTCCTGTGCAAAACACTGCTGTGACATTTTGACTCCAGTTTCTCCAGTGCAAAACAAAGCCATTTGTCCAGAGCAGACACACTGCTCCTTTGCACCATGCACAGCATGTTTCAGCATATGGTGCTCTGGACACTTTTGGCAGGGACACCTCTGGTGATGGTTCAGCTGCTGCGCACAAACATGCCAGACGGGGAGGATGGGACCACGGAGGGTAGAGACCCACGGACAGGTTATCAAGAGAAAAGCGCAGGGAAGGTGATGTACAACTGCACATCCATTCATGCTGCAGGTGCCACACAAGGCAATTCAACCTTCTGGTTTTCACTACCTATCATTGCCAAGGTTGCTTGCAGGGTGGCAGCAAGGGAGGGGTGCTGGATGACCAGTAGGTTCACATCTCAGTTTCATAATCTGTTCCTAAAACCCAGGCCATGGGGAGTGGGAAAGAAATCAGAGAGTGATCCTGCAGGACCTTCTTACCACTTCTATACACCTGTCTACATGTCTGATCACACATGTCTCCCTCAGTTCACACACTACAACCCCTTCCATTCTTATGTTCACTAGGCCTTCTCGGGACAGATACATGACCTTCTCTAAAACTCACCTCTGGCACACTGCAGAGAAACTGGCCCATATACAACAGACCAGAGGGGCAAGGAGATACAGGCTCTGCTTCTTCTTACCTCCTCCTCCTCCTCTCAGACATCAGACTCTCAAGAGCAAAACCCAACCTTTTGTATTTGGCACAGCATCAATCTAACAGAGCTGTCGGGGCCTCTGAGTGCTACTGCAAGAATCGAATAAAACAGAGTTTCTCTGCACTCCCACAAGATGCAAAGCCACTCAGAGGAGAGGCAGCTGGAAGAGCAGTAAAAAAGAAAGAGAATACAATGCACAAGGCATCAGGGAAAAGATCAATAAAGATTATGAGGGCAGTAGCCACGTCCCCTGCCCGTGTTGGAGGCTCTCATGGCTGCACTGAGGGAACACCAAGGAAAGCTAACAAGGTGCTGCTGCGCCAGTGCCTAGGGATGATACCTGTCTAATCAAAGGTAGAGTTTACACTGGATCATCTAAGCAGCAGCTCTTCCCCGTGATTGTTGACTCAGGTCAGGGTTAAGACTAAGGAGGTTAAAGCGGAGGCGCCTCTAAGAGCTGTGATGGATGCAAACACCAGGCAAGCAGGCAATGCATGCAGCCCAGAGAGCAGAGACTGTCGGGGCAGCAGCAGCAAAATTGAGGCTCCCCAATTTCAGTGGAAGAACAAACCGAAGGAGATGGTCTGAGGGGTTGGACAGCACACCATGAGAGAATCAATTTGGAGAGAGGTCAGGAAAGCAGAGAATAAAGGGACTCGAGAGGAGGATGTGTCAAGGTCCTGAGGAGAGGTTATTAAAGGAGGCATTGGGGGGATGAACCACAGCAGCTATGGCCAGGCAGGAGTTAGGGGCAGGACTGGCTACCTGGCCTGGAAAGGGGGCACTAGCACTGTGTTACAGCACTGAGAATGTGACAGAGGAGATCATGACACAGTTGACAGAAATGGGCCCCCAAGGCCTCAACTCACATCTCCCAAGGCACCTCCAAGGCTCTTTAGTGCTGCCAGGCTCACCAACCACCAGCCAGGTTGGGTTCCTGCAAGGACACAGTGAGTGACCACCCTTTCTTGCAGCCAGCCAAGTAGGGTCTCCTTACCAGACAAGCTGGGACACTCTCTGCTTATGGCTTTTAACCATGTCTACAATTCTGCCTGTAGTAAGGCACTGGAGAGGGCTATGACACCCAGATACATGGATGCTCCTGGACCCTGCTCCCTGTGGAAGGAGCCATCATTGCTTGTCACTGCTGAGGCCCAGATTCTGTGGCTTGGCTGGCTCTTCCCTGCCAGTGCACCTGGGAAACACTATTAGGATTTGTCTAGTTGCTGCCTGCTGATGGTACGTGACCAAAGGGACAGGTCAGGAGTGTATGCCCAAAAGAGTAATTACTGAGCCTGGGTAGCAGCAGGATGGTTCCCATGCAGCCACAGCACAAGGACAGAGCTGTGGGGTCATGGAACACTCATGGCACCCCCTCAGCATCCTTCAGCTGCCCTGTGAACCCAGCCTTAACCTATGTGTGCTGTCTTGGCTCTGCCTGCGACTGGTGGAAACAAAAAGAGAAAGTGAGAACAAATGCCCACAGAGAAAAGCCGGTCTGCAGCTGAGGGCTGGAGGGCTGAGATGTGGTGAGGAAGTCCATGGGCTGTCCAGAAAATACTTGGCTGTGGATCACCTGGCTTTCCCAGATGTGGAGCTGTGCCAGGCAGTCTGCCCACTGCTTCCTGCCAGTGTGCCAGCAAAGAGTGAGTTGCTGGTATGGAACAAAGTGTCCCAATTAGCTCTTCACTAATCTAATTAGATCTCCATGGGGACAACCTGAGCTGGAGAAATGACATAGCTGCCTCCTTGACCAGACACTCAAACTTTTCCGCCTGCAGTATTTTATTTTTCAGATTTTTAACTTGCAGTATCTTTTTTTTGTCTGGCTCAGCAGAACCTGCCCTGCCTTGGGTCCTGTCGCTCCTCACCAGAAAAGTGCAATTACGTGTGTACACAAACAGGCATTCAGTGATCACGCACAGCATCCAAGCTCTCTGCTCCTGTGTCAGGGAACAGCTGCCAGGGTTGCAAATCAGAGGCATAAGGAGAGAGACAAGGGGCACCAGAAGGCAGAGCTGATCAGGAGGACATGGCAGAGCGCGCCAAGTCCCTCTTACTCCCTCCCTGAGCGACAGCAAGCCATGCAAGCACGCCTGCCCTCCCCGCTGCTGCCCCGCACCACCCCAGAGAGCTGGCAAACAAGCTTCAAACCAGCCCGCTCCTTGTAATCGGAGTCAGTCAGTGTGTGTGTTACGCTTGAGTTGATGGCTGGTGTTAAATTCAATGCCTTGAGTATTGATTTCCTTGCACATCCCGGACTTTGTTAAAGGGTTAGCCGTGAACTGAGATCAAAGGGAGGTTAACTCGTTTCTCATAAGTGGTAAAGCAGACCTCCAGCAGAACCGGGCGCTGGGCCTCCTCCGCAGAGGATGCTCCGTGCATGTTGTTAGCTACCCGCTCGCCTCGAAAGCCAGATAAAGCCACAAGGCCGCCTCAGAGCGGGGAGAAAAAATGAACTCAACAAATCCCCACGGACCCCCAAGCTATCAGGACTGTGCACTGGGAATGGGCAGTGTGGGGCAGTGTGCTTCTTCTTCATGACCTGTCCCCCACCACAAGGAGCTGCTCCCCTCGCTTGGCCACAGGAAAAAGGGGGGAAGCAAGCCTTTGACAGCTGCACCCCAAAGAGGCTGCCCCTGAGGGGCTCAAGAGATGGGGAGAGCCCTCCTCGAGATGACTGGGGTGTCCTAGAGCTATGGGTGGTAGAAGGGGAAGGCACAGGGCTGCTCCCCAAAGAGCCACCTGGCAGGGACATGGCACCCTCCCTGCCATGGCCAGGTGGAGAGGACAACTTGAGCCAACACTGCCATCAACACCACCTCAACCTGTGCTGCACATGCCTGCTCCATTTTACTTTACTCTCTTCTTGGCTTTCCCTGTCCCACAAGAAGTACTTTTGGCACTGATAGCATCAGAATCAGCAGGTTTTACTGAGGCAGCAAGAGTTAAGTGCACAAATAACATGACACTAACAAGCATTACCTTTGTAATTTTTAAGGGATGGAGGCAGGGAAAGAGGTGTAGGAGACAATCTGAAATTGTTATCACTAGTATTAATGAATGCCCAGAGGCACTGAGCAAGAAGCATCCATTTCAGATGAACATCTGTCAACAGTAAGTGGTAAAATTTCAAAAGCTAAGGTACTTCAGAGCCTGGATTGCACCAGCTTCCCAGGAGGCTTAAGCACCCAAATAATTTCTAACAGCAGGACCCTTGGCCCCTAAGTCATCTGGGCACCAATGCTATTTCTCAACTCCTTTCCTCTGCTCTTAGAACTACTTGCAGCACAGTACATCTTTCCAGCAGCCATGTTTTTCTCCAATCGGAATCGCAGAATATCCCAAGTTGGAAGAGACCCACAAGGATCATCGAGTCCAACTCCTGGCCCTGCACAGATTCACTGGGTTTCACTGGAACTGTATCTTCCACTCCAGAGTGGCACCATGCCCAGTCCCCACCTCTCCCAGGAGCCAGGTAGCTTCAGCTGCAGAAATTACAGTACATTCTGCCCCTACACCACAACTCAAAGCAACCCAGAAATGCTGGGGGTGTAGTTCCCCAGGTCCTGCAGCACTGGTAGGGAAGAGGGATCCATTCAGCCCATCTTGGGGGTGAAATCCTCCGTGGGAGCTTTATTCCTTAGCACCTATAGTCACACTTAACTATGAGGTCCTCCTTATGGTGCTAAACAAGTACTCCCTCGCCCCTTCTCCCCTCTCCCAAACTCTTGCCACCCAGCACTGCCCCAGCAGCCAATTTGTTTTTAAGTGAAAGGTTTATACCAAAGTGCTTACAGAATATCTGCTCAGTGCCCAGCATACCAAGTGCTGAAGATTTAACCTAAACTCCCAGCATCTGTGTATCTCAACTAAATTAAGCTATTTGCTATAAAAGAGCACAATGACAGTAATGGAATAATAACAGCATTAATAAAACACAACAATCCTTGAATGAGAAGTGGACGCATCAGCTAGCTTCAACCAAGAGAAGAAGACTATTTTAAAATCACACACAAAAACCATCTGGGGGTGGAAAAACACAACAAAAGCTCTGAAACTCAGAGGTCAGACTGAAATTACGTTTTTAACCTCAAAAGAAAGATGCTTGCCAGAGCCTTCCCAGTCAGAGAGCTCCCACACCGGTTGGAAAATAATTTCCACAGCTCCCAGCAAAACAAGGGCTTATAATGGGCATGCTGGCTCCACAAAAGAGGAGTGGGAGCACTCTTTGGGGGGAGAACATAGAATTGAAAGCCCAACATAGAAATGATCCCTCAAGCATTGGCAAGGTTTGTTTTTGGGGACAGACGCGTTGGAGCGGGGGGTGATGCTGAGCTGAACGTGTGAGTGCCGAGCTAGTGACACAGGGCCAGATGCTGGTGCATCATTATGCAAACATCCAGATGTCTCAAGCTCACTGCACTGCCAGTCTCCACTTGGTTGGAAAAGTCGCCTTCTCCCCATTCACAAATTCTTCCTCCTCCCTTTGTTTTGGATGAGGAT
This sequence comes from Pipra filicauda, assembly GCF_003945595.2. NCBI lineage: Eukaryota > Metazoa > Chordata > Aves > Passeriformes > Pipridae > Pipra > Pipra filicauda. The sequence goes on from NW_024104498.1 coordinate 3,809,732, forward strand.
GAGATTAAACACAGCACCTTCATTTTCAAAGTCACCTACACGCTGTCTCACAAAGGTAAAATAACCCTGAGACCCGCAGCAGGGTTGGGGACAGGTGTACCTGAGTCCTAATCACAGCTCTCTGATAAGGCCACATTCCCTTTACGGGAGGAGACCTAGCATATGGTGATGATCAGAGCAATTAATGTGCATTAAGATGTCGTGCTGTATCTCTGAGGTCTCGCCACAGCCCCATCCTGTCCAGGGCAACACCCCCAACTATTGTTTGCCTTGTCTGGGATTAGGAGGGTGGATGACAGTTGTTTCCCGGGAAGGGGAGGAGATGGAGGAAAAGGAGACCTCTGTATTTACCACCAAATTCATATCCCACACCATGCTGAGAAGGACCAGTAACAGGTTTGTGCCACCAGCACATGGGGACTTTGTGTATCTCTTGCAGGTACATTTCTCTAGCCCAGGACTTGCCAGAGCCCAGTGGGCAGTGAGAGCTGAGTCCCTTCCCTGCCCAGGCTCCAGTTTAGCTGTCTGCCTCTGCAGAGGGTACATAACTGCTCCTCTCCTCACCCCAGCTGCCCAAAGCCCCTGTGCAGATCCTCCCAAGGATAATGTGGCAGAGACAGATGTCACCTCTTCTCACTGACATGGAAGGAAACACGACCCAGGTTACAGTTCTGCAGGTGAGCTCAGCCCTGCCTACCTTTCCTCTGTGGCACAGCCCAAGCCCCACACAGGCAACTGAGCGATCCCTGACTTCAAAAAATGCAGCATTAGGCAGAAGGTGGGGAGCAGCTGGCTGACTTTCCCACAGCACAGTGGATACCATCTTTGGGTCGACTTGCCTTTTAAAAAGGAGCCAAGAGGGAGCAGCAGGTCCGTGGTATAGTGTCCACAGCACCAGGACCATGTGCTGCAAGATGGCTGGAAGCCTTCTGGGTACAGGTCCATAACACAGGTCCTCCTGCTCATCTCCTAAGCAAACAGGTTCAACTGAACTGACCTATCTCCTCCAGGCAATCCATAAGACAGCACTCCAAACTTCAACCTTTCTAAATTCCTATGGAGAAAATGCCAAAGCAGCAGCTGCCCTAGACTTAAACAGGCTGCAAGTTTCTTTGTTTTCATTACAAATTCCAATCCTGACGCCTTTTTATTTTTTTTTCCAGCCATTTCTGCTCTGCCCCCCGGAGGTGCTGCTGTGATTGAATGAAACACGACCCCAGGCTCCAATAAGTGTATTTCAATTACATCTGTCACCATGTAACAATGTAATGATATATCATGTGATATTAAATCCATGGTAATCATATCAGCGATTTTTTTAATAGTGCACTAATCACATTATTACATCTCAATAATTAACAACAGAAGGCCTAAAAATCCTGGATACAAAGCAGAAAGCTCAGAGGGTCCCCAGATCATGCCTGGGAGAGGCCCAGTGGAGAGCAGGATGGCAAGGTACTGCCAGGTGGGCATGGCGTGACAAGGAGCAAGGGCACAGGAGTTTGGCACCGGCATCATCATGCAGAGCAGCCTGGCAAGACCAGATTCTCTCCTAGTCCCAGACTAAAGGAGAAGCGAGTATTTTGGAGATGGGAAGAGACACTTGTACATCCCGACTTGCCCAGCACTGTTCCCTTCTCTTCTGCTGCTCCTGCGCTGCCACTCTTCCTCCAGCAAACCAGCTCCTCTGCTCTGGTAAGTGCCTTATGAAGGTGTTGTCCTGAGCAGACAAGCACTGCTGGTGCCCCACTGCAGAGGGGAGGATGGTGTCTTGAAAAGGAAGGATGATCCTACCAACACATCCTTACTGGGCTGCTGGAAGAACGACATCATTTCCCTTATCCCCTTGCACCAGCTTGCAACATGCTTTAGAGCACCTCACCTTCACAGAGCCACTGCAAGGCTTGAAGTCACTCTGATTCTTGGAGCAAAACAAATCTGTCAGCTTAAAACTGAAAAGTGGTCAGAGTCCTTTGGAGGGACAGTAGTCCTCTGGCTCACCACCTCCACCCAAGCTCTCACCCGCATGCCTGGAGCAAAATGAGGCTGGTCTCCAAAGCACTGACTGACACACATCCCCTTGTGTGGCAGGGAGTCACCCAGTTTTGTGCAAGCAGGCTGCTCCCCCCAGCTCCAAGCTGTATTTTACTCCCTGCAGGATTAGAGTGAAGCTGGCTGCAGGCAGCAGGGAGCTGTGGTGGCAGCAGGCTGGCACAGAGTGCCCGTCTTGGGGAGTCCCGTGCTGCGCTGTCCCCAGCTGTGACAGAGCTTTCTTCCAGTTGCAGCCTGGTCAATGTAGCAGTTTCCACATCACAAGCTGATCTGAAGAGAGCCTCATTAACTGCCTTAAAGTTCCAGCCAAGCACTTAGCTCTTAAAGACAGGATTTAAGAAATATTTGACTGATCATTTTTCTCCTCATTTAGTTTGGCTGCTCTGAACCAATTCAACCTGTGAAGTTGAAATAGTGAGAGCAGGAGGAAAAGTATGTGCAGGCAGTCACACCACACATGACGTCCCAGCTCCCCTGCCAGCTCTTCCCAAACGGTCACATCCTGTCTCAGCCTGATCCTTGCAGCCTCTCCTGTGCCAAGAGTGGCAATGGGGCATTTCCCAACACCGAAGGGGAGACATCTCTTCCTCCCCACCCCCAGTGGGACAGGCATTTGGGGGACAATTAATTCCCTGGCATCCAGAGAGTACCTTTATGTATGCTTGGAAATGCCAAACGCATCATCCTGGACCTGGTAGAAAAGGATGGAGAGAGGGAGGAGCCAGCCAGGACTGACAGCACCACCACTCCCACGTCTCCAACTGACCCAAGACAGGACATTCCTGTGTCCTTCATCCCCTTGTATGTCTCCCTCCTATTCCACTTTCCAGCACTGTTGTCCCCACAGCCCTGCCACACAGCAGCTGGGCTGCCTGTCTTCCTGCTGCCTGCACCGACAAGGTGTCACACACCCAGCAACGCCCTGCTCCCTCTCCCTGGGGACCAGAGCCTGTGGAGGGGTTGGGGGGAGGTCACAGGGAGGTGAAGGGGCTCCCAGGGCCAAATGGGAGTTGTAGCAGCAAGCAAAGAGGCCCTGCTAGTCATTTAGGGGTGATCCTGCCAAGGGCAGGCAGGACAGATGGACGGATGCCTTGCTGGCCAAGGCACTGCAGTTAGACTTTCTCTCCTTCACCTATCTCTTTTCTTTTTTTTTTTCTTTTAATTTTGTCTTGGAAGCCACAATCCTTTAAAGATGTGCACGTCTCATTAGCTCTACCTTGACAATCATTACTGTTCCTGCCAAGGCAGGAGCAGAGCTCAGCCCAAGCGCGGGGGAGTCCATTACCTTGTAGTTAAAGGGACACTGACAGCGCTGGGCTGCCCCGTGGTCTGACTCCCCCTTCGAAGCAGGGTCCCTCCCACACACCACTGTTCCCCCTCCTCTACTGAGCAACAATCCCCCACTTAACCCAGGCAAGATGCAAACCTTGCAGTGGTGGGTGGTCCTGCACCCACCCACCAGCAGGCACTTGCTGCTCCCCTGGATGGGCTGTAGGGCCAAGTCCATGCTCACGGCCTCTAGGGCGAGGGGCATTGAAGCACCCAAACCTTTCCAACACACAGCACATTGGCCTTCACACAACCACCTCTCACTTCAGCAGATGCATGCTCTCTGGCTGGACCACAAGACCCAAATCTAGCCATAACCAAGCAATGAACACAAAATGTCCACAGCAGAGGTCATAGCACAGGCTGAGGTAAGGACTCCCACAAAGGACCCTGGGACAAGGGCACAGTCCCCATGTATGAATGCCTGGTGGTATAACTTCAGGGCAGTGAGCTCTGTCCTTGCTTCAAAGTGCAATGTAATGTACACCTATGAGTCTGTCCCTAGCTTTTCTGGCTCTGCAGGGTGCAACACGGGGCACCACACACCCAAGGGTGGGGATGAGGAAGGGTTCAAGCGTGTGAGTGTGCAGTGGGGTGATGCCAGGACAGAAGCCAGGACAGAACCCTACTCACTAAAGATGCTGGTCCAGAGAGTCCTGTTTTGCCCCATAGCTGGGGGCAATTACTCTGCCTGGCTGGTCCCGAGCTTGCTTTGCCCCACCCCAAGGTTGATAACAGGGGACCTGACTCATGTTATGCAAGGGCAGGATTCCTCATTCAGGAGATTCAGAGCAAAGACACCAAAGCAACTTCTGATGAATACCCCATGCCACACAGGGCTTTGAAGCCCGGTGCAATCCTCAGGAAGCAAACACGGCAGGGTGCAGCCCTAAGGAGATGATCCTGGTTCTTTGTGCCTTGCAGGATGGGAGCTCTGCTGCAGCCACGCTAACTCCTCACTGCTCTCCGCAAAGCCACGGCAGGAGACAATAAAGCACGGCCGCAGCCACACTCCAAGGAAGGATCCTACCTCCACACAAGGCTGTCCAAGAACTTGACAGGACTCTGTTTGAAAAAGATGTTGAAAGAAATGATCTCTTTAAGTGCAATGGGAGATATTTGTCTCTGATTTACCCTTGGCTTTTTGCTCTGGTTCAGGTAGGAGCGGTGTGGGATGGCTGGCAGATCTGAGAGCATGGCACGCCCCAGCGGGCAAAGCGAGCAGTGCGGAGGAAGGCGCGAGTCAGTTTGGAGTGCTCCCCATTTATCAAACTCACGCAGCCCGCCAGCAGAGCGAGTCTTTCCATCATTACAGCTCTCAAAATCCGATTCATACCACTAATCCTGCCTTCATTCTCCCAGATTAATAACATCTCTTTCAACCTTCACAGTGTGATAAATAGACAAAGAGAGAACAAAAGGAGAAACAGAAGTGAGAGAAAGAGCCAGAGCAACTCCACATAATAAAGAGAACCAAGAAAGGGGAAACGAAAAAAAGGGAAAAGAAAAGGGAAAGAAAGGAGCCGGCACACTTGACTCTGCCATTTACTTTAGCAGATTCTCCCCAAGAGCTCCCTACGATCCTTAAAGAATGTAAAACATTGCTCAAAGGAAAGGCTCGTTAGCAACCCTGACCAGCCCAGGTTTGCTGGAAATCTTTTCCAGCCTCCACTCAGGTCAGCACTGAAAATGAGTTTGTTGGTTTCTCGTCCTGCTCCTCCCCAGACTCCCACAGAGGCAAAGCCTCCAGCACACACTTGCTCTCTCCTTTACTTAAGGCACCAGCTTCTCAGAGGGGAACAGGATGTCTCAGCCGGTGTCTGCTCCAGGGGTGTCCCAGCAGCTCAGCAAGCCCAAGACAGGCTGGCAGAGCAGTAGCAGAGGAAAGGGGAAGCCTATATGGACACAGCAGAACTGCAATAAGGGTGTCACAAGCCCCAGCTCCCCAGGCTGCACCTCTCTGTTCCCTGCCTAGGGGAGTAGGGAGCTCCTATCCCTGCCCTTGTTGTACAGCCCAAACCCACATTTGGGCCATCAGAGTCCCGCTGATGATTGTGGAGCTGCAGCCCCCCTGTATGCTCATAGAGCTACACATGCCTGCTCCAAGCAAGGGGGTGGCACTCACAGTCACCCCCTCCCCAGCACTCCTCTGCTCTGGTTTGTTCAGAAATAACTGAGCCCCAGGAAAAGCTGATCCTACAGCCCAGGACCCCAGAAAGAGAACCCCACTGGCTCCAAGGTGCATGGATAGAGACATTTGGCCATTTCCCACCCACAGCCCTCACCAGAGCTGTGCTGTTGGGCTTCTTCACTCTGCCACGCCATATTGAACACTCCGTGCACTCTCTTAAGTTATCCTAATAATTAAATGTTTATTGGCACATTTTTCCCATACTGCTTCCAGACTTGCCTGATTTTCTTTCCAGTGAGCGACTTCCCTTGGCTCACTCCTTCCACAGAATGCACACCTGCAAAACGTTTCCTCTGCTCCCCCCACACGGAGCATCCAGCCCCCTTGCAGCCCATCCCCATGGACTCCTGGCAGGTGCTGTGCACACCAAACACCACCATGCCAAGCCCAGATGAACAGGTTGGGAAGAGCGCTGGATTTCTGGCCGGGATGGTGCTCTATTATGGCACTCTCAGCCCCTGTGCAGAGGCTGGGCTAGGTTGGGTTTTTTATTCTCTCTTCTTTTACACTGTTCCATATTACCCCAGGCTTTGAAGTACAGAGAAAAGCAACACTCAATGTGACTTTTTTTTTTTCCTCCTTAAAGCTACCTTTATCATAGCAAATCTTTTCCTTCTCCGCTGTGTCGTTGGAGATAGATATCAAGCAAAAAGAAAGTCTCCCCTTCTAACAATGGATTTCCCTTCCCTTCTGAACTTCAAATAGAAAACTCTTATCTACAGCCACAGTTGACCAGAAGAAGAAAAGAAATGAAAACAGACATATGAACTGAATCCGGGCTCTCTTTCTATTCACTCAGAAAGGCTGTGCTGGGTTCTTCACACGGAGATGCTCTGAACATGTTTATAGCACCTATTTACTTCACTAGCTATCCGCCCACTATGGAAACCCACCTTTCCTCTAGAACAACTCTCCTTTGCAATCTTTTCTTTGCCTAGCAAGCTCCACGCACCTGGGCCAAGCAGCACAACACCACCTGCACCTAAAGCTGGGGACAACAAGAGCTCTTCAAACTCAGCTAAGAGTAACTGCAGCAATGCCCCTGGCACACAGAAAGCATCACTTCCGTACAGTGCAAGTTCTTTAAATGACAGGATGGATTACAGGTCAGACCTTGCTGGCTGTACTTGCACAAGATGCCTTGCACTGGCTGAGACCAGGCTGCTTCAGCCACCTATCCCCTACTCACACACACCCCCTGTGCAGCACCCATGTGCCACTGCTGGTGCCAGCCAGGTCCTCCGTGTGTTTTAAGATCTCTCTTTGAATCATCTTCTTGCCTTTGATGGAGCTGCTCCAAGGAGAAACACAGAATCATGAAACTTCTTTTTCTTCCCTTCTTCGGATTCTGGCTGCAGACCTCTCCTGTCCTGGCTTTCCTCCCCTCCAGCTGCTTGATCTCTGGAGAGGCACTGCCAGGTCCCAAGCTGGGTTGAACACCCACATACTGGGGTCCAGCTGTTGTCAAACCACCCTTGCTCTCTGCCCAGCCAACAAAAGCTAAAATGTGAGCACCGTGGTTGACAGGTAGCATTTCTCTCAGAGTGCCAGGACCAATACACACATAGCATGAAACACAAGGAGGCAGGCACTACTGCCTTCCTCACCTCCCATTGTGTCCTGCTGGGCTACACGTGCTTCTCAAACCGGTCTTGCTTTCAGCCTTGACAGACCTTGTCACACAAGCCTTGGGGAATGCGGTCTTACAGCCCTGGAGCACCTCGTGGCTACGGCCATGGAGCTCCTGTTTCTCCTAACCCTGAGTTCAGTTACAAACTTATTCACAGGAGGTTGCTGGACAGATGAAGTGTTCTCCTCACCACACAAGGCACCATAGGCTCTGCCACCAGAGATGGACACAGCTACTGCCACATGTTGTCCCCAGCCTGTCAGGGGGACCAGAGTCAAAGAGACCAATGGCTGGAACTGGAGCCAAACTCCCCAATCAATTGGGGTAGAGAGGGCTGGAAACTTTCCAGATAATTTTCCATTAGAAATAAGAAGCTTTCTTCATCAAAAGCCAGATCTCATTCTCATTAGGGGAATTTGGAGCTCCCAGCCAAAGGGAGGATGGACTCCCACCTGAGATATGGCCAGGAATCCTACGCAGTCACACTTGGAGACAGTGTGCAAGTCCAAGCTCTGACTCACTTGTACTGGAGACAGTTTTGGTAACTCTACCTGGGTCAAAGCAGCCCTCAGTCAGGAGAGCCCATCCTGCAACCCCAGCTGTGATACCTTACAGAGCTATCCAGGCAGCAGCATCATTCCCTTCATGTTAAACTCCACAAAAGTCCCCAGTGCTCTTCCCATGGGACAGTCCCAATGTTGCAGAAGGCTCCTCCCTGTGGAGCTACAATGGGAAGATCAATCAGACAAAGCACCTTCTCTTCAATCTGCCTGATGACAGATGTTCAGCCAACGGAGCAGTGGGATTGGTGGAGCACCACAGAAGTGCTTTATAATTCCTGCTCCTCTCCTCCTTCCTCAGCGTCTCCTGGGAGAGACACGATGATGGACGGTGACATAACTGACTGTTTCCAATCAAGGTAATGTAAGTAATGACAGCTGACGTGATTCCTGGAACGTGCAGGCGAGGCTGGCCCACGTGCCTTGCCTACCACAGGCAGCACTGCCAGAGCTCGTGGAGAGAGGAGACTGGAGCATGGAAGTCTGGCTGGGGGATAGGACAGGGAGAGTCCCAAGACACAGAGGCTGTCTCCAAATCAGCTACAAATAATTCATTACATCAACCTGCAAACAGAGCAGGAGCCAAGGGGAGGCAGACAGCACCTATGTCATGGATCAAACCCCTCCTGGGCTGTATACAACGCCTGCCTCACACCTGGGCACCACTCTATCTTTCTCTAGTGACAACTGAGACTGTAGCACTCCTAGTTCTTAGGAGATGGTTTGTGGGGGTCTTGTCTGGTCCCTCAAAGTTCAGTAAGGCTTTTATTGCTCTGGCCCTACCCCTGCTCTCCCCATCATCAGTGACTATCTGGAAATGGGAACATTAAGTCAATAACTTGGACCTCACTTCCCCATGCAGCAGGCAGCACTGCAACATCTGAACCCAAGGCAAGGGGGTGCAACAGCCCCAGACTGCACACATGGGTGTTCAGAGACTAATGGAGTGAAAGAAAATACCATGCAAACTCATACCTGCAGTCCTCTTCCAGAGCCTTGAAATTAGTAGGCAAATTTAACATGCAGAGAAGCGACCGCTTAATAACCCAGCATTGACTTAAGAAGACCTTGAATAATACATAGTGCTTGTACATGGAAGGGGAAAAAGTCAAGTCCTTCTGCTTGTCAAGTGTACCTGCCTCCCAAGCACCGACACTTGATGAGAAACCTCCCTGCCAGCCAGCCACAGTTTTAAGCAGCTCTTCAGAAACACCTTTTGCGAAGATGAACGGCAAAACTTTGCGCCAAGTTAGACTGGCACTTGGACGGGTCCAAGTATGGTGTTCTTTTAAATGTAATTAGCACTGCTTGTTAATTAAGTCCCTTTAAACCTGCCAAGCAGAGGACGATGCTGAGCATCTGGAGCCCACAATGATGAGCCATGCAGATGCCCCATGTTGGCTATGCTGGTAGGTGAGAGAAAGGATCATGAGGCTGCACCAACCTCTACTCCACCCTGTCTGCACTGCAATCCTCCCAGCAGCTCAGCCATGTCAAGGAAAAGTCAGACCCAAACAGACAAAAGACTGGCAGAAGCCCAGCAGCAGGTGCTGGGCTCCACTGCATGACAGCAGATGAAGCTATGAATGAACTATTCCCTTCTACAACTTGATTCCAGCTTCTGTTGTTCAATGCTGGTTTTAGCGTGAGACACTGAGTAATGGTATCAGCATCCCTGTGTGATGCTGTCTACTTTCCCAAATGATGATAGCTGGAGAAAAATTTTCTCCCTTTCAGGAATATTCCAAACCAGAACTGACAACAGCCATTTTTGTATGGAGGCTACATACACAATGCCCACCGTGAGAGGAGCGGAGAGTTGCAGAGCACCGGGGATTTGTGCAGCATCAGTGAAATACTATGAATCAAATACTTTTAACTTTTGAGATGGGGAGAAAAACTGAACAGCAGCTCAGGCAGAAGCTCCCAACAACCGGTCATTCTGACTCTTGCAGCTGAGTGACCCTCCTGTGCAGCCAGCCCATGAGGATGCTGCACGGATTTAATGCCTGCAAAGCAATTTGAAAGTGAAAAGCCTCACAAACAAGCCTTGTGGCTGAAGTCCAGAGGCAAGAGAGACGAGACCTAATTTCTGTTTCAATCTCTGATATGGATTCACAGGAAAATCATCCAACCCCATGCCTCAGTATCCCCATCTACTGAGTTTTATGACCCTAAATTCATTCATGTCTTTAAAGAGCTTTAGCGTCTACTGCCTGAAGACCAAAGGACCATCACTACACAAAACATGAGCTGTGTACAACACAAGGTCAGAAGGCATTTAAAAAAGCAGCCACCCATTGCAAAACACAAGGGAAAAAAACTGAGGAGGAAACAAGATTTGTCTTCTTCAGATGTAAATGAGTGCCAGCTAGCAGTAGAGCTCCAAAGACACATATTTGAGCATTGCAGAGTGTTTCTACAAAGGAAACCAAGAAAAAAATGTGATAAACAGGCTCAATTCCTAAAGTTTGATTTCCAGAGCAATAAGCACAGAAACTGAGCCCAAAGAAACGATCTGTATTAGAAACCAAATCCAATCATTCCTATAATAAAGAAAAGACATCTGGACTGGTGCAGAACTATTTCCAGAGAGAAGTTTGTCTCCCCATCCCTTTCACATCCTGCAGTGGCTCAATGGAAAAATACTTAAGAAGTTGCAAGTTTGGTCATAATGTGTAAAAAGCCCCTGAAATGCGACATCATTTACTCTTCTGTGGTATTGCTCAGCAGAGCTAATAAATCTTGCATGAGCAGAGCTGATTCTAATTTTCTAATATGAAAAGGCATTTGGATTGAGAGAGAGGGGAAGATAAAAGTGATTGAATCTCCAATAGCCCAGCGTCAGTGACAAGAAACATCCTGCTACGGACCCCAAGGAAGAATGGCTCCCCCTCCTCCCCGAACCACAGGCACACTCACCGCGCGCACATCCAATTCTCTCTGCTTTCTGCTCGCCACGTCTCAGTCTCCCCTATTGACAGGACGTGGTTTTAAACACAGTTACACAAGTTATCATTTCTGCCTTTTGATCAATCTGAATTTTCAGGACAATTACCCTCTTAATCAATGATTGCTATCAGCAGCCCCTTGGATTCTTCACCAAGGCAATCGTGCCGCCGGGGCAGACGGCGTGTGCATATGCAATGAAGCTGCGGGGAGGCACAAGTCCATCTTCCCCTGACGTAGTCGTCGGCTGAAAGGGTGGAGAGCTGTGAAGGCCACTTCAAGGAACACCTGACGTAAAAAATAAGTGGAGGGAATTAAAAGGGACGTTGTGCGAGGTATCTGTGGCACAGCTGGGCTGGGGAGGCCAGGGACCTGCTGAAAATATCATCAAGTTGAAAAATAAACCAACTAATCCAACAGATTTACCATCCACCAAAACCATATATTTAAGAGCTATCTATAGCCAGCACTAACCACTCCTAATGAGGCTAATAAAGTCAGTTTCCAATTAGAGACTGAATCGACTAGAAGGAAAGGTGGAGAGGCAGCTTTTAACAACCTCTAAAGATGTGGGATTTCGATATGTGGGTTTCTGTATTTTTTTTTCCATCAGAAATTACTTAATATCACCAAAATGCCCCTAGGATTTACACACACAAAGCAAGCCCCCCGCTGCTCTTTCCTGGCAGGGTATGTGTTTCAGTAATTGATGTTTGCACAGAACCTCAGCTCTTGGAGGACGTGGCTCCTTCGAGGCATCTCTCAGCACCACGGAAACGTGGCCTTAGGTATTTAGACGCCACAAGAAACCCCAAAGCAGCCAAAACCCAAGTGCAGGGGCCGTGGGCTGGCTGGGGGCTGAGGCTTAGTATCCCTGCTCTTACAAGAGCACCACCAGGCCTCTGGCAGGTTCATGCCATCTGGCTTGTGTTTTCGGTACTCCAGACAAGGCAGGGCAAGGAGAACGCGGCTCCCACCCGCACATTGCTCTGCGCTGCTCCCTTGACAGCCTTCAGTGCTTCCCCTGGGCATGGGACTCCTTAACACATCATTCTGCCCCAAAAACACCTCAGCCAGACCCAGATGGTGTTGTGTCTTCCTGAAAAGCTCAGCAGGTAGAGAGGCTGCATCTTTTCCCAGGCTTGGAAAGCATCCTGCACCTCTCCTGCTGTGTTGGCTGGAGAGAGCTTTGGGACTCGGGTGGCATCAGGGAAATGCTGCTGGAAAGCAGTCGAGCTCCCGGAGAGGAAGGCACTGGGGTGGCTTCACCATCTTGACCACCAGATCGGGCTGGCAGTAAAGCAGCAGAGGCAGCGCCAGGTGAGGCTGGTGGGGCAGCTGCCTCTGCAGGCTGCTGGCTGGAGGAGCTCTCCGAAAGGCACAGTATTTCACTAGCTATTTTGCATGGAGAATTGCCGATCAAAGATATCCCCACTGTGTACTCCAGAGCAATAAAAATAAAAAAAACCCACAAGAAGAATTCTTTAGGCGGGTAATGGGCATTTTATTCCTTTTTATGACACTAAACATAGGCAGCTGGCATAATTACACCACAATAAAGGCATAATGTGCACCTAGCAGAACAAACTCATACTTTTGATAATTAGGCAGAGCAAACACAGTCTGGTATTCAGTCACATGGTTTCACTGTCTCCTGGATCTGTCGGAGCCCCTGTCTCCACAGCACATCAGCCCCATTCCCGCAGCAGGATTTAGCTGGGCCCCATGGGGAAGGCTGAGCAAGGAATGTATCACCAGAGCTCTCCTGCACTGACAGGAATAGCCATGCAGCTCCACTGCTTAGAGCAGATCGAGAGCAAGGTGCAAGGCAAGGAGATGCAGGATGGGTCCATGTGCAGCTCCTGGCAGGCAGCTGGAAACTGCGTGTGGCAGAGCACCAGTGGAGGATGTCAGTCACCTCCTCACTGGCACTGACTGTCCCCATAGGCAAGAAATGGTGCAGCAGAACCAACCCCATGTGGTCAAATCATACATGGTACAATGGCAAAGGGAGACCCAAAGCACAGGAGAGACACAGAGCTGGTTTTGGTTTGGCAATTCCACTAAGGTCAGTTCCAGTAACTGGAAGGGCTGAGCAGAGGCACGGGGACACCTCTCCACAGCAAAGTCCTTGACCAAATGCAGTTGGTGTCAAAAGGCAAGAACAGAAGAGAATGTCCCAGACCCTCACCTACAGAAAGAAAGGCCCAGCCTGGACCTGCTGGAGGCTAGTAATTAGCTCTTTGAAGATTTTGTGCTACCATTAGTCCTGGTGGTCCTGCTAAGCTGCAGACCTGCCTCCTCCAAAACACACTGTCAGACAGCAAGCACACTCCTCTGGCAGCTGCAGGTATCCACACAGGACAGCTCTTCCCTGAGTGAGGAGCACAGCCAAGGCAGAGATCCTAACTGATCTCTAAAATATTAATGGTATCAATCAGAGCCAGGCTGACAAAGCTTAACACGCTGGGAGAGCACAGAGAACAGGCTTTCCTGAAGCTGGCACAAAACCATACACTGAATAACTACAGTTTGTTTAAAAATGCATCTGCAGGATGCATGCAGGAGCAGTGCTGGTAGAACAGCATGCTGAGGTTCCATCTCCACACCACTTAAACCCATTGGGGTGTCAACCACTGCTTGCAGGAGAGAAGACAGCTCAGATACACTCCATCCTGCATAGCTTAATGGAAGTCACTGGTTTTAAGGTATTCTCAGTGCAGTGCAGGAATGCCAAAGTATCCTGACTCAAAGAAAGGCGAGGGGTGTGGAGTTGATCCATCAGCCATGAGAGAGACCTGCACATTCACCTGTGGATAGGATGTCCAAGAAAACATCAAACAACATCATTACGAGCTTTTGTAACACAAGATTGAACACAAGGAAGGGAAGGTGCACGTTGTCAGCAAATAAAAGCATCCTGCCTCCCCACTACCCACTGACACCCAGAAGGGCACTGCTGAGAACTCGATGGGTACTGAGCAAGCGTGGGAAGGCTGCAGTGCAGCAAACCAGACCATCACTTCAGGACAGCCATTTGCTCAAGAGCTTCGATGCCCTATAAAGATGGCAGCAACATTCATTTCAGAGCAACCAAGGAGAAGATGGTCATGGTCTGGAGGAGACAATGCCCAGGCAACTGGGAAAACCAGCCACTGTGAGATAGACCCTGACTGGGCACATGCTTCGGCGTGATGAGAAATGCCCTCCCCAGAAGGCCACAAAACAGGAGAAGTTTATGCCCAGACGAGGGCAAAAGACAGGCTGTTTTCTAAACAAAAGCAGACTATATCTGTAGACTTTCCAGACAGTTCTTAGAAAGCCACTCTGATAGGTCCGACCCTAGGGTTGCAGGCAAAGAGTTCAAGCAAGGAAACCTGCAAGAGAGCAAAAGCCAGGATGGAGCCAGAAGTGCTGTGACAGCATGGGGGAAGGGTGACAGGAGACTTTTAATCCTAACTCTGAAATCAACTTGCTTAGTAGCCTTGGGGTTCTGAAGGATTTAATTAATTAATTTAATGAGTGTGAAGTACTGTAAGTTATTAATATACAAATTCCACTACTGTATCTCCCATCTCCCTGCTCATCATCTCTTGCCACTTTATATCGAGCCCATGAGAAGCAAAAGCCAAGCCCCAGTATGCCTCTGTGCAATGGGGCAGAGGCTGCACACCCACACTTTCCCAAGCTCTTTCCAAGACAGCAGTAGCAAAGTCCCAACCCTTTGAGCAAAACAGTGCATCACACTTGGCACAGGGCACCTCATACAAAAAAAAAAAGAAAAGTTCTTTCCACTTACAGGTAAGCCAATGGCTACCACAAACCAGCCTGCTGTTGCTGGTGGAGATGGCAAGCTGTCACTCTCCCATTTGTAGCCATGCTGCCTTGGTAGGACAATGAGGACTAAACCAGTTAATGTTATAATCCTCAAGGGCAGAAAATCTGATTAACCCCTCATGCCTTCCTGGAGAATTGCACAGGTCCATTTTCATGCTCCTACATGGAGCTCCTGTCTTTTAAATGCGGAGAAAAGATGACACAGCTCCTTTCCCAGCCACTACTAGGCAGCTATGCTGGTACCCAAGTAAAGGTCCAGCTGAAGGGCTGAGATGCAGGGATGCTTTGCCCCTTGCCTGTCCCATGGGACTCTAGGAAAGGCCATCTTTCACGCACTGCCTTCAACTCCCAGCTCCTCCTGGCCTGGAATGCAGCACATGTTGCAGGATTATTGTAAAACATGCTCTGCCTCTAATCCCTTCTCCTCTTCCCTTGCTCTGGTATTGACTGCAGGGAGCTGTGTCAGGCCCAGGGTCAGGCTTCCCTCTCACAATACCAGGGCACACAGAAGGCTCCAGCCCCTCCAGCTGACCTCAGTAGTTGAGACATAAGGAAATGTAGGCTGTCCCAGACCTTCACATAAACAGGTAGGTGAGACTGGAGGCCTCCAGCTTCTGCCAACAGCACCAGTGCCCGCAGGTGGCCCTGCATGCAGGTGAAATTCCAGACCTGTGCCTGACTGACGTCCAGCTCACTGGGAGATTGAGGGCCTAATTTTGACCACCTTTGTGGTTCCCTTGGCTTGCTCCTATGCTGCTATGCTAAGGGCATATTACAGGGCAAGTCTGGATGCAAGCTCTCTCCAAAACTCTGTCTTTGGCACCTACACCACACTCCCCCATAAACAGGCAGGACCGGGACTGCCAGTGTGGCTCCTTCCTCAACCTGCAAGCAGCAATCAGACTCATGGAGCAAAGGTCTAAGCAGTATATTTAACCTCAGCAGCAGTGCACACACAGCCAGATGGGAACCAGGAGGCTCCCCAGTGCAGGGGACAGATGTTCCAAGTCCCCCAGAACGGGCACAGCGAGGTGCAGCTGAGCAATATGGCACTCAGCAGGAAGAGCAGCACGCAAGGTCTGAGCAGCTGCTTCTCTGTCTTTTGCCTGCAGCAACACCGATGTGCATGAGGAAGAACCACAAATGCCAACCTGCCTCCAACCACTTGCATAGACAAGGATGCTTTGGTAAATTGACCATTGCAGTGCGCTCAGCAAACTGCTGCTTAGAATTTCATCTAGAAGGCAAAGCTTTTGCCCTGGTTAAAAAAAGCCCAAAGGCAACAAATTCTACTCTCTGCTTTGTCCAGTAGCTTCAGGCTGCATGGGGACAAGGAAGATAATTGTGCTCCTCGGTTTCTCTTCTCTTCCAGCCCTATTCAAGAGCCCTCTCTATCCCATGTGGCACCAGGAGTCCCAGGTCCTTGCTGGAGCCCAAAGGCCCTGCCAAGTAATAAAGTCTATCTTGGGACCTTCCCAGTACAAACATCTGGGACCTGGGCAGACAGCATCAGGAGAGGAGTGGAGACTGGATGTGGCACTCAAAGCAACCACTCCTTCTTTCCTTGCTCACGTCCTCTGCATTGCAGTCATGTGTTCCAAGGAAAGCAGGCAGCCTTGCGTCCAAGTACAGGGGCAAAGGAAGTCACAGCACACAGGGTAGGCTGGAAGGGAGAAGTGCTTCAAGGCAGGCCCAGCTCTGTTCAAACCATCCCCACAAGACTATTTTAAACTCCCAAGAGTTAAAGGTCCCATATCCCTGCTCCCATTCACAGAGACTGTTTACTGATCTCCATGCAGCAGGTAAGGACATGATCAAGAACCATCCCACCACAACCAGCCAGAATAAACTTTTCCTTTCCTCTGAGCATTTTCATTCCTCAAAAATGATTTCTGCTTAGTCTTCCCTAGGCTGAATATCCCAGATACCTCAGTCTTATTCTGGAGGTTACATCTTCCTATTCTCTGACCCTTCTTCTGTTCCCTCCTGGGTTTTCCACCTGTGCCAGGTCCTCCCTGAATGAAGTAGGCAAAACTGGTTTGTTCCAAAGGCTAAAACCAGGCTGCAAAACAGTCTGCCTAGCAAAGGAAGTGAGATTTTAACATGCACATTTAGTATGTATTAGCAAAAGAAAGCATAGGAGAACGCCTGATGGTAAAGAAGTTGACCTGTCTGTGAGATCCATGAGATGAACATGTGCAGGATAGCTACGGAAGGAGAGATGGATGGAAGGAAGTTACAGGAAGAGCTTAGAGCTTGTTGTTAATAGGACCAAAATACTTGCACATCCCCTTTGTCCTGGAGTAGCTCTAAATGGTTTCCATGTAACAGGACCTTGTCAGAGGCTATCTTTACCCACACAGCAGAGCCTAAATGCCAGTGAGCAAGGAACAGGGTGCATGTGCCCAGCCCACAGCCTTCTGCTTGGCAAGTCTGGCAGAAAGAAGGGTGCTTTTTCACACAGTTGTGGGTTTTATGACCAAAGGAATCACCAAACTATTTTGCAAGCCAGGAAATTTAGCTACTCTCTAGTGAACCAAAGCCAAAAACTTACATTAACCCTCTGGGGATCACATCGTTCTGTCTGCTCCAAACAACCCGTACAGACATATGTTCTACAGAAAATTGCTCCTGTGCTTTTAGGATGCTATTAAAAAATAAAATCAACAAAAAAACAAAGGAACGGGAAACACACAAAACCATTTGATCTAAGTGAAAATGGACACTGCTCATTTCTGCCCTTCTGGGATGGGCATGTATGTTATCGCTCAAGTCATCCAAAACCAGTGAAGCCTCCAGGCTTCATCTAGAGCCCCTCTCAGCTGTAGCACAACCAGCTCCCGGGGCTGCAAGAAAAGGAAATGAAATGCAAGGCTGGGATCATTACTTTGAAACTATATAAGCTTGTGCCACTGAGCCAAAGCCTGTTATATCGACATGGGTTTGTGTCACCCCAGCAGCAGAGATCATTCTCCATCTCCACTTGCTCAGTTCCCCTCCTCCCAGGACAGCTGGCAGCACAGCCATCTGCAACGCTCTGCAAAGTCTAGCTACAGAAAACTCCCAATGCTTTGCCCAGCAGGTTAAAGTTATAGTACTGAGCTACTGCTGCAGAGTGCAAAGTATCCTGCTGACTGCTCCATCACACTTGGAAGCTGCTGGCAAAGCACAAAGTGCCACCTGCAGAGGAGTAAATAGCAAAACCCTCAAGTTTCCTTCCCCAGAACAGAAAGTCCAGAGGGAGGTGGTGCTTCTTAAAGCTTCCAGTATTTAAAAGACACTGAATTTGTACCTCAGCTGTCACACAAGATATTCCTGTTCTGGGTCTTCCGTCACCAGCCTGGGCAGCAGCTCTGAGGGAGGCAGACAGCCCTGCCTGGCAGTGAGTCCCAGGCTGAGAAGGTCAAGGGCAGAGCCCTGAAAAACAACTACTGTCCATGCAGCTCACATGCTGTGCCTCTGCTTCCTTTGTTTTATGTGAAAGTGGACGTTGAAACCAACCCTGATGGTTACTCCGCATTACATGAGCACAATACCTTGCAAACCCACCACATCCACAACCCCTTGGTCCATCTGGTTACAACCCCTAGGGAAACTGAGGCATCAGCCTATCCTGTACTCTCTTCTAATGAGTCCAGGAGGAGAAAAGGGAAAAGACTGCCAAGAACTTCCAGACTTTCCTGCCTACTGGTTTTCCTTGGAAATGTATTTTTTACTCAGCACTCCTTGTTAAATAAGAAAGGAAGGACAGGTCCCTCTGCAGAAGGACAGAGAGGGCTGCTCCTTTAAGGCCTCTCCTGGATGCCCTTTCCCTTTGAGATGACTATCCTCGACTCCCTCCTCATCTCCCTCCCTTTGATTTAAGAGTTCCTCTCCTGGCCCTGACAGTAAGGTATTTCTGTCCCACAGATTATAACTCACTCTGGGCTATTATTCAACTCCCAAGCCCTGGCCCTGCTGCATTTAGTCCAAACATAATATCCTTCATGCATATATTATCTGTCTCCCTATTATCTGGAATCATTTCGGAATTAAATTTCAGTCCTGCAATATTGGCTTGAAGAGCGGCTCGCTTTATGGGCTAGTCAAAGGTTAGAATACCAATCAAAATAACACTGCCGATGCAGAGAGACATTTTAATATTCCAAAACCTGGTAATTGTAAAAGGACATAATATTTTTTCCCTGATTACCCCAAAGGCAACACATGTTAACAAGGCGAGGGAGAGAGTGAAAGAGATTTCAGAGTTCAGACAGCTGCACGACAGATTTAAAGGAGAAGTCGTGGATGGCTGCCGTGCTCCAGCCCCGGAGCAGGAGGGCTCCCCTGCCCGTTCCAGAGGTGCCGCGTTCCCCGGGATGCCATCCCCTCCATCCCCAGCCTCGTGGTGCCCGTGCTGCCTGTGCTCCCCCAAGTCAGGAGCCCTCGGGAGCGCTCTCACTGCAAGGGAACAGAGCGGCCAGAGCTGTGCAGAGACGGACAGTCAAAGATCACCACGGTAGAAGAAACCGCTGCGATCGGCTGGCCTGACTGAGCCAGGAGACTGCCCCAAAATCCTGTCTGAACCAGAGCTGATGTTTTTAGGAAAAAGCCCTCCCTCCCAAGATGGAGAATCCACCACAGCCCTTGGTAAGTTGTTCCAATGGTTAATTACCTCACACCATAAAGATCTTTGGCTTCCAGGAACTGGAACTGCTTACGCTTTTGTCTGCTAGAGGGAAGGAATCTCTTGCCACATCTTGGATATTTAGATATTTATCTATTTATCCCCTTCAGATATTTAGGGACTACAGCCAAGTCTCCCTTACCCTTCTCTCTGGCACCCTAAATGGCTCCCAGGGTCTTTACTGCATGGTGAGTGTTCCCATGGGTCTTGCAGTTCTTGTCCAATCGTCAAGTTTCCAGAATTCTTTCTAATGCTGTGATGGGACCCAGCATCCCACACTGATGAAACCAGTCCCAAAGAAAGAAATGATCCAGTCCCTCTGCTCCCACTCACCACTGCCTGTTTATAAATCCAACAGCAGCTGCCTCGTGGATGCACTATCTGCACACGTTATCGAAAATGATTTTTATGTTGTCTTTCAGGGCATTGATAAAAGTGTTAAATACAAGAGGTCTGAGAAATAGATCCCTGTGGGACCCCACTAGGAAGACATGCACTCCATGATGATTATCCATTTACAATTAAATGCTAGGAGCTGTCAGTTTGCTCTTTCTTAATCAATGTAATGTGTGCCATGTTGATTTTGTATCACTCTTGTTTCTTAATCAAAATGTCATAAGGTACCAAGTCAAATGCCTTCCAGAAGTATATTACATTGACATGGTTACCTTTATCAACCAAACATGTATTCTCATAAAAAAAATATCAAGTTAGTTTGAAAAAGATCTAGTTTCCATAAATCCACATTGATTGGCATTATATTACCCTCTTTTCATTCTTTATTAATCAACTATGATATCTGGCTTTTCATTACTTTGCCCAGAATTAATGTCAAGATGATAGGGCTATAATTACTTCATCGGTCATCCCATTTGCCCTTCTAAATTACTGGTACAACATTAGCTTTCTTCCAGTCCTCTAGAACTTCCCCCATGTTCAAAGACTTATTTATAGTCCAAGGTGTCTCAGCCAGCTCTTTAAAACTCCTGTAAACCCGCTATGCAAAATGCCAACCAAAAGTCACCACTTAACTTTATCAGAAAACTGTATTGTAACAACAAACCTCTTGCTCAGCAATATGGCAACATCTGCCTTTCTGTAAATACAGAGCAAAGTATTTATTAAACACAGTCATTTGGCTGTTATTAGCAATTCCTTCCATTTCCTTCGAACCAGTGCTATTGCACAGACACTTTTCTTTCCTCATCTTTGTGAAAGAGACACTCCCCTTAACCCCAGAGTTGTGCTTTTCTTTGCGTTGCCTTTCACAACCTCTCCCATTCCTGCCTTCTGAGAGCGATTTCCCAAAGCCAAGAGTTCTGTAGAAGGGGTGAGGAGCCAGGCAAGGCCAGGTCCCCTTGAAGGGAAGGTGTGACAGAGTCTCAGAACGCGCACCCCTGCTGCAAACCAGCAAAGCACTGGGCACCGTGGGTGTAAGAGCAGCTCTTCACAGTTCACAGGCAACATCTATTCACGTGCTTGCTGCTTTGGCCATGAAGCACTCTGCCTGAGGAGTCCTCCTCTGGCATTTCTAACCTTACTAGGCATCTTATTCCCTGCAGCCAGTAACTCAATAAACAGGCAATTGATAGCAATCATTGTAAGTCTTCGAGAAGTTCGACCTCACAAAAGCAACTTCCAGGGGTTAAAACATAAACCATTTCTCATCTGTACCCATTTCAATGATCTTCATCTTCAAGACACTTCAGCACCAAGTGTCTGAGAAGCACTCAGAGCTCCTCCTCCCACCCCAAAGGCAGAAGGAATTGTTAATTCAGAGGAGAGACAGAAAGCTGTTAGCAAATCTTTGTTTGTTTAAGATGTTTATTTCTAGTAGCCAAATATTAACAAAAACATCCTATTACATGCTTCCTCTGTCAGATTTCACAATGCAAGTAGGTGACCTTAAAACATTTGTGCATGTGTATTAACAGTTTGCTTCCAACCAGGAATATCTACAAATCAATAAAAACTGGCCCTGGAAAAGGCCAGCTCTGCACAAAGCCATGGCACCCCAGTATGGTCACGTGCTCCCCAAGGCTCTGTCAACTCAGTTTCATCATGCCCAGAGAAGGAAAGTTGCAGTTCTCCACACGCATCATTCCACTCCTGCCTTTCATAAAAGCTCTCCTGGGTTTCAGGAGGATGTCAAACTAAGACCACTGTTCTGTCACTCCTAAAGCAACAACTATTCCTGTATCTAAAGACACGCTGCGCCCTGTGAACAGAAATCAAAGATGGTCAAACATGCCAGGACAGCTGTCCTGAGAAAGGGACAGTTCTGTGATGGGTATGAAGATTGTCCTTTTTTAAAAAATAAATAAAATATCATTTGAAAAACAAGGAATAAAACAAACCCTCAGTGGATACATAAACAGTTCCTCTTATCTTTTAACGGTATAACATCCAGAGAAAAAATGGAAGATCAGGATAGTGTATACAGTGTTAAAAACAACTTACACAAGCCAGTTCTAGAGTCACAGAGCCTGCAAGTGCCTTTGTGCCAGCCCTCCGACAAGTTTTGCTGTGCTGGAAGGGACAATTAAACAAGAATACGGCAGAGGTCTCAAATCATGAGTGAGTGGCATGGAGAAGAACTAGAAACACTTACTTATTCCATCACACAATGCAAGACCTAGGCCCAAAAAATGATCTGATAGTAAGTTTAAAAGAAACAAAGGGACCTGCATCTTCACACAATATCTGAGTAAACAGAGTATAATTGATGCATAATTAAATAGCAGAAGTCATTGCTGCAGGATGCTGAAGAAACTGAAAGCATGAGCAGATTCAGAAAAGGATGTACAAGTTTCTGGTAGACAGATGTGGTAAAAACAGTGGGTGCTAAACACAGTGGTCTAGGGACAGCTGCCAGCCCTCAATCCTTGAGGAGACAATTGCTGGGAATCAGAGAAAGCTGACTAGAGCCATGCTCTCCCTGTTACACCTGCATGGTGTAACCAGCTACTGGCCTCTGGCATGGAGACAATCTGGGTTAGACCTTTGGTTTGGCCATTTTCACACCCTCATCGTCCTTCTAATGTTTTTCTTGCACAAGCTCATTGTTAGAAAATCTATCTTCACTCTTCTTCTTCTTCCTCCTCCTCCTCCCTCCACCAAACCACTCTCCTCTCCGTGATGTGCTCCCAGCCTGGTGGTGCTGACATTCCTGCTGCCTGCTGCGTTTCCCATTCTCAGGCTCTTGGTCACCCTGCAATTGCAGGCACCACGTCCTCAGCCTAACACAGCACTGGCTCCAGTCCTGGCGGTGAGGATCCATCACGGGACCAACCATGCTGCTAACTCAAGCAGGACCTGGAACAACAAACCACAGAGGCTCCCAAAAGAGCAGAGGGAGCACAAATGAGAGCTGATCCTTGCATTAGAATAAGCACTAATGAATTTATCCAGGCTACCTGAGGATACTCTTGGGGCAGCAGCTTGGTTGTAGCTTGTTAGCCGCAGCAGCTTTCCTTTCTGCATAAATCTTGACCCACGGCCCCCTGCTTTCTGCACGTATTACTTCACTAGTGCCCCTCTCTCCTGACATGAAGCACTCTTTGTTATTTCCACCCTGAGCATCCAGCTTCATGTAGCTCAGGTTGTGCACCTCAGTCCTAACCCCGGGGCTTCTGCGAATCGAAATGACAGGTACCTAAGGAGGACTGGCAGATGGGATGGTGGCTTTCTATTGAGATGGTTTAGGGGGATATCTGAAATGTTGCAGCATTCAAAGAAAGCCTCCTCTGCTTTCTGCTGCCCTCCCACAAGGCTGAGCTAATCGAAGTGAAGAACATGATAAACTCTCTGCCCCGAGTCAGCTCCACACTGACAGTTCACTAGAGATACAAGATCGCTCAGTGACATTAAAAATGTCAGCAAACACCGATCAGGCTTGATGGAAGGGATGCATTAGCAGGCTGGAGGGTGGGCATGGGGCAAGGTAAAACTTCAGCAAACCCAGTCAAGTGCACAGGCAGCTTTTTTCCCCCTCTGTTCTTCCACAGAAGCTTTTTCACAGATCCCAAGACACTGTGGCCACCATTGCAGCAATCAGGTGTGGAGCTCACCACCACCTGCACGGCCAGATCAATCCAACAAGGTCTGCCTGAGGCAAAACAAGCGTGGCAGCTCACGGGGGCAGTTCCTGTCTTCAGCTTGCCCGAGAGGCAAGTCTTGGAAATTGTGAAAGCTGCCTGGAGGCACAGGGTTCTTGCCTCAACTACTCCTGCAGCACAGCAGAGACGAGGGAAGGAATTTATTGGCCAATGAACCATGAGAGAGAGACTGTCTCACCAGTGAGGGAAGAAGGACTGCTGAGCTCCAGAGCATCCCGCGCTCTGGCACAGGGAATACAGACAAGGACTGTTTCTTAAAATGATATAAAACAGAGACAAAGAGGACCTGAAGTTGTGTGTGCATGGGCAGAGGGAACCTGCTACTGCACTACACATAGGTACACAAACATAGGTACAAGTGTGTAATCCTACTCTTGCACTGCCTGGTAGTTGCAGAAGGAGCTCCCTAATTCAGAAAGGTCCTCTTGCTATCACTGCTCACAAGCAGAGACCCAAAGGAGGGACAGAAGATGCAGGGGGGGCCCTTCTGCAGAAAACTGCTGTCACACGTGCCTGGTTTCTTGACATCTGAAACATTCAAGTCTCTGCATTATCCATGACCTAGAAATCATCAGTTTCACACTCCACCCCCCTCCCAACACCTTCACTTCATGGATCAGGTCAGAGGCAGACTAAGCCTACAAGTCAGGAACACGCCAGAGGGAGGGAAAAAGGGGCCACCTGAGCTATGCAGGGACGAACAGAGGGGCTAGTTACCTGTCCACTCTTATTTGTCTCACACTGGGAGCTCACTCAATAGAGACTGAGGCTCCATTGGGTTTGCCTGCTTGGAGAGAATTAGTTATCTAAGCTGGAAATCCTCTCTTGTGAAAACATACAGGCAGTTGCCCCACAAGCACCTGAAAGCAGTGAGTGGCATGGAAAGATCCTCGCCCCGGGGTAAAAGCAGGTCCCAGGAGAAGCAGCTCTTAAATACAGGACAGGAGATGTCCCTGCTCTCCTCTGCAACATGGTTCACTTCCCAGAGGGATGTGGGGTCCCTGAAGCCACCCTGTGTCAGAGGGCATCAGATACTGAAGCGTCAGAAAAACTTCATTTTTTTAAAGAATGAGAGGGATTGGAGGAAGATGAACATTTCTCTCTCACATCCCCTCCTCACGTGATCTGAAGGAGGTTGAAGCTTTCCTTTCCAAGTAACACATGTGCAGAGGAGGACAACCCCACCCATGTGCCCCCATCCTACACGCTCAATATGTGACACCTTCAGAGAGCTGGGAAGGGGAACACTTCGCTGCAACAGCTTCTCTCCTGCTCCTGCCTTTAGCTCTGTGCTTGGGACCTCATGGATGCTCAGCAGCCCTCAGCTTAGTGTCAAAGTATTTGCTGATGTGCAATACACGAATGCCCATCTTGAAGAACAGCCACTTGCCTGGACATCCACGTTATGGAGAATCCCAGCTCCTCACACACTAAATCCAGGAGCCTTGAACTATGGGAAAGAGCTGTAAGTCATTCATCCAGAGGCCCAGAGGAGGAGCTGGATCAACCTACTTCTTAGCAAACATCACAGTACATAGGGATTTTTTTAAAAGTATTATTATTCTGCAGCCATCAACCTGCTGGTTATATAGCTGCTATCCATTCACCGGAAGTTTAGTGAACTTCAAATGGCGATCATTAATGGTCACTGAACTGCAGAATGCCCCAATGTGCTTTCAGATTTCATTTACCAAGGACCAGCAATCAGCCAAAAGATTTGCTCTGACAGCAGGGAAATACAAGACCCTTTGACAAGTTCAGCCAGGAATGTGCTGCCAGCATCCCTTGTTACGTTCATGCTCTACCCTATTTGACGGAACAGATCATGCAAATTGTCCTTCTGCGGCCGCTCAGCCTGTCACTCACGCTTCCATTTAAAACAATAAATAAATAAAAGAACAAAAGAAAAGCCCACAAGAACAACAAGCTGTTTATAAGCAAATTTCACTTACTGAGACCCCTAATTACCACAAAAAGGCACAGGAACCCAAATAAAGCACTAAATTGGATGGGGGAAGGAATCTTACTCATCCAAAGGTTTAACCAGGAGGGCCGCCCCAGTTTTCTCTTGTGCACAGACTGCAGCCTCCTCCCTCACCCTGCTACTGTACTGCTTGTCATCACACTTGTTCCTTTCTTCTCACTTTGGTTTGTGTCTTATGGCATCACCACGTTTTTCTGTGCAGGTGGAGCAGCTGTGCCAGGGGAGACCTTGTGGATGCACAGCAGGCTGCCCCTTAACCACTCAGTGAAGGCATGGAGCAAGACAAGGCATCAGACAGTACTGAGTCCAAGGCATTTTGCTTAATAAAGTGGTCACCAGTCTCTTAGGTGGATGTGCTGCTGAGACATCTCCCTTTCCCCACGCCACAAAGGGAAATGCTGATTTTTATACTGGAGTATTTCCACATTTATTAACCAGAATTTGGCCTGAAGGGAACCATGCTCCTAGGAGCCTTATGCGGCTGCAAAACAAAACAGAGTCAGCAACACTGGGGACAACACAACCTTCACTGGAAAGGGGCCTCACAGTGTCCCACTATTATTCAGAGACATCGCACTGTGCCTGCCACAATGGGATTTTCCCCAGCTGCAGAACACATCCCATCAAGTACAGTAAGACTCTATTAGAAGAGATACAATAGGGACCTGGAGGACTCGCTCAGCCCAGCTTCTGAGGAAATAACTCATTTCAATGCAAAGCAGCAGTAGTTATTAGACACCTCCTTAAAGAGGAAAAGTGAAGGACAAGGGGAGGAGGGAGAGAGGGAGACAGGGACTATGGCAGTTTGCACAGAAGTACCTTTTTCAGATTAATCCACTGTTTGAAGTAATCAGCAACCGGCAGCCCTAAGTACTGGCATTGTCCTGGTAACCTGTAAGAGAGAAGAGAGCAAGTTTGATTCAATCAGTGTCCTGACAACACAAACTCTGTTTTCTTAAGTGCATTTTGTTCAGAGATGGAAGAGACCCTCAAGTCTGCTGTAACACGCTGCACATCAGAAGGACCATAGCTCTTGGCAAAAAAATCTCATGAGAGCACAGCTTTGCTTAAGACTTATATACATCCAGCCACAGCTAGGCTGCTGAAACCTTTCGGACTAAACATTTTGAAAAGCAAGTGCAGCGCTCAGCTCTTCTCCACAGTGGCTAACACACAAACACGACTGGAGTATCCGCGCTGTCCTTAGCTAAGTGAACCCATCACAAATCCCTGAAAAACCATCCTGCTTAGCAGCTTACAGGGCAGACAGGATTGACAATTCACTTGTCATACCCTGGTGCTTCTGGATTTGGCCTTTATGGTTAAAACACCGAACGAGACATGAGGGAGGGAAGGAGGCAACAAAACATTCAGTTTTGGGTAGCAATGCTGTAGGACCAATGTTTTAGGACTAGGAAGGCAGAGGCTGTTTTCCAAGCAGGTGCTTGGAAGAAGAGCAGTCACAACTCTGAAGACGCAGGGTGCTGCAGACTGTCTCACTAGGGGTTTGAGCACAGCAGCCAGAGCTGCCAGCACATGTATTTACCCTCTCCCTTCCTACAGCAAGCCAATGGAATAGAGCTCAAAATAAAACAGCACTGGTAAGGGAGGTGGATTGCCTGAAGGGACAGCAGGACCCCAGGAAAGCTGTTTCTCTCACACTGTGCTGATCCCAGTGTGTTTGCATGGGAGCTACAACGTGCCCCTCAGCTGGGGAAGGCTGAGTTGCAAACTGTGTGGCTCCAGCCGAGCCTGTGCAGGGACATGAGTTATGTGAGTTTTTCCCGGCCAGTTTGATCTGATCAAGAGTAATTGATGGATCTTGTTCATTCACGTACTGCTGAGCACGCCTGGGGCACTGGTCACAAGATCTTTAACTGAAGCAAAGGAACATCCCAAATAAATATGTCAACTAAATAAATGACTAAATTAGAGCTGTTTGTGCATGTTAGAAGTCACAGCCCCAGAAATCTGCTTTTGCAAACAGAGGGGGATGGGGAATCTCCCAACTTCCTCAGGCACATGGGGGCTGTAGGGGGAGACTGTAGAGGAGGAGGGAAGAGCTATGACTGTCAGCATCAGCTGCTCAAACACCCCAACACAGACCACCACATCCAGGGCAAAGTCTTCTCCCATCTCCATAGAGGAAAGAGTGAATAGTCCAGACCAGACTTCAGACTCAAGACTGAAATTCAGGAACACGCTCTGGTCAGAAATGGATACAAGGTAGATACACCACCCTGAGCTAGGGTGCACCACCAGCACACCAGGCAGCACCTGAGTGCTCAGCCCAGCTCCCAACCCTTTGGTGAACAGGGCAGCATCTCTCTAGACATTTCCCCAAGCAAGGAGATGAAGGAGCAGCACAGATAATGCACTTGTAGATAATGTGAGATTCAGGGTAGTGCAGCACCAGAGCGGTCTGGTCTTGGTGATGCCTCCATTTCTATGGAAAGGAAAGGAAGGAAGCTGGTAAACATATACAAGGGAATCTCCTGGGAATATGTGGCCAACAGAGCCAGCATACACTGGGATTCACCTGTGTACCACCTTTGCCCTGCTTAGGCTAAGAAATTAATAGGCTCCCTGCGCCAAAACAATATGCCTGGTCCTGAGAAGATGCAAGTGTCATCATTTAGGAGCAATAACTTAAGTCATACAAACACATTAGAATAAAAAGGTACAGAGGAAGCTCTTTGAAAGCAGGAAGCCTGTCAAAAAAACGAGCTTGCAAGCAGCAGGTCTGTGGTGATTTGCAGGGTGAGCAATGTGACCTGACAGCACAGTCTCATCTCTGGGCACAGCTCATCTGATGTAAGCACTGAAATAAACCACCTGGAGTCACTCCTCACAATGGAACAGCCATGACATAAACAGGAGCCTGGTCCAGGCATTTTAGAGCCTTATACATATGTCCAAGACATCCCATAGTCAAACAGACCCCACCAGCCCCAACCAGCATGCTAAGAAACTCTTTCTCCAGGAAAGCTGCTTTCTACTGGTGCCCGAATCAAAAAAGGTCACAAGGAACCACCTAAAACAAATGACTGGTCTAAATACAGATATGTGGTTAGCTCAGCCTCTCTTAGACTCTTCACATTTAGCTAGAGAGGATGATGACAGGAGCTAGCAAAAGGTATGTTACTTAAAATTGAGTTTCTCCTCCCAACCCAAGAGGTTTTCATTAATACAGGTCTCAGTGTAGCTCCAGTTAGAGGAATAATTATCAACTCACCTAACCTCTGGATAGGGCCCAGGAGAAGTGAGTGCAGCATTGTTCTTGTTAGTCACAGGAATTGACAGCTAACCACCCAGTGCAATGGATGACATCTAAAACACTGCCATCCCTGTGGGACCAAAAGGCCCAGGAAACTGGACAGTCTGGTTCTATTTCCACCCTGAGACTGATGGCAGTGTGCCCTGGGCGCTGGACAGTGGGTCTTTAATTGGAGAAAATAAATGCTCCAAATAAATATGTCAACTAAATAAATGATGCATTTTTGCAAACAAGTAACAACCCCAGAAACCGCCTGTGAAGCCGTGTGACCTCAGGACATTCCCCCTCCCCCTCCATGCTTGTGCTCCCCTCATTTCACCTCAGCACCAGAGGGGCTACACCAAGTTTTTCAAGCACTAGGAAACCTACGCTCACACCATAACCTGGGCGGGCTGTCGGCAGCATGGACCACAACATCAGTCTACTCCCTGAGCTGGAAGATGCAGGCCTGGTGGCTCCAGGCCAGCGAGGACACAGCCACTTAGCAAGGATTAGCAAAGCATTGCTACATGGGTCTGGTCTAGTCTGCACATGCAGCACTCCCAGCACAGGGAACTGGGGGCTTTCACTGCACAAAAACCAGGTTCCCAGGTAGCTACGAGAAGGAAAACACTCCTGCAATGTCTTTTCCCCAGCTCCAAGCTTGTCCAAGCTACAGTGGTGCCCCCCACTCTTCAGCCTGGTAAGCAGGCAAGAGTTTCTCCATCATCTTCTCCAGGTTGGAGTGAATAAGGCACACCTGTGGTTGCCCTGGGGAACAGAAGTGCCATGGCCTGTAAAGAAGTAAGTCCATTTATGAGCGCCACCGTTTACTTGAGCTCATTTGATGAACAACCTCTTATGCTCAGTATAGCTTCTTGCTCTTGCTAGAGCCAACCTTGCACACTGGGGCAGCTTTGCTTGAGCACAGAGCTCAGGATTTGGCCCTCCCTCAGGTAAGGGAGAAGAGAAATGATGGCACATTTCACTGCATTCAACATCCCACGATCCTTCCAGTTTTTGAACAAGGTCTCACTGCCTCCCCAGACACTGAAGTGCTCACACTTTGGGAAGGAAGCTGGCTTTCAAAACCATCCTGCAGGGTAAATGGGGCCTGGAGATGAACAGGATGCAAATAGGAGGCGAGGTGACATGGCTGCATTTCTCCCGTTGAAGCCAGCTCTCTCCAAGGCGGCAAGAAACGCACAGCTCGGTGGTGATAAACGGCCTTGCTTTAGTTATCACTTTCCTTAAGTTAAGGAGAGCAGCCTAGTGATGGATGGGCTGGAATTCGGTTATCAGGGAAGGCTGTCAGCCAGAGTTGCCTATCTCCACACACATTTAGCAGGGTGTCATTATGCGATGGCATGGAGTTAAAATATGACCAAGGGTATTGAAAGAAAAAGAACAGGATTAAAAAAAAAAAAAGGCAAATTGAACAACAATAAAGGAGCATGAGGCAAGAACGTTATCGTACTAGTGACACCTTTTATCTCGGTCTGGTTAGCTAGAGCAGGGCACAAATTGGTCCTTCCTCCACTATTGTATCCTCTTGTACAAACAGAGGCAGATAAAATGTGTCACCAGTGCGATAGCATATCAATTTAACCCTAATTATCTAGAGGGTCAAACTAAGAAATAGGGGTTTCTCATTTCAACAGGTCCCTCCATCTCTGCTCAGAGCCACCACATTAATATGGAAGGGGGAGGGGCAGCTGTAATTGATTTCCGTCACTCAGGTGGTCCTGGTGTATAAAAAATTAATGCTTGATTCTCCCAACTAATCAGAGCTGGTTAACGTCCATCTGCTTCTGGGTTCAGGATGTCAGGAAACAAA
This sequence comes from Pipra filicauda, assembly GCF_003945595.2. NCBI lineage: Eukaryota > Metazoa > Chordata > Aves > Passeriformes > Pipridae > Pipra > Pipra filicauda. Next base: position 3,840,141 of record NW_024104498.1, read on the forward strand.
GAAATTGGGGAAATTGGGCCACTTGCTACACACTGGGTGTATCGATATCGAGGCAGTTAAAAGAACAAGTCTCTCTATGGGAAGATAAAGAGACATTAAATCTTGGGGCTTATAGACCTGATCGCAACCTTCCAAAAAAATCCATGCCCTGGAGACCTTGCATTGTAAGAGATGCAGAACATTTTAATTGTGTCCCAGCCAACTCCAGTGCACCAGGCTACAAAGGAGAGGGCTGGCAGGCTCCTGACCTGGAAATCCTTCACTGAAGAAGGAAGCTATTTGGGTGCTGCAGCACTCAACGGCACCTAGGTGACAGCCAAAAGGAGCTGTAAAACCACCTCAGCCTGACACTTTAGTTCAAAGCAACGTTGGTCAAGGCATCATTCTGGACCGTGCAGCCCAAAGGTGCTGCTCTGATGTAGACTGGGATGTCTGCCAGGAGAAGAGGAAAGCTTGGGTGTCCTCTCTCAACAGAGAAAACTAGCAAGGGGATAACATCCTGTGCTAAGGCACCTGAGATGTTTTAGCAGAGAAACAGCACCATAACAGGCAAAGCTGCATCTCTCTGCACTTAACCCCACAAGAGCTGGGGCCAAGCTAGGAATTTAAAGTAGCTTAGGTAAACCCACAGCCTCCCAAAAAGGCAACCTTAGGTTGCCAAAACCACTGTGCCAGACCAGGAGGCCTCTGACAGTGCGATGTTACAGCACCCACACACGAGCAGAGCCTCCCAGCCACAAAGAACTGCCCATGCCACACTGCACCCTGTGAAAACTGAAGCATGCTGATACACACCTCAAAAAAAAAAAAATCCCCACACCCCAACTCCCTCATCTCAATAATTCAAGTTAGACTGGGACAACTTTCCTGTATAACTGAAGGCTTTGGCAGGCAGATGTCTCCTCATTGCTGGAGTCACTCAGAGCAAAGAAGCCAAGTGCCCACACATGCTCCTGTCCAAAGCTAAGGGTGGACCCCCTGCCAGATCTCTGTCTCTCCACTCACATGCTCCTCAGCCTCACAGACCTGCCCAGGGGTCAGAGGAGCCCACCTGCTCTTCCTTTCCACCAGACAAGCTCTTGCCAGGTGACTGCCCATGGTGCCGTTTCTCCCTGCCCCTCATCAGTGCAGGACAAACCACCCCTGCATGGCTGTACTTAAAATTCACAAGCAGTAGCTGTGGAAAGACAGTACATCTGTAGAGGGTCTGAAAAGCCCTGGGCTTTCACAGAAACCCTAAGACAGGTCCCATCTCGCTCCCTCTTTGCTTTCCTTCCACCCTCTCAGTTCTCTCAACCACCCCCAAACTTGTCACAGTGCAACAAGCCTACGAGCCACACATCAGCTTTAAATATCAGCATGCATGAAGCAGGGACATGAGAGCAAGGAAGTGGGAACAGACAGAGTAAGCCTCCATCGCCTGTCAGGAAACACTAATGAATTTCAACACCAGCAGCCATTGCCTCAGACGGGCTGGTGAGAGGAGACGGAGTTACAGCGAGGAGCCTTTGCAGGAGCAGCCTGCCTCTTTTCAAAGCCCCCTCTGTTAATAAATGTCATTGCCAAGCAGGCTGCAGCAGTCCTCGAGCCGGGATGGTGTGGGTCGGGGGGAGACAGGCAACTGACAGCACTCAGGATGCCTGGGCAGCGCAGCCCTTTCTTCTGTTGCATCCCCAGACAAGAGCCAGGAAAAGGAAGCAGACAAGACATTGTCATTGGCATGAAGCTGTCTTCCATTAAGGTCCCAGTACCCAAATAATAAACCTCCACAAGGAGCCACAAGTGCAACCCCAAAACTCCCCAGTCCCACTGATTAGGATAGATGGAGGCTCTAAAGGGAACAGTCCTGGGATGGACAGAGGGATGCAGAGACATCCAGACACACTGCCTGCATTCCCAGCAGCAGCAAAGGGTTACAGAGCCGTCTGTCCCTTTGCTAACACAAATGCATTCCTGAGGCAGTGCAGGAAGAAGCATCCAGCACAGGGCAGGGTATGGCAACCGCACCGATGCACAACATGAAGGTCAGTGCAAGTCTTCTTTACAAATGTCAACCTGTCATCTCTGGATATTAATGAGGGCTGACCAGCAGCTAAAATGCATCCATGCTCCATTAGTAATAAGAGAGACACAATGCAGGAGAAGAGCACACACCATGGCACATGGAAGAACCAGTGGGTCTGCAGGGCCTGGGGAGGTGTGGTGATGCACAACATAACTTGGGCCACTCCAGCTACCCAGGAAGGAAAGTTGCCACACAACCCCCTTCACTGGAGTGTGTGCTATCTTTTCCCATCAATCTTTAATTGGATTAGTGTAATGAGGCCAAAAACCAAGGCTAAGCAGCGAAGCTAATACCTGGCACTTTCAGATGTTCTTTCTTTTTCTGTGATGCCCATTCTGTGCAGCGCTGCATTCTCTCTCTATCAGGCATATTTCTGCCTAGGAAGCCTAAAAGGCAAGCTGCAAGCCTTAACTCTCGGGACTCAGCAGCATTGGCTGAAATGTCTGAACACCCATCACATGCTAACAGCCTGATCCCTATTCTCTAAATTTTTGCTGGGTACTAAGAAATTTGGGAGGACTTCAACATCCACGCTTTCCAAGCAGCTCGCCAGTGAATTGAAAAGGCTGTTATCCCAGCCTGCAACCAGAGCAATGTATACACTGGGAACATAATTCTGCCACAGAAAGCACACAGGGCAAGTGGCTCATTCGTGACTTGTTCGTCCTGCAAAGCACTGTGTGCCTTCCACTGCCATCAACCTTAATGAAACATGAAGGCATTTAACACCATGCGAGATCTGGCCCTTTTATGGGTATCTGTCTGTGCGTCAGCTAGATGCTGGCAGAGATGCTATCTCAACATTAAAAGCAAGGCTGTAACACAGCAGGTATTCAGCCTCCAACAGAAGATGTTCATCAACAATTGCACACACATGATGCTACAATAAATCTATGTGCTACTGCTTAACAGCTTCTCTTAAAAAGATTCATAGCTCTATTTACTGGGCCTGATTCTGTTGCTAGGCATGTGGGAGTAAATCTGGAGCAACTCTATCTGGAGTTAGTAAACAGCCAGGGAGAATAGGATCAGAATTGAGCTTTTATATTTTTAAATAAGTACTTAATTACCATGCAGGAAACCAGAGCTTGCTGGTCCACAGTTCAGCTGAGGTTAGGAGTGCAGCAGGCAGAAGCTTCGCACTACTCCAGATCTGTGGAGGAGTAGAGCAAATGCTCTCACCAGCCCTTCCAGACAGGGAGAACAACTGGGTGGACTTCCCTTTGACATCAGAAATGCATGACACTGCTCCCAAGGAAAGAGAAACTGGAACATCTCCAAGGCTGAGGTCACCCCTCCAGCCTTGGGAACCTGACACTATGAAACACCCTTAAAAACAGATTTCTACACATAAGCTTGGTGTGACAGTCTGTCTGCTTACTAAACATGACATTATACAGCACCTTATGAAGAGGAGTGTACAAAACTGGATACTGTGTACATCTACCATACAGGCATGTTCTCAGTGAATGTCACGCATCATAACCACAGGCTGCAGCAGGTGAACTTCCAATTTGTCATCAGGAAAAACTCTTCACCGTGCAGGTAATAAAGAACTGGAACAGATTGGTGGTGAAATCTCCTCCCCTGGAGACATTCAAACTCATCTGGAGAAGACCGTGAGCAAACTGATCTAAGTTTGAAGTTAGTTCTGCTTTGAGCAGGTGGCTGGATTAGAGATCTCTATTTAAATTATTCTGTGATTCATGCTGTAGTGGAGCCTGATTACACAGAGCGTGTTCTTTCTCTGTCTATATGGTCTCTTAATAAGTCTTTCATACAGACACTAATTTAGCAATTGCCTAGTTCTCTGCATACTAGCTGCTTTAAGAGGGAGCATTCAGACTCCTGCTGCAGAACGCTAATTACACACTGAATAAGGGAATATATTGGATGAAACAGATGCACCCACAACCCATCACGTCTGAGCCCCCTCAAAACCAAAACACGCACAAAAACTCAGCTAAAATTAAACACGATTCTCCTCCTACTGCACAATTTCCATTGCAGAAGTATTTCTCCTCAGGAAACCTGAACATGCAAGACCTAGAGCAAGGTGCTGCTCTAGAACTGAGAAGACACGTCCTGCCCCAGTCCTTTCTTGGAGCTGCTCTGCGACAGGCAGGAGGAAACCTTGCCTCTTCCATGCCTTGCCTGTCCAGACCATTTAGCGTATCAACTCTTCAGAACGAGGGTTTCTCTGCTATGAGTCATAAACTGTTTAGTGCCTAATGGTAAAGCCTATAGACGCTTAACATAATACAATCATGTCACTTAAAGGCCATTAGTCTCCAGTCTAAACAGGACTTTTCCAGTCACAGAGGGGACCTGCCAACCCAGGGAGGCAGCATAAGGGACGTGGGTGGTCAGTCAGGTCACTGGACTCGCAGACACCCAACGTGAAGCCCCAGGTAGGACGGGGCCCAGACAAATGGCACGGAGAAAAATCACAGCAGCTCTAGCAATCAAAAGTTTTATCTTTTGAGCTTTCTTGAACCACTTGAATCAGCTGAAAACCCCTGTCTGCAAGGTGAAAAACCTCTCCACTTCCAGCCACAGCTGTACCACTTGCAAGGGGAAGAGCCCCTCACCCACAGAGGGATTCTCCAGCATTCTGCATCACCTCTCTTTCCACTCAACGAAGCAGATCATTTATCTACAAGAAAAGATGCCATTCTGTCTTGTGACGCTGTTTGACCCCCTCTTCTTTCCTGGTACCATCTCTACCCTCCTCTGGCACCATATCATCCAGTTCTACTCTCTCAACTGACTTCTGTGATTGCTTCTTCTTCCCTCTCCCCACTAAAGGGAAGAGATAAATCCTGTAAGGAGCCAGGGGGATGGGGTAACACAACCCAAAATTATACACACAACAGCTTCACGGGCTCTCAGCACAGCCTCCATGATGGCAGCAGTGGGGAGAGTGGCACGTTGTGTAACAGGGTCTGAGCACAGGTTTCTGTGCAGCTGCAAATTACACATGCACAGGGGAAAACAAGTTTGTCTTTTCCTTGTGGGGAAGAGACCGCTCCCCACCTCCAAGCGCAGGCTGCCATTAGTATTTGCTTCGCCGGAGAGAAGGAGCGCAGAATCCTCCAGAGCAAAGGACAAGTGCAGCAATTAGGATGCAGGGGCTGCGGGAGCTGTTTAACAGCACGACCCGGAGGTCAGTGCCGCCGACTCCCAGCCCTGCATAAATATTGTATGAGTCCAGGAGAGGGGCTGTTACGGCCACCCTCAGCGCCAGCCCTCCCCCCTCCATCGCCACTCTGCATCCAGCTAGATACACCAGCAACATTATTTACAGATGTGACAGTCGGGAAAATCACTTTAGTAACTAAGGGAATGGGAATGAAGGCTGTGCAGTAGAGCAGGCGACTGGGAGCAGGCTCCCATCTGCACCTCCTGCTTGCAGACCTGCCAGACAGCACGGCCCGTTCTCCAACCAGGAACAAGGAGGGGAGGGGAGGGGAGGCTGTGAGCGCCCCTCTCAAGGCTTGCCCAGGGGTTTGATTATCAATGCTGCTGAAGGACACTTCAGCCAGCAGCTGCCTTACAGTTTCCTATCAGTATCTCTGCTAGACCCTCCCTTTGGAGGGAGCTTTATATCAATATAATGAGAGGCTTTAGAGAGAGTTTCCCTCAGACTCCATCTGTGTAGCCCCACAGAAGGGTCCCCACTCCAACACAACCACAGGGGCCTCATCCCTGCAGAAACTCCCCCAGCTGCTCTGTTTGGTACCACCTTCCTCACCCATGACCTGTTCACTGCTTATTCTCTGAAGGATCATCTTCACCTGCAGCTTCAGTCACACTGATTGGCACCATCTCTACAGTATCCTGGAACATACTCACTCCTCTGCCCACTTTTCTTGCTGGACATGTCAGGTGACTGCACATTTGCTGTGATGCTCTCCACAAATACAAACCTCCTCTCTCAAGTTCACCAAGACTGGAGGCTCCTGAGGACAAGGACATGGGCTTTTCTCCAACTGTACCGGCAGCCCATGAATTCCTAGGGGCATGCTGCTAATAAACATTACTGCCCAGGGCAACACACAAGGGCTGCAAGATAGGAAACACAGCTTGGATGTGCTTCTGACCATGATACCTCTCCAGAAATTTTTCCACTTTTCTGTGGCTGGTTGCTGAATCCGGGGAAGGCAGAAGCCCTGTCTTACCATTAGCAGCTTTCCTAAACCCACTGTGCAATTAATGGGCTTAATTATTGATGGCAAAGGCAGGGAAGGGAGGAAAGGAAAAAAGAGCCAACGAGAAGGGAATGATGTGGGGGTGGCAGGCGCCAAAGGTCTCCGAAGATCTTCCCTCAGCCTAGAGCAGAGAAGGAGCCCCTATCCGCTCTGCCGCTCCCACGGCCCTGCTCTAATGCTCCCTGACATGCCTCTGAAGACAGCGAGCTGTTTGCAGTCACCACTGTGATTTGTTAGTAATTATTTTCACGGTGTCACATTGCTGTCACTCTCTTAACAAAGAGACAGGCAGCCTGAGGCTGCCTGCAAGAAAGAACCAACAGAGAAAAGGAATTGTCAGGCACCCAGGGATCCTCTTTGCTTCCTGGGTTTCACAACCAGAGTCCTTACCAGCTTCTGAAGCAACTTCTGAGGAGAAGTGGCAAGTCAGAATCATCCCCCATCCTGGCCACAGGAAGAGGAATTAATTACTTAGCCCCTTCTCAATTTCACCTTACCTGTAAATCCAGTGCAAGACCCAGGTGCTTAGAGCTCCTTAAGCCAGCGATTTGCTTCAGGCCTGCAGCAAATGCAAAACAACTGTGGCAATTGATGACTTTTAGTGCTCTCCTTGCAAGACCCAATTTCTTTTCATGTGGTCTTGTCATTAGAGGACGATTCCCAAACACAGCAATCCTGATGACAAACCTAAGCCTGCCTAAGCCCATCACCTTCACACATTAACCCTTCAGACCGCTCATGTGTGCTCTTCCTATACCAGATTCATTAATTACAACATACTGCTGTGCTCTGCACGGCAGTAACATTTCACTTGGCATTTCACAGTGCCAGGGGACCCCAGCAGCTTCCTCACACCTGAAATACACAGTCTAATGGCTTGCTGTTTTCTCATATGCAGCACAGTGACTTGACAAGACCCTCCCCTTGAACCACCTCCAATCCACCCACTCATGCATCCCACACCTTCTATGCAATCACAGCCATCCATCCTTCAGCTGATTTGTCAGTCCAAGGTAATCATGCCTTTCCCACGGTGCTTGCTTTGGCCCCCAAGGAATGGAGGCTATTTGGCACCCGAAGTGTCACACAGTATAAGGATACAGAGATGAAAGACACCTGGCCAGACAACCTTTAAAGCATCCTTGAGCTCTATGCAGAAACAAACTGGACTTCCTCCAGAGTATTTCCAAGTCTGAACTACTCCCAGCAGAAGAGTTCTTCCCCTGCCCGCTTACTGACAGTGCACAAGGGTCAGTCCCTGTAGTCCTGGGGAGACCTGGGTATTAATTCACCCTCTTAGCACAGGGAGAATTTTGCCTCACAGTCTAAGCAAAATCTTCCTGCAATTAACTGCATGGAAGAGCACTGACTCAGAGGGCAGCTCCTTTTCAGGGGTCCTTTTAATAAACCAAGAAATGGCACATACATGCTGTGAAGAATTAGGATCACCATTGGGAAGCTAAATGGTCCATAAAATGGAAAGGTTCTCTTCAGAGCTGGGAGCACGGTGAGCTGGAGGAGAGGTCTTGGCAACCTCCCACCAGGCTCCTCCATCCGCTCAGTTTGCAGGGATAAGACAGGATTCCAGGCAGGAACGAGGAACTGAACTCAGCAGGTGCCCAGGCACCTCTGACATGCTGGCTGACGGTCAACACCAAGACCTGGCTCAACATCCGGATGGAAAAACTGAAGCAAGAAAATTAGAGATGACCAAGAGGCACCTATGGAGGAAAAACAAAGGGTGTCCCAGAGTGTTGGTGCTGGGCAGAAGGGAAGAGTAAACCCTGCTCCAAGGGAGGCAAAGCTGGTGAGACCAAGGCAGGATGAAGTCCTGGGCAGTATGAGCTTCCCATACACAACCTTGCCAGGACATCATCCTACTTCCTCAGTCTTCTTCCCACAGACTTCTCTATTCTGCTTTCTTCTAGTACCACCTCCACATGCCTCACATCATTGCTAACATCTGGTCCACAGCAATCTCTGAGCACAAGACACCCATCCTCAGTGTCCCAGGCTGCTGAGGGCAGCACCTTGGCCAAACGCAGGAAAAGGTGATTCCAACAAGGAATGGACTCAGCTCAAAAAGTTAGTCTGCAGCTGCAGTGTCCTCCCGAGTCCTGCACACACCCAGACATCCACTCCTGAAAGTACAGAGTCGCTGGACAAGACACGTGAGAATACGCTGGAGGGAAAATACCAGGGACGACCTCAAGATGGCCCAGTAGGTCTTTGCCAGCCAGGAGCTCCAGGAGGAAAGAGACTGAACCCATCCAGGAAAATGGCTCCCAACAGGAAATAAACATGCAAACAAAACAAAACGCTTCGAAGAAAGCTATGGAGTCACACAGTAGAGCCAGTGAAAGAGGAAGGATGCTGCTCCCAGGCTGGCAGTATTCTTCAAGCAGAGCTCTCTAGGCACAGAAGACATAAGTGCATCACTCCCAGTCAAGCCACTGGGAGGGCAGCACTGATGCCAACACACAACTGCTTTGCTTTGGGTGGGAAGTAAGAAGTGCAGAGATCCAAAGAGAGACAGCTGACATTTCAGCCCCAGCATGAAACACTATGGCTGTCTAACACCAGAAAAATTAAGCTGTTTTAAGAGAAAATGAACACTTTGTGAAGCTGATCCTGTTTTTCACACATGCCACAGACAACAAAATTCAGATGGCAAACAACCCTCCAGTGGTTATCCTGTGCAGTCCTCAAGGCAACCAGCTTTTTAGTTCCCCACAATGCTGAATTGCTGTTAGAAGGCTCTTATACAGACAGAGGTTAGGGTGTTTTTTCTACTAAGTATCCATTGATTTTGAAACCTTTTGCCTGAATTCACTGCAGCACTAGACACAGAATTCACCCTAGTGATTCCTGGTGCAGAGGGAATAACAGTTCCTTACTCTATGAGCAGATGACATTGAGACCAATGACTTGCATCCAGTTTAGTGTGACTGTTTTCAAATACGGCTTAAGTAACCCAGGGATGGAAAATCCACCTTCTCCATTCATTATTCCATCCCAAAGGTTCAGTGCTGGAAATAAAGCACTCGGTGCAATGCCTGTCTCATTCCCCCTTACGCTTCAAATTTATTCCAAGTTTCTTCACCATCTTTCACGCTGTTTCCAACTTGTTTGGTCTTAATTCCCAGGCAGCAGAGTCCTGCTCCCCAGAGTGCACCGGACATCACAGCTCAATAAATCTGTGGCCAGTACAGCCCTGACTATGACAAATGTTTTTGCTATGACATGCCAGACAAGTAGCAGACCTGAAGGTGACAGCCCATTGCATGATGATTCCTATGCAAAGATTTCATGTCCACAGCTTAACCCAAAGGCATTCCCAGAATGACACATCTCAGACAACGTAACTTGCAACCGATGATTTCAAACACAGACAAGAAAAGGGAAACTGGTATATAGGGATAACAAAAGCCAAGTCTGATATATTCATTTTAAATAAGAGTGTACAGAGGGGGAATCTTAAAATCCAAAATTTATTTTGCATAAGTGATATCATTTCCTTTAAAAACAAAAAGCTGGACTGCAGGGTCACAGAAGTGAATGGGGTCAGTGCTGCTCCCTGTAAGTGCCAGAGAAGAGCATGCTCACAAGGCTCCCTTGCTTAGCTCCGGCAAAGCACTTTAGGATGTAATTATATGAACAACTCCATCAGCAAAGCTGACTCAAAAGGTTCCTGACCCTGGATACTCAGTCCCATCCCCGCACTGTAGTTCACACCACCCTCTTCCTTCAGCCAACGTAACCATGTAAAGAGATACACCATAGGCTTGGTCAGCAAAACAATCCCCACTAAAAGCAGTACCACCAAGCTAATCCAAAGATCTTAGTTGGAAAGGAATTGTTTTATTAGTTTTAAACACAGGTTACTAAATTAACTTTCAGTTACCAGATCTTTCTTGTTACTCTCAAAGCCACCCTCTGAACATACCTCCTGCCCTGCTGCCACCCAACCAGCCCACCCTACACTTCCTGCCTTTCCTCACAGCTACCCAAGTGGTCCCACTCACTCCAATCAGTGGCCATCTGCAATTTCTCCCCCAGCAGAGGCTACCAACCCCCTCCCGGTCCCGTGATAAAGAACAGTATGCACAAGGGACACTAACACCATCAATCCTTCTTCATTCATGTCCTAAGGCTGATCTCAAACTAAACCTCCAGGACAGAAGGCTGGAAAGAGCAACCCATTGCAACACTCAGAGCAGCTCTGAGAAGGCAAGCATCCTCCCAGCCTGTGTAACTTGCAAAGAAAGAATTAAACAGTAAAATTAAGCAATGGTATAATTTACTGCTTAGAATTTACTAATATCCAACCTAGGAAGAGCACCAAGGGCTATAAACATTTCAAGACACTTCACTGTGTTTTATCACTATATTAGAGAGTACTTGCCTTTTAACACTTATTTAAGAAAATAAAAAACTTCTGAGCAGTAGCTTCCTGTGAAGACATAAATTAGCATGTTCTGACCAGCCACACTAAGTGCAGTACAAGCATCTTCATGTCAGCTATACAGACTAAAGCCTATATGTACTTTTAGCTATGCTCAGTGCATTTGCAGAATGATTCGAAACTGGGGAGAAGGATTAACTGATGCTCTTGACATTATGGTGCAGGTCTGATTCGAAACTGGGGAGAAGGATTAACTGATGCTCTTGACATTATGGTGCAGGTCTGAGTTTCGGCACATGAGGCTTCGGCTCTGCCTCTGCCTGCCTGCACAGCCACAGGCATATCACTTAACCTCAGTGTATCTCAGCTCTGTATCTATGAACACACGGTAAAAATGCCTCTTTGGTTGCCAAGATTAATTCATATTGTGTTTAAGAGCCCACAAACTGTTTCTATACACAGAGAGAGGCAACTTGACATTTCAGGGGAGACAGACCACACTAAAGAGCTTACATTACAAGGGCTCAACCCTGGCAGACACTAAGAACCCTCTTTTCCAATAAGACCATCTCCTGTAGTCAGTGGCTCCCTTGGCCCTTCAGAGGCACATTACTCTCACCACCCAATGCCACATCAACACTATTTGCTTAATGAATAATGGCAGTTCCAACCTAGGTGCGGGATGAGGCACTAAAGCAGACTACACCAGGTATCTGAATCCATCCCTGGAGCTGTTAAACTTGGAGGATAGCTCCTTGCAACAGGCTAAAGGAATCCTCCTGCTGAGCACACAGAGGCCCGAGGACCGTGTGCCTAACAAGGCTGTATCCCCACTCATATTTTAGCTTGGCAGGTCTGGTGCTCCTTTCATCTTTTGCTTCAGGTAGCTCTCTTTAATTAATAACATTTCCAAGTCGACACAGGGAACTTTCCACCCAGAATGAATGGCCCTCTCTCATTAGAACCATGACTTGTCATGATGTATTCAAGAGCAGGAGTGTGATTCATTCCCTTGTCTGGGAACGAGGGGTGTTGCTGGGGGGTGGGGGGAAGAAGAGTCTCTGTAATGAGTGACTGATATTTGCTGAAGTTGATATGCGACTCTGTCGGCTTGAACTGCCTTGTCAGGACAAGCCTTCAAGAAAGGTGATGTTCCTACTCAAGAGGTTTTCCTCATTAAAGAAATTGCATCTTAACAGGAGGGAAGGGGAGGGGTGGCAGGAGAGCTGCTGTCTCCCTGCCTCCAGCCTGGTTCACACACACCGAGCACTGAAAGCGGGCTGATCCAAGCACAGCCCGTAGAGGATCAGCGTTCCATTTCGGAGGAACGCTCACACAATGAGCTCTCTCCAGCAGTAACCAATCCCTCCAACAGGGACACTCCTTCTGATGGTCCACCACACCCACAACAAAGCCTTTGATAGCATGGCCAAGGACCTCAACTCATGCTAAACCTCCATAGGCCCCTCCCAGATGCTTGGTGTCCTGTTCTGGGCACCCAGCTCCTTGTGACTAGTGCTCCCTGTTGTCTGAGGGAAGCCAGACAAACAGCTCTGTGGTCTTCCAAGAAAGCTTCAATGTTCAAGAGCAACCAAGTTTGTAGCCACACAGTGCCTCATTCCCTGAGGATCCCTGAGTCAAGCAGAGGCTTCACTGATCCTGTAGCTGTTTCCAATTTGAATCCTGCAGACTCAGATAGTGCCAGACACCATCAGCAGAGAGCAATACCTTGACAGTCACTATTCCTCCAGTGCTTTTCTTTGACATACTCCTGGCTTAGACAGGGCTATTTCCCCATCTTGTGCCCAGATCCACCACTGACAGGCTTGTAGATTCCTCCTCTTTGTTCCAGCCTGTCATGGTTTGAGACCCCCAAAAATCCAATTTCCAATTTCCAAGCCCCCCCCAAATTTGCTTCAGTGTGAGAGGGTTTTCAGACATAACACAATTGCTAGCATGAGGAAATTGTATCAAAATTTATTATGAATGCAATAATACTATAATACATTATACACAACAATTCTAACTATCTCTTCCCCACATCCAGTTTGCTCATCCTACTGGGCCTTCCAGTGCCCTGGCATCTACCAGTGGTACCTACTGGAAGCCCTCACAGCAGACAGGCCAGTCCAGAAGACATCATGCCTCAGCTCTTCAACAGCACATGCAGACGAGGGTCAAGCTAAATGCCCAGGTCATTGCTGGAACAAGGCTGCATGGTTTACCAGCCAAGCTAAGGACAGTGGAGGACAGGAACTTCACACCACTCAAGACACAGGTAAGAGGACTGCAGCTTGCTCTGCAGGCAGCCATGCAAGTAGCTGTCATTACTAAGGAAGCTGTCATTACTAAGGAGCGGACCTGCCACAAGTGGTGGCTCCTTAAGCCAGGAAGCACTGCACTCACCTCATTGTCCTGAATTCCTCTGGAACCCACTTGGGTTTCTACCACACAATGCTTTCACCAACACACTCCTCCAAATGTGGACAAGCAGCACTGCCACCCCTCCTATTGCCCCAGTGCCTTCTGTGCCCAGTGTGTGGTCTCAACACAGTAGCAAAGGACACTAGCTACACCACAAGTCTTGTAGGGAAGCATGGGGTGATTCCCTGGAATACCTCCTAGATGTTCCACATCTCTGAGGCTCTATCTCCCTGTCTGAGCAGCCTTGTTTCAGCTCTCTGCTTTCTCTCTTTAAAAAGAGATGCTCAGTTCTGCTTTGCTAAACCCTATTTGGCAATGTGTCTAAACACACGCAAACTTAATTAGTTCAGGAGGGAGACTCGGCATTTCTGGTGACGGATAAAAGTAAGGGGAAATGAGACAAGTCAGAGCTGGCAGGGAGTCCTCACTCGAGCCTCATCCACTGGCACAGTGCTAATCAGATGTGACGCTACACGCTGCAGCACCCAATCGGCGACGGAGCGGCGTGATGTGCTACTCACCGAGCGGCTGCAGCCAGACTCCTGCTATCCATGTGGCTGGAAACACGAAATTTTCTGCTTTGCCCTGCAGATGCTTCAGGATTGAATTCTGAAGTTAATGGTTTAAAAAAATTTTTTAAAAGGAAGCGGGAGAAATGAACCACTCGCTACAACCTCATGGCCAGAAGTGGAGTCTTCTTTTCCAGCTGACTAGTGAGGGACAATCCATGCGAGAGACCACTGCAGATGGTGAACTGTGTATCTCTGCTCCAGAACTGCATGTCCTGCTGAGCCAGCTCACCCCACAATCCCTAGGCTCACCAGAAATGGGGCTCATCTTTACCTCTGTTTGGCCATGGTAGAGCTCTGAAGGAAAAAAAAAAAGCCACCCAACGTATCCAGGTTGCTCGCTCCATACAGATGCCAAGTTAGGATGTTATCTGGTAACCTTGTCAGCCCACTGTGAAAGTGATGGAAAGATGGGCCTGAAGCAAAGATAACTGTTTCTTACAACCATCACCAAAAGTGGCAAACTGGGCTCTCAGAACAGCAATACAGGAGTAAAGAACAGAGAAAATAGAATAGACGAGAAACAGAAGTTTAGCACAGCAGCTGTGGTCTCTAATAGAAGTTTAAACATTATATATAAAGAAAAATAAGCCTCATTCTTCATTTAAGCAGCTAACACAGGAACCTGGAATATATACCAGCTCTGGACACAGCTTGAGCAGAGACCCAGACTTTGACTCAAGAGCTCACATACCACCCCCTGACTGGAGCATGGCCAATTTCTCATCTCCGCTAGCGCTTGTGCTGAGCTTTGGTCCTCACATCTCATTTCTCACTAATCACACCAAGAAAAGGCAAGGAGCTGCCACTCCACAAAGACCACTCTGCAGGGAAGAACTGGGGCTGATTGCTCCTAGGCTGTGTGCAGTTTATTTAGGCTTCCGACTTGGGGAAGCCAATGTCACAGTGGAAACCAAGTCATACTACTAACGAGTTGTGGCTGTCAGTTTAGCATCGGATGTGTCAAGCCCGTGCTTTACTGGTGTGATAACAACAGCAGTCTTTATCCAGCACTGTGGGGAAATTAAAAATGAAGCAAGATTATAGGAATCCAAAGGAATTCAGCACAATATGACGCTGATCTGCAAACACTTTACGGATTAAAGCAATGTTAAACAGACATTTAACTCTGTTCTTATAATAACATTTTTAGGTTGGTGGTCTAGCAATGTTCCTGACAAAACATGCACATACACCAACATTTGCAGATCTCAGTGCAGGTTCCCACCAGATACAGTCACTCAGCTGGTGAAGATGACCTTAACGATAAGAACACCAATGAATCATGCCAGAGCTGTTTTGTATTCTGTCCCAAAGACTACTCTGTGATTCACATCGAGTTACTGTGCCAAGATGACAGAGAGGAAGCCTTGCATGCGTCAGGTAAGGACCATCACTTGATTTGGGTGTACAAAAACAGCATTCCACGTATGCACTCAGAAATATCCATCCCTTTGGAAAGTATACTGGATAAAAAGGAAAGCACCACAAAACTCCAGTCTAAACCCCTCTTGGGATTCTGAAAGGATTCATTCACCACAGAGAATAACCTAGGCAGTGATCTTGCACTATGCCCAGCACCTGTCTTCCGAAACAGCTCTCCAGTGGCAGTTATGCACGGCAAACAACAATTCCCCTAAGAAACGACAATTAGGGACAGTTGCAGGCTTGCAAGGACAAAGACATAGGTGCTACAGGCAAGCATGGAGCAATAAAGCCCAGAAAAATCTCCCTCCCCTTCCATACTCACATCACTTTCAAATCCCAGTCTCCGCAGGTCACAAAAATCGACTTGACGCTGGGATCTAAGAGGCCTTCCTTTGCCATCCACTCGTCAACCCTCTGAAAGTAAGGCAAGAAAAGGGGATGAGTTTTGCGGAGACAGGCCGAGCCACAACAGTTAAACTCAGATAAGCTGCTTGCAATCAAGAGAGAAGAAAATTGTGATCTTATCCACCCTCTCCCTCTCTCTCTTCTCTCTTTGCTTGCCATCTCAACAACAGCACGTTTGGACCTTTGAAGATTTCTGATAGGAGACATCAGGCAACCAGAGCAGAGATGATCTTATCAGACACCGCAGCAGCTCTGCTCATGGAGGGATGGAAGTTGTGCAGCGTTAACGGGATGATACAACTGTGCTGTTACCTGGCATTTCTCCTCCACTTCTCCTCTCCCTGTACCAAAAGGGCTCCCAGTGAGCATAACTTATGTCCCCTTCACTGAGGACAAATACACAAGTATCCTGAGATGGCATCCCTCCCCTGCAGCATTTTTCACATGCTCTGATTCATACAGCTCCAAGGGGATACAGGAAAGGGGGGAAAATGGAAGGGCTGGGCACACACAGGCACTGTGTGGCAGTAACAAGCAAAGCCACATGTCCCCTTCCTTTCCAGTCTGGATCCCTCTTTCCTCCTTACAGTTCTGAGGAGATGCGTGTTCAGGGCAGTGTGGATTTAAAGTGAATCCACTATTCCTGATCAACTTTCCATAGGAGCAGAAGTTCTGGATCCTCTTCAGAAATGGGTCACGTTAATCTGGAGGATGCAATCCACCTGGGGAACTAAGCAGAAGGAACTAACCTAGACTAAAACCCCTGCATAGACACTTTGTCCAGCTAAAACTAGTAAATGACGTGCCTAAAATCTTGCGGTGGCAGGCAATCAGCTGCTATTATGCAGCCTCACTAGCAGCATTTTCCAAAGCTTCAGCAAGAGAAATCCGTCCTCTTTTCCCTCACCTGACACTTTTCACTCCTGAATAAACCAGCATGCCCCAGAAGCTGCCTGACCTGAATCTCATTTTAAGCTAGAAGTATGCTGCTGTAGGAACACCTTTTCGGTCCAAATAAAAAAAAAAAATCTAAATAAGTGTTTCCACACTGTAAGAAGCTTCCATAGAAACAGAACAAACCATTTTCTGGAATACTCCAGTAGCGATCTACATTCGCCCATCCAGGCAAAGAGGGCTGTCCCTCCCGGGGAAGCAGGCACAGGCGTCCATACGCTTATGGACACGCACGGCTGCTACGTGCTCTCTGGAGAGCACAGGGAGAGCTGGGGGTTTGCATGGATGCAAGATGTCACCTTCGCAGAGCACCGTCTTCGGTCTCGTGTCATTGCCGCAGCCTTTCCTGGCAGGGGTCGATGCTTCTTCCTGTGACCGATTGTACAACAGCCCTCTGAGTAAAGCTCCCAGGGAAAGCAGCATCCAGCCTCTCAGCCACACTTCTGCCTCCCTTGGGCTGACAGGATCTTCCAGCCAGCCTCGCACGAGGCTGCCCCAAGTTGGGGACAGCAGCAGTAACCCTTTTACGTTCCCTGATGTGAGCGCCCATGAAGTGCTGTCTCCGTGGAGGATTTTAAAGCCTTTAATTTGATTTCCTCAGATAAGCAATTGTTGCAATTATTCTGATTAGGAACAATTAGGTAACACAGCAGTGGAAATCCTGACAGAGACAATGCATCGAACACCAACCTGCAGCCCAAGTGGGCTCTGCTTGAGGAGGTTTCCTTCACTATCTGACTACCAACAAAAGCTATTGATGGAGAAATACTTCCAAGCTAATTAAGCCTTAAATGCTCTAGGAATTCAGCATTAGGCAGATAGTATTATTAGGGCTATCTCTGCATTTGCACATCCTCCAGATTAGATTTTAGAGGCATTTTCTTTCTATGCTACATGTATTATTGAGCATTTAAATAGGTAGAAAAATTAATTTAATAAAGTGCTGGGGAAGGGGAAAAGAAACGAAGGCAGAACCTCCAGGAGCAGTGGTCTCGAGCAATGTCTTGGTGCTTTAAAACCGGCTCAAGAAAGAATCGCCTCTTCTCCTATCTACTGGCAGGAGTTTGGATATCTTGTCAGCACCCTTGACATGAACAGCTGGAGATGACAGATCAATGGTTCAATACTCTCAGCAGCGTGTCACCAATGTGACAGCAAATGTTATTCTAATGAAGCTGTAATCATAGTCAAATTACGCGGTTCGATTCTCAGCAAGGGGAGGGTGCGGGGAAAGAGATGAAGAGGGGACGACAGGACCAGAGGTCAGAGTTCGAGAACTAAAGGTTACTCTGCTTACTTCAAGCACTTGCTGGAGGCTTGGCTGGCCATCCACCATGCCTTGAATAATCCCAGTCAGCTGAAACGAGAGACAAACAGAAAGCAGGCATCAGAGCAGCACTCAAAAGATCATTAGAAAGGTCTACTCTCCTGTCCATCTCTCTGCAACCAAAACATGCTCCTGTGACCCACATGGATGCTGCTGAGTAGCCAGTCACAGTAGAGTGACCCTGGCAGCTCCCCAGCCACAGGCAAGGGCACAGCTTCATCCCAAACACAGAAATGTAACGGGGCTCCTACCCACACCACAAAACAGCAAACTCTCGGCAGGGCAGGATCCACTTGGGGAGCAGTGTCATGCTTAAGCATGATGCCCTTTTAAACATGCATTTCACCTGTTTTGATGTTGCCTTGATGTACACAGGAAGCAGTAACTACCAAGGTCTCTGATCATTCCCCTGCTATTGCAGTTACACCAAAATTTCAGTGTTAGATGAACAGAAGAGACGATTGTTGGTAGGTGAGACCCAGAGTCGACCCAGTCATCCCCCCCTGCGCTG
Organism: Pipra filicauda; assembly: GCF_003945595.2. Classification (NCBI taxonomy): domain Eukaryota; kingdom Metazoa; phylum Chordata; class Aves; order Passeriformes; family Pipridae; genus Pipra; species Pipra filicauda. Next base: position 3,858,440 of record NW_024104498.1, read on the forward strand.
GGCAGCCAGCATGTTTTTTCCCATAGTCCATCACAGCATTCCTCTGCATTTCAAAATTGTACTTAGAACAATGGAATGAAACCTGAAGAAAAGTACTTTCTTCCAGAACCCTGTCCACTCTGTTTTTCAGGAGGTTCCTTAGGAACAGATCCTGCTAACACATAGTCCTACTGACTGCTCCTGGACTGCCTGGCTGTTTAAAGCTAAGACACAGACATAAAAAGATGAAGTCTCATGGGCCTCTGCCTGTGTCTGCCCAGGAGGGCTTGAGGCACATGGAAAAGAGATAATTTTTCTGTCTGCCTTCCAAGTGACAAAACTGTCTTTTAACATATTGAATATCGGACGTCAGTAGCTTGCCATCAATGCATCCAAGTAATTAAAAAAATCATTACTAAAACAAGTGCACACTATGGGATTTCACTTCATATGGCAGTTTCCTGAAGCTACACACCTCACACATTTTCATAAAATAAGGTCAATGCAGGAGCATGCCCTGGTGCTTGCACACTCATCCAGGGCTCCAGAAGCCATAGCACCTATTCGAGAGGTGCTGACAGCCTCACCACCACCCAGGAGTAACTCTTCCATGCAGACCAGCTCAACCTACTCCTAAAAATAAGCCCTCTCACAAGCCACAGGGTTTGGCTTTATTAAATATGTGGCAACTGAAGGAAGCTAAATGGTTTTTACCTCTCAATTTCTCTGGCTGCTTGGCTTACAGCATTGAACTCAGAGGATGGAAAAAGAAAAGATATTAAACTCCAATTAAACTGTAATTACACTTAATGAATACCAAATACCTGACTCACTGAATAAGCTGTAAGTAAAAAGATTATTTTCTCATAGTGACTTCCACAGAATGGTAATACATACCTTTTAGGGAAAGTATTTTAAGAATGTAAAGCTTTTCTACGTGGGTTTCTCAAGTTCATCAAGCCATTATGAGGCAGAAAGTACCAACTTATCTGTACAAGAACATACTGCCCAATACATACACACAAGATTTGGGCTGCAGAAATCATACACATGAATACAAAGGGATATACCTGCTCCATGGGTACATTTCAATACAAGTCAGAGAGTGCTCAAATGGGACCAGATTTATATTCTCTCACCCTTTCTGATCCTTTCTGTTATCAGTCACATCCACCTGTCACACCCAACCTAGTGCATTGGATCTCTGCAGCATTATCTGGTCTTGCAGCTTTGAAGAAGTACAAAAACATAAAACTGCACAATTGCAAAGTTTCACTGGTGATCCCAAGAAGCACACAGTACTTGGGAACACAAACAAGCTATAAGGCATTTATCTTTCTGTATTTTTATTGTCTATTCCTTCAGGGAAAAAAAAAATCAATAAAAATTAATCATAAAAAGAGAGCAAAGTACCATGAAAAAGCCTGTACAAGCACCTTCTGTGTAGAGAGAATCCTTCCTTTAGCTCCCAGCATGAACTTGCTTGGGCAGCAGACAAACCACTTGCATCTTCCAAAAGGGCATGATGAGCTTTATACACCTAGTAACAGCTTTTAACAACTTGCAAGCACTTTCCACCTTCTCCGCCTAAACACTCATCATAACACCCAGCCCTCATCATAACCAATCACAACCTGTTGTTTTACAGAAGCAGATCAGGAGAAAGGGAACCAGATGAGGGCTCAGAGTGAGCCAGTACTGGAAGACATGCTCCTGGCCATCCGTGTGGGGAGTTGAAGAAACCTCCTGTAGCCAGGAGGTGCATAGACACACTAAAAGCAAAGGGAGGGTGACCACAAGTTCTCCACCCTCCCAGGCACCCTTCCCATGCTGTGCTGTCCTCTTCAAGGAGGAAGAGGGATGGGAGAAGTACTCCAGACCCAAGGAGTAATGTCAAGCAACTCCAGTAACCCTCCCACACAGAGTCTATCCTAAGCAGTTCTACTGCTTCCCAGGAAAGGCAGGAAGCAGAGGGGAGAGGGGAAATCAGCAGCACGGCAGACAGGCTCCCATGTAATGTTAACAGCACTGCTTTTCCTAGAGAGTTTATCTGGGAAACCATCGTATTTCTACTCCAAGACAGTTTGCTGATTACCTAAGCACTTGTCTCTGGTGTACAATCTGATAATCAGGCCTGGTCTTTCTTTGTAGACAAAGAGGCCAATAAATCTCACCCTTTGTAAGTAGAGGTGCCTAGACAAAGCCCTTTACTGGCATTTAGCAAAATGAGTATTTTTCAGAAAACATAAACCAGCAGAAAGTCAATGGCAAGTGCTGGAGCTGTTCAGGCAGCAGCTCCACAGCAGCACGTCCTGGCTGTGTCCCTGGGGTCTCAAGGGAACCTACACCAGTGGCACAGGGCTGACCCCTACACCTGCCTTAGCAGCAGGCACCGACCCCACTATTTAGTAAGGTCCTCAGTACAATCAGTTCACCTGTGGCCTTCGGGGCAGGGCTTCAAATTCAGCCCCAGCTACAGGGCCTAGTGACAAGCCCAGTTACATTCCCAGCATGATCCTACTCCTGGACCTCTTTGCAGCCCCTGCAACAGGCCAGTGGACTGCCAAGCTGGGAGGGACAGCAGCCATGCTGGACACTAAGCAGCAAGGGGTGCAGTGGGAAGATGCCCAGGAGCCAGTGACTTCCAGACTAGGACTAAACCCACACTGTTAATAACAGAGGACTTGCCAAACCTGGCAAGTGGGACTTTTTCGTACCATTGATACACACAGGTGGGGGTTCTGCGACCATTTTGCCTGCTGGCATCAGCACTGCCTGTTTTCATCCAACTCTGGACACGATGCCAGACCACGATGAGCGGCAGAGTCTGCAGCACAACGCTGAGCTGGGACAGCCGTGCCCATCCTGGGGACTCCGGCAAACACGTGACCATCACACACACATACACACACAGAGCTCTGCTTGCTTTAGGGCTCCACACAGGAGACACAACAGGGGGAAGGATGAAATAGAGGGACTTCCAGAAAAAGGAATTTTGGTGGTAGTTAATGAGACAACTTCTCTCTAGAATTTAGAGGACTTGCAAAATGGACATTTTGGGCTCTACTCTTTCAGAAGATGGCGCTGTTTTTAGCCCAGATCAGGTGCAAACTGTGAGATTTATCACATTTGTACAAGCATATGTCCAGCAAGTCTCATGGGGATAAGGACAGCCAAAGTAGTTGTCCAGCCTTCTAGCATTAAGGTTGCAAAACGGTTTCCATTATAACCCTCTGTTCTCACACATTTATAGCTTTCTGAAAGCCCCTCTCCTGGGAATAACGTTTTCAGTGCTTAATCTTTTTTTTTTTTTTTTTAGTTGAAACAAAATACCTTCAGATGGTTTTCAGTTACAAGAGAATAAAAATATGTATTTGTTTTTACAATGTGAAAATATGGAAGGGGCTGGTTGGTCCTGGAGGGGACTCCACCTAAAACAGAGGAGTCATTTTTCATCAGATTAGTACATGTGGGACAAGCACTCCAAGGGCTTAAACCTGCAGCCAGCAAGGTAGGGGAAAACACACTATGGTGCTATGATCCTAGACAAGACAGGGACAGAACAAAGAACTTGGATACCCTGATTCCCACATTCGGTACTTTAGTCACCAAGCTGGCCAACATTGAACCAGTGGAGTGGCAGGAAAAAAAGCCCAAAGCAAGAGCAACTTAAAGTTTGTTTTGATGGTTACAACAAGAAGAAAGAACACACTTGGGAAAACATTCAACTTTTTGTGTTGAACAAAAAAAAACCAACCAAAAAACAACAAAACCCAACCCAACCCCTGCCCCCAATTCTTTTGAACCCTCAGGGACCGTTCTGCCCACCTTCATCCTGTATCTGTGGAAAGGTGGCCTCGGCTCAAGAGCAGCTGTACTCAGCAGTGAGAGTAACCAAGTAAAAAGAAGCTACTTCTCCAGCAATCATTTCAAGCACCCCACAAGCATGACATCAAAAAGAAAGTCTTAAAAATACAGACATCCTACCGCTCTGAAGGACTCATCAAACCCCAACATGCAGGCCCACAGGAGAGTCATTTAGAGCCTCTGAATACGCGGCCGTACAGCACTTCCTTCCCTCAAACCATGCTCTCTTTGACCTTCCCCACCACAGAGCAGCACAGCAAAATCACAAGAGCTCACAGGGAGGTTACAAGACTTTGAGCATCAGCTTTTATTTTGTGGTCACCCAGTTAGATGTTTGTTAATTGTAAATACAACTATCTCAGTCAGCAGATCACAGCTAGAGTTATTTATGAATCCAAAGTGAGGTCTTTACATGGTACTGTAATAACAAAAAATTATTCCCCTTGTCCTTAACCTAAGGCTGGCATGACACACTGCACTGCAGCTGAACCGTGAAGAGGTGACCCCAGTCCCTGGTGCAATGGAAACCTGCTTCCCAGGGAGACCCTTGGAGCACCAGGGAACCTTTGCACTTTACCTCTGTACAGAAGGGCGTAAGCTGGGGATGCACCACAGGCTGAACATACATGTGAAAGGTGGATTCGATCTCCATCGTCCTGCCATTCAGCTTCAGGATAGGGAATTCGATGATTTCCTGAATAGTGCAAAAAGAAAAGCAGTTGTTCATTTAAAATAAACAAAGAATGAAGCTAGAAATTATCCCATTTAGCAAGGTGGCTGTAAAAAGAGGGGCCCGATAGTCCCAAACAAAAATAAGCCCAACACAAAGCTCTGCAAAAGTGGGAAGGTGGTGCTGCAGCACAGAGCACATCCAACACCTCAGGCACAGAGCAGGATGGTGCTGATGCTCATCACAGCCAGGATGGCAGCAAGGAGGTCTCTGTGCCCAGCACTGCAGCTGCACACAGCCCTGCCTAAGCTGCACCTAAGGAAGACGGTCTCTCACCACCCACACGTGCTACCCATGGAACATGGAGATGTACCTGCAATGGGCTCAAGTCTGTTTGGCAAGGACATCCCAGGGGCTGAGCCCTCCCCAAGACCATCCTTTCCTCCCCACCATCCTTTTGGAGGACACCATCAGACAGACAACAGGGACTACTGCATGAAGCACCTCTTCCTCTGGAGAGGCTGAGGAGCACTGCCCTCCTCCAACAGACTGAGGAGCCATTCCTATGGGATACAGCACAGTAGCAAGCCCTGCTTCATTTTCCTCTTTGTAGCCAATTTATGCTGATAGGGAAATAAAAACGTTCCTTCATCAGAAGAATGTTCAATTATTTGAATAATCAGCAATCAAAAATTTACATGGACCTGTTAATAAAAAGTTTAAACAAATCCAGTTGCGATGGATTTCTCAATTATTAAAAAATATACATGAAATTAAAAAAGCTGCCCACTGAATAAAAGCGATAAAATCCTTTGTGTTCACCCCCCTCCTTCTCCATTCCCTTTCTTCCTTCCAGTTTAATGTAAGAGGAGAAGTGACAATTTGTTTGGTGTCTTTAAAGAATAATTTGTCTATGTTATTTAATAGAGATCCATGGCACCAAGGTTCTGGAGTGCAAATGAGGCTGCTGAGTGATATCCATGCAACAAGCCTCTCAAATCACTTCTGGAGAGAAACAGAGAGAGGGAGAGAGAATAAAAAAAATATTGCTTTTTAATATTCAAAAACAGTTTGCAAAATTTAATCAAAGCAGAGCAAAAGCTAACATTTTTACCACTTTGACATTTTTATTAGCGCTTTCATAAATTTTTAAAACATGAATGGAATTAGTTTAACAACAAAAAAAAAAACTGCCTGAAAACATCTGGAAGAGACAAATAAGAAATAATAAAAAATGAAAAAAAAAAATCCAACTCCTGTGAGTAAAATTAGCATGTGAAAAATGCAGCCGCTGCAGAGGAACTAACACACTTTTTTGGACCCTGGCTGCAACCCTCATGACCTGGAGGCGGAAATTATCGTGAGGTTGTACATGTGAGCTGGTGACATCACCACCCCACTAGGCAGCAGGAGGGCAAGAAGCTGGGTGGGTAAATGGAAATAACAGACAATTTAAATAGCCAGGAGGAACACCCAATTTCCACGGTGGACAGAGCCTGTAGATGCAGGAGAGCAGCTTTCCTGGTGCAACAGGCACACAGCCCAGACCAGGGCACGTGGGGAACATGTGCTGCTGATATGGAAAATTAGGGAAAAAAATTAAAATAAAATAAAGTGTTAATAATGTTAAGTGCCCAGGTGTAGACACAGAGCAGTGGAACTGCAGAGGATGCAGGGCTTAACTGTTTCCCCATGGTCATCTGTGCCACACTCCATGTGTGCCACGTGGGCTAAAGCAGAGCAGATGGTTGGGCACATCCTTCCCCACAGCCGTACCACCCCACTGGGAGTCACCAAATTTCCCCAGGAAAGAGAGGAAACTCGACCCAGGGGCTGGAAGGGGAGGAGAAGACACGTGCAAAACACCTGAGCATCACCCAGACTGCCTGTTGTGGTGCAGACAAACGCACCAGCTTCAGCCACCCAGGAGGACCCATGGAAACACGAGAAAGTAAGAAATGCTGGACACAGCATTTCTTCTCCCTTCCAAAGGGCTACCACAGAGAGGTTCTGAAAGCAGCAAATTTCTGTTCAGAAGGAAAACAGACTGCAAAGTTTGAAGCTAACGGACAGGCTGTCATAACAGAGCCACACTTAACCCCAGGATAACACTGTGGCATCTTTCAAATCGGGCTGGGGCGTCTCACTGCCCCTTAGGTCTGCATCCCACCCAGCGGGTGACCATGGAAGCGGGCAAGCCCATGGCAGGGCAAGATGAGCATTCCCCCTTCCGGAGAGAGACACACACCGGCTGGATTTCACAGCAGGGCTGCGCTGCAATGCCGGGATAGGTCCTAAGGGACCAGAAACATCCTGAGGGGCCATCAAGTGGCTGGATGCAAAGCGAGACTGAAAGACAGCCCTGCTGCTGATCTGGTACACAAAGGCGTTGCTGGCCTTCCAGTACCAAAGGCAAAAAGCACTTCCAGGAGGGTCGGATTAAGACAGACGGAGGAAATAAAAAGCCATACTAAAAAATTGTGGAAAATTTAACAGTATCCAGAATTGCTGCGGGTCTTTAGGAAGTGCATGGCCAGGAGTAGGGGTGGAACCCCAGAGGCGACTTGAGCGTCTTAAGAGAAAGAGCAGCCACTTTTTTGGGCTTATTTGGTCAGTTTTGGAAGCAAGTGGTAAAGGACCTTTCCCAAAAGGCTGTTTATCTGCACGCTTCCTATAGTGGAGATTTTTCCAGTCTCTGGCAGTGTTTGCTCCACTGGTATCTAAGGCAACAGATACCAGCCCCATGAAATCAGCCCCACTCCTCACTAACGATGTTAGCCAGTCCTGCAATGAAATTTAACCTGTGACACTGCTGTACTTTTCATTTAAACTTTCATTTGGAGAGAAGCAGTGTTTGGAGACCCTGCAGTTTGTCCTGCTAATAAAGACAAGTGTTGGGACCTTTAAAGGTGCCATTCATCTTTTGCCTTTATTAAATTCAATTTTCTTAAGCCCATGATACATCATGAAATTAAGAGTTGACATTCCTGCAGAAACAAAAATATCTATCAAACATAAACAGAAAGGGGGGAGAAAAGAGGCCTCTATTACCAAGAATTTATGGCTTAAAGTTGATCTGTTTCCACTTTTTTTTCCTCTCTCTTTTTTTTTTTTTACAAGCATATGGTTTGTTTTAGATATCCGAAATGTTATTACAGATCTAGAATTTCATTAGTAATTATTATGAAATGGTGAGCACTTAGACACTCACACACACAACCCCCCAGCAGACTGTGACGCAGGAAGGCAGCCGGGTGCTCTCTCACGTTTCACAGCAGCCCAGTGAGCTCAACATGCTCAGCTCCATCTCCACCATTCAAGGACCTTCACTGCTTCCTCCCAGAAGGGAAAGGTGGAGGAAAAGAGGCACGAGGGAGTTAAGAGGAGAGCTTCACTGACACTTCCTTTCTTTTATCTGAACCTGATCATCCATAGGTGTTACCTTGAGATCCTCACCCAGCTGCACTCCAACACTGAGTACATGTCCTAACTTCGGCAGTGATTTGTGCCAGCAGCATTTGGGGCTTCTAAGTCTTCCCCCTGACCCACCCCCAGCTTACAGCACAACCAGAAGTTATGGATGTGCTAAAATAATGCTGAGGGTGTCCAGAGGCTGCAAATAGCCGCAAGCTACCAGAAGAACAAATGTACTCATTTGAATTTTGCGAGCACTGCAATTAGGTATTTTATTTAGCACTGCAAAGTAACTTGAAAGGAAATCCAGGATTCAAACCACCACCAATAAATAAGCGGCTTTTTATTTTCCTTTCATTGTCACGAAAAGTTGAACATGTTTTCTGTTGAGAAATTCTGCACGAGGCTCCCAATTACAGGCATTTGCATTTATATTGTTGGAACACAGAGCTTCTAAAATCAATATTAACACGCTTAAAGAAAAAGGCATCGGCACCCTGTCCCTCCCCTCAGCTGCGCCCCCAAACACAGTAACAATAGGAACCTACAGAGCCAGAGGCTTATACATATCCATTACCAGGTCCACTCTCTTTACAACAATCTTGCATTTACGATTTCGTGGTCCTTCAAGCAAATCTATGTGACAGCTTCCTTCAGAATTTTTGCCTTTTCTAAAAACAAAAACAAGAGTTCCAGGTGAAAGCCTCTCGTGCAACCTGGCCAGTAGGCTGAGCAGCAGCAGGAGGCTGCAGGGTAACTGTGGAATGGCTAGGGACTTTCCTTTAAGAGGGATTTGAAAAATTCATAAGGGCATGTGAAAGCACTGCTATAAACCCAACCTTTCCTTACCCACTCGTCCTAAACGAAACTCCCCTCCCTTTAACACCAGAGCAGGGATGCACCAATTCAGCCTTCTTGATCTTCTTGCTAATAAAAGAAATTAAGAAGAACAAAACTATACTTGCTAAACAATTTCCTGTCAGAGAAGAAAGCACCTGAAATTACACTAATTCCCACAGAGGAATCTTTTTGCTTATCCTTTTGGATCTGGATAGCACTCACATCATTAGACAGAAAGAATAAAGTGCCCAGCAAGAGCTTCCCAGCTCTCAAAACCTTTTAATACAGAAGCCTATGTATAAAGTGGCCAGGCCACTCTTCAGGACACTGGGTTACATATTTGAGGAAGGCCGTATGGCCTATTCAGTTCAAAAACTACGAGAGAATAATTTATCCCTCACTCTAACCCCCATGTGAAGAAGTTTAATAAACACAGGAATAAAAGATGCCCATAAAAATCAGAGCTGACTGTTCAAAATGCAATAAAAACAAGCAGAGGCTGTTGAGAGAAACGGATTTTGTCTGATAAGGAAAAGCATAAAACTTCTTACTGAAAGAACCCTTTACACCTTCAGAAAAAGGTAAGGGCAGAAGAGGCAAGGGAGTGTCTGTGGAGGGGCAGAGCCTTAGCACCAGCTCATTTTGTTCAGGGATGCTTCCCCCCACCAAAGAAAAAGTCATTTTATGCACAAGGAGCTTATTTCTTAAACAAACACTCGTGTTTTTGATTTACACCACGGGCTGCTCCTAAATAATTTATGGCGGGTTAAATTTATTGCATAGCCCTGGCCGGCTGCAAATTCGAATTGCCAAATAATTAGATTTTAGGGCAATGCTTATAAATTATCCGCCGATTTGTCCGGACTTGTTTGTCAGTTGCTTTGTGCTTCGGGTCATCTTTGGCATTTCGCTGTTTGTGTTTTAATTGCTGATTTACACTTTGACAGATGAGAGTTGATGCCTCCAAGATCGGGGAGGGGGCGGGGGGTTGAAGAGCAGGAAGAATCAGAGCTTTTAAAGCCTTGTGATTTTCCTTTTTTTCCAAGGCAATTAAAATCGAAAAGGGACATAGTAAGGACAGCACTAGCCTAACAGATCTGCCTCCCCAGTTTCCATCCTCTGCCTTAATTATTATTTTAACTAAAGCCGTTTCCAAGTGAGCAGCCTTGCACTGGCCCTCAGGGGCAGTAACCAAGATGACCTCATAGGTCTTTTCCCCACTTCAAAATTTTTATTAAACTAACCAAAACAAGTACCATAAAGGCAACACCTCTGCAGTGGGGGACAGCGGGACTTCTGCTGAATCAGGGCTCTGCTGGCTTTCCAAAGGATGCTTGTCTGCACACGCAGCGCAGAGCCTTTCAGCACTTTGGTCTTGGGGAAGTTACTCTCTGTACTGATTAATCCTGTCAAAAGGTCTTTGGGGAAGCAGCTGACCTCCAAATTTCCTTTTCCATCACTGCTTAGCTTAAAATGCGCATATGCACACATCTAATAATTTAATACATTTAAACAACTATTATCTCCCAGAAAAGTGTGAAGGGAAATACAAAACACAAGTCAAAAAACAAAACACAACGGAACTGGCAGGAATATGGAAAATATGGCAGATCTTATCACAAAACACTGGGATAAGATGATGTGAAGAAACATTCTGCTGCCTGAACATTGAATATCCAATGTTTCTTCCTCCCTCTGCTCCCAGGTGAACCTCACTGCCTACCCCCAACACTCAGGCACTGAAGCCCAAAGGCTGGATTTCCTCAGAGATATAATCTGAGTAGCATTTTGGGCTCTGCATTGGCATCAAACGTGGCTCTTATTTCCTAGTGCTTTCTTACTACTTTAAGGGTGAGGGACCATTTCTCTTTCTTTAATAGAAGCTGAAATCCCCATCTAATCACATGCCTCCAGGAGCCTCAGTTTTAAAAGAGACATCTAGTCCATGCACCTGCCCGAGGGCAGCATCATCACCCCCTAAATAATTTCTGACTTTGTCTAGGCTGTTTTTACCGACTCCAATAAGAGAGACTCACACACTCCCCAGGCACTCTATCCTCCTGTTTCATTAGTCTTATCATTGGAAAGTTTTTCCTAATGTCTAATCCAAATTTCCCTTGCTGTTGTTTAAATTCCTGACTGCTCTTCCTACCCACAGCAGACACAGGCCAGAACACTGTCTTTCTCATTTTTGCAACAGAAGACCTCATTTTACATACCCTCTTGTCACTGCACTAAAGACAACCCCAATGCCATCCAGCCTGCACTCACAGTTATGTTTTGCAGACCCCTGGTCACACTCACTGATTGTCTTCACCCTCTCAAAATAGTAACTTTTTTTTTTCTTTTAGAGCATGGAATGCCAAGTGAAGCGCTTCCTCAGCTGAGTTCCCTCCTTACAGGGCCAAGAAAAGGAGGATCCACATGTTTCACAAATGACATTTTTCCCCTAAATTTACCCCTGTGGTACCTGGGACTTATTTCATGCTTGCCATTATACCTGAAATCTTGACAGTTGGCTCACAACCCTTGTCCTGCCATCCTGAACAAAATTTTCGGTAATCATTTCCTCCCAGGCTGGTTCCTGCCTCTCACCTCCAGCATCATCTCTCCCTGTCAAAACCCACTAAGCTATTTTGATCTTTCCAGCAGGACCCAGACATCAAGAATAAGGCAGAACCTCCTTCCTCTTTTCACACCTGGGATGAGAAATATAGACCAACAGACATCAACACTTCAACTTGTTTCTTCAAGCACTATTGACATATATTTAACGACCCAGAACATGTCTACTGACACAGCCAACAACAATTTAAGCTTGACAATTTGGGGGAAGTTTAGTACTCAAACCAGGTTAAAAACAGCACACACACATTTCCAAGTGCTACCTTTCCATTGCAAGATGACAACCATGCTATATCCTTTTTTCATATCTGCTCCTTTCTACCGCCTGTGCAGTCCCTGTTGCAGAATTATCAAATCACTTCAAGACCCAACCTCTTCACCTGATATTGAGCAGCACAAATGATCAATGTTCCCAGCAACACTAAAACATCTGGGATAGGTAGAAAGGGCACGCTAGTGCATGTAAATGAACACCCAGGGTTTTACAGACATCACAACTAGCTGCTGGTGGCAACGCATTTCTGCCTGACAGAGAGGAACTAAATAACGTAACCAAGAGTTGTTTTGCCAGCTAACAAGTGCACAGACCAACAAAGACAACACAGGGATGGTTGCACAGTAAGCTTGGCACAAAGGGGAAAAAGCCCACAAGATTTAGTCATGTCTTGTGCCTTTCTCACCAAAAGAGCTGAGCTGCACTGCTTCTTTATCAGGAAGGTTTTGTTCAAAGCTAAGACAAGACAACTGCAACGCAGCAAAGACCATTCCCCAGGTCCCACAGCAGCCTGAAAAGCAACATCCCTATGTACCAGTAGATAGATGCCACATTATGGAACACTGCCTAGTTTTAAAATATCATGCTGGGAGGGATGCAAAATACTCCCTGCGCCTCAGAGGCTGTGAAAGAGCAGCAGGCACCCACTGATCATCGACGACAGCACAGGGCCATGCACTCATCAGGACTGGCATAGCAAACTACAAACCTGTGGCACCCGTCCCCTTCACTTGAGAAATGCTCCTGGTGTGAGCATTTCCAGCAGCACACGCTGCCCTCAGCAGCAGCTTTACAGAGAGATGAACAAACCTTTAAGCACGATCCAGCGGACTTGCACATTCCTGAGCTAGCCTGGATCTTTTCTTTTCAAGGGTGACTGCCACTCAACTACTTTCTGCTGTAACAACAAGTCTACTTAACTTTGCAACTTGTCACCTAAACCATGTGTAATGTTTGCACAGCTAAGGATACAGTGTTCAGACAGCACAGGTGGGGAATTGCACGCAGGGATGCATAACTGATGTGGGGTCTCCACATGCTGCGAGGGAAAGGGCAACATGACTGATTGCTTTAAAGTAGTCATCTCATCGGCCTGTCAATAACCAGCCAAAAGCTGAGCAGGTTGGGTCAGGTTAGGACTGCAGCAATTGGCCACCCGAGTGCCTTGGTATTTTAGTCTTGTTGCTATAATAATGCCGGGTTTATATCTTTAAATAAGAGATTGCTTTGAATTTCTTTTCATACATCAGATGTCTTGCCTGGTGGTCTCGTGGCTGTGCTCTCCAGGAGATTTGGGTTCAGTAACTGTTCATGTTCCCTAGCTCATCGGGTTTTATACAAATACAGCTAATTCTGTTGCCTGAAGTCATAACCCGCCCTGTCAGATTCACACGGGTCACAGCAAGGTTGTCCCCACTTACTGGGAGAATGAGGGAGGTCTCCAAGGCAAAGTGAATGCAGGTCTGAGACACCAGGTGCAGTGTAACCCTCAAAAGCTACAAGGCCTCAGAAAGGTTTTTCAAAAACTTAATGCAGACAGAAAAATCCATCTGGAAAGGCTTTTATATGAACTATTTCCTGCCACTCTAGGAACTTAAAGCATTCTGATGTAAGAAGAGTGGCATAACAACAGCCATAATTGGCAAAGAGATGGTAAAATACATATATATATTTGCTTTAAGTAAAAAGAAAAAAAGACTTTTAAGTCACTGTGTTACATGCATTTTAATGGCATTTTGCTAGAAACAGCATTGTAAGAAGCTGAATTAAGAACTAGGTAATTAAAACTACACTCAAGCCTAAGCTGCATGAATATAGGTAATTGCAGATTAATATTCCACTGTAATACTTATGGCTGAGTTAAAGTTGCCATGGGAAACAAGCCTGAATTTCTTCACTTTTCAGCAACTCATGATCACCCTCAATAAAGGTTTTGGCAGGTGATTTCTAGTGCATTGAGCTTAACAGCCACACAAAAATGGTATGAGAAGAAAGCTGCTATGTGGGGATGTCCAGATAGAACAGACAGGCACATGTCCTTTATCTGCCTCTGGGTAGGATTGTGACCACGTCTGTTACTGTGGAAGACACCTTCTGCGTTCCCATCCCGGCCTTCAGCTAGGATTGACTTGATGCAGGCTCTGCAGGAAACCACGTGGAAGGCACGCAGAAGGTACCTTGCAGCCTGCTTCCCAGCAGACCAGCAGTCTCTCCATCACCTCCTCCTGCAGCAAGTTTGTGATTTCAGGGACATATTCCTCCTACAAAGTAGCCTCGGATACGGCTCCCAAGGCAGCTTCCCTATCATCTATCTAGTCACCCCGCACAGAGCGCTCGGCAGGGACTGCACATCTGTTGCTATGGCCTAAATTTGGTGGAAATCAACATCCATTCCCATTACAAGGTCAGTCTATAAATCACAGTATCTCAGAGACACAGGATTCAGTTGTCCCTGCCACGGGAACAAGACCACAGGTAGAGCAGTACAGGCAGCGATCACCACAGCCACTCCAGCTGCCCCTGACTGCGGGCTGGGACCGCAGGACGGATGTTCAGGGGAAAACCCCTGCAATGCTCAAGGAAACAAAGACTGAACATGCTTTAACCTTCTCCTGCATTTGTACTTAATATTATCTTACAGAAACACTGGCTTCCATTTGTTAATACACTTTTGCCAGTCATGAAATGTACTCTGATCATCCAGATTTGTTTGTACACTTAAAAGTAACTTAGTAACTGAACATATGCTTAGTCACAGTCTCAGTGTTTACAGTTTTATGTTGAAATGGTGAGTGATGTTTTGTATTTATTAGTATGTCCAGTTTCATCTGACAGCAATTATGATTACAAATTCTCCCAAAATAACAATCAAAATGCAAGCTGAACAAATTTGAAATATGTAGGATAAACTAAAGAAAAATATCAAGATACTTCTGTATTTAAAATGCACTATTTAAGAGAACACAGAAAGTACTGTCTGTAAACAATTTGTTCTTCTGCCTCTGGTCACAACCTTCTTTGGCAATGAGAAGATCTGAACACTTCATATTTTCCTTTTACAGAGAGTTTGAAAGGCAAATTTCTGATTCCCAACTGATTATCAAATTTGAGTGAATCTGAGACACTGAATGCAAGCACCTGAAAAAATTGACATGAGAAAAAGCAACTTCATCATTACCAAAAGCTCATTTAGCAGTTTAGCAACTCCTGGATCCAGCTCCTTCCTCCAGGTCAGGGGTCTGATGCTCTTTTACACTTCCAGGCAGCAGACATACAAAGCTTGTATTTTATTTGATTTTCATTTAAGTGGCTTTAATAGATTATAGTAGAGATTAACATCCTATATAGAAGGCTAATTTCAAAATCATCTTTGAATAGACCTGATTTCTACCTTCAGACTTTTTATATTAAAAAAAACCAAAACACTGCTTTTTATCCACTCTGCTGAAGTTGAAGGTAAGGTACTTGGCTTGCTGACCGAAAGAGTCACACCCTCTTACTGCATTAATAAAACAAGATTACAGGCAGCCATGGATCTGAGCCTGTGGAGCTGCTTAATACAGTCACTGAAAGCACTGACCACCATAAACACTGATGTATACAAGGACAAAGGGACAAAAGAGCAAGACACTCACTTATTAATGCATCTTCTCATGAAGCTAAAGCATCATATGTACCCAGCTCTATGGGCTGACAGTGTATAAAAGCAGAAGATACTTATAAACTCTTAGCAGACAGTAAAGAAGAAAACTCAGAGCTGAAAAATGAAGCACACCAGCACCACCATGGTTCAGGGTCCACTGACCTCTGCACAATGACAGCTCCCACCTGACCCCACTGGGTTTTGGATCACATTCCAAAGGCACAAGGTAAGCTTTAAAGACATGCAAGGGGCCAGCCATAAACATCTCTTACTGCCAACCTCTAATGACCTCTGGCTGGCTAAAACACTACATGACACAAGACTGTGCAGTTAGTCCCACCCTCCCCACTTCTCTTCTCTCTGGCGTGGTCCAATTATTCATAAATACATGCCAAAAGCCAACACAGCCAAGTGGTTTCTAGGTGTATAAACCTGCACTTTGATTTAGGAGTGTATCTGCTGAAAGCTGTCACAAGGGCTGCAAGGATGCTCCCGTTCCTTTGTGGGTGTAGGGCAGGGAACATGAAGGACCCTCGATGCCTGACCCAGGAGCGGTGAAGCAGAGGGCAGTGGCCACAAGGCACTCTGCCAGCAGTCCCAGCCACTGGAGCCACAATGCAGACAGCTTCCCAGGGGAATACCACCATCCTTGACCCTCCTTGATCCCCATTACAGAGGCCATACCACGAGACCTTAGAGAGATTGGGCAGTGTGAAAGGGAATGGAAATGAAGGCGTCTTCAGGGCTCACCACTGAGCATGAAGAACTTCCCCAGGGATAAAGCCAGTGAGGCTGCCAGTTGCAGAAGAGCATGAGTAAATACAGCAGGAGGGGGAGCAGATGTGGCAGTCACACATCTTAGTGTAGATAAAAAGATAGCTCTTTCAGTAGTTTCTTGTAAGAAGCCAGAATATTTAGAAGAGCAGTTAGTGAAAAATGTGAAGTGTGCTGCATGGTGGCAAGTGCACTCTGCAAGACTTTTAGGCTGAGCTGGCTAAATTTACAGCTATGCCTACCCACTTAAAGTAACCTGAATCACAGTTTAGCTTAACTCTGTACATGCAGCTTCCTCATCAAATTCCAATGCATTTGAATTTCATTGTATCTAGACTTCTATTTTGCAGTTATTAAAAGCAGAAAAATTAGCAGGATCACAGTGAAGATCAGCACCTCACCATTCCTAGCTCTCAGGTCTGTCCTCAGACAAAACCTCCAAAACCTGTCTGCCGCTATGCCAGTGAAAGATCTTGCCAATAAAACCTTGCAGAAAACATCGCTGAAATACATGGCACAGTTTGTTCACCATGACATACAGCCTACCAGTGAAGAGGACAAAAGCCATGATGGTCAGCAAAGAGGTAAGAGGTAGATAGGAGCATCAACTAACATCTCATTTTATAAAGTTACCCAACTGACAGGCACTTTCAGCCTTTCCAGCTACACCGAGCCCCATGTAGCAAAAGTAATTTCTTTATTTGTCAAACTAATTTGCTGGTGAGGCTGTGAGGGACTGACAGCCCTTTCCACACATTATATGATGCAGACAGGCACTGAACACAGCAGACTGGAAAAAAAAAAACCACTGAAGAACATCTCTACCTTAAAGGTGCTATCTCACCAACAAAATATATAGCAGATCTGCATTGGCCCAGACCATTACTTTCCCTGGCAAGGACTTGGGGACAAAGCTCCTTAAAACAGTAGTAATCATATTCCACTCATGCTCCTTTTTACTGCCAGCTGTAAACTAGCTCCACATGCATCATGGTTTTGCATCAAAATGTGCACAGACCAAACCCATATCCAAAGGGACAAGGTAGATCCAATTTACAGCTTTGACAGGTCCGTGCACCCGAGGCGGAGCATGCAGGAAATAGCCTGACATCTCACTTGGAGAGCAGTTAAGACCCTGCTACCAGAACTGGATGCAGAGCCACAACAGCCTCCCACAAAGAGCCAGCAAAAGAGCTGGGAATTTGATGTCCATTTTTCAAGAAACATAAGAGGCAGGCGGCACTCACCAAGGCTCTACTGGGGAAGAGAGGAGTCAACTTCAATCCCAACTTGCAGCATCCCTTAGCTAGGACAAGCCCAAGGGAAACCACAGCTGCAGTGGGAAATGAATACACTGCATCGAGTCACTTCAGTAATGAGACACCACACTGAAAACTGCTTAAGCCTTTCATAGTTAAAACAAAGCAAAAGGAACTTATTCTAACCCACTACAATAAATGCAGGACAATTGCTTGGCAGGGGGGGCGAGTTCAATTTAGACTCAGAAATTCTGTTTGTTCACTACCAACCCAATATTAGGGTTTTTTTCTATTTAGTACAGTTTTCCAATTTGAATGGAAAACCTAGGCTCATCCTGCTGACAACTGAAAATATATTTACTAATATGGTCTACACTACTGTGGAAGAACTGCCTGCAAAAAAACCTCTGTACTTCATCTGGATCTCTGTATGTCTCAAGTGGTAGAGCACTGGAAGCTCTCTCTGAAGGTGAACTCTTCCTGTCTCATCACACTCCAGAGTTAACACCCAGGCAAGATATCTGATCTCACTGAAATTATCTACAAACACCATTATGTTGCACATATTCCTATAATTCAAAATATTCTCTTCCTAAAGCTGTTCACTACAAACAGTCTCCTTGCAGAATCAAACAAGGCTGCCATCTTCTAATGCAAGTTCCCAGCCAGAAATTTTTAGACCCTCCCCAATTAAGACAGATGACAATTAGACATGACCTAAAGATGTTTTCGATAACACATGAATTGTGACTTCCTTGATGGAAATCAGCCTCCTTCATTCATTCCCACCAAACAGTCCTGGTATTGCTCCTGAGACAACAGGTGACTGGCAAGAGTCCTGGAGAACCAGCAACAGAAGGTGGGACAAACCAGAAAAAATGAGTGAGCCAGCACTGTGCTTTTTCCTTTTACCTCTCAGAACACGAGTAGCAACTTGCAAGGGGATAATTAACAGGATTGACTATTTACCTGAGGATGAATCTGTGGTTTATCACACGTAGCCTCAAAATCCAGCACTAAGAAGTAGTGATATCTCTGTGGAGGGAAGGATGACATTGCTGCCATGGAAGCTCCAAAGCCGTGGGACGCCAGTTTCCTGCTTACGATGGAGCTGTACCCTTTGAGAACACCAGCCAGGAGGGGGGACACAGCTTGTCTTGCCCTTGAAAGTAAGTTTTGGGAAAACTTTGCTGCTCCAGTATGGAGGAATGCTATCATTGAACATCCAGAGGCATCTGAAACTGAAGAGAGACTCACATTACTCATGTACACATACATCTCATCTCTCCTAGTATCTGCTCACTGTCCTCCTCTGACAGGGATTTCCTCTGTGCTTCCCAGTGGAGGTTCCAGCATTGCAAACCTGAAATAACACCGTAACCTGCTCTAAGCACAACAGATGACATTTGGACTGAGCTTAAGGTGTCCAGAATCACAGGCAACTGAAAATTAACTTCTGCAAATGGCTCTAAACTAAGAACTATGAGACACACAACAGTCATGGCTCCAGGAACCAGATCACACCTGACTACTGAACCTTATCACGGCAGAACACAGCAAAAAACAATTAAAACACAGAAAATCTAAGTCCCATTGAAATTACTGAGGAGGCCTTTCATCTTTTCATATACAATGCAGTGTCTGATACACGGTAGGAATTAAATACAGCAATACACATATCAACACTACAACCCATCCAAAGAGCTTGGTCCTGAAACACCTGTCAGCTGCACCAAAACATCCCACTTCTATTACAAATCCAAGTGTCTGGTAGCTGGATGCTCTTACCCAGGGGAAGTTCTGATTTGCTCTGTGTATGAGGTTTCTCAGAGATGTGAATTTAGTTCTGCACTCCATCTCTTCCTTATTTCTCAGAGGAAAATATCAGGTCAACTAACCACATCCAGGGACTGCAAAAACTGTAAAATGCAAGCATGACTCTACAGGTTACAGTCTCCCTCTCAGAAAAATACCTCACTCAGCCATCACCTTTTGATATTTCTATTTAAATGCTATTTAATAAATTACATTATCTATACGAGGCTATCCGTATTTCCCCTTCTACTCTTTTTCTTTTAAAACTTTGCAGGAAAAACTTGCCAGGACTGTCACTATCCAAGGCAGGTCAGACTCAGGGCTGTTAATAGATCTCTAGGGAGGAAGTTCAAGCCCAACCCATGGTGTTACATAGACGGGTACAGTGACTGATAGCGAAACAAGCTAATTGCAACAACTCAACCCTCTTGAACAAGGATATGTTGTGTATGCATATATGTCTGTGTGTGTATATATACATACACACATACACACACATCTCACCACACAGATATTTAAATTTATCCCCCCGCAGTTGCTCCCCCTGCTCGTGGCTCTGGGAAGAACTCCATGCCACCACATGCCACCCACATGCCCTTTTTCTGAGCCTGGTCTCTCCACACCTGTGCTGGCTTTTTGCTCTGCCGTGAAGGGCTGCAAGTGCCCGCCACAAGGCATGGAGACAAAACAGGCACAGCAAAAAGGGGACTCACCGCTCATGAACAAAGTCACTGTTTGCATAAAAGACAGCATTTGCTCTCTCCCATCCGTTAGTCTGTCAGGTAAATAATGCACGTGCCAAAACACACACTTAATGAGGTAAATAATATGCCTTGAATAAGGGCTAAATCTGTATTTACCTGCGAGACCACAGAAACTCAGAAGGACCAGATTAGGAGATAATTGCAGCTAAGCAGGTTGTGTGCTTCGAGTAAACACGCATTTGGTAACCTTCCCTTTCCAAGGTTTTGAGTGAAAGGCAAAAATCAAAGGAGCTGAGATGTTTAAGACCAAGCCAGTGCCCACACTGCCAATTCTATGGTGTATATGCATCCCTGCCTTAAGGCTTTCATGTTTTGGGGGGCTGCTTTCTTTATTAACGCAGTGTGCCAGGCAGCAGGTACCTGGACAACTGAAAACTCAAGCTGCAAAACTGAAACAAAGAGCCCAACATGGCATTTATTTTAAAGGGGCTCAGTTCTACCAATTGCCTCTCCATCTACAGCTTTGGCTGTCATTCATAAATGCATTACTGCCAAATAGAAGTTAGTTATATTCACTTCTAACCTGTGCCAGATAAGAGATATTTAAGGTATACATGCTTTAAATCTTCAAGCTACTGGCTATGAATCTAAAGGCCCATCACAGTAAATATAGTATCTCAGAATAAAGCAGCTTGTAAGTTAGTTGCAGTAAAACCTGGTCTTTAGCCTACTGCATAAAGCAAAATACACAGTTGGAGTGGGGGAGGCAGGCATGCTCCAACCCCTATATCAAACACAGGCAATAAAACATACATTATCCACCCACCCACAGCAAGATCAATATTTCTCTGATGTATCTTAACTGGCAAGACCAGGGTTATCTGACATGGACCCCACGAATCTTCAGGCTGGGCTGCACCACACACTGTGGGGCAGAGATTCCCGAGCCACTGAGTCCACAGAGCAAAGGTAAACCAGCCCTCTTGGCAGGATTCAGGCACGTCAGCAGGCAGACAGGGCAGCACCACTCCAGACCACCCCAGCAGGTCTGTGTCACACAGGTACCCTGCAGCAGCAGCAGAGGGAAATAACAGCCAACAGCCAGTGCCTGTTTACACTAACAACTTCTGCAGAGGTTCATGTCTAGCAACAGGATCAGGCTCCCCATCCTAAAAGCAGCCTCTCTCCCATGTAGCAGAGGGAGCAATGCTCTGAACAAAGGTGTGAGTGGGGTATTGTAGAGCGATTTCCCTACGCAGGCAGCATACAAATAAGGGCAACCCCACTGCAAACTCTGCACCTTCAGCCAAATGAAGTTTTAACGGCATGTTTACCCAGCCACTGCTCTGAGTGCCCTGGGAAGACCTCACATCATCTTCTTTGGCAAGGTCAGAGTGCCCCAGAGCACAAGATAGCTGGTGAGCAAACACACTTTATTAGAAGTCATGTAAAGCATTTATAATGCTTTTACTAGTGCTAGGACAATGCAAAGCACTAGTAATTATCTCGTATTTTTTCCAATAGACAACGATGCAAGCAAGGCAGCTTCAAAAATTAAAAAACCAGCTCTATCCATATAAATCCACATGTTCAGTGATTCCATTTCCAAACCTACATAAACCATCACATATATATTTCTTATGCACACAGGATCAGATTATAATCTCAGACAGTGCAAGCTGTCACATCTGGCAGTCAACCCTACTAGGTTAATATTTCATATCACACAGCTCAAATTCCTCACACAGATACGTATAAGATGTAACGGGACCATGAACTGAGGCTAGACCTCAGGAATTATTTTGACAGATTGTACACAGACCTAGGAAAATGTGACAGCACTTTACATTTGCTGCACCCAGTAAGATGGGAAATGGCCACATGTGCTGGGTTTCAGCTGGGAGACAAAGTTTGTGTCCTGTACTGTATAACAGCTTGTGTCCCATGTGATAGTACTTCGCATAGTCAGCATCTGTATTTTAAAAAATAATTTAAAAAAAAGAAAATTATTCTCTGGACATCAGCTGCAGGTACAATCCCAGGCTGACCACAGCTCTTGCTTCTTAGCAGTCCAGGCACATGGTACTAAAGCACAACAGTTTGATCACCAGCAAGTAAGCAAAGCCAAGTGCCAGCTGCAGCCACCAGCTTTGCCACTTTGCCAGGGGCCCCACTGAGTGGGAAGAGGAGAATCTGCACCGGCGGCTGCTGCGCGCCAGGCTTCCTGCTGGGAGAGCTGCTTAGGGACAACCAAAGTGGCAAAGGAACACGATAGGGAACTCCTGCCCCGTGAAGAATGCTGGTGACAAGAGCCAGCAGGGCATTGCAAGTGCTTTCCCCTGCCTGTAGGACAGCCTCAAAGCCACAGAGAGAGATGGCCACCACACAAGTTCCAGAGGATTCAAATTCATCAACAGCAAGACAAATTAGCCTACAAACTTGAGTTTAATGGCTCTTTGCACATAACATAAATATGAACTTTTTAGAACCACATCTAATTAAAATCACAGCTTGCCTTTAACCTCAAAATATTCCCCTTCACTGTCCAGTTTGATAAGATGAGTAGGGAGGGGGCAGGAAGACAACACATAACTGCAGGATGGAGGGGTGACCCAAGAAATTACATGTTTTATCAGTGTCTTCACTTACATGTTAAATTACGTTGTTATGGCAATACAGGCCTCCACCATTTTACAAGTAAACAAACAAACAAACCAAAGCAAAACAAACCCCCCCACTAATCTAAACAACAAGACAAACTGAAATTAAAAAATAAAAGCAAACAAGCTCTGGGAGTAAAACACTTCAGTTTATTATTTGTGCAAAGCCTCGGTAGGGGCAGTTGTGACTCCTGGCCTCCAACAGACAACTTAGCTCAACGCTAGAGCAACAAAACCAATCAAAAATGTAAGTCAGGTTTGTCTATTTTATTAAATTGTAAAAAGATAGGGTAATAGAGATGCTTTTGATAGAACAAAATTGCATACATTTAGCAACATCTGGAACACAGTATAACAAAAAAATGCAGGACTTCAATTTTGGTAGCTGTTCAAATGCATACTCAGAGGTCAAATGTGAGCCCATATTTCACTTGCGTGAAGATATAACTGAAGAACAATAGAGATAATTCAGATTTTTTTTTTAAATCAACCTTAACCTAAACCCAAATATTTCATTAGATGAACTACAGTCCAAAAGTGACAGCACCTGGCTAGCCTGTGAGGCAGGAAACGAGAAACAAGACCAGCTTATCCACTCTCACCATCCAACCTTGCAAAAAAAAAAAAATAAACACATAAAGTAAAACAAACAACAAAAGACAAAGCTTTTAGAACCATTTAATAAAGTAACACAATTTTAGACAGGTAAATCTGCATCTTTAATTTGTTAACCTCACAGTACCATCTCTTGAACATGAAAACAGTACAATTCCATGGCTGCACTCCCTTCACGTTTGGCTGGGTTTGTCTCCGGCACTGCTAGACAACCAAGCCTGTGTTTTGGAAAATTTGTAATGTAACTTTCCCAAGGCATTGCCACGTCATGCCTATATGCTGCCCCATCATTACTCAGCTCAGATACAGCTTGGCATCCATCGTTTTGTTTTTACAGCACTCCACAATCGCACCCAGGCTCTTCCCACTACAGACGAAGAGGTCCCTGTTCTCAAGAACTTACAGTCTAAAATTAGAAGCAATACAACAAGTGAGGTGAACAGCAGAGAAGAATGAAGGTTACAGGAGGATAGTTGGGCAACCACTCATCTGGGAGAAACATGCATCTCAGTAGTTCAACCAAAAAAAATAATTCAGTCTACACAAGCACTGGTTTCCCCCTAAGTGCCATCATGGAAGAGATCAGTGAATAGAGGAAAGGCTGACTATAAAGGGCGGAGGGCACTCTCGGGTTAAGGAAGGTCTCTCCCATTTCTTGAGCTCATTCTTCCCGCTGGGTTCCTTGGCTGACATGTCAAAGGCACGACCACATATGTCAGAGCACCAGAATCTCTTCCATTGTGACATCACAGACACGATGGCTTGTGAGATCACAATGTGTGAGGCCGAAGGCGCTGATTACTTAGGGGAGCACTTGCTGGAGCTATGGCACCCTACAAGGCTGGGAAACAAACACATCTCAGTTCACTTGACAACACAGTGAAACCCACACGAGACTCCACACCAGCAGGACGCGAACTCGTCCAAACAGACCACCCAGAAGCCGTCCCAAAGATGCACAGTATAATTCCACTCCAATTTTATTAGGCCACCTCTGCTAGGCAACCCACTTTCGTCAGCTCCTTGACTGGTCTCCTAAGACAGGCTTTGCTGTGTATTTTTAAACCTCCTCCAAGAGTAACTGCAGATGAGCAAACGGGTCTAAGCTGGAGTCTGAAGAAGTTCCACACAGCAAAGGACTGGTCACTTAGAAGAAACGTAGAGAAAGGAAAGAACAAAAATTAAAACAAAGCAACAACAAGGATGCATACAGCAAAAGCCACAGAGGAAGAGCAGATTTGCTATTAAGGAAAAGAATAGTTGCACAGGATCAGACCAAAAATCTTCTAGTCGGCTCTCCTGCTTCTGCCTGGGAGCGATAAGACAACGCACCAGGGTGAAACTACACACAATGAGGTTAATTAAAAGCCAATAGTTCTGGGAGGCCAAAAGGAGGCTGGCCTGTCCTTCCCTCTCAGTCTTACTCTCCTGCTGATTATGTTACACCAGTTCCTGAGCTTGTCTGGCCCTTCTGTGAGCTGATTCAACCACAGGAACCTATAAAAGCACTAACACAGCCAGAATAAAGTGCAATTAAAACAAGATAGTTTCCGTCTGGTTCAGTGAGACGAACCAGCTTGGGGCCAGGCTGGATCAACACCAAAGCTCAAAGAAGAGGATGGGCCCACACTGGCATGAGCAGGAGCAAGATGAGCCATTGGGAGCTGTTGGTCAGCTCAGCTGCTCACCAAACTCAGACCAGGATACAGACACCTGGGATGGTGTGGCACTTTCCAGGAAATGGAGAAGGTATTCCGGCTGTAGCAGCATAGACACATAAAACTTGAATTCCCAAAGCCCATCGGACCATCCTGTCTGCACCTCATGTAATGCTGGCCATAAAGTTTCCACTTCCTCACTCAAGCCCAAAGGCTTGAACATCTTTCAGAAAAGTTTCTGGCCTTGAATTGCAGCATCAAGAATGGAGGTTCCCCACTACCTTCAGACAGCCCATTCCAGTGGTCAATCAACTGTCAAAAAATAACACGTCTTAGTTTTCACTCAAACTTTCCCAGCCCTGGTCTTTGAAGCAAGTTCTGAAATCTATGGCACTTCAGTGTACTCAGTCCACAGCACAGCTCCCGGTGCCAGGAGCAAGAGATTTGTAGCTCCTATGCATCTAGCCAGTAAAAGCTACCATTGCATATTGGTCTCATTTAGTGGAAAAGAGCATAACCAACCACCCTTTGTTTAATGGACTCTGGCATGCATAATTACTTCATTTGCACACAGAGGAATGCTACAATTGTTCAAACCACTTACACAGCCACACACCTTTGTTATCTCAAAAAAATGAAGGTTAACACCTGAGAGTGCCAAATGAATCTCAGTCTGGACTCAGGGAGACAAGATTTATGTTGCTCAATACAGTGGTCACTTTTGATCTTCACAAATGAACTCCAAAAGTGTTAAAGCTCTGTCCAGGTAGATTGGCAAATGCTCCAACCAGGGCATGGTTTCCACACAGTCCAGTCTCAGTGAGCCTGGAAAACCAGCCAGGGAAGATGTTGACTCTAATATTCAACCATGGAAAAAAATTATGACTGTAACAAATACAGTTGAAATTTAAAAAAAAAAGTAAATTATTTTTTTGTTGGGAGTGAAGTATCTTTACCTGCACAACATATCTGGAGAGAATATAACTTCTCAGCTGGCATTTGGCCAGCACAGATCACTTCTCTTAGAGGAGGGAAATGGTCCAAATGATACCTAGCAGCAACAGCCAGCACCTCTGCTCTAGGTTATGCTTTGAGAGCCACAACTTCTCCTCTTCTTCCCTCATTCCCCTGCTTGCCATGGCACCATGCTGGTGTGTTAGCTCACCACTACTAGAGAAAAACACCAGGAGTCTCAGGATGACCACTTCCAGTAAAAATACCTGCTTCAGATCCAAGGACAGACTTGTGACAAAAGCACAGCTGCTTACAGCCTTCTGCGCTCTCCTGCAGCCACAGCTGGATGCCACCACACCTGCACTCTCCGGCCCTGTGGCCCTTTCCTAAAGGTGACCACTGAACTGAGACAGGGACAGAGTAAAGTGCAAATACTTGTCACATTTAAGTCTCTTCCAGAACTCCATTTCCAAAATTTAAGGGGGGAGGGGGATAAAATCAAATCAAGGCCTTCCAAAGTTAACAGAATCAAAACAAGATAAGCACCAAACCAGCTGTAATCAGGCCTCCTAAAGGAAGCAAACTGAAGTGTCTCTCAAGAGCAGAACAGAAACTTTAGGTCCTATCAGAGTACATTCAATCCAAGAACTTCTTTATTTAGCATCAAGCACACAAGCATTTTCTTTAATTCTTTAATCACTTTCTTCTTTGGATTTTGGTAACACTCAAATATGTCTAGACACACACTAACTTTATTAAAAAGCCCAACACACCATTCATGTAGAGCTACTCAAAGTTTGAGATAAACAAGAGCCATAAAAGGGCCACAGGGTCACTCTTCAATCAAAACCAGGCATTTAGTCCACGCTGTAAATTAACATTAAAATCCAGCTGCAAAGGGCAGAATTCAGTGCTTCAAAAAGGAAAACAAAAATATCTGAATTAAAAAAACCAACCAAAATCAAACTTCCCAAGCCTACACGCTGAAGAGTAAACAACTGGACTTCTAACATACTACTTAATTTGAAAACAGAAGTTCAAATGCCAACTTTAACATCAAGCGCTATGAGATGTTACAGTGTTGCAAAGAACAACTACAGGACAAAATAAATTCAAGTCACCACTAAAAACAAATCAAGTACAACCCTCAAACAGCTGTCTAACAGTATCTGATGGGACAGGTACCTCTGAGATGTACCTTCCTGGAGCCCTCATCCTTCCTGAGGCACAGTACAAGCATTAACCTATTAGAAAACTTTCTGGTCCCTTGCATCACACCTGAAAGAATACTAAGAGTTCAGACTAAGCAGTAGTTGTCAATCCACCATTTCTGAACACAAAAGCTCAATAAAAATCCAAGATAAATAAAGAAGTAGTAAAACTAACATTGGACTTATTAGCAAACAGACCAGCAGTGACCACGCAAATCCACCAGACAGGACTTGTAAAAGACAGAACATAAGCAGTAAATGACAACATCTCTTCATACATCTCAGTTTGGAAGAAACACCTGTAAGAGCACAGCAGCGAGAAAAGAACAGGAGAAGAAATTCCTACTGCCAGTCAGGAAACAAGTAAACAGACTGTACTCCTAAGCTTTCTCAAGTTTACTTCAGTCTCAAGATCTGAGGCAGGTGATCAGTTCAATTCCACAGAGTAAAAAAAAAAAAAAATCAGGGGAGTGGGGGGTAAATCAAACCTCCTACTCCCCCATCACTTCCACCTATGAACCTCCCCATCCAAAAAGGAACATGGAAAAATCTCCCTGCTGCTGCCTCCTGCGCACCCCGCGCACACCCCCCTGGGCACGCGGGCTTCTGTCCCTTCCCCAAGCCCTGACAGCGACTGATCCCGCTCCAGCTGGGACCTGGGGGACTGCTGCCACCGCCGACACCGGCACTTACACTCACAGCAGGGCCTGGCCGCCGGGGCGTCGAGCGGACGAGATGCCAGCACCCCGCGCCCTCCCCTCGGCCCGGGGCCGCCCCCTGGCCCCCCCGGCCTCCCCACAGCCTCGCCCCGCCGCGCCCCGGCCCCCAGCCCGGCCCACCGCCCCACGCCCCCAGCCTGGGCCCCGCAGCCGCAGGGGGGACGGGCCGCGCCCCCGCTCCGCGCCGGGCCTCTACCCCCTCCCCGGGCCACGGCGGCCCCACGCCTCCGCCGGGCCTGCGGGGCCCCCGCGCCGCCCGCGCCCCGCCGGGCCGGGCCGGGCCGGGCCGAGCCGCCGCCTGCTGCCCGCGATCCCCCCCCCGCGGCGGGGCCGCCCCGGCCCGGGCGGGCCCCGCGCCCCGCACTCCGCACCACGAGTGCCCGGCACCGCCACTCACCGCCCGCACTCTGACCCCCGACCCCGCGCTGAGCGGCAGCGCCGCCGCCCAACCGCAGCGTCCGCCGCCGCCGGGGGCGGTGCCTCCGGCCTGCCGCGGCCCCCCGCGCATGCGCGCGCCGCCCGCCGCGCCGCGGGGCACGATGGGCAGCGTAGTCCCGCCCGCCTGCCGGCCCCGCCGCGTGGCCGCGCCTCGACGCCGCGCCCGCCCCGCCGGGTCCCCGGGCACTGACCCCCCGCCCCGCCCCCCGTGCCCGGCGGACACCTCGTGCCCCCCCCACTGGCCCGCCGCCTCCTGTCTCCCCGCGGGTACCGCTTACCATGTGTCCCAAAGGGCCATCGTGCCGTGCCCTCGGGTTGCCTCCCCCAACCCCTGATGGCTCCATCCGTTGATGTTCACGCAGCTCTCTGATCCTAAACCTGTGTCTGGGCCTTGCCCGGTCTCTGCTAGACACCCCCGAGCTGTGGCACCTCATCCCCACGCACGTGGTGCTGGGGTGCTGGTGCCCACAGCCAGGACATTCACACCTCGCACCTTGATGGACGTCACACTCCAAGGGTTCTGAGGCAGCCTGTGTGCCCCCCATCCCTGCCAGCTGCACAGGGAGCATGGCAAGGAGCACTGGAACAGGCTGTCCAGGGAGGTCATGGATTTTCCCTCTCTGGAGACACTCCAAACCCACCTGGAAGCATTCCTGTGTAACCTGCTCTAGGTGATCCTGCCTTGGCACAGTGGGCGGGCTGGATGATCTCCAGAGGTCCCTCCCAACCCTAATAATTCCATGATCTTACCTGCAATGATACCCAGTCTTTAACCTAATTGACGCATCCATCTTGGAAAGCTCAGCTGCAATGCCAAGTGTTCTAGCTGGGGCTATTCCTGCACCGCTTCCTTCCTTGCTCCCACATTAACTCACAGCTCCACATTTCAATACAGCAGCTCCTTGGCTCATCCCTGATACCCACCACGTGTGCGGTGAGCAAACTCAGAGCACGGACTTGCACAAGTAGGACTGTGAAGGATCCTAGAGGTAACCTCACCCATCCTTTGCCCTGAGCAGTCCTACCTCTCTATCATCTTGCTGCCCTCTTCAAATCATCCCTTAAAGCCTTCTCTGGCTCAATGCCTTAAAATACTAGACAAAGGTAAGCACCGGAGTGCAGAGATCACTGACTGATAATTCACTCAAGATGGGCTGCCCGCACTTCCACAGCTGCCTGACCGAATCTGTCTGGTGCTCCTGCCTTTAACTGAGTTGCCAGCTCTTTGGACTGGATTTATCCTTTTGCTCTGTTTGTATGAGGCCTTGAACTTGGGAGCCTGAATCGTGAAACTAGCATGTCAGAACTATAAAAATACCAACAGCAAACCATTTAATAATAGAAAGAGTTCCTTTAAGCCCTCTTAGATTTGGCATCTCTCAGCCTCCCACCCACATAACCAAGGATAATGTGAAATTTTACTTCTAAGCTTAGCTGTATCGCTGTGATTTGTCAAGTCTTTGGTGACTGATGTATGGTTTGCCAGGAGCCCAGGAGAGTGAATTGAAGGCGTTTGTACTGTGGCATTCTTTGAGCAATCTGTCCCTGCTCCTCCTTACCTGGGATGGAAACTGGCTGAGACATGCTTGAATTACACTGCAAGCCCAAGGCTTGAAATTTAGGGCTCACAGCCTGCCTGTGTTTCTAGGAGGATGAAAGAAAGGAGGCCTTTCCACTGCTGGCCTCTGCATCTAGCAGTAAAAAAATAATTCCTCAGTCTAGACAAACGATGAATGGCTCATAGATGTGTGCATGTCCTTTTTTCATCAACCAAGCCTCGTGCTGTTTCAGGGGTTTGCCAAGCAGCACAGCAGGCAGGAGATTTCATCCTGCACAGGGTTTTTTTGGGGGAACCCCTTTTCCCAGCTGAGTTTTCTGCAACAACCAGAGGCCACAAGTTGGCTTCTGCCAGCCTCAGTGACCCTTGTGAGATCCGTACAAGTTGTCCTCCAAAGACTGCATGACAACAATGAGATTCCCTTCGGCAACTGCATTTTCAAAGAGGGCCTTTTTTCTGGCACAGCTATCAGCTGTTGAAGAAGGTACTCAAACCAGTTTGAAGAGAGCCGTGTTTTATGAAATATTGTCACTGTTCCTGTATTGTTCATATCTGAGCCTCTCTTATGTGGGTGTGCATGCCTCAAATGAACACTGCAGGCCACTCAAAATGTCACCTACAGATTAATCTGGCTCACTCCAGCCTTCTGGAAAAATGAATGAGGGTGATCAATAGATATCCTGTGGCTTGCCCATCAATGCACATGGCCCCTGTAGCATCATCACTGCAACAGCTCCCCTCCCCAAGGGACTCTGTCAGTGGCAGAGCTAGGAAATGTAAAGGTGAACAATTGCCATGGAGCCCTGAGCAAGGAATGCTGAGAAACTGGGTTGTGCAGATGGGGAAAATTGGCCAAAAGGGCTGATAGTTGCTCATCAGGGTCACCTTATTTATTCCAGGTAGCACAGCCCATGACAGTCCTGCTACCCCATTGCCTCAGGACCAACAGAACCATCCCTCTGTCTGTCCAAGAGCAAGTGAATGTGTTTCAGGAGCTGCTCTGGTATCTTAATTGCTTGCCCTACTTTAGAGTTTTTTGGATGGCTAGAAGCAGCCCAGAGGAAATAGGGTCCATGCTAGGGCAGTGTCTGCTCTGTCCTGATTTACATGAAGGACTATTTTCAAACCCTGGGTGGAAAGGTCAGCTCAAAGCTTCCAGCTGTGCCCCTCTCTCCTATGGCTGGATCCCTCTGCTGCCAGCAGATGCAGCAACCCGGTCTACAGTTACCTGTCAATTTTATTTGTTTTAGAAGCCCAACAGTTTCTTAACAAAGCATCATTTCATTCAGCAGAGATGTGCAGCCACCACTAGGCTGACAGAGGGACAGAGCTTTACGAGAGGGCAGCGGGGGGGGGCGGAGCAGGGGAAGGCAGAAAACACAGAATAAACCCCCCTGACCCAATGTGGCAGCTCTGAGTGAATAAAGGGATGAGCTCATCCCAGCCCAGGATGAAGTATCAGGTCGCTGCCTGTTTAGCACAGAGGAGGAAGAAGAGTCCTGCCAACTGCCCCAGCCACTCCTCAAACCCCACTCCCAGTACCTCCCTTTCCAGGGCCCATGGAGCACAGCTCCTTTTAAAGCAATGGGATTTTACATGATTGTGGCACAAAGAAACATCAGCTCATTTCAAAGGCGACTCCTTTAGTTCTGTTCAGCTGCTTATGCTGAGTGCAACTTTTAAATGTCTTATAATACACATGACAAGTAGTTTTGTATCACTGTTTTCTACTTAACAAGTTAATAACGTGCCAACCCAAATCCTTCAGTTACTAACGCCACCAGTGGGACTCATTAACCAACATGAGCACATATTTAAGGGAATACTAATATTCACAACGTACATTTTTATATTCATGTTGTCATTCTTGAAACCACAGCTCAGTTCGTGTATTCTGTTGAAACATTTGTTTGCAGAGGATTTCTCTCTCCCTTTTCCTCTAAACTCATAGACTATCACTGGGGTATCATTCTGGTGAATGATATTAATGACAGCTTGTCATCATGGAAAGCTATTTCTAGCTGTCAATTAAAGGGTGTTTTGAAAGGAAGCAGCTCATTCAAACCCGGTGGGAGTTAAGTGTGTCTCATTGTTTGACAGTGACCCCCTTGATGAATTTGGGAGCAACAGCAGCTCTGTTGGGGCTAGGAGCTTTGCAGATGCAGCCCAGCGCTCT
Source organism: Pipra filicauda (assembly GCF_003945595.2). Taxonomy (NCBI): domain Eukaryota; kingdom Metazoa; phylum Chordata; class Aves; order Passeriformes; family Pipridae; genus Pipra; species Pipra filicauda. The sequence goes on from NW_024104498.1 coordinate 3,890,293, forward strand.
TGGGTGACAATGACAGGAGATTTTAAAGGTGCTGACGTCCTTAGCAAAGGAAAGGCAAAAGAGGATTTCAGATTATAAAAGCAATCCACACGTAGGAGTATAGGTCAGGAAAGGAGTCCCAGGGATACTGAGCCATACTCCTCCATCCTGTAATAAAATTCCCTCTCCAACATCCCAGTAAATTTATCAACCTCCATCGTCAAATATGTCTCTTCACTTGCCCATGCTAACCCAAGCAGAAGGCTTCTTCAGCTCTTCTCTGCTCAATAGATAGGAAAACCCCTAATTCCCAGATAAAATGTATTCATAGCTAGTTTACACTAATTTACTCTGGGAAAATGATCCTTTGATTTAACTTGTTGGTTTCTTTCCCTCCCCTGGTGTATTTATAGGCATTTCTCAGATCCTGATCATTTTTTTCATCTTTCCTTTGGTGGCCTAAACAAGCCATTTTTTCTTGTGTCTCCTTACCACTTTATCTTTCCATTTCCTACTCCAGCTTGGTAGACCCCCTCTGCACCTGCTTCAATTTCAATTAAATCTTCTTGAGTGTGAGTGCCCAGACTGGTATGTGGTATTCCCGAGATGGGCTCCAAGGCCTCGTACTATACATGTCACTTGACCCTATAAATATCACTCATATAAACATGCTTGATTTCTATATTTCCCCCCTCAACGGGGTGGTCCACTCTCAGGGCTTTCTTGTTCCTTTTATTTTCCTAAGCACTCCTTGCACAGTAATAAAAATGTACAGACTCAGTGGGGATCTGTTTTAACTTCAAATGTGCTGATTCAGTTCAAAAACCATTAATTCAGCCAGAATCAGGGCCATGGGGTGGAAATCCTTTTCCAGTTAAAACAGAGGTGAGAGGGACAGCCTTTGGCAGGATAGGAAACAAAGTGCATTAGGAAACCAGCGCAGGACATCAGAGAGTGGATATTGACTGGGCTGTGTTAACAGAGGACAAGGGAGTCTTGGACATTTCACATCAGGATGGCACGTCTCCATAGGGGATCTGCTGTAGCTTGGATTTGAGCAAACCTCTGGGGTTTGATGCATGGAAGCATTTTATTTCTCTAGCCTGCGATTTGCTGGGTTGAACAGAATGGTCCCTGCTGGACCTCATACTGACTGAGCACACAAGGCTGGCCAGGCAGGCTGGTCCTGTCTCCAAAAAATCCCACGTTAATCAAGAGTGCAAGAGGATGCAACTGCATGCAAAGCAAACACAAACAACTGTGTTGCTTGGGCTGCACGTCACTGCTGGTCCCCTCTGTGTGGGTACAGTGGGACTGCCCCACCACACTGCCTGGTGCTGGATGTGAAACTACCACTGTTGTATGTGCTTCAGAAAGCAGGAGCACACCTGGGTAGGTGTGCTTGAGTAAGGAGGGAGGGTAAAAAGTTCCCAGTGAATCCAGCTTTTGCCCCTTACTCCCGCTTTGTATGCGGGGTGAGCAGAAAAACTACCTACATATGCCAGGATGGTGTCAGCACCAAAACACAAAATTACCCCTCAGCAGAGCATTTCCACAAGATATTTGACCAAAGGAAAATGTAGGCTGAACATCAGGAAAAATTTCCTGAGGCTATTATGCATTAAACTGTGGGATCACCTCCCGAGGAGCAGTGGGAACCACGAAACCGGCCACTTACAGCACCATAAAACGTCCCATTGGTGCCAACCTGATTTTGGTTCAAGGGAGCTGCACTGAATCATCTACCATGCCTTTTCCAACTCTTGCTCCTAAAAATCAGACTCAAGAAGTACAAAGAAAGAAGGGCAAACAGTGATGTCAATTTGTTAAAGAAATACAAGCTTTTTTACGTTATTGTGTGTCATAAAACCCTTGTGCTCGCACTGTATACTTAATCTTGATATTCCAATGCCATCCACACAGAAATTCAGGCTTAACCCTGGTAAAAAATATTGTACAGTTGGGTGCAGTTTATTCTTTAGATTTTAATGGCTATAGCAAAACTCCATTGCTAACTAGTAAAAAAAAAAAGAAAAAAATAAAAAGTTGAATGTGTTTTACAGCTATGTCGTCATGGGAAAGCTGTATTTCAAAGTGAGGGCATCAACAGCAGTGAAATGGGACATTTTTAAACATTTTAAACATTTTTAATGGGACATTAAAAAAAACCCACTTCACCAAAATCTCTTTGCCAGTATTTTAGCTAATAGGGTTGCAGTGCATAAAGGAGGGGTTCTGACGCCTGCACAGGCCACCCAATATTGAGCCGCTGCTCAAGTGTCTTGAACTCTAAGTGTAAATGGAAAAAACATCTAAAATTAAGCATTTCTCCTGGAGGAAATATTGCTGATAAAGCAAATCTTCCCATAGGACAAGCACACCTGCTGGAAGGTAGAGAGACATTTTTATGTGTGGGATTTTAACGTGAGATAAAATACTTTTCATGGGCAGTCATATGGAAGACAGCTGGCCAAAAATAATAACAGAGGAATTTGTGTCCCTTGGGAAATTCAGAGGTTTCAAAAAATATGATTTTTGTCCTAAGCTGGGACAAAAAGTTTAGTGCTCTGATTTTTTTGTTGTTGTTTAATGACATATCCAAATAAAAATAGTATATTTCTTTTCACTTTATCACTTTGACATTTCTTTTGTTTTATTATTACATCATTCTAGAAATCCAAACCATCCATTACACCACGCTGTTACGTTTCCTTATACTATACTTTAAACTGACAGGCATAATCTCCACCCTTTTTTAAGATCCCCTATTAAACCAGCTAAATGTCTTCGTAAAACTGAATACCAGGAACAACAAGGATCCCTGCCCCAAGCTGGGGGGCAATGGGTTCTGACAACTATTTTTCAGCTAGGCCTTTAAAAGATGAACATAAGGCATGGAAGCAGCGGGGAGAAAAGCGACCAGCACAGTCCAAACGAGCTGAGGGGAGATGATTGTTGAAAAACCTGAACTAGCCCTTGGTCTGATGGCTGGCAGGCAAATGGCCTGGCTTAAGCCCGTCGTCACTGGTGGTTTGATTCTTTCTGTGGGCAGGAAAACAAACCTTCACAGATGAAAAATACTGTAGCCAGAGAGCACCTGCCTCCCCCACCCAGCTCAGGAGACCCCATGTTTTAGGCCAAACTCTTGGACCAAAAGGGTATAAATGTATAACAACAGTAAAACAATACTATCAGAAAGAAATGAGAAAAAAACCACATAGGAACATTTTGGGTAATTTCTCAACAGAAGCTTGGATCATACTGATACCTCCTAAGAAATGCTCCCAGTTACTCCAATCAGTGTTTTATGGTAGAACATTGACCAATTGGAAAAAATGTTACCTACTCTACCATGAAATTTCTAATGTTCATTATTTATTTGGACTCAACCATGATGCTCAGTGCTACGCAAAATTTCCTGGATCCGACAATCCTCTATACTGCCCCACTGAAACTAAATAATTACCTGGATGGCTCTAGTCACTGCTGCTCCATGTGTCCAGAGGCCAAGTCTTTGGAGGAGTCCCTAAACTCCTGACCAAAGCAGCTCCTCTCACCAAACTTAAGGTCTTGCCTTTCTCTCCAGAAACACACACCTCCAAGAGACAGCTAAATTCACCAGAGGGAGGTGAGTAAGGGGTTACTCCCTGGTGTGAGGGACTGGGAGGTAGTTTCACATATCTTCTGCCTACACCACTCTAATTTCCCCACTGTCTCCCCTTCTGTTTATTCTATTTTCTGCCTCTTTGTCTTTCCTCTCCAGTGTTTGGAGACCCTCTTTCCTTTTCCAGCCTCTCTCTTCCTCCCATCATTTCCCGCAGCTCGCTCCTTCCTTCCTTTCTTTCTTCTTTCTTTTCTTCTCAGCACTCTCCCTGGAGTTTCTATTCTCTATTCTCTCCTCCCTCTCTTGCACCAGGACTTCCCCTACTTCCACGGGAGGCACCTAGTCTGCCAGGGGTAGAGAGGAGAAGGACATGCCATGTCCAGAAAAGCCTGAGATGCAGACATCCCACTTGCCTGGGGACCAGTCACAGATCCTGCTTCTCCTGCTGCTTTCAGTCCGCAGGTACCAGCTGTGTGGATTGCCATGTAGGGGTGGGAACACTTAAGGGGTCCTGGGAGACAGAGCAGAGGGTTCAAAGGCTGGAGACCTCGAACCTCTGCGCTTGCAAGTGTCCTTTGAAACCCAAGAGAAAGAGCCTGCAAAAGTGAGCAGTGCATCCTCACCCGGACCTCCTCCTTTGTTACAGCCCTGAAAGTAGCTGAGCTTTGAAATATCAAAATTCCTCTCCCCCACCAAATATTCTCACTTATGTTGGCTGAGGCCACTTAAATTCACCACACCTGTGACCCACACTGGAGGTAGAGACAGCTCCTCCAGCTGAAGAGGCCAGTGTAGTAATGTGCTACCTTATCTCTACTGCCACTGACTTTGGTCTATTTAATTTTCCCTTTGATTTTAATACAGATTTATTGAAAACAACAGTTATCAAAACAAACTGCACTGGCAAATTGGTGTTCGTCTGTAGCTGTACAAGCACCTATAAAGCTGCCAGCATATAAAATAAATGGTGCTATATGGGAGGTCAGTTATTGCAATAGAAGTTCCCCAAGGATTTGCACTGGGCAGTTTAATATTTTTCTTATTACCCTCTTTTCTTCTCTACTATTTATGCCTCTCTGTTTAAATTTAAAGCATACAGCCATCTGCCAAGGCAAGCCTCTCTGATAAAATCATCTCGGGTAAACCTTTTCATGAGTGGGCTTCCCTCAGAGTAATGGCAAATACTAATGTGATCCCGTTCAAAAGGCAGGCAAACAGGGACAGGGAGGCCAATTTTTCTTCCCAAAAGGCTTCACCGGGTAGGCCAGCCCTTTTTTCCCCCATTTTTGAAAGGTTTTGTCCTTACCTCGTGCTCCTTGAAAAATCCCACTGGTTAACGTCCCGCTTCTTACCACATTATTTAATCTCCATTCAAATTCTGTGGCAGTATTCTACCTTACTCAAATTGTACCTGATATCTGTGGGGTCCTCCCTACACAGAGTGCTAAAAAAATCAAATCCAATCATAGTCTAAACCTGTTCACCAGAAGAGATAAAAGGGTTTCTGTACTGATCTCCACATCAGGAGAACACAAATCAAATAACATAACTGTCAAATGAGGAGGCGAGGTGTTTAAATGCCTATAGAAACAGGAACTCTAATTACAGAAACATCTATAATGTAACTAATATTATTTACATTAGAGCAATGCTAATCCAGATGAGGGTTAATGTCCCTGCCCCTAAAACATTACAGTTTAAATAGACAAGAGATAGTGAGAGGATGGAAGGAGTATCAGCATGCTCTTCCCTGATCAGGGTTGGAGGCAAACTCCTCACGACAGGAGAGGATGAAAGTGAGCCAAAATGTGCAATAATGAAGATGAGTTTACTTACAGCCAGAGTGAGCAAGCGACTTGCTCAGCCTCACACAAGCTTCCGGGGGGGGGGGGGGGGGGAAATGTATAGAAACCATGGATGTCTTATATGAGTCTCTTACAGGAATATTACTCGGCAGTGGGCAGTGCTTGAATCTCACAGAGCTTTGTACTGTGCTCTGCAAACATCCAGTTCACTGGGAATGAGCTCCTACTGCCAGGCTGTAAGTTTTCAGACCAGGCTGCTCCAGGTGGACCTGTGTCTTCAAATGAGAGGCACCAGCCATCATGTGGGGACTCCAGGGAACAGGCATCTTGCTTTGGTTGACAGAGAAAGGGTCGAGCTGATGGAGAACAAGAAAACTCCTGCGTCCTCTGGACTGATTCACCATCATCCTGTCAACAGGCAGACAACCCAACCTATGCTCAGAATTGAACCTTCTGGCCTTAAAGTCTACACCCTGGAGGAACTCATCCAACTTCTCGAGGTCAAAATCCTCCTACTCATTATCAGTCTGTACAAACTGGGGCAAAACATACAAATGCTTTGTCCTTTATCCACTGTGGTCTCCTGCTCTGGCAGCTGTTTCCCGGCTTCACAGATGTAAGGACATACTCTCCTTCTCCTGCATTCTGCCCCTTCCCACTCTCTTCTGAGTGCAGAAGCTCAACACTCAACACTTGCAGTTACAAGTGCTTTAGAGACCACTTGTCATTCTTGCCTGGCTGAACTACCCCACTATGACCTGGGGTTGCATATGACCTGTTTAGACCATATTCCCTCTGATGTGAACTGCTGAAGCAAGGTAGAAACAGAAAGAGCAAGTATGACCTCTAGATAAAGCTACTGCAATACCAAATATAGCCCTGATCTCTTAAGGGATCTCAAACATTTCTCATCCACTTCAGAAACTTCCTGTAAGAATAACAGTCCCACACACCTAAAATGAGACAAAAATCTCCTGCATTTGGAGGCAAAGGATCAACACAATTTTGCACTGGACCCGGCAGGTTTTCCTAGGCTCTGGTAACAGTTTAGCAGAAAAGGGAAAGCCGGCAGACGAGAAGCAGAGCATTAACAAGTCTGAATGACACGTGCAGCCAGATTGTCTGCTTTGCTGACAACTGATGCCATCCCCATTACTGGGAAAACACTGTAAGCATGCTTCCATAGTGCTCAGCAGCTTATTGATATGGATAGCCAATGTCTCCTGTCATGGCTTACAGCTTCTGTGAGCTGATGTAAAATGGCTTGCTGTTCCCATGCCCAAGTTTACAGGTGGAAACAGCTGATGCACAGACAGAATGTGCCTCTCCAAGCATCTTGTATGTTTTGGGATTCTGCAAAGTAGCAACTGTATTATAAATACTCCCCTGGAACAGCTAGAGAGACTGCCTTTTAGAGAAGCTAGAAGGCTTCACTGTTAAGCATCAAATACCAGACAAGGGAGAGGGAGTCCCACAAACAAGATCTTCTGAACTTGCAGAAGGAGAGCGCAAGGATTTACAGAGATGCTCCTCTAAATGGGACCATTAGGAGACAAGGGCTGAGGTATTTAAGCTAGATAATGTATTCTCACCATTTCAGGGAAGAGTAAGTGGAAAGGCTGGGGACAGCAACCACTAGACAGTAGGACTGTGCAATTGAGCAACCCCAGCAGCCTCGGAGCAGGCAGTGGAGGGCTGAAGGAGTGGATCTAGGCAGGCAGGAACTGCAAGTAAGGATCTACTACAGAAATGTTTGAGAAACAGAGTCCTAGAGCGCTCCCCTTGTTTCTGTTAATACTCCCTCTTCATTCTCACTCCAGTTCTTTTCCTTTGACTCCTAAAGTGTCTCACAAGGAAAGAACATGCAATTTGCCTCTCCTGGCAGAAGAGATGTGACACAAGCATGTGGTTTCACATATTTACATCCCTCTTACATCCTCCACCTACAGTCAGAAATACCCTGTAAGGAAAACAGCTGTAGTGGGTAGGCAGAGCAGGAGATGATGGGGAGAGGAAGGAACAAGAATTGGAGGCTGATGCAGAGCATCACTGTGAATCATTGCAATTTCCCCTGATCCTGTTTTATCATTGGGGGTGGGAATGTAAAAGATGCAGAACCTGTGTGAACAAGGTCAAATTAAATCACATTTCCAGGCTGGGGAAATTACTTTTGCCTGCAGCAAGAGAGGTGCACTACACGAATGAAGGAGGGGAGGTTCATGCCACCAGGCATGCTGTATCCAGCTATTGCAAGACAGAAGGAATTTATAATTAGCCCACTGAAATATATCCCTGCAGGATTGCAGTGGAGGGGGGAAACATGCCAATTGAACGTGTAACAGAAAGACCAACTGAGATCTGATTTCAAACCTTATGGAAGACAGCTCGTCCTTATCTCAATGAACACGTGTTTCTGTCTAATGAGATGACATTACTCAACAGGGTCAACTACCCACACGCTCTGAAGACATAAGAGAGAGACCTTGAACATCTCCAGGACAGTTCAAGCCTGACAGCTCCAAGAACATCAATGGGAGAAAGTCACAGATGCTACTGAAGTTCAAGATTTCCTACAAGAGCACACAAATTGTCAGGTCTATTTAACACCTCTCGGTCAAACCCTACAACTGTCTCTCACTGACACAGCCTTAAGGGAGGGAGAACAGTGCTGTGCATAGGTGGCTTGCTGAACTGGTGGAAGGATGGATGGAAAGGAGTCTCCCAAAAAACAGCCTAAGAACACAGGACTGGAAGGAGTGACCTTTCCCATACTTCACATACAACAGGAAGAAATTAATACATGCATCCTCACTGGGTATGGATGATGTATTGCAGGCACATGGGAAATGGTGCATATGCCTTAGTTAGCTCACTGTCTCAGTGCTAACAAAGGAAAGTGGCTGAGATGGTGTGTGCAGGTGAAGGGTTTGAGGTGCCTAATTTGGGGTGTTGTCGTTATATTCTTGGATTTTGACTAGAGTCAAAAACGCAGGAATGTGGAGATGGACCAGACCTAGAGCTCATCTAGTCCATGTCGTGCCCCTGGTGGTAGGGGCACTGCCAGAAGGTACAGCAGGCATGCAAGAAACTTTGCAAGGGAAAACTACACTGTCAGGACAAGACATTCCCTGTGCCAGTTTCCTCTTCAAGCCAGCCACTGGTCCAATCTGTACTGTAAGATTTTATGCCCCTTCAAAGGTTTATTATTTCTATTTGCTCTTAAAATTCAAGCTATTCTTGTTATCTGAACAATTTTATGAATTCCAGTAAATTCTACCTTATTGATCCCATGAAGGGGTTAAAGTCCAGGAAACCTGCAGATGCAATGAGATGGTCCTCCACAATCGAGCCAGGAATCTGAAGGGCTGTGAGATGTGGGGCACTAAGACTGGATGATGTGATACAGGGCATTAGGACTGGATGGCAGAAAAGGCTAGCTCAAGATAAAGCTGGTCCAAGATAAAGAAATTTTGAGTGTATCAGTTTCTGAACAGGCTCGTGTCTGACAGAAAGCTGGCTTGTTGCATGTATTTGCCTGCTTTTAATAATTTACTGCTAGAGTAATATGAGCTGGATTAAAGGACAAGAGAGGGGCAAGAAAAAGGAATGGGAAATGCACATGAGAAGTGACTTGTGAAAAAGACTGGTAGAAAGAAGATAGGTATTTCTCAGAGGCAGATGGGTAATTCCCTGGGAGAGGAATAGTGAGAGCCAGGCACCGAGTCCTGGAATTCAGCAGCAGGAGGCTATGTGTGTATGAGATTAAAAAAGTTGTAAGAAGGGATTGTGAAAATAAGCTCTGCAGCTGGGTTTGGTGACTGAGGCAAGGAAGAGCTGGAACTCTGGAGCATGTCACCCTCTCAAAGGGAAGAGAGGTAATCCTGGGGAGGAGTGAGGCTGGGTTGGGTCTGCAGAAGCACCCTCCCTACTGCAAGTACTCTGATGGGTACTTCAGAGTGTGAACTCCCTGCTGGGGCACCAGATGTGCTGGGGCAGAGTGCAAGGCAGGCTAGGCACGTTGGGTGCTCGTGAACAGTGTGGCAGCTACAGGGATAGGCTTTCCTTGTGACATGTCCCTGTTGGGGCCATACTGCTGTGGGACCAGGATGGGGAGTTCAGTGTGGAAGTCTCTGGCCTGACCCAAATCCCCAGGGAGGGACTGGTTAGGCAAAAATTCCCATTCCCCTCCCCTGCCACAGGAGGGGTTTGCTTCACTAGAGAAGAGGTTTTGCAAAGAGTGTTCTGTAAAGGACAGAGGGGATGGAGAGGGAAAAAGACATTTCGCTCTCTCTTCCTCTGAACAGAGGCTGGTTTGTATTTCAACCTGGATTTTCCTCCCTTCAGATTTAATCTCCAACTCCTGTTAAAGGGACGGACCAGTCTAGGGAAAGAAAGTATTTATTTGGTTATTATTATTTTTTCTAGGGAGGAATACCATCTCGTTGGCATGACAACAGTGCAGTGGGCCACCATAAACACTGGATCATTAGCACCAAAGCATTGGGCCATTATGTAGACTTGGCCATCAGCACGGCTAAGGTGTATGGGTTTATGGTGCAATCCCATTCATATGGCAGCATAGGAATTATCACAGCAGTCACAGTAGTGAGCACCACAGCTGATGCTGAGGTCCAGCTTTACAAAGGACTAACAGCATTGGCAGAGTGCATTTTACCTTGAAAGAAGGCAGGCACAAAGCATAGGCTCGTGTGAAGTCACTGATGGCATGTGATCTGTCTTATATCTAATGCAGTTCCTGGGATAGACTACAAACATCTTAATACTCAGCACTTTAAACTCCTAAACAACATCTCTGTGTGTTACATAGTATTATGAGAAAATGCATGTGCATATAAGACACTGGTGTATTTTCTCCTGAGAACAGGCAGTTCCCATTACTACAGGTGTGTGGGGTGCTCAGCATGGCTCTGAATTACATCCACAATCTGTATGATCTTGGGAAAGAGCAACTTGTCTTTCTTTTTACTGTAAAGCCCCATTTCAGCTTATATATCTGTAGCAGATATTAATAACAATCATGCTGTACTTGGCTGCTGCAAACTCTGACTGATGAGAGCAGCCCTAACTCACACAAGTTTCCAATTGATTTTATCTCATGTTAAGCTCTAACTAATCACACCAGAGAGCTGCCTTAAAAGCTCACTAGATCTGTCCTGCTCAGGTTTGCTTGCCTGGCCGAAAGGGTAGGTGTTTTTTTTTTCCAGTCCTCTGCTGAATTGGGGTTCTCCACTGAACTGGGAAGGGAGGTGCAGTGACATAGGTCCAGGCTGTGGAGATAGTGCTGCCCCTACTCCAGGCTATGCAGTTTGGGCCCTAAAAGCAAACCCAACATGTCTCCTGAGGTACAGTCACAGCAAACACAAAGAAATAAATAAGAAGAGCAAAGTGTTGCTCACGATGTCTACTTGCCATGAGCCAAAGCAGGAGCCACCACTCTGAGCTGCTTTTGGACGTGGCTCCAGCTTCCCCTGGCTTACGAGGCACAGTTCAATAGCTTTGCCTTAGTTTTGCTTGATCCCATTAATGACAAAGATGACAAACACATATGCGTTGCCTTTATAGCTATTTCACGCTTTGACATGATCCCGGGCAAGTTACCTATGCTGTCAGCGTGATGGATGGTGCACAGAAGAGGGGTTGGACAGGTGTAGCTCTTCTCAGAGGGAAATATTTTTCCACATCATTAGCCTGTGGAACTCCTAGCAACAGGATATTGCTCAGAGAAGGATTCAAAAAAGCCCTGAGAAAAAAAGAGTGGATGCTTGTGGAGAAAACAAGTGTCCAGTGCTGTAAAAGCAAATGTTAGAAAGAGTTGACAGGAAAGGGTGTTGGTTGCTCCATGCATGTGCTTAAATCACTCACTCCTGCTACCGGAGCTGAGGAGACAACTTTCATCAGCAGCACGATGTCCCAGAGGTGCCCCCCTTTAGGGCTCTGAAGATCTGACCCTAAGCATCCGTGTCAGCCTTCAGCTGTGGAAATGATAATGTGGTTGATGCTCACTTATGAGCAGTGCTCCTGAAACAGTTGATACAGTTGATTACTTGTCAGGCATCTGCCATCCAGTCTACAACCTCCTCTTTGGAGAAGGAATTTTCCAAGGGGAAGGTCATAAAGGAAATGATGCTGCAGGGCAGTGGTTTATAAAGCACTTGATCATAAAATCCCAGGCATGGTCTCCACTCTACTGTAGAAATTCGGTGATAAGCAAGGTTTAAAAGCACAGTGGCATCTTGCAGCACGTCATGAGAACCAGGAGGTTCTCTTTGCTTTCCTGTGTAAATCAGCAGACTTTAGAAGAGATCTAGGTGGTGATGGTGATGGTGATGGTGATGGTGATGGTGATGATGATGGTGATGGTGATGATGATGATGATGATGATGATGATGAAAATGGGCTTATCTGTCAGCCACAGAAAACTTTTCTAAGCTGAAGAAAATTTTCTCACTACTAGTCATATGAGTCAACAAGTCATTTTCAGGACTGCTCTCTCATTCTGGGAAGACTAGTCACTGAGAGTAGACCAGCTCTAAATTTCAAACTTCTGGCAGATAATATGATTTCAGCCCTGCCTCCGCCAAATTCTTCCTCTGAAGAGAGTGGGGTCTGGCAGAGGGCAGTCACAGATGGCTCAGAAGATGAAGAGATCCCATATTATCCTGAGCTATGTGACAATCCTTACACCAATCACTAGATTAAAGTCCAGATCAGCTGCTAAAACCAGAATAATGCTCCCAAACTCATAGGTCAACCTTCATCTCAGATGTCCTTGCTAACAGCATCAGAGTGAGACATGGCTAATTGCAGAGGCTCCAAGCTCCTGTCCTCCTGGAGCGTGGCCACCAGCTCAGGGACGCTTACAGCGGGGCCACAGTTCTGACAAAAACACGGGGACAAAATCATTTGGACAGCAGGGACTGCTGGCACTGGCAGCCCTGCCCGGCACCTTCTCCCCGGAGCGGTCGCTGTCGCGGCGGCGAGGGCAGGGTGGCGGTGGCAGCTGCCGAGACGCGCGGGCTGTAGCCAGCAGAGGGCATGGACATTACGCACGGCAGAGCCACCCACACCCCCGCTGGGAGCGGCAGCTGCCTCGGAGACCGATCGCGAGAAAAAGTTTGTTTTTAATTAATTGACTGATTCATTTGCCATTTCCCCCTCCCTCCACCCGTGCTGCAGATGAAAGGATGCAAGGAGTGGTCTGGGTCTGGGCCATAGGTGGTGGCGGTGCCAGTGACTTCAGGACGAGGTCCCACGCCGGGAGAATTTCAGCACTTTCTCGGGGTGTCACTTCTCGGGGGACTCACAGCACCACGATAGGGCACTGCCCAACAAATGCAGTGCCCTGTAATAGGATCCCAGTGTGCTACAGGTACACATGAGACGCAGTCTGTCCCTTGCTTTCTGCAGTTGCTGCTATAATGTATCACATATCTCAATATTATTTTATGCAACTGGAGCTAGAGGACATAATGATGAGTGAGGGGGTCTCTTGTCTTAAGAACTGTGCACTGGTATTGTAAAAATACAGCAGGCTTCTAGTCAAGGCACTGTTTATGGTGGAATTTACATCTACACTTGACTTTATGTATTATTAGTAATCCTGTTGAAATCTGTATGCATAAAGTTAAGTGCATCCAATCAACTCTGTAGGTTCTATATATAAATTTAGACTTCAGTATTTAGAACAGAGTTTGCAATGAGGAGGGACAGCACTGTCACAGCCTGTAACAATCTCAAATTTTGTTTTAATATTAACTGGAAAAAAACCCGACTGGAGGTGTCCCCCATTACTCTTAGAGATGAGCAATGCACAGAAAGTTAAATCAGATGTTCAAAGTTATTTTAGGGTCCAAATGATCAATGTAGCATATATATTTCAGTGGAAATTTTTCCTATGGGCCCCTGTGCATATCACAGCTCCATGATGGTACGGGAGTCCATGTTTATGGATCCATTTTCAGGATCAAAATCCTCATTAGTAATACAGATTAATGGTAATTACAAATATAAATAACTTGAGTGTATCATCTTATTTTCCTCTGAAGACATTGCTCACAGAAGCTAGCTAAATGCCAGATTTGTTCCCTGAATCCAAACTGTATTAAGTTTATGTGTGATGATGCAGTAACATAAAGTTAAATAAAGCCACATTTTTTTTTCAAGCCTCAAAACACAGAGCTTAGTTCTCATCTAGCATAAATTGGACACTGGTGGAGGATTCAGATCCCTTTTTCCATACTAAGGAACTGAAAAAGTGAAAAAACATTTGCTTTTTCACTAAGAACAAAAGAAAGAAGTTTAAATCTGAGGGATCATTTTTCATTATATTGTAACTACTGAAAATACAGCTTTATAATAAGAGCACTTTTTCCACCGGAATTCTGTAATTCTGACTGTGAAGCTGTAGCACAAGCTAGGCTGTGGCTGAGTGTTTTTCCCAGGATCCCTCGGAGATAAGGGATGGTTTTTAATGTGGCTTCCTGAAGTGTGTCAAATTCCGATGTTATTTAAAATGTGGCTCATCTACACTACCCTGTGGAATATTTACTGAAGTCCTGAACTGTTGATGCTGTTGGAGTGGAGCATGCTGCAGGATGAGAGCCTTGGAAATGTGTGTGGTGCCAACTAACTCAGGGTCCCCACGCAAAATGGCAGGACTCAGGTGTTGAGACATGTCTGTACGGACAGCCCGTGTGGCAGCTGTTTCCAAAGAGGTGTTTGAAGTGACCAATCCTCAAAAAATAATAACTCTGGTTGATCAGAGGGTAACCACGAGATGTTATTGATGAGCAAAATACATGCACAGTAACTTTTGCTCGCATTTGTGAGAGGTTTTTAACCCGGACTATCGAAATGGCAGTTTTTACAGGAAGCAGAAAAGGGGCTGAGGAATCTGAGCCCACATTTATTATTGTGCCACGGCTGATCCATGGAAGAAGGCAGTGCTTGCTGCCTGCCCTGCCATCCTCCTTGCTCCTGCACGCTGCGTGCAGGAAAGCAACAGGGGAGCACATGCCTTGAAGGGAAGTAGGCTCTTTTTGGTGAGTATCATCAGCCTCTGAGAGGCTGAGCTGCAGGTCAGAGCAGGGAACAGAGCTACTGATGGTTATGTAAAGAAAGTACACGCAGCTCCTTCACCCAGGCACTTTATGAGTTGAGGAGTTTGAAACACCATGTTGTTTTATTTTGAAATTTGTGCGAAAATAAGAAAGCTTTTTGTTTTTTGGGTTTTTTTTAATGTTTACTAACATTTCTGAAATTTTTACGATTCGTAAAGCATGCAAGCACTCTGACTACTCTGACCTACCTCTGAAATGTTGTAGAAAGGATGGGTGAGCTTCAGTCTGGCAGAGAAGCAAACTGTTATGGTCTGCACCCAGTAAAGGCCCAGGGACATGTTTCATCCTGTGCCTGTGGACATTTTTATAGGGGCTGGTGCATTCAGTGATCCTGGAGTAACAGGCCTATACAGTTCAGTGATGAGTCACTGCTTACACAAAAGTTGCTGGATGACACAAGCAGGTGATCTCTTTTACTCTCATACACAGAATACAGCCCAACTGGTTGATGATGCTCATGGGCTTCTTTCTTCAGTGTGTGTCACATAGCATGGTTGTATTTTGAGAATGCCAGTGCAAAGTTAACTAAGAACCATAAAATGCTGCCCATACTCTATTTCTAAGAACAACCTGAAATTATTTAGCAGTTGAAGAAAAAAACCTGAAATGTTTCCCTCTTGGGCAAAATAAGTAAATCTCTTGGATCAAGGTTTGGTGCACTTCACAAGGAACAATAAGTGTTTCTTTCGAGTCCCCATCTAAAACTGGCTCTTCCATTTCCTATGACTGGCAATTTTTGCTCGGGACACTCCTAGGGCTGGCAGGGGAGTTGCCTGTGGCCGAGGCAGAGCGCGTGTGCAGGAGGGTTTGTACGGAGCTGCGACGTGCATCCAGGAAACATTAAAATAGCAGTGTGTGAGCCATGCGTGTGTGCCGCAGTTGGGAAACACTGGGAGTGTGAAGTCCCTAATTTGCTCTCTGGCTCTGCTGTGGCTGTCCAAGGCAAGTTTGGGGATGATGCCCATCCCTGGAAATCATGCCCATCCCATGCCAGGAGATGCTGCAGGGTGCCTGAGGAAGGCTGCCTGCCCGCGGGCATCCCGAGGGGAGCCGGCTGCCTCAGGGCCGGAAGGGTACGGGGCTGCCCCGGAGTGGGGAAGCCGCCGCCCGGGGGGCCCGGCAGCGTCCCGCTGCAATTTGGGAGGGAGCTGCACCGTGGAAAATATGACCGGCGCCAAGCGGGTGGGCGAGGCCGGCGCAGCGGGGCTGAGAGGAGAAGCGGCGCCCCTGGGAAGGGAGCAGCCCCCGACACCCCGTTCGGGCAACGCCGGGGGCCGCGGGCGGCCGGCGGGTGGGCACCGGTCCTGGACTGCATTTCCCATACTGCCCGAGTGCCCTAATGTATGCAGTGCTCAGCCCGGCTCCGTGTGTGTGCGAGTGTATGTATGCGTGTGTGTGTGCGCGCGTGTGTGTGCGTGTGTGTGTGCGGCGGGAGCCCCTCGGAGAGTGGAGGCTCATTCACTGATGAGAGCCGGCACTGAGAGGCAGCACTGCTCCTTCCCTCGCACCCCCGCCGCCTCCCGCGCTGCTACATGCGAGCGGCGGGCGGGCAGCGGGGCCAGCACGCCCGGGACTGCCCCGCTCCCCGCACGCCGCCAGCTCCGCGCAGCGCCCGCCGCCCGCCGCACCGTGAGTACCGGCCACCGCGCCCGCCCGGCCACACGCAAACTTTGCAGGGCAAGTTTCAACCCCCCCCTCCCTCCCTCCCTCCTACCTCCACCCCAGCCCCCCGCGCCCTTTCCCCCTTCCCCCTTCTCCCTCCCCAGCGCCGGGGAAGCCGGGCGGCTCGGCAGCGGCGGGGGAGCCGCGCCGGCCGCGGGGAGGGCCGGGTGGGTGGGGATCGGCATGGTAATGCCGAGGGGAAAGGCAGATAAAAGCGGGGCCCCCCCGCACCCTCGGCGAGCCCCGAGCTGCCCGGATCCTCCCCCCCGGTGGCTTTCCGAGGGGGACTGGTAGCCACCAGGGGGATCAGGTGCCGGGGACCGCCGCGGCAGCCCGGCTGGGGACGGCGCACGGCGAGGGGGGGGCCCGGCCGGACCCGGAGACCGGCACAGATCCCTCGCTCCCAAATAGATATAAATTTTTTAACTCTTTTATTTTTTTTTCCTTTTTTTTTTTTCCTCGTTATTTTTCGGTGGGGCAAGCCGGGCAGTTATTTCCTCGCTTCCCTCCGCTGCTCCCGGAGCTCGCTCTCTCCACAGTCCCTCTGGGCAGCGACAATTTCATTTCCCAGCAGCTGCAAAACAAAAACTTTTTTCAAAGGAAATAAGCAGATCCACGCACCCACCCAGGGGTTTGTTGGTTTGGGAATTTTTTTTTTTCTGTTTGTGGGGGTTTTTTTCCCTTTCAAATACACAAACTCAGGCTTTTATTTTGCAATAAAAGTATCTGGAAAAAAAACCACGAAAATAACCACCACCAAAAATCAAAACACCCGCCAGGGTTTCTGTGCGCTCAAGCAACACTGCCCAGCCAGTAATTTTATTTACTTCGAAGCTTTCATTTTTGCGATCGTACAGTCCCCGGGTGAACTTTGGTTTTAAGCCGTCCCCAAAATGCGCGATCCCCGCTCGAAGACCGGTATATTTTTTTAACAGCTCGTTGTTAAGTCGCACTTAGATTAATTTTGGACGCGGCTGAAGTTTGTCCAACATCCTCGCCCCTCCTCGGGTCCTTCATCCCTAAAAGATTGTCGCCCTTGCCCCCGGCTGCTTCCAGGTAGGAACCAAGAGCCTGGATCTCACATGCGGTGTTGTTCTGGTTTTATTATTGCAGATAAAACAAAGGTAGAGAGGCGGTTTAAATTGGCAGCGTTATTCAACGAATGAGCTAAAATTACTCCACATGTCAATGGCGTAGCTTGGAAAGCCAGAAGAGGTGAAAGGAATTATCCCTGTTTTCGCTTTAGGTTCTTTAGAAAACTTTCTGGATCATCCAGCGATGCGATCGAGAAATTGCAGGATTTTCTTTCTTTTAACCAGCAACCCCAGCTCTAGACCAGGGAAGTCTGTAAATAGGTTGGAAGCATGGAAAATAATTCTTCACCTTCAGATCTAAATACATAAAAACCATCTGGTTGACCACAATGAAATCATTAGGAACTGTCTACTTAAAGAGTTGTATTGAATGCTTATCCTTCCACACAGGAAATGTGTATGGTAAGTGATTGTTGCAATAAATCCAAACAACTCCGGGCATCTTCGCGTTTGATGATCTTTGTAACTCGGGGCTTAAAGAGGAAGAAAAAGTGGTGGGGGTGGAAAGGCGACTTAACGGGCTGTAGGGACCGGGCTGGCGGTGCCCCCTCCCGCTGCCCTCCCCGGGATTGAATAATTCCCGAAGCGGCTGGAGAGGAGCGGCCCCGGCTGCGCCCCGATCGCCGCTTCCCGACGGGGCCGGGCGGGACTGAGCCGGGCCGGGTCGGACCGGGCCGTGCCCGGAGCCGCGGCCCAACAAACACCTGTTTAATGCGCCGGCGGGGAGCGGGAAGTGGCGGGGCTTGGCGGCGTCGGTAGGCTCCATCCCGGGGCTCACCCCCGACGGATTTTATATTGTTTGGGTTTACTGAACAATCCCCTCGGGCGGGGGAGAAAAGCCGGCAGCGGGAGGGAGAGGGGGCGGCAGGCGGGTGCCGGCCCGGTCGGGGCGGGCGCTGCCGGAGGGGCCGGTGCCCGGGGCCGGGGCGCGGGGCCGGGGCGCGCCCGCCGCCCGCGCTGCCCGCCCGAGCGGGGCTTCCCCCGGGGCGACGCCGCCGGCGATTTTCGTTCGCATTTCGCCAAGTCGGGAGCGGGGCCGAGGATGCGGGCCGGGGGCGAAGCGGCAGCGAACCCCTCGGTAGGCTGTGGGTTGGGGTTTTTTTTTTTTTTTTTCCTTCTTTCTCTCTTTTTTTTCCTCTCTTCCCGAACCCCCGGCGCTTCCTCTCTCCGGCAGCCGCCGCCGCGGGAGCGCCCTCCCGGCCCCTGTTTTTATTTTTTTTTTAAATTGGGGGGGTTTTAATTTTTTTTTTTTTTGAAGAAGAAGTTTACAGCCAAACAGCAGCGGGGGCGCAGTCCGGGGACCGGGGCCGCTCCGCCCGGCCCCGCCGCCGCCTCCTCCGATCCCCGCTCTCCTAATTTTTTTCCTTTCCCCATTAAACCGGTTTCCACAGCAGCTGTCCGGGTGTGCGGCTGCAGTTGGCATATTTCACGCGTTGGAAAAAAAAAAATTAACTGTTTTTCCTTTGTATCTTAATCCAGTGATGAGAGCTCTCCTTTGTTGGCTTTCGAGCTTGCATTTGTTTTATTTATTATAAGGAAATCCAGTTTGGTTCAAATATATAATCCATTTGAGCACCTAAATCCCCAAACAGCTGGCATTATTTTGTTTTATAATCTTTGGCTTTTCTGCGCAGAGCATATTTCTGAATTCCTACTTGACATTTATGGGGGAAAACTTTTTAATGTAAATGGATATTGTGATTTTTTTTTTTCCTGGGCATTTCCTAATTTACATGCATCACCAATTTTCCTGGATTTCCTAATGTTTTAATCTTTTTTCCTCCCCTGTATCCTGCTAATTAATTTTTTCCCCAAGAAAACTTTTTTCTGGAGGGAGAAAGACATTAATTTGCCCCATTATTTTAATCTCTGGCATTTGGAAATGGTTGAGAGACCACAAAAATGCAACCTGTTGTAGAAGCCAGAGTGGTGTGTTTTATTTATTTTAATCGATAGCAGAGAGGTGATTTAGTAATAGGAACTCGGAGTAACATTTTAGTAGAAGATTTGCAGATCTCGTGGCTGTGTATGGGGTGTGCATGTGCTTGCATATGAGCGCGTTTCTTTGCAGGCTGATTAGCAAGTGGGGTTTTACGCTTCTAACCGGCAGTCACTGCTGTTTTCTCCTCTTGCTGGGTGTTTGTGGTGCCTGCTAAATCCAGTTCTGTCATGGCTTCTCCTACTTTTATCAGACTTCCCTCTTAACTTATGCAGCACAGTGCTACAACCTCTGTAAGCAGAGGAATCAAAACTGAGCCAGAGAGGACTGATTACAACTTGTTCCTTGGTGAGAGATTTTTTCTGTGGTTCAGAGCTAAAGGCTCTTGATTCAATTTGCCTTGGTTGTGGCACGTTTAGCCTTGTTATTAGTAACATACATGATTACACATCTCGTACATCTTAAACAGGGTAGCTCTGAAAACCAATTACTATGCATATAGGTAGCCATGAAAAAAAAAATCAGAGTTAGTTTTCAGTGTGTCTGTCTAACCTTCATACTTGGTAGACAGTTTATGTAGCTTCCTAGATTGATCTCCACCCCTCCTCCCTCTACTCCTTGTTTAGTTAATTCAACAAAGACTTTTTGCAATCTGTTTGGAGTTTGTCTGATGCCGTGGAAAAGTAGCTGCTGATTTATTTGGTTGCTTTTCGATTTCTGTCTCTAGCCCGTCTTTTCTCCTCCTTTCAGCGGGGATGTCAGCTGTTATTACTTCCTATTGATCCCTTTGCAAAGTGAGAAGTGAACTAAAATTAATGTCAATTCCACTGCTCGGATCAATAGCTGGAGTTATTTTAATCTGGATTTGCGCGAGGTGCTAAATTAAAAAAAATCAGCATAGAGGCAGAAAAGTAGCAGCTCCTCACTCCACCTGTGCCCACTGCCTTCCCAGCACCCAAATGTTCCCTCCAGCTGATTACCCTGCAATCCATATTTTTTTAATTAAGAAGGTCAGTTAGTTTTCTTATTTTTGGGTTCTGTATTTAAACCTATGACATTTTGACATTGGGAGTGTATTAACGATAGATTTTCATAATGACTGGTCCGCCGCAGCCTAATCTGTCCGTGTTGCTGGGGGGCGGGGAGGTGTTGGGCGAGCAAGGAGCAAGAGAGAACGAAAAAGGAAGTGGGAGCTGAAAAAAAAATTAAATTTGGCTGGCTGAGATATTGTAATGTGTTGATTTATTCCTGGCGTAATGAAGTTTGCAAACGAATAAACGGCCATAGTGATTCACAGTATCCTACAGGAGTGTCAAGTGTTGCGGCCAGATTACTAATTTATGAAATACATTTAACGTAATGGGGTGAAAGCACAAGTAAAAATAGAAAAGCAGGCAGAGGTGGTTGCTTTTTTTTTTTTTCCCTGGAAATCCACGTTTTTCCGTGATTGCTCAGTTTCACTTCCATGTTAATGATTGTTTATTTCTGAGGGCAGTGGCTTATTTGTATGCATTTCTTTAGATGTATAATTATGTGTGTGTGTATATATATATTTACATGGTTACATGAGCCCCCAGCCAGTGGCTGCAGTTTCCTGACCTCCAGGTTTTGATCAGCCTCGTGTGAAGCAGCAGAGCAAGTGTACCCAGGGACTGCAGTGCTGACCAGGATGCCCTTGGCACCCCTCGCTCTTCCTCTCCCCCTCGCTCTCTGTGGCAAGAACTCAATGAGAAAGTTATTTAAAATTTGGAAGAGAGCAGATCCGTTAATGCGAGATACATAATCTGGTAATTTAGCAATGATGTCTGTAAGGATGGGTGCCAAATGAGGAAGCAGAGAGATGATGTCCACTCATCTTCACAATTCATAACAGTCAGTGGAGCGGCTGGGTACAGGATGGGAGAGAGGAAATGCTATCACTGAACTGCATTAAAGCCCCAGACTGGATTTCATACACTTTGTTAACCTAGGCTCCCTCATTCATGGAGTACAAAAGGCACTCCATTAGGGAGACACTCTTTCACTAAGTTTTATTTGAGATGTTTGACCCTCTGGATTTAAGAGGCACAATTTGTAACAGCTTTTTATTATTATATGATTTTTCTGGCCCTTTGAGCTCCAGCGGCTAGTATATTGTTTCAAAGTTATAGTCCTTGTATTTTAAGCTCGGTTGTGGGGCCTGAATGGCAGGCGGCGGAAGCTTAAAAGAAAAGACACGAGATTGATTGGGGGAGAAAATAACAACACAAAAAGCCACTGCGAACTGGGGGAGATACAGAAAGGAACATTTTCCCTTCTTTCACCCCGGGAGGGGGCTGTGGCTGGGTGGGTGGCTGCCACCAACCTGGGAGGCTCAGCAAGATGCAAGGCAGAAATTTTGTTAACATTTTCCTCTAAATGTTAATGGCACATCCAGGGCAGTTTACAAATCTACTTAAGAGTGAGTGCATTAGGAACTAAAATTACTGATCCATCCTCTCTTGTCCCCGACCCGAAAGACAGACACTTGCAGAGATCAGATGGCAGAAGCACCCATTATGATTTTAAATATTGCCAGAGACGCCAGGCATTTTACTGGGGAAGTCTCTTCTCCTTTGGCTACCAGGGACCGCGTGTGCACGCATGTGTGTTTGTGTATTACACACACGCACCAAGGCACGGTCACATTCCCACATTCCAATGATGTGTGTACATATATATATATATGATGGTATTGGGTACTGTGTGTGTGAGTACTTACCTACCCATGTGTACTGTGAGAGTGAGAAAAAGTACATGTCTGTTATGTAAGTCTCAGGCATCGTGTACAGTATAGACATGTATGCTGGCTGATTTGGGTTAACTATGTACAAAGGATATTTTTATGTTGGTTTTACACCCCCTCCCCAAGCAAATAGTGGTGTGTGTATGTGGGGGCTTTCTTAAGTTTATTGCGGTTATATGTACATGCCACTTGCCATATAAAATTCCAATTATAATTTGGAGTTACTACGTTAATTTTATACTGAACCTTTTTTATTAGTGCATTATTAAATCTGCATGTTATTATGTTTGGTTTGCCTTTCATTCATCTGCACTGGATGATACCCTTTAACCTGGAGGGCCAGGGCTGATTCCACCAGTGTGTGAAGTTGTCTATTGATTTTCTTGAATGAGAACAGTGGCGCGTCTCCGGCCGGTGGCTCGTAGCACATGTGGCCACCCTGCTGCTGGAACGTCCCAGAGAGATGAGTGCAGTAACCTAACCGGCTGTGTTTTCTTTCCCTTTCTGTTCCCTTGCAGTGTTCGAAGGGTGACGATGCTCCAGTAGTTTTCCCCGCTCCATTCCTAGGCATCGCTTTGCTTTCCTTTGGGGGAAGATCGTTCTGCTCGTGATCCTGCTGAGGAAAGAGACTCCGATGGACTTACACCGGGCAGCGTTCAAGATGGAGAACTCACCCTATCTCCCCAACCCGCTGGCCTCCCCAGCACTGATGGTTCTCGCCTCCACCGCTGAAGCCAGCCGCGACGCTTCCATTCCCTGCCAGCAGCCGAGGCCTTTTGGAGTCCCCGTGTCAGCAGATAAGGACGTGCATATTCCCTTTACCAATGGCTCATATACTTTTGCCTCCATGTACCACCGTCAAGGCGGGGTGCCGGGAGCGTTTGCGAACCGTGACTTTCCTCCATCCTTGCTTCACCTCCACCCCCAGTTTGCACCCCCCAACCTGGACTGCACCCCGATCAGTATGTTGAACCACAGCGGCGTCGGGGCTTTCCGCCCCTTTGCATCCACTGAAGACCGGGAGAGCTACCAGTCAGCCTTTACGCCAGCCAAGCGCCTCAAGAACTGCCACGACACTGACTCACCCCATCTGCGCTTCTCGGACACTGATGGGAAGGAGTACGAGTTTGGCACACAGCTCCCTTCCAGCTCCCCCGGCTCCCTCAAAGTTGATGATACGGGGAAGAAGATCTTTGCAGTTTCTGGCCTCATTTCTGACCGTGAGACTTCATCCAGTCCCGAAGACCGAAGTGACAGATGTAAGTACCTCTGTTGACTTGTTGGCGGTTCTTTAATTGTGCCTCACTGAGATACTCAACAGGTGATTGTCCCACAGTGCTGTGATACTTGCTGGAGGTGGAGGCAAAGCAGCCTTTCCTGCCTGCCAAGCTCAACCATGCAATATTGCCTTGTTCTTCTAAAAGGATTGACAGATTTTAAGGTGAGGTGCTCGTGAAGGAAACTTGCCTTCCAGCACATGTTGGAGAGGTGATATTGACCCTGCAGAAATCTCTCCATGCCCCAGTGCGAGGCTATAGGTGCTGGTACATGTGTGTGTATAAACAGAGATGCAGCTGGAGTGCATAGCCAGAAACTTTCCCAAAGCTTGCAGCAAGTACGTGCCCCCTGCTTCTCCAGGTGTTTCTTTCTGACCTTTTCTTCATGCACACCATTCTTGTATGATTCACCATCAGGATTTGTGCCTCCGGTTAGGACAAAAATACCTTTTCCTCTGGTTAACTTAACAATATTTCTGGCCACTGAGCTCCCTCTTTAAGGCATAAATACAAATTGTTCCTACAATTCAATAAGCTGTTGCATCATGTGCTTTCTCTGAGTGTTTCCCCCATTTGGTGCCTGTTGAAAGGTGATGTGCCGTTTTGCAGGCCGGTGGTCGGACTGAAGGAACCCAGTCCACTCGTTCACGACTGTAACTCCATGCTCTCCCATCACCTTGTCTCTTGTGGTGTTGCCTACACAGAGAGGCAGAGCTGTCCTTCGTGAAGGGCAGGCTTCCAGGTTTGCAGAGCTGGGAGGTGACCCGTGATGGGGAGTGGTCTGGGGGCAGCAGAGCGTGGTATCCCAAGGAAGAGCACTGAGTTATGATTAGAGTTTTCCTGTAAACCCAGAGATGTAGATCAAGGAGTGAGTGGTTTGCTTTTCACATGGGCTCCTTTGTTCTGTTAAGTTTTCTTCTTAGAAAACCATTTTAATATTGTCGTTGTTATTATTATTACTTTTCTTTTAAAACCAAAACCTGCTGCACCGTTCCTTCCTCTCCCTTTCAGACGTGATTTTTCTTCTCCCCTTTATGATACCGAGGAGAGTAATAGAGACATTGTGGCTCTCTCTCCCCTGTCGGCGCTGCTTCCTCAGGCTGTCTCCTTGAATTAGGCACTGTGCTAACTTACCGGCGCTAAAAGGCATCTGCCTAAACCCAGCGTACCTTTTCAATAAAAGTCATCATAAAATCAACCTGCCTTGTAAATCCATCGCTCTTTGGTTTTGAAATACGCTGCAAGTGTGTCTTTTATGCCGGCATTTGCGAGGGTAGGACGATTCCCACTGAAGGCAGGAGCTGTGTATTTCTTGCAGTACCAGTGTGATCTCTTATCTCTCTCCCCCCTCTCCTTCTGATCCACCCCCGACCGTGCTACTTTTTGTGCTGTAAGCTCCTTTCATTGTTCAGCATCTCCTCTCCCTCCTTTTGGGTCCGTGGGGGAAGTGGCTGTAGGTGGGAGCACATGTGGATGTGTGTTAAGCTGGTAATGTAATTATCCACGGGGGAGGCAGGTGAGATGGCAAGGCTTAGAGACGTCTTTGTTGATGCTCCTTCCCTTATCAATATAACCTGGCTGTGAAAATGAAGCTTGCTTGAAAGAGTACTCTGGGAGATAGCGGCAGAGGAGCGGGTCCGCTACCTAAATGAATTTAGAGCACATCAGCTCTATGGATCTTGGTGGCAAAATCCTGTCAGATACCCCATTTAAAGAAGTAAATCTGTTAAATGAATTAGACCGCGTGGAGCGCAGCTGTGGACAGACAGAAGGGTCCACATCCACCGCCGTGCCTTGCCTTTGCCAACAGCGTGTGCCGAACGTGGGTCCGCTCCTTCCTGGGAGCAGACGGGGCTTTGCTCGGGCGCGTGCGAGAGGCAGCCAAGGTGACACCAGCTCCCTGTGCCTCTACCAGTGCCATGGCAGGGGACCTGCAAGGGAAAGGAAGCAGAATAAAAACTTTGCAGGCAGCTTGGAAAACTTGGGCAGAAGTGGGAGGTGTATTGTTCTTGTTACCCATGTTGTTAAATTTCTTGAAGATGCTTTGCTGCGCGGTAGAGCTGAGCAGATGCAACATCCCTGCTGTTTCATCGACATTAAAATTCTTCTGTAACTACCAGGATGGTGTACGCTAAATATGTCTGTTGGCTCTGTATCATATTCCTATCACATGTAGATACTGCACCATGGAAACTTTGCTCCATTTAGACAGCGAGTTTATTTGGTGTGTGTGCATACACACGTATGGGTGTGTTTCCTGGTGGCCAAAAGAGCAAGTGGTAGAGCTTTTTAGGGGATCCTGTTAGTCTTTGATGTTGACCATCAGAAAAGGAAAACTTCCACAGTGAGGGACTCAAAAGATTGCAGTTAGCAGATATAATGGTGATCCTGTTTTGCATTAACATTTGCATTTATATTTTTGGAGTTTCTATATAAGTGTGTACTTTGGGGGATTTGTTGTCTCTGAGAAGTTTGGTGAATTCCTTGCGTAATTGTTATATATAAGCCTTTGTAAAAGCTACTTACTTTTGCTCCTGATGGAGAATCTGTTGCAGGTAGGTGGCTGTAGCTTCAAGGTAAAAATGTAATTAGGCTTTTCTACAACTGCGAGCAAAAACTGCAAAATTTTCCTGGATCAGCAACACCTTCCCATGTCTAATGGGTGCATTTCAGATTCGCAGAGCTCATCTGTTTCGTTGTATTTTTCAGATTGCTGAAAGGGGTTGTGTTACATGGAAGCTGAATTGCTATGATTGCTCTGCCTGGTCTTCTGCTCCACTGCGCAGAAGCCTTTTCTTAATAGCTCATTAAAATATTTGTTTTACCCCATAGCTTAAATGGTAATTTTCTAAGAAACTTCCATTAAAACAAAATGATTCAATCACTGAGTTTTAATTTTCCTGAAAAACAGGTTTATGCTTGAAATACTTTGCAACAAAACAAGGTTCTAAGTCAGGCATTTACACCACAAGGAGTGTTTGGAAGGTGCTTATTTAGTCCTCTGCAACATGGGAAGGAAGTCTTGGCCTGTTTTCACCAGTGGAGGAAATGTGAGGAATTCAGTAAAATTTTTTGGGATACGTGCTGGTATATTCCAGATAAACACCTGGCCCTGTAAGATGTGTGTTTGTGCAGTAGAGATCGCTCAGCCTGTTGGGTGAACCTTTCCTTACTTTTAAAGCAGGGTGTTGCTTAGGCCCATACCCCGCATCCCCCAAAGGGACAGTATCTCCTTTGGCGTGCATTTGGGTGGGATTGTGCTCTCTGTTAAACAGCAGCAGATTGGACTAGGATGTCTGTATTTGGATAAGTTGTCTCTTGCTGTAAAATGCAACACATAAAATTCAGGACATCCAGAGTGATGGAGTGTAGAGGGGGCACATAGAAAAGTGGAGCCTTTCCAGGGAGATGCAGACGTACCGTGTACTGGATGGGCCCATTCCCTTAGGTGCTTACTGAGAGAAATAATGCCATTTGTTAGAGTTTAGGAGCTTCTTGTAAAGCATGTGTTAAAGACACTGGAAGACATATTTTATGGGTTTCCTTTAATAAGCGTACAATAATTGAGATTCCTAGAAAGAGTGGAAATAAATGGCATGTTCCTTTTTGCAAAAGAGATCTATAGCCCTATTTTAAAACCAGGAAAAAAAAAATAAGGATTCCTGGTTTTGTTCTTTACTTCCAATAAAATTTGTCCTAGTGCCTTTCTATATCAAGTCACTGTGGCATTGCTTTCCCACAAAGTGACACGCAGAGGTCCATGCTGAAGCTGGAACCTCCTGGCAGATAACTGGACCTTGTCAGAGCAGACACTCTGCCTTCCCTGCGGGGCTGCCCATGCCCCCAGCCTCCTTGGGATCACAGAAGATGCTTTCCCATTGCTGTCTGCTGCTTGGTCTCCGTCACGTGTTGTCTGTGACTTCTTGTGGAGCACAGGCCAACGTGTGAAGGTGATCCTCTACGTCCTGGACATTGATTCAGTTTCCAGGCTCTGGCCAGAGCCTGGCTCTCCATGTCTCAGTTTCCCTGCTCGTGCTGGTGGCTCTTACCCAGCTCCTTGTGTGCCCTGAGGATCAGTGATTGAGCTGGGAACAGGCCAGGATCCCTTGGGATCATCCCTGGGGTGCGCTGGGTATAGTGGGGGTGGATCTATTAACAGTCTTTTGCTTATTATTATTTTTGATAATCATATTTAACCTCGGTTATCTGGACACAGTTTGTGCTGCAATTGGTTTCTTTTGTGCATGAGAAGTTGTGTGCCATATTAGTGAGCTCTTTGTTCCACTTTGGGGTTTTAAAGAACATCACTAGCATGGAGTTACTTTTCCTTTTGAAACAACTGGTTTGTTATTGATCAAATGTAAATTGCGCTTCAGGTGATGGACATCAGGGCTATGATGACCACAGCTTGAATTCCTGAATAACATGGTGCTTTGGAAATCAGATCAACCCACCCGCTCAGACATGTGTGTGTTGGGATTTGTGTTTATGGGCTGGGACCTATGTAGGGAGCTCAGTGTGTGTATGTACATGTGCTGGGGGAAGAAGGGTTTTTTTCCTTATATTTTATGGCAGAACAATGGCTTGGATGGGGAATGCACATGTGCACACATCCATCGCTCACAACTCTTCCCACTGGGATGCATCACTTCCAGGGCCGGTAAAATTTGGGGTCTAATGTGAAGTGATGCTTTGTTGCTAATAATGATCAGCCGTGACCATGGGAAATTGCAAGCTTGACTCTGCTTATGAAATAATGAAATAAATCAAGTGGAATGTTTCTTTCCGTTTTGCAGTGCCCTGCATGATGTAGGAGGAGTGAAGGAGCAACAGTGGATTTTCTGAAGGGGTGGGCAGGTAGATAGGGCAGTAGCAGACATGGTATCTGTGCCATCCATCCCTGTTGCACCACCAAAAACAAGCTGTCCTCATGGAGTGAGCTGTGTTGCATGGAGGGAGGTCTTGGAGCATGCGGCAATCACCTCCTTTTCCTGCTTTTCTGGCAACAACCTTCCTGCTCCCTCTGCAAACTGTTGCCGAGACTCCTTTCCATGCTGTTCGGCTTAATTGTCTTGTCGGGATAAAGAAATGTTTGAACAGTTAAAGTGGGGAAGGGCTGGATGGGAGCAGCCCCTGCCGGCTGCGGGGCCATCTGGCCTGCCTTGGATCTGCCGGTCTCCAGTTTATATTTCTCTTTCTGTTATTTGGGGCTATCTGGCGCACTCGGAATACCTAATCACCATGGTGAGAGGAGGGATGGAGCTGCCTCCCCCGCCACCCCTCTGGCCTCCCCTTCCCATCAATTGTCATGCAGAGCCCGACCGGGCGCTGCTCCTCGCAGCCCTCATTTGCTGTCCTCGCCCGCTCTCGGCAGAAGGATGGCTTTTAATTGATCGTTTGAGGGGGAGGGCTGGGGCCGTTTTCTTCTCCAAAATGTTTCCCCGCGCAGCCGCTGCCATCCGGCCGGCCTTCGTGTGGTCTCAGCCATGCCAGCAATGCCTTGTGCCCTTTCTCTTCCTTTTTGGGCTCCCTGGGAGCCAGCGTCAGGGCTTATAACCACTGTCCTCGGAGTGCTGAGCAACACCGAAATGTCATATTTATCCATCTCCTACTGGAGAGATGGGCATGGACACAGTAAATATTTATCGCTCCTCTTTTGCCCCGTGTGTCTGGATGCTGGCAGGAGGGTATTTATTGTACAATTGCAGGGCAACCCCCCCACCTTGCTCGGTATTTCCCATCAAAACCACGGCCCCCAAACCGCTGGCCAAACCTTGCTTTTCGAGAAGGAATGAATCGCATTAAATCTTCAGCCCCATCGATCAGACTCGGCTGCTGTCAGAGAATTGCGGCAGGAGAAGTGCAGGCAGACTTGGCGGCTGCCGTGCTGTGCTGGGGATCGGGAATCCTGACCTCGGGCATGGCTTGGAGTCACGGTTTCCCGATCCCTACCGGGGGAGCAGTGATACCTCCCTCACAGCGGAGTGTGCCGCTTTGATATCTTCTGACAGAAGACACTAGGCAAGGGCAAAGTATTAGTATTATTAATATAGTACAGTTAGTAGAATATTATGAACTATTATAAATCATTACTGCTAAACTGCAGTTATTAAAGGAAATGACCAAAGTGCACTTTGCGAGCCAGGATCTCTGACAGTTAAAACATTGTTTTATTATTTTACTTGCTAACTTGCAAAATTCAAGAGTTAGCAACAGTTTCCTGGTTGATTGGTAGCGATTGCGTAAGGAATTGGGAGAAGAGGGGGGAAGTGGGCGAACATTTCAGGAGGGAGAGAATGAATGAGCCTTAGTGCCTCTGTGATTTATTTTTCTTTCTTTGATATTTTGAAGGTCTTGAAGGAAAGAGACATACTCAGGCATGGGCCTAATCCTGGTCTGTAGGAGTGAAAATGTTCAAGACAATGAGGTCTTAATGTTTCTGGAATTCCCCAATGAAAAAAAATAGAAGTGAAGGTGTTTGTGAATCACTGCTGGTTGTTATTTGTTTGATATCATTTAGACAAGTCCCATTAAATGCTAGCAGCAGATTCATTTTTCCCTCTTTGTTTGCCTTCCAGGGAGCAGAAAACAGACATAATTATATTTTACGTGAGACTGTAAGATTTCCTCTCATCTCTTTTTTTTTTTTTTCTGGCTAATATCTGCAGCTATAAAATAAATTCCATTTGTGCATACATGGTGTTAGACTGAGGTAAATAACTGTCATCTAAAATCTGTCTAACCTTAATCTGCATCAGGAGCACTATAGAGAACTGTACCCATTTGTATAATATTAAGCTTTATTTTTATTATGGATTTCTAATGCAAATTCATAGTGGGAGCAAAGTTGTTTTCTTTTAATACCATATTCCAAGAAAAGCAGCCACTGAAAGCAAATTGTGACGATTTTTATCCCGTGGTTCATGTCACTGGTGGTCTTCTGTCATGTCAATGTGCTTGATAGCCTGTGAATGTTTCATCTCTCTTCTTCAGGATGGAATAGCAGATCTGGGGACTTCTGAGGACATTTTTCAGCTATGCAAAGCAATTAAAATTCTCCAGAAATCATGGATTTCTATTTGAGAAATTTAATGTAGGATTGGATTCCTATACAGTGTCCTCTGAAAAAGGGCATGTGCATTTTTTGTAGATCTACACATGTAAACTGTATTGTGTCTTTCTGCCCCTTCATGCAACCTCGCTGTTTGCCTGCTTGGCTCTGCTGACCCGAGTATAGAAACTCTCAGGTTACAGCCATTCGGGGCAAATTCATTGAATTCAGGGGTTTTTTTTAGATTTTTAGTGCTGAATTATTTTCCTGTTACTGCTTGGACATCGGGTATTTGCTGGCCAGATTGGCAGCCCTTCTCTGGGACACAGCCCTCAAGTCCGTGGAAGCTCTGGCTGAAGAAGTACTGCTGGGTTTGGTGCTATCTGTGTCCATCTTCTTCTTCTTTGTCCTGTCTTTTAAAAACAGGGGTGGTGGTTGTGATGGCCTGGGAGTTCTTCTTAGCCATCACTTTCTCCTCTCCTTCGACCATTTGCTGGCGTCTTGAATTGCAGCAGTGCCCTGAGCAACAGAAGAGGGGGAGAAGCAATGTTGGGGAGGAGCGAGGCAAGGAGGGATTTATTGTCTTAAATGCAGATAATGTGGGAGGGAGACCTGGTGACAGTGAAACTGCTTGTGGAGTTCAGGTGTGGGACACTTCCATCGTATTTTTCCTCACTTGGGACATAGTTTCTAATCAGTGTTGTTTTAAAACCTTCCTTTTTTGCTAAGTTGAGGCTGATAACAGCTTTCTCACTGAATTGCAGAAGAACAAGAATGTGCTTTGTACTTTTTTTTTTTTTTTGGTGAATGTTGGGCTGTTCTGCAGTGGAAAAAGAAAGGCACCCCATGTCTCTGTATACCCCTAAAAGGAAGAGCTGGAAACTGTGTCCTTGCCTTCTCCCAGCAGTACTGATTCTTAGGAGCTGTTTCTCACCAGAGTAACAACATAAAGTTTTTAATTTGGAAAGACCCAAGAGCTTTCACGTGTGAGCATTTTGCTTGTGCAATCCTGCGGCCTTACCTGGGCTTTCTAGATGTGCAGTGCGACAGCCCTGAGCAGGGCAAGGGTGTCAGGACACATCCAGCTGCGGCTCCTGGGCTGGGTGGCACGGCTGGCTCCCTGAGCACGGGATTGTTCCTTGGGAGGCAGGTGAGTGCCTCGCAGTGCTTGTATGAAAACAAAACCAGAAAGCGCTGGGGCGAAGGCTCCACGTGACAGCCTCCCCAGAAGCAATTGGTTTTCTAAACAGAGCAAAAAGTGAAACTCTGGGGACTGCCCCTGACAAACCCATTTCTTTCTATTGGGATTTTCGGTACTTTGATTTAAATTCAGGTGGTTTTAATTCAAAAGGACTCAACCTTTTAATCTGATTTTTGTGTTGTTTCCCTGCACTTTAGGAAACAACTTGCAAAGCCATTTAGAATGTGAAATTGTCTGTCCTGTGACATCCCTCGCTATAAGGAGACATAGGATAATCATCCCTCATTGCAGAGAGCCTGCTTTGGCAGTTTTGCTGGGATGGGGAAAGCCCTAGTACCAGATTGCAGCTCTACCTTGTCTTCCAACCTGGCTTCCAATACGGAAGAATTCTTTTGGAGTTTTCTGTTCCAATCCTGTTTGGAGGGACGCTCCACAAAATTTCCTGCCAGAGGCCCTGCTGGAGCCTTGCGCTGTTCAGGAGGCAGTGTGAGGGTGTTTGTGAGTGAGAGAGAAGGAGGGTGAATGGGGGCTAATGGCACCCTGGGTGCTGCACCTCAGGCTGGGTGAGTGAAAGCCTTATCAGGGTGGCCTGGCCGTGCTGCAGCAGGGCCGCCCCGCACCCAGCCCAACCTTTGGCCCATGCAGGCTAGAGGGAACCTTGTCTCCTCGTTGCTGTTTGCAGTGTGGAGGATCTTGTGAGGCTCTGATGGCTGTGGATGGGTGGAAATCCCGAGTGTTGGGCATCAGTGCAGGTCAGAGGTATCCAAGCGTTGCAGCACCGTCAAGGGGGTTGTAGAAGCTCTCTTCCTTTTCTTGTTTATTCTCCTCCTTGCAAACTAGCTTCACTTCACATTGCTAGTGCTATAGGTGAGAGATAAACCCCCAGCAAAGTCCTTAGCCAGGGTGACAGCTTTTACCTCCTAAGCACTTGTCTTCAGCCTCCCTGAGGAGGCAGTTTGACCACTGGCTTTTTTTATTTTTACTGGGGAGATGAAGGAGCAATCAGTGACCTGGGTAACCCCGCACAGAGCACAAGCGGAGGAACTTAATGGTTACAATCAAGAAGTTGCCAGCCTGAGTGGATTCATACCTCAGGGGGTGCGCCTTGGATGGGAGAAGGGGAGAATGGGCAGCCAAACTCTTGTAACCCTGCATCTTTGCCCTCAGATTTGCACTTTGCTCAGCACAGCCTGTACAGGACAGCTGGCCTTGCTCCTGCCAGCTCTGCTCCTGGGGGCTGGTTGCCGCTGTCTGTGCTGCTCCT
This sequence comes from Pipra filicauda, assembly GCF_003945595.2. Classification (NCBI taxonomy): domain Eukaryota; kingdom Metazoa; phylum Chordata; class Aves; order Passeriformes; family Pipridae; genus Pipra; species Pipra filicauda. The sequence continues at coordinate 3,923,073 of NW_024104498.1, forward strand.
TCCTTTCTGCATATTTGGGTTCACGCACAGAAGTGTTGCTCTCAAGGAGCCGATCTGGTTATGGAAGAGGGGAGGTGATGGGCAGCCTTCGCTCAAGATTTGGGGCTGTGTTGAAGGTGCCGGGAGGTTCAGTAGTGTGGAAAGCAGGGTGTCTGCAGACCAGAAATTTAATGTCAGCGAGAGGTGTTTGAAAGAGTGTGAAGTAGAAAAATGCTGCAAGTTATTTCTGTCTTAATTTGGCAAATGTGTCCAGTCTCACATTTGGTCCAGGACTGAAATAAGTATGATGATATTTGGATCAGGGCTAGGCTATACTGGAAAAAGTAAGCCGTGAAAGTCTGCAGATCTCTGTCTCCATTAGACAGAAGTAATGTTCCCACCATCTCATTATTTTCCCCTCTTAAAATGAAAACAATGCGTTGACTGTGGAAACAGGGGAGGATTGTGTTAGAGTAAGACAGAACTGGGCAGAGAGAACTTGAATCGGCCTCACTTGCATGTAACAGAGATGTCATGGGTGTAGGAGCCTGGGAAGCTGTGTATGGTATGGTCCAGATCAGGCCCCAGGCTTATGGCACATCTCAAGGAAGAAAGGACCTTAAACTAAAAAAAAAAAAAACCAAACCAAAAAAAAACCCTTCACATTTGTTTATCTCTTCAGGAACACTGCGAGGACCCAATCGGCCCTTGGGCATGTGCATCTCCCGCCCCAGGGAGCGGGCACTGCGTTGGCAAAGGCTGGGGAAGGTTACAGTGTCAATGAAAAACATCTGAGTGTATGTTCTCCCAGGTGTTGCCAATTCTGTCTGGGTTGTTAGCTGCACCTGGGCAAAGAAGAAAAGGAAACCCCTGGGTGGTGTGATGGATTTTGCAGAGGAGAAGGCAGTTAGACACCACTTGCTGATAGTCTCTCTGCTATGTACTCAGGTGGCTCCTGACAATCGGGTGATCCAGGACCCACATTTTTCTGTGTCTAAGGAAATGTGTCATCAACTCGTCACATACCAATTCTTTTAGTTTTGTTGCACATTTCTAGCTTGATTAGTGGGTGGGTATTGAAGATGAAGGACAAGTTTATTGGCAGAGCTGAGTGTGCCTAATCCTCACAGCCATGTGGAGCAGGAAGAGGGAAGGGCTGCCTGGGCAAAGCCCTGAGCATAGACTGTGCTTGTGCTGTGGACTCTATTGACCTTGGACAGGCAGAGTAATTTCTCATCACCCGTCTTTAAAGCAGGGGTTATGATATTCCCCTGCTCAAGGTGGTTATGTTCATGTTCCGGAGCTGCTCGGGTCCTAGAGCAGTTGTTATAACCATGGTACCCGGATTGAAAAGGCTGCATGGGGGGAGGGATGGTGGCTTGTTCAATAAACATGATAATTGGGATTTTTTTCTGAAGAAACAGTTGCCAAATATTTTTTTTTTTAATGAAACTTGGATGAACAGCTGAAAGCAGTGGCTAGGAACGGTAGAGAAAGAACTGAGGGGGAAATATTTGGAGTAAGGTAGATAAAAGTGAGAGATAAAAGAAATAATGCAGGGAAGGATGAGTAATCAACATTCTTGGAGTCGAAGCGCAAGCTCTGGCTTCCTTCCTGAGCAGTAAAATAAAATTAAAAAAAAAAAAAAGTCTTTAGAACAACAAAACTCTGGACGCGCTGGTTTCCTTCCTGACAGGCCCAGCCTGGTGGTGTTTCGATGAGTCCTCATTGGCAACCAGGGCTGATCTAAAGGCCAAAGGCAGAAAGATTGGGGGGAAGGGAGAGGAATTTAACTCCTTGAGCTCTGCTGGAAAACCAGAGATCTCCCGCTTTGTGCGCGTTCCTTTTGCCATCGCTGGAGCAGAACGGTGCTCACTGTGGTTCAGAGGTCTGAGAGGTGACAGCTACATTTACCCAGGTGCTTGGTCATAGTCAGATGTTATAAAACTAAAGTGAGTATTTTTAATCCTTGTGGATGAAATTCCTAGGACTGTGAGAGGCACAACATGGCACAACAGCACCAATGAGCAACGCGGGAGGGGACTGAGTAGGGAGCCCTGACACGGTGCCGTTGCCATCTCAAGGATGCTCATTTTACTCATGGCACCCAATTTATAGTAGAGTGCTGCTCCAGTGTCTTTGGGAGCTGGGAACGTGGGAGGGGAGGCTGTGTGTGTGCTAGACAGGTTGAATGGCTTGGGCAGAGCTTGTTTTGCAACTAACTCTCTGAGCCTTGCCGCTCGCCGCAGGGTTCCCCTCTCTGAAAGGTCGAAGCTACTTCTTAATTCTCAGCAGCTGACAAAATATTTATTTTCAGGTACTTAAAATATTATAATTTGAAGTGGAGTCCAGGGCCCTGGCTGGAGCTGAGCTTTTGTACTAACAGCTTCAGTGAAATGCCTTTTTCCTCCTACAACTTGCCAACAAATGCTTGGAAAATAATTGTGGGACAGTCATCCCTTTAGTGAGCAGATCAAGAAGATTTGAGACTTGCCAGAGACTTTCAAAGGACAGGCCAAAGGTTCAAGTTGTTGCCAGTTCTATTTGTCTTAGCCTTTATACTTACTTTTGTGTCATTAATTTCATCAAATGTCTGTGGGTAAAAGGCACCCAGCAGGCTGCTGCTTTCGCTGAGCTCTCTGGGTGTACTTGGACATCTCTCAGGAAATAAGCCCACCTTTTTGTCCAGGGAGAGAGATTAATCCCACCACAGCTGTAGCAGAAAGAGGCTTAGCCACTAATGTGACACGGAGACGGTTGTGCTGGGGGAGCAGGACCCTGTTGTCTTCTCTGCAGCCCTTTTTAACTGGTTTTGGCAGAGACATGCACATATGAATAACGCACCTATAGCACCTATAGAGACCTACAGAAATAAAGTGCCACACTTGGATTTTGTGGAAGTTACTGAAATGAGTGCTCAGCAAGGTAGAGGGGACCTCAGTGCCCCGGATCCTGTTCCTGGCCCTGCTGTTGGGTTCTCAGGGTCATCTACGTTTTTGTTTGCTGACAGGTTATTCTGTTCATTGTGGTAGGCAGGGCATCACTGTGGAGCTCTTTGCAAGGGCTGTTTTTGCTAGATTAACAACTCTGTTGGCACTGTCCTCTCCTGGGGACCGTGCAGCAAAAAAAAGCAGGGACTAGGCTGTTTTCCCAGCAGGATCCCTGCAGGCAGAGCTTCCTTGCCCTTCTCTTGTGCTCTTGTGCCACAAACCTCTTTCCTTGGTGCTCCCATCACGGCCTGCATCCTGACAGCTGCTTTCCTACCCTTTCTGCCCCAGTGCAGCCGGCCAAGCACATTAATTTTTCGGCAGAAGTGTTGTAATAATTAGGCAGCTCGTCGGAGGGTTTAGCAGTACTTAACCAGATGTGAGAAGACTCATCCCATGGTCCCCGCTCTCTTGCTGGGCTCCAGCCAGCTGCCTTTTCCCGCCTGCTCAGGTTGCTTAGAAAGGGCTGTAGGAGATCTCCCGGCTTCCCTGGCTCCTCTTGCCTCTCTTCTTATGTTAAACACTCATTTGTAAAGGAGAAAGAGGGAGGGTGGCAATCCTTGGGCTGTTTGGGAGAAGAGCAGCAAAGAATTAAAAGCAGACACCTGCAGCGCTTGGATTTGAGACCTCCATCATTAACTCTTCCCAGGGCAGCATCCCCCAGGCTTGTGGCCCATCTTTCGGTGCCAGGCAGGGCTCTGTGGTGAGATGGAAGGGCTGGAGTGGGTGGTGCTGCTATCCAGGGCTCTGGATGACTGCTCATTACGTATAATCTCCATCAAGTTTCATATATATATATATATATATATATGTATATGTAGAAATATAATATTTCTTTATATATATGAAAACTCTCCATCTCCCCTGCCTCAGTTTCCCTCCCTGCCCTGTGGGGACGATGCTGTTTCCCTGTACACTGTGATCTATAAGCATTTATACACAAGGCACTATTATTATCACTAACGTGGTTATAAAACAAGGTTGTAGTAAACTGTATTGTCTGCCTAATCCATATTAATGGAAAAAAACTGTTGGAGACAGGATATTGGCCTGGATGGCCCTTGGATTAAGTCGTTCTGACAATTGTTACTTTTCTATGGTGAAGTTTTATAAATACACACTGGCACCGTATATCATGTTTAAGAAAATCTATATACAACCTGTAGGTTTATGGTTATAAAGAGAAAAGACGTATTAAATCAGCAAGACCAAGGGAACAGACAAGATATAAAAATGATACTGTATTATGCTGGAACTTATTGAAAATCCCAGCGCATCTTTTTTATGTAAATGGTAAATTCTTTTCTATGTTCTGAATATGTTTCTTAATGTGTGTCACGTACCAGAATAGTAGCATGGACACAGTTGCAAATACGGTGTGTGTTTTATTGTGAGTATTATACTGCATAGCAGAGTGAGGGTGTTGAATGCTGCAGTCAGTTATATACAGCTGTAAATGGGAGCTACCTGCTGTTCTGTATACAGCCAGCTGCATATTTATTAGCAAATACCAGTCTAGGTAAAATGAAAATAAAACAGGAAGTTGTATTAAAGACTCCAAGGTTTAAAACCAGTTTGCACAAAGCTCCTGGGATCCCACTGCGGGGAACAGTCCGGCATTTTCTGACATTAAGTCTTTTCCATCTGATTTTTCTTGTTCTGTGAATTCGAAATCCTCTGCTGAACTCCCCCGCTCATCAGTTTGTGGAATAATTCATCAGTGTTTCAAAGCAGGGTAAAGATTGGGTTTGAGGCTGGAGAAATCACGGGTTGGCTCCTTCCCTGGTGTAGCTGCAGCTGAACATATTGAAATCACAGAGTCGTAGAATCGTTTAGGTTGGAAAAGACCTCCGAGATCATCGAGTCCAACCGTTCAGCCAGCACTGCCACGTCCATCACTAAACCATGTCCCCAAGTGCCACATCTACAGGTGTTTTAAATGCCTCCAGGGATCAGAGTCACTCTGATGGGTGAGGTCCCAAGGACCTGTGGGTACAAGCACACGCATTGCACACGTGTGTGCACGCTGCACACAGAGCATGGGTGGCCGATGCCTGCAGCAGGAAGGCTGGGTTGTGAGGGCAGAGCAAACCCCACATTTTCTGGGGTGCCTGTGGGTTTTCTGACTGAGAGACACTTCTGTGGAGATAAAGGCATCAGGGCAGAGCATGGGCTCTCAAACTAGCAATGGCTCTGAAATACCCAAGTGTTTGACCTAGAGGGAGCTCTCTTACATGAAGAACAAGACTTGGCACAGCCTGCCAGAACAGCTTTTAGTGTCTGTATCTTCAGCAAACTTCTGCCTTCTGCATCCTCAGCTCGCACTGCCGGGTACAGCGTTCCCCTGAGAGATGTAGAGAGGGTTGGAGAAGTCCTGTGGGTAACTCCTGTGGTCCCGGTTCTGCAGGGACCAGAGCCAGAGCCTCACTCGTTCTGCAGTTTGTTTTTGTGGAAGTTAATTTCTTCTGACAACAGAAGAAATATTTTTCCTATTTTTTCTGCTCCCAGCAGCACCATCACACTTCACAGATGAGTCACGACTCTTGGGGTGCCAGACACTTACTCCCTTCTCTGCCAGGAGGAGGAAGGGTTCCTTGGTGAGGAAAAGTCTTTTATTGGCTGCTCAGGGTGCTGTTAGCAGCCTGAATCACTATGGAGATATTTATGGCATGGCCTTGGGTGGCTCAGTTTCTCCCTTTGGATCTCTCCTTTTAAATGGCTTCATCTCCCCTCATTCTCCCCCAGGGGTAGGTCCATCTGCCTGAATACAAATCCATGATGTTTTGGGGTTAGATGAACTGGTATTTCCTTCCCTGGAAGCTGGGAAGTGCTGAAGGTGATAGAGATGGATCCTGCGAGGGTGCTTCCCCAGGCCACAGTCAGCTCTGCCTCCAACCTGTTGTGAGCCTTTGAAATTCCACTGGTCCTGCTGCTCCCGGTGGGTGCAGGAACTCACAGTCCCAGGGCAGCCTGTCTCTGGGCACCTCAAGGCATCAGTGAGAGGCATGACTGAGCTGACAGGGAGCTCGCAGCCTGGGGTACCCATCGCAGCAGGGCAGAGGGGACATGACTCTCCAGAGGTGTAGCTTGCTCCAGGCCACCCACTGATTTAAGAGTGAAAGAGAAATTTGCTGTAGAAACTGCTGGGGCAGAGGTCTTAGAGAGCCCACAGTGCCTGAGAGGCCACTTAAAAAGAGGACTGGATAAAAGCAGGACGGTGCAATTCTTTCCTGGGTCCAGAAAACTGCTATCTGGGAAGGGCGGGGGGGGGGGCAAAAGAACAGCTTCATGGTGCAAGGGTCAAACTGGAGGATCGAGAGTGGTGATGCTGCCCTATTCCTCCATCCCATCCCTGAGCAGTGCAGGTCCCCACCAGGCTGGGTTCAGCCTTTGCAATACCTGGCTTGCAGGGTTGGGGCGGTCGTTCTGCAGCCCCACTATCTGGTGACTGGGCTGCTTTAAAAGAAGGCTGCAGAGAGGCAAAGCTGGGAGGGAAATTAAGGGCAGATGAGGTAGGACAGCATGTATTTTCCTGTGGTGCTTTTCTTTCTTATTTCAGAGGTTTTTTTGTGGCTGTGTTGAACAAAGGAGTTTGGGGAAGGAAAGGGTGTGTGTGAGGGTAAGGAGCTGAATGGGGAAGGTGGTTGGAGGGAAGAAATGGAGAACTAAAACACCTTTTAATTCTTATTTTTAAAGAAAGACCTTGCACTAGCACTTTGCGGGCCTTCAGTTTGTAGTCTGGTGTGTGTTTTCCAGAGCAGGCAAAGAGAATTGTGAGCAGCAGAGGCAGGAGAAGTTACTTTGATATCAACCCCCAATTTGGCTTGAAAAATGCCAGAGAAAAGTAAATGGGATTAGAATAAGTGCTTTTCCTAGGGATGAATTCTTCTCTGTGTCTCAGATGATGGGCATTCCTTCCCTATCCTGCTGTCCTTGGTTTGTCCTAGCAACCATACCTGAGCCTTCATCATGCCCTTCTCCAAGTTGGCACAAGGAGATTATGGGAAGCAGCTATTTGCAAGGCTATCTCCCTTGGACTTCTAATGAGATTAGGGGATGCTGTGGAAGACTGAGCCAGGCCAGTTGGCACAGCCAGCTTTGGGGGCTCAGGAAATGTCTCTGCATGTCAGTAGTGCCCAGGCCCCTCCCCATCCCCAAAGTTTCTCTCTGATGGGAGGAAGCCACTCAGTTGAGTACAGCTCCCACGAGAAACAAACTGCTCTTCTGTCTCATGAGATGCTGCCTTTATACCAAAAGATATTAACAGTGCAGAGAAAACCAGGAGTAGCAGCCTGTGGAGAAAATAGAAAGGAGTTAACACTCACAATTTACGAAACAAGGGGAGCTCAGGACATTGGAGGGAGGTGCTGGGGTCTTGGATGAGGTGGGAGTGTCTGTAGAAACTGGGAGCAGGGATGAAAGGACTAGGATGGAAGGAAACACTGTTGCAAACTGAGACAGTTGTTAGAAACAATCCTGGGACTCGGGTGGCTCAAAGGGAGTATTGAGAGTCCTACACTTACCTGTTGTAAGTGTCCCTAATGAAACTGTACCCCCAAATGAGGAGGCAGGTAGGGGATGATGAGTGTGACCTGAACATGCAGAGAAAGATGAGCAGAATGGCTGTCTTCTCCCTCTGGGTCCAGTTTGACTTAGGGCAGCTGTCTGCTCTTTTCTCCAGGGAGCAGGGTGATGCTCAGCTGCACAGTGGAGGAGCAAGGATGCTGCTGGCTGCTGCCTGCTACCTCGTGGCCCCCTTGGGGCCTTTTGTGACCCCCAGTATGGGAGAGGAGGACCAAAACATCCTCAGCAAATGGTTTTGCAGAGGCCTCCCTTTCTCTGTATGGCTGTGTTTTCAGCTCTTACCTAGACTTTACGCTTAAAAGGTCCTTGCTTAGTAAATCAGGAGAGATGCGACTTTGACTTGCAAACTTCAGGCTTGATTTAAACAAGGACAGCACTTCAAAAATAAATCCTTTTTCTCCTGATTCCCTAAGATTCATCCAGGTAGAGTGTGCTCACCGCTGGCTTACCGCTCCACTTTAAAGAGATAATTTTGGCCAAAGCCACCCTTCTGTAGTAACCTGTAATTAGCAATTAAAGCATAAAAAATATTTCCATCGAGTGACTCCTAAATAAATGCTTGTCACTGCTGATCAGAGTTGGTTTATTTCCATGTGTGTTTTCCTTCCTTCTTTTTTTGTATAACTTACAGCCCTGTAAATGCTCAGCAGCTGTTAATATGATTCTGTCGATACGTTTACCATGGTGATTTGGCTATATTTGGCGAGCGTGTGAAGAAATCACTCACCGGTTAGAAGAAGGAAAGACAAGCTGTCGATATCAAGGGAGAAATGCTAATAACCCCGGTGACAAATCATTCCTGGGAATCTCAAAGGGTTAAAAAAAAAAGCAGCAGCACTTCCCGGAGAGAGGGGCCTTGGCGAGTGAAGGTGACTCATCCGGAGCTGCAGACACCAGCTGTCATCTCCAGCTCCTCCTGTGCTTAATCACTTCACTTTTCTAAAGAAATATTTTGTTCTAATTCAAACAGACCTGGGCTTGTTTGTTTTTTATGAATTATTTACTGGTGAGGAGAACCTCTTGAGGTATCCATCTTCACTCAGAAATAAGTGGACTCTCAGAGCCTGCCGCAGCACTTTAAAGCACACAGTTCCCTCCATGATGAACCTTTCTTTTTTTTTTTTTTTTAACATCCACTTAAAATCAAGAATAAACCCTAGAAAGTCAGCTCTGGACCTTGGACCATACTGGAGAAAATGCACACAGCCTTTGGCCTCATCTAATTGCTCTTTGAAAGGCATCCCTGCCCATAGGTGTGGGGTGGTGATGCTCCAAGTGACCCTTAGCACTGCCACTGGTTTCCCAGCGTGGAGGTGGAGATGTGCCCCCATACCTCACTTGCTCCTAGATGCATTCCCATCGGAAGCATGAACTCACTGTGCACAGAGCAAGTGCATGAAGGGGCTTGTGTGTGCCCCTGACCCCCATCTGGGCACTGACACCCTCCAGCTCTGGGTGATGTTTCTGTTACTTAATAAACCCACAGCCAAATTCCACCTGGCCGTTCTTGACTTCTGCTCTTTGCACATTTATAGCTCTTCCAGTGGAAAGAGGAGCTTGTATGATATTTTGCAGTCCCAAAAGGTCTGATCCAGCAGCCGTGGAAGTAAATAAATGGAAAAATTTGCACTGACTGGACTGGGCATCAGATTAGTCCCTAAATGTTAGTTGATCTGCTTTGGGGTTATGACAGACAAATATTGCCCCAAGGTTACTGCTACAGGAATAATCGATCTACCTGTCTTGGATGTGTCTGGGCTGCCTATCATCACTGTAGCATCTAAGTGAGTGTTACCTCCCAGAAAGACTGTGCCTGACCAAATAAGTTGCTTTTTCTTTGTGTGGTCTGAGACCAGAGAGTGCCGTTTTCAGCGTGTTTAAGATCATTTCTGTTTGGCACTTATCTGCTCCACAGGATATTGCTACTTGACTGCAATGTCCTTGTTGCCTACGTCTTACATTTATTTTAAAATTCTGGTTTTAAATTTATTTTTTACTAGAATAAATAACATGATCTGTAAATAAATTACTTGATCCTCAAAACAATTTAGATAGACAAAGTGTCTTGAGTGTGATTTAGCTTGAGTGCTGTAAGTCGCATGCTTATACAAGCTTCAAAATGACAGGAAAGATAATCCCATCAGGCAGTTTGTAAAACAGAACAAGCCTGGAAGAGGAGTTTTCTTGTATACAATTACACTTATAGACACAGGATGAGAAGGAGGGGGATTCAGGACATGGGGAGGCTGAAAAAGGCAGCTGGTCGTGTCCTGGGCACTTACTTGCGCTAAGCCTCCTTCATGCAAGCCTTCACAAGCTATGGAAGCTGGAAGGGAAGTGGGCACATGGATAGTAGCTCTGGTGCCCCACCAGCATGGGTTTGGCTGAAAGGTTTTGCACCAACTCCAGCCGCAGTGCTGGGAATGCCATGGGAATGTGCTGCATCCCGCAGCCTTTTCTCCATCCCATAAGTTATGTGTGTTGGGGCATATTTTAGCCTCGTTTCAGGACTGCTCTTGTGTGAGCCAGAAACCTGCAGCCTGCCAGCTGCCCCTGAGCACAAGAGACAAAAGTTCCCAAAAGTCTCCTTTGTGCCCCATTTCTGTTTGGAGAATGGGAACATCCCCTGGAAAATAGGGCTCATGAAAGCGATGCCCTTACCGAAGTCAACAGTATATTTGCTTTTGATTCCTCCCTATTTTTCTTTTTCCTTGCAGAAGACCCTTTAACAAACACTTTTTTTAAGGGGCACTTTTGACACCAAGCCTCTTCTTCCTGACTCCTTCCACCCCCTCCTCCCTCCAGCCCACACAATCTTCCGGGTTCCCTTGCTGCTCCCTTCCTGGGGCAAAGATAAAACATTTGGGGTAAGAACTTTGTCTCATGCTCGTTAGTAATGTGTCAGTTAGCAGAATTTAGGACTTTTTGGGGATTTTTGCCACTTACTATGAACTCTGGGATCCTGCTGTTTACAAAGCAGCATCTGGTGGAAGGCACAAGATACAACAACTGAGGTTCATCTCTGAGCCAGTTTCTTGCCTTTTTTCTTTTGTGAAAAGTTCCTGACTCCATGTTGATTTTCTTGAGATCATGTTTATTTAAATCAGGATAATAATCTTCCAAATATACCCTAAAATTATATAGCCATATAAATCCTGTCATAATATATTCAGTAAAACTGTCAGGTGATCATTCTTAATGTAAAATGAGACCTTTTCATTTTCATCCAGTCAGTTAGCACTAAATTAACTCCTTGGAGCAGGCTCAGAGTCATTCATTTGAGTAAATACCCCAGTTATTTATTGAATATGCAGCATTGCTGTCTGTCTTGGGGCTGAGAGTGAGGGGCTCCTGTCCTTATCCCAGCTCCGGCTCTGATCAGTCAAGAGCCTTGAAAAGTTCAGTAACACCCACACAAACATCCGTTTTGCTCTTGATCTCGGTTGAGCCATGAGCCAGTTCCCAAGGACAGGTTCAAGCCATGGGCTACTGTGCAAGCAGGACTCCTGACAGCCTGGGGGCAGGAATTGTCCCGTGCTGGCTCAAGTGCTTGAAAATGTGGGCAGGAACCCACATTTGTCTTGGCCATGCAGCTGGGAATGCTCTGCCAGTGGGCTCCTTGGAGGCAGACTCTGACCAGTTGGACTGGCTCTGTTCTCCTTGGACCCATCACCTCAGAACATCTATTCTGAATGGTTATTTTCCCCAGTATTTTTGGTTCTCAACCAGAGTAGGTCTTCTAAACATCCAGTCAGGAACTGGCCTGGGCACATTAGGACCTCTGTCTCCTCTTCTTGGGATGGAAAGATGCCAGCAGGTGTGGGAGAGGTTTGCTGTGGGGGTCACCATGCGTGGCTGTTTGGACGAAGCATTCAGAGTAGTGCTGGAGTCCTGAAGGGCTGTCACTGAGATAAAGATCCTCAAAGGGCTTCAGCTCATACTTCAGTAGGGTGGGTTTGAGGCGTGCCTGATGTGTTACAGCCTCCTCTCCATTCCCAGAGAGGCGAGGGCCCCTCCTTTACCCCTCTGCATCCCTTCTCTGGCAGCCAGGCCAGCAGGGAACATGAATGGTTGGCAGACGCCTGTCTCAGAGCCTGCCACAAAACAAGATGGAAATCAAAGTGCTGCCTGCAGGGGATTCCCTGGAGGACTCAGATACCTTATCAGCACACATTGTTTAGATGTCCAGTCTTACCATGGAGCAGGAGGGAAAAGTGATCTTCTTTCCTTGCATCCCTGAGCAGATGGTGGAAATGCCTCCAGAGATCCACTGGCATCCAGCCCACAGCCTGGGAAGCACCAACTCAGCCAGGTTCAGGAAAGCACCTTCCTTCTCCTGGACCTAAGGAAAGAGCCTTATTTGCAGCCCTGTACTCAGCTTGCCAAACACAAAAGCCAAATAAAAACAAACGAATCAATGAATCAAATCCTGACTGTCCGGAACCGGGCTGCCAGGAGACATACTCATCCTGCTCTTCTGGGAGATCAAATTCACTACATAGATCAAAGAAAGAAGAGGAAAAGCTCTTCAAAAGTCAGGAAACAAAATCTCCTCAGCCTTCCTTTAAAGAAGGAAAGTTACTGGACTGCAGCCTAAAAGATCCAGAGGAGAAAGCATCAAAGGGAAGCTCTTAGTCACACGTGGCTGTGTGAAAGGTGAGGTCTTCCAGGTACTAGATGTCCAGTTTGAACTGACAAACTTCAGCTCCCTAAGAGCAGTCTCTTATCCTGCCTACAGGAGCTCTGCATCCTCTTCTCCTAGAAAAAAATGAGAAGATTAGAGTAAGAGAAAAAAGAAAAGCCTAGCCAGGTTTATTCATGAATTCTTGGTAGTCCTGCAGAAAATGGAGGACCGTTTCTTTCTTGTTTCTTCTTGTTGATGCCCATTTTAGCTGTAGCCTGCCTAAAACAAAGGTGGTGAGGGTGGTCAGACTGCTCTCTCCTTATGAGGCTGGAAAACAAATCCACCCTCGTTTGAGGATGGCGTGGTGGGTGGGCATTGCAGGTTGAGGAGCAGGAAGATGTGCCAACTGCTGATAAGACAAGAAGTTGAGAGCTTAAACACTGAATCCTTTCTGTCAGCTGCTATTTTCTAGCGTGGGGGTGACAGAGCAATGCATTAGGCTGCCTAGGCAGTTGGGAGCACTGGTAGGTTTCAGGAGCAAATGAAGCAGAATTACTTCAGGAATGTGTTAAATTTAGCTGTTTCTGCTTTTGGACGGAAAGAAACAGATAACTTCATGTTCACCCTTCCACTTCTGCATGGTTTTGTGACTGTCCAGGTATCAGGTTCCCACTGTTGTGCAGACACAAGGTGTGGAGCATCAGGTACTCTCTCTGAAATGCACTCCAGTTTCTGTGGCAGCTCAGTACTGAGGTAACCTGTTGAATGGGCCTTAATAAACAAAGAGGCACAGCAGGTTAAAGTGCAGGGCCAGCAGCTGGCAGCAAAAATGGTTCCATGTAAGTTTATCAGCACGTGGTCAACTGAAAGAAAGCAGTTTCCCTCTCAGAAGGGAATTGGAAGCAGGAAGTGCAGCTATAAGGGTGGCTCTTATATCTTTCAAGTCTGGGAGCTGCAGGAGTACAGGAACCCCTACCATCTAGTGGGGTCACCTGTCCAAAGAATTCCCAAACTCCAAGGTGCTGTGTGTGGCTGCCAGAGGACGACCACTCAGTTATAGGTACCCAGGTCTCAGCAGAGAGAAAGGCAGGATGCTGAAGCCTGTTATCTCTGTTATCTCTGTTTTCTTAGCCTGGCTGACCCAGGGTGATTCCGATGCCTAACTGGGATTTCATGTAGTTTGTTTTAGTTTAATATGACATTGTTTAGTGTTTAAAGGTTATTTGTGTTAAAAATTTTACTGTTGTGTTGATTGACTGGTCTTTTCTTCCTTGTTGCTGAAGATGAGAAGGAATTGAAAAAAATGTTCCCAGTTCCCCTACCAAACTGAAGCACTCTTCCCTACAGGGAGCTGGCAGTTTTCTTCCAGCATTTTTTCCTCTGCTGCCATCTTGCTATGTGCAAACATGCACGCAAGGCATGGGCTTCTTCCAGGATTGCATGATATGCTTGCAACTCACATTTGCACATTGCTTTATATTGCTGCCGGTGCAACTTCTGCTTCTGGATATGCACGGCAAGGTTTTAAAAAATCCGGCAGTAACCAGCGTGATCTTTTTGAGCAAGATGGTTGTGCAGGGAAAGCAGAAAGCAGACCAGAGACCACAGGAGGATGCTGTGCTTTGCTGTAGCCTAGGCATGGTCTTGCCAGCACTACCTCTGCTGCAGAGAGCGGAGCTGGGGGCAAAGGCATTGGTAGGCAGACCATGCGTGTTCATCCACTGGAAGGTGGTGGCTTTGGGGCACTGCTATACACTGATTCTGTGGCAGCATCTGCTGCAAGTTTGGTCCTCTTTGAATGACTGGAGGGTTCCTCGCTGCCCCAGGTGCTTTCCCCTAGGGCTGGTGTGTGTGACCGTGCCGAGGAGGATGTGTTGTCCCCACAAACATGGCTGGGATGCCGCTGTCATAACTCCTCTGGCCCTTTCGCTGTGTTTATTGGTACTGCATTCCTCCACTTTAGTGTTTAGCAATCGTGGCGATAAACAGCACCATAACAATGCCCCGTGGGCACCTCTATCCCTGTGCTGCAAGGTGCTGCTTAAGACCCTGTGCTCCAGAGTATCTCCAGATGGGAGCTGGTTTGAGGGCTTGCGGCTGTACCTCTGGAGGTCGTGGTCCAAGGAGGCAGGTGGGCAGCAGGAATGAAGTTCTGCCTCTCATCTTTCACTCTACACACAGAGTGCTGGAAAGCACAAATTCTGTTGAGATTAAGTTATAATTTAAGGCAGTGAACATGTGCTCTGCTGGCAGCTATAAAGATTCAAATCATAAAGTTTTACAGTGGAATGGTTTCTGTAAAAGCATCGTTAGAAAGGCGGAATCGTGCCTTTAATTCTTACGACTTATGGGGCTGCCTGGTTTGTTTTGGTTTTAGTGGTGCTTGGTGTGACATGGGGTGGGGTCCCAACCCCATCTTTCCATTTAAAATCAGGCCTTTCTTCCCTGGGGCCCTGCTTTTCCAGTGCCTTGAAAAGGACTGGAGATGGTGCAGAGTTTTCTGTGTTCACCCCATCCATGTGTCAGTTTTGGGACCCCTAATGTGTGCAGAGCTTCTGACCTGTTGAACTAGCAGGAAGGAAGATGATCTGTTGTGCGCTGCACAGTCGTGATGTGGAGACTGGGGAAATCCAGGGGCTGGGATATGAGTATCCTGAGCATGTTGTACATGCCCATATGAACTGTCAGTGTAGGGTTGGGGTTGGATTAGGCAACCTGAGGGCTGTGAGGCTGTTGAATCATAGAATCATAGAAAGGCTTGTATTGGTAAGGACCTTATAGATCATCTAGTTGCAACTCCTCTGCCGTGTACTACAGGGAACACCTTCCACTAGACCAGGTTGTTCAATGCCCTGTCCAACATGACCTAAAACACTTTCAGGGATGGGGCATCCACAACTTCTCTGGAATAGGAAGATTAGCTTCCTCCTTTTTTCAGACTGTGAAACCAAGTGAGGGCTCCCAGGTCTGGGCTTTGGAAGTGGTCTGACACAGATGGTGGAAATCTGCAGCTGCTGTGTGAAAGGAGAATGAATTAAATCATAATATGAATAATACAGTCAATACAGCAGCCATGAGTTGTTTATTTTTATGTTAAATTCAATGCATTTTTGTCGCCCTCATATTTTTAGTGATCAATAGGCCAAAGATTTTCATATTAACAATACTCAGCTGCATTGTAGAAGCAGGGGGAAGTAGGAGGTTTTGGCAGCTGGGTAGACACGTAAGGTTTTTGTCACCTCTTTGGGACGTGTGGAAAGTAGTTTGAGATTATGAATAGGCATCATGGATATATATATTTGCTGAAAAAATCAGCAGTGAAATTGTTTAAGGTATTCCCATTTCAATGGTTATCTCCCACTCCCAGAATTAGCACCCCTCTGGGGAGAGTTCACTCCGGCAGACCTTGCCATGGAGTTATAATAGGATGTTTACAGGGGAAGGAAAACTCCACCAGTGTGACTACACTTGGTTCATCTTTCATTTTTATTTATAAATGAAAGCACAGGAACTTAATTCTTAATGAAAATTAAGGTCGTTGGTGCAGGTGGCACGTGTGTAATATTTAGAGTTTTGACCCTGGGTGGAGGGCTGTGTTCTGCTGAACTTTGCAGCTGGACCGCTTAGTGAAACCGAGAGGGGAATTAAGCTCAGCTGTAAGTCAGCTGGGTTTGAAATGGGGGAGTTTTACGGTCCCAAGTCTTGGAATTTTATGTAATTCTGGCAAAGAGCTTGAATAGGGCATGTGGAGATAGGCGTTTCCCAGCCTTCGTCTGTGAAATGGAGGAGCGGACGCTTAGCTGAGGTGCTGTCGGTGTCTTACGGATGGAAAGGAGGCATTTAATCTGTTCCACTGGGCGGTGGAAGTCACTTCCCAGCCTCGGCTGGCAGCTGGTGGCTGGCAATATTGCCTTTAAAGCTGAGCGTCATGGGATTAAATTGAGTCCTGTGGCATTATGGCCAAGTCCTGTCCTGCTTTTGAATCCTGCCTTTGCCGAGCCCATGGATCAGCTCGGCTCAGGCTGCGGGGTGGCAGTAACCCGGCATTATTGAACCTGTCCTCCTCGCTCTCCCAGGCAGTCACACGTGCGTCTGGCCGGATTTGCAGGACTCAGCAATGGACAGCCCAGGCCCCACTTACTCAGAGGAGCAGATCGATAACAGAGGCGGGTGATAGATGAGGAGAGTTAGGGATGGATAATCTGCTGAATTTACATGACCCAGGGTGGTCCAGGGAAGGCTTGCAGCTTTGCTGGGAGACTTTCAATAGGAGAAAGAAGTTGCCTTAGTTTCCAGCTGCTGACTGCATTTTAAAAAAACATTGCGGGGTCTGTTTGGGTGGGTGGAGGGAACTGCCAATTGTGAGCAGAAAATAAAAAGTGGCGTGTCCGCTGCCTGCCTCCCGGGCTGCATCCCTCCGGCCCCGCTCAGCCGCAGCCGAGCCGACACCGCGGGAAAGGGAGCAAGCGGTGCCATGCACCCACCTGCCCGTGCCATCAGCCTCCATCCCACGACAGAGTTTCAGAGAAGAAGAACGTAGTGCCAGGAAGGGCAGGATATGCTTTGAGATATTATAGAGACACCTATTCGGTATCTGCGGTGCTGACTCGCTCGGTGAGAAGCGGAGAGTTTTGGCCCGAGAACTCTGCATTTCCAGTACCTGGCTAGCGAGCACATCATAGAAACGTGCACCAGCAGATAGAAGAGAGAAGCAAAAAGCTGTGCTTTTAAATATTAATAATATTAATTAAAAATATTCCAGCTTTCCAGTCCCATTGATGCTGGAGAGTGGACTTTTAGGGCTTAATCCTATAAGATGTTGCTAAATGCTTTCTGCCATGAGAACAGAGCATATGCCAGTGGCTGGCTTTTGGGGAGGAAACTTCCCTTGAATTGAGGCTGCCCTGTAACTGTTTACAGTGGTGTCTTCCTTTTGTCTTACTTCGTTTGATCTTTCACAGAAGCATCTGGTCTGGCCTTTGCTGGAGACACCACACTGGGCTGGAAGGACCACAGGTCACTTCTGCTGCCCACAAGTGACATCCCTGGTGCCCATAAAACTATAACCTTCCTGCTGGCTGGAGTGCACTGCTGACAGACCAGCACCCTTTGATTTAAGTGGTTTACCTTTTCCTATAATGTGTCTGTGTCATTTGGTCTCAGATTCAGTTTTTGGCAAGTAATAATGTTTACAAAACCTCAAAAGAAAAAAACATTAAAACAAAATATGTACACCAGCCCTTTAAAAGCCAACCTTCCTCCTTCCCTTTCATCTCTTCGTCTTGGAGCTCAGGCCTTGCAGTATGCACAAAACACTGAAAGATAAAGCACTGCAGAGCAACTGGAATCAAAAGTGAGGACAGCAACAACTGTTTTCAATATGCAGACTGATAAAAGAGACCAAATTCCTGATAGTAGAAAACAAAATAGATTTTCATGATTCTTCCCAGAACAACAAACACAAAATTTCTTTAAAAACCTCACCAGATACTATTTTTTAAAAAACACATATGATTTTAACCAAAATATCTTTCTTTATTATCTTACTGATCTAAGCCCCAATCCTACAGTTAGATGTATTTTGGATGCAGCTGATTGAGAATCATCTTGCTCCCTCTGATACCAGAAAGCCTTTGCTGTCTGTAGAGAGCCTGTTCCTCTGTTTATATAGCTGCAGAGTGGGACTTGCAATGAAATGATCCTGTTCTGCTTGCAGATGCCTGTCTGCAGGTAGAGCAAATGTTCTGGGGTCTAGGATCTTCTGGGGGAAGCAGTGCTGGAAGAAAAGCAGGACACTGCCAGCTCCCTTGTGCCGGAGTGCATGGGGCTGATGAGGATGTAAAATTGTTCATCAGCTCTGTTTGTTTTCTCTGCTTTGCTGGATATTGTAAGCAACCGGGGTAGACCATGGCTGAGAAGTGGTTTTCATACCAAAGATCATATGCTGCCAGGAGGGCATCGAAGAGTCTTCACACCGAGCAAAAATTGCTGTTCTAATGCAAAAAGACCTTAAAGGGACTGATTTTAAAGGCTTTTCCCCTTCCTTCCTTCCTCACCTCACTATATATCAGTAAATACGAGTGAATGCTTGGGGTTTGACCCTAAGGCAACCTGTCCTACTGGGAGGGAGGCACTGAGCCAGGATGGCATGGGCTGATGGGCTGCAGGCAAGGCTGTGGGGATGGGAAGCTCTTGTCTGGAAGAGTCCTGCAGCTCTGTAAATCATCTGTTTGGGTAGGTATGGTGACACAGCATTCCAAGTGATCAAAAGTGATTGAAAGGAGCATCCTGGAGAGGGAAAACGAGATGTGGAAGTGTATGGAGTTGACAGGAGAGCAGTGGTACCCAGAGGTACCTGTATAATGGTCTTGGTAAAACGTGTGCCCTCCAAACGAAGCGGACGTAATTGCTGCTGAAGCTCTCTGTAGGCGAGGTCTGTATCCGAGTTCTCTTCAGCACCTTTGGTTGCCTCGGCCTTCTCCCAAGGAGGCAGAAGGAGCATTGCTAGGAGCCTGGTGTGAAGGGTGTGGATGTGCCCGTAGGTGTGTGCACAGGGAGCAAGGGTAGCCCAGCAGTGGCAGATGTGCTCGTTTGCCACAGCAAACCAGTGTTGCTGGTGCTGGGGGCGGCTCCAAGGAAGAGTGGGCTGTTCTAGAATTTAAAGCAAAGATGTTCTGAGAAGGCAAAACTTTATGTTTCAAACAGTTCTGTATAGCAGTGAAGAAGAGACGCTCTTGCTCAAGTGCGGTTCTCTATGCACAAAATGTACATGTGCATTGGCATATATATCTCTATGCAAGCACAGCTTACGTGTCTTATGAAAAATTGCAGGCATGGACGTATCTGGACACCCATAAACTCACCCAGACCGGGGCCTTTGTACATTTGTGTTTATCGAGTGGGCTTAATACAGGGCAAAGTTCTCTTTGCTTTCTGCTTCCTGACATTTCAGGGAGAAAAATGTCCCACCGTAGCCTCAGGAAAATAACTGAGTGAATAACTTAAAGGAAGAAAAAGATATCCAGGATAGCTCCAGTTAAGGAATTAGCCTGCCTTGCCTCTGCAATAAAGCTCCTCTCCCTCTCCCTGTCAGCCCTGAGCACCCTCCCTGCTCCGAGTTTTAATTCTAGTCTCTAATCTCAGCCGCTCCTGTGATAAATTAATTGTAATGATAGAGGCCCCAGTTACGAGGTCTGCACCGTTTGCTTGTAATCTGAGCGACAGGTTTAGGGCCTGCTTTATTTAAGATGCGAGGGTAATTACATGGGAGTTAGCATATGCAGGCAGGGAGATATGATTCATTCTCCCAGCGACGGCCATGACACAGCTGTTTGTCGGATAAAATAGAGGAACCGTGTTGTTACAAAATGTTCCCCTTATTATACCTCATTAAAAACAAGGCTGCGATAAGTCAGACCTGGCAATGAATAAAATGTATTGCCCCCTGTAAAAGCTGATAGGAGAGAAAGAGGGTCTTCCAAGCAGGCTTGGGTCATTTATTTATTTTTTGTTCTCTTTCACGCTCCCTCTTCTTTCTTTCCCTCTGGTTCTCTGCCTCGCACTGCCTGCTGGAGGAAAGAAAATGAAGTTTTCTCTTGCTTTCTCTTCTTTCTTTTCTTCTCTCTTCCTTTCTTTGAACCTGCCTGTGCCCTCCCCTTCTGGGAGCGATCGCCGATAAGGCAGGGTCGGGCCAACGGCAATTAGCGCAGCCTTTGGCAGGGAACAAAAGGGGAGATTTGTTCCCATCGGCCTAACACGAGCTGTGCCTCTTCACCTTGCCTGAATGCAACAGGCTGAGAGGGATGGGGAGCTCCCTCTCCAGCCCAGGAACCAGGGCCTTCCCAGGCAGGTTATTTAAAAAAAAAACAAACAAAAAACCCCCAAAAAACCACAAAAGCTTTCCTATCAGAAGAGAGAAAAAAAAAAATCTTTTTTTTTCCCTTTCTTTTTAAATAGCCCGAGAAGTGTAAGGTGATTCTCTCTCCCTTTTCATCTGCAGGAAAACAGTGAAAATTTAAACAATAAAAGCCAAAAGTGGGGGAGAAGGCCACAAGTGACTCTGAGAGCCCCAATCAGGGTGAGATGGATAGAAAGGGTCTCTCTGAACTGGCATGCCGGAGCAGAAGCATAAATCCGTCGCCTCTGAGAGTGCTGGGGCGCGGGAGTTCAAAGGATGGCTTTCACTCTCTCACCAGCGCTTTTTTCTTTGTGCACACTTTAAGCTGTCAGACTTGGTGGGTTGCAAGCATTCCTGCTTATTTATTTATTATTTTGGTGCCCTAAGGATACAATGTTGACTTTTGTCTTAATTTTTTTTTTTTCTTCATTATTCCGGGGAAGATAGAGTAGTTTTAAAATAGCAGGAGCAGTAAGAGGTCTTGCCCGCTCTGGAGGGCTGTCGTTTGGGAGAGAGGCGCCCACCAACTCGAGCAGAGCTCAAGGCGGGCAGCTGTGGCCTTTTGGAGCTGTTTGTATGGGTTGCATTAAACCAAATGACGTGTGTCTGGGTTTTTCTAACATTTTTTTTTTTTTAAACCCTGATCAATACGTTCAGCTGCCTCTCCTCAGACCATTTGCTTCTCTCTTGCGTATGTTGCTCTTTTCTTCCCACAATAGCTGAGATGAATGAATAAGGCTGATTGATAGATTGGCTGGTTTATTTTTAACTTAAGCTATTGAGGTAAATTTGTAAAAGCATCATCATTTCTCTCTGGATGGATATTTAAGTTATGAACGCTGTAACATTTGACTAATAAGATATTGAGCTGCGTTCGATTTGAAAATTAGACGCAATATCTTAGAAATAACTTACTGAAGTACCAGACACAGCAAATTGGTCCCCTTTTAGGTTTGTTCCCTTAGGAACGGGTCCTGTTTATAAAAATGCATTCAAAATACTAGGGTTTTGGATGGGTAAGGCATTGCTTGCCTGGGTTATTGGCCTCCATGCTGTACCCTGGCCCTGTGCTGCCACGTGGCTGGTGGTGGGTGTTAGCACTGGGCTCAGGAGTGACAGTGACAGCAGAAGGCATTGCAGTACCATGGGTGATCAGCAAGCTGTTAAACCAATTAGGGACTAAGAATGGTAGAGCAGGTGTCCTGGGCAAAGAAGACTAGATTCCAGGGTGTAACTTGTGTAGATGTCCTATTGCTGCTCATGGCTTCTCCCCTACCAGCCAGAGGAGGCACAAGTACTTCCAGGTCTTGCCTGTCTGGTGGTAGTATTGTAGTGGAAACAGTGATTTCCAGGTTAGGGGCAGTATCAGCTCATGACAGTGATGGTAGTAATGGTGTTGTGCACCTGCTGAGCTTTACAAGGCCATTTCAACCATGGGGAGATCAGTCCTGTCTACTCATGAAGAGCCTATTCACATCTCCTTGTTCCAAGGACAGGGAGTGTAACTTTGAGGAGGCTTCTCGAGGCAAAACATGCCAGGCAGATGTGCAGCCATACAGGACTCTGCAGCATTGCCATGAAAGGCAGTGGTGCTGCAAGTTTCAGGATACGAGTCAAGGCTGATGCTGGAAGTTTGGGGAGAAATCAAGTGCAACATACACAGCCCTTGGACAGTTTTTTTCCAAAACCCTGGGTTAATCACACTTTCGCAGACTGGCTTGCTTGTCCCCTCACCTCCTCTTCCCACTTCTGTATTGATCCTCTGCACCAGTTCTCCTTTCTGAGTAGATCTTGTTTACAGAGATGTAATGAAGTGTCTTATTTCCAAATAAAATCCCAAACAAGCAGGAGTAATGGTTCACAGATTCAACCACTCCCACACTGGTAATTTACTAAAATTAAAACTTAATTAAGCCAGGCTCACTCAAAGGTTTTGCATAATTTAGTAGTCTGTCTTGGATAGCCAAGGAGCTGTACAGGCAGGCAGCTGAGTCAGGAGCCAGGTCTGTCATCTACCTCTGGATTCAGAGCTATTACTTGGCACTTTGTGCATATTTTTCTTTTCACTTGTAAGATCTCAGAGCAGCTTAAAGGAATGAGCTGGAGTCACTGCTTCCCTTTTACTGAGGAGGGAAGTGAGATCCAGAGAAAAGCATCAGCTGTCCAGGCTGGTGCTGTGAGCAATAGTAGAGAAGAACCTGGTGTCTGCTCCCCCTCATCCCCCTTTATGCCATTCTCAAGATTTTTTAAAGTGGATTATCACACAGTAGCAGCATCTGAACTAGGACATGTCTGCTGAGGGATGCAGCTTGCATTTTAAGGTCACATCTTGGGGGAGTATGTCACCTTTGAGCACAGGACCACTTAGTGTCACTTGGGGGTGACGGCTTGGGAGTATGTGCAGTCAGACTGTGGTCTGGGTACCCATACGCTGCTATAGGTTAGGGCTCCTTTGCATGGAAAGCATGGAGCAGGGAGGAGAGCTGCTTCCAAGGATCTTACAGTCTAGGGAGGGAAGATGGGTAGCAGGAGCAGTATCGAAGGTAAAATGGAAAGGCTTGAGGTGTCATAATGGAGCAGCAGCAGAACTGCTGGGGAGCATGTAGGAGCAAAGACCGAATCGATGGGCTGCTATCAGTGTGTGTGAGGCTGTACCATTTCCCCGCCCCCAGGAGATGCCCTGTCAGAGCCTGCTGTTGAACTGGGAAGAAATCTCTGTACCCACAGCAGTTACTTTGTTTCTTTTCTTTATTTCGTAATGGGAAGCAACAACTTTTATCCCTGGAACCTCTGCTGCCTCTGAGAAGGCTTTGTAGAAGTCTTGGCAGTAGAAATGCCAAACCCTCCTTCTGCTCCTGTAAATGGCATCAGTGGGAGCACCACTGTGGGAGGTTATTCCAGAAAAGCTGGTGGCTAATGTCCGAAAGCCATGGCTTAGTCAGTGCAGTTTTGCTCATCTACTTGGCTGCAGCTTCTTGGCTGCATCAGACTCACCTGACCACCCCTGTGGAGCAGTTTGGGCATTAAAGCCCATCTATCTCAGTTGTCCCTTTGGCCACATGGGGACAATGGATGGGGTTTGCCCAGACGGGTCAGCAGCATAAGGCTTTAAAATCCAACAGGCCGTAGGAGTGTTGTTGGCTTTCTAAAGCCTTTGAGAGATGCTGCCTTGGCTGCAGGGGATGGATCGGCTAGTGGAGTTGGCTTCCTGCATAATCAGGCATGAGTGGGGCTTACAGAGAAGACATGTGAGGGGAATATGGAACTAGGGAAGATGCTTGAGAGGGAAACAGTGACTGTTTAGATGAAGATGTGTATAGTGGAGCTCACCTCAAAAGAAGAACCCTGAAATGTCTCTCCCAAAGGTAAGGGAGCTGCAGAACTCGATGCCTGGATCATGAGCACTTAATGGGACACCCAGTGCTGGTATGGAGGGGAGGGACACCAGCTAGCTGAGAGGTTAAGGATCACCCAGAAGATGCTGGCTCAAGAGAAGGGCGGGACAGCAACAAAAGCTCTGTGTGTGTGTGTGTGTGTGTGTCTGTGTGTGTGTGTCTGTGTAAAACCAAAGGCCAGCCCTCCCCTCCCCCTCGCCCCATAGAAACCCACGGGGGGCCGGAGAGGCAGGTGAGTAAATCACCCGCCCGGCTCCATCACCGCCCGGCTCTTCTTTGTGTGCCGCACAAAGGCGGGGAGTGGGTTATTTCGGGTGCGTGCGGGTGTGTTTTGACGCTCGGGACCCCCCCGGCCGAGGCCGAGCGGGACGCGGGGAGCGGGAGCGGGGCCCCCGCCGGGCTGGGTGCCCCTTGTCGCTGGCCCGAACCCGCCCCGGCCAGACAATGCGGAGGGTGGGCTGGGGGAGGCTTTTGTCTCCCAGTTTTATACACTCTCTTTTCAAGGTGGGGAGGAGGGAGAGGGGCTGAAAAAGTTTTTGAATTTCAATCAGGTTGGGCTTTGAAAGCCTTTGGCTTTTGTTGCGGGGAGAGGCGGGGAGGTTTACATTTCAGCTGAGCCTGGTGGCCGGGCACTTGGGGAGGCGAGGGGGAGGGAGGGGGGCAGCCTCTTTAATGACATCAGTTTGGCTTTGGGGCTAGGCATCCAAAAAAAAAGTGTCATCCCAGAGCCCGCGGATTTGGCAGGCGCAGGGAGAGGTTGTCGCGGGGACTATGAGACACTGCTGTGGTGGCTTTCTCAGTAGCTCCGAGACAGGCTATCCGAGGAGCTGGGTGTGACACACAAGCCTGCCTGAATGGCTTGTCCTCGCGAAGCACTGGCCACCCCCTGCCCGGCTTGTCCCCCCTCCATCGGTGGTAGCTTTGACTTGCGTAAGCTGTTGAAGAATGGACCCACCCATGCCTAGAAATCCGCCTCCTCCCTCCCTTCCCACCCCTTTTCCCCGTTTCTGAGAGGTATAATGGAGCAGATCTTACAGGGAGCAGCTGCCTCTGCCCCCGTGCCTGCCTGCCCCGTGCTCCGCTTTATAACCTTGGGGTGAAAGGGGGGCGTGGGGTGCCTGATGCCCCCCAAGATGCATGGCTTGGGTCCTCTTTCCTGTGCAGTGCCCAGGCTGTCACCAGAGCGCAGGCTTTGGAAAGGTTTATCTGGCTGGACACTGCAGCACCCCTCAGTTGGGCACATGCAATTTCCAGTCTCGCAGCACCCTGACGGGGTGAGGGCAGCACACGGCGACTTCCACGACCTGGTTCATCTCCCTCTGCACCCCGCTCACCCCCTCCACAGTGCAGAGGTAACAGGGGATTACCCTCTCTGCATGGCCAGCCTTGGCTGGGGAGAGGTCTGAGTGAGAGCAGCATCACTCATTCCAGCCTATCATCATCTCCAGTAATGTGTTCCTTGCACGTGGTGATGCTGCTCTTGCCCCCCATCTGCCCAGTGGTAGGGGGGACCTGTACCAGCTTCCCTGGCTGTATCAGATGGTGCAGATGGCCCTTTTTTTTTGTCTGATGGCCTTTTTGTGCGTGTCTTCATTTGACTCTCCCATTCAGCTGCAGAAGAGCTTATTTTCCTTTGTTTTGAGTAGACTTAAGAAAAACACAAACCCGCACTTCCAAGAGCAGATCTCAACTCTCCTGACAGGGAACATTCAGGTGCACACCTCTCATACTTAAAATCAAACACTGCCCTCTTCTCCTAATTGCTGCAGTTCTTTGGGGGACAAATTTGGAGTAAAAGATATGGAAACTCATGGAAAGAAGAATATAGTTTCACATGATGGTTTTTCATTTTTGAGGCAAATCCTGAATTCTAGGTCATAGATCCCAATTCTCAGGTGATAGAGTGGGATGTTCCTGGCTTAAAGAAAATAAACCCAACAACCTTTGGTTTTTGATCAGAAACATTTTATGCCCCAGTGGTGTGTGTGCTGCCAGACCAGTTCCCCTTGGCAGTGAAATAAGTTCTTCCTCTTGTGCATCTGTCAGAAGCAGCAGAGGGTGCCAAGAGCAGATCTTACCTCTTATCAAAGGAGGTCTCCTATTCTACAAATATAAAGAGCCCATTTCTGTTCCTCAGAAGTCAGAAGATCCAGAACTTCTGTCCTGCCCCAGGGGCGGCACCTTTTCCCAACCCTTGTTTCACTATAATTTGGGAGGAATTTCCACAACACAAAGAATGGTTTGAAATGAGTCTCGTCTAATCCTCCTGAATCTTTCTTTTAAAGTTGAGTCTGTTAATGAATATGGGCAGATAAATGAAACCCCAGCAGAGAAGCACCCATGAGAGCTCACCAGCAGCATGGCAGCAGCTGTGTGAGGGTGCAGTCTCTGCAGGGTGAGGTGTGCCTCCATGGTTCCATATTGTGTTTGTGCATTTCCAAGAGTACATTAGCATTGCCTCTTAACAGTACTTACTAGGTAAAAACTCATATAAAATATAAATCATATTTCTCACAGTAGCCTTGTCGTATACCCTTTCTACCTGGTGTGGAGTTTTCTTCGTCTTTAAAACACTGTGAAAATTCATACTGACTGCCTTGAGAGTCATAAAGCAGCTTCACAGGGTCACCGTGATGCTTGACACGGAAGGACATGACTGAATTTTTCCTGCCTTCAGTCTGTGATGTAAGCCCAGCACCTTCAATGGGTGGCTGGTATGGAGGTGTCCATGTTCACCATGTCCACACTGAGCAGCGTTGGTGGACAAGGAAGACTCACCATCCCTTTCAGGAACATCACTGTAACCCAAGGGCATGCCTGCTGTCAACTCCTATGTAGGACAGGCATTGCTGGCAGCTGCAGGTGCTTCGTATCCCTCATCATGAGGAACTTTGGAAATGGCCTGTTGACACAAGGCTGGCGTGAGTCCGAGGGTGAAGGAGATACCTGTGCCTACCCAGGCTACCAGGGTTGGTCAGGATCTCACAGCCAAACCCACCCACCCAGAATGTGACCCAGCATTGCTCAGACAAGGGACATTGTTCAAAAGAGAAACAGGTCTGGGGGAAAGCAGCTAAACCTTGAGCACAGAGGTACTGAGATGTTTGTGTATGAAACTAGTCAACAGAGCTTGGTGGGCAGATGTTGATTCCTGGTGGGACCATGTGGATATGGTGGTGAGAGGTGGAGCTCAGGTAGGGTATATGCCCTTTGTACATTAACCTGAACCACAGCTGTGGGAACTCCTGCTGTGACCCATATTTATGTTCATATTTTATTTTTATCTATTTGCCTCTCAGTTTAAGCAAGATGGGAGTGGATGTCTCCTCAGAGAGGACTCACTTCTGGCCTCAGTTACATCCTGCAAAGCGCACAGGAGCTTCTGGTTCCAGAAGCATTACAACAGGATTTATGCTGGCAAGATGGAAGTCAGAATCAGTCCCTGCAACTCCTCCATCTTGTTGTAGGAACCTTTTTGTTTTGTTGCTTGCCCATGAGTCCCATGCAACTCCGTTTTGCTTCTCTCTTCTTTGGAAAAAACCTCACAATCTAATTTTTACTCTCTGGCTGATCCCAGGGCCTGAGGTGCCAGCCCAAAATAAAAACGCATCCTCCCTTCCCCATGTCCAAGGAAGTTGTTTTCCTCTGCATTCTGCAGTGCAGGTTAAGCCAGTGCCAGCTCTGGTCTCGGGAGATTCCCTGCAACCCCCACTTGCCTCGCTCCGTCGCCGGCAGCTTTTTCATTATTTATTTAATGTCTTGTACCGTAAATAATGGTGACTTTATGGTTATTAGGAACGGGTTAAGGTACATGCGGGCAGCACCAGGCTGCCTTCAAAAGGAACAGGCCCGGCATAAAATGTTGCGATAATTGCTTTACTGCTGAGTGCTTGGTCTTTATTTTGTGTCCGATTTGTCTCTTAAGCCAGCGTAACATTCTCCCCGCTGCAGGAGAATGCAGAGAGCAAATTGAAGGTCTGAGCGTGAACAATGCAACATGGTGCACTGCTGGGTTTTTCTTTTCTTTCCTCTTTCTTCGTTCCTCTCTCGACCTCCCTCCAGTCATCTCTGCTCCCCCTCCCCCTCCAGCCTCCTCTCCCTCTCTGCCGCTCTGACTCTTCCACCTCTTGGCCCCCTGTTTACGGCAGGTGAGATGGGAGGCAGGAAGCTCTCCGGTCCTCTTCAAAAGCAAAGAAAAAAATATAACAGTGGAAAGTACCTTCTTATACAAAGCCAGGCATGTCCTTCGGCCTGAAGCCCCAAGAACATGTCCCAACCCAAGAATAACGATGGCTTTTCCATGGGGCTAACGATACCAACGTGCGCGGCAGGTGAGGATGCTCCTGGATGCCAATGCCTGCATGGCAGCTGCACGTGTACCACATGTGCCAAGGAGGAGGCAGGAAGGAACAGGTCATGGAGGCAGGTGGGCTTTTAAAACGCAGCTCCCAAGGTACTGGGGTCTGGAAAGTGTTTGTGTCATCCTGCTGTACACGATAATTAACGCTGTTAGAAGTAATTACACGTGGTGTCCTGCTCTCATTTGTGATCCTTCTAAGGTGAAGCTTCCCTTTCCCTAAATCACGAAAGGCAGCTGCAGTTCACTGCAGACAATGGAAGCATCCTGGAGCCGGGCAGCCGTGCTTGGTGCATCAGCCATTCCAGGGCTCTGGTGGCTGACCCAACTCTTTTCCCACCCGTATGCTCCTCTCTGGCCTGAAACCGTTGGAATTACTTTCCCCTAAGATTTATTTTTGGCAGAGGGGGGGAAGCTGAGTGCCAGCCCAGTTCCTGCGTGGCACTGCAAGTGTGCTCTGGGCTGCTTCTGTGACCTTGACAAAACTACTCAGTTTTTCTGGACCTCAGTTACCCTGGCTGTGAAATGTCATCACTGGCCCCAATCTGCCTGATTGTGAGTCTCTGTTTAATAACTATCTAGAAAGTGCTATACCAGAGCGACAGAGATCTGCTGTGGAACCTCCTGTCTCTCCTTTGTCAGAGGTGGGTAGAAGCAAAGGATGCAGTTTCTCATCTAATCTCTGGTTATAGAAAAATCATTGGTTATTGACATGGCCTTGTGGACTCTGGAGTGCCTGAGACTCCTTCATGATGGAGAAACCTCCTCTGGCTGGAAAGTCAGCAGTTTCCTGGTTGTGCAGTATGTGCTGGCAGGATGGGATGGGGTGATGGGAGCTGGCTTGGTACAGAGCAGTTCAACAGCCCTTTCTTCATGCCTTCCTAGCAGTGTTGGGGATGGGGAAATACTTGCTTTACCAGGAAGAAACAGCAAAAGGGGGTTCAGTTGTAAAGAAGTCCACAGCCTTTCCCTGGATGCCCAACCAGGAATTTTCTGAGATGTTCCGAATCTGTCTCATTTGAGATTGGACCTTTGTGTTTTGGACATTCTATTCCTTATCCACCCGATAATGGGAAATTTTAATCAAAAGTATCCCCCAGGTAGATGTCATCTTTGGAAAAGCTTTGGTTTGCATTTTGCTCTGGAGTTAAGATTTGGTTGTTATCCCAGGGGCAACAACTTCTCGCTGAGAAGTTCATGTGGGCAAAAATTGAATTTTTTGCTTTGCCTTCTCTTCCTGTCTTAGCTAAAGACATGATGCTTACTGGGAATTAAATATGAGGGAGTTTTACCTTCGCTGGGCCTCTGGAAAATATCATTAGCAGAGCAAATTATTACACAAAAGAAGTTGTGGTTTTTCTTTTTTTCTTTGCAAGGGTCCAGGAGTTACTTCAATCAGAAAGTGCTAATCATCAATTTAAGCTTAAGAGTCAATGGGTTGTAGCCGTGGCAAAAGCCAAATCAATGCTGAAAATCTGACCCATGGATAGGTTTGGTCCCCTTTCTCACACTCCCCACCTGCCTCCCTTCCCCCTCCCCTTGTCCCCTAGAGCAGCGACAGAGGAATTAATAAGGCATAAGGGGAAATATGAATGAATTGGACTGAGTGAGAGAAGGAAGAGCAGGAGGAAGGATTTGCTCTCTGTATCTGAACAGCTTTAATTAGCTGTTTCTTAGTCTCTTTGGTTTGGTTGCTTGTAAGGGTAATCCAGTTAAAGAGGCTGCCTTTCATCTCCGTTGGACTTTTCTCAGCAGAGAGGGATGGGTGAGCTGTGCTGGAGCACGGGGTGGTGCGGGCGGGTGGGAGCCGAGGCCACCCCAAACCCCAAATGCAATTGTTTCTACAGGGCTGCCACCTTTAAAAACAACTAAAATAACCCAACTCCGGTGCAGTCCTCCAACTTGCCACGAAAGTCAGCGGTAAAATGGCCAATGTGCTTCTCTGGGCTTAATGTGTCCTGTTTTCTGACCCCGAAACGTTTTCTTTATGAAAGGATCAAGTTGGGAGCATTGTCCCAGCGCCTTGAAAAGAGCTGCACAGAATGCTCTTTTGTGTTAAGTTGCCTTTTTTTTTTTTTTTTGAGCCACTGCCTGCTGTGTTTTTTTCCTCCCCCTCCCTTCTGCATGATGGGGGGAGAGGCTGGGACGGACAGTGATACAGACAGAGACTGTCTTGATGAACCATCTGTGCCACAGTGTAATCCAGTGGAGCTGAAAAATTAAACAGCAGTTTCAATTAACTTTGTCTCTCTGGCTCTTTTTTCTTCTTCTCCTTCTACTTCTTCTTCTTGGGGGAGAAGTTTTATTTTAACCCCTTGGAAGCCATGGGGATGGGGAGGATATCAGTGTGTGCAGGGCACATGTGAAAACACACACCTGAAACCAGCATCCAGCGTCCATGAAACCCGGCATCCTGTCTGGTGCAGGACACACTGGCTGTGGTAGGGGATGGTTCAGAAGGGCGTGTAATTTTTGAATAAATGGTCCATGGGAACTTTTTCCTGAAGGAGTGTGTACTCCTTTAAAAAATGCCACTGGCAAATTTTGTTTACTCTTGTTGCTATAACCCAGGATGTTTCTATTATCCTCTTTAAGTGTGTTTTTTTTCTCTCTCTGACCGTAGCCTCAGCGCTATCTTGTGGCAAGGAGTCCCAGGGGTTAACTCTGCGTTGTCTGTAACTATTGCCTTTTTATCAGTTGTAAGGGGCTTTTGCCATTCATCTTCTTCCTTCATTTTCCTTCTTCCTTCACTGGAGGAAAGATGTAGTCGGTGTTATTTTATCAAAACTACTCCCATTCCTTGTTTTGTACATGTCCTTTGTGACCATTTTTATTTGTCCTCTGCAGAAAAAAATGTTTTTATTCTCGTTGGGAAAAAGGTTGCTCTTGACCTCGGATGGTGGCTGTGGTTCACGTGAACACTTCTGTTGGCAGCAAAGGTGCAGCGTGGGATGCAGTGTCCCTGCTGCTGATGCATGTGTGTGTCACCCAGGTTGTGGTTACCATGGCTTTTTTGGGGAGAATGCTGCCTTTTCCCCACTGATGATTCTAACTGTCTTAGGTGCATTTAGAAATCCCCAAAAAGTTGCCTGCCAGTCATTAAGCTGAGCCACTTTGACAG
The DNA here is from genome assembly GCF_003945595.2 of Pipra filicauda. Taxonomy (NCBI): domain Eukaryota; kingdom Metazoa; phylum Chordata; class Aves; order Passeriformes; family Pipridae; genus Pipra; species Pipra filicauda. Next base: position 3,954,017 of record NW_024104498.1, read on the forward strand.
TTCCCACAGGAAAGAGAGAATCTGCCTTTGGAGGGGGCTCCCTGTGAGGGGTGTGTTAAATCGTGGCCATCTGAACACAGTCCTTAATTCGGGAACTATTTCTAGCAAGTTGCCTGATACTGAAGTGGGGCTTTGCTCATCTGTAATCCCCATGGCCATCTTTTGGCCTCTTTGAGAAACATTAACAATGTTTTGCCCTCCAGCCCTCTGGCTTAGCAGTTGTGATAATCCTTGTACTATTTTGTTCTTATAAGCTCCTTTTACAGCTGTAGGACTCCCAGTATACTTCACAAGGGAGATAAACCTCGTTAGTACTTTATTTTGAAGGAGAAATGAAGCACAAGGAAGCCAAGGGACTCACCAGAGTAACCAGGTAACCAGCATCATGGCTGAGCCTGGTCCATGAGCTGGAAATCCAGGCTGCTCCCTGTTTTCAGTGGAGTTGAACTCCTGCTGTTGAGGAGGCTATCCAGCCCTGTCATTCCCACATTCTCTTGCTTTCGTCTCTCCTGGACCTGGGAACTTGAATTCTTGTAACCTGTGTGCTGTGCACACATAGAGGCAGAGTCTTCCAGGCGCTCCCTCCTCCAACTTGCCTCTTGCCTCACCCCTCAAGCATTCGGCAACCTTCCTGAGCCCTTCCAGCTCTACACCCTCTTCCTCAGCCTTCTTCTTCAGCAGATTCTCTTCTACCACACTTGCAGCACAGGAGCAGCAGCAACTTTTCCCCAGCAGTGATCTTAGGGAAAGACCCACGAGGATGGCCCTGTGCCTGTTTCCCCTCCCAGTGCTCATTCTGGGGGCATGGACGTGGCAGAGGGGTGGGTGCGGAGCCTGGGCCCAGCTGTTGTCCTTGGGTATTGAACACACCAGGTCTCCGTCCACAGCTTTGTCAGCTGAACTCCGGGGAGGGACGGCCTTTACTTCCCACCAGAGTAAACTCAGGTGGTTCCTGGACCGAGGCTGCTCTGTCCCACTCTGCAGAAGCTGGGATAAGGGGGCTGTGGGCCACAGCAGGGCTCTGCAGCCTGTGCATCTCTGCTTCAGGCCTGTTTCATGCAGCTGGGTAAGCCCATGCAAAACAAAAAATATGCCCCTCCAAGCCAGCGCCCCCAGTCCACCGACTTCAGCAGCCAGGAGGGGAGGTCACTGGGGCATGCGAGTCCCTTTAAGCTCCCCCTGAAGCTTGAGCTGGTCACTTCTCAGGCTGGCAGACAAGTAGGGAATGCTGCCACTGGCAGCAGTGTCCCGGTGCCCACTTGCCCTGACTTTGCCCTGCACCCTTCCCGTCGAGGCAGCCGGAGGGTCTCCCTCTCCGTGTGGGCAGCCCTCCAGTTACCAGGGGCTGCTACTGGCATGACGGGGTGGGGGGCGAACACTCAGCAAATTGCTTTGCTGCACATCTTAAAGCAGCCCTTGATTTGATTTAAACAAAAACAAAAGGGGGCTGGTGGAAAGCGGGGCAATTGGCGGGCGCAGCCCCTCTTCTGTGTCTCACACACACATAGACTCGCATAAGTGACAGCTCAGTGGGCCGCTGTTGAGCGCTTTCATTGCGCTGGCTCAGCCTTTCGGTGGGGAAAGCCAAAGTGTCTGTCACTGTGTCCCTCTCTGGCCCCCCCACGCCTTTTCTTTTGCTTCTCCCTTTCTTTCCCTCCCTCTCTCCGCAGAGGAATGGGCAAGACCTTTGCATTCAAAGGGAGGATGGCTCTGTGAGGTCTCACTGAGGGTGGAAATCGCTTTAGCAGAGATGATGTTTCTTTGTTTAGGGGCAAATTGTGCCCCTTCTCTGTGGCTCCAGAGTTGCCAGATGCTGTCATCTGCAGGGGTCCCCAGAGAGGGGTGCAGGAGCCACGAGAGGAGAGGAGGGACTCTAATTTGGGAGGGGAACTGCTGTCTTTAACACTTTTCAATGGGAGGCACAGATACGAGGGAGAACAGAGAAAGGTTTGAAAGATTTGTGATCGGTGTCTGGGGAACTGCATGTGAGCAAGGGCCCAGGGAAGAAGTGCAGCTGGATGGAAAGGACATGTGCTCCTTCCTCACATCGTAGGGCTGCAAGCTCCATGTGGTTTCTGAGCAAAGGCCCTCCCTGGGTGCTTTGGTCTGAGTTTCTGCTGTTATTTGATACCACATCAGATTCCCATGCTGCTTCTACCTCCAGCTTTGACCAAAATGGAGCCCTAGGACTGAATTAACTGGCACTGTGGGAGATGGGTTGGGTATTGCATTTCAGTGTCTCTAGTTCATTTTATTGGAGCTGTTCTGACCATATCCAGCTCTCATAAGCAAGCTGAGATAGATCCATCCCTTGTTTTTCACATGAACCTAGCACAAAATGCAGGATAGTGGGATCAAGAAAAAGCAGTGAACACCATCGATGAACACACAGCATGTTTGGAGATGTGGTGATGGGGCAGAGCCTATTGCTTTTCTCCCTGGAATCAGCACCCACTGCACTTTGTGCTTGAGCACTGTGCACACTGCAGACAACTGCAGGCACTGCACTCCCTCTCCCAGCATCCCAGGGAGCAGCTGGACTCAACAGCACCAGCAGAGCTTTTGAGGACATGCCCAGAAGCCCTCTTCTGATGTCCAGGCATGTGGTCTTGGCCAGCTGTGGCCAAGAGTGGATGTGTTTGGGATGATACATTCTCCTGGGTTCCAGGACCAGGACTGCTCCTACTTTGACAAGTGAGCTTGTCCCTCATCATCCTTTGTGAGCTGTTGACACCCTTGCTGAACTCCTCTGTCAGATGTTTTCATGGTCTTGTGTACTCTTGTTCCTGAGAACTCAGAGCATGGTCACCTCAGCCCTCCACAGCTAGTCATCCTTCCTGGGCATGATCCTGCAGTCTCTACCTTGATGGCAGCAGATGTCAGGTCCATGTACCTTCGAGAATGTTCTCAGATCACTTGCAGGCTCAGTGCCAGCACTTTGGGTGAAGAGGCTGGCATCTGGAAGCAAACGGGGTAGCTGCTTAAGCAGCAGATCTCCAGAACCCCTGGCATGGGGAGCGTGATGTGAAACACGAATTTTGTCTTATGTGCTGCTCCCAGCAGTCATTCTCTGTGTTCTCCATTCCCAGCAGCATTATCAGGCTCACCACAGGTCTGCTTTGGCATTGGGGAAGGGAAGCAAATATCTTCCCTGTGAGGGTTAAGGAGAGTGACTCATGGGTGATCCCGCAGAGTACTCCTGCCAGCCCCGATTCATATGCCTCGGCTGTTCTGAACGCTTTCTCTCGGTCCTTTGGCAACCTCACAGTTAAAAACTTTACCAGTTTCTTTCTCTTTTTCCCTTCCTTCCTTTTCAGAGTTGACAGGGGCAAAATAAAGGCTTTATTTTTTTTTAAACAATTTTGTTCCTTCTGGGAGTGATGGAGCGAGAGTGAGTGAAGATTATAGCTCTGTGTGCCGAAGACCTTCATAATGGGGGGAGAAGCAGTGACATAATGGGAACCTAATGGCAGTAATTGGCCCTGGTTTTGACAGGGCCTATATCACGGCTCAGGAAAAAAAGAGATGTTTAAAGTAAAAATTTACACAAAATTATACGGTTTGGGGGGTGAAAACGGCTGTTTGGTTTTTATCTCTCTTTTTTTCCCATTCCTCTGGGGACATTGCCTTGCACTGTGTTTGTGTCTCTGTGTGTTTTCATGTCCATCACTTAATCAAAGTCAGAATGCGGGTCCCTGAACAAGAGAGCCCTCTGCGCGGTGCCCAGGTTTTTAGAGCTCGGGTCAGATGCTGAAAGCCAGTGCTGCTGAAGTCTCCTTCAGGAGAGGTGGGACATGGGGACCCCACTGAGATTTCTCCGAGGCTCAGCCAAGACAAGGCTGGTGGCACAGGAAAGCGAGGAGCACACTGGGGTGCAGAAGCCAGAGCAGCAGAGGGGCTGTGGGCAGCGGTGTCTTTCTTGTTGCTGCCCACACCACAGAGTGAGGTCCCTTCTGCCTTTCTCCACCTCCCCTTGCAGGGGCTGTAAGAGCCCGTGCAAGCAGAGGACAGTGAAAACGATGTACATCCAGCGAGGCAGGGAAGGGCAGTACTCAAACTTGTACAAGACTCTGCAGAAGCCTTCAAAAAGCGTGTGCATACTGTGGTGTAGGTGTGCTTATCACAGGTGGGGTTGTGCCAGATCAGTGACAAAGTGTGTCACTGCAATTTGGATCACAAAGCTATTCTAGAAGGTACTGAGATGTTTCTAGAGGGCATTGAGCGACAAATTGCTCTGTCTTGAAGCTGGATTTAGCACAAAGGACTGCTGGACTTACGACTCAAAAGATGTTGAATTGGGATGTGGGTCTGCATGGTTTTTTCGTTGAAAAGGTCCCGATTCTTTCCCTCCCCTGTCTTTAGGACCTCTAGATGTGTCTATTAAATAAGCTCAAGGGCTCACCATGTCCATCACCCAGTGGAAGTTGGACAATATTCTTCAAGGACTGACCCCAAGGGGGCAGCCTGGATGCACAGCAGGGTACATTTATCCCATGGGAATGGTCAAAGGATGCTTGAACAGATGTCTTGCCCCTGTTCTGACCAAAATTAAACCAGTGGTTTTGCAGTAATACAGTTTGAGAGAGACAAGGAACTTAAAGCGGGATCTCTCAGTGGAAATGCCTGAGGGCTGTTGTTACACCTCTGTGTTAAGGGATCAATAGTCATTTGGACCGGACTGAGCAGAGAAAAAACTAATCTCAGCAAGCACCATTTCGTGTGTAGCCGGGTTGGAAGTGGTGTGCCATGGTCCCGGAGAGTAACCTGGGCTCAATGGACACTTGGTGAATGTTTTTTAGGAATAAATAAGTACATCTGTCCCCTAAGCTATGAGCAGTTGTCTGTTCCTCAACATAGGCAGGTGACAGTGATGACACAAACTCTGTGCTTATCCACCAAGCCCACACAGATCACCCACTGCTGTGGTCTGCCTGGAGAAGGTCTTTCCTTGGCCCATCTCCTGCAGCCATCTCAGGCCCCTGTATCTCTCAGGGAGGACAGAGAAGATACTTAACTCCAGTTTAGAGACTGGAATGCAAAGTCCCAGCGCCTGTGTCACTGGCTTGCTGTGAGGAAGAGAAGTCCTTTTAACACTGAAGGCTGAGCATAGCCATAACTCTTCCCAGTGCTTGCTTTCCTTTACTCTGGGGTGCCTCTCTGCCCACCCCACTGTCGAGCTCATATGTGTGAGAATGTGTGCCTGTGCGCATGCACCTGACTGACCTTAAACAAGTGTGCAAAACTCGTTTGCCTTCCCAGCTCAAAGGCAGCAGAGCTGCTGGGGACCTTGGGGGCAGGGGGAAGGCAACATCTGTTCAAAACCAAACAGTACCTCCTGCTAAATGGCCTAGAAAGCTCCTGCAAGCAGAGTCCTGGGTGGAGACTCCAACGCTGGGAATGTTTTGTCTGGAGGAGCTGGGATCGGAGGTGGGTGTCCATGGGGGCTCCCACATCCTGAGAATGAGCCACATCTGGGGAAGTCGTTTGACTGGTGCTGATGATTCCCCAAGTGCTCTTGGCTTTAATGACTCGTGGTGCCGCAAGAAGTGGTCCTGTAATGGCCATTCCATGCTTGGCCAAGGGGCACGTGCTCTGCCCCCACACCGGTGTGTTTTCTCATTCCCACAGGGGACCAGCACCTTCCGCTCTCCAGCTGCCCCAGGCAGGACCACCTGGAGACCCCAGTGCCTTCAGGAAAGGTCTGGGGGATTTGCAGGTTGCAGTAAGGTGTGCTTCTGGTGGCCTTTCCAGGTGTTTGTTCTGGCTCTGCTGTACCCAGCACCAGCACTGGACCAGTGTGAATTCTCCCTGCATGCAAAGGGTTTAGGGGTGCTGGCTAATCTGGGCTGTGGTCTGCACCAGGAGCGTAAATCTGAGCATGGATCTGCTGCTTATACTGGGAGGGAGAAGGGCAGCATGCTGACGCTGGAGCAACAGTCTTGGCTGTTCCACTGCTTGGGATCTGGGTTTTCAGTGAGAGTGCCATGAATGTTTCGTTGCCTATAGGAGGGATGGCCAAGCACCAGGACACCAGCATTATGCTTGCCTGCTGGAATTTGCAAGGGACCAAGCACCCCGAAGCATGGCCCTGTGCTCACACAGCCCTTCTTACTGTGCAGCTGAGAGGCAGTGATGGGACTTGTCCTTCTTGTCCCTGCCAGACTTCCACAGATCTCCATTCAAAAAGGTCCTTGCTTTGGACCTTGCACCCTTCACACAACTTGGAGAAACCCAGGCTACCGTGTCAGCCCAGCAGTTGGTGAGGCCTGCCCCTATGGCCATTTTTAGCTCTGCTCAGAAAGGTGAATTGCTGCGGGACTTGTCCTGCTGGGAAGCAAATTAACTTAATCTGTTTAATCCAGCACTTTCCCTGCAACGGTGAGTGGAGCTCAGTACTCCAGCAAGAGTCTAAGTACTCTGCTGTTGGCAGTTTGGGAGTATTCCCCTCCAGTCCTTGTGCCACTCACTAATAGACTTCAGTTGAAATCCCTTGGCTGCATGACAAAAGCTAAGGCAAAGTTCCCTTGACTGGAAGTGGCCTCCTTCTGACTTAGTGTCCAGGAGCCATGGTGCTCCTGTGGCTTTTTTACTGTCCAAATACCATCATTATTCCTGCATGGGAGGGTTTTGGTGGACATACACTTTCTGGTGGTATGTGCACATAGGGGCAGGGAACTCTGCTCTCTCTCCTCTGGTCACTTTTGGCACAGAAGCTGAAGCCCAGGAGGAGCCAAGGAGAATGAAGCTGGCATGTTCATCCTGGCTCTCCTGCAGCCTCTGAGGATGCTGCTGACCCCATCAGGTGTGTGGGATTGCAGTGGGCTGACCCTGTCTCACTTAACCCCAGAGTGCCATGGCTGAGTACCGACAAGTCAGTTTGTGTGCAGACACAATGTGCTTCAGGCTCCAGCTGTGGTGAAGAGGGACAGAGAGACAGGGTCATTGCCTGGTGGCTTCTGTGGACTTTCTCCTTGGTTGCACTGGTTTGAAGGTCTGCTTCAGTCTGCTCCCACCCTTGCTGTCTTGGCAGCGTCTAGATCCATTTCTGGAACAGTCAACCTGACATTGTTGACTGTGCCCCTCTTCCATGCCTCCTGCCCCTGGTGTGAGTCGCCTTCCTTTGGTGGGTTCTCTTGGTGCTTTCCTGCTTCCCACCCGGACCCTGGCAGAAGATTTGTTTTCATGCCAAACCAAGTGCAAAGCCACGACAGCGCTCGCAACGAGATTCACGTGGGCATTCGGGCTGCTCGCAGGGCTCGGTTCCTGCTCGGCTCCAGGTCACAGCATCCGGTATCCCATCCTGGCAGGAGCCTGTCCGCCATGCCGGTGGGGAGCAGGGAATTCCCTCCCCCTGCCCGCCTTTTGCAGCGAGTGCTCATAAAGCCGCAGGTGTGGGATGTTTGTTATTTAGTCTACAGCCTGGTATGTGACAGTTTCTTTTCTACTCGGAGTGGTTTCAGATAATTAGTACATTATGATTCCACCACCTTGAGTGGGGGAGAGGGGAGGGGGCAGCCCACCCTCAGACTACTTGTAATTTCACATCCTGTGTTTTATGGACCCGAACTGTTCGGGGCGGGGAGTTGGATGGGGGGGGATCAGAGAGCAAACAGCGAGTCCTTCCCCCACCTTCACCATCAAGCAAACCCTGAGGTTGTTAGGGTGGCCAAATGTTATTTTGAAGAGTTGCAACCAACTTAATTCAGAGATGTTTGTTTGCGCCTTTTCCGCTCTCTTTTTTTTTTTTCTTTTCCTTTTTTCCTTTTAAGGCTTGAATGCCTTAAAAAAGGAAGAATGAGAAACAAGATGCTCTTTCTCCCGGCCTGTCCATGCTCCCCTCTCCCTTTTTATTACACGCTTATCGCTTCTTTCCCTCCTGCTTTTGAAATTGATTTCCTTTCCTTTCTCCCCTATTCAGGGCCTAAACGCTGAATGTTCGATATTTCATTTGAGGCCGCTAATCGCATTACCACCCTTGACGTTTTACAGATATCATATTATGGGCGCAAATTTGGCAAATTATTAGCGTTGTAATGTATAGCTTGTCAAAGGTATTTAAGACACTAAGAGCCCTGGGCTTATCAGGGTTCGCAGAGAGCTCTCGTTGAGCTTTTGAAATGCAGAGAGCCGGTTATAAAACACACTGTGACTCTCTTTTCAGCTTGTAAAAAAAGAGTGCGAGAGAGAGAAAGGAGGGGGGAAAAATATCATCCGTCTATCAGGGGCTTCCAGGGCTGATAACAAGCAAAATTCTTCTCTGTGGGTTTCACTGGAAATGTGAGAAGCTTTTAAAACATTTCACAAGCTGTCTGGGAAAGAGGAAAAATCTTTATTGAAAGGATGTAGCAATCTTTTTACTGAGGTCTATTTATCTCCTGGGAACAAGCTGTAAGTAGGAGTTCCCCTCCCGGTGACTGGAAGGGTTTGGGAGGGAGAATGGGGTCCTCCAGTGCTCCTGCGGTGACTCCTTCTGGCCCACCCTGGGATGCTGGGGTTGGAAATGGGTCCCGGCAGTCCTCCTTCACCCTGATCGGTCGGGATGCTCATTCCACGTCCCGTTTGACAGCAGAGACGGGAGGCAAATGCTTCTGGACTCCCGAAGGAGAGAGGGTTGGGGGAAACCCCTTCCCTGGTGCCCCAGAGCAGCTCCGGGGCAGGCAGAGTAGGACAGAGCCACTGTTGGCATTTGCTCAGTGACGCTCTCCCAAGGGGAGGTGTTTCCTCTACGATCAGTTTATTAAAATGGTTTTAAGTCCTTTTAAAGCCCTGTGGGGGATTTGTGCCTTCCCTTGGTGTCGAGATGTGAGCGTGTGTGTTTCCCCCTCTCTTTTCAGACCGAGGGAGGAGGGGGCATGGCAGCGCTGGGTCACATTTTGCTCCCAATATTGTGATGCTAACAAGCTGCGGAGTTCGCCAAGGCGAAGCGGGGTGACGGGGTTGGCGTGATTCACTCCCCGCTGGCAGCAGAATGGATATCATGCGTCTTATTACGGAGTTAGACAGACAGAGCCCCACCACTGAGAGCTGTCAGTCCTGCCTGTGCTTGACAAAAACAAGCCATAAATAAGCAAATGCTTCACAGCAAGGGGGCTTGTGTGTGTGTGTGTGTGTGTGAAAGACAGGGAGAATGGCTCTGTGTGAAATACCCGTGGGGGGGCTGCATTTGTAACCCCTGTTTGTAAGAGGGAAAATGGGTGGGATTTATGTGCTGGGTCTCCACAGAAGAGAAGGTCTGTCTTCCTTTTGACTTGCTTAAGTGTTTGGAAACATAACCTTGTGTAGACCAGGCAGTGCACATCTGGGTCAGAGCGTGCCAGCACAGGGGTGTGTAAGCATGGCCACAGCAGTTTGTTTGGGAGGCAGTGTCAGCAGGAGAGGTAGTTGGGGGGTTCCTCTTGCAGAGGTACTTTGCTGGGAGGACATAGCGGGATGCTGAGGTTGGTAGAAGCTTTAAAAGTACTTGTTGCTTACAGTTGTGGGCCTAGCTGCGATGCTTATGTGCTGGGAAGATGCAAAGCAGTAGGTTCAGGGAGGTGTGTGCTTTTCTGAGCACAGAGCATCACTGAAAAGTGCTGAGCATGGAGATGGGTTGTGTGTAGGCAGGGGTGAAGTGCCCATCATGTTCAGCAAGCTCTGTCAGCACCTGTTAAGGTAGGAGGACATGCAGCTCTCAAGGGCAGGGAGCCCATGCTGTCTGGGGCAGGAAGGGTCCATGGTCTTGTCAGAGCTTTTTAAGGGAAGTGAAGGACCCTGAGTTCATGCTCCTGCATGTGCCCTGTGAAGGCTGCAGCCATGTCACCCATTCCTCCAGGGCTGAAACACGGGTTAGCACTTGGTCCCTGTCTCTGCTGATGAGTGCAGCAGTTTTTCCTGGCAGCCCCATCCAACCTCCTTCCACTTCAGGTACTCTGCCATTCACACCCTCCCAGCAGCTTTCAGCCTCTTCTCATTTTGTGGTGCCCGGGGGGGTGGTTTCCAGCAAAAGTGTAGAGCCCACATGCAGAGCACTACTTGATCCTCAGTTTACTTTTCTTGTTCAGCATTCCTGGGTAGCTGAGAAGTAATCCATAGATCCCCGGGGGCCACAGACCAAGGGCTACAAATCACTGCGTTCCTCTTATGTCTGTCAAGAAGTTTTGTAACTTCCCCTGTGCCTGTGGGTGGGCAGGAGGTGGTGTCCTCTGACCAACCAGGTAAAGCAGTGAACCACACGATTTCCATGACTTTCAATGCCATAAAGTGGTGCTCAACACCCTCATGCCATGAAGCAGTTTTGGGGCAGTGATAAGGGCTGGAAGGCAGAAACAGCATCCACAGGGCAGGCAGCAGTTCACGGTCCGGAGGGTGCTGGGAACTGTGGGTTGTCAATTTACAGACTGCTGGAGCAGTGATGGGAAGGAGAAGATGCAGCAGGATTTGGGCAAGGGTTCTGGGTTGGATTTGCTCCTCTGAGGAATTTGCCTCATTGCTGGCAAATGTACCAGGCAAGCCTTATGTACGTCAGATGGAGCTACTTTTCTCTGGTCACGGTCCTACTGCCTTAGAAAAAGGCAGTAGGAAAAAGACTCTGTCCTGTCCTCGGTTGGTTTCTGCTGGGTTGAAGTCCATCCTTAGGTTTTGGTCCCGTTTCCCTAACAGACAAAAGTTTGTTTGATTTGAGCATGGAGCCCTGGGCTCCCTTCCCCTCTCAGCCTCCTAAGGATGCAGCATTCACCCTCTCTCTCATATGAAATGGCGCATCGGTAAGTGCTACTTAAGAAAACACATGTTCTCCCCCTTGAAAGCAGCCCCCCCCACTCCCCCCTCGCACCAACACCTTTCTTTATTCGACCCAAACCTCACCAAGGGGAATTTGCAACAACTGCGGTGATAAATCCGCCCGCAGATAATTGGCAAGAAAACAACACTTGTGCAGTATATAACGTTTTATGGTTGTTTCATGTACTTTATTATAATACTAATGAGCAGTTATATATCAGGAGCTAACTGCACGCCGGATTAGCTTGTTAGCATGATATGAAACGGCAGAGCAAATAGTCCAGTCCCCCTCACCCGCACGCCCTCCCCCTACCTCTCGTTCCCATTTGCACTGAGTAATTAGTATGCAAATTAGACCCCGGGACCACACAAGTTCTAGTATATTACAAGGGCTTTATTATGCTCTTGTGAGTAGATGATGGAAGCGGCCCATGACAGTGTTTATCTCACTACCTCTCTCTCTTTTTCTCTCTCACATACATTGGCAGAGAGTAAACACACACTGAGCTGGGCCCCGTACCATTATGACTCCCTGAAGATGCCACCAGCTTGCCTTTATCCCAACGACCAGAGTTAAGAGCCTCCTCTGGAAACACCATAACAATGATGTTAATAATAATAATAACAACCCTGATGATGGTGATGCTAAGAGCAGCCTTGGCTCTGACAGTCATGGTGATGATTGCAGGAGCAAGAAAAAGAATCAGAGTGAGCCAGAATGAGCTCTTTTTCACCTGGGTCATGCTACAGAGGAGCAAGGTTTGGCCTCAGTTTCCAGGGATATCCTGCTTTCTTGAGCACAGGATTATGGTGTGTTAGCTGCTCTTGATGTGTGATGGTCAGAGCAAAACATCTTCATGGTCTTTTGTGATTTCCAAGCTGTGGAGTGATAGATCTCAGCTGAAATATGCTTCTGGGCTCCTCTCCCCTTCTGTTTTCTGTACACCATACTTGGTGTACCACTTTCTCTTTTTCCCTTTATTTCTCACTGAGGTGGTCTCCAAACATGTATCTGATGATGGACAGACCTCCCTGAATATAGATGCTTTCCATTTGAATGAGACTGTAAGGCACCAGCAGCATCCTCTGTCTCTGCTGCCAGCGTGACTCAGATGTCACTGAGGCACAGATTGAAGTCAGTCTCCATGGTTCATAGATGCTGTGCTGGGACACTGAACATGGTGCCATGGGGCTATACTCCTGCCCATAGGAGCTGAACCCACCAGCTTGGGTGCCCAGCACTCTATGGAACTATTAGTTATAATTTCTGGTTGTTATAACCAGGGCTGATGTCAGTCTGGTCACCTGAGTGTGAATGCATACAGTCTCATTCCCACCCCTGACCCAGCCTGCTCTCTTGAAGTCTGAGATCTGGGTATTGAGCAGCTGGCAGGGGTAAAGGAATGGAAGGAATCTCAATGAAACCTCGTCCCCACTTCTTGGACCTTTGTGGCATGCAGTCACCTCCACAAGTGTGTTGAGCTCCATCTCAGAAACAAGCAGGTTTTTGCCCAGAAGTTTTCCACTAGAAAGCTCTGGCTGTGAAGCTCTTGGGCTTTGACCAAAAGATGTTGTATGAGAGGACCAATGCACTCTGTGGAAATGCAACCTCTTGCAGTCACCACAGTGCTTCTGTAGGTGCCTAGGACATCGTGAAGGTGCGTTGGAGCCACATGATGGGCCTGGGGTGAGGGCAGAGAGACCTGGACTGGCACCAGACTCTGTGCTGGGCTGCCTGTGGGGCAGGGCAAGTGTGGCAGACATCAGGTGTTAAACCATCTGTGGGGAGCTGCCTTTTTGGGGATCACTGCCAGCATTCACTTTGGTCCGTTCCTATTTGCATCCAGCTTTTTCTCACCCTGAGAGCTGACCATCCTGGATGTTTGCTGTTCAGGAGGACAAAGAGAAAGGGAAAACCAGAGGGATGGTTTGCTTTTCTGGGAGGTGTCTTTCTCAGGGCTTAAAGCTGAAGAACTTTGTGCAAAAGGAGAGAGAGCCTGAAATCCCAGAGCGAGAAAAAAATTGGCCACATTCGTCCTGAGCATAAGCGAAGGGCAGGGGAGGGAATCTGTAGAGGCGGCAGTTTTTGTAAAGCGCTGAAGTGCCCCACACATCATGCCCTGACAGGCCCTGATGTTAGCTCCCGGAATGGATCACAGGAGACTCATTAGAAAAAACAAATATTATCACACGCTGAAATGATTTATGGAGAAAAATGAAAAATTTTGTGTTGTTGCGTCCTCGCTCTCCGGCTCTCCTTTGCTTTCGCTCAGTGAAGTTATTTATGGCAGCAGGCCCTTAACAAGAGCAAGGCAAAGCGCCGAGCCGCTCGCTCCTGCAAACTGCCTGCATTTGATTTTTATTAGCGAGTTAAAACTTCCTTCTTTTCACCTCCCCCCCTTCCCCTCGCGCGCCTTTATTATCCCGGACTAGCCGAAATGCATTTTAATGCCTACTACTTGTGCTTTTAATAGTGATCCTATCGCCACCCCAGCAGCAAATAAAGTGACATTGGCTGGGGGGAGGCAGGCCGGACAGACAGCCGGGCAGACAGGAAGGAGTTACAGCCCGCGTGCGCTCGCTCCTCGGCTGCTCGGCGCCGGTACCTTCCCAGTAACCCGAGAGCCGCTTTATTGTCAGAAGCAGCAAACGCACACCCCACCGGTGGCCGCCGATGTGCTGGCAGCCCCGGCAGCGTGCGGTGCCCCGGTGCGTGGCATTGGGTCCCTGGGGAGGTGGCTGGTCCTCTCCCTCCCGCCTGTGACCAGCAGTGCTGGGTGGGAGGCACCACAGTCTCCGCGGAAGTGGCAGATCCGTTGTGTCCCACCCGTGACCAGGGTTCGGTGGGCAGGAGATGTGGAGCTTCCCCCAGGCTTTACAGACGTCCCTGGGTGGGGGCTCTATACCCTGAGCTCTGCTGCCTGAAGGGAACAGCCCTACCACCTCCCAATCAGGGCCCTTGGTTCCCAGCCTCACACAGGATGCTCCTTCACCATGGCCTCAGTTGGAGGGGGAAGAGAGGCTGGTGCCTTTTCCCCTCCAGGACACAGCCTGGCTGCTGGGGCAGTTTTCCTGGCTTCAACCCAGCCAAATTACCACCCTCAGCATCACCCAGTGGGAAAACCCTGGCAGGGGTCAAAGCCAGCCTCCAAGGTGCCATCCCCTCCACTCAGTTGCTAAGTGTTTCCAGGGCCATGGAAAGTGGCTATGCCAGGCTTTGGCCCCCCCAGGAACTCTCTTTGTGGCTGGACAGATCCGTTCTTCACCGGCCAAGCATCCCCGAAGCGGCAGGATAAACTTTCCGGAGCGATGGTTATCATCTGGCCTTTCCCTCCACTCCCTCTTTGTGCGGGGCTTTTCATGTGAACCCAGTCCGGGCTCCCAGCCTAGGGGTCCTCCCAGCCCTGGACACAGCCCTCCACGGCTGCCTTTCCAGGCGGTATCCGGGGCTTTTAAGGGAGCTGGGATCCCCAAGCTGGTTAATGCCCACTGACACCTGCAGCTCCTCAGCTGGTGCTGCTGGCTGGGGGAGGTGCGGGGAGGGGGGATCGTTGGTGGCGTTATTATGAAGAGCTCAGCAGGCCTGGGGCCGTCTATTGTCCGGGTGGCAAATAAATAAATAGAAGAAAGCAAGTCTTCCCTATGGCTCGGCAACGGGAGGTTAACAGCTGGACATGACATGACAAATTAGGCATTTTTTTTTCCTGCAGGGGCTGATCCCAGCAGCTTGGTGTGAGGAGGAGGGATGAGGGAGAGCAGCTGAAGGAGGGGAGGGAGAAATCCACTGGGTGAGGGTCCCATTGCCTTGTAGAGAGGCTTTGTCCCAAGCTGGCCGCCTCCCTCCCTGTCAAGTCAGGTCCCCAGGACAAGTCTCTAGAAAACACATTATGGTGGGATTATCCTCCAAAAGGGAGTCTCAAACCCCGAGAAACACCCACCTTAACCCTGCGCACCTGATTCACGCAACGACAGGTCCCTGCAGCCAGCCCCCATGTCGTGTCCCCCCTCTGGCGCAGCCCCACTCCGAAATCAGGCAGCACGGTGCCTTTTAACGGCCAATAAAACCCGGAATTCTCCAGCAGGAAAAGCAAGGAAATTAATCAAATCGTGGATCTGCTGTGAATTACGCGCTCACCTCCCATCTGCCCGTTCAGCCGGCTCACCTTCCCCTCCCTGCCTGCAGCCCCTTTGGCTTGCTGTGGGAGGGAGCCTTTATGGCTGTGCCTGGAGCCCTTGCCGTTTGTCGTGGGCTTAATAGAAAATGTGTTAAACATACAGGAAATGGCCCAAAAGTTACCAGTGGGTCTAGTTTGCTTGATTCGTTTCTCCTTTTTGGCAGTGGCAGGGAGTGGTTGGTTTCATTTGGAAATTGTGGGACACAATGGCAGCTGGTCTCGTCCCCAAGATGGTCCTTCATGGAAGTCTCTGCTGGGACAGTGGCCCTGACTCAGTGTGCTGCTGGTGGCAGTGATACCCGTCACACTGAATGCCAGCCCTGGCACTTTTGTTAGCTGGGGGTTTTTTTTGAGGCTCCTCTCCAGACATTTCCACCAAACCCAGTCTCCCTCCACTTCAAATGGCTGCTGCACTGCATGTCCAGTGCTGAGGTACGTGGACCCCTCCCTATGCTTTACTGTCTTCTCCATCTTGAGCCTGGCCTGCCTCCATGGCTTTAACTCCCACCCTCATGCCTCCCAGGACCTGCCAAGGGCCTTGGTGCCTCCAGGAGGGACTCTGCAGCTCTTTGGTGAGCCTCCATGTGCAAGCACTGTTCTGTCCAGAATTGCTCTCGTAGCCCTTTCTGTACAGTACAGTCACTCTTGGCAGCATGCTGACTTTGCTGAAGGCTTTGAGAGAGCTGGAGTCTTCTTTGTGCCGCCAGTGAAAGTCGGGTGCAGTTATGAGTTATTTGATGTCACTCATACTCAGGTTGGTCTGAGTTCCAGTCACTGCATGGATGTGGCTGGAGAGGAACTGCTTGCTCCCTTCCATCCCAACTGATGTACCTGGGACCCAGAAGGGTCCTCTAAAGCAGCAAACGTGACCCAGGCTACCCAGCAGAAGTAGCCAGGATGTTCTTTTCTGTATGGTGGACACCAGTGGAGCTATTGCCGTGACTGTGGTGTGGATGGGCCCAAGGGAGCTGGAGCCATGGTGGGTGGTCAGGAGGGAGACTCTATAAACCCCATCAATCTTCTCCTCTGGCTCCCATACATCTGCCTGCAAAGGGAGGGGGAGGCAATAACCTGGCTATCCGCTCACCATTGGCGCTTTGGGAGGTGGAAGGGGGAGGAAGGGGGGAAACGCCAGCCCCGATCCCTTGGCAACTGTGGTCTGAAATATTAACTGGAAGAATGTGCCCAAGACTTGTCCCCCACACTGGCCTGCTCCAGCACTGCCTCCTGGGGGGGTGCAGGGAGGGGGCAGCCTGTTTGCACAGCCCAAGTGTCAACTAATTAATAGGAGTTTATAGGAACATTTCCAGGGCAGCTGGCTGAGGAGCAGTGAGGGAAGCGCCCCACGTTTCTTGAATCCCAGCCATCACCCAGTGCTCTTCTCCGTATCTTGGAGGGACAGTAGCTGATTCGATTTGCTTAGGGGTCTGTGTGACTAAAGCAGCCCAGCTGATCACTGCATCACTCCTGCCTGTGCTGGCACCATGCAAAGGACTGCCCATGGCTTGTTCTGGGGACTTCTTCAGTGCATGGACACGCTTCTCTTCCCAGAGTTCAAAGTGCCTGTTGCCCAAAGACCCACGTGGGTGAATTTGTTGATATGTGTCCTACAGCATTCCCTGAGCTACCGTGCTTGATTGAAGAGCAGTGAGTTTCACATCCTGCTCTCTGTCCTCCAAGGTACAGGTGTGGATGAGTCCATTCCAGACCATAATTTCTCGTGTTTGCTCAAAAAACATGAAAGATGCTTCCTGGGAAGTGAATATGCCCACAGTAGTGTATGTGCTGGATGGTCCCCTCGGAGCATGTGCTCTGCTTCCTCTTGTGTTGGCATCAGACTGTGTAGACATCAGTGAGAGGCTTTGCTTATGCATCTGTCCCAACCCATAGGATGTTCCTTGGGAACAGCTCCCCTTCTGTGCTTCACCTGGTCATGGTGCAGGGATCTTACAGAGACAGCCAGGATGGAGCTGTCCTGGGGTAGGGAAGGGCACGAGCTGGGGGAGCCCCTTGGGGTGCAGAGCAGCCCCATGGACCACACTACAGAGAGCGAGGCTGGAGACCCCTGCTCCAAGCATCCCTGAATTTAAGGCCTACCTGGCTGTGATCTTTGAACAAACCAATAAATGAAGCGTAATAACCAAAACAGTGATTGTTTTCCTCGCAGTAGCTGTGGAAATCTCTCCCAGGGGAGCACAGACCTGCCAGCCTCAGGTTTTAGATCACAATCCCACTAACCTTCCTGTCCCCTGGGCAATAGTTTACCGCTGCTGCCCTCAGAGCTAGGCTCTATTTATTATATATACTGGCCTCTGTGTGTGGTGGTGTGTTCGTAAAGCCTGATTGAGCTGTGAGGAAAAGTGCACTCGAGGGGAAGGAGGAGACAAATGCCTGATTTGGCCTGTCCTAAATATGGGCTTATAACCTCTGTGGGTGCTGCCAGAGGGTTCAAGCTGATCATACAGATGCAGCCCCTGCCACACAAAGCTGTTCTTCCAGAGGGGACCACAGTGTCCTGCCATTGTAACCAGCCCTGAGGTGCCCAAAGGGCTGCAGCGGCACAGCAGAACCCAAAGAGCTTTCTCTGGCTTGCCCTTTGCATGGATCTGCAAAGTCCAGCTTGGAGAAATGGAGGTTCCTGAGCATGCAGGTGCAGCTCAGAGCAGCCGGCAGATGGGAGCCCAGCATGGCTGGGGATCTGCAAGTGTTTACCTTCAGGTGATGGCTGGACAGTCAGGCCAGTGTGGGAAGGACAGTGCTCTGATCTCCTGACTGTGCAGATCTTTGGCTCTGGGCTTGGAAAGAACCTCATCAGGGTGGCAGAGATTAGCAGAGGCCCATGGCCCATGCTGTGCCAGTGGCCACCTGTGTGTGGGTGGTTATGGGTCATGGCACTGCTACCCCATCCGTGGGGCCCAGAACAGCCTTGCATGGGGATTCCCATTTCACTTTGCCCAGTTTATCTGGTTTGATACAAATGTGAACTGAGACTGTGATAGAACAGTCTCAGGAGGCAAGATAGATAGGGCCTTGTCAACCAGCTGGGGAATGGCATGGCTCAGGAAAGCCCCAATGGAAAAGCAAGACACTGTTCTCCACTCCAAAACCCCACTGTGAGTTGAGCTGGCTGTAATTACCTCCAGGCTCTGGAAGCATTTACTCCTGGATCAGGGTGTTTCAGACCTATATCCCAAAGGTCACCCTCCTAGTATGGCTGGCAGTGGGAATGTGCTCCAGTAAACAACGTGCCTGGCAGTTGCTGAAGTCTTCAGCATTTCCCTGCTTATCTTACCATGGTTTCTACTGCAATGTCTGTGCTAGGTGAGAGCCCAGTACAGACTGATGTGGGAGCTGGCAGACTGGGAATGATAAGGCTACCCCAGCCACTCAAGAAGGGGCACAGTGCTACAGCATAGTTAATCTTCATTGGGGTAGCAGGGGGCCATAAGATCTTTCATTTTCCAGGAATCTGCTCCCTCCCCCTACATTTAGCTTTCCTATATAATATTCCATGCTGTAGCCTATAAATGCTGCTCTGAGCCCACAGCCTGATTGAATTTGGAAGCCTTTGTTTACAGATGTCTGGCTGTACAGGGGTATTTATTGAATTTTCCATGAAATGTTGCTCCTCTAATGCTGTAAAGCACAAGCTGCCCACATCAGAGGAGCTCCGTGTTAAGGGATCGGGTTTCGCGGAGATGCATTGCTCTCTCCATCGCTCTCCCTCGCCATCCTTTCCCCTGCCAGGACAGGAAGGTGGGTGCTGGAGTCCATGTGCAGCAGGGATTTCAGGGGACTCTCGCCCTCGAGAAGAGAACTGGCTGTGTTGTGCCCTGGGGCTGGGTGGTGCCTTTGGTCCTGCAAGGCAGCAGCTCCAGCCATGTGTGACACAGCCCAGCCAGTGCTGAGGGCAGAGCACTCATGGCAGGGCACAGCAGCAGCCAGGTCTGCTGGTGGGACTGCAGGTGGGTGTGACTTTGGGCTGTTACAAGTTCTACACTGGCTGTCGGTGGCTCTGAAGAGACCTTGATGGCAGACAGATGTCCTCGGGGCTTTTTTTTGCCTTCCTTTGGGGTATAGTCAAAACAGTGGATAACTTATTAAGATGTCCCTTCAGTCGCTGTGTAACAGGGTCCATCTTTCCTTGCTGATCTGATCTACTTCTGCCCCACAAGCAGAAGGCCCTTATCAGCAAAAGAAATAGGATTTTCTTCCTGGGAGACCTTTGTGGAGCCCCTTGGAGCATTCTCTGACCTTGTTGTGTCATTTTTAACCTTTGTCTTGAGAGGAAAGTGAGGGAGAGCCTGGTCTGTGAAGGACACATCCGGGACCTGCCATTCTTGCAGTGGTAGCTGGAGGAATGTGTCTTCCTTCCTCACGGGGGAAAGTACAAAACCATCTTGCAAAACTCTGGGTCAGAAACCCCAGGATCTCTGATGTAAAATAAATGATTCTCGGGAGAGAGCATGTGTTCACCATGTTAGAAAAACAAGCCCCCTGCAAACAGCACATACCAAACTCAGCCCAGAGGAAGGGACTTCAGGGGTGGACGGAGAGAGCAGTCTGAGCATCAGAGCACAGCCTGCCCCCCTCTCCCGGGCTGGATCTTCACACTGGTCCGAGGAGGAGGCAGGAGGGATGGGGGCTTGTTTTCTCAGATTTGATTGGTTTATTTATGTTTGGTCCAGGCTCCCATCTGGTCCAACTTCAAACAGGGGCTGCCGTGAAGTGTGGAAGCCACCAAGAGAGAATCTGCAAACAACAGTTGTGCAAAGTACATAAATATTTCTGGACATAAAAATGACTGTGTCTGAGGAGGGATCAATTTGAACTGGGATGCAGGGTTCTCCGTCCTGCTTGAGATAAGTCCTGGAGGGTGGCTGGAGCAAGGAGAAATATGTGCTTATCTACAGTTTACATGTGCATGTGCAAGGGCAGAACCAGGCCTGCTGAGTGCTGCTATGCTGAAAGCTCTAAGGCCAGGAGAGGACAATGGGGAAGTCTGTCTGTGTGCTCCTGATTTAATAGTCAGCACACAAAAATGTCCACTGATCTGGGGGGGCCAGAACTGGATTTGGGGCTTGTAGCTCATTGAAAACTCCAGCATATGGATCTGTCTCAGTTTCCAAAATATAGCAGCTGCATTTGAAAAGTTTGGTGCAGATTCTGGACGTGAACTTTTAATTGAAGATAAGGGGAAAATCCAGTTCTGTTAGTGATGGTCTTTTGTGCTGTTTTGAACAGCAGAGAGTATCTGGACCAGCATCCTTGGGCATCCCAGAGCAATGCAGCTGGTGGCTTCAGAATTGGCTCATGGATTGTAAATCAGATCAGCTCAAAGATTACAGTTTGGATGGCACCCCTTCAGGTAAAAAGGCAGTGGCTGGTGTTACATCTGACCTAAGCCAGTGTGTGAATTGGTGATGCTGAAGAGGACATGAAGGTTATGCAGAGGAATTCATAGCTTATGCTACAATGGAGGGAACTGCAAATATCACTGAGGGCAAAGAAATAGTGTCAGGGTAGAGAGGACAGTGCATGCTAGGTGGGGGATGCTCGAGTGTAGGAACAACACGTGGCATTCCCAGATGTGCTTCTCAGTATTCAGGTAATGGTCCTTCCTTGTGTGAGGCAATGTGTGTTTTTGGCTGGCGTGAGAAAAGGGGCAGGGAGGACACAGCCACCTCTGCGGACTCATTGTCAGCTCTGGAAGCATTTGAGGGTGATGGATCTCGTGGGGTTCACCAGGAGTGTGCCAGCCTCAGACAAGGCATTCTCCTCACTGCAGCTTCCCTGGGGCTCAGCTGTCCATTGACCTCTGACCACAGGGACAGGAGCCAAACCACGTGGGAGAAATCCAACCAATCTGGTTGTTCTCAGATCAGACAAAGAAGAACCCAAAAGCAGATATTCCTTCAGTTGGGTCCTGGTCAGGGGCAGACAGGGCAGTTCCAGATCAGTGGATTGAAATCTGAATGGTTTATGTTCCCAGGATTCAGAGGGTTTAATCTCTTACTTTGAGGTAGCACTCCCAGATGTACCATAAGAAGCAGCATGCATCTGTCCCTCCTTCAGAGGGATGTCCCTCCCTCTGTCCCTGTCCTCAGAGGACAGGTGCTCTCAGCAGGGTGTGGAAGGACTCGACTGCTAACTGTGGACAGAAGTGACCTTGTGCCTGGTGGAATCCTGTCCTTTCCTCTGCTATGGAGATGCCTGGTTGGTGTCCCAGCCTTGCTCCAAGAGGAACATGGCAGCCAGAGCATGTTGGCATAGACTCAGGCTTGTTTTTTGTTACAAACTGCGTCAGGCAGAGTTAGCAGCAAGGCAAAGCCAGAAAACCCCTTAGGAGCAGAGGCAGTATGCTGAGATTCCCCATTGGCACCTTTTCCTCTTAGCAGGGACCAGGATCAGCCCCATGTGAGCTCCAAAACCTGAGGCGCAGGGCTGCCACTCTGGGAGCCGTGGCTCTCCTGCCCTGCAAACACCACCAGCTTCCCACGCTGGGGCTCCCCAAAACTGGTGAAGCCCTGCATAAATTCACTTGGAAGATCTCAGAGTTGAACTCCGTTTCGGGATGGAGAGTGTCAAAAATATGTCCTGCCCACGCAGAGCCCGGCCTGAGCCCTGGCCCAGCCGCCGGCAGCCACTCTCTGCAGCGGCCCTCAGTTAAACCTGATCCCTTGCTTTAAGGGGCTGCCTGGCACTTAGTGGAGACCATAAATAGCGATTTATAAACGATCTTCACGCCGATTCCTCTGCTGCTGCTCAGACATCAAAGTCTATAATTCACGCCCTCCCGCGTCCTGAGCCTTGCAAAACCAGAGCCTTTGATGTGAGCCCCCCTTCGCTACCTGCGCGCGGGGGCCGAGCCTGGCTGGGCTGTGGGCATGTGCTCTGCGTGCAGCAAGGCGCCAGGCCCGCTCTGCGAGGCATTTTATAAGGTGTCTGCTGTCACTCAGCCTGTTCCTGAGCCTGTTATCCCCTTTGGCGGGGCCGCATGGGACGTCTGCGGAACAATGGGAATGGACCAGGGGGAGATTGCTGGGGGCAGCGTCCAGAAAGCACCTGGCCTCTCCTTCCCCCCTTCCCCCCAGCACCTGCAAATTAATGGAAACTTCTCCTTCCAATAGTGCTGCCTGTGCTGTTTAACAAGTCCAACTGCATGCTCTGAGGGCTAGAAACTAGCCTTGCTTTTTGGGGTGCAGACGGCTCCCAGGATCCTTGCCCAGCCCTACTGCTCCTAGAGCAGGGGCAAACACTGGTGCAAGAACTGTGTGGTGTGAACGGGCCATGATTATATGTAAGGTGAGGCTAAGAAGGAGCTTCTGTAAGATGGACAGTTTTCCCTTCCTAGTACGTGTGAAACTGCAAAATGGAGGCTCCATGCTGTGGTCGGGCTGAGGTCTAGGCAAGCTTTGTGGGACAGGTGTCCCTGGGCACGTCTCACTAGCCTGGCAATCTCTTCCTCTTTCTTCTGCCTCTTTCTTCCTCCAGTTTTTAGCTATGGAGAGTACTTTCAAGATGTGAAACCGGTGCAGGCTCTGTAGAAGACACATATCCCCAATCATCTTCATCACTGACAGTTTAGCCTGTTGGTCCCCACACAAGGGCCTGCAGGGTCAGGCACCAGAGCTGGATATGAGTCGCATGTAAAGCACAAATGAAATTCTGTCCATAAAAAAGCTGCCTGGTGTGGTGCGAAACACTTTGTCTTGCAAGCCAGACACTGCAAAGTTGATAGAGGCGTTTGGGATGTTGGGAGGATTTCAATGTATTTTGCAGCTGGGATGGTTGTGGCTTTCTTTATTTTATTTTATTTTAAGTCTGTAGAAATGCACTGAGAGAGTCTTGCATGTGCTACAGGCTGGCAAGTGGCGAAGAAAGGGCATGAATCATGTCACTCAGCTCTGTATTTAATCATATCAAGCTGGTTTGGTTCTCCAACAAGTCAACATATATTATCTGTGTAAAAAAAGGCATTTTACAGGACTAGAAGTCTAAATATCATTTATAAATATTTAATTCTACAAGTGATCTTTGCAAAAGAAGAATAGCTCTTCATTATCATACCTGTGTCTATTGAAATATCACCATTATTTATCATCTACTGTTGGTGCAGTGTCCCACCTGAGCCTGGAAGAGTTATTTTCTACTGGAGGCTGCCATGGGACTGGTCTTGTCCTTCTCCCCATGTGAGGCACTGTATGAAATGGTACACAGAGCACTGCCATGGGTCCCCTCCTCCCTGGCCATCGACTGCATCAGCACAGAAGCAGGAGGGTCACAACACTGAGGTGCTCAGTGACCCAGTGCCTAAGCTTGGGGGAGCCTCATGCCATCAGGCTCCTTATCTGAAGCAATCAGAGCTGCCAAAACCCTCTTTGTCTGTCAGACAGCTTTTGTGGAGCACTGGTCACCCATCTTGCTGTGAAAGTGCCCTGCTCTGCTGCAGTTGGACTGTTCTTACACTTGCCAAAACGAACCATAAAAAGCAGTGGCCTTGCATGCTCATCCTGTCCTCATCCCCATCTCTGTGGCTTTCTGCCTGTTTAATCTCTCTGACATTCAGCCCAGCCTTGCCCTGCTCTGTTTTGACTCCTGACAAGCCTTTCAATTTGCTTTCCTCTCTGAAGAGCTGAGAAGCCATTGATAGCTCTCTCCCTGCATTATTGAACCTCAGCGTCGGGTTTCGGGCCCCAGGGAGCAGCCCCACACACCACTGATCTGCAGGGCTCGGGTTCAGCCTGCTTCTGGCACACGCCTGTCCCTGGGTCCCCAGGCAGCCATGGCTCCCTGCCTGCATGACTTCTTGCTCTGCTGTGGGAGGAGGCTCCTGTCTTTTAGGGACAGGGCTTTAAAAGACGCCACCTCTGGGGTATGCATCCTGTACCATCGTCCTCCCTGTATTTGATGTGGGGTGGGAGGAGACAGACTTGTTTGTGGCCATCTTCCCATTTGTAACCAGCCTGACAGCTCAGGAACATCGAGCCCTCTGTGTCGCCTCTATGAAACAGAGGTGTTGTCAAGGTAGCGCCAAGATCTTCTGTTGGAGCAGAGGGCAAGGAAGTGACAAAGAATTAGTCTGGTTAGAGGAGGGAAAGCTCTGAGTTTGCTTTTCTTGGAGAAACAAACCTCCCTGGAGAAGACACAGTAACAGGGAGTATCTCGTTTAAACCCTACTGGGATCTTGCCCCAGCTGCCCAGGACTTTGTTCCTGTCACTGATGTGCAGTCTGATCAGAAAGCAGGCACCCATTCACAGCACAAATACCCTTGGTGTTCTCACACACTGTAGTGAATTGTTTTCCAAAGACCATGGGAATGTGTGTTGACAGGCTACCGAAGACTGATGGCCTATTTCGCCATATTTTCAGTAGGAGCATTCTTCATCCCCTTTTTTCATTGCCACCCTTAGAACCACTGTACCATGAAAGGGAGCAGGGATCCCTCACACACCAGCCCACGTCACCATGCATGCTCCCTGGCACTGCTGAGCAGTGCTGATTACCCAGGAGAGGAGCTATCTTCTCTATCCCTCCCTTGCCCACTTAGGGCATTTTTAGCCCCTGGCCACTTCATGGTCCTTCTCCCAGAGGCTGGCAGGATGCGGCGGCATGGAAGGGGCTGGCCTGGGAGCCAGAGTGCAAATGCATTTCAGTAGGGGGGGAAGAGGAAGGGCAAGTGTGGATTTTATTAAGTGATAACACATCTTCAAATCAGATTATGGGAAATTTTCGGGGCACCTCAGCATTGATTGGTTGGGCCAGCATTGGCGAGGCTGTGTTGGAGCACGTCGGAGCATGTGCAATCGGATCCCTTCCATTAGCCTGATCGATAGCCACCATGTGGGGGGAGTGGGCCAGAGTGTGGACAAAACTGCATAAATATATACGCAAGAGCCAAGAAATCACATTACAGGGAAAGAATCCGAGCACAACATGGGTAACCCTTTCACCCCAGCACCCAGGGCAGGGGGAGCATTAACGCTTTCAGGGCAGCCTTCTGTCTCCAGTGCTAGATCAGGGGATGACTAGGTTGTGGGTTGGTGTAGCAGTAGGAAGCAGTGAGGCACCACTTCCCTGTGCCTGGCTTGCTGGAGGCCAGGTGTGTTTCTTTGGCTACGAGGGATCTGATGGCACGTGCTCTCACGTGCATGACGTGGCTGGGCACCAGGAGTGTGAGCAGTGTATGCACAGTGTCCCTTCCAGCAGTGTCCCCTCTAGCAGTGTCCCTGCTGCTCTTTGAAGTGTGTGCTTGTTAGTGGGTTACTATCAGACACAGCATCCATGTGATGCACAAGAAGAAGGAACTGGCAAAGGGCTGGGGAGTCACTGAGCCAAGCCCAGCCTGCAGGCCAGGTCTTCCTCCATCACTTCTCCACCAGCAATTTGCTGTGTATCCTCAGGAGGCTGGGAGTTAAGGGTCTCCCTTCTGCACCATCGCCTGCAGCATCCCCCAGTGTTGCAGGCAGGCAGAGGTGAGTGCATCCAGTTCAAGGCCTGATGGCATGTGGGAGAGGGAGGAAGGGAGAACAAACACTTCCCATGGGACAAAGAGCAAAATGAGACAAGGGGGATGTCAAAGGGAAAAAGACAGCGTGCTAACATCAGACAAATAACACATTTATAAAATCTGCTCTGCTTCATACAGTCCTGAGAATTTGTTGGAACACAATCAGAGGAAGAACAGATCTTGCTGTCCTCTGAGCCCATTTTCTTTACATCTCACATTTAGGATTTCTGGACCAAAAAAAGTATCCAAGAAGCAGAAATGCTGCCGTAGGGGCCTTCCCACTCTCACCTGCAGTACTGTCTGGAGCCCCACGATTTCATCTCTCTTTCCACCAAGTCCCACTTATCACATTTCCAGGCCCTCCCCAGCCATGCCTGCCTTTCCAGTCCTGTTTTGACACTTCTAATTAGCAGACATTTAACACCTTGTTTGGCTTGGACTCTGCCTTCAGCCAGACAACACATCGATGGCCTTTGACTTCTCCCCTGACCCCGGCTAACCTGGCAGCGCAGCGCTCTTGGCATCACTCTGAACACATCCTGTCCAATTTCCTCCCGCTGCCCTCTGCCCCCCCCCGGTCCCCACGGCCCTCCCCAGCCGTGCCGGGGCGAAGGCACCGCGAGATGTGATGCGCGGCCTTTCCCTTCGTAAGCGCTTTCCTGGACATGATTTAAAGCACTGAAGCAAGAAGAAGGGGGGGAAAAAAAAAAAAAAAGACCTGTAATAAAGTCAGCACTCTGCTTATTAAGGGGAAAAGGCTGTGCTTTACTTATACTAACATTAATTAGATAGATATATAGGGAGCAAAGAGGCCTCTAGGAGATTTATACAGGGGCCCTGAAGATGGATGTGAGGATTGACAGACAGCAGCTCCCTTAGAGTGCCAGAAACAAGGTAACTGGGAAGTGGTGATGGGGAGTCAAATGGCAGTGCTCTCAGTGATTCTGAAGTGCAGCAAGTATGAAGGCAGATAAGGATGTTTGTACCTGCCAAGAACACCTGAGGGTGCCATAAAGCTGGAGGGACATGCAGATGGGGAGTACCAGGGAGGCTCCTCAAAGAGGAGCATGTCTCCCTCTCCTGTTCCCCTCTGTGGTACAGGCAGGCAGGTGTACTGGCAGCCAAAGTCTTTCATGCAGTAGTTTGTCTTTCATTCTCCAGAAACCTGTAGCCACCTGGATGCCATTACCAAACTGGAGACACTCCAAGCTGTTTATTTTCATTGTGAGACTTTTCTCCCTCTGCTCCTTTCCTTGCTGCATCAATAAAATATTTTCCTACCATTCCCAGCGCTGGACAGACAGCAGAGCAGCAAACTCCTTTTCATGATCTCCCTGCAGAAGGGTGCTTTGTTAGCTCTGATCAGAGCAGGTCCCCTTCTGCTCTGTGCATCATGCTGAGGTGGAAGAGCAGTCCCTGCCCCAACTCTCAGCCACATGCAGTGGGACAGAACCATCTGCATGCCACTAACACAGCAGAACGGGTGACCATCTTTTTGGGCCTTCTGCCCTCATGGCCATCTGGACCATCCTTTTTTTTGTGTTTTTGTTTGGGAAGGTGACTACAATCTGTGGGTCCAGCAGGGATAGCTGAGCCCATACCACCTGCATGCTCTATGTTTTTCACCATCTTTCCTCCTTCCTCATCTGTCATCTTGGCGATAGCAGAACTCCTCACTGGTCCTTTCCCACTGATGCTTCAGTAAGGACAAGTCTGGAAGTGCTCTGTGACACCTTTGCAACTGTTGAACTTTCCACTTTGGGAAGAGAAAGTGGGCTTTGTTCACTCTCCTCTAAGCACTTCTCTTACCTGCAAGCATGAAATCTGACTGAAGCAGGAAAGGGAGGTTTAACTGTGTGTCCTCACAGGCCCAGGGGAGAGGCCTCACTCATCCTAGGACTGCCAGGTGCTTGCACACCAGTGAGAGACTTCCCCAGCCTGGAGAGCTGGCTGTCTTGTTAAATCTCTGTTCCCGTCCGCTTTGCACAGGAGGAGCTTCCACACAGGGAAGAGCCCAGGGCTGCTTGGGGAGGCTGTGACCGAGATGGGAGTTCAGCTGAGGTCTCTTTGATCCATAGCCTTGTGATCCACCATGAGCCCATCCCATTCTTGAATTAGGGCTTGTAAAAGGCTTGTGGCTGCTGCTGACAAGCGAAGGGTGAAGGCTCTGGGGTTTTTATTTGCAATTGCTGCAGCCTGTGTCCATGAGCTACATCAGGACCGCTCATCAGCTTGTCCTGCCTTTGCTTTCTGAACTGGATATCTTCATCCTGCCCAGGCAGTGTCCCCTCCCCTCTTTCTCCCAGCCTGGATTAAATATAGCAGCTAACTTTGGTGGTGATTAGTAATAAAATTTTAACAAGCATCCATATGAACGTCGTTCTGTCACTTTTATGAGGCCATTTACAGCAGAGAGATATAAGAGCACCTTAAATCTCCCCCTAACAGGAGGGGTCATGTCAGAAGGGTGAGAAGCAGAGAGCTCAGTGTCCCATGTCACCTGCCCCGTGCTGCTGAGGGTGCTTCCAGTCCCCACGATGGGACAGGTGGCTCCCCTTTGTGCAGATGTTACTGGCTCGACCAGTCGCTTTCTGGACCAATGGATGGAAAAGCAGGGAGATGCTGTGTGCTGCCAGTGCCCACAGGCACTGCCCATCTGCAGGGAAGCCCAGCACAGGGATGTTGTTGGAGCTGGGGACGGGCACAGCAGCACAAGGTTTGCTCAGGCCCTGCAGCAGGGCAGAGGCCTCAGTGCTAAGGCATTGCACTTAGAAAAATAAACTCTGATAGGAAAAAAGTGTTCACATCAACCATTTTCCATTCGCCTCCCAGGCATGTGGACTACACAACGGGGAATGAATGATTCTTGTCTTTTTGCCCAAGCCTAAATTTGGGGCCTGACTCTACCCTGGCACTGCCTGCCTTTTTTAAGAAAGGCTTGTAAAAGCTATACGCCCTTCCCTGTTTCCGATCCGTTTGGCTGCACACCAAGGGCAGGGTCTGCTCCTGCTTCCAGCGATGTGGATCTGCCCTGCCCTCAGCCACGTCATGGGCTGTGTAAGTGGGAACTGGATTGAGTCCCTTCTCAGCAATGTGTGTGCGAGCAGCTGAAGGGATCCTTTTCAGGAGTACAGTAGAAGGAATAAGCCTTTGTGTTTCCTGTGTAGTTACGTGTCCCAGCTCTGCTCCTGTCTGTGGGCTTAATTTGTGTTACTGAAAACTTTCTGTGTTGCTCAGCATGGCAGCTGCATCAGGCTAGAACAGGTCCCAGGTCCGCCCAGGTTCTGGGCTGAGCACCAGGGACAAGCACAATTTCTGGGATGTGATTTCTGAGGATGTGAGACTGCACAGGTGGTGTTCCATGCTGGGAAGGGGAGAGCTCCTTCTGCCCCAGGTGAGAGGCAGCAGCAAATTCCCGCACCTACTGATATCCCTGTGCTCCCAGAGGAGGGCAGAAGGGATCCAGGACAGGGAGAGGTGCTGTGCCTTCCTCAGGGCCACAGAAGCCTTTGGGTGACGGCAAACCTCAAAACAGAGCCCTTCTGTCCCAGCAGCCACCAAACCACACGGCTTCACAACTGCTCTGCAACACCCCTTTTGTGTGGGCACTCTGCTTCCTGTGCCAGCAGCACCGGGTCAAACACAGCTTCACCGAGGCTTTTATTATTAAGAAAAATGCCAAGACTTGTGGTCTGAGTTATAAGTGGAAGTTTAGGTTTGTTCCTTTTTCTAGTTTTGTTTCTTCAGAAAAAAGGAAACACACCTTAGAATAGTGAAATCAGAAAATAAGGAAGCAAAATGTGTCTGAAAGGAGGGCTTGCTTGTTGTGAGCAGTGCCTGGTTGTTATTATTATTATTTAATGTAAATAATAATGTCAATATTATTGACATGACTAATATGCATTATAACTAATATACATTAGTTATGTAAAGACACATAACTAGTTTTCCAACCTCTTATACACTACCCAAGCACTAACTGTGCAAGGCAAGTATAAAAACCACCTGTGCAAAGGCAAGGGAGCAGAGCAGGGAGCAGATGCCTTGTTCTAGGTCTAGAGCTGGAATTATACTGATAAAATGATATCAGGGAAGTGGAAAAGATTGGTATAGATGATTTTGATTTTCTGGTGAGGAGGGCAGAAGTAAATAGGTTGGCTAAGTCAGACTGTTACTTTTTTTTTTTCAGAAAAGGTGACTTTTCCATGTTTGAAAATTTCATTCTGGAGTCTTGCAGGGTACACTGGCCCTCTGGTTTTGACCAAGTGGGAAATCGATTCCACAGTGTTGCTGTTTCATGTGAAAAGCAAGCCTTGTGAGCCAGCAGCCCAAGCAGACAGCATCTTCAGGACTCCCCCTCTATTGCTCACAGGCCACAGGGTTAAGCAGGGGTAAGAACACAAGGCAGCTGCTGGCAGCTTGTGGGTGAGAGGAAGCAGTGGCTGCTGTCAGGGCAAGATGATGTTGGCATTGGCTGTACTTGGCAGCAGCAGGATGATCCTGTGTCTTGCTCCCATGCCGCTCTGTTGAGTTTCCCTTGGAGCCCAGGCTCCCCCTAGGCTGGTATTTGGGTGTTTTTCCTGATTGCTTCCTTGGGTCAGATGAGACATCTGTATCCCTGGGAGCAGGAAGGACCTGATGTTCCCTCTGTGCATCACTTCACGTTGCTACTGAGGGAGCCTTGGTACCCTGGATGAGTTTAGTGAGCTTGGATGTCCCGCACATCCTTGGTGCTGTAAATTGTGTTCTCCATCCTCCACAAACCCACGTGTTCACTGTGCATGTCGGTGCAGTCACAGATAATGATTGGGATCACCACAGTGACCTGTTTGCAGGAGTGAGTTGTCTGAGTTTGGCAGAAGAAGGCACCTCAAGGCCCCTAGCAGGTCGGGGATGCAGGAGGCGATGCTGCGGGAAAGAGAGCCCGTGGATGGTGGGATGCAGGGGTAGCCCTGCTCCGTGGGGTTAGAGCCTGATCCAGCAGGAGGTCAAAAAGGCAAAGTTTCTTGGGAGGTGAATTATCAGTGGGAGCAATATCGGCAGGTCAAGCACATCGGTGCTGGGGTAATACAGTTAAGGTGCAGAGCCTTGGAGGGAGCCCGGCCGAGGAGTGCAGCATTAAAGCAATGAGCCCGGCTTAATCTGCCCCAAGTGAGGGCAGTGGGGTCTTTAATATTGTGTCAGGCTCGCAGGGCCTTGTTGGCGGGTTATTCTTCACGGCAGCTAATGCCACTGGGCTAACTGAATTAGCCCCTCCTTCCGCGGGGTGAGCGTGGGGTTGCCGGGAGGGCGATCGTGCCTCGCAGCTGCAAGGAGAGCGAGTGATGGCCTGGAAATTCAATCAGGTGAGGAGCCATCGCCATCCCCGAAGGACAGGGAGCAGCCCAATTGGGGAGGAGAGCCCGGATGGGAATGCCGACCGGCTCCGTGCTGTCCCTGGGCAGGGTGCCCTCCGGGGACTGCTCCCTGCTCTGGATGGCATGGAGTGCTGCCCCGCAGTCTGCTGCTCTGCATCCATCAGCCTTCTGGGAGCACCTTGGTGGAGAGCTCATCCATGCCTCTGTGCTCATTTGCAACTTGCTTGTGGCTGGGTGTGGTGTTTCCTTGCACATCCATAGGGAACCACGGCACAGGGACATGCTGGCTGGGACATGCAGTGTGTGTGTCCAGCCAAGCTGAGCATCCCTGGAGTCCACCCCCAGCACACTTGCAGAATTTCTTCTTGACCAGAGATGAAGGTTCACCAGTGAGGGATGGCCTGGCCCAAGGAACTGGCAAGTAGGTCTTTTCCTGGCCTTGCTGCTGGGACAAGGTGCTCCCCGCAAAAGCCACTGAGTGATTGCACCATCCACTTTGTAAAGCCTTGAGGGAAGTGTAGGTAAGGAGGACAGCTGAGGAGCTGGGGTAAAGCAATGGCCTATCAGGAGTCTCCCATCGAGAGTAATTTTCTGTCCTTCGAAAAAGGAAGGGAAAAAAAACCTCTGAGCATCACAGGCATTTGTTGTCCTTCAAACCTGCCACTGCTTTTTTTCTTTCCCAATCCCAGCAATTGCTTTCTTCCTTCACATCTAATGACAAGCACGCTCCTGGTGAATACTGCAGCACACTCTGAGCGGGTGACAGTGGCCGTGCCCACCACTGCCTGGATGGTGCCGAATCCAGAAGAGCTCACCTGTGTGCCGGGGGCCTGGGACAGCTTGCTCCCAGGTGGTGGCACTTTGTCACCCCCAAAGGCAGGAGTGGTTGGAGGGGGCCACAGAGAATGCTGTGGTCTCAGGGCCCGGGACAGCAGACTCACGGCAGAGGGTTGGTCCCCTCCCACGTGACACAGCGCTTCACCCCACCATACCAGCCTTTTCCATTGCTGAAGCCACTGCCTCTTTGCCCCTGCCACCAGGGGCAGATGTGGTCCCCTTTGCTTTTCCAGGTGCCCCTTTGATCTTCAAACCTGCCCCATCTCTCTTTACCCCCCCTTTCCTCACACTGATATAAATGGAGGCTTTGGCTGCCTTTAAATAGTCATATCTATCAGACAAGCTCCTGTCAGCCATAAATTTTACAGTAATGATGATTTTCTAAGTGGGTCGACTGGAGCTATTTCCGCTTCAGCCTCAAGTTACTGCACATGTCCCCCCCAGGGTCTGGCAGCCTCATTTGTTGTCCCCCTAATTGTCATTTCTCCCATACGCACTTGGGCAGAAGCTGGAAGGAAAACTCACTCTGCTGCTGGCCCCAGGCTGGGGCTCCCCTCTACCCCCACGAGTCCCTCTTAGTTCTCCCCCTGGGAGGGGGATTCAGAGGAAGGGAGAGTGCTGCAGGGGTGAGACAGCACTGGCTGCCTCTAACACAGGCAGAGGGAATGGCTGTAGAAGCCCACCATATGGATGCCCTTACCTCTTGCCACTCTCCCCCACTTCCCCAGCTGAGTGAATCGAGCCCCAACCTGTGAAAGCTGTAATTGCAGGT
This sequence comes from Pipra filicauda, assembly GCF_003945595.2. NCBI lineage: Eukaryota > Metazoa > Chordata > Aves > Passeriformes > Pipridae > Pipra > Pipra filicauda. The sequence continues at coordinate 3,986,427 of NW_024104498.1, forward strand.
AATCCCCCCCCACTGCTCATGGTTTGAATTTGGCAGAGCAGGAATGTGGAAGGGAGAAGGGGAATTACTGCCCAGACATGCTGCAGGGCCAACATCTGCACGAGTCATCAGTGCACATCTGGCTGCAGCAGCCTGTACTTGTAGCCCAGCCAGTTACTTTTTAGCCCATTGGGTCTGTCTCAGGCTCCCACTTAAGGGCAGCACATGGACACCCTGGGACTGGGAACCCTAGGGTGTTAAAGGAATTACTCCCTTTACCTGTTATTGCTGTTGATGTTGAGGTGGTCACTCAGACTTGGTGTGCCTTAGCTTTTTTATTTGTAAAAGAGATTTGGGCTGTCTGAAGGATCACACTCAAGGGTACCCATCTCTAGCTCTTCCAGGTTTGCCTAAGGCTGGCACTCCTTTACAGCATCCCCCAGGGATATGCTGGATCAAAGGAGCTGATTCCTACCCCCACGTACAGTTGGGATCAGTGAGGTGGGTCCCTGCCTACTTTCTGTTTCTCTTGAGTGTGGTCCCAGAGACAGAAAACTTTCTGCAGGATTTCTACCTTTCAGGATCTGGCCTTTGCAAAGGAAGAAGCGAGGCAGGATGGGTAAAGTGGGACTCCTATGCTGTCAGTACTGGAAGGTCTTTGTTGAGACAGGCAAGTGGCTGAAGATCCACCCGCCACCATGCTCTGGGATGAGGGCTGGCCCTGGGGAGCACTCTGTCAGTCTTGTCCCTGAGATGGGGACTGTCCTTGCTCTGTCTCCTTAATAGAAAAGATCTGCTGAACCTTCTCATCCTGACCCTTCATCTCTGAGGTTTCTTTGGGAATGTGCTTTGTCAGGGTGTAAATCCTTGCTGCCAGTGAGCCACTCTGTGCCAGGGAGGGGCTGCGGGGGGGGGGACTTTAAGCAGCAGGCATGTGTGGTACGTCTCCTCACAAATGTGGCTGAGCACCCTCCCTCATAAGGAGCCTGCTTGGGAGTCACCTGAGAGCAAAAGCACCTTCTGTTCAGTCACTTACATCCCTCCCTGCTCTCCCAGCCCTCAGGAAAGCAGCCTGACCTCGCTCTGCAAGACAGCAAACGCAACCTCCTCCCCAGGCAGGCAGATTCCCAGATAACCCCCCCCCCCGGCTTTCCGAGGGCAGTGCGGGTGTCAGAGGCATTGTCTCTTTGGAAATTAATTTTCCTGTCGATTTCCTTATTTCTCTTAATTGATGAGGGGCGAGTCTTAGGCGCGTTGCCAGCGGCACCAGCCACAGCCTCCCGTAGGTATCAGTAGAGCCAAAAGCACTAGCGCCGAGGGTTGGGGAGTGTAATGAACTCTCAGAGGACTCGTTGCAGCTCAGCCCGTGCTCTAGATTAGCTGAGGAATCATCTGGCCCAGCTATTAACTGTCCCATTTAACATCATAAATTATTAACCTAATTTTGAGGAGGGTTGGTGACGGATCACGCTGATTTTGTCTTGCTTTCCTGCAGCCTCTCGCAGAGTCTGCCGGTGTGGGGTAAGCCCCAGGCAGGGCCTGAGGGTCCATGCCTCCAGAGGAGGGGAGAGACAGGGCAGCACAGCCTGGCTGCCTGCAGAAGGACCGGCTCTGGCTCTTCTTCCAGCCCAGTGGGGAGCTCAGCCTGAGCCTGAGCAGGGGAATCCCCCAGTAGAAATAGGGAATGTAAGAGCTGCCCCCAGGGAAGAGCAAAGCCACCCGCTCCCCAACAGACTTGCACTCACGTGGGTCACATCTGCACCCCCTGTGCGTGGGTGTCCAGGACCTCTGCCCCTTACTGGGTACTAGTATGTGCTGCCCACCCTCGGTGGAATCCCTTACCAGAGGCATTTTTCAGCTTGCTTAAACTCTTTAGTTTGTACGGCAAAGGCCTGGGGTCAGGAGGTTTTTATTCCTATGCTTGTTGTAGTCTAGAGTTTGTTCAAAAAGTTTCCTTCCTGGGAAAAGTTTTAAATAAAATAGGGGAGAAAAGTGGATTCTTTGGTATAAAAGTTTTAAACCTTTCAGAGTTTGGGGTTTTTTTCCAGCCAATTGAAGCGTAATGAAACTTTAAGGGATACCATCTTTTCTTTCTCCTTTATCTTTCTTAGAGAAGAGAGATGTGTGCAGGAGGAAGGGGCTAAGAATTGCACTCAAACCATCATTTCTTTTAATTGAGTGGAAAAATTTTGAAATCGTTTGGTCTGTCGAAAAAAAACATACAAACCTGAAGGAGAGCAAGCTCTGAAATCCTTGTAAAACGCCTCTTTCATTCTGGCATCACAGAAAGGACTTTTTGTTGCCCTGTGAGAGCAGCTGAGCTGCTCGGGGCTGCCTGTCCGTGGTGTGCGAGCGCGTGGCCCTGGGCTGGCCGTGTGTGTGTCCCCAGGCTCTGTCCCACACAGGGGTGGCCTTTGGAAGCCAGCGTAGCCCTCGGACCCACTCTGCTTCAAGGCTGTACAAGGTTCAGTGGCTGTAGCACCAAGCCTCACTGCCACACATCTCCCTGGCTGGAGGTGCTTGGGGTCAGGATCAGCAGGCTGCACTGCTGGTGAAACACAACCCAAAAAACCCCAACACAAGCACAAAGAAGTGGTTTTGGTTATGGTGGGAGCATGGAAAGGTGTCAGAGTCTGTATTAAATTGACAAGAGCCTGTACCCCTCATCCCTGAGTACCCACCTACTAAGCAGAAGTGCCTGTAGATCATCATGTGCTTCCTGCCCCTTTTTCCCTTAGGCAGTGAAAGAGGGAGTCCTGAATTTGCAGACTCTCAGCATTGGTGCTCTCATGCTCCCCTGTCTTGATGTCACATTTTACACACATAGAATAGAGAAGGAAATTGCCTTCGCCAGAGGCCCGAACCTCGTGCACACACAGTACAGACCCACACAGGACTGATGGCCAGCACATGGATATAAAATACAGCGCCCTGCCATAAAACATGCACTGCTAGTCTATATATTTTGCAATCCCTTTAAAGATTTTTTTTTTCTTTAAACCCCTCACCCCAGCTCCCTCCCCATTCTCCCCCCAAAAAATTATTATAAAGAATTATTGCCATTAGTACGTCTTTCCCAGTGAAAGGAGAAAATCGCCTCATTCATAATTTATACCCTCAATTACTATTAATAAAGAAATATTTCAGCAGAAAATCGCCTGGGAAAATTACACGTAACATTGCATTAACATTCTATTTGAACATTTTCATCACATTTGTTATAGAGTTAATAAGAGGGATATGCTCCCCTGACTTCTTCATGAAATTATGGGCTGCCTATGATAGTTTAATCTTTTAGACTTTATATAATATATTCACTTTACTAATTGAGCTATCCAAGGAGCAGTTAGGGATGTTCTTAAACGTGGAAGACAAAGTAATCACGGCCGTGACTTCCTGACAAGAAGATCTTCTTCCGGAGATGAGGAGCTGCACGTGTGAGGGGCACGCACATACATGTTTGTGCGCAGACGTGCCACTCCATTAGCCCTTCCCTTAATGTCCTTCCTGCACTTGGAAGTGAGTGTGGATGGAAGGTGGAGGTGGTTTTCTGACTCGTGAAATATTCCCCAAAAGCTGCATTTGTATTTCAGAGCGAAAGGGGGATCTGGTGAACTTGAGCAAGGTATTGTTTTGGGAATAGTAAATGCCCGGCATGGGGGACTTCTCAGGAGCAGGACTTCATGTAAACAAGCCTTTACATTCAAATTCTCTTCCCCCCCCCCCCCAGTCAGGCACAGATCATCTCCAAAACTCTGGGCAAGGAGCTGGACTGGGGTGTACAACCCCTCTTCTGATCTCCCTGGAGCTTTTGCTTCACCAGGCGGTGTGATCAGGGCATGCAGTGCAGAAAGGCTTCCCCCCACCCAGCGTACAAACAAACCCACAGTTGGGCCATAGGCAAGAAGTGAGGTAGGTGTGAGCAGTGAGACATGGGGAGGCACTTGGAAGATGGACACTGTGCACCATGGGCATTGCTCTGGACAATCTACTTGTCTCCAGAAAACGTGAGCAAAAGGAAAGTCTTGGTAGCTCTCTCTTCTGCTCCTGCACCTGCAGCAACTGGAGCCTTGGTCCAGACTCAGCTGCTCTTGGACCTTTCCTTGCACAGATGCAGCATTGGACACTGAGATTTGATCCTCTCATCCAGTTTGGTAGTTTAACCCAGCTCAGGGTCGCTCTGTGAGACCCTCTTTTCCCGTCCATCTGCACATGACGGGCCCCTTACTACAAGATGTGATCCAGGGCTTGTGGTTTCAAGCAGGAGGCTTCCCAAGGCAACAGCAGGCAGTGGTTTGCACCAGGTCCATGTGAAAAAGGGCTGCATCATCAGCGTGTCAGAGCTTGCTCACTCATTAAGCCTAAGTACATGCATCCTTGAGCAGGTGCAAGGAGGGATCCATCACTGCTGAGCAATGGCCCTGCCACCGGGGATGAGGCAAACCTCTGTTCACTGGCCCTGATGAGGGAGGCTGAGGGAGCACAGGACCAGCTGCTTCGTTTCATATCCACAGGGCACTCATGTCCCCTCTGCATCCACCAGGCACAGACAGGGAAGGGGTGACAGGGCACAAGATGGTACACAGACTCCTAGGTGAGGGTTTTCAGTCACTCCTGAAACCGCTCTTGTGATACTCAGCCTCTCCAAACTGGTGACCAATGCTGACAGCAAGCCAAAGGTTTAATGTAAAGCTTTCATGTGTTGGGATTCGTTAGCTGAAACTCATTAAACAGCAAATAAGAGCCTGGATGTTGCTAACTGAGCCCTGTCAAAGGCAGCTCCTGGAGGTGAGTCAGCCTGGGACTGCAGGGCATCCAGGTGAGCTCCTTTCACTCCCCAGCAGACCATGGCCAGTGCATTCCAGCAGAGATGGGAATTCATGCAGGAAGAATGCAAGAGGGGTGTGGGCAGTGAGCACCCCTGCTCCATGTCCCAAGGTTGCTCTGTTCACACCTTCAACCCATCACGCCTGGCCGGGCTCAGCTGCTCAGACCCCTGGTGTGGCACCCAGTTCTGTCGCCCATAAGAGAGGCTGAGCTCCTGCCTGCTCTGCCCTCCCACCCCATATGAGCCCATCAGGGAGATGGGGATGGGTGAGTGACAGCAAAAAAAAAAAGTGTCTGCAGTGTGAGGCAGGGAGAGCAAAGCATCCATGTGTGGCTGCACGAGATGTGCAGCTCCACTAATGCTTCCACGGTGCAGCATGGTTGTTCCCAGTTGGCTTCTCATGGAATGTGCTGCACTCTCATTGCTGAACTTGCAACTGCCATTTTCCTGGTGATGGTGTGCCACCAGCCAGCAGTGATGGAGGCTGTGGCTTCCTGGGCCACTATGGAGACATGCTGGGCAAGCAGCAGGCCACGTAAGCCCACATCTCCCCTTTGCTTCTCTGGTGGGCAGGGGGACACAGAGCTGTCCTGTGTGCAAGTACAGGGAATTGGGCATCTTTCCAGGAACCACACGGGCAGCCTGGGAACAGCAGAGGCTGAGGAAGGTGAGGCACTAACTGTCCACCCTGGAGATGGCCACTGCCTGGTCCTGGGCAGGATGGACCGTGCTGTAAACAGGACAAGACTTGTAAACAGGGCTCCAGCTGGGATAAATTTAGCCCATTGGGGTTGCAGCCCTGGCGCGGCAGGACACGGTGTCAGGGTATTGTCAAGAGGAGTGAGCGAGAAAGAAGCTGAATAAACAAGCACAGCTTGTCCTTTTTTTTTTTTTTTCTGTCCCAGCGTTGTTGTTTCAGCCGGACAATTGCCCTGCAGATTGAGAGAACGGGCTGGAGTTCAAGTGAATTTGGCTTCCAGCACCTCCCTTTTCACATTGTGTTTTCACATGGGAATGTATCCTGGCATACAGGGGGAAAGCGTCCATACCCGTGCGTGTGGTTAACTCCATGGATGCTCTCACACACCTTTGGGCTGGCCCACAGGGATACAGGCTGATTTGCTTCCTGGGTGAGGCTGAGCAAGTTGGCATTGGCTGTCACTCAGGACTTCACTTTCTCCTCCTGCACAGCCCAGACTAACACCTGTGGGTATCCAGGAGCACAAGTGCAAGGTGATCTGTGCTCCTTACGTGTCTGTACATGCCTCTGTGGGTAGAGCAGCCCTGGAGATGTCCCTTCATGGCAGAGGGGACACTGTAGAGGTGAAAGTCTTTGCAGAACTTCAGAAGTGTGGATAAGGACTCCTGAGATCCTTTTCTCTTTTTCTGTCATAGGGTTTGGACAAGTCGCATTCCCTTGACAAAATCATCTGTGATCTCGGGAGCAAAAGGCGTGGATGTTCTCTGTCAGTCCTGCTCTGTGAGGACCTAAGTCTTTTCTAAAGGCCGTGTTTAGAGGCAGCCTAATTTTCACATCTTAATTTTATTTTTCTCACATCTCTCTCTGACACGCACATACACACGCACACTTCTATTGGAAAAACGATTTTAATACCCATGGCACATTGTCCTGGTGTGATATAAAATCCAATGACATGTGGCATTTGGAAAAGGTCACTTCCCCCATCAGGATTCATTATCCTACCTCAGCCTGGGAAGCCATGGGGTTGCCCCCTCCTCTGTGGACCCCTTGCCCCCTCCCCAGCTGCAGCAGGCGAGCAGGGAGAGGGGATGAGGCATTGGGTGGCCACGCCACAGACTTTGGCAGTGTCATGGCAGTCCCTGCAGTGAGGACTGTTGTTTCTCATTTGATGTCCCTGCCCTTCCCAATGCCTTCATTTTCCCCCTGCCACAGAGCAAGAGGAGTTACAGGGATATGCTGCTGGGAAGGCTCTGTGGGGGGCATGGGGGTGGGTTTGGCTTTTGCCTGCCTTCCCCTGCTCACTGCTCCATCTGTTCCCTTTCAAGTCGGAGCCGGCTTTGCGGTGCCCTCGCTCTGCACGGTTGCGGAAGGGAAACGCTCCCCTTCCCTGTTTCACTTTTGGCTGGGTTGGTTGGGAAGTGCCTGCCCATGTCGAAGCTCACCACCACTTAGGCAGAACTGAGAAGAGAAAGCGGAGAGGACATGGAAAGCCCAGCTCCTTGCCAGGTTCCTCACAAAGCGTGGGGATGCTCGCAGCAGGGCAGGAGTGACAAACTGTCCTGGGGTGCTTATGTTTTGGCCTTTCCTTGGACTCATTTCTGCTCAGTCTTCCCCAAGATCATCTTTGTCCAAGTGTATCCACCTCCCCGAGGTGTTTCCAGCCCAACTTGGAGCTGTTCCCTGGATGGCAGAAGGTTGCAGGAGGGTCAGACTTGCTGTGGAGGCTGTCTGGGGGTTCTCGGGGGATGCAGTCCGTTGCAGAGCAGAGCATGGCTTCTTGCAATGGGCTGTTGCATGGGAAGGGAACTGGGAGCCAGGACTTTTCCACCTGTTCACTAACTGCTTTGGGTCACCTTGGCCAAGTCACGACCCTGTTCCCCACCTGCAGGGGAGGGGAGAGGCAAGGGTGGGTGCATTGAGCATGCAGTGGGCTCGGGGCTGTGGGATGGGCAGGAGGTGGCAAACAGAAGTGGTTTTTCCTGGGGGGGAAAGGGTTATTTTTGCAGCAAGGAGTGGGGTTTAATGCCTGATGAAGATTACTTCTCAGAGTGCTGAGGGTGATGCTGACTGGAGCCCCTTCCTACCTCTAAACACCAATGAGTTATGGGTACCCCAGCCTCTAATTACGCAGTCAGCCCCAAATAGGCTGTGTCTAACGAGGCTGACAGACTAATATCTCAAGAGCCCTTAATGTGTTATCATCTCTTGCTGTATGACCTCATATTTATAACTGCTCTGGTGGGAGGTTGAGAAATGTCCTTCTCTTCCCCCAGCTCCCTCCCCAACTTTCCCCCCCTCCAGAGCAGCAGCTCTTCAGCCTCATCTGTTAGGATCAGGAGGAGAGAGGCGACTTCCCTCCATCCATCATCAGAGGAGTTTGCGCTATTAGAAGATTAAAGACATTTTTTATAATATTTGGAAGAGGCTTTGAAATGTCTCTCAAACGGTGTGATTAATGCCTGCTTAACCCTCGCCTGGCCGGGATGGTGTGTGGGGAGGTGGGTGCATCCCGGGGCAGGGCTCCCCGGGCACCTCAGTGGCCACCCAGCCGTTGGGCACCCCGAGCCCTGACAAGGTGTGATTCATGAGCGCAGGGCACCTGCAGGAAGCTCCGGCCTCCAGGCAGTTCCTGACGCACCGGGGACTTGGTGGTTTCTGAGGCTGCAACGGTTGGCACAGGAGGAAGCGTCGCCCGCCCCCTCTCCAGCGCTTACTCAAGAGGCCCCAGGGCTGTGCTGGTCCAGGTCTGCAAGCTGGACCATTCCACACCAGTGCTGTGGGTTTCAAGGGAGGGCAGGGAGAGGGGGTGAGCAGCCCGTGCCCATTCCCGGATGACCTAAGCTGGTGGGGTGTTTGCTTTCCTCATTTCCCTTTCTTTTTCCTCTGCCGCTCCAGATGAAGTCTCCCAAAAAAGCTGTGGGCATTTTAGATCCTCTGGTAGGATCCACCTTCAGAATGCTTCAGCCTTGCTCAGAGTTTGCCATAAAGACCCATGGGGCTAGAATTGGTGTCAGCATTGTCTGGTGCCTGCCAAAGGCCAAATCACTGGTGTTCCCTGACATTGGTTCCCACGGGGGAGTGGAGATTTGGCCTCAGATGGGGGAAGGATGCCCACCTTCTTTGATCACAGGCACAATGTTTCATAATCTCAATTTCTTGTCAATTGATTGCCAGATAGAAGCGACAACCAAAGAGGGCCCCAGGCGTCTGCAACTGCCACTCATCGTATGATTTTAACTCTGCCCCTCTGTAAGTTTGCATTATTTTCTTCTTGTTGTTGTTGTTATCTAAAGAAACCTCCCCTCCCTCCCCCTCCAAAAAGCCTCCTAGAAATCCCAATACCCTTGTCCATTTAGTATTCAATGTACAAATAGCTGAGAAGGGTTAATGCATGATTAATAGGTGTTTTATTAAAATGGTTAATCTGTCATTATAGAGTCAAAAAGATCAATAGATTTCTTATAATCGTGGCTTAAAATCATCTTTAGCACCATTGCTTATGGGCTTAAGACCCCGAGCAAGATGCTTAGGGGACCTGGGAGTCTCCTGTTAACTCCTTCTAACCCTTCTGTCACCTAAGTGTGACCCTGCAGACGGAGAAAAGCCAACACAGGGCTACATGTACTGTTATGGTTACCATCCACCTTATTATTGATGGGTATTAAAGTTGTCACACCTGAGTGACAGAAAAGGGAAATGGAAAGAGGGAGAAACTGGGAATGCAGCTGGATAAATGCTCTTTGTTACAACCATCAGCAGCACCCGAGCGGAGTGAGGCGGGGGCATGGCTGGGCTGTCTCCCACCCATTAGTGCCTCTGTGAAGCAGCAAGCATTGGCCAGGCATTGCCCATCACAGCCTGGCTCCTTCCCTAAGGAGAGCTGCCTTCTCGCTGGGGCGAGGTGAGGAGATTCCAGCCTTGCATGGAGGTGAAGCCATATGCCTGATGTGAGGCAGGATGTCAGTGGCCAGGGAGGACCAACCCAGTGCCACCTGAGTCCCCTCCCTGTCCTCAGCCCCAGAGGCTGCTTTCCTGGCAGCTGGATGATGGTGGGTCTGGTTGACCCGACCCCTTTGGGATGCCTGTTCCAAGCTGCTGCTTGATAACTCCAGTGATACCGTGACGAATCCCAGAGATGCTGAGCTGCCGACCCCCAGCGCCATGTCTCTGCAGGAGGAGGTGCTGTTTAGACAGGTTGACATGGGAGTGTCTGAGCCAGCCCAGGCAGCGGGGCTGCAGCCCCTCTCTGCCTCCTCACTGCCTCACAGCATCCTCTCCTCCGCAGCAGAGGAGGGATCCTGAGGGCATGCAGGGGGTCTGTGGTGGAGCCTGGACAGCAGTGCAGAGCGCTGCAAGGGCAGCTGGCATTGGGGAGTGGCTCCTGAGCAATTTTGGGAGCCTTGGTTATGGATGTTGCCTGTGCCACTCATGTAGTGGAGACCCAGACCTGCTGCCTAGTGAGCAGAGCAGATGTTTCTGTGCTGGTACCAGTCCTGGTGGCCTGGTACCTAGGCCTCCATTTCTCCCCCTAGGTGTGTGTGTGCAGGATGGGCAGATTTCTGTGCAGCCCCCAGCACCACAAGCCTGCCCAAGGTTGGAGACTCTCCCTTGGAGGCTGCTGGAAGCTGGCGCTCTCCAATGATTTGGCCATGCAGGGCACCTCTGCTGCAGCCCCCTTCCCTCACCTCCTCACCCTGCATGAGGGCTCAGCCCTGATCCCTGCCCAGCCCTGCAGCCTGTGTCACCCAGCTGGCCTCAAACCAGTTGAGGTAAAATAAAGACAAGTTCATCCTGTTACTTTCTCTTCCCTGCCCATCCTGCACTCAGCTGCTTCAAGTTGGCTTGAGTAAGTGCCACCCCACAAAAAATCCCCAGTCTTCCCCATCCAGCTGGCAGGTGTGTGCATGGGGATCTCAGCCTGCCAGGAGGGTATCACTGCCTTCACTTTCTACCCCCACCAGTGCCCTGTGTGGGGCTGGGTGGAGATTTTCCAGACCCCCTGAGTCCAGCCCTCTCCATCCCTGCCTCATTGCTTATTTCTGGGCTGTTATGTTCGACAGGGAGAATTTGTTTCTGTCCAGAGCAGATCCCCGGACAGTCTCAAACCTCTGAGGATTTATCATCCTGAGCTTTTGTTTGTGGGTCTCCAGGACCCTCTGCCCCACAGCCAAGCCCAGACGCTTCTTTGTCTCCTCCGCAGAGCCTGCTGGCCCCCAGGAGCACTGACCCTTCTCTTCCCCCGTGGATGTCCAGGCATGCAGGCTTCCCCACACCTGGTCACACACATTCCTGCAAAGGCCACTGCTGGGGGCAGGATGCTGCAGTCCCAGCAGCAAGGGACACGTCCTACCCACAGGCTGCGAAGGGAGGTGGCCCAGGGCACGGCGTGCTGGGCTTCCTGCACAGAAATCCCCTGGGATTAGATCATGTTCAGCCCACCTTGGGACTGGTGTGGGGAGCCTAGGCTTGTCCCCTTGCAGCCCCAGAATTGCATCCCTGTTTGCCTCCCTGCTCCACAGCAGCTAAGCAGCTGGGAGGGCTGGGCACAAACAAGATGGGATCCCCCTTGCCTGTCTTGAGGGCCAGCAGTGATGTACCCTTGTGTCTAGTACAGCTGAAACAGCGGCTGCTGCCTGTGCCAAGTGACAGTGGGGGCAACTCTTCATCTAAACAGATGGTCACCTGCCCTGTGATCAGAGTGGGGAGGATTTGGGGTCACTCTCAACAGGTTCAAGTCTATTAGGACAGAGCTATCAGCTGGCATAGTTAGTGACTGGGGTTGTGTTTCCAAATCACCACTGCTGCTGCTGTGTCATATGGGGACCCTGCTTGTCACCAGCCCCCTGCTCACTGTCATCCTGTAGCAGAGGCCACTGCAGCACAGAAAGCTGCTCTGGAGGCTGGTGGAGTGTGACGGAGAAGGAAAGGGGTGCAGGGCTGGTCCACCAAAGCGCCACTCCCACAGCCCCATCCCCTCCCTGGCTGCCCACATTCCTCTGCAGCAGCGCCAGGAAGGGGGGGGGGACTAACCTTTGGCATGTTTATTGACACTCCCTGAGTTCATACTGTGACTCTACAATCTTTCCCTGAGATTATTAAGAATTAATTGATCACTTTTATATTCCCCCCGATACCCGGTGCTGCTTTGCGACAGGCGGCAGGAGGAGGGAAGGGAGGCGGGAGGAGGGTGGGGTGTGTGTAAAAAACACACTGATAAATGTTAATTACTCTTTTACAGCCCTTGTCAAATTCCAAAGCAAGTCGTAAATTCATTAAACTCTAACGGATTAAGCACATGCAGCTTATTTAGTCGCCATAAACAAGATCATTTGGATGTTGATTTTCCCCTTTTTATTGCTGCAGCAGAAAAGGGGGAAAATCAGATGAGGAAAGCAGTTGGTGGTTACAAGGGAGTCAGAAAAGTTTGAATTTATTTAATATCTTGTTTTCTTGCTCTGTGGCAGCTCTGTAGCATATCAGTCCTCAGGTTGTGCCTGGGCAGCGTTTTGCCAGGGAGTCTGGCCATCCCAGGAGCCATGTCCAAGCAGCTGAGTCTGCCTGGACAGCCCTGGGATGGAAGGACCACACTGTACAAAGGGTCTGAAATGTCCTCTCCATGCACCAGGGCTGCCTTCTTAGTGATGAGGCTCTTAAAGACCTGGATGAGCAGAGATGCAATGCTCAAAGACCTTTTGGTGGTGTCTTTGGCTGGGATGGCTGCTCTGCTCTCCATCCTGCTGAGAGGTCTCCAAGGGTAGGTTGTGTCCAGTGAGGCTCAGTCTGGCCCCTGAGATGCAGGGCTCTGCCCTCAGCCACTCTGCAAGGGATTGTGCGGGCTGAGTTAGCGTAAAATCAGCTCTGCTCGTTCTGCAAGGTTTCAGCTCATTTAATGCTGTCCCCAGGGTGCTGACTGTGCCCAAGTGAGTGAGATGTGACCTCTACTAAGCTCAGCCATGAGAGAGAGGAGACAGGGAAGGGAGCCATGCTAGTGGGGAGGGACAGGGTGCCTTTGGCTGCTCTGAACACAGGAATGTGGCCTGAGGTCTGCCAACCCTCTTGGAGAGCTTGCCATATTCTACTTGTGTGTGTTAATAATCCAGGCTGACCTCCTGAGCTGTGGGAGCAGTAGAAAGAGAATGAGAGGAGGGTCATGAAGATTAATTAATACTCAGGGCTCTAATTACAAGTTTCTTCAACACTGGGCTTCTAATGAGGAACAGGCGCTGAGGCAGCCCTGAGTCCTGCTGCCCCCCCAGCTGGCCCTGCTGAGACATCTCCTGCTGCCTGGTAGGGGTGGTTTTACTGGGAAAGTGATGGGAGTTAGCCCCTGGGCACCAGGATCTCCCACTGGAGCTCTGGGGCTCCAGGCTGTATGTCCAAGAAGTTGCCACACTGCTGTGTAACTCTGTCTGTGCCTTGGGCTGAGCGTTAGAGACCTGCTGCCATCCTTAGCACGCCCAGCTCCCTGCCTTGGTCCAGTGGAACAGGAGGGGCAGGAGATGGCCCAGGGGTCCAGAGATCCTTGATGGGTGTCACAGCCTGGCTCTGTGCAGTGGAGGATGCTCTGCAGGTCCGGTGCTGGCAGGAGCCGTGGCACTGGTGGCAGCTGGTTCTGCTGGTGCTGGTGAACCATCTCCAGCTGAGCGACTCACAGCCAGCAGTGCTGGCCCTGGGACACAGCTCTGCTTCTCCAGCATCTCCCAACCTCCAGCAAGGCTGAGCTCACCAGGAGCTGCAGGCAGCCGTGCACTGCAGGCAGCAGAGGGAACTCTAAACACCTCACTGGAGCTCTCTACCTGGCTGCTGCCAGAAAAAATTCAGACTTTTGCTTCAGAGCCTTCAGCAGTTCTTCATCTAAAGGAGGTGACCTGGGCACTGGGGGGATAGCTTCCTTCCCATCTTAGCCCATCTCTGAAAAGAGTGCAG